>NC_143208.1:16283163-17533163 GCF_030267445.1 Bombyx mandarina
AAGGCCGCACGGGTAGGTACCACCACCCCGCCTATTTCTGCCGTGAAGCAGTAATGCGTTTCGGTTTGAAGGATGGCGCAGCCGTTGTAACTATACTTGAGACTTTAGAACTTATATTTCAAGGTGGGCGGAGCATTTACGCCGTAGATGTCTATAGGCTCCCGTAACCACTTAACACCAGGTGGGCTGTGATCTCGTCCACCCACCTAAGCAATAAATAAAAAAACTAAGTAACGATGGAACACCATTTATTATTTTGCAATAATGGATTTTATTTTCAGTTTACGCTAAAGTGTCTATTGCTGTTTCATTCCCGGGAAATACCTCTTTATAAATGTGTCTTTTATATTGCCTTTGCAATAAAACCGTTGCAAAATACAACAGAGTCGAGTAAAATCTGAAGCAGTAGAACTCACAATATCCAATGCATGAATCGATTAACTTAGACCAAGCTAACCGACAATGAAAGCGATGAGGATTTTTCTCTTTGGCTTTCAAAAACGGAAAAAAAATAATAGAATTGTAAGTAATATAAACCGATAAAATATTTCGATTTTATGTTCGTTCGAACAAAACCTAATGAAACGTTTTCATTGAAAATGATTTGTATTATTGCAAAAGCAATGAATGAATTTCTATAATGTGACGGGAGCATGAGAGTTCAAAATAAATACAAGAAAATCGGTCATATTAAACATATAGATCATTTATTTATATTATTAATAATAATAATAATAAATATTTTACTAACAATCACGCCACGTTAACTGGTCCCGTGATAAGTTCGTAAAGAACTTGTGTTACAGGTACCAGATAACGGAAATAAATGTAAGATTTTTATTATACACATACATATATTTAACATACATCCATAACCCTGGAAAAGTAATTTATATTTATCATACAAATACCTTCCCTTGGCGGGATTCGAACCCGCGACCCCCTTGTGTAGTGACTATGTCACTTACCACTACACCAGGCGGCCGTTAAATTAATTATTGATTTCAAATGTAAAGTAGATTGAATCGCCAACACTAAATGAATCAAATAAATAAAAAGAGTTTTACAATATAAGCAATGTTAAATAAATAAAACATTATGAAGATCGTAGGAAACGAGCTTCGTCAGAAATCGCCGGACATGTTTGCTGTAACAACTTTTACTGGCCTTCCCTTGTACGAGTAGATTAATACACTTGTTTTTTTAATGAATAGAAATCCGTAATGCTAAGGAAGCATACCTCTAATTTAGTAAAGACACAGGATGTCTCCGTAGAAAGTATGATAAAATATTTTTACTCATCCCGATGCATCAGTTCCAAAAGGAACCGGTGTGTACTTGTATTGCAATTTCGAACTAAAATTATAGTCTTTACACGTATTTTTATAAATGTTAAACTTTTCCTTCGTCAAATATTGAGCTCGTTTTTAATAAATATTAAATATAATAGTTGTTAATATTGTTGCCTTTTTACAAATATTGTTATTCGTGCAAAGAACATTTACTGATATTTTTGGATGCTCAGATGACGTTGCTGAATACTTAGGAAATGAAGGTTGCATCCATATATTATATTATCATGGTAAAGCAAATTAGTTCAGGTCGTATTTTTTCCTAAATTGGCAAGTAAGATCACGGATTTCCAGCTCCCAAGTGGATGCTGTATCTCTTAGACATGACAACGTGAATACTACAACTCATATTGAGACATGAAGCAAAAGTTTTAATTTTGTGTCATTTACTATATATACTTCGTAGTATACGATCTTGGAGATCTATCCTCAGAACCGCTTAAATCGTTTAAAATATGAAATTTATAATTTTATTTATTTTATTGCCTGGATGGGTGGACGAGCTCACGGCCCACTTGGTGTTAAGTGGCTACCGGAGCCCATAGATATCTACAACGTAAATGCCACCATCCACCTTGAGATATGAGTTCTAATATCTCAGTTGAAATAGTACGACGGCTGTCCCACCCTTCAAACCGAAACGCATTACTGCTTCACGACTGAAATAGGCAGGGTGGTGGTACCTACCCGTGCGGACTCACAAGAGTATACAGTTTCATACTACGACTTTTGTACGATTAACGTTTTATTTATTTTTTGCTGCAGAAAATGCGAGTGTTCCTGCTGTTAGCTCTTTTCGGGGCCACCTTAGCGAGAGAAGATGACTGGCAGCCGATATTGCCGGAATCTTCTATCTCCTACTCTTCATACAAATCAGCAGAACGTTCCTTGGACTCCAGGTAAACGATCGTATAAACAAAAAATCAATAAGTCAAATCAAAATACGCAAACTGTTCTTTTGTCAGAATAAAAAAAAAAAAAGGTATATTAACTTGCCAAAAAACCTTTGATCCATAACATACGAAACTAGGATTTGTTTGTCAACCCAATAATGACGGATGAAAATAATTTCATCCGAACGCTCTATAGGATTACGAGATAACAGAGGCTTTGTGTAGTACATCAGCGCCGTACAAACAGACGGTACACATGTTCATTTCGACCGATCGGGGATCAACCACTGAGAGACGTAAATAAATAAATAAATTAAAACGACATTAATGTCGAACGTTTTTGCAAACAAAAGTTTTTAGGTCACAAACTACAAGAGACTGTTTTTTTTTTTTTATTATTTAGATGGGTGGACGAGCTCACAGCCCACCTAGTGTTAAGTGGTTACTGGAGCCCATAGACATCCACAACGTAAATGCGCCACCCACCTTGAGATACAAGTTCTAAGGTCTCAAGTGTAGTTACAACGGCTGCCCCACCCTTCAAACCGAAACGCATTACTGCTTCACGGCATAAATAGGCAGGGTGGTGGTACCCACCCGCGCGGACTCACAAGAGGTCCTACCACCAGTAATTACGCAAATATAATTTTGCGGGTTTCATTTTTATTACACGATGTTATTCCTTCACCGTGGAAGTCAATCGTGAACATTTGTCAAGTACGTATTTCATTAGAAAATTGGTACCCGCCTGCGGGAAAACTGTGTTGGATTATAACATTAATCTAGAATATTTACGATGTTAAAACACAGTGTTAATTAGACAGGAGGCCATGAGCACTCGTGAGCTCGCTTCACGTAACATCGTAATATTACTTCAGAGACGAGCCAGATTAACTGATAAATTATAATCGAAATACGAATGTCTCTGTATAGGTGAGAATTTGATTCCCACGAGTGCCGCAAAGCCTAACTCCAATTTGATTGAGACGCGATGTTTCAAGATGATTATGGTATTTATCTTTAGTATCCAGGTATAACTAATATATATATATATATATATGGAGAAGTTATTTATGTACAAATATAACTGAGTAGAAACAGACGGACAATATAGTTTTTCCCAATTATGTTGATTTAAAATTTAGACAGAAAACCTAGCAAAAATCAATCAAAAATTTTCCATAACACCAAAAATAAACTACCTAGTCAGGTCATAAATTCTGTCACATGTTTAATGTAAAATAATTGAAACAAGTTTATTCATTATGTAACCATTCATATACCAAAATGAACTTAACAAAACATAGATTCTTATGACACTAAAGTTTATTCTAAATGACCTCCGTGATTTTGAATACAGGCCTTCAATCTGCGCGGCCAGTCGTCTATCGCAGCACGAACGAGGTCCATGTCAATATCGGCGGCTGCCTTAATCAAGGATGTCTTGAGTGACTCCAAATTGGGATGAGGCTTTGAGCACGCCTTTTCCTCCAAGTGTTGTCATATCTTGTAATCTAACGGATTCAAATCTGGACTGGAGGAGGGCCAGTCTTCGTGCCGGATGAAGTCGATTTCACGCGCCGCCAGCCAGTCTTGTGTGCTCTTCGCTCTATGAGCTGGCGCCGAATCTTGTTGGAATAAATACCCAGTGCCTGTTATTGAACATGGTATGAGAAACAGGTTCCACAAGGTTCGTCAGGACTGTATTTTGATACACAACTGCATTCGTTTTTACACTTTTCTCACAAAATGTACCTCTGTTAAGCCCCAATAAGAAACTCCCAACCATACCATGAGCGAGGATGGAAAATGACCTCGTTGGACACGTGGAATACGGTTGCTCGCTTCTTCACTACTGTGTGCGTACACCTTATCATTTGTTTGTTGTAGCTCTCTTCTACGGTAAAATTTTTTCATCCGAAAAAAGAATTTCCCGATATTTTTTCCCGCGTACCGCTTCAACAAAGCGCGGCATCTCTTCAGTCTCAGGTCCATTAGACAAGCATTCAAACGATGTCCTGTTTTTCTTCGATATGTCTGAAGCCTTAAGTCTTCATTTAACACCCTTTTCACCGTGGTTCTGCTTAACCCCATCTGAAGGGCCAACAGTTTCTGCTTACGTTTGGGATTTCTTTGAATTCGCGCCTTCACAGCTTTTATCACTGCTGGAGTCCTAACAGACCGAGGGCGACCACTTCTTGACCTGTCATCTACACTAGAGTCTTCATTGTATCGTTTGATGGTACGATAAACGAATCTTTTGGTTATATTCAAATTTTCAGTTTGTTAAAAATTTGAATTGGCGCGTAACCGCAACGATGCAACGCAATAACTGCAACACGGTCTTCTTTAAGCGTCCACTCCATATTTAAAAATGAGTAAGATTCTAAAAGTATACATTTTATTTTCATGAACAATTCGAAATTCGAATTCAATAAACTTTTTGTGGCCAGCATTCTAAAAGAAAAGTTTTTACTGTGTGACAATACTTATGACCTGACTAGTTATTTTCCCAATAGTCTCGCTGAACAGGGATTAAGCGACTCATAACAGCACAGCATAAATTTCTGCCTAACTGTTTGAAAAATCACTTAAATACCAAAATTTCTAGTCCATCATTGAAGATTCTCAATCGAAGACCGATCTCCAGCAACTACGTAGCGAACAACAAAGTGAATCTGCTCAGTTCTGCCGCACCGATGTCTGACGCATGCAGCGTGTACAAGGCGTCGCTGAATCAGGAGTTGTACTTCCAGTACGTAGAATACGAGAGCAACCTGCCAGACCTCAAGGAGTTTACGATGTGCTTGTGGATGAAGTTCCATAATCACTCTACTGATCATCCACTTTTCTCATATGCTGGTGAGTAAAATAAAATTATGATTATATATTAATTCGAAGGCTGAGGTGATTGCAAATGAACTAATAGGAAGCAGCCACTATGTTAGATATATTACAAAGAGAATGCCACCGCCCATCTTGAGGTATGAGGTCGAAATCGCATTTGTGAAATATAAAGCTTTCCCACCTTTCAAACCGGTAGGCTTTATTGTTTAGCTACAGAAGTAAGCAGGACGTGTGGTATTCGCGCCGGCTGACAACAATTCCGCGTGTTCTAATACAGTAATTTGCCGCCAATGAGAAACAAGCTTTAAGCTTCAGAGAATGTGATCCACAATCCTAAGCATTACGGAGCACCGGCCTTTTGTACGGAATTAGCTGGTAGCATGGAATTGATAATTTCATAATTGATTTTGTAATGCAACCTAGATTTATAAGCGTGGGAAACGAGTTCGTGAAGGATTACTTGTAAATGGTATCTCTGTATAAGTCGCTAATTATTACTAAATAATGTGATACAGTTACTATTTATTTCGATACAACTAAATCATTATAATAAAAAAATAGGCCCTCAAGAATATCCTTTTGTAGAATTTTGACTAAACCACGCGCTATATACAGCATAAAGCTTCGATTTTTACTGAAGCTTTCGATATTCAGTATGTTTGAGAGCGTAGTACAAAGAGAGGATCATGACGCGTATTGTGAGAAGATTTTTCATGCACCTCACCACAGGTTGCGTTTGGTCGCGAACACTGCCACGTTTAAAACAGCGGTGATCCATAATTAATAATTAGTATTTTTAAATCAAATATTGTGGTTAATTTCAGCTGTATTTTGAATATCGTACAATCTGATATCCGAATATTTTTGGGTGTGACCTATCTTATAGATCATCTTGCTTGGTCCATTCGCAACCAGAGATGCGATCATGAAGGCAAACGTTTTCTAACGAAATACATAATTAACATGTTTTCCCAAACAATTTCCATAATTAAAGAATAACATCGCGTAATTAAAAACAAACTCGCAATATACGTACGTATATCTTCGTGGTTATTTCTGCCACGAAGCAGTCCTGAGTTACCATATTAAAAAAAAAAACATAATTTTTTCAACGAAAAAGAACGTGTAGATTATACTATGAGCAACGGCTACAATCGCGATTTACTCGAAGCGCTATTAAAGTTTTAAAAAACATTATCTGCTCGTTCAAACAGTTCGTTAATCGCATTATGTTTTAAGAGGCACTAAAAAAATTTGCTCTTAAAATCAAATGCATTATGGAATAAATAAGTTAGTTTCGCTAGTACAGGCATTTCAGATGTGTGTTTACAGAAAGCTTTTACTAAGTCAGTACTTTAAGTGATCCTCGCATGTTGCAAAGCTTTATTTTAGCATAATACTTTTAAATTAGTTTTGCGCTTCACTTACGCTACATTACGAACTGTATTAAGCTTGCGAATCTTAGCTTTATACGGCTTTGATCATACGCTAATATTAGTTTGATGTAGTTTTCGATAATACATTTTCATAATTTGAAATAACTGACGATCTATTATGTTTTAGAACATCAATTGTGAAATAAAACGTGTAAAAAATTGTGGAACTAAACAATGCCTAACGATTGTAACTTCAGGACTACTTACTTTTTTATTTAATATATTAAACAGTTAAGTAAAAACTCAGATTGTCTATAGGTTTAAAGAAATGATTTAAAAAGTACACGACAGTCGCCTTTGACGACGAAAACTGTAAAGTCATAGAAAACATTCTTTATTTTCCTTCCTATTCTAGTAATTTCGAGGGGATATTCTAGATTCACCGAGCTAGTAGGTGAGCTCACTGGGCTCAGACCGGGGGCGTTGCTAGCACTGGTCCTAGCGAGAGCAGTGCTTCGCAGAATCTACCACCAGATCGGACACGCGACCTACTGAGAAGATCCGGCGAGAAACTCAGTGGGCTGTCTATGGGTTAATTTAGTCGATGAGCCCTTCGTCGCAAGCAACGGATTCGGCGCGGACGGTGACCGGTGCTTTTAATTACGTAATTACGTGCTTAGGTGACGTCGACTGTTTACCATTCGGTCTACAGGATCGGGTATGTAATTACCGGCGGTCACGACAAAAGAGTTTTCATGTCGTGCCGCCTTCTCAAAGTGGCGAAATGAGGCCGACTGTAGAGAACCGTACTTACTGATTGAGTCAAGCTCCAGGCCATCATGGAGATCCACGTTTCTTAGGAACCGTGGGGCTCCGACGGCTATCCTACAAAAACGGGATTGAATGACTTGAAGGGGTTTCAAGCTGGTGCGAGCCGCGTGAGCGAACACTACGCTTGCATAGGTCATGACGGGGCGTGTGCAATATTTGTAGAGTATCACCTTATTACGAAGGGACAATTACTTCGCTTGCAAATTATTGGATAGAGACTTCCTAATATGGAGGCATCCTATACGGCACGGGTGCGTATCGTTGTGATGTGAAGTCGGAATGTCATCCCTTTGTCGAGGGTGACGCCTAGATATTGACCTTCGAGGCCCACGGTATGGGCTGGCAAAAGAGAGTGATGGGGCTTATGGCGGATGTGTTAACGCCAGTTGCCGATCCAATAGCGATTTCTTCCTACACAAGTAGAGTAGATAGCCGTGTCATCGGCGAAGAGGGCTAGATGGGTCGCCGGAGACCGGGGAGAAGTATCATTTAATCTTCTTTATGTTATGGTGTCGTATTCTAAAAGAGTTCGGCCTGATATTAATTGAATGTTATTGCTAAATTCAATAGGTAAGCCTTCAAGCAATATTTTCAATGGCTTATTAATAATCTATAAAATTATTATCGGGATACAATGCTACCAAGACAATTTAAAAAATAATATAGATAATCACATCTTTTGTCAATTGACGTCACAATCACAAGTATTAATGGAAGTCGCGACCAGCTGGAGTCCAAAAACATTTGGGCAAATGACCTTATGGTATTGACCTTATGGTATGATCATGAAATGACTTTCCGTATTTTATTAACGACTCACTCAAGAAACATGTAATGAATTCGATTACACGTGTTCCTAAAAGCGAACTTCGTATTCCTTTGACCCAACATAGATTTCACGCCATTAGAATTTCTTTGAAGATTCGTACAGGTGTTCTATTTTTTTTTTTTATATATAATATTTTTTTTATTTTCGGTCGCATGTGAATTTTTGTTTGGAAATAAAATAAATTTATAGATTTCAATCTATACATTTCTATGTATTAAATTATGCAGTGTATTGTGTTTTATACGACTATTTAAAGAGGCTAGAATTTGCATTGATGTTAGGTGTAGGTTTTTTTCAATAAATTGATAGATGACCTTAAGCTCCACTGGGCTTATGCCGGCTTTTAATAAGTCCTTCATCTAGTAAATATTAATGTAATTATACATTTTAGTGATCACGTTATGGTCGCACGATCCTCCTCCTCCGTGCGTCGTATTCCTCAGTGCTGAGGGTCGTGACCTTTACGGAGCACTTTTGTTAGGACTATGTTCCTCCATTCACTCCTGTCCTCCGCGCAGTGGATAGCGACGTTGATGCTGGATTCCAAAGTCGTCTTAACCTGATCGGACCAGCGCATGGGACTACGCCCCCTAGGCCTCTTTCCTTCCACTTTGCCGGTGATGAGAAGTTTTTCGAGATTGTCACCTTTTTTCCTCGCAACGTGGTCGCACGATAGAATACAAGAAATTTAAATTAAATTAACGAAAGGCTAGTCTAACCGCACCTTAAAAATCAAAACTGCACGAAAAGATTCAAATCCTATTCAGATAGATGACAGTTGTTTCTTATTCTATTAATCAAGTTTGAGCGAAAGTAATACATAGAAACGGCTTAATTAATTCAATTACCGAATCAATTTAGATTTTATCATTTAATAAACGTAAAATTAATAGTGATGTATGCGTCAATTATTTATTATGCAATTTTTTCTAAGCATTCCATTATAATTCTAAAAGTAGAATTGCATCCCAATAATCATATTTCTTATTATTCCTTTTTTTTTATTGCTTAGATGGGTGGATGAGCTCACAGCCCACCTGGTGTTAAGTGGTTACTGGAGCCCATAGACATCCACAACGTAAATGCGCCACCCACCTTGAGATACAAGTTCTAAGGCAAGTATAGTTACAACGGCTGCCCCACTCTTCAAACCGAAACGCATTACTGCTTCACGGCAGAAAGAGGTGCCCACCCGCGCGGACTCACAAGAGGTCCTACCACCAGTAAAGTAATTCAAAACTTAAAGTATTATTATTAAAATATTAAACCGAACTGCTTCACGGCAGAAATAGGCAGGGCGGTGGTACCCACCCGCGCGGACTCACAAGAGGTCCTACCACCAGTAAAATATTTTTATTATAATTATAATCATCTAGTTTACTTTACAAATTTTACGTACAACGAAAATGAAACCTAACCAAAGTGATTAAAGATTTGGAATAAATCCACGCCTTGTTCATACGTCTACTAGTCTTACAACATTTTTGACCTATAAACGTATCATGTTTGAGAGGTTGCCACATAAAGCGTGATCTACATTGCATAATACCGATCAGGACTTGTTGAGTTCGGCGTTCAGTAAACGAACCACCTCTCCAGCAAGCAACTGCGAATTTAATACAAATATTAACGTTTCCTAGGACCATGTTGCTATAGATTTTTTTTTTGAAACGATTAAAGGAAATAATAATTATACCAATAACTAGCTGACCCGGCAGACTTCGTAGTGCCTCAATCGAAAAATAAAAGACCTGAGCTTTTGTATAAAATAAAACAAATAAAGGGAATCCGTCCGACGGGGGACACATCAAAGGAAAAGGAAAATTGTTATTTTTATTTAATTCCGAGCATTTTCATATTTATCTACCTTTTAAACCTTCTCTGGATTTCCACAAATAATTTAAGACAAAAATTAGCCAAATCGGTCCAGCCGTTCTCGAGTTTTAGCGAGACTAACGAACAGCAATTCATTTTTATATATATATAGATAAGAAAAGCTGTGTGATCACATTGAATGCTTACCAATTCGTTTGAATTTTTAAATAACTGTAATTGAGACTTATTGCCGGATCTAGAAAATCCATTGCACTACCACAGACAATATAAACTGAATTAGTAAGGGAATACAAAAACAACGGTTTTGTTGTCCAAAATTCAAATGAAAACGACTCGATTAAAGTTAAAAACAACATTTATAGGAAATAATTTTGTAATTTAAACAAAATACAACGTAAATCGTATAATTATGTAATGCGTTTCAGTTTGAAGGGTGGGGCAGCCGTTGTACTGTCTCAACAGAGATATTAGAATTCATGTTTCGAGGTGGACGGCGGTATTTACGTTGTAGATGTCTATGGGCTCCGGTAATCACTTAACCGTCAGCTGGTCTGACCACATAAGCAATTAAAAAAAATATTTCTCGAATCAGTTTTGTTATTACGATAAAAAATATGAAAGTTTGGATTTGTTTGCTATTAAAAAGCTCGGATCGCCATTAGTGCAGTGCAGTTCGATTTTTGCTAGTCTGTTCTGACACTTTATAAATTGTGCGCACCTGGTCTTAAGTGTTTTCCATTCGTTTGTCGCGTTATTGTAAATCCTAAATGACTTTCAGCTGTGACTTATACACGTTTTCACCGACATTTAGGGATCCCTTAACTGCATTTAAGGAGCCCCTAATTAAAAATTCGTTTTCACCAACCTTTAGGTATCTCCTAAGTTCTTAAAAGGCTCCCTAAATTTAGGAACCAGATTTTTCGTTCCTTAACTGTCTCCTAACTCTAGAAGACAGTTTTATGTCTGCTGTCATCTATTTCAATACATAACATTCAAAAGGTTTGAAAACCATTTTTACACTGGATGATGATTTAACTCTATTTTAGAAAGTTTGGAAGCAGTTGAGTCTTTACAGTTAGTTTCTAGTCATTCTGTACTTAAAAGGCCGCGCTTGTATTGTCAGAGAACTGAAGATTTCGGAAAATACGATGACAAAGACTTTGTCTTTAGGTAGAGACTGTGGTATTTTATTAGAAAAATTTTTTTTTTTACCTTATAGATGAAAAGTAAGGTTTTTGGAGAGAACGAGTGTTTGAGTAAATTTTAATTACAGCTCTATGGGTATAAAATAAAAACTAATAAATAGCCAATTCTAAATTCATGTTCATTATAGCTCTTGCTACTATTTTAATACCAACTGAAAGAAAAGAAAGTTAATATTTGCAGTCAGGTTTTACTCATTTACCTATAATCTTTAGTTAAGTAAAAATAAATTATTATTTTAAATTACATTTTAATTATTGATGTTTTGTATCAATTTGTTTTGTATTTGTTGTGTATTTCTTTTATATTCTAATTCTTCCTGAAGAATTTGTCTTTTATGTCTTCTATATCCTCTTTCTTTTTGTTCACGTTTTGAAAACTTGTACAAAGCGAGGACATAGCACCTGTCCTCTCATTACTGAGTGATAATCGTGGTCGTCTCCTTGACCATAGTGGTGTATTATTTGTACTATAATTCTGATAATTTAATTATTGACATTCAGGACTAAAGTGCGTTATTCAATTTCATATTTATATAACAGATTGAGTTTTTTTAATAAATTATATACCAGAGACGTATAATTATGATTTTTTGTCATTAATATTTATTATTCTTTTATTTGATGGATATTTTAAAGGTAATCGCGGATCACATATTTTTATCGATAAAACAGAACTCAAATCAAAACATTAAAACGTTACCTAACTAAGAAACTCCTTAAAACTTAGCACAAAGCATGGTGAAAATGAATTTAGGTAGGTGGTTGATTTAGGTAATCTCCTGTCTAAAGTGTTTCCTACGTAGGACCACTTTGGGAACTTGTCGGTGAAAACGGGCATTAGTATCACAAATGTATTTTACACAGAATATTTATCTAAAAGCACACGTCTAATGTTCGTTTAAATTATATGGGTGGCGTATCTATTGTAAATCAATAATGTGTTTTCTTTGAAGCGTTTTATAGGCGTTTGATACAATTAAAGGAACTAGAGGTCCCGCAGTAGTCGAAATTCGACTATAATTAATTGGAATTGTAAGTTTGTACACTACTAAGATTGTATTTTATACTTCTATAATCACAAATTTCGCCAAGGCTACACTATAAAAATATTAACAAAGATAATTTCAATTTGACAACAGACGTCAAGAACAAAAGTTTGACAATAAATAGTATGCATGCGTGTGTGCGTCAAATACATGGTATTTAGTGTGTGTAATGTTTTCTTTATTGATTTAATGTATCTTTTATGCATTATTTCAAAAAATATTAGCATTGTGCACTTCTTCTCTATATTCTCTATAAGTGTGGAAAATTTCATACTCCTCCGTCCGCGCAATTTTCGTAAAAAGGGATACAAAGTTTTTGCTTCACGTATAAATATATAGATATTTGTATACGTTCACATTGCACATCTCTTTTGTTTCTTCCTTGCTAAGCTTTCTTAGAGCATCGTGGGGACGCAGCAAGCAGTAAAAACATAGTTAGCCATATTAAAAATTTACTTTGTCCACAGTTGATGATAACCCAAAAGAAATATCTTTCTGGGTCTCCAATACCAAAGAAGCCAGTTACTTCAGCATGGCGGTTCACGGACAAACGTTCTTCAGGCTCAACTATCCTTTGAAGCTCAATAGGTAAGTTAATATATTTAACAAATTTAATTTATCTTTTTACAGAACTAGGAATAAGTATGTCACGATCTATATGCAACAAATGCAAGCAATGCATGCCAATTTAAAGGGCTTATCTGATATGATCAACCCTCGTGTCTGGTTAGAACATTAAAAACAAAAGCAAACGAATTAATTAAATGTTTTACTATATGTGTATTTCCTTATGCTAGTGTTCGTAAAATGAACGAAATCGCTAAATTATAGCTCTACAGGTGGCTTAGATTCATTTTATGTATATGATTTTGAATAATTTTAGGTACTGGATCATCATTTGGTACTAATAAAATTATGGAGAAAATGGTACTAAGCTGTTTTGTCGTTGCCTAGCTTATGTACCTATAAATTTATTATTGTCGTATTATTCAGAAGAGTGAACGATCTCATGACCGATTGTTACATTGTTACCGGAACGTATAGGCCTCACAGTCTCACTCGTCGCGAATGAAGCCACTTGCCCTAAGACTGCTTCGCAACTGAAATAAGCAGAGCAGTAGACTCACAATACGTCTCACAACCAGTATAAAATAATGATTAATACCATTAATAATAACTCAATAATTTAGAAAAATATAGATAGACACTATCAAGATTAAGGACCGGAGATTTTCTTATGTACAAAAAAAAATACGATATACTACTTCTTAATCGTTCCCTCTATGCTGAAGATCGCGACATTCCTGCATAGTGTTCGATCATGGGTGTAATAGATCGCATGGTATACCACCAAAACCCTTCTTTTACCAGATCTGACCATCTAGCTGGTGTTCTATCCACGGCGCGCTTGCCCTGTATGCGACCCGCAATTATGAGTTTCTCTAATTCATGTCTGGGAGATCGCATGATGTGTCCGAAGAAGTTCATAACACGTTAGAGCCAGACGTCAGATAGCCTTTTTCGTATGTTTAGCTCACTTACAATATACGACAGTAGATTTATTGAGAACTAGCTGACCCGGCAGACTTCGTAATGCCTCAATCGATAAATAAAAGACCTAAAATTTTGTATAAAATAAACTTAAAACAAAAAAAAAGGAATCCGTCCGACGGGAGACACATCAAAGGAAAAACAAAATTGTTATTTTTATTTAATAATTAATATATTAATATATAATTCCGAGCATTTTCATATTTATCTACCTTTTGAACCTTCTCTGGACTTCCACAGATAATTCAAGACCAAAATTAGCCAAATCGGTCCAGCCGTTCTCGAGATTTAGCGAGACTAACGAACAGCAATTCATTTTAATATATATATATAGATATTTGTTACTAAGCATTTATATACACATACAAGGTAAATACTAGTTGAGTTTCCCCGAAAAATACGTTCGATGCAATACAATAAAAAGAGTCGTACAAAAGGGAAATGTAATCGTTTATACTCGATAAAAACGGAATCTATTGTACGTCATAAATGAGAAATATACAAGGATTCGTTAATGGCAAATACAAAATATGGTGTACATACTGAGTTATGGTCAGATTATATATATATATATTTTTTTTTTTTTTTTTTTGGAGTTTACTCCTTTAGAATCGATTTACATATATAGGCCCGGGGTATGAAAATTATGGGGACCAAAATCGTACTAGCATGTCACACGAAATGCGTTATGCGCATGTCACACGAAATGCGCGCCGGGCTGCTGCGCCGGCAGTCCGCCACAAAGCCTCGTACTGATCGCGCGTTTCTCTCATTATTGTATTTTCATATATTTGTTAGTCGTTTGTTTTGTGTCTCGTTAATTTGTTAATAATCTGTAGTGTATCGTGTTGTCGTAATATAGAACTATTTCTCGTATTGTTTCGTTTAATTTTTATATCCAGTAAACTCCAGTCGTGCGTCGGAGCGGACACACACACTTTTTTGAATATTAATGAGTGTGAAAGTTGTTTTTTTCTTTCACCCTGCAAAAAATTGTTATGTTTTAAATAGTTTATAGGCTGAACAATGACAATAGTTAACTTTTTATACTGAAAATTTGCAACATTACTTAAAAAAAACATGAAAGTTACTATTTAAAAAATGTGATATATTTTTTGGAGTTTACTCCTTTAGAATCGATTTACATATATAGGCCCGGGGTATGAAAATTATGGGGACCAAAATCGTACTAGCATGTCACACGAAATGCGTTATGCGCATTTCGTGTGACATGCTAGTACATGCGCCGGCAGTCCGCCACAAAGCCTCGTACTGATCGCGCGTTTCTCTCATTATTGTATTTTCATATATTTGTTAGTCGTTTGTTTTGTGTCTCGTTAATTTGTTAATAATCTGTAGTGTATCGTGTTGTCGTAATATAGAACTATTTCTCGTATTGTTTCGTTTAATTTTTTATATCCAGTAAACTCCAGTCGTGCGTCGGAGCGGACACACACACTTTTTTTGGAGTTTACTCCTTTAGAATCGATTTACATATATAGGCCCGGGGTATGAAAATTATGGGGACCAAAATCGTACTAGCATGTCACACGAAATGCGTTATGCGCATTTCGTGTGACATGCTAGTACATGCGCCGGCAGTCCGCCACAAAGCCTCGTACTGATCGCGCGTTTCTCTCATTATTGTATTTTCATATATTTGTTAGTCGTTTGTTTTGTGTCTCGTTAATTTGTTAATAATCTGTAGTGTATCGTGTTGTCGTAATATAGAACTATTTCTCGTATTGTTTCGTTTAATTTTTTATATCCAGTAAACTCCAGTCGTGCGTCGGAGCGGACACACACACTTTTTGGAGTTTACTCCTTTAGAATCGATTTACATATATAGGCCCGGGGTATGAAAATTATGGGGACCAAAATCGTACTAGCATGTCACACGAAATGCGTTATGCGCCTAGCATGTCACACGAAATGCTTTATGCGCCTGATTGGCTCCTGATTGCGTGATGCGTGCGCGCGCCAATCAGGAGCCAACGCGCGGCCGCGTTATCGCAGGTGACGCCGGGCTGCTGCGCCGGCAGTCCGCCACAAAGCCTCGTACTGATCGCGCGTTTCTCTCATTATTGTATTTTCATATATTTGTTAGTCGTTTGTTTTGTGTCTCGTTAATTTGTTAATAATCTGTTGTGTATCGTGTTGTCGTAATATAGAACTATTTCTCGTATTGTTTCGTTTAATTTTTTATATCCAGTAAACTCCAGTCGTGCGTCGGAGCGGACACACACACTTTTTTTTTTTTTTTTGGAGTTTACTCCTTTAGAATCGATTTACATATATAGGCCCGGGGTATGAAAATTATGGGGACCAAAATCGTACTAGCATGTCACACGAAATGCGTTATGCGCATGTCACACGAAATGCGCGCCGGGCTGCTGCGCCGGCAGTCCGCCACAAAGCCTCGTACTGATCGCGCGTTTCTCTCATTATTGTATTTTCATATTATATTTGTTAGTCGTTTGTTTTGTGTCTCGTTAATTTGTTAATAATCTGTAGTGTATCGTGTTGTCGTAATATAGAACTATTTCTCGTATTGTTTCGTTTAATTTTTTATATCCAGTAAACTCCAGTCGTGCGTCGGAGCGGACACACACACTTTTTTTTTTTTTGGAGTTTACTCCTTTAGAATCGATTTACATATATAGGCCCGGGGTATGAAAATTATGGGGACCAAAATCGTACTAGCATGTCACACGAAATGCGTTATGCGCATGTCACACGAAATGCGCGCCGGGCTGCTGCGCCGGCAGTCCGCCACAAAGCCTCGTACTGATCGCGCGTTTCTCTCATTATTGTATTTTCATATATTTGTTAGTCGTTTGTTTTGTGTCTCGTTAATTTGTTAATAATCTGTAGTGTATCGTGTTGTCGTAATATAGAACTATTTCTCGTATTGTTTCGTTTAATTTTTTATATCCAGTAAACTCCAGTCGTGCGTCGGAGCGGACACACACACTTTTTTATTTTTGGAGTTTACTCCTTTAGAATCGATTTACATATATAGGCCCGGGGTATGAAAATTATGGGGACCAAAATCGTACTAGCATGTCACACGAAATGCGTTATGCGCATGTCACACGAAATGCGCGCCGGGCTGCTGCGCCGGCAGTCCGCCACAAAGCCTCGTACTGATCGCGCGTTTCTCTCATTATTGTATTTTCATATATTTGTTAGTCGTTTGTTTTGTGTCTCGTTAATTTGTTAATAATCTGTAGTGTATCGTGTTGTCGTAATATAGAACTATTTCTCGTATTGTTTCGTTTAATTTTTATATCCAGTAAACTCCAGTCGTGCGTCGGAGCGGACACACACACTTTTTTTATTTTTTTCTTTTTCTTCTCAGCTCACAGCACACTTTTTTTTTTCTCAGCTCAGCTCACAGCCCACCTGCTGTGAAGTGGTTACCGGAGCCCATAGACATCTACAACGTAAATGCGCCACACACTCGTACTTATTAAAACTATTTTCACTCATGGACAGCAAACCCTCAATCTACTATTTAAAGGCGCTAATAACTTCTCATCTGCTGTCAAATTTATGTGGATTATATGGCAATAACGAAAAGGAACTCTAATAACAAAAACTATATTTAACATTGAAAAGAAAAATGCATATTTCTCAGTATTGCTTCTAGAATACCTAATGCTTGTAAGATAAGTTTCGTTGGGAAAATTATAATAGCACAATAGAGTATTATAGAGTGATTTATCTAAGTGTTAAATAGTTTTTCAGACACAAATATTTAGAATAGTATAATTAATAGAACTAGAGGTCCCGCAGTAGTCGAAATTCGACTATAATTAATTGGAATTGTAAGTTTGTACACTATTATTTTTTTATTGTATTTTTGATTGTATTTTATACTTCTATAATCACAAATTCCGCCAAGACTACACTCTAAAAATAATAACAAAGACAAACAATATTTAATCTATTCTCAATTTGACAACAGACGTCAAGAACAAAAGTTTGACAATAAATAGTATGCAATATGCATACGTGTGTGCGTTAAATACATGGTATGTCGTGTGTCTAATGTTTTCTTTATTGATTTAATGTATCTTTTACTCGTATGCATTATTTTAAAAAATATTAGCATTGTGCACTTCTTCTTTATATTCTCTATAAGTGTGGAAAATTTCATACTCCTCCGTCCGCGCAATTTTCGTAAAAAGGGATACAAAGTTTTTGCTTCACGTATTAATATATAGATAAATGTAAGCGCCACTCATAATTAACATACACACGTCAGCACCGGTAATTGAAGTAATTATCAGGAAATAAATTAATTAGCTCATAAATTAATTTGCATTGACGTTTCACGATCGGTAATTTCAACGTGTGAATCGTGAATACGCAACGATAGTCTCTAAGGTGCTGCCTATTTCTAACCCGAAGAAGTCATGCGATCAGCAACAAATGAGATTTCGTCTTTACGTCTTAACTGGGTGGCGGCATTCACTATGTGATATCTACGAACCCCAATAACAAATAAAAACAAGGTGGTCCGTGTGAGCTCTTTCACTTATGTACCTAGTATAATAAATATATATTTTGTTATAATATCATTGGATTCGTTATTTCTCTTGTGAAACTAAAACTTTTGTATGGAAGCAATTTTACGTAGAAATTAGGTCTCTAGCGTATTTCCGGGTATGGTGTAACTGGTCTTTGGTTATTGCTAAAAACGGGTCCATGTTTCTCTTTGATCTAAAAAATCAAACATCAACATTTCATTGAACGTGAATCCAAACAAAAATGGATTAATTAATTAACGTCGGTTACCGGGATTCATAATCAGAAAAAGCTCATCTTAAAACGAAGAGGTTGACATAGGGACTTTAATTAATTCATTTATTTTTACTTCTCAAAGAGTAAAGTTTACGTAGTACGTTAGTAAAGTTAGTACGATAAAATCCGGTTATCGTTCTCGTCGAGGCCGTCGCTTGCGATGAAGGGCTTGGCGAGTAAATTAACCCACAGACATAGCCCACTGAGTTTCTCGCCGGATCTTCTCAGTGGGTCGCGTTTCCGATCCGGTGGTAGATTCTACGAAGCACGGCTCTTGCTAGGGTTCGTGTTAGCAACAACGTCAGGTTTGAACCCCGTGAGCTCATCTACTCGCCCGGTGACGCTGATATTTGAAAACCATCAGCTTAGGTAGGAAAAAAAAACGATAATACGTTTTATTTTTCTCTTAATCACTCTAATTGTTTGTTTAACAAAGACTAAATTATTTTTACTTTTTAGTTTAGCTACAAAAGTGGGTTTTTTAATTTTTAAACTATTCTTTATTTTTGTTATGATGATAATATCATAGTTCACATATAGGGCTATCATACCCAAGAATGGCAGCTGAAGCCTTAGTAGGTACGTGGCACAAGACATTACCGTGTTTTCAGGGTTAATCCCAAAGATCCTAATTAGGATAATCGGACAATTTCATTAATTTATTATAATATCATCGGTCCTTGATAAGTGTGCCAAGTTTCCAATTAATCCGAGGTTTTGACCAGGGTAAAAATCTCGAATTCCGTTACACACATACCAAACTAATAAAAGCGAGTTGAAATAGGAAATATAGCTATTATTTTTCAGTTACCTCGACAACCGTACAATCAATAACCTATTATTAATTCGCGATAACTATAGTTACGTAAAAACTTTATACGTTTGCAACTAATTAGGTATATTCCCATTATAAAATCTCAATAATTTATTATCTGCATCGTGTTGCATCAGAGAGAGGTCGGCCTTGGTATGCCAATATGCAGTAATGTCATTTAAAAAGAGAATAATCTAAATCAAGGCCCATGTCTCGTAGAAAGTCGTCGAACGTGTGTATAATGTAATTACAAACACGAGTGAACAATGGTTTTTATACATGTTCTCGTATATACTCCTGAATCATTTATTCGTATGTCAGTTGAATAGCAATTGCAGTGTATGAAGCGATTTCTATTGCTTTTGGTTCGGAATTCTAGGCTGTTATATCTACGTGCCTTTAGAAATGTTTATTTAGCATGACAAATGCATCTTTTTGTAGTTTTACTTATTCGTTCCGGTTCGAATGGTTATGTGACCACCGATTGTGCACTACGACTTTGACTTTTAAGTGCTAAATAGCGCTGCTAAATTTGTTATTTATTAAATTATCCTTTAAGAATTTTCGGGGATACGGACGATTAATTATGAATTATAATTTTAATTCCAATATCATGATTTATGCAATTACTTTTTGGTATTTACATTTCTTTAAATTTATATTATTGTGGTCTGGCAAACAACTAAAAAATTTATCGTCCATTGGTTGTTTATAAATGTGGAATGATTTGAACTATTTCTGCGCAGGCTATTCAATGAAACTTGTTGACCTGATTACATCGAGAACCATTCCATATGAGTTGATGAGTTTGTTTATGGAATTGTTCACTCATTTTATAATCAACTGAAAATTATATTTTAGTATCTTGATGTATTACGGGTATATTAAATATCGATTTTTTTACCTTATATATTGTATTAGATCGACTGTTAAAAAGTCCTAAAAATATATTTTCTAACAAATTATATTTTTATTTGTTATCTAGAGATGTGTAAAAAAGATCATTACATAATTTCTAAATTGATCTGAACGAGTTTTTGTCATAGCGCGGTGTTGATTTTACTTATCGTCAAATTTGGTTAGTAAAAAATAGCGTATGATATCTTAAAGCGCTTAATTTAACCACGATTGAGGTTTGGTTGAATGAAATATATAAGTTAAAATAAGTTAAGGAATTTGATGAGATTGGCATAATTTGTGACAGTAAAATTATTACATATTTTTTGAAATTCAATTTCTTAATTAAGTATTTTTTAAGCAGATATCAATTGTTTTGCTTACAGATTGCTTGTCAATTACTCATTATTATGTACGTATTTCTTACGTACAAATTACCTAAGTAGCTGTTTATTACTAAAATTAAAACAACGTCCTAAAATTTGATTATTCAATAACATCGTTGTGTAAACAATAATAGCAATAGCATAATCGATATTATGTAAGGCCTAATTATGCTTTAGTATTTTTTTGCATTATACATAGTAGAATGTTACTGGCTTAGTTATGAATTTGTTATTTTTTGTAATATGCAATTGTATTTTACCTTTAGAATGAATGTTGGTAATTTTAATATTAGCCTGAATATGACTCTGTCCACCAAGATCTGAATATATTTTTTTATTTATGACATCTAAATATGCATCATGCAATAATGTGATCTCAGCGGTTTCAAACACAATCAATATAAAATTTATATAACGTATACATATTATAAATGTGCATAATATGTATTTTATTTCATTTTGCTTAATTGGCTCTATGCAAGCCTAGTTTTATCAACAAGGGAAATAAGTCTTTCTACCAAAACAAAACCAAACATTTGCTCATATTTTAATTAAAAAAAACATTGCAAGTAGCTTCCATTGACAGTACATATATACATACGCTGACTTAAATCTATGGTGGTCCTTTGAATTTCAACGTCAATCCCATTGCTGGTTAAGAAATAGTAACACATATTTTACCCAAAACTACACGGCGCCAACATTGTGAAAGTTGTTTTAATTTGGCCACGAAACAAGCTGTAAAAACGTAACCATAAATTTGATACATACATAATACATTTATGTGTGTTTGTCTCTCAATTTATAATTAACTAGCTGGTCATATTTTGTTCATTTTTTCGTTATTTGTTAGTTAGAATACTTGAATGGCTCAGACTTACTGAGTACATCGCGTTGTTATCGTAAGGTTTTTTGTGTATGTTTGAGTGAGCCCCTCAATACTTTGAATCTACAACTGTACCTAAAGTGGAACAGGGATCAGATTACAGATTTTTTAATATATTTTCAAAGTAAAATAACCTTTTCCGGGCCGAATAGTATTAATATATAATACAAATTAGAATCATTCAGTTTTTGTTTAGTACATAAACTTAATGAGTTCGCTTGCTTCGGAGCCACAAGCATATATATAAAAACGTCGTTGTCGAACAATACGTTTTTTACTATACATGCGTAACTTTGTTTTATTTTAATAATTTGATATTTTTAATTGCCAATTATGTGTTTTGTTCAAACGTTATGTCACAAGGCATATTCGGTTCGATTTCGTCTTTTTTTTTTGATAGTTACAAAAGTAAGAGTCTACTTTATAAAATATTCGATTACTCAGTATTAAGAATACGAAGGCGAATCATGCTACAGCTATTGAGGCATTTATAGTTTTATACATTTTCCATATATAATTATAGTGAATGCTGATAGTTATCTAGGCATACGAAGTTGAGGTCTCAATCAATCAGGATAAGGTTATCCCATCATTCATAAAGGAAACGCAAAATTATTTTGCAGTAGAACTAGTTTCTTTAATATGCTATTCAATTAAATATCAAGACTTAAATAGACGATCACTACAAATTCAGGAAGCGACGTCTTTATACATAAACGTGTTCTATAAAAATAGTTCTAGGCTTTCGTGTCTTATGTACGCTAAGTATTAGTAGGTACTTACTTTAGTATAACATGGAATGGCATGCGGTACTTGTATCATACAAATCCACTCGTAAATAAGAAGGAAAAGTATATACTTTTTTCTTAGTGATACGAGCTAGCAGAAACAGTCTGCATCCACAAAAACAATATATTCAAACCAACAAAAGTTTCTCGACAAAAATATCTGGCGCTTAAAAGAAAACGAAAATAAAATTAACATAATCCAATAGCACCTGTCTATTTTTATATGATGTATATGTATCTATTTTTGATAAATTTAAACAAATTATTCTTGCACGGAACCCATTAACGATGCTCCACTTTTGGCTTTTTATTTGGACACGGGCGCGTGGACGGCATTACGCAATTACGAAACAAGACATAAGTAGATCAGTTTCGTTCTGCCACTTAAAAAATTAAATAATACAGCTAAAAAGGCTCGAGTGAGTAAACGCTACTCGCTTAAAATGCCAATGCTGACAGAATTAAATATTAAGCTTTAAAAGGACAAGAATTTAAGAGGATTGCGCTCAAAATGTTGCGCTAAAATTTTGGAGCCTCTCTAGTAATAATTGGGTTTCTTACAAATAACCATGAATTTCTCAGTTAAAAACAACATTAGCATATGTTGAGCTATTAAGTTAACATTGAAACATACATATGATTTCAGATTACTATGAGAAGAGTCTCGACTTTTATACGAACGTTAAACTAACCTATTATATATTTTTTTTATTCTAATTAGTTAAACTATAATAGGGAAATTAGTTAAAAAAGTATTAAGTGAGCTAGTGCGGAGCGGTACAAAAGATATAGAAATTATGAAAGCGAAATGTTCAATGTTAAATTTTAATGAAAATAAACAAATAAACTTGTATTGCTATGTATGTGTTAAATGATGATAAACAATGTTATTTATATATTAAATATTAATTTGAATAATGTGGTAAATGTATATGTATCTTATATTAGTTGTGAATCAATTAACTTTCTATTACAAAATTTACAAAAAAAATTAAGTATTTGAATTAATATATAATTAATTAATTACAATAAGATAGGTACCTCATTTAAGTATACGAAAAACCTGAGGAATGCTGAATTGTTTTTTATTTAGTTGCGTAACATTGGCGAAAAGTGGGTGATTAGATACGAAATTCCAGTTGAAACATGACTTGTGTTCTTGATTGTGCTTTGTATTGTTTAGGGATCCGTGGCTGAGCCAGTAGTGATACGGATTAGCGGTATTTGGAACAGTTCGTTTCTCTTTTGGAGTCCGTATCTTTTTTAAATACGGCTCTTTATAGTTAATACAGGAAAGAGATTCTAACAATAAAGTAGTAGACAAATATGAAAATTCTCGGAATTAAATAAAAATAATAATGTTGATGTCCCCCCGTCGGACGGATTCCTTTTGTTCTATCGATTGAGGCACTACGAAGTCTGCCGGGTCAGCTAGTTAATTATATTTTTTGAGTGGCTGTCGGTTGATCATTTCGTATGCCAGTTTACCAATTACCAATTTACTCTTCGACTATTGGCAAATAGTTTCGTAATGACCTAAAAAAATATCTATATAATAATACGTGAGCAAAAACTTTGTATCCCTTTTTACGAAAATTGCGCGGACGGAGGAGTATAACATTTTCCACATTTATAGAGAATATAGAGAAGAAGTGCACAATACTTATATTTTTTTTAAAATTATGCATAAACGATACATTAAAGCAATAAAGAAAACATTACACACACTACATACCATGTATTTGACGCACACACGTATGCATACTATTTATTGTCAAACTTTTGTTCCTGCCGTCTGTTGTCAAATTGAGAATAGATTAAATTTTGTTTGTTTTTGTTAATATTTTTTATATTGTAGTCTTGGCGAAATTTGTGATTATAGAAGTATAAAATACAATCATATTAATGGTAGTCGAATTTCGACTACTGCGGGACCTCTAGTATTAATAAATAGCTTCATTTACATTATAGTCAAGAACGGTTTATGCTAGCTACGAGGCCAATTACGGTTCGTTATTTAACATAAACTTGCTTGTTTTTTTTCCTGTACAGTATATTGGCATTATAAATATCTAGAGATACGTAGGCTTTTTTAAATAATTTAATCCAATTAGCTATAAATAATAAACTATAAATACTATTTCAAAGTTCGATAACTAATTGTCTAAAGTGTTAGTGCTGGTACATAATGTGACCACATACTAGTGGTAGGACCTCTTGTGAGTCCGCGCCGGTAGGTACCACCACTCTGCCTATTTCTGCCGTGAAGCAATAATGCGTTTCGGTTTGAGGGCGGGGCAGCCGTTGTAACTATACTGAGACCTTAGAACTGATATCTCAAGGTGGGTGGCGCATTTACATCGTAGATGTCTATGGGCTCTAGTAATCCCTTAACACCAGGTGGGCTGTGAGCTCGTCCACTCATCTAAGCAATAAATAAAAAAGTACGGGTAGGTACCGCTGTTCTGCCTATTCTTGTCCCAACACAGCTATGCATTCCAGTTTGTATGGTGGGACAGAGGTTACATTATACAAATGAGACTGACGTCATGTCTGGAAGAGGATGACGCATTCGCGTTATGATGTACTGATGATGATTCGACTCGGAAACCCGTTAACACCAAATAGGCCGTGAATTCGTTAACTCACATATACAACCAATAAAAAAAAATCCTAGTTGCAGCTATGCTTAATTATCCTTGTACGAATAATGTTGTGAGAGAAGCAAATGAACGGAGTCATCTTTTATCAATTACTAAGCTCTTGCTGCTGAGAGTTCAAACAGATCAGTACTTGTATATAGTTTTTCAATAATTATTTTTATTGAAACGTAAATTTATATCCTCAGGTGGTATCATTCATGTCAGTCGTGGAACGGCAAAACTGGAGAATGGCAGATTTGGGTAAACGCTGAACGTGTTGGAAGAGGGTTCCACAATCGGGTGAGAAAAAAAATCTCTAGGGCTTTGAGATTGAATTGATATTCTAGAACATTCGAATTCTAAAAGTAGTTAGCTATTTCCGATTGGCTTCCAATTTCAATATCGTGTGATCGCTTAGATCATTTAATTTCTTTTTATTAAAGTATGTATCACTACATGCTATATTTGCAATGTATTACGAAAATAATCAATAGTAAACAATTAGTAAATTAATGTTTCAGTTGGTCGGTCATATTATCAAAGGAGGAGGAGTTGCTATTACTGGACAAGAACAAGCTTTGATTTATAACAAGGACAACGTCGAACAACTACAAAGTAAGATTTTGTAAAACTATATTCAGAATTCAGTTTTATCTCAAAAATATTATTAAGAAAATGTAAATACTACTACTAATACCGCTGAAAATATTTTTACTAACGTTACTTTTGTTTTCTAGGACAAGCAGGTTTCATTGGTGAAATAACAATGCTGCAACTTTATCATGTCGCTTTAACTGCTGGCAAGGCGCATAAAGATCACAAACATCATCACGTACACCACTTCAGACACGACGGAACTCCGTTCGAAACGGCCACAGAGGCAGCAAATGAACTTCCAGAGCCGCAAGCCACACCTCTTGGAAACGGGAACTTCCTTATCGGCAACCAACTGCAGCGAGCGCCTAATCTGAACCTCGCAGGCTCCCAGCAAATGGTACCAGTACACCTACCTAACGGTCTTCAATTGCAACAGGAATATGTAAACGGACAACTTGGCAATAGAATCGTATCGGAGCAGTTGTTGAATAGCGTTCAATTACCAGACATGAGAAGAACTCCAGTATCCCAACTCACTTTAGTACCGGTTACATCAAGTCAATCATACACACAGCCCCGACCACTTGGCCCTTCAAAAGGAACATCAGTTCTCTTGTCGGGTAGTCTACTAAATCCAGCGAATGTCCAATACATCGATGATACTCAACACAATGTTTACCGAAGGGAATCTAAAAGAGACAAACGAGACAACCCTGAAAAGGAACTGGCTGAAGAAGTTGTCACAGGCGAGTATTTTAGACGGTATTTAGTTTCAAAATGCCTAAAACTACATATTTCAGGTAAATAATTAATTCAATTACTTCAACAGCGAGAAAAGATAAGCGCGGCCTCGTTGCCCTTTCGGATGGCTCCATAGTAGATGAGGCTTTATTAAGCCCCACAATCCTTGATAAAGATGAAGAAGCTCTATTTCAAGAGTCGCTGCTACATGGTCTTGCCGGTGTTGTTGGCAATCTACCAGTACAGAATGTACAAAAAGAGACTGTGAGTACTTTTATGATAACGAAACTGCAAAATATGATAATTCTTAAATCGAAATCCAATACTTTATTCAGGCTTTTTTAAACTAAATAAATACTTATCACATTTTCTTGATTCAAATTTCAAATAGGAACGCGTTAGATCTTCACCGCAGTAATAGACCAGTCTTAGTCTTAGTCGCCTATAACGGCATCTAAGAGATTATTAAAAAGGATGAAATTTTCTTTATTTATTGCATTGATGGTTGGACAAGCTCACAGCCCACCTGGTGTTAAGTGGTTACCGTAGCCCATAGACATCTACCTCTTACTTACCTCTTAGTCGCCTATAACGGCATCTAAGAGATTATTAAAAAGGATGAAATTTTCTTTATTTATTGCATTGATGGTTGGACAAGCTCACAGCCCACCTGGTGTTAAGTGGTTACCGTAGCCCATAGACATCTATAACGTAAATGCTGTCACTCACCTTGAGATATGAGGTCTAAGGTGTCAGTATAGTTACAACGGCTGCCCCATCCTTCAAGCCGAAACGCATTACTACTTCACGGCAGAAATAGGCAGGGTGGTGGTAACTACCCTTGCGGACGCACAAAAGGTCCGACCACCAGTAGATTCTATTTTATTATAAATGCTATTATAGTCTGCCTCACGCCCAACTAATTATGGAAAAAACGGTTTGCACCAATAACTATACTGAAATGTGGCTATTTGTGTATCAAAACAAACACTCATCATACTTCATTGAACGCACCGTTGAAACCCATTTAATACGTAAACATGGATAAACCAAACTTTAACAACGTATAAGAGTTTTTAAGCTTTCCGGTGAAATTCAAATATTCCGACGCGAAAGCTTCCGCATGAATTCTTCTAAACGAAAATCATGAAAGGCGAAACTCGTATATAGTTCCAACTTTTAAAATTTTTATTCTCGTGCACTACGACGCGTCCGCCGAGTTTCGTGTTACCATTTTCAAAGGTACAACAAGTTGTATCGCACCGCAATGATCACTGACGTCGCCTTGTAAAAGGAATCTGCAATTTCGCTCACTTTAAGTGTACAATTCCGAAAATAACATTCAAGCTCGGAGGATGTCTGTTTTGCTGTACCTGTTTCGCGAATGTGACAGAAAATGCTTTTTCGTTCACAGAATTAGAAATTCATAAGCATTATGTACATCGCTTATTTGAAATACATTGTTTTGTTCTTGGATTTAAAATAAATTTTAATAAATTTGAATTAAAAGCAGTGTAAGAAATAATGATTTTATTGTAAAAAAGCGTGTGGAAGCACCACACTCTTTTTTACAATAAAATCATTAATATATATATATTATACAATAAATAACCCTTCTACTCATATCTGTTCATAAAATATTTATAACTACTGATACCATGCTGCCCACGCTTTTTTTACAATAAAATAATTTTTCTTACACTACTTTTAATTCAAATTTTTAAAATTTATTTTCTATTTTTTAGTTGAATTTTCTACAAAAGCATATTTTGTTAGTTTTTTAAACTATTATTTATTTTTCATTTTTTAGTAAAATTTAAATTTTTTAATTTTTTTTTTTAAATATTGAATTGTCACCGGTCCTTAATAAGTATACCAAATTTCGAGTTAATCCGACATTTTGAAGGGGCTCAAAATCATGTTCAAAGATTCCGTTACAAACATACATACGTCTGAAGCTAATAAAAGCGTATTAATAAATTTTATTTGCAGGTGGATGAAAGAGAACCAGCTGAAGCCGAAGTCAAAGCGGTGATGCAAGTGTGCAGCGGTTGTACACCCGAACCGTTCAAAAAGGCTCTAGTTTTATCATGGCGGACGACATCCAAAAAACTATACAGCGGCGCACATTACTATAAAGGTCTTCCCATCTGTCGAGCTTTCTAAGAACATTAAAATTGATTATTGTTAGATGAAAACTATTTGTTAGATGAGCTCAAAGATGAATAGTAATTTGATATAGCAAGTTAGTAAGAATAGACAACAATGAGTGTAGTTGTTTACCTTAGTCTCTTAATGAACGGTTGAATGATATCAAGTTATAAGGCGTCTCGATAAATCAGATATAAATTCAAGGCCGTTCTTTATTCAAAGTTTTCCAATACTTGTTTAATGCGGGACAATTTAATTTCCAACATCAAAATTTGCAACTTAATTTAAAACTGTCCTATATCACATTAAATTCAGACCTTAAATGCATAATATCCAATTGAATTCTGTAACTTGTAAAAAGTCAGAAGACACGAAACTTTCATTATACTCATGTTACTGTATGTTACTACTTAAATATTTAGCGTAAATACGATCAGTTCTATCGAGTTCGTTAAGGCAATAATTTATATTATCATTTTAAAATTTAGTTCGTCTTTCATTGGAAATAGCTTGCCATGATGAGTTGATTTATTTATTGTAGTCATAAGTTCGAGTCTTATAATTTACTTTTATACTAACGATATTTAGTTTAGGAGGTATGTGCCTTTTTAGAAATGTTTTATATTATTACCTAGGTCTAAATTAATCGATTTAAATATATTGTTTTGCACGTCTCTTAGTATTGAGAGCTAGATGCTTCATTTTTTTCTATTTTAGATTTAAGATTCCGCTTACCTATTTGTTACCATTTTATAAAATAAAGATTTCAAAATATCGCTTCGTTTCAATATTTCTTGTTGCTTCGTTTCCTATACGATTGTATATTATTTCATGTTAGTCAAAAACTTGTATTAAAGTTTTTTTTATTATTGCAAAAATACAAGAATCGCATCATAGTCATACCTGAAACTATGGCAATTAAATCATATTTAAATTCTTTCTTTTTTGGTGTTTTTCCAAATAATACAATAGAATGTAAATATATGAAACAATTGGAATATACTAGGTAATACAAAAATAAATTGAAAAAGATTTCACTGCTAAAGCGTTTGACCGTTGTATTTAATGTGCAAGTGAATGTGCAGTGAATAATGCAAATAGGTAAGCCCTGGAGCACCGCTTTGGTGATAGTACTGTTACGCATTTTTATTTAATCTGTACATATTAACAAATATAGGAGATGACGTAAAGTGATTTTTGAATTACGCAATATACTTTGGTTAAATTTTTGATGTATAAAATACAGCCACCACAGCTGTGTAGCATTATACTTTCTTTGGTTTTATTCTTGACAACATTGAAATTGTAACGAAGCATCCATGCCCACTAGTTTGATAGATGGGATAGGCGTTTCAAAATTGAGCTTTCGACTTCATGTCTCAAGATGGGCAAATATGTTGCAACATCAATCATCACTTTATGACCTATGCGAGGGTAGTGTTCGCTCATGCGGCCCGCATGCACATAAACTCTCTCCAGGTCATCGAATCCGTTTCAGCAGGATAGCCGTCGGAGCACTGTGATACGCGGAGAAAGTCGACCTTCACGATGACATAAATTTAGAACCTATACCTATCTTAATGAATCGTCAAAGCGCGTCTTCGACAAAGTGGAGTAATGCTAATCCCTCTTATTGTTGCCGCTGCTAATTACACATTGGACTGCCGTTGCTCGAAACTTGTCTTTTCGGATCCCTTTGGATCCACTCTCGGTGCTTTCAGGCTCTTCAAGCACCGCGCACCGTTCTGGTCGAACTCTTCAGATACAACAACGGTTCCAAGTACTACTCAAGTAATAGGCAAAATGCACTGAGTTTCTCACGGAACTTCTCAGCGGGTCCGATTCCATTTTGGTTGTAGATTTACTAAAGCACTCTTGCTAGGGCAAGTGTTAGCAATTCTCTCAGGTTGAGCCTGTGAGCTCACTTAACGGTTGATAGTCCTTTAGGCTACCAACAATTAGGTAAGAATAAAAGAAGAAATGGATACTAGTACTAGCATTAGGTGGCAACACGATAAGGCATTCTCTACTGGTTAACTATTGACTCGTAATCTGGAAATTTATAAGGTAATACGGATAACAGGTCTAAAAATTTGATAAGGACAAAATAGAAAATACTAATAATAATTTAAATGACCACCGTTATTTAGAAAGCATCTGTTGAATACAAAAATATTTTCTTATCTAGTGTAGAACAGTCCTAATACTATTTATTATGTTTAAATGTCAAATAGCCAATCGCGCGTAGCTGAAATAGCTTTTTAGTCTTCCAGGGAATAAGTAGGGGAAAAAAATCAAAATCACTGAAGGCCACTCGGAACTCATACCTATATAATATTTTTTTTTGGCAACATTGCACAAAAATGCTTTATTTTTAAAAGCGAGTCAAAACAATACAATAACTGAAGTCTCCTTTTAAGCGTGCAAGCCTGTACTAGGAGAATAGAATACCTATAGAAATATAAAATTGAAAAACAGGATTTACGTACCTTCTTGTGACGAGAAGCTCTTATCATCGCCATCGTTTCTCCTTACAAATACTTTGACTTACCTGATATGAACTAATACTCATACAGCCTTAGAAAGGCTACATATAATAACAATAAACAATAGACTGCATCTGTGTAAGTATGGTACAACCGGTTAATAATGCCGTGTGGATATTTGTCCTTTGAGGGTAATAACAACGTGTGGCACTCGGGAACTGCCGCGGTAACGCTATTGCATAGCATTTTTTATCAACTTATGCAACTATGATTAGACAATGATAATTTAATATTAAAACAATAATAAAACAAGACCACGCTATATTAAACGTTAATAAAAGCAAAACCTTAACTGTCCCCTTCACACTCATAAGCTTGACCGCGCGAGAGAGAGATGGTCAGACTTTTCATGATGCGCGTGCAGTGTGACGTCACGCCACGCGCTTATTCACAAACACTACACAAGCGTAACGTGTGAATGTGTTAAACGCGAGCTATACGGTAGGCGGAGTGAGGGGTGTAAGGTTTTTTTCGTTACGGAATTTCCTGATTCGGTCGCCGCGCTCAAGGCCCGCGATAAAAGCTATGCAATAGCTTAAAAATTGTAATACTAGCCAAGATCAATCAAGACTGGTTTAGTTATTTCATCATCAGCATATCTTATATGTTGATAAAACATGATAGCCTCATGATATGGAAAGCGGCCAGAAATTACCTTAAATACACGCTCTATTCGGTTAAGTAGTTGAAAATCACGTGTACGAGTGTATACTATTAATGAAAATTCCGTTATTCCATATCCAAATCCAAAAAGTATGTATTATAAGAGATTTAAAAACTGTATATTTTCACGAAAAAAATATAGAAGGTCAATATACTGCTTAGAAATATCTAATTGATTCGTTATTTAACCACAAGAAACATTGCTTCAACTTGAAATCAGGCATCGGTCACAATTTTTAATTAGAAATTTTGCTTTGCTTTTCCTTCATTACATTTGTGCTTTTTAATATTTCGTTAAATTTACATGGTTATTTTAAATTGGCGTACTCTGATCTAATTATACTTTGTGTCAATATAGTTCAATGCTATTCATATTTTAACTCTCAGAATAAATAAATAATAGATGGAATCGGTTCCACGTAATCAGATATCGTTCTCATTCTCAATAAATTTATTTACTGAATTGATTCAAAGAATGTAATAAATGATGTAATAATTTGTTTAAGTAATTTAATTTATTTAAAACTCACCTTGGTTTTGTGGACATGCTGATGGTGGTACTCGGAGTCTATTTCAGGCTCGCTGAAGTAGCTCTGGTCCTAAAAAAAAAAGAAGCACATTAAAGGATTTTTCCTTCCTCCTTACTGGTGGTAGGACCTCTTGTGAGTCCGCACGGGTAGGTACCACCGCCCCGCCTACTTCTGCCGTGAAGCAGTAATGCGTTTCGATTTGAAGGGTGGGGCAGTCGTTGTAACTATACTGAGACCTTAGAACTTATATCTCAAGGTGTGCGGCGCATTTACGTTGTAGATGTGCTCCAGTAATCACTTAACACCAGATGGGCGTGAGCTCGTCCACACAATTAGGCAATAAAAAAAATATATAAAAAAATACTTCCTCCTAAATACTGCTAAAATTAAAATCTATTCCTACTAATATCCGAAGTAATTTCATTGACTAGCGTTGATACAAAATACGTAAATCTACTATCAATTTTCTCATAGATTCTATTACAGATAAAAAGACAGTGAATTTCTTATTCGTTCCATTATCTTTTTAAAATCCATCTTACAAAAGTCTTGATCAAACACGGTGCTCCTTTAAACGTGCAGCGGAATATGTCGAGAAAATATTTAAATTACAAATGGATCCGCGTTCTATGAGAAAAATAAATGAATTCACGTTCGAGTGCGAATGTGGGTACTGCTTTGGTCAGTCCGTTTTACCCATCCACTAGGTACATATCAGAACGATTTGTTTCTCTTAAATTACCAATGAAATCTAATGGATTTTACCGATCGATGCCTTGAGCATTCGAATATCAAGACAGACTATTCGTTCGAAACCAATGTTAATTGCGTTTATTTGTGCTATTATTACACGAGGATATGAATTTTTGATTACGCTACACAACTGGCTTCAAGCTTTATTTAAAAAAAGAAACATTTTTTAACTATTTTTATTGGTGCGTCTCTAGTTTGATATGCTTTAGTATATTTATTTAAAATCGATAAGAAAGAGGCTAGATTCTATTTATCAATTTATTGCAGTGGAAAACACAGTTCTCTTTTCAAAAAAGACACTACAACATAATTCAGTTATCTAAAGCAAGTGCACTTTACAAAATATTGTTATGTTCCTTTTAATGAAACTTTTATGATTTTTAAAAAGAATAGAAGGTAAACCAAATATGGAGAGCATTCAGGACAATTTGAAATTAGTAACTAGATTCTGATATAACTAAATAAATAAAAAATATCATAGTATTTTTGGAACGAAGTTCCTTACGGCAGGCTTGGAGGGGATAGGGATTTTGCTGCGCGACCGAACTGAAAAAAATGTGATAGTAAAACCGTAAGAAAAAATCCGTGGAAAAAAGTGCGTGGAATAAAACCGTTAAATGAGACGTGCACAGGCGCGAGCGCGACAGTTGTATACACAAGCGAGTAGTGTATAATACCTTTCTCTTTCTCCTTCTTTTTTTTGCAAATTGTGTCGTTTCTACATTAGCCGAAGGAACTTCGTTCCTACCTGGTGTCCCACGACACCACATTTTAATTTTTTATTATGACTATGTCTCTTAAATAGTTGTTATAAAATGCTGTTGTGACTTACACCTCTAGGATAAGACTGTGATTGCGAAACTACAAAATCGCAAGTTTGCAAGTTGCAACTTTGTTGATCTTTATTTATCAGTAACAGTCAAGTAAAGTAAAGTAATTTATTTTAGAAAATAAATGTACATTCTTAATTTAAATTTTAGTGACTTTGGTGTTCTGCCACGCTGTTTAAAACAGAAGAGTATTTGTGGGACAAAATGAAAAGCAGGTTCAATCTAAAACTATAAAGACTTCTGCTTTGTAACTTTAGCTTTGTAGTATCTCATTAAAAACTCATTATTTTTTAAATTAACAATCGCTCTTATAGCGCTTTACTTGCTTGTGAGAGCTAAAAGTTCAGGAACAGTTACCAAGTGAGAAGTAAAGTCATTTTCGTAACAAAATGGATCTGATTATTTTTAATCAGCATGAGTAAAAAAAAAAAAAAATCTAAATAAATACTTGTCTTTTTTCTTTACTAGATTCCTTTTCAAAGTTTTTATAGTATATTTGGGAGGTAATCTGAATCGACAAAAGGATACAAAGGGAATTAATTTAATAGAAATAGTTGTGTACAGGCTCTTGAGTGGTAACTGCTCACCAGCAAATGTAATGTGGGGGGCCCGTCGGCCAGGTGGAGCTATGACTTATTATAGATGTGGAGAATCAAATTCCTGGGTTTAATTATGTAAATTAGGAAAGTCCTACTATGTCCAGTAGAAGACAGCTGTGAGCTAATAATGATAGCGATAACGATACTAATTGAAGTTCTCACCTGATCCCAGCTGCTAGGGCCTGAGCAATTGGCTGCAGGCGGTGGCATAGCTAATGATCCCACGCCGACGACACCGGGGAATGCTCCTCCTCCTATGTCGGTTGCTTCAAAAAGTCGCAGCACAGAACGGTCCCGGATGTCATGAAGATGAGCCCTGAATGCATTGTAAAATCAGATGTATAATGAGGAAGAGCTGCGTCAATCTATCTATATATATATAAATGAATCGCTGTTCGTTAGTCTCGCTAAAACTCGAGAACGGACCGATTTGGATTGAATTAATTGTGTAAGTCTAGAGAAGGTTTAAAAGTTAAATAATTAACATAAATAAATAAATATAAATAAATAAATGCTCGGTATTAAATAAAAATAACAATTTTGTTTGTCTTTTGATGTGTCCCGCGTCGGACGGATTCCTTTTGTTTGTTTTAACTTTATTTTATACAAAAGCTTAGGTATTTTATTTATCGATTGAGGCACTACGAAGTCTGCCGGGTCAACTAGTTTAAGATAAAATATCAAATCGAAGTAATCGTAGTAACTATATTAGGAGTAGTAGTAATTAGTACTAGTAGTAGTAGTAGTAATAGTTCTTCTCAGTTTTATATTCAGATTGTTTATAATTTATTTGTTGATTGTTGCTTTTACAATGAGACAACAGAATTCAGCTACAAATAGATTATTTGAAGATTTTTTCTCTAATGAAATCCCAATATTACGTAGATGAAATAAACGTTGACTTTAAAAAATCCAACTCTTACAATCCAATAGAATTAATAAAAAAAAAAAAAAGATTTGTTAAACAGATCCTTTGCTGTTTTTTTTTTTCTAATTCAAATACCTATTCTAATTTCTGATGGATCATTAAATAACAAACTGTGTAAAGTTTTCAAAGAAACCTACAATTTTATTCAAAGGTTTATTTACTTTGTCTTAAAAGACTTTCAAAGGTTCAAGGAATAGAGAATGAAGTCTTTGAGGATTACGAATATAACAATTAAAATGTATCTTAACGTTACTTTTCATTTTAAATAAGACGAACTGTAACAGTATTTAGAATTAAAAACGTAATCTTCGAGAATTTTTTAATTTACATATTTCTTTCACTCAAGCATATTAAGTCTCAAGGTTCCTTTTGTAACAGTAATAGGATTAGTGGGCGTTAGAATCTCAGCGGCTACCCCGCAAACGTTGATTGTGCGTTTTGTTTAATTGCGTTGAAACGTGAGCGCATTCTCGGTACAGATAAATTACTTAGAAGATAATGTATGCACATTTGCGGTGGACGTGTAGGTATATTGAAGAATTTCTGGATTGGAATTTCTTGAGGAATAAGGTTAAATATAGATTGATGTGGAATTTATTAGGTTTAAAAGTGCTGCTACGCTCTTTTTTCTATGGCAAATACATAATAAAATTTGTCATATCATCTACGTAATTGATGAAATCATACATAAGGAAATTATTTTTACGAGTTAAAGTTTTTTATCAGAGTCAGTGTACACGGAAAATTCATTATCATTCATAATTTAGAATAGGTAAGACGCGCAAATTCCTGTCATGAAGTAGATATGCGTTGCGGTTGTCAAGGTAGTACAGATTTTGAGAAAATGCAGTCGATATTCGATCTTATCTGGACTGGCTACCGGAGCTTATTAAATCTAACAAATGTGAATGACGTCACCCATCATAAGGTCTGGGTTTTAAGCTCAGTTGTATGGAATAAAGGCCATTAAACCGAAATGCATGATCAAATAGATGGCAGAAATGGGAAATTAATTGTATCTAACCGTGCCGTACAGATCCAGAACACGTTGCCATGAGTAAATATGTCCCATGGTGAGTAGCGACAGTCATAATACGAGCTCGTTGGATTCGCAGAAAATCCGAAGTCCGTAACCTTTGTCTATCCGACTGTTTACCGTGAAGAAAAAAAAAGGCAATAACCATTAGCTAATAAACATTTTGTTCGATAAAAATCAGCTCTCTTCTCAATCTCAATTCAAAGGGGCATTACAATGGACATCATAAGAAATAAAATTACGAGGGAATTCTCAATACTTATTAACTGAATAAAAAAGTTGTTTGTTTGTTAATAATACTATATTTATTATACGTCTCTGAAAAAATATAAGGTTCAAATTAAATGTGACATTTCAAAGTTTTTGTATAAAACGACGAAGCTATAAAGTAAAAACATGTACGGGTATAAAATACATTTTTGCGTTACTTTGTTTCATCCCTAAGTTGAACCTTGATCTGAGTTATGCATCATCAATATTTTAAGGAATTTTATATACAGATGCTTTTTAAAATCGAATCGATAAATTAACATACAAGTACTAAGATTTGACGAGTCGCAGATAGAACTGATCGAAAGCTTTAGGGAAATACTCGGAGAAACGTGAATTATAATACAATAAATGCTCATGAACTAATTAATATGTATTTGAGAAGGTACTTAATATTTCAAATTGCTAATTACAAAAATAATTAAATGTCCTATCATTTTTTAAAGTTAATTTTAGACTACCATGACCGCAGTGAAATCGAAACATCCATAATCCTTTTTTGAATCACTTTATTACGTAATTTCTATTATCCCCAAACCGACCCTTGACCTTTTTCTTTGTTATTTTTAATTGGAATATTTCATAAAAGGGAGAACCGAAACGAGTATGTACAAATAACTAATGAAATATGAAGAGGTGTACAGCAAAATAGACCGTAAACAGACACAAGGCAGTTGAAAATCTATACTAATATTATAAAGAGGAAAGATCTGTTTGTTTGTTTGTATTGAACAGGCTCCTAAACCACTGAACCGATTTAAAAAAATCTTTCACTGTTGGAAAGCTATGCTATCCCCGGGTGACATAGGCTATAATATTTATTATGTTTTCAAAAAAATTAGGGATCCTTACTGAAACTTCAATAATGTAATCCAATGTGTAAAAAAATTACCTAAAATTCTTTATATCGCGAGCGCTACTTCCCAAGCGAAGCCGGGTGGGCCGCTAGTTAGATATAAATGCAATACAACAGGTAATTTAGGAAAAAACAACTAAAATCGAAATATAATATAAAAAGTGTTATTTATAAATTCACTAATACCTACTTCTCACATACTTATCTCCTTAATATTTCTATCAAAAATATCTGATCAAACATAATATAACATAAGCCTTTAATTTTATGCCTTAATCTTCCAAATATGTATATTTATTCTTTCACTGAGATGCTACCAAGTTTTCGTACGAAAATAGAATGGATCCACATTCAAAAGTAACAGTGACCTCATTTCTCAACATGAAGTGCATCACCAACTTCCATTTTTAACTTGGCAAGTGTGAGCCAAGGTTCCATGTTTTCTCTTTTATTAGCTTACGCTGGCAGACGACTTGATTGCAACCGTCACCTGTACACTAGATAATATGAATCGATTGATAAAAGCAACCGACCGTGAGCTTTTGTGAACATTTCGGTTTACGTACTTAAAAGTTCAGAAAAGCTGCTGCGCACAGAGGAACAACTAAGATGATGAGATACTGCAGCTGACCAAGCTCCACAGATACGGAGAATGAAAAACTTTGATTTTATTCAAATTTTATAACATATGTGTTAAATTTTAAAATTTATTAAAATTTTAACCAGTGACCAAACATTTCAATAATTAAATTTCGGTAATGAAATATTGAACGAGTATTCACGTGTCGCCGTTTATTTATAAGAATAATCTCAATAAAAAATAGATGATATTTATTTTCTGAAGTCGTCGTGGCCTAAGGGATAAGACGTCCGGTGCTTTTGTGTTGAGCGATGCACCGGTGTTCGAATCCCGCAGGCGGGTACCAATTTTCCTAATGAAATACATACTCAACAAATGTTCACGCTTGACTTCCACGGTGAAGGAATAACATCGTGTAATAAAAATGAAACCCGCAAAATTATAATTTGCGTAATTACTGGTGGTAGGACCTCTTGTGAGTCCGCGTGGATAGGTACCACCGCCCTGCCTATTTCTGCCGTGAAGCAGTAATGCGTTTCGGTTTCGGTGGGGCAGCCATTGTAACTATAATTGAGACCTTAGAACTCATATCTCAAGGTGGGTGGTGCATTTACGTCGTAGATGTCTATGGGCTCCAGTAACCACTTAACACCAGGTGGGCTGTGAGTTCGTCCACCCATCTAGCAATAAAATAAAAAAAATCTAATGTCTGTTTCTGATATTTTCATGTGAAAAGCTACTCTTCTGATTTACCAATTTTTTTATCGAAGTCACCAAACTAAACGTCTTGTTCTTAAAGGTATCATCCGCCAAAATAACCCACTAGTGTGATTTAAGCTCATCAGGTTAACGTATAAGTTTAAATTGCACTTCTCGTAACCCAGTCAAAGTTTCAAGTGCTCAGAGCGTATATCATTATTTTTCACTTCAGGTGCAGTACCGAGCATAAATGAGGTTGGAGTCGGCATATTGCGATGGCTATTTACAAAACATTGGAAAATGAACTCACTCTTCAAATTTTCCTTTTAAATGATTACCGAAGCCTATGCTTCTACGTCCCGTCCAAATGCATAAATATTCTATATTAGATATTATGTCAGAGACTGAGAATGTTTTTATATGAATTGTATATCAAACACATAACTCTATCACTGAAATCATGGCTTAGTGCGTCTAGAGATTCAATTGAATATGTATAATTGATGTGAAGCTATTACCGAAGCCTTTATACCGCAGAATATGAATACGACATATGACATTTAGATATGGGCTTTAGTTGCATCCCTATAAGAAGCGTATTAATCTTCAATCAGAAAGCTTAAGTTTGACATTACATATTTACTTGTGTTCTAATAAATAAAATATAATTTTTTAAAACTGACGAACCATTAATAATAAAATTGTTGCACATCATTGCAAACTTTATTCCGTAAAAATTAAAAAAAGGTCCCATAAGGCTCATATTTAAATGGATTATCTTTAGCAGTGATGATAAGTCCATTGATTTCTGAGCCCTCGACGCCATACGAAGCGCCGACGGGATCGAAACGAAAATAGAATGTCCCTACATGTTTATGTATTAACAATTTAAAATGATTTTAAAATTTTCCTCTCAAATTTTACATATAAAATAAATTCCGCATACCTATGCAAACCTATGAATACACTGCTAACTTAAGCTGTCAGTCTTAAGACATGAAAACACTGAAAAGCTCTTAGAAAAATTCCCTCACAGGTACACATTTGAAAAAAATAACGAGAGACTCCTCATAGGTCCATTAAGAATCACTAAATGTGATTTGACAATAAAAAAGCAACAAATAAATTCAAAGATGTACAATATAAATCAAGATAATTTTCTATTCAAGAAAAAACTCCAATAACAATTAAAAGATTTGTATACAAAAAAGCAATACTCAAATTTTGATAGACGATTTAAAAAATTTTTTTTTTTTACACATAAATGTGTATTAAAATTTCATGTGCCCAAAGTATTAAAAGTAAAAAGAATAGTTAATAAATAACTTACGGGCAACGATAGTCGTGTATGTGCGTGAAACTGCGACTTGACCGCATTGTATCTCCGACAGATAGCTCGGGAGTTGTATGCTTAGGCGGGCGTCAGGGTTTACACTGATGGGGTGCCGTCCTACCTCGAATGGGGCAGCTTTCGCGCAAGGTCAGTCCGCTCTACGGCGTATCCCGCCAAAACTTTTTTCGAACTTATTCCATTACCGATTTTGATTTGGGATATTAATATGCGTTCAAGTATTGTTTTTCATCGAGGATGTTTCGAAAATGTGATTTTATTTTACATATTTATCAGTATCCATAATTATTTCCGAGTATTCCTTTTTTGAATTATACGTTGGTTTTTATTTAAACGTCAAAATTAAAATATATGCTTAAGTCTCGTGTTTGTTTGTTGGGTGTTTTTTTTTTAGAAAACATATTTTTAAGTGAACCGTAAAACGATTTTTTTCGCATTTAAATTTCATATTGGTATCAATGTAAGGTACATTCTGGATTGGAATGGATTCAAGGGGCTCTACCGTAATTATTATGTTTTGGAATAGTTAATGGATTATAACTGTAGATACACCGTTACACTTTTTTTTATTTATTGCTTAGGTGGGTGGACGAGCTCACAGCCCACCTGGTGTTAAGTGGTTACTGGAGCCCATAGACATCTACAACGTAAACGCGTCACCCACCTCGTAAAGTTATTGAAAGTAAAAATTATTGAAAGTATCTTCATGTACATCTACTATCTACCTGTTCTTAATTGAAGGATGCAGAAAGACTCGTACACATTGTATGAGTGTAAAATAAGACTTAAGCATCATGATGAAATAAATATCGAGCGAGAGAAGAGTACGAAAAAGTCGTCAAGGGTCCGTAGTCACGAAAACTGTAAGTATAGACACGTCGAAAATAATAATACAGTCAAAACTGGGTAAGTGAGAAAACTCTATAAGTGAGAGTAATAGCCAGAACCCGTCATTTTAAGCTCCTAAAACCTCTATTAGCGAGAAACAGAAACTTTTGTAAGAGACAGTCGTTTTTCCCTCATGGACCTCCGTAAGTGAAACTGCTAATTATCTATACCTCTATAAGCGACAGTCGAGCTGTATTTATTTATAGTATTTAGGAGAAACAAATGACAAAATAAATCACAAATGTAACATCTGCTATTTTATGACTCATTATTAACTTTCGTGGAACTTCCTACCATTGTTTTTGTATTGTTTTTTCCTCAATAATGAACCTATTCTATTTCGTGGAACTAAATAAAGTAGTTATTTTATCAGATTCTTTTCGAATGGACACGTGTACCTGTGTACTGTCCTGTTTGTCGGACTGACTCAGTTTATCGTTAATCAAATGTGAAGGAATGGTTTGTTCAGCATCATGTCAAAACGGAAAATTAAAGTACTGTCATTAAGTGATTTACTTAAAATACTTACTGATTTGAACTAAAATAGTGAATGCGTGGATCCGGAAAATCGCGAAACGAAATTCAGAAGGAGCATTAGCGAGAAACTCGGGTTAGTGAGAAACCTCTATAAGCGAGAATGAGATTGTGCTTCCTTGAACTCTCGCTTATCCAGGTTTGACTGTATAATGAAAAGAAATAATACGGGATAAAACGGTAAAAGTAATTTTAGTTGAGTGTAAAGATATATCGATGAATTTTTAAGATAATTCCATCTACGCTCTATTTAGGGTTCAGTTATATAGTTTTGTGTGTGTGTGTTTTTTTTTTTGTTTTAACCTAGACCGCTCATTTCGATTACTGAAAAATTTGCTATGTGTAGCAAGCAACGCACGGACACGCAAATGAACGGTTCATAATTTTGTTCTCATATAATATTACATTAGAATCCTTGACTTCATAAAGTATTCGAGAATCTTAGCAACATTAAAGCCCTTCGAAACACAAAAAAATATAAGGAACCAATTCAATTTGCCCATTAAATATAGGCACAGGAAAATGGATACGAAAAACAAAACTCGTTTGATAATTTTATTTTTTTCATGAAACAATCATTATATTATAACGTTAAAACAAAAAATATTAGGTAGCTTTTTGAATAAATTAGTTAGCTTAATATTTGTGATATTAATACCAAAAAAGTAAAAAAATGATCAAACTCAAAAATTCTGGTGGGCCAAAGCTTCGGAGAGCAAGGACGAGGCAGGCTGTAAGCCTGGATATCGCGAAGGCCTTCCGACAGGCATAGGGCACTTCTGTCGAAGTTAACATCTTACGGAATTCCCGAGAGGATCTGTAAGTGGATCGCTAGATTTATTGATGGGCGGAGCATCAGTGTCGTTGTAGACGGTTGCTGCTCGGATAATTAACATTCAGTGCTCTCTCCCACGTTTGCATGCATGCTGAATATCAATGACATGCTATATACTGATAGCATGCATTGCTATGCGGATGACAGCACGGGGGATGCGCAATATATGGGCCATCGGAGTTTTCTCAGAGTATGTGCAGGAGAGACGATCTAAACTTGTGTCTAAAGTACTCTCTGGTGCGAGTCACCGGGTCTCCTTTGAAGATACAAGTTTGCGCGTTCACTGCAATGAAGGACCTCTTTGTCATGAGACCGCAATTCCAAGAGGTATCCCTGCAAGCATCCACGAGTATTGGGATACTTGGGCTCGATATTTCGAGCGATATCCAGTTTTGGGGTCATTTGGTGAGCAAAGTCAAGCTGGCGTCCAAAATGCTGAAAGTCCCCAACAGAGCGAAGCAGTACTTTAAAGCCTGGACACAGACTTTCGCTTTACAAAGCATAAGTGCGGCCTCGCACTATAAGTACTGCTCCCACCAGCTCTGGGCCGGGACTCCCAAATATTCCAATACTTCCATTTGACTCTATTGAGAAGAAGGCCGTTCGCATTGTAGGTAGTCCCATTGCCACGGATCGCTTAGAACCTCTGGGTCTGCGGAGGGACTTCGGTTTTCTCTGTATTATTTCAGTTTCACTTTAAAGCTACAATTTGCAAAACAAACGAAGAAGTGAGTGAGAAGTCGGTGTACTCGTATTAGCTAATCCGGCCATGCCGATATTTAGGTACAATATTCAACAAAAAAATACACACTTGGCATGGATTCGTGAATAATTTATAACAATTGAATAATCAGTATATTCTAAAAATATTAATATCTTCCAATATATTAAGGGTTGGATTAAGAAAAAAAATTCAGACATATTCTTTGAAGAGCTAGCCAATAAGTGTTAAGTTTCGACTACAAAAAAAACAAGCGCCAAACAAAAGAAAGCATAACATATGATTTAATTAAGAATACCTTTTAATTTTCATGTCATATTTTCATTATTTCTTTTGTGACTTTTAGAATCAATCGAATTTAATCGAATTAAATCAAAACTCAACACAACTTTCTGCGCTATATTATTAATCACAGAACCTTGAGTATAAAAATATAATACCTAAGAATACATAAATTATGCATATCATCGTGTTCAGTTGCGACAGACACTTCAAGTGAAAAGTTCTGACGTCATACATCGTTCGTACATTATGTCACAAGCTTTGCTGGATAATACACACTGAATTTGTGTTTATCCTTAGTATTTGTATTAGATTATGGATGCAGACTGACACTGAATAAATACATTCAAAATGTTCATACTTCAAATCGGAAATAATAGTGTTGTTTACAATATCAGGGTATCTTGCGCACATTGCGTAGAAACTGATAACGTGAAAGTGACTTCCTTCGCGTGGACTTAGCAGTTTTTTTTAATTTCTTCGGCGCGCACTTTGCGGTACCGTGGGTTTCGTGGAGTCGGAGTGGTGGGGCTCGATGGGGTTTAGTCAGTAGTCGGTTTTGCGGGGTAGCTCTTGCGTGGCAGACGCCGTGCAGTGTCTCGCGCGCCGTTCACAAGGCGTAGTCTCCCGGCAGGAATTGGAAGAAGAGGAGGACCCCTGTCTTCTTCTTCTCCCTGTTCATTTCTGGAGGCGCCGGAGTCCGACATAACCCGGTCTCTTACCCCCCTCGACCGGGTGGATATACATAAATGGATTCCCCAGCGTTAAAAAAAAAAAAGATTTTTTTAATTCCATTATTATGTTAAACGATAGATCACACAGCCTTAGCGCGATTAACTAAACCAATAGCGTCGCCTTTCGAAGTATAGCTCGTATTAATACAATTATTACGAATTACGTGTAGTTGCTTAAAATTGTAATACCTTTATATTATTATGTATTAAATGAAGATATATATTATGTATGAGCTTCAATAATACTATAGTGACGTTTTTGTCGCATGTTTCTTATTTTTATTTTAGTTTTTCCTCTAAATATCATTTTGCAGGAAACATAAGAGTAAAGTATCCCGAACGACGGATATAATAAAATTCATATAAAAATATTTTAAATAATTGCATAACCAATACAATATCACCACAATAATAAATACCTAATGAAACAATATGTTTATTTATCATATTATTATACGTATTTTTTTGTAACTTATTAACGAACGTTTCATTTTTTTATTTCTTAGATGGTTGATCGAGCTCTCGGCTCACCTGATGGTATCATGGTATCATCTCAAACAATTCCTTCTTAAATAGGGACCGAGTGTCTAAGAAATACAATTAAAGAATTTATCGAAGTATAATGCTTTTTTCTTTCTTTCCTTAGACACGTACAGGCAGAGAAGGTGTTCTAAGGTGCCTAATGTTAGATTATTGCCGAGGCCAAATATCACGTTGTGAATGGCGGCTTTCATCTATTACGACAAAAATGTAATTGAATTGTCAATTTTCGTGTGTAAGTGACGACCGTGTCGCTGACTGTGACACACTCGACAAACCGTGACAACGTCTGGGTGTGTGTGTGTCCTTTGAAATAGTGCACAGACCGTTCAAAACACGACATGCAAACTTTTCTACGTAGTATTCGAATATTAAATATTAGTTGTATAACTGTGCAATTGTGCCTATTTGGGTCAATTGATATTGCAATAAACCAGATGACGAAGGAGATCGATAAAACAATAGCAGCCGCTTCGACAAAGTACTGAGCTTTCAAATATTTACATAATAAAAAATAAAGACTTCAGTTTTTTTTAACTTGCATTTACTATAAAGCTTCAGAGTATCACAGAAAGGAAAACGCTCTTCTAACATGTCAAAAGACAATGGTGAGAGGAGTCCTGGGTTCAGAAACGTGAATCACTCGCAAAGACCCGAGTCCTTATTTATTATACCTTACTTATACGGGCTGGTATAAGAAACATTGTAAAAAGCTAAAACAGAACAGAAAGCTGACAGACTGCTTAACCTCATTTTAAATTAATCAGAAGACGATACATATAACAATGCAGAAGGAAAGAAGAAATAAAAATAGCAGTGTGATCGTGTTCGGGGTTCGTAAGGCCCTCCGCGAACCTTAGAGACCCCCCGAGAATCTACGAGAACCTCCGAGAGCTCTACGAGAATCTCAGCAATGTTGACGTCACACCTTTTAAAAACACCGCCTATCCTCCATCTCCGTTATATCCTCCATCTCCGCTAATCCACCTATACATTTAATATAGATTTAAGATGATTAATAACAAAATTAAATTTCATAGTTGCAACGAGTAAGATAATTCTATTTAGGTGCTATTATATCTACGTGTGCAGATTATTATGGTAAAGCTTTACTGTGCTTATGCAAACTATAGTTCGTGTTGACGTGGTATGTTTAGTATTTTCTTCAAGGATAAGGCGCCTGTATGTGGTTAACATGCCTTTGAGAAAACCAAAGCGCTTCGAAGTGAATTCTCCAGCCGAGAAAATGTTGAGCTTCGAGAAACCCTTGCAAGTTTTAAGTGCAGTTTTCGCTTATGTATGAAAAATTTATTTATGGATAGGAAATAAATTTAAAATGTTTTATATTTCTCTCAAAAATGCAAGTGTTTAGAAAATAAAAATAATTGATATAGATGAGATCAATTAATTGAATTTTATTGTTTCGTAAGTTGGTCTATCACACTGCATATTTCTGTAATGAAGGGAAGGAATATTAAAATTTGAAATATAGTATACTCGTAGTAACAATTAAAGTGTACCAAAAAGTTGAAACTCTGTACCTTTAAATATAAAAATCAACTAAAAAACGTGTGGCACTCGGGAACTGCCGCGGTAAAGCTATTGCATAGCATTTTTTATCAACTTATGCAATTATAATAGAAAATGATAATTTAATATTAAAACAATAATAAAACAAGACCACGCTATATTAAACATTAATAAAAGCAAAACCTTAACTGTCCCCTTCACACTCATAAGCTAGACCGCGAGAGAGAGAGATGGGCAGCCTTTCCATGATGCGCATGCAGTGTGACGTCACGCCACGCTCTTATTCACAAACACTAGACAAGCGCAACGTGTGAATGTGTTGAACGCGAGCTACATGGTAGGCGGAGTGAGGGGTGTTAGGTTTTTTTCGTTACAGAATTTCATGATTCGGTCGCCGCGCTCATGGCCCGCGATAAAAGCTATGCAATAGCTTAAAAACACAAATTTTTAATAAATATTTGACAAAACTAACAGTATTACCAGCCTGCGTTATATTATAATTTCAGTGTAACTGGTTTCATGAACCGTGAAATAATCACACTTAGGTTATGCGGCCCGCACACCCACGCGCACGCCTGTACACATCTAATGCTGTTATTTAACAAATTAATTTAGTTAAGCTTAACAAATATAGAATTTCAATTAATTTTTTTTTATTGCTTAGGTGGGTTGGACGAGCTCACAGCCCACCTGTTGTTAAGTGGTTACTGGAGCCCATGGACATCTATAACGTAAATACGCCATCCACCTTGAGATATAAATTCTAAGATCTCAGTATAGTTACAACGGCTGCTCCACCCTTCAAACCGAAACGCATTACCGGTTCACGGCAGAAATTGGCGAGGTGGTGGTGCCTACCTGCGCAGACTCACATGATGTCCTACCACCAGTAAAAATACAACATACAATAAAAAAGCAACATATATGTAAGAGCAATGTGGCCTACTCTGTCTCATATTCAGAATGCTGCTGCATTTAGCCCGTACTCTAGGCACAGGCACACGGGTACACAAGGCGCATCGCTTCCACATGACTGCATGAATGTTTTCATTCGATGCGAACGTCCGCAAACATCCCTGGGGCGCTACAGAAACTAAACAATCCTATCTACACCCCAAAAGCGTCATTGAACTATACGTTTTAGTATAGTTTTCAAATAAACGAGAATCTTTCTGAAGTATGCTTAATGATAACGAAAGCGGTCATGACGACAGATGTAGCTTTTTTTTTCCCCTACCTATGCTGATAGCCTTCAGAGGCTATTTCAGCTTCGCCCTAACGTTTGTAGTGAGCTCGCGGGGCTCAACCGGAGAGCTGCTAACACTGACCCTAGCATGAGCAGTGCTTCGCAGAATCTACCACCGGATCGGAAACGCGACCCTAACGTGATTATAACATAATAATATAAAGGTCGGCATATGAAAAAATAATATAGTCGAAATAGTAAAATTCATTATTAATGCTGGTAGGTAATTCTAGAACTTATTGTGTTACGAATTAAATTAAATCACAAAAATGATTTTAGTACAACAAGAAAGATCGGAAGAAGAAGGTTTATTGAATTTGAGAAGGCGAACTCAGATATTTATTAAATTTGTTCAGTGATGGAAGGCGCTAAAATAAAGTTTTTTAGAAGGAAACGGAAAGTGAAGGTGACGCTCAAACAAATTGTATCGTAAAATTCAAATGAGACACATCTATTTATTGACTCGCTCCGGCTCTGCTCGGGTCTTGAACAAAATTTCAACGATATTTGACGTTGTTTTATTTTTTGTTTGCTGTTTTATAGACGTACTAACTATTATAGTTATGCGGCAATAAGTGCTGTCGCGACATTTTTTGTAAATAATAATGTATTCTAAAAGTCGTAGTACATTATTTTATTCTATTATCGATAGTTTTCGCAGGGCATGCGATGTAAAGAATATTTTAGGTAATTTTTTTACACCTTGGGTTACATTATTGGAGTTTTAGTAAGGATCCCAATTTTGTTTTAAAAAAGATTAGCCGATGTCACTCTTGAACAGTGTAGCTTCCAAACAGTGAAAAAAATTTTCAAATCGTTCCAGTAGTTTCGGAGCCTATTTAATAGAAACAAACAAACAAATCTTTCCTCTTTATAATATTAGTATAGAAGTATAGATCAAACAAAACTTTAAGAGATTTGAATTTCTATATTCACAAACTAGTTTTCCGTAATGCTGTAGTGTCGTCTGCCAGCGAAAATAAAGCTCACCTACCCCGGAAATGATTCTAATGTACCTCTAGATCTCATATCTACATGTCGCATCCGGACAAGACAAACGAAATGAAAGCGCGCCATCTAGTGGGTGTGAGTGGCAACTGCTCGTCAAACGTCGGCTCAGTTCGGGTGGCGTGCTTCGGCAGAGTCGAGATGTCACTTGAGTGGAATCGAGACACATTCGCTCACAGAACACTATTACTTCTAGCGAAGCATTCGCTGCCCGACTTAGGAAGAGTGAAGACGTCTCGGGACTGTTATCGTTTCGTGTTGCGCAAGCTCTTTGTGCGATTACCAACCATGCGCCCATAGATAATAGATAATCTATATATTAATACGTAAAGCAAAAATTTTGTATCCCTTTTTACGAATAATTGCGCTGACGGAGGAGTATGATATTTCCAACACTTATAGAGAATATAGAGGAGGAGTGCAGATTGTTATTTTTTTTTTTATTATGCATAAAAAATATAATAAATCAAAAAATAAAGCATTACACACACTACCATGTATTTGACACACACGCATGCACACTATTTGTTTATTGTAAAAAAATTCTGAGTCTGTGGTAAAATTGAGATTATATTAAATATTGTTTGTCATTATTAATATTTGTCCAAAGTGTAGTCTTGGCGAAATCTGTGATTCTAAAAGTATAACAGTCTTTGACAATAGAATCATAATTTCGACTACTGCGGGACCACTGGTACACATAAATTAGTTATAGATAAGGAACTCAACAAAAATGTTTACGGGCGTCGGCCACTAGATGGCTTCACCACTTCTCTTCTCTTCTCGCATAAACGTTGTAGAAGGCATAAGCGTGAATCACCATTTTAACGTTTTAAAGTTATCCGTTGTCCTATTTCGCCAATTTTGTGTAAGTAGGTACCTACTCGTATTGCTAAAACGATTAAACACATTTGTTTCTAAAGAATCTCTCAATAGTTTAGTTAAAAAAAAACAACAATGCGCCATGTTAATTAAAGAAAAATTAAAAACCTAAACGAATATCTTAATCAATGCAAAACAAGTTTGTGTTATTTTGTTCCAAGTAAAATTGATTTACCCTCCTATCCTTTATGAAAAAAAAGCAAGAAAGCGAAAGATACATTTGATTTTTCTTAGTTTTCGTCAAATTTGTTCCTTTCTTAGAAAAACCATTACGTTTAAATTAATACATAGGGATGTACACACATGTAAAAGTTTCAATTCCAACAAATAACACGAGTCTAACACAAATTTTCCCGAGACGAGAGTAGCTTTCAAAAAAAAAACGCCTACATTAGGATACGTACATAATTCATCCGTATTCCAACTTTAATTTACTCAAACGTAAAAAGACAAATTAAGTAGCGTAGGATATACACAGCCGAGATAACGGTTCACGTTAAATGAAAACATGGCTTTTCCAAATCTCAGCTCGTGAAATATCTTAGTAAAAATTATATTTATTATATTTATTTAAAGAAATCAAAAGATATTTATCCGAGCCAAATTAAATAGATATTATAGAAAAGCAAAATCCACAACAATTCAGCGCTTGTTTCTCTGTATGTTAACCGATTTTAAGATTTTTTAGCTGTTGACGAGCTTTATCACTGAAAACACTTCAAGAACAAAAGAGAACGTCTAATACAAAAATTGTATGTTTTGCGATGCGACAATGGTCGAATAGTAGTGATGTTTTATAACAAATTTTATTGCTGTTTCTTATGGCGCATATGCTAATAATAATTTAATAGCCGAATTCTTAAGTAACACCGATGTTGAAACGTATTGTCAGACCACATAAATGTTATAACAATACGATTAAAATAAACGTGAAATGTTTGAGGTAGTTTTTGCGAAGCACTGCTCTTGCTAGGGCTAGTGTTAGCAAATTCTCTCAGGTTGCGCCCGTGAGCTCACCTACTCGTCCGGGCATAGCTGGGATAGCCTCTTAGGCTACCGGCAAAAAGGCAGGAGAAAAAAATAATTGCAGTTAATACTGGTGGTAGGACCTCTTGTGAGTCCGCAAGGGTAGGGACCACCTCGCCGTCTATTTCTGCGGTGAGACAGTAATGCGTTTCGGTTTGAAGGGTGGGGCAGCCGTTGTAACTATACTGATACCTTAGAACTCATATCTCAAGGTGGGTGGCGGCATTTACGTTGTAGATGTCTATGGGCTCCAGTAACCACTTAACACCAGATGGGCTATGAGCTTGTCACCCACCTAAGCAATATATAAAAAAAAAACCAGTAAGTATAAATTCAGTAATTACGGAAATTTAAAAGCTCTTTTAAGTTTCAAAAGTAATGCAATTCTAATTTAAGCAATTGCGAACTTCATTTAAAATTTCTTTTTAGAAGCTCGACGTTTCGTGATCCAGTAACTTGTAAATTAAAGTCTCTTGAGCTTCAAGACTATAATTCAATTCGGTACATTTCACCTTCCGAGTTGTATTCCAGTTTTGTAACGAGATAGTAGGATCATGCTTTGAAAAGATACTCAAACAAGTTTCTCTGACAAAGCTGGCTTCATCTTCCTTGCGAAGTTATATCGAATTGACTTGATTAGAGGTAGCAAAATGATTTAAACTATTTGCGATTTTGTTTTTAAAAAGTTTTTTGTTTTTTAAAACTTTTGTTTTGAAATAAAATTTTAAGCCCGTATTATGAAAATTTTGGTTATAATTTTGGAATTAATGCGTAAATACTAAAATCATTCAGTGTTGACAGAATACGAGGACAATATTGGTTGACAAACATTTTCCTAAGAATGTGAATCCTACAAATCTTTGTATCGATTTTGATGGAATGCCAAGCAGTAGTCAATGTTCCGCATCAATTGAGATGAGAAATTCTGGTTTCCAATGCATTCGGCTGCGGTTTGATTTGGAAAACGCACAGGGAATACGCTGAATTGTGGGTTTTGAGAATGGGTAGAGAATTAGCTTGTATTGAAAATGTGTTATTGACAAAGATAGAATTTTGTAACTTACAAAATAGTACGTCTGATGAAACTAATTCAAGAATCTAATATTTTTTTATTCTTGGTGAATCCGGTCAATGTATTAGGCCAATGTAATAAAAATATTTTATTGTTATAGGTCTTATGAGCCTTAGACAATTTCTCAAGTTAGACGAACCTCATGAAGTTAGTGAAAATTCCATTAAAAGATTCGGTTACATAGAAAAATAGTAGTCAGCAGAACTTAAACTAGGAAAAGTGTGTTTTTTTTATTGCTTAGTGGTTACTGGAACCCATGGACATCCACATCGTAAATGCGCCACCCACCTTGAGATATAAGTTCTAAGGTCTCAAGTATAGTTACAAGGCTGCCCCACCCTTCAAACCGAAACGCATTACTGCTTCACGGTAGAAATAGGCGGAGTGGTGGTACCCATCCGCGCGGACTCACAAGAGGTCCTACCACCAGTACCACCAACAGTTTAAAAAAAAAACTGTATCAATTAAAAAGTTAATGTTACACAACAGATTAATAGCTTACCGTTCGTCTTCGAGTTCGTAAAACATGTCCTTGGATGAGTCGTGAATGTAGATTTTAACCATAGGGCTGTCCATATATTGCATAGTAAGTTGTTTTGGGAAACTTCTAACAAATAAAGCTTTAACTGTGTCGATTGATGTTATTTCATTTGGCAGGAGGGCACGCTTGGTTTCGTTTCTGTACTGCAGGAACACCAAACCTGAAACAAATGTCCGAATTAAACAAAGTGAGCATAGCATGACTACATAAAATTTACCCATTTGTTTAGTGGTAGCCAATAGCCCAACGTCACCTCAACACGAATGTCTGTCACTACGGGACATGACATCGAAGTTTCAATTGTGGCTGTTCTAACCACCAATCCGAAGCTCTTAAATCAATTATTCGCAATTATAATGGGAATGATGTTGAATGAACGGGAGCGTGACACATTTCGCGGGAAGCATATTTATCTACGCTTTATAAAATCCGCGAGATGTTTTTTTTTAAGATAAATCAATAAAGAAAACATTACACACTTTTTTTTTTTTATGATTGAAAGATTACTGGTGGCCCGAAGGCCTTTCCAGTTTCACCAGGATAGGTGGGCGAGCAAAGGCTCAGCCAGGAGGGGTGGGATTTGCTAACAACTGCCCGAGCGCCTCCGAAGGAGACCTAACAACTCAAGAGCAATGGCTTCGCGAATGAATCTACTACCGGATCGGAATCGCGACCCGCTGAGAAGATCCGGCGCGAAACTCAGCGGGTTGATGTATGGGTTAGGTTGCACGGCGAACTTTTTGTCGAGTTCGAGAAGTATAGTTATCGGGGTCCCTAAGCCTGTTCCTAGTATTAGAGCTGAATGCGTCTAATGCAAAAGTTATTGGATCAGATGGATCCGTAAGGACGTGATGCGAGATGTCACGGCTACTGAACCACTTCATCGGCAGGCTATTTGAAGAACACCTAGATGAACTCGGGACTTGTATCTCTGGGATATTTCCAGGGTTAGAATCGGCGTGGATTGGTGACTACGGTCATCTATCACTTGCTTTTTTATCATCTTTTCTTCTTATTCCTTTGTACCGTCGAGGGGAACCGCCACAAACTGGCCTATCGAGCAGAAGCGAAACACTCAGGGAGCCAAGATTCGAGTGATACCTCCGTTAGGGCTTTCGACTCGCAGTCGAAGGGCCTATGTGGAGAGAGAAGAGCGGTTTCTAAATCACCTCGCCGCCTACCTCTGCAAGATTGTGTACGCAGAAGTTCAGCCTCACCCTCCGTTATGGTCACTTCAAAGTATTGTGGCTATAGTGCTAAATGCAAATATGTACCGATTTGTGCGGCAAAGACACTAAGCCACCGCTCCCATGCGAGGCAGATCGCAAGCGTGTGCTCCCTGTCGTCTCAGTTCCAATCTGATGTGGGCATTTCTTGAAGCGATCATGCTAAAACAGCGGTCGGGTAATCGGGGTAAATTACCCCAAATGGGGTAAAATGAAATTTTGGGGGGTAAAAATGAAGCTTCTGTGAATAAAAAGTATATATTGAAGTGAAACTTCTTTAGAATCGTTAAATTTTTACTTATTGTTTTTTTCTCAAAATTATCATGGGGGCTATAATATGAAAGATGCTTAAAAGAAGCGATTTCGTTTTTTTTTGTTCTTCGCCATGGGGTAATATTAACTTACACAAAAATATTTGAACAATAATAATTAAAAAAATATAAATTAAAAAAGTTCTCCGACCGCTGTGCTAGAACAACCATTAGCACCAGCCAGATTGTAGGCAGTATATATTATCAAATTCTAAGATCGTAAAACCAAATTGAGGTTTATAAATTTTATGAAATCTGAAAATTCTTTGATGTTTGGATTTAAAAAAAATGGAACTCGACATAATGATTTAATAAATAAAAAATTAAAAGCACTTTCAACATTAACAACTAAACTACATAAATTATCTATACTAATATTATAAAGAGGAAAGATTTGTTTGTTTGTTTGTTTCGAATAGGCTCCGAAACTACTGGACCGATTTGAAAAATTCTTTTTCCATTAGAAGCCGACATTGTCCCTGATGAACATAGGCTACTTTTTTAATTTTTTTTTTTTTTGGTTTCATGTGTGTTTTAATGTTTCCGAAGCGAAGCGAGGGCGGGTCGCTAGTGTCTAATAAAATAATAATAATATCTTATCCACGTAATGTCTAATTCGTGTTAATATATAATATAATAAGCAAAATTTTGTACTGTCTAACACTGAAATCATGTTTTACAAGTACAGGTTATACGAGTACCTACATACAAGGCACACATGTGTTTGTAGGAAAATTAATAAATAGGACGTAATTATTTCATCTTCCAACCTCTAGGGACACAAACGATCTGTCAGCAATATTATGTATAACCCTTACTGGTGGTAGAATCTCTTTTGAGTGCGCACGGATAGATACCACCACCCTAGCCTTTTTCTGCCGTGAAGCAGTAATGGGTTTCGTTTTGAAGGGTTGGGAAGCCGTTGAAACTATACTGAGACCTTAGAACTCATATCTCAAACTAAGTGGGGGCATTTACGTTGTATATGTCTATGGTCTATGGGTCAATAAAGACAGAATACAAATAATCTTTACTGGTGGTAGGACCTCTTGTGAGTCCGCACGTGTAGCTAACACCACCCTGCTCATTTCTGCCGTGAAGCAGTAATGGGTTTCGTTTTGAAGGGTTGGGAAGCCGTTGAAACTATACTGAGACCTTAGAACTCATATCTCAAACTAAGTGGCGGCATTTACGTAGTAGATGTCTATGGTCTATGGTCAATAAAGACAGAATACAAAAATCCTAATCTAATCATCATAATGTCCAATTACCATTTAATTATTTTTTTCTACAAAGCCGTTTTTGCAGTAGGAAGCCTTGAAAAAGAAATTCATTCAAATTAAATAATACATTTAAAATAGGGATGGCTTGAAAATTGTTGCTTCATTTCGGTTTCGCAATTATGCAATGCAATTATTTTCAATACGATTTCTACATCTCTGATAAATTACTCTAACAGTGATTAGATTTACCTCTGCAGTTTTAATTAGAGAGCGTTTTTTGCTTGAACGCCAGCACGGCTTTCAATTATCGCACGCAAATAAAATAAGTGTTCGATGCCAGTCCAGATTTCTGTGTTTCTTTTAATCGGCATTTCAATATTCATTAAACAGTCCGAATATTATTGTTAGGAAGTTTTCTAATAAAATCTATTAACTCTTCTTATAATTTCCTTTCTTCGTTTTATAATTAGCTAGCTTTTATTGAACAAGTTCTTGATTCGAACGTAGCATTATTATGTTTACTAGAGGTCCCGCAGTAGTCGAAATTCGACTATAATTAATTGGAATTATAAGTTTGTACACTATTATGATTGTATTTTATATTTCTATAATCACAAATTTCGCCAAGACTACACTATAAAAAAATATTAAAAAAAAGTGTGTGTGTCCGCTCCGACGCACGACTGGAGTTTACTGGATATAAAAAATTAAACGAAACAATACGAGAAATAGTTCTATATTACGACAACACGATACACAACAGATTATTAACAAATTAACGAGACACAAAACAAACGACTAACAAATATATGAAAATACAATAATGAGAGAAACGCGCGATCAGTACGAGGCTTTGTGGCGGACTGCCGGCGCAGCAGCCCGGCGTCACCTGCGATAACGCGGCCGCGCGTTGGCTCCTGATTGGCGCGCGCACGCATCACGCAATCAGGAGCCAATCAGGCGCATAAAGCATTTCGTGTGACATGCTAGGCGCATAACGCATTTCGTGTGACATGCTAGTACGATTTTGGTCCCCATAATTTTCATACCCCGGGCCTATATATGTAAATCGATTCTAAAGGAGTAAACTCCAATAAAGACAAACAATATTTAATCTATTCTCAATTTGACCACAGACGTCAAGAGCAAAAGTTTGACAATAAATAGTATGCATGCGTGTGTGCGTCAAATACATGGTATGTAGTGTGTGTGATGTTTTCTTTATTGATTTAATGTATGTTTTATGCATTATTTAAAAAATATATTAGCATTGTGCACTTCTTCTCTATATTCTCTATAAGTCTAGAAAATTTTATACTCCTCCGTCCGCGCAATTTTCGTAAAAAGGGATACAAAGTTTCTGCTTCACGTATTAATACCTAGTCAGGTCATAAATTCTGTCACATGTTTAATGTAAAATAATTGAAACAAGTTTATTCATTATGTAACCATTCATATACCAAAATGAACTTAACAAAACATAGATTTTTATGACACTAAAGTTTATTCAAAACGACCTCGGTGATTTTGAATACAGGCCTTCAATCTGCGCGGCCAGTCGTCTATCGCAGCACGAACGAGGTCCATGTCAATATCGGCGGCTGCCTTAATCAAGGATGTCTTGAGTGACTCCAAATTGGGATGGGGCTTTGAGCACGCCTTTTCCTCCAAGTGTTGCCATATCTTGTAATCTAACGGATTCAAATCTGGACTGGAGGAGGGCCTGTCTTCGTGCCGGATGAAGTCGATTTCACGCGCCGCCAGCCAGTCTTGTGTGCTCTTCGCTCTATGAGCTGGCGCCGAATCTTGTTGGAATACCTAGTGGCTGTTATTGAACATGGTATGAAAAACAGGTTCCACAAGGTTCGTCAGGACTGTATTTTGATACACAACTGCATTCGTTTTTACACCTTTCTCACAAAAATGTACCTCTGTTAAGCCCCAATAAGAAACTCCCAACCATACCATGAGAGAGGATGGAAAATGACTTCGTTGGACACGCGGAATACGGTTGCTCGCTTCTTCACTACTGTGTGCGTACACCTCATCATTTTGTTTGTTGTAGCTCTCTTCTACGGTAAAAAATTTTTCATCCGAAAAAAGAATTTCCCGATATTTTTTTCCCGCGTACCGCTTCAACAAAGCGCGGCATCTCTTCAGTCTCAGGTCCATTAGACGAGCATTCAAACGATGTCCTGTTTTTCTTCGATATGCCCGAAGCCCTAAGTCTTCATTTAACACCCTTTCACCGTGGTTCTGCTTAACCCCATCTGAAGGGCCAACAGTTTCTGCTTACGTTTGGGATTTCTTTGAATTCGTGCCTTCACAGCTTTTATCACTGCTGGAGTCCTAATAGACCGAGGGCGACCACTTCTTGACCTTGTCATCTACACTAGAGTCTTCATTGTATTGTTTGATGGTACGATAAACGAATCTTTTGGTTATATTCAAATTTTTCAGTATGTTAAAAATTTGAATTGGCGCTTAACCGCAACGATGCAACGCAATAACTGCAACACGGTCTTCTTTAAGCGTCCACTACATATTTAAAAATGAGTAAAATTCTAAAAGTATACCTTTTTTATTTTCATGAACAATTCGAAATTCGAATTCAATAAACTTTTTTGTGGCCAGCATTCTAAAAGAAAAGTTTTTACTGTGTGACAATACTTATGACCTGACTAGTTATATAGATTGTTGTGTTACTAAATAAACAGAAGTCACTAATATTAGCTGTACTATTTCTTACCAAACAGCGACAAATGTATAAATCAGTGCGTGTCATCGACAAAAAATGTGGCGAGGCAGCTATCATCACTACGAATGCGAACGAAGATCTCACTCACACCGCAATCGTTGATTTTCATGATACCTTAATTTCCATAATGTAATTGCCTAATAATAATATGCGGTCAATTTCTATTCGATTTACGCACTGAATTCATTTTGAAGCTTCATCTATGCTCGGTTTTGTTTGGAGTTGCGAGTACAGGTACAATGCTAACATTAATTCGCTAATGTTTGATTATTTTAAATCATATACGAGTATTATATAGAATTGACATGAGCCATTACTCAAAAAAATTGTGCGGGAAATTTTGTACTATTTTTATCTTACTACAATGAAAGCTTCTTTAGCTCCGTTGTGATTTGAAACTGTAATTGAAAAGGCGATAAACATACGCATCTAAATGATTTATCCTGCTAGAAGATGAGGTTTATCTAAAGGATTTAGGGATTGTACATATGTTGGGTTAGGGATGTTTATGTTCTAAGGTCTCAGTTGTACAACGGCAGCCCCACCCTTTAAACCGAAACGCATTACTGCTTCACGGCAGAAATAGGCATGGCGGTGGTGCCCACCCGTGTGGACTCACAAGACGTCCTACCACCAGTAATTACGCAAATTATAATTTTGCGGGTTTGATTTTTATTACAAAATGTTATTATTCCTTCACCGTGGAAATCAGTTGTGAAGATTTGTTAAGTACGTATTTCATTAGAAAAATAGGTACCCGCCTGCGAGATTCGAACACCGTTGCATCGCTTGATACGAATGCACCGGACGTCTTATCTGTTAGGCCACGACGACTTCGACTGGTTAGAAATTTGTTGAAAATCTACTGCTGCGTATTATAGTTTTATTATGTTTTTGTCACTTTGTCTTATGTGTCTCATGTTTTTATCTTAAAGTTGCTCAAATTGCTGATTCTGCTGTTTTTACTATCGAGCTGGGACGCATGGAATTTTTGCGTTACAAATAAACAGCCACGACGACTACAAAACAGGTAATATAAGCTTGAAATATGTAACGTGTAAGAAGCTTGAAACTTTCAGAACCTGTTCGTTTAACGCAAATTTTTAAATTGAATATCACCAATTCGTTGCCAAGTGCAGTCCTGATGAAATGAAAAAAAAAAAAAAAAAAAAAGGTTTTTGATGAAGAAACTTAGTAAGCTTTTGCGCCGAGCGTAGCTTGAAACATACATATTGAATACATAATTACTTCTGAAGAGCTTTTCACAGTATTCAAAGGAATTAACATAAAATTAAAAGTACAAAACGATTTTCAATTTAATTTTGAGTTCTTTTCTTTAGTGCAGGAACTACATATATAAGTTCGTATTATGCAGTCAACTTATTTAGAAAAAGTTTAGCGGAAGGGAGGATTTTCAGTTATTAAATAAGTATCTTATTTCTTCTACTTTCATTACTACTGCTTTAATTTGGATTCAGGATCCCGCACTATGACTTCAGTTTGGTGTCTGCTCTCGAAATTGGAAGCAGAATGTCGAAGATAAGTCTAGAAAACTTGATCTAGACTTCTACATTGGTCTATTATTGGCGTACATTATCGCCCGATTTACGTAAATTTTCACATCAATGTGCTTCGTTTTTTACCATATTTTGGATCTCATGTATTGTCATGATCAATTGTATAGCTTATAGTATCTTTGAATTTAAAAAGGTTTTTTTAAATTTATTTCTTAGATGGATGGACGAGCTCACAGCCCACCTGATGTTAAGTGGTTACTGGAGCCCATAGACATCTACAACGTAAATGCGCCACCCACTTCGAGATATAAGTTCTAAGGTCTCAGTATGGTTACAATGGCTACCCCACCCTTCGAACCGAAACGCATTACTGCTTCACGGCGGAAATAGGCGGGGTGGTGGTACCTACCCGTGCGGACTCCCAAGAGGTCCTACCACCAGTGATGAAAAGTGAGTTCTTACCGAGCGGTCTCTCCAGCGTCTTGCTCGGCGTCCTGACTACAGGTAAAGAGGACCTCTGCTTTCCTCCTCTCCTGAAGCCAGTGGACGCCGTCTCGACCTCCGACATGATTCCAGGGTCTTCGTCGTATAGAAGACTGTTGGTGGGTGGCGGATAGCTCCGTGGCAGGGGAGGCTGGTGACAAAAAAAAATGAATAAAATACAAGTGCCTCTGAGCTTAGGTCACCGCTTCAATTCAAACCTTGGCTCTGGACCAGTGGTGTTGTTAATTGTTATTGTTGTAACATTAAACAGTTTTAAAAAAATAAAAAATACGGTAATTGTTTATTAATTTAAAATACGCAGCTAGATTAGTATTAGTTTTAAGAAGAAAATGAAATGTTAGTAATTTATTATAATAAAAAAGTATTTTTAATTTATTAAAATTACTTAGAAGTCAAGCTGGCTTAGATAAAAGATAACAAAAAATGCACAAGCATGCAGATTGTATAGTTTTATACATTTGGCATAAAGGGCCTAGTTTCTAATGCTTGTACTTATTTTGTATTCAGCATTTAGTTTTAGCTTTAATTCACAAAGTTTGTCAATTTTATTCGTACCATTTCATGTAAAATTCACAATCCAGTTATTTCGATATTTATTATAGTTATCTAGATGTATGGATCAGTTGGCTTACCAATACAGGATTGGAGCTAGACTGAAGTAAAATATAAAAATAATAAAATAGTTGGAGTGTGGCTGAAAATGTATATGAAAGATATTATCGAAATCTTATTTTCAGTGACTCTTCTCGGTTTAAATAGTATAAGAGCTCTAATTGAATATACTAGATTACAGTAGTGTCCTTCATTATAAATCAAAGCGAATCATAATAAGGAGATGCTATAATATATGAAAGTATAATGACATTATCGTTTAAATCGACCTCTTTTAGACAACTGTTAGATAATCAAGAATAATGAGAATACAAAAAGTTAATAGCTGTGTGCTTACAGTTTATAAATGAACAAATAAACTGAGGAACGATACACACGTAGTAATCTAAAATTTAGGATTCAAATATTATAAAGAGTTCAAGGCAGAGTTCATCAGAGTTCATTTTATTATGAGATTTGAGGCCAATCCTCGACAGTAAAAAACTATAACCGCTTAGCACAAGTTACTTTATATACGACTTGAAAGCATCAGGAAGGATAATATCTAACTATAGAGAACCAGATTGTATTTGACTGACCGGGTATTATGATAATAAATGGATGAAACTTACTTATTTTGAAAATTTGAACTTAAGTCTTATAATATTGGCAGACATGTTAAGGTTTGAAAATAATGACAATCATAGTAGCAGTTCCTTATCATATTACCTGCAATCGTTTTTGTTAGTGTTGAAATTGAAACATGGAATACAGATCCTACAGCTGCTATTCAAATGGAAACCCTAAAAATGAGTTGTTAAGGAAAAATATAATAAACTAGCGGCCCGCTCCGGCTCCGCTCGGGTCTTTAACAAAAATTTCAACGATATTTGACGTTGTTTTATTTTTTTAAATATTTATTTATTTGGACAGTACAGTGTACAGCGTGCTGCATGACGCCGTGGACAGGGGAAAGTGGAAAAAGATCCTAAGATTGAAGCTTATATGTGATGGTGGTCACGACCCTCAGACATGAGGAGCACGACTCGAGGAGGAGGATTGAGGCATAACTAGTTTAATAGTTAGACATATGCTGTCACGACACTTTTTGTAAATAATAATGTGTTCTACAAAGTCTTAGTACATCTATTCAATCATGAATAGTTTTCGCAGGGCACGCGATGTAAAGAATATTTTAGGTATTTTATTTACACCTTTACATACATACACATGGGTTACATTATTGGAGTTTTAGTAAGTATCCCTAGTTTTTTTCAAAAAAGATTATAGACTCAGGAATAGTGCAGCTTCCAAACGTTGGAAGAATTTTTCAAATCGGTTCAGTAGTTTCGGAGCCTATTTAATACAAACAAATAAACAAATCTTTCCTCTTTATAGTATTATATAAGTATAGAAGTATAGATAAGCCATGGAAATGAATTTCGAACGAAAAGTTCATAATGAGAATATTTTGGTTTCATCTAATAAAGATATCAATTGAATTGTCCTGGAAAAATTTCGATTTCGATTAAAATAACCGGCTAAAATAACCGGATAAAAATGCCGGCTGACATCCGAGTTTGCAAGTCTGTTTCTGTTTTTAAATACAAGGTCAAACAATTTTATCTCTCATCAACCGAATGATCATGGTTCTATACTCTTCGTATATACGAGTGTTACTGTGTTACTTATAATATTTGCTATGTGTATGTGCTATAATTCTCATGTTGTATTTGTTATTTTAGTTATGTGTTATTTGTTTTACACACAGTCATCACTTTTTATTATTATTCTCATTATCCTCTCGCAGGTCTGCTGGAAGAGATTTCTCAAAGAAATAAGCAGTGCCTTTGTACATAATTTTCCTATTATTCTGTACTGTGTCTTGTTTTCTGTGTGTACATAAATAAATAAATATTAGGTATTCGGCCACAAATCGTTCGTTGAAAGAGTATCGTCGTTCAAAAAGTAACGGTAATCAATGTAGGTATATATGACAGCTTCGTTTTAGTTAAAAATAATTCAACTTCTACTGCGACCATTATGAAAGTATAACACTTATATTTTTCCTGTTTTTATTTTTAAACATACATTTAAAATGTTAATTAAATATTAATTCAATCTTGAATTTAACCATGCCATTCATTAGTCAGCCTTTGCATACTGGTGGAAATTATTTCATTTACCATAACTCTTCCCAAATTCCACCAAAACTTTCAGTTTTATTTCTACATCAACAGCCCACAGTCGTCCACTGCTGGACGTAAGCCCAGGGCCGGACTTAAACTTAATGCCGCTCCTGGGCACCGGAAAAAATCCGCCCCAATACCGGAATTTTAACTAAACTTATAGTTCATATATTTTATTTTTCAAAATTAAAATAACTAATTTTTGCGAAAACTTTATCATATGTCATATATTCCAAAAACATAAATAAATATTTGTTTTTTTTTCTAACAATTGTGTGACAAACAAAAGTGCCAAAATTATATTTCACAAATAATGGATGGATTGAATTTCTTGAGTCATCAATTAAAAAGAAAATTAATAATTATTGGAATTAATTAATTATATTTAGCAATGTTGGTATAACTAAAAAATTTTTTTACTTTCAAAATTGTGCCGCCCTAAAAAAATTGCCGCCCCGATTGCCCCTAGTGTAAATCCACCACTGCATAGGCTTGTCCCAATCCACACCACTGGGCCCGGTCTTGGGCTCTCCTCATCCACTTCTTGCCGGCCACCGTTCGGAGGTCATCGCACCACCTAGCCAGGTGGCGTTTCACGTTATATCTTCCGCTGCGCGATCTCCACTCCAGTTTTATTTATAAACATAATAATGTACGTTTTATATCAGCTCTGAATTGAGACGATAGTTTCCGGATTTTCTCCGGCTTTCCCAAGTCATAGACGTACATAATTTAAATTTATTTCTGATTTAATCCCGTATTTTTTATTTTTGTTATATTACTTCAGACGCTTTGAATACTTTCCAGTTTTCTTAGTCACGGTGACTTAGGTGTTATTCGTCGTCTTTTGAACTTTATGCCAACAAGCTTCTCTATTTTTCTACAATAGCTATATATAAATTATGAATAGTCTTTTAAAGACATTTCACACCAAACGGACTAATAATAACAAAAAAAGGCAAGATTAAACTAAATGAAGTTTTAATTAAACTTTGCGAAATTGAAAATATCAAAACAAATCTAAATGTTACTATAGCAATTATGATAAAATGTAAATGGCGATATATTTGATAGCGGTTCAATAAACATAACAATTTGCTAACAAACATGGACCCTCAGAAAAGTTTAGGAACTGATATTCCTAAACTTTGTTTACGTTTATACTAACTATGTTTATTTTGAACTAAATAATATACTAATAATTCCAGTATATTTTATAACGCAAACACGAATAAATTACGAATAATATAATCAATACCAACTATGTAGTTTCAAGCTTGTAATTGTAGACATCAATCGGATACATTTGAAACTGCGTCGGAAGTTTTAAATATCACTAACAAATTTAAATTACGGGGCGCCCGGGTGGGGCCAGTCCCTGGCCGTGGGGGTAGCGAAGCTGCTGCAACGGCCGCAACGCACCATCGCGGTCAGGGTCATCCGTGGTTATCGCACCATCTCCTTCGAGGCGGCGTGTGTACTGGCTGGGACGCCGCCTTAGGTCCTGGAGACGGAGGCGCTCGCCGCTGACTATCAGTTGCGGGCTGACCTTCGTACCCGGGGCGTCGCTCGTCCCAGCCCCAGTGTGGTCAGAGCGCAGAGGGCCCAATCTCGGCGGTCCGTGCTGGACTCATGGTCCAGACGGCTGGCCGATACTTCGGCTGGTTGTAGAACCGTCGAGGCGATTCGCCCGGTTCTTGTGAATTGGGTGAATCGTGACAGAGGACGCCTCACTTTCCGGCTCACGCAGTTACTCACTGAACATGGTTGCTTCGGTGAGTTCCTGCACTGGATCGGAGCCGAGCCGACGGCAGAGTGCCACCATTGTGGTTGCGACTTGGAAACGGCGGAGCCCACGCTCGTCACCTGCCCCGCATTGGAGGGGTGGCGCCGTGTCCTCGTCGCAAAAATAGGAAACAACTTGTCGTTGCCGAGTGTTGTGGCATCGATGCTCGGTGACGACGAGTCGTGGAAGGCGATGCTTGACTTCTGCGAGTGCACCATCTCGCAGAAGGAGGCGGCGGGGCGCGTGAGAGACGCACAGGCCCGCCGCCGTCGAGCGGGGGCCAGGGAGGCGGATCTCGCCCAAGCCCTGGCCCTCTAAGTGTTTCGGGTCTCCCTCACATATCGGCCTGGGGACCGGCGAAGGGGGCATAAGAAGACGACGTGCAAGCTGCTCTGCACGCGTTTTATGCAAGAGCATCCGGGTGATGGAAGGCCGGCTATCCTCAACCCACGCTGGTTCTGACCCAGCGGGGTATTCCGTAGGATAGACCATTCTAACCGGCGCCATCTAGGCGGGCTTCGGATAGCCTGCTGACCAAGAGGGCTGGTGGTCGTGGCGCCAACGACCGCCTGTCCGGCGTCCCGAGGGGGAAGGTGATGGGAGAGATGTGCTCCGCACTAAGAGCTTCACTTTCCCCCCTTTGCCTTTTCATGAGTTCTGTCTCATGCGAGGCTTGGATGCTGGTTGTTAAGCGAGAGGAGGTTTTAGTCGGTTCAACTCGGTTCATGTCGGAGGGCGGAAGTCCGGTGAATTCCTCCTGACAAAAAAAAACAAATTTAAATAATACTATCATAATAAAATAGGAGAATCCCATGCCTATATGATACGAAAAGAAAAGCTATACACGTAAGACGAGCGAGGTCAGATTAGAATTTATGTTCAAGTACATTTGAATTCACTTTGCGCGCTCTTCGATCGGTTTGAATGCAGCGAGAGAAAACGCATTGATATCCGTTTAAAAGACTACGTGATTAGATTGAAAAACGTTTAGTATATATTAAATAAATTACATATAGTAAATAAAGCGATTCAAACTGTCTACAAGTTGTATCAAATTAAGTTCATCCAAAGAAGTTAGATTTATAAATTCAAAACTTAGATTGTTCATAGATCCGGGTCGGGTGTCGCTTCGGGTGCTTTATAAAATACGGCACCAACTTTGCGGCAACTATTCACAAGAGCTCATTCAAGTTTGAGGATTATTCACAAGATTTGAATATTGGACTGAAAGCATCCTGCGGTCGACTGATATGGGACAGCGCTCTGAGTAGTACTAAACGGAATAATGTTTGGAATTCTAACTCTCGGGGAAACGCTTAGATTTTCGTATACTTGAGACTGACTTATTGAGAGTCGTATAATGTGAAATCATTTTATTGTGTGTTTAAACTTTATTGTACATATCGTATCGACACAATTATGAACACAAGAAAAGCAAAGTTTTTTTTTTTTATAATCCAGAAAATTGTATCGTTCATAACAATTCAGGTAATTACAGCATTAAGTTAGAAAAAAACATCTATATATTAATACTTGAAGCAAAAACTTTGTATCCCTTTTTACGAAAATTGCGTGGACGGAGGATTAAGAAATTTCTCATACTTATAGAGAATACAGCGAAGGAGTGCAGAATGATATATATATATTTTAAATTATGCATTAATAATACATTAAATCAATAAAAAAAACCTATACTACCATGTATTTGACACACACACATATATATATAATCTACTAGCTGACCCGGCAAACGTTGTGTTGCCTTAAATAAGATTTCTAGGGAAATTCTACTGTAGAAATAAAAACCTCATTTAACCACATAATACCTCATTATAAACAAAAAAATATATCCAAAAAATTTAAATTAAAAATAAATGTTTGGGGTGGACAACCCTTTTCACTTAGGGGTATGAAAAATAGATAGTAGCCGATTCTCAGACCTACTGAACATACTATTGATACACAAATAAAACCAACAAAACATGGCTGAAAAATGTATAGTATTGTATAGCTCTCAAATATATTAAGTGTATAATCTATGATGTATAGTGAGTAAGTAAGACAGGAGACCGGCTTCGTCCTCATCCCTACTACGTGATGTTTGCTGGATGAGAGGCGACACCTGGCGGGGATAACTGATCGATTGAATTTAAAAAAAAACATAATTAAAGGAACTTGAAATTATAAACTCTGAATAAGAATTTATCGTACTACAATTATAATATTTGATTGCCATCTTGCAACCTTATTGCGGATCTGTGCATAGAATAAAAAAAATAAAAATCGGGATGGAAAAATAGGGGTTGATCGTATAAGAGTGAAAATTGAGAGTAATATATTTTATTTTTATTTTAAGTCATGACAAAATAAAAAATAAAATCTTGCCAAAAAATTTAAAATTTATAATTAACAAATAAAAAATAGGGGTTGATCGTAGAGGAGTGAAAATTTCAGAGTAATATGATTTTTTTATTCTAAGTCATGACAAAATAAAAACAAAATTCTTGCATAAAAATTTAGTTTTTAATTAGCAAATAAAAAATAAGGGTTCATTGTAGAAGGGTGAAAATTGAGGATTGTATGTATTTTTGTATGTTGTATCATAAAAAAATAGAAATTAAAAATTTTGTCTAAAAAATAAAAAAATAAAATTTAGGGGTGGACTACCCCTAACATTTAGGGGGATGAAAAATAGATGTTGGCCGATTCTCATAGATACCGGATAAGCACAAAAAATTTCATCAAAATCGGTCAAGCCGTTTCGGAGGAGTATGGCAACGAAAACTGTGACACGAGAATTTTATATATTAGATGTTTATTGTCAAACTTTCGTTATGCTTAAAGTCTGTGGTCAAATTGAAAATAGGTTAATATTGTTAATCTTTAATATTATTTGTCTACAGTGTAGTCTTGGCGAGATCTGTGATATGTTTTTGATAGACATTCAAAAAATCTGTTAATCACACCCTCACATAGAGAAACGTTAGCGTTTTGTTAAGTTATCACAATATTTGCCTTTGAAGCACTGTTCGAGGTGTATCGTTATCATGTGGCACGTAGGCGTCAGTGTCAGCTTCATATGTTACGTAGCTCAGACGAATTCAATATCGAATGGATGAAATAAACGTACCAACTGTGCTTACTGACAGCTAAATAAAGAAATTGCACGAACTAAATGAGAACAACATTTGATATAATAGAAATTGAATCCGTATTGAGTTTCAATTCATTTGGAAACCTTACCTACCTAACTTTGATATATTCTCGGCTTGGTCTATTTGAGTATGCGAATATGTTAATTTATTACCACGCTAATATATGTTGTATATTGCTAAGTTAACGTAACGTTTAGTAGAAACAATAACGATTTGTCATTGTATCAAAACGATACATTTTCCTCGGGTAGTTCGAGAGTTTTATGAAGAATATTATTTGAGAAAAGTTTGCCAATTGCAGTTTTTGAGCCCTTACTAAAGATCTTTGCGAGCTAAAGCTGGAGAGAGGAGATATCAGGGAAAAGTGATTGTAACCGTTAAATTCCCCTATTGTCATAACAAAACTGTACACTATTGTCTCTTACAAATGCAGAGAGAGCTCCGCCTGGAGATGTTCCGATTGTTCTTATTTAGCTGGTGCCCGATTTGCTCTTTCTATCTGTTTTTCTCTACCAGAAACTATATCTTGATTTCATAATCTTTTAGTAAAATTTTATAGACTATAAAAGGTAAGCATCACATACATTGTTACTTAATCTTTTACATAATGTATGATTGTTTAGAAAAAACTTTTCTCATTACACCAGAAATGAATTTCATCGGAAAATCGATGTAAACTTTTCATGTTATGCTATGAAAAATATGAAAAAAAAATTTTAAGCGAACATATTTGATATTGGTCTCACTAAAACTAGCACGGAGCGCAGGATTACAAATGAAGCTTCTGTGATTAATGAGTACATTTTTTGTTTGAATGCGATAATTAGTAATATTAGAGAGGCCAAGAGCAGTATTACATAATTAGTGGCATTGAGAAATTATATTTGAAGGTTTCTTAAATAAGTTATTGTTAGTCGAAGGTTCGAAACGCTGTATAAATCTGTTAGTATGTATTATCATGCTTCGTCCAAACCTTCCTCATTCTCGGGTCAGAGACACGGCTTTGTCCGCTAGCCCGAGGCTTCATTACAGATGCGTATTCCGAAGGCTTAGCTGACCGTTGTCCGCTCCTGGGTAGCTGATTAAATAAAAATAAATTAAAATAAAAATAAAAATGAGTTTTTCCATTAATATATAGTATGTCGGAATTAAAACTGTGAAAAAAATTAACAAATTACTTTTAAAAATATCTGCCGTTAAATAACAACGGTAGACGAAGTAGATTTGAATCATGTGATTTTATTTCGTTGAATCTGTATTAATTTGTCTCTGATCCGGACTCTATCGATTTCGATACCGAACCTTGTTCTTTTTTCAAGTTAATATCATGAAAACACTTGTTGAATATCAAAACACGCTATGTCCACCAACGGTTTCAACCGGCGAAACAAATTCAACGGCTTAAAAAAATTCTTTAATTTAATTTATTGTGATTCATTTTTGTTCATTCCTTTGTTCATAAGTTCACAAGATCTCGAGGGGGATCTAGAATGGGGGATCGACGCTAGGACACACAATAATCCGGATGGATTCCTCTAACTGCATCATTTTAATCTGGATGGGTGGTGGGTGAGGTGGTTTATCGTGTTCCTTCTTGTTTCGAAAAGCAGTAATCTATGAAATGAAGTCATATATGAAGTCTATGAAGAAAAATAAGACTACTATGAGGGACAACAAGCGGCCCGGCGACAATAGTGGTTTATAAGTTTCTTTCTTTTAAGTTCCTTTGGAGGAAAACGTAAATTAAAATTGGTCAGATTATTTGAATCGTTATAATTTATATGGCATTATTTAGTGAAAAAAATCCACTATTTTAATGCACCTGCTATTTATAGAGCCTATGACTATGGCTAAGATGCTGGATGTACTATCGTATCGAGCGCTATTAAAACCTTATCCGCTAAATTAATAACTAGTTAATTTAGTATTTAACATCCGGTGTAACATGAGCGCGTTCTTCGTATCTATAATTTTGCTCAGTGATCAAAATTCGACCTTGATGACTGACTTATTAAGACCTAAACTAATGTAACGCATCGAATTTTATCTTTTGTTTTAATAATAGCGTAGTATATTGTATAGCTAGAAAAAACTGCTTCTATTTTTTTGCTAACACAGGAATTCGCCTATACCTAATAAAACATTACAAATCAAAATTTTTTGAAAAACATTCTGACCTTTTTTTCTTTAGATATTTCAATTGATAATGTAAAAAAACCGATCTTATATCACAAAGTGAGCAACAGTGTTCATACTGTCCTATTTGTAGACTCCAGAAACCGCTTATAGCCGTGTGGACTCTGAATTAATTAGCCGTTACTCCCCAATTAGCGCTTTTGAAACAGACCGACTCATGTTTCAATATACAACGAACGGTTATTTCATACATACGTGAACTCGAAATACACGTAAGTCAATAGTAATTATACACGAGCTTCCACGTAATCGAACCGTTAAAGCTACAATTACGCCCGATACTCGAGTTCTGAGATATTTGGAACGTAATTCGTTTGAGAATTATTCGAATTTCACAATTCAAACGAAATCAATCACCGTGTTTTAACTTGGGAAATGTTTTCTTAGAAATGCTTGAAACTCGATAAATCGAATGATGTAAATACGTGCGGTTTGAATTTTAGATTCAGAATAAGTACTGAAACGTTTTTTTAAGACTTTAAGGTTGTAAGTTGACACAGGCTGTTCCAATACTCAACGATAACCTGGCATCGGGTGAGAGCTCAAGTTATACCGTGTCACTCATTTAAGCTATAATAGACATTTCCTCAGAAAAGCTTAAAGTCCTTGTCCGTATTTTTAAGTACTGTAATCACAAATTTTACAATTATGTTAACTTTTTTGATGGCGTAATCTAAAATAGCGGCGCCATTAATCGCGACCACAGATCAACATAATAAACATTTTCATCTTTAGATTCACTGGATTTCTTCTTTCAACAGCATGGTTTTTTTTTTCTAAACTGGTATAACTTGGCCTCTTACTCGGTATCAGGTTCTCATTGAGTATAAGATATTTATCAAAAATCACACCCTGTATAAGATATTTATTAAAATTGATTAGTATATGTAATTATATCCTTAAAAGTGTTTTGTAATTTAAACAACATTTTATCGAAACGTCGGAAAAGCCATTTAATTACATATACGTGTGAATCCAATTTACTTAGAATAATTATAAACTTCTAGATATCAAACTTAATAGAATAGATAAAGTTTGGGATTAAAATGTAATTCACAACACTAAAATAAAGCACTTGGCTTTGTGAAAAGACTGTTCACACAATAAAAAAATTAAATTCATTAAAATTCTTCATTTCAAATTTCTCCGCAGTATCCTTAAGTGTAGCTGTCAGCTATGTGCAGTAGAAAATGCAAATTCATAGTTTACAATTAACACGAGATTTCTTCAGTAGAAATTGCAATTTTTATTAATTTTTTATTATTTTCTTAGATGGGTGGACGAGCTCACAGCCCACTTGGGGTAAAGTGGTTACTGAGGCCCATAAACATCTACGACGTAAATGCGCCACCCACCTTGAGATATAAGTTCTAAGATCTTAAGGATAGTTACAAAGACTGCCCCGCCCTTCAAACCGAAACGCATTACTGCTTTACGACAGAAATAGGCAGAGTGATGGTACCTACCCGCGCGGAGTCATATGTCCTATTACCAGTAATTATGCAAATTATAATTTTTCCAATTTGATTTTTATTACACGAAGTGAATCCTTCACAGTATTTGTTAAATACGTATTCCGTTAGCAAAAATTGATACTTGCGTGCGGGATTCGAATACCGTGGCATCACTCGATACGAATGCACCGGGCGTCCTATCCTTTAGGCCACTACTACATCAAAAGTTCCTACAAAGTCAGCTAGACATCAAAACCTCGACCGAGAGGGCTGGTGGTCGTGTCCCGAGGGGGAGGGTGATGGAAAAGATGTGCTCTGCACTAAACGCTTCACTTTCCCCCCTTTGCCTTTTCATGAGTTCTGGCTCATGCTAGGTTCGGACGTGAGTTGTTGAGCGACAAGAGTTTTTAGTCGGTTCGACTCCAACATACCCCGCCCACCATCCCCAGTGGAGGTCGGAAATTCAGCGATTTCCTCCTGACAAAAAAAATAAACCAAAGCCTTTACAACGTAGTCTTTATCCGTATATCACACGTCATCATAGGGCGCCTAAATCGAAGGAAACATTTCTCACTAAGAACCGCCTCGTCCTCTAATACATTGGCCGATTTTCTTCATTTAGATTTGTAAAACCACAAGCAGATCAGTACAGCTGATATGTACTCTCAAGAGCCATTTGATTTGATTTGGTTCAGTGACTTTCAATTATCACTTTAAATAGCCTTTTCCTTGTTTTTATATATTATGATTTTACTTAGACGAGCAATGTAGTTATCTACATTCCTGAACATTTAAGCGATGTATGATGTTCAGTATTTTGTTTATTCAATAGTATAGATAAAACTGAAATTGTATGATAACAGCGTTTAATAGCGTCGTATAATAAAAAGCAAACCCAAAATAAACAATCTTCCCCTGTGAGCTCTCAGGATACAGCAGCATAACCAATATACATATATAATTATGTTTATCTTCACGGTCTGTAGTAGCCTTATAACATTAGGTGGAACAGCCCAGATGGAGCAACTTTTGTGATCTAATATTTTATACATCTCGTGTTTTATACATTAATTGATTTACATATTCCATTAAACATTTACTTTCCTTTAGCACAATTTTTATTACTGAATAGAGAAATGTAACATAAAAGAAAAGTATTTCTTGTGGAAAGTCAAGCTGAGATTGCTTCGACTAATGGACACGGCAAAAATTGCGCAGGCAAAGTATAAAAGGAAATATTTTGTCTGCTTCAATAACGACGATGCAACTGAAAACACAAAAAAAAAATTACAGGAATAGTGTTTTCCTTTCAAAAAGTATTGTAGCTTTTACGGGAATTAATTCAGAACAGTAGAACCAAGCACAAAATCCGATACGAACAGTTTTGTTGCTTATAATAACAGATATTTGGTATATTTTGGGCAAATTGTCAGAAGAAGTCCTGAGGACCTGGAACGGTTGATGGTGACAGGACAAGTGGAGGGGAAAATTCCAGGAAGCCGAAGTCCAATACGCTGGACGGATCAGATTTCCTCCCTGCTGGATATAACTCGCGTCTTCCTTAACCAAGCGGTAGATGGAGAAATACAGTCGAAAGAGTGACACGATCATGAGCCGTGAAGGAACGATTAAGAAGAAAAAACTCATTTAATTGGGCAGTTATTTAAATATCTACATGAACATAATAAATATGCACGATTATAACTGTTACTCATAGAAATAAATGGGCAGAATACATTTTCAATTAATATTATAAACCACATACTCATAAATTTGAGTGTTAACAGTCACACATTCACTTATAATGACATGAAGCAGAATTAAGTCTTAAATATGGGTTCTTCTGATTGCGTAGTGATGTGTAAATAGAAATTATTTGAAGCTTTCGGCTCAGCTAGCGTCATCTAGCGTCGTGCTGATGACAACTCCGACAGTCTGAAGAACAACTTCCTTGACGTACGTTTCATTACAGATATTAAATCTTCACAAACATATGAATAGTTTCATTAATACTCCAATAGGTGGCCTGTTTAAGGTGGCCTGTTGAAAAAACAACAACGACAAAGATAATTGAAATCGTTTTGAAGTATACCAACGAGAAAGCAAAAGTAGGTACGATTTTATGCAGGTATTGATTAGAATATGTCGAGCCTTAACTCATCCACCCGCATACCTGTACATAATTTGTATACTAGGCAGGCTCTACGTCTAAAAAGTAGTGTATATCTGATATTAAATTCAAGGCATTCAAACAATCCTGAATCCTACATAATGTTCATAGAAAAAATTATACTTTTGTGTGTATCTTTAACGTAGACGGTAATATTGGATATTACTTGGCGGTTTCCTAGTAACATTTCCTGTGATGTAGGGATCATGCATTTAAATAACGTCTTATAGATATTCAATTCGGTACGGCAAAACGGACGAATAAAGTATGAACGTTCGTAATAATAGCCCGTTTCATTGACAACACTTTACAATAACATTATTGTGATGTTTAATTTCATTGCTATCAAAGACACATGTTATATTTTATGTATGCTTATTACATAAAAAAATAAAAGGCAGTATAAAATGGCGTTATTCATTGATGTGTGTAAATTTTCGGTGACCTAAAATATGCCGTGACCTAGGTATTCTTAGCACTTATTTATTTCACATTATTTTCACGAAGCCCGTTGAAAAAAACACATGGAACAGCGCCCAGGAAATATCTCGCAACAAAATTGCATCATTCCTGTCGCTGGGAACAAATTCTAATTGATCGGTTTTTGTTTTTATTAAAAAAAAAAAATTCAAAATCAACTTAGGTGCTGAAACTGATTTTTATTATTTATTGCTACTCGTTCCCCTTATTTTTATTAGCATGCGCTTTATTAGCTTAAGCAAAAAAAATTTGAAAATCATTTTGAAAGACTTCAAAACGTCCGATTAGCCTTAATATTTGCACCCGCATCAAGAGGCGATAACAATACAATATAATTTTAATCAATAGAAACTGGTAGCGACTAAGTTCATCTTTTACAGTGAATGAAGTTTATTGTGCTTTTATGAATAATAAACCCAGCTATGTCGAATATAACAAGCGAACCCACTGGTTATTCATTCTCGAACAAAACCACAAAAGAAAACTTTAATTGAGTAACGTAAAACTTTATTCATTTTGCCAAAATATTACATTTTGTTTTATTTTTAACTAGCTAGCTGACCCGGCAGAATTCGTAGGTCCTCAATCGATAAATAAACGACCTAAACTTTTGTATAAAATAAACTTAAAACATACAAAAGGAGTCTTTCTGTCGGGGAACACATCAAAGCAAAAAGAAAATTGCTATTTTTATTTAATTCCGAACGTTTTCATATTTATTTACCTTTTAAACCTTCTCTGGATCTCCACAAATAATTCAAGACCAAAATTAGCCAAATCGGTCCAGCCGTTCTCGAGTTTTAGCGAGACTAACGAACAGCAATTCATTTTATATATATAGGTATATGTATATAGATTTGCAAAATAATTGACTTTATAGCATTTAATAAATCTATGATAATTCATTTAATGATTATGAATAACATAATCTAGTTTTAAGTGTTTATTGTGGCCCACAGACATCACGACTTGATGATGTCTCCTTAACCTCTTACCATAACAGATGAAACGTGAGCTCGTTCATCCTTATATGCAAGAAAATATAATATGTATAATACTATTCCGGGCTCACAATACGACATTACAATATTATTGATTACGTAAGTTTCGTTATATAAATAAAAAGTAGCTTCATTTTTTTACGAATTTTCTTAAGGTGGCTTGCGGTTCGGGTGGACTGATAGATAGAACTGATAAATAGATTCACAGGTGGTAGGACCTCTTGGGAGTCCGCACGGGTAGGTACCACCACCCCGCTTATTTCCGCAGTGAAGCAGTTAATGCGTTTCGGTTCGAAGGGTGGGGTAGCCGTTGTAACTATACTGAGACTTTAGAACTTATATCTCAAGATGGGTGGCGCATTTGCGTTGTAGATGTCTATGGGCTCCAGTAACCACTTAACATCCGGTGGGCTGTGAGCTCGTCCATCTATCTAAGCAATATATAAAAAGAAAAATCACGTTTATACGAAATAAAGAAAAAGTATGCACTAGCTCTTTTTTTTATTTATTAACTAATTACAAACGTGACACTTTCACAGAAGAGCGTAAAGACTAAACCCGTGCGTTAGAGTTTATTCATCATAAAGTTATATTTATAAATCACGGTCATAAAAAATCAGATTTGAAGAGAAACTTTTGTGTAAACTTATATTTATTCAGTTCGATCTTATAACATTGGCGTCAATGTTGCAATTTTGAAACAGAATACGGCACTTTAAGCAACCAAAACCTAAATTGCCATGAATGCTTTTGATACAAATGGACACGAGAAGATCAGCAGATATAAAATAGTCGAAAGTATTATAAATTTCAACACACAAGAATTTATGAACGATTTTGTTTATACTTAAATGCGTTCGTCATAATAGAGTAAAGAAATTTGTTTCTCACGGGAATCTCTCTAACACACACGTCTTATTTATTACCTGATGCTATTCCCTTTATCATGAAAATTCGAATACCGTTAGGTCCATATTTGTTTTGAAACACATCCCAACTATTCTGCCAATTTGAATAATCGCATTACTCAGTACAATTATCTGTGGTAAGCATTCGATAATGGTCACGTTGTTCAAAGCAATTTGCTATGTGTAGGTATTCAATACTGCTATTTAGGTTAGGTTTGCATCAGGTATACACTTTGGTATGGTAATATGTATTTGCTATCGACACAGTTACTATGCGGAGTTTTACCTACGTGATAAGGCCACACACGTTACAACCAGTATTGCGTTTCATTACATAAAACATTCTTCAATTGCTGATGACTGTATAATCTTAAGGTGGCTCGTTGCTACTACCTGACTTAGCGGAATGTCGGACGGTAAGGGGATTTTAAAAATAAAAACTCAAATAAAGAAGACATATTTTTATGCGATGTTAGTCTAGAGCAGGAGTGAGCAACTTTTTTAATCAATGGGCCAATTTAAATTAATTTTTTTTTGGCGTGCCGTTCATAGATTAACTCTTATTAATAATTTATGAAACTTTATTTCTTTATTAAAAACAAACGAACAAAAGAACCAAAAAGCGAATTGATGGGAGAAAGTCGATAAAATAAATTCAATTTTAGAAATGCGGGCCGCGTGTTGCTCGTCCTTTATCTGAAGAGGTAGATATTTGCAGGTGTACTGCGGTTAAGAAATGTAGGCTATACCATTTAAAATTTTTCACCAACATCCAAAAGCACTGTCACCGTTTGAGGACTGCTTCGGAGACAGTTCTAATCTTCTTATTAGTAAGCACCGATGGTAAAATGTGTAGGTCTATGATGCTGAAAATGTAATAAATAGAAAATGATCTTTAAATTTTTTTATTATTTTAAACAACATTATTTTTTCTTTCAAACTGCTTTCCTATATTATTCTCGATCGGTAGATGAGTCATATATGAAAATTGTAATCTGATAGAAATTCCCAAAATCGAATAATGTTAAATAAACGATAGGTTAAACCTCAGAATTAATAAAAACTACGTTTTAAAAGAGATGGGACTACAAAACCTCGGTACGTATAAACATCGACCTAGTAAATCAGTTATTTTGGTATTTCCTCAAGCAGATAAAGTCATTTGGAGTGATGCGTTCACGTTTCGGCCGCTGCTAACAGGTTATTCGATTAGAAACTCTATGATCTAATCGAAGCGGTCGAAAAATACAAACGCAAAAATAAAATTCGATCTGTTCCAGTGTAGATACCATCGACCTACCTATATCAGGTACATATTATACATTTTTTAATTTGTTAGGTACTCCAAAACCAAAAAAATACAAAATTTGTAAACGTGGATTAATTTCTTCAACTAGTTTATGAATCAAATAGCTATTCGTTTATATTTGAAATAAGGTTTTGGATTTGTCAAAAATGGTGACCTCATATCATCCTATGAAAAAAAATTTTTTTTTTACACTTACGAATCTTACTACCAAATCATCACAGTTACTTTTTAGCACCGTTGGTCTCCATGAATTCAAAAACAAATGACTTAATGTTATAAATTCCTAAATTGTAATTTTCACATTATCGACACGATCCTTCTTGTTACATTCCATAGAACGGAGAATGAATATGTAGGCATACATTTTTTGATAAAATCAGACGCTGGATTGAAAATACTAAACTAAATAAATAAATGATATATGTAATAAATAAATATATAAACAAAAACTTAATATTTTCTTTGGGAAAATACGTGTGGCATATAGTATTTGATGTCTCGCATTCGTTAAATATTTTTAAACATACAATGTTTCCATCTCATCTTCGGTCTTTACAATTTCATTTAATTTCCAGTACAGAATTTATATAAAATCTTTTACAGAGCAAATTCATCTGTAATTTCATAAGAGCTATTTGAAACATACAGTGACTGAACATATTTCCTGACTAAAGATACTCCTTTTAAAATTTATATATTTCTATTACATTATTGAAGAAGAATTAACGTGTTTTAGTGTTATTTCGTAAAATTGAGACATAATCTTTTCTGAGTTAAGAAATACTGACATGAATTGTACAAGTTATTTGCATTTAAAAATTAAATAAAAACATTTGGAGGAAGATTAAAAGAAATTGCCTATATGAATTCTATCTGCGTGGATAAAGCTTTGAAGCTTAAGAAAGTATTGTTTCGGCATCATCATTAAATTCCTTAAAGAACACGCGCGAAAGTTTTGTTCCTGTACAATGATAATGACGAATTTGCCAGAGTAGAGAAAATAAAAAATCCACATGATTCTCCTACGCTTTTCATTTCAGCAAAATATTAGTTCTATTTTTTTATTTCTTCCATAAGCCCACTGGTCCATATGATAGAACCAGCCAGTACTAGTAGAAAACCAAAAATATTCCAGAAAAAATATTCACAGAGTTGGAGAAAAAATAATAGTTCAGGAAATATACGCTGCTTTGTTCATATCACTCGGTGTAGTGCATGTTTGAATGAAATAAAAAAAGATTGAGTTGACCGCGACCGATGCTGGACACGATTATGATAAAGAGAAAGCTCGATGTCGAAGGAACATATCACAAAAAGTCAATACATATATTGACTTTTTGTCAAATATATATGTCGGCGCAAATATGACTATTTACCTACCTATTATAAAAATAATAATGATTCAATGTGATAATCGGATCATCTGGTCATCAACCAATTACTCTGTGTTTGTTAAGATGAGAAATTGATGTTAAACAGTCCCTTTTATTGTAATTTCAATACTTTAAAAAACTTGTAAACACGCTGACGTGTACCGAGCCCTATAAATACGGCCGTACTGTCTAGCGATTAGTCACTTTTTTTTGGGAGTTCCGATTGCATCGCCGTACAGTCCGGACGCGTTTTTACGAAAAATTGTCGCTGCCGTCGCGATCTTGTGTCTCGAGTTTCGTTGCATTGTCGTTGTCGCACCGATCGCGGCATTGTTGCGAATTCTTGACGCACTATCGCTGGCGTCGCGACCTTGTGTCGTAAAAGCGATTCGAGCTTGTTGATTGTGCACTCGCAACGACAACTTCACACTATCATTTCACTCATCTCATTTATTAAATTTAATTATTTATTCGGCGTGAAAAACAGTCTCTTTCGAGACTAAAACTCCACTGAGATCACCGCTTGTTGTGGCATTCTCACAACCCAGTGGAGCCCTACCTTCCCAACTTTCCACCCCAATTCCCAGCCGACTGCCGTTTTCACGGCAAAGGCACTCCCCCCCCTTGGAGCTGGTAAAGCTCAGGGGGTGAACTCCTACTCAGGGGACTCGCCTTTCGGCGAGTGTGTCTTAAGTCCCGGGGACGCCCCCCCCGGGCAAAAGAAACCATGGAAGAAGAGTTATTAGGGTTTCTCGGGTTACTTGCCGAGAAGTACCCGGTCCTATCTAACCTCACGGCCGAATTCGCGGCCTACAGGGCCGCCCGCGCAAGTTCCCCCCCGCCCGCGTCCCTCGCCGCGTCGTTCAGAGCCGCACAAACATGCCCCGCCCCCAAATCCATTTCGAGCGCACGTATTCACGTAGCGACTCACGAAGCGCCTAGCGCCAACGAAGCGCCTAACGCACCCGCGACGTCATTCTCGCCAATATCATCCGTCGCGTCGTCGGTAATAATTAACTCAGGTTCAGACTCCGATACCGGATCGGAGATGGACTTCGAGTCCGCGACGAGCCCGCAGCCCGGAACCTCGGATGGGTTCCAAACGGTAAAACGCGGGAAAAAACGTACTCGCGCCGTGGAGTCCCGGAGCTCCACGACAAAACAAACCAAGTCAGCGACTGCCTCCCGTCCGCAGGTAGTCGTGACACCGGAGTCGGACTCCGGCCGCCGCGCAACCCCACCGCCGCGTCCCAAGCCCGCATCCGCGCAAAAAACCGTCGCCCCGCCCCCGCTGATTCTCCAGGAGAAGTCAGCGTGGAACCGCGTCTCCCAGGCCCTTCAGGCAAACAAAATAAATTATACCCATGCGCGTAACGTCGCGCATGGGATTCAGATAAAGGTCGCAACGCCGGGCGACCATAGGGCCCTCTCAGCATACCTCCGAAAGGAGAACATAGGTTTCCACACCTATGCTCTTCAGGAGGACCGCGAGCTCCGCGTAGTAATACGCGGAGTTCCGAAGGAACTCGACATAGAGTACGTAAGGGAGGATCTGACCGCTCAGTCCCTCCCGATAGTAAGTGTGCACCGGATGCACAACGGCCGCGACAAAAAACCATATAACATGGTTCTAGTCGCTCTAGAACCAACCCCGGAGGCCAAGAAAAAGATCGCATGTCTCGCGACAGTATGTGGCCTATCCGGGGTTACCATTGAAGCCCCCCATAGACGTGGCACTCCCGGACAGTGCCACAGATGCCAACTATATGGCCACTCGGCTCGGAATTGCCACGCGCGCCCCCGCTGCGTGAAGTGTCTCGGCGATCACGCCACGGTAGATTGCTCGCGAGTTAGGGAAACCGCGACCGAACCTCCAAGCTGTGTCCTATGCCTTAAGCAAGGGCACCCCGCGAATTACCGTGGATGTCCTAGGGCTCCGCGAAAACGTCCGACCCACCCAGCCCCCCGTACCGTCGGCCCAAAGACTTCGGTGCCTTCAGCACCGAAACCCGCCTTCGTACCGGCTGCGGTTCCCACCGTATCGGCGTGGAATAAACCGCTGCCGTATACGAGGTCGGGAACACAAACCGCACCCCAGCCCCCGCTCGCGACACGTCCCGCGCCGCAGCCCCTGCTCGCACCTCCCCCCGCGCCCGCGTACCGTCCCCCGCAACCCTCAGCCGTCAACGACTTCACGCTCGTGCGCGACTTCGTCACGGCGGTCAACTTCGACCGTCTGCGATCGTTCGCAGACGCGTTGCGAAGGGCGGTAAACCCCGAACAACGGCTCGCGGCCGCGTTCGATTACATGGACGTTTACGAGTCCGTGGCCCGTACTTTCTAAAATCACCGGTAATCAATGGCGCAAAACGCTAGAGAGAAACCATATTCCCTTACGTTAGCATTCTACAATGCTAACGGACTCGCGCGACAACGCGATCAAATTTACGAATTCCTCCGCGACAATCTTGTAGATATTCTGCTAGTGCAGGAGACCTGCCTGAAGCCCTCGCGTCGTGACCCGAAAGTCGCGAATTACGTCATGGTTAGGAATGACAGACTCACCGCCTCCAAAGGCGGGACTGCCATTTACTATAGGCGGGCCCTGCACGTTGTCCCTCTCGATACCCCCTCGCTCTCACATATCGAGGCGTCAGTGTGCCGTATCTCGCTGACGGGACACCAGCCGATCGTCATCGCATCCGTTTATCTCCCCCCGGACAAGCCCCTTCTGAGCAGTGACATCGAGTCACTGTTCGGCATGGGAGACTCCGTCATCCTGGCAGGCGATTTAAATTGCCACCACACTAGGTGGAACTGCCACAGTTCAAACATAAATGGTAGGCGTCTCGACGCGTTTATAGACGACCTTACCTTTGAAGTAGTCGGTCCCCCAACTCCAACATGTTATCCGTATAACATCGCGCTCCGTCCGAGCACTATAGACCTGGCACTGCTGAGGAACGTAACTCTGCGCTTGCGTTCCATCGAAGCAATGTCAGAGCTCGACTCAGACCACCGACCTGTCGTTATGCAGCTCGGTCGCCCCCACAACCCAGTCACAGCTACGAGGACCATGGTGGACTGGAAGAAGCTGGGCAAATGCTTAGCCGATGCCGCTCCACCAATCCTCCCCTGCGGCCCGGATTCAACTCCCTCCCCCGAGGACACAGTCGAATCCATAAACATCATCACGGATCACATCTCTTCCGCGATCATAAGATCCTCAAAAGAAGTCGATGTGGAGGATAGCTTCCACCGCATCAGACTGTCCCCCGAACTTAGGAACCTCCTAAGAGTTAGAAACGCGGCAATCCGGGCCTACGATCAACTTCCCACGCACTCAAACCGGATTCGGATGCGTCGTCTACAGCGGGATGTAAAATCTCGCCTAAGCGACGCCCGAAATGAGAATTGGGATAGTTACTTAGAAGGACTCGCGCCCTCTCATCAAGCATACTGGCGACTAGCAAGGACTCTCAAGTCCGAAACTACCGCTACTATGCCTCCTCTCGTACGCCCTTCAGGCCAACCACCGGCTTTCGATGACGATGACAAGGCAGAGTTGCTGGCCGATGCACTGCAAGAGCAGTGCACCACCAGCACTCAATACGCGGACCCCGAACACACCGAGGCAGTCGACAGGGAGGTCGAGCGCAGAGCTTCCCTGCCACCCTCGGACGCGTTACCCCCCATTACCTCTGACGAAGTTAGAGAAGTAATAGACAACCTTCAACCTAAGAAGGCACCCGGCTCCGACGGCATCCGCAACCGCGCGTTAAAACTCCTACCAGTCCAACTGATAACAATGTTGGCTACCATCTTAAATGCTGCTATGACGCACTGCATCTTTCCGGCGGTATGGAAAGAAGCAGACGTTATCGGTATACACAAGCCGGGCAAACCGAATAATGAAACCGCTAGTTACCGACCGATTAGTCTCCTCCCAGCGATAGGCAAAATTTACGAACGGCTCCTTCGGAAACGCCTCTGGGACTTCGTTACCGCGAACAAAATTCTAATAGACGAGCAGTTTGGATTCCGCGCCAAACACTCGTGCGTACAACAAGTGCACCGCCTCACGGAGCACATCTTAATAGGGCTAAATAGGCGTAAACAAATCCCGACCGGCGCCCTCTTCTTCGATGTAGCGAAGGCGTTCGACAAAGTCTGGCACAACGGTTTGATCTACAAACTGTACAACATGGGAGTGCCAGACAGACTCGTGCTCATCATACGAGACTTCTTGTCGAACCGTTCGTTTCGATATCGAGTAGAGGGAACTCGTTCTCGTCCCCGTCATCTGACTGCCGGAGTCCCGCAAGGCTCCGCACTCTCCCCGTTACTATTTAGTTTGTATATCAACGATATACCCCGGTCTCCGGAGACCCATCTAGCGCTCTTCGCCGATGACACGGCTATCTACTACTCGTGTAGGAAGATGTCGTTGCTTCATCGGCGACTCCAGACCGCAGTAACCACCATGGGACAGTGGTTCCGGAAGTGGCGAATAGACATTAACCCCACGAAAAGCACAGCGGTGCTATTCAAAAGGGGTCGCCCTCCGAATACCACTTCGAGCACCCCACTCCCCAGTAGGCGCGTAAACACCTCCGCCGTTAGCCCCATCACTCTCTTTGACCAGCCCATACCGTGGGCCCCGAAGGTCAAATACCTAGGCGTCACCCTCGACAGAGGGATGACATTCCGTCCCCACGTAAAAACGGTACGCGATCGCGCCGCGTTTATACTAGGACGACTCTACCCAATGCTTTGTAGACGAAGCAAACTGTCCCTCCGTAACAAGGTAACCCTCTACAAAACTTGCATACGCCCCGTCATGACGTATGCAAGCGTAGTGTTCGCTCACGCGGCCCGCACCAACTTGGAACCCCTTCAGGTAATACAATCCCGATTCTGCAGGATAGCCGTCGGAGCACCATGGTTCCAGAGGAACGTGGACCTCCACGATGACCTGGAGCTCGACCCCGTCAGTAAGTATCTACAGTCGGCATCGCTGCGCCACTTTGAGAAGGCGGCACGACATGAGAACCCTCTTGTCGTGGCCGCCGGAAACTACATACCCGATCCTGTAGACCGTTTGGTAAACCGTCGACGTCGCCCAAAGCACGTCATCACGGATCCTCCTGATCCACTAACGGTGCTTTTAGGCAATACAAGCACCGGTCACCGTCCTCGCCGAACCCGTCGCTTGCGACGAAGGGCTCGACGAGCGAATTAACCCACAGACACAGCCCACTGAGTTTCTCGCCGGATCTTCTCAGTGGGTCGCGCTTCCGATCCGGTGGTAGATTCTGCGAAGCACTGCTCTTGCTAGGGCGGTGTTAGCAATTCTCCGGTTTGAGCCCCGCGAGCTCACCTACACAAGCTAGGGTAAGCTGAAATAGCCTCTCAAGGCTATCAGCATAGGTAGGAAAAAAAAAAAAAAAAAAAAAAAAAAGCGATTAGTCATTCGTGTTCGAGCCGTAGTACAGTACGGATCTCTCTGTAACGTTATTATGCTTCTCGTGAAATATACGCAGTTATTGTGAAGTTCTGGTGAAGTTTTGTTTCGGAAGCCCAAACATGAGTCATCGTCGAGAACTTAATGACCGTGACGTCAGCAATGGTGACGTCACACTTTTTAAAAACATTCCTTCGGCGTTTCTCCTCCGACATCAGAAGTGGGATCACATGCCGCCTCCGCTCAGCAACAACCTGGAGACCATTTAACCATATCGGCGGAATAAGACTACCCTCCAGCAACAGCCGATGAGCCTATACATCTACTTCACAAATCAGCATGGTCGAGCAACAAAATCAACACTCAAAGATAAGTTTTTATTTTTGATTACTAAAATTCCACCACATAAGTACCACAGTGTACGCCCACTACATAAGTACCACAGTGTACGCCACAACATCACACTACACAACATCCTTATCCGAACACCTTAAATAAATCTACGAGAACCGCCGAGAAATCTACGAGAACCGCCGAGAAATCTACGATACCCTCCGAGAAATCTACGATACCCTCCGAGAACCCTACGATACCCTCCGAGAACCCTACGATACCCTCCGAGAACCCTACGATACCCTCCGAGAACCCTACGGTACTCTCCGAGAACCCTACGATACCCTCCGAGAACCCTACGATACCCTCCGAGAGCCCTACGATACCCTCCGAGAACCCTACGATACCCTCCGAGAACCCTACGATACCCTCCGAGAACCCTACGATCAAGTGCATTAATAGTCTCAAACTTACATAGTTACAAGTAACGCAAGTATAACAGATGCGCTACTCAGAGAAATTTTTATTCCTGCAGGTCAATGAGAATCAAAGAAAAACCTACGAGAATCAACGAGGCCGGTGCAGAGCGCGCACCGCCTGTCAGTATGGCTGTGTCGGCGCAAATATGACTATTTACCTACCTATTATAAAAATAATAATGATTCAATGTGATAATCGGATCATCTGGTCATCAACCAATTACTCTGTGTTTGTTAAGATGAGAAATTGATGTTAAACAGTCCCTTTTATTGTAATTTCAATACTTTAAAAAACTTGTAAACACGCTGACGTGTACCGAGCCCTATAAATACGGCCGTACTGTCTAGCGATTAGTCACCGCAGCTACCACCATGGGACAGTGGTTCCGGAAGTGGCGCATCGACATTAACCCCACGAAAAGCACAGCGGTGCTCTTCAAAAGGGGTCGCCCTCCGAACACCACGCTGAGCATCCCCCTCCCGACTAGGCGCGTCAATACCCCCGCCCCCGCCGTTCGCCCGATCACGATGTTCGACCAGCCCATACCGTGGGCCCCGAAGGTCAAATATTTAGGCGTCACCCTCGACAGTAGGATGACATTCCGCCCCCACATCAAGACGGTACGCGATCGTGCCGCCTTCATTCTAGGACGTCTCTACCCGATGATATGTAGGCGAAGTAAAATGTCCCTTAGAAATAAGGTGACACTCTACAAAACTTGCATACGCCCCGTCATGACCTATGCAAGTGTAGTGTTCGCTCACGCGGCCCGCATACACTTGAAATCATTCCAAATTATTCAATCCCGTTTTTGCAGGATAGCCGTCGGAGCCCCGTGGTTCGTCAGGAACGTCGACCTCCATGACGACCTGGACTTAGAGTCCATCAGTAAGTATCTGCAGTCGGCGTCCATGCGCCACTTCGATAAAGCGGCACGACACGAGAACCCTCTCATCGTGGCCGCCGGTAACTACATTCCCGATCCTGCGGACAGAATGGAAAGCAGTCGACGTCGCCCAAAACACGTTATCTCGGATCCTCCCGATCCACTAACGGTGCTTTTAGGTACTTCAAGCACCGGTCACCGTTCTCGTCGAACCCGTCGCTTGCGACGAAGGGCTCGACGAGTAAATTAACTCTCAGACACAGCCCACTGAGTTTCTCGCCGGATCTTCTCAGTGGGTCGCGTTTCCGATCCGGTGGTAGATTCTGCGAAGCACGACTCTTGCTAGGGTTCGTGTTAGCAACATCGTCAGGTTTGAGCCCCGTGAGCTCACCTACTAAAGTTAGGGTTACGCTGATATAGCCTCTCAAGGCTCTCAGCTTAGGTAGGAAAAAAAAAAAAAAAAAAAAAGCGATTAGTCATTCGTGTTCGAGCCGTAGTACAGTACGGATCTCTCTGTAACGTTATTATGCTTCTCGTGAAATATACGCAGTTATTGTGAAGTTCTGGTGAAGTTTTGTTTCGGAAGCCCAAACATGAGTCATCGTCGAGAACTTAATGACCGTGACGTCAGCAATGGTGACGTCACACTTTTTAAAAACATTCCTTCGGCGTTTCTCCTCCGACATATACGTTATATATTATATATATATAATTAATGTTGGATTTTGATCATAATCAAAAGCCAACATTAATTATAAATTATTTTTAGATTGAGCGGTAAAACCGCCAGGGGAAGACTTCACTAAATCTATATTATTTAAAAAAAAAAAAACCGTGTGTATTGTTGTGAACTCCTCCTGAGCAGCTGTACCGATTTTGATGATTTTTTTGTGTTCGTGTCGCTTCGAGTTTGATTTAAATTCACAATTTGGTGTTCTAAATTTTTTTTAATATTTTACTTTAAATAAAATTGTAAAATTTTCGGGTTTAAGACGTGCGTACAGGACGTCTGTCAGGCTCGCTAGTAAATTACATAACACTGCCATTTAAAACGAACGGGCATAAAATGTCACTTCAATTACTCAGCGAGCTAATTTTGCCCAAGGTGGTAGAACGTCTTGTGAACCCCCACGGGTAGGTACCACCGCCCTGCTTATTTCTGCCGTGAAGCAGTAATGCGTTTCGGTTCAAAGGATGAGACAGCCGTTGTACTTTAAAAACTAATATAATACTAATTGTTAGATTTTGAAAATACATTGAAAGGAAAAACATCAACGGTATAAATATTTTGACGGCCGCCCAACGAATGATCTCGAGGTATCCCTATCACATCTAGTCATCAAGTAGCTTTTACAAAACTTTTAGATGAGCCTCTTCTTTACATCAAAAAAGGTTTTAAATTAGAGCCTTCACAGTTGCGAAGTCGCTTCTTTAGAGATCCATTTTTAATTAACGTCTTTAAAGTCACTCCTCAAGCACTGCTTTTATAACTACATAACATTTTATGGATAGGTTTTATTGAACGATCTCTCGGCCTTTACTTGGCGTTAAGTGGTTACCAGTTTAGTTTTAATTACACACACACAATCAATTACGACGTCAATGCTACCGTCCACCTCATGGCTTGAGGTCGATTTTTTTTCCAAACTTTAACGCCCCACTGCTTTAATGTGGATAGGTAAATAGGGTGGAAAGACCAACCCATGCGGGCTTTCATCAGAAAAATCCACGATCGTAGTACGCTTAGAGTACGCTGCCATCCATTCTCCGGTGAGTCCATTAGTCGCCTTTTAAAACGCGTATATGGAAGGAGAGATGCTATTCTGGACATAAAACACGCCGTCCAGACAATTGCGTTTATTATTTGTACAGTATTCTAACCGGTCGTTAAGTGCGAAGTTTTCGTGAACTACGCATTTTAAATTATTTAATTATTATTGAAATTATTATTAAAAGTCACGTGTGACACCCCTGAGAGTCAAATACGCAATTCACATAAATTAATTTAAGTTGAACTAAGGGATAATTTTTCGTTTCGTATTTCTTTTTAGTCTAGCTGGTTGGATTCATGGCTCGCTTCACGTCAGTGAATTATCATAGATAAGACGATAGTCAGCGCCGTTCAACCACTTCTTATTCGGATAGCGGCTATACCTCTTGCTAAAGTGTGTTTACTTCATGATTAAAATATTCAGTCGGTTCGTAGCGACCCGAATAGGTTTACGGATGTGGCACCCGCCAAACTCCAGTATAATCTCTTAAAATTATACAGTTCTGAACTGATAAATTAAAATAATCCAGTTTTTTTTTTTTAATAAATAAATAAATAAATATTTACTAACAATCACGCCACGTTAACTGGTCCCATGATAAGTTCGTAAAGAACTTGTGTTACAGGTACCAGAGAATGGAAACAAATGTAAGATTTTTATTATACACATACATATATTTAATATACATCCATAACCCTGGAAAAGACATTTATATTTATCATACAAATATCTTCCCTTGGCGGGATTCGAACCCGCGACCTCCTTATGTAGTGACCATGTCACTTACCACTACACCAGACGGCCGTACATTTACGTAATTCATTGAAACATCATGTAAATGAAACAGGCGTTTACTTTCGTATTTGCAAACGAACAATGTAATCCGTGTTCATGACAATCGACCAGAAATCCGAAACGCTGTCGATTCAGATAACCGCGAACGATAAATTATATACCGATATTCATAAAGTAATTAAGTTTCCATTACCGTTGTATCGGATCATTGATTGGCCTCGTGAAACCCGCGCCGATAAAGGATATAAATTGGAAACGTCATTCAAAATCTAAAAGCCTTCGTTCCCTGATGATTATAATGTAGAATTTTACATGTAATTTCCGTTACTGCAATCTCCCCAGTACACGTTTTAGTTACTTAAGTATTATCCATACATGTTCCAGGAGCCGACAGGTGGCTTAAATGTTCCGCAATTTTGTAATCTCGACACAGTTATGTTTCTACGTAGCATCCGAAAACTTATTAAATTTATTACAATAAACTTAGAGTGTAACCACTTAATAGTACTCGCCAGTTAATATGAGGGTACTATTTAAGGAATTAATAGCTTGCGGTGGTCCGATTCCTATGATGTTAATTAAACTCTTCTGTATGTGTGTGTGTGTGTTTTATTTTTCAATGATCGACTTCTTTAGAATTATTTATTATAATTATATTTATTACACAATTATCTAACTAAGTTAGAAAGTATTGCTATAATCGTTAATTTTTTACTAACAACTACTAGTAGAATATAAAAAAAATATACATAAACAATAAGTACCTACATCCTTACTAACCATACCATAACCCGCTTATGTAACTCATACATTGTAATTAAGTGTGTATCTAATAATAATTTGCCGGGAATTCAATATAATTATTGATATTAATTCTTTTATAAGTTTAATATATTTTTTTTAATTCCTATCTGTAAATCACATTAGATTCTTGTATTACATTATTACTAACATTATTCAATTGATTCGGAAAAATACTTGACGGTCCAGACATCGAATGTGGGCCACCATTTGATGATCCCAATATAAAAGACGTCTGCCCGATATTAAAAAATGATCATAAAGAAATGAAATTTTAATTTAAATTACAAGGTAGCACTGTATTTAATACTTTAACAAATTAGTTTTCAGATGTAACGTTATGCTATTCACAATGTTTGTCATAAGTCACTAAAGCAGTATACGGAAGACGAAATCGTATGCTGTTGAATACCCTATTGGAATATCATTTACAATTCATGTTAGCTCTCTCTCTCTCTCACTCTGAAAATCGAATTTCCAACAATTACGGTCAATGCGACTCGCATTAGAAGTCAAATGAGTTTGTTTACAACATCCGGCTATGGAATGAGCTCCCCTCCACGGTGTTTCCCGAGCGCTATGACATGTCCGTCTTCAAACGAGGCTTGTGGAGAGTATTAAACGGTAGGCAGCGGCTTGGCTCTGCCCCTGGCATTGCTGACGTCCATGAGCGACGGTAACCATTCACCATCAGGTGAGCCGTATGCGGCAATAAAAAAAAAAAGATAACAATTATAAATATGTTCCTTTTATCGTTTTACAAACTCCTATGTCCGTGCCTATTCAATTAAATGTTCAATCACATAAACCGAATTTGGCAATAGTATAGTGTAGTTTCTTTATTATTTTACTAAGAGCAAATAAGGTTATAACCAGGTATAATCACGCTATTTTTAGAGCCTAGGAAACCACTTAACCCCAAATGAGCAGTCGTTCACACGTCTATTTCAATAAAAAACAAAAACGATTCATAGATAAGACGGCGGATATTTGAAGGCGTCGTGGCCTAAAGGATAAGAAGTCCGTTGCATTCGTGTGTAGCGATGTACCAATTTTTCTAATGAAATAGGTACTTAACCTATGTTCACGATTGACTTCCACGGTGAAGGAATAACATCGTGTGATAAAAATCAAACCCGCAAAATTATAATTTGCGTAATTACTGGAGGTAGGACCTCTTGTGAGTCCGCACGGGTAGGTACTACCACCCCACCCATTTCTGTCGGGAAGCAGTAATGCGTTTCGCGGTTTGAAGGGTGGGGTAGCTGTTGTAACTATACTTGAGACCTTAGAACTTATATCTCAAGGTGGGTGGCGCATTTACGTTGTAAATGTCTATGGGCTCCAGTAACCACTTAAGACCAGGTGGGCTGTGAGCTCGTCCACCCATTTAAGCAATAAAAAAAATATAAAAAAAAGAAAGATAAAGAAAATGATTAATTAAAAACTCTTACCTCCATCTCGAGCGAGTTGATCTGTGCAGGGTGATGTGGGTGCACATATAAGTGGTTCCCCGCGAGGGTGTGTCTTCGCGGGTCGTCGCGTCGAGATGGGCGTCCTCTGACAGGACCTCGGCTCGCCTCGCCATCCGACAATCCCCCTGTTTAAAAAAAAAGAACCTTAGTAGTAAGCAATGTTAGCAGAGCACACCGAGCATATGATCCATATGTTTTCTTTAATTGCGACAACACTCAGAAGAACGAATCAATTATGAATTAATTAAACTGCTAAATATTTCACGTTTTAATACCAGATGATTATGAACTCTATAACGAAGTTATATTAAGTCGAGATCAGCCCGATTCCTGTACAAAATTACGTCTATAAAGACTCTGATTCTTATTGTCTAGTGCGCTGAGAACCTAGCAGAGCGGGAAAGTTTGATTCACAATTACATGAATACCCAAACATTTATGTACCTTATTCGATTGTCGATTTGAAAGGTAAGCTAATTGTTATTATAATACTTCATAGCCTAAGTAACTACTAGTAACTACAATTACGTTATGATTTCTGTGAGCGCAATTACACATAGACAGTAAGATTGTGATGATATGTGTAAGTTTTTTTTTATGCCCTTGTAGGCAGACGAGCATACGGCCCATCTGATGGTGAGTAGTTACTGTCGCCCATGCACTTCAGCAATGCCAGGGGCAGAGCCAAGCCGCTGCCTACCGTTGTGATAATGTATGTGATAATAAATACATTAAGCAATCCCGAACATAATTCTATATGCCGCCTTTAACGAAATTGTACATTATACGCCTGGCAATTAATTAATTTAATTAATGAATAAGAAACAAACCCAAGTTTTAAAAAAATATAAAAAATTAAACAAATTTTATTAGATTGCCTTGTACTGTACGCAATTTTCACAAATTTTAGGACGTGCGATCAGGATTAGCTTGGTATTTTGTACACGTATCAAATATCAAGAGTCGATGGCGCTATAATATCCCTATTGCTTTTGCTTAACATCACAGCTAAGATAACGGGAATAAAAAAAAATTTTAGTATTTTAGTTCGATTTTTTTATTTTGTTATACTATTGAGCTCTAAAAAAAATTTATTTTTGAATTATTTAGAACACTAATACTCGCCAATGCCTACTAAATAAACTAATAATACTTAAATTGAAAAGTAGAAGAGAAGGGATTTTGTTTTTATTTATACTTGAACGATATGATTGTTTTTGAAATACGAGGAGACGTAACAATACCGTAGCCGGTCTCCGTACATGATTATTTTCATGTTCTATACAGCTTTATACGTAAATATGTTATAGTCCAGAATAAATTGTAAGCGTTTTCAGTAAAATATTTCAACATCTCTTTTATCATTCAAACCTAAATTTAATTTAGCATTCGATAAGCCCGGTTTGTGTTCTAATTGATTCTATTAAAATACACATAAAACATTCGTAATCGCATTTTATCAACTATTTATTTACTTTTCTTTTACTGAGACATATGGGCTGTCAGCTTTTCACGAGTTAATTAAAGTATTTCTAAAGCATCCGACCTACTTTTGAAGAAATACCTATAGTATTCTTCAAGGCTTCATAGCGAAATATATATACAGAGTTTTCGAATAATACATCTAATAATATAGAAACAGGTTCAGCAACGTGTTAACTAATTACATATTTCTCACAGCCCTGTGCGACCTAAATAGGAACAGAAACTTTTACGTGTTGCATTTGAACAAAGAACCATTTTATTATAAGATGCTATATCATAAATGAAATAAAATTAATTATGTATTCTATTTCAATGGTTAGGGTAGTTAATAATAGCTGCTTTTTTTGATAACATTCTTAAATTGATTTTGTGTGCTTTGAAGGATGGTTGTAATGCTTAGGGGCTCCGGAAATCGCTTAACATCAGGTGAGCTATGAGCTCGTTCACCAATCTAAACGGATATTTTTTTTAATTTATGTTTTTTTTTTAAAACAGCTCCTGATATAATTGGAATTCTCCTGGAACGACACTTAATTCCTAATAACATATATATTTTTATTAAATTTCAATATACATCATATAACAACATCGTAGAATAAAATCGAAATCACGGAAAATGTTGCGTTATTATTACCGCGCCGGTAGATACAGTCCCACGGTTATATCGAGTGGATACTTCGACTGCACATCATTCGTATTGTGTTGTGTGTGAGATTGGACAACTAATTTAATACAAGTAATATTAATAACAAAAAAAAAACGCACCTTAATTTTAATCGTTAATCATTTGTTGTTCTATAACTGACTTGTTGTTGCTTGATATTGTATTGACATTTCTTATTTTCTTCTTTTTGATATGCCATGACATTTATTAGACATTTTTATTAATATTTCAACAAATAGTACTGTTTTACTTGTAAAATTTGAATTTCAAAGTATGTTTTCATTAGATATTCTTTTTTTTATTATTGTATTCCATCTTCGAGCCGATGAATCGCTAATGTTATGTACGCCATTATTTTCACATGCATCAGGCCATCAATTAAATAGTTTAAGTTGGCTCTACGAGCGAATTAACTCACAGACACAGCCCACTGAGTTTCTCGCCGGATCTTCTCAGTGGGTCGCGTTTCCGATCTGGTGGTAGATTCTGCGAAGCACTGCTCTTGCTAGGGTCAGTGTTAGCAACTCTCCGGTTTGAGCCCCGCGAGCTCACCTACAAACGTTAGGGCGAAGCTGAAATAGCCTCTCAAGGCTATCAGCATAAGTAGAAAAAAATAATTTTTTCAATGTTTGTGATGTGGCAGTACTTTTTTAAATAAATAAATATCACTAATTATTAAATTAATTAATGACGTGGAAAGTGTGATATCTATTAATTTGTAGTAAAACCAGAGGTTGAAAATAATCTCAATTAACTCAATGCAATGTCTCGAGTCTACGCCCTTCATCGCTTATGACGCAGTTCCATGAAGTATGTACCATTGCTTTGGAATCTACTCTTTTATGATATTTATTTACGTTCCCATCTAGAACTTCTAGAATCTTTACTGGTGGTAGGGCCTCTTGTGAGTCCGCGCGGGTGGGTACCACCACCCCGCCTATTTCGGCCGAGACGCAGTGATGCGTTTCGGTTTGAAGGGTGGGGCAGCCGTTGTAACTATACTTGATACCTTAGAACTTATATCTCAAGGTAGGTGGCACATTTACGTTGTAGATGTCTATGGGCTCCAGTAACCACTTAACACCAGGTGGGCTGTGAGCACGTCCACCCATCTAAGCAATAAAAAAATTTTAAAAAATACAATCGCGTTTTCTTTTTTACATTTCAAGTTGACCGAGCCATAATTGCACGTATTGTATGAAGTTCCTTTAATTTTGCTTTTTTATGGAATTATTGTGATGTAAATATGATCTTCAGTAGTTAATTAGGTTTTTCAATTTCTCTAAAAGGAAATACAAATTGAATTGAAACGGAACCGGGAATGCGATTGTTCCTCGAATACCAGGAATTCTAAATCAATTTTAGACGCAAGTTCTGATGTCGAAGCGCGACTTCAATTATATTTGGAGTGGATCAGATTTTAAGATACAGAGGTCTGAAATCTTATCGACGCTTGAAAGGCAAACGTGACTAAGCGACAATAACTGCTTTGTACATAAATGATTGGCAATAACCATATTCGATGCGCAAAAAAAATATATTTCTAGATCTATTAAAATCATTTCAATCCTACTAGCTAGCTAGATCTTTTTATTAAGTATCTTTTTTATGTAAATTGCTTATTCTTATTTTTGTGTAAAGAAGCAAAATTATTTTATTATTTTTAATGATTTTTATAATATTATACTACTTTGTATTAATTATTATTATGTATATTTACGGAGATATGTATGTGTGTATGTATGTGTATATGTATGTGTACATATATGTATATGTATTTCACTGGAATGGTACATCGCGCGTAGTTCGTTTCCAAATGATTCTTGTTCACCTGATGGTCGTCTGGAAGAGATCGCTCTTAGCGATAAGACCGCCAATTGTACTTTTTTGTGCTTAATGTATCGCACTGTTTATTTGTTTTTTGGTGTACAATAAAGAATACTCTCTCCCTCTCTCTCTCTCTCTCTAGATTCTACTACAGCTAGATTCGTTAAAATATTTATTTTTTTCAATTATTTCAACTTTAAATTAGTCTACTGTAAAGTTCACGCATTGTCGCTTAGTCACGTTTGCCTTTCAAGCGTCGTTATGAATTAATTAATAGTTTGTGATTCCGGCCGAAGTTGAAATTCGAATTTATCAGGAGTGTCAGAACTGATGCTCCATCTCTGTAACTTTAAATCGAATCCGACTACTAGTTTGTTTAATCGTGATGTCTTTGCAAGCGTGAGACGGAATCTCAGTATGTATATCGCAGTAAGCGGTAACTATTAGCTCCTTGTAAACTAATACGTTCGTGCGGGCAATGGAATTCACTATTGTGTCTTAAGTGCTGGAGTGGCTTCTTTTTCTTTGGTTCCACGGGCGTAATCTCTTTCCCCTGTCTTGTGTTTTAATACCGTTATTGTACCCCCGGTATTGTCTTGTTGTTCTTTGAGATCGCCCACCATTTTAAGAAGCTTGTCGACTCCCATAAAGAGCTTGGGTGGTAAGAATTAACTTTTCCAATTAATAAAAAGGAGAGGCCATTTAAGACTATTTTTAATGGTGACAGGACCTCTTGTGAGTCCGCACAGGTACGTACCACCATCCTGCCTATTTCTGCCGTGAAGCAGTAATGCGTTTCGGTTTGAAGGGTGGGGCAGCCGTTGTAACTATACTTGAGACCTTAGATCTTATCTCGAGGTGGGTGGCGCATTTGCGTTGTAGATGTCTATGGGCTCCAGTAACCACTTAACACCAGGTGGGCTGTGAGCTCGTCCACACATCGAAGCAATAAAAAAAATGACCAGTTATTAGTTCGCCAATATAATTTATCACTGTCGTTACTTTTTGACGACGCATTCAAATCATTGAACTATCAAGTTCGATTACTAGTGAATCAATTGACGATCAATGTTCGAATTATCGATCTATGATAATAAAAATAGTAACTTCCACTGTTATACATTATAGATATATTATCAAATTGTGGTCATACGCACTATGCGGTTAACCGCGTCACAAAGAGCAGCCCGGTTGCTGAAAATCAAAAACTTATATTGGGCTGTAACAGTACCGATGGTATTTCGGTCGCTATAATAATAAGGTCAACAAAGCCTTGGCAATCTACTTAATTACACACTTAGTAGTATTATTTAAATAATATATAATTCATAATAATAAATTGTTCTGAAAATTGATCTAGAAAATATAGGAGGATCAGCCCTAGTAGAACATTTTTACATATTTGCAATTTAACTGTACGAAATTAATCATAAGTAGACTTGATTCGTCTAAGTAAGGACTTCATACAGGTTGCAATATTTTTCATTGTACTTCAAACTATTGATAAAAAAATTATAATATCCTTTTAACTATTAAGTTTCTTTAGTTCAGTTTTTTTTGCACATTATTAATATCGCGGTTTTTTTTTTAATTCATGACTCTGTGGATTATAAGTTTATTTACTTAAGCTTATATGTAATACTAGCCATACTCGCACGGTTCGCTGAGCATTTATTATTTATTGTCATTATTATTAGAGTCCAACACTCATATAAATATTAGCCTACCAATTAAGTACATGTATTTTCTATATGGATACTAAGTTTCAAGTCAATCGGATGCATGTTTCAGTAGTATATATATTAGTATAGATATAATGACTCTAAGCCTCAGATGTAATGGAGTTTGAACCTAAACAAAATACGCAATGAAAAGGATGTCATTTTAAATTTCATTCCAATGGCTGCCGCCAGTTGAATACCGCACACAAATATTCGATACCTCCCGATATGAAACAATACCTAACGATCGAGATGCACATTTCCAATTTCAGTATGCAACGAAACAAAAGACGTAAATGGCAGTCGAATTTCCCGTTTCCGAACCAACAAAGCTTTTTGTATAACGAACCTTTCTAGAAACAACATCTAAAGCATCTACATATTTATTTATAGAACGGTGACGCAAAAGTTTTTTTGAAAATATAAATATTACTATGGCTATGGTTATGAAAAGTCTTTCTCTAAACGAAGTTTGTGGAGAGTATTCAATTGTTGACTCATTGATAGCGCATTGGTAGTGATTTAGCTGTGCTCCTGGCATCCCCTACAATCACTGGTAACCTAAAGGACTATTCTAGCCACGCTCGGATGGATAGGCTGAAACTCATGGGCTCAACGGGTCGAAACTCACTGAGAAACTCAGTGAGTTCATTGCTGACGTCCGTGAGCGATAGAAACCACTCACAATCATGTGGGCCGTAGGCTCAAATCCCTAAAAACAATAAAATAATAATAAAAGTAATCTACAGTCATTTTAAAACATAGAGAACGCATCAATGTTTAATACCGAGCAAGTTAGCAAGCGTTCACAAAAGAAGCAAATTGTGGCTCATGATGTCATCGTCATTAAGGATGGGGTATGAGAATAAGACGTAAATGCCCTTACGCATCCTTCCTTCACTTCGTAACTTCAAAGCTAATTTTGATGCAATTTTCACAGAATGGTATATTCACTTAGGATAGGATGGGGAATATATTTACTTATTTAGGTATATTAGGTTTTTTTTGCACTATAAGCTATTGCTATTAAGCATGAAAGAAGACTAATTAAAGCCGTTTTTTTTTTGCATTTATTGGGAAATCATCAATCATTTTCAACCTGTATATCTTAATTAGACTATTAATATTTGAGAAAAAAGAAAAATGTGATGCACTCAGCAAAATTTATTATTTGAATCACTAACTTCATATTTTAAATATCAAATTTTAAAACATATCAGATCATGATGATTCAATATCCGTGAAATCCGGTTGATAAACTAGACATTTACTAAGAAGTCATCATCATCATCATCATCAGCCTTTATCTGCCCACTGCTGGACATAGGCCTTCCCCAATGCCTTCCACATAATGCGGTCTATACTAAGAAGTATCTGCAATTAATTCATCTCACATTTCATACCTACTTGTACAATGCAATACGAGATTTCACACTACTATTCTCCAAGAACGTAAGCTACCTTCTTGAAGTTAGTCGTCCTAGAGAGTTATAAAGCTTTATAAGAAACTTGACGCGATGTCAAACTTTATTTTCTGCTCCTACATTTTATTTGAATTGTATGCATTCGAGCATCTTTATTTGTGAACATCTTCTCTACCGCTTTTAATACTTTTATACTAATCTTATATTTAATAATATGTCATACATTATTAAGTATAAAATGGTTATCAAAGCTTTATTCTATTTTGTACGAGCATGACGTGAATTTATATTCAAACGACAACGGTAAGATGATATATTCGAAGATAGTGACGGAAACGGATTTTAAATATCGGACGATACGATAACCTAATGATAACATTTGTAAGCTTTCAAAGATTTCTTTTACAAACAACCGAGCATATGATCCATATGTTTTCTTTAATAGCGACAACACTCAGAAGAACGAATCAATTATGAACTAATTAAACTGCTAAATATTTCACGTTTTAATACCAGATGATTATGAACTCTATAACGAAGTAATATTAAGTCGAGATCAGCCCGATTCCTGTACAAAATTACGTCACCCTTGAAACAACCGGGGGAATTAATCTGTATGGTAATTAAAATTGGCTCAAGCTTATTCCAGATACAAAAGTCGTTCTTGGAAGGATGAATTCAGATATAATGGGAGAGAAACCTAACAATAATGGAACTAATTTTACTCACTACTAAGTTCATATTGAGATTAATATTTCATCTGACGTAATTAAGAAAAGAAAATCCACTTGAGATAAATATATGTAAGTATTGTATATTCATTTCTTTTTACCGTGTTTTGTATTATAACAATATTGATTTATTTTATATTGCTGAAACGTTGCAATATAAAAATGGTCGGAAAAATTATGATTTTACCCGAAGTTTGAAAAAAATATATCTATAACATATTTTTTATATTTTTTATTGCTTACATGGTTGGACGAGCTCACGGCCCGCCTGGTGTTAGGTCGTTGCTGGAGCCCATAAACATCTAAAATGTAAATGCTGCCATCCACCTTGAGGTATAAGTTCCAATGTTTCATTATTTAAAGTACAACGGCTGCCCCATACTTCGAACCGAAACGCATTACTGCTTCACGGCAGAAATAGGCAGGATGGTGGTACCTACTCATAAGACGTCCTACAATCACCGTCCAATATGTTATTTCTTTACCGTGGAAGTCAATCGTGAACATTTGTTAAGTACTTATTTCATTAGAAAAATTGGGACCCGCCTGCGAGATTCGAACACCGTTGCATCGCTATATACGAATGCACCGAACGTCTTATCCTTTAGGCCACAACGACTCCTTCACTCTATTTTAATTCGTTCATTTTTTATCGTAGTACTTGTTTTGGAGAATGGTAATGTTAAGAGATTGCGTGTTATCCGTTAATATCACTCGAACAGAGTAGTTGGGAGATTACTGTATGTAAAATGTACGCGATTACAGGTTTCAGGAATAAGACCCGGTCCGACTGTGCCAATATCTCTGCCACCATTTTTATTATTCTGGTTACGATATTGACTAATGCGGTAGAGGGTTTTTTATTGCTTAGATTGATGGATGAGCTCACCGCATTATTATAAATAGTAAAATCGTGGCTTAGGGCCACATTATTTGGGACATTAATCTCAACAAAAACGTTTGTACTGTCAAACCCTGGGTTCGTATTCCCAATTTATGTATAAATTATTTATGTATGTTTTTTTTTTTATTGCTCTTGGAGGTAGACGAGCATACGGCCCACCTGAAGGTGAGTGGTTACCGTCGCCCGCGGACTTCAGCAATCCCAGGGGCACAGCCAAGTCGCTGCCTACCGTTAAGTACTCTCCACATATCTCGTTTGAAGAAGGACAAGTCATAGCGCTCGGGACACACCCGATATTATATTTATTAATTACTTTCAGAAGAATGTCAAACAAACTGAATGCTGGTTCGGCGGTTTCGTGTTTAACCGATGTACCCGTGTGTATCACGATGTGATAGCATCTTGGAACTTGAGTTCACCGAAGATTATTTAGGAAACATAATTTCCATATTATCTACGGAACACGAAGCGTTACGGATTAAAAAAATAAACAGATGCACCGAGAATTTAAATATCCCTGATTTAATTAAAGTAAAAGATAACCACGTGTTATTGAAACCAAACTTCGTAACTAGTCGTTTTTTTATGTAACCGTACGTGAAAATTTTAATAATTTAACGTATGTAGTATATTCAATGGTCTTCACAAGTTACTTAGTACTGGTACGAATATATTATTAAAAGTGAAAGATAACACAACTAAATCTTCTTAAGCCATTAAAAAAATCTACGGACTATAATAATAATAAATCAATCACACGTCGAATATAATCTACACAGTTACGCTCAATCGATTCTTATCCTAATTTATGTGTGGCACAAGGGATTTAATTTCATCTGAAGAATAGAAGCGATTATAACAACCGATTTTTTTTCCTACCCATGCTGATGGTCTTGAGAGACCATATCAGCGTCACCGAGCTAGTAAGGGGGCTCAAACCTGATGACGTTGCTAACACGAACCCTAGCAAGAGCCGCGCTTCGCAGAATCTACCACCGGATCGGAAACGCGACCCAGTGAGAAGATCCGGCGAGAAACTCAGTGTGCTGTATCTGTGGGCTAATTTACTCGCCGAGCCCTTCGTCGTAAGCGACGGGTTCGACGAGAACGAAGACCGGAAGAATCGATATACAAATAGCGTTGGTCCGCGGCCGAGCAATGGATTACGAGTCAATTAAAAGTATTTCTAGTATTTTACGACACCAAACTCTTAGGCAACAAGGTACAACAACTCTTAGGTAACAAGGCTTAGGTATTTGAAGTTCTGAGCTGGCCTGCACGTTGGGACAATACAGTAGAATTTCAAATATTGTTCGTGGACAAAGTTTCTATACTTCGTAGCTCTGCCAATTTAATAGATTCCAATATACGAGCACCTTATGTAAAAAAAGCAATATTACATTTACGTTTTTAAGAATTTTGGTTATACAACTGGGTTAGGGGTCTGGTGTCAGAGCAGTGGAACCTTAACCACTTGTGGCTTGTATCATACACATCGTGACCCGTGCAAACTAGTTTTCGTATAGAATTTTTTATTAATTCTATTTTTAAATTTTACAATAAATTGTTGTTTAATAAAAATTAAAACTATGATATATTAACTAAAATATGTGTAGGTATATGTATGTATACATTTAAACATTTATATATATTCATACTCGGACAAAGGACAAAAAAAAACTGTTCATCACACAAATGTTTGCCCGATATGTGAATCGAACCCACGATGATTGGTCCAGCAGTCAGAGGCCTGCACCACTGAATCAATCAATGTACAATACAATACAAGAAATATAAGTCAACTTTCATTACAAGGTTTTCGAACTAATAAAAATAAGAAAATTTTAGACTGATCCTGAACCTTTGTTTTTGATATAGGTCTTTAGTGTTTAGATTCGATTATTTGACTATTTTACAGTTTTGAATTTTAAGAATAAGTAAGGACACACTCTTAGAACATCAAAATAAATTGGTTTATAACTTAAATGTTGCAAATAATGCATACGGTCCAAATAGCAAAGATACTTCGTTTAGAAAACGTCGTTTAAAATAACCTTTATATTTTTCGCCTAATTTCTTAAATAAGCAAATAAAAAATTCCCATCGCATTCACAATACGTGAAGTCGTAGAACTCGTCGGTGCCTGGAGGATAAGATACTAGAGGTACTCGTATAGAATGATGCGACTATACAGATATTCAAAACCCGTGGTCAGATCCCAATTTTTCTATCAAAGGTCACACAAATTTACGGATGGCTTTCGCGTTGTAAGATGAAAATCATTTAATAAAAATCTAACCCGCAAAATATAAAGATTGCATTATTTCTGGTGGCAGGTAGTCTTGTAAGCCCGCACGCACAGGTACCACATTCCCTACCTATTTCTGCCGCGAAGCAGTAATTCGTTCCGTCTAAAGGGCGGGGCAGCCGTTGTACTATGTATATCCGCGAGAGCTAGAACCCATGCCTCTCTCATGAGCAAGAGCTAGTGTTAACAACGTCGTCTTTTTGAGTCCCGTGAGCTCACTTTTCAGGTAACGTTCAGAGGCTATGTCAGCGTAACCTGACCAGTAGGTGAGCTCACGGGGCTTAAAACTGACGACGTTGCTAAAACCAACCCTGCTCTAAGAGGTTACTACACTAACCCTATCAGGTTACGCTGACATATCCTTTCAAGGCTATCAGCACAAGTAGGAAAAAAAGTGATATCTGTGGGCTCTGGCACCCACTTAACATCAGGTGTGCCGTACATTTATTCAGCCATCTGTGCATAAAAACTATCTAACGGATAATTTTTAATTATTATTGCATTATAAGTAATTCTTAGGTGCAACTTAAAATTCATCCTCAATCCTCTTCCATAATTATTCCACTAAAAAAATCGTAGAAAGAAATGTATTTCATTTTAACTTAGCAAAGGCCAGCAAAACTTCGATGAAGTGCATGAAATGCATCAACTTGTTGAAGCAACTCGCGCAGGTGGCAAAGCGTATTAATATTAAGTTGATGGTTATATACAAGACTGGCACAAAGGATTAATTTACAAACTGTACAATTCTCGTACTCGAAGAGTTCGACGTGCGAACTAGCCCATATACGCATTACTGAGTTTTCCACCGAATCATCTCAGTGGGTCGCGATTCCGATCCGGTAGTAGATTCAGCAAAGCACTGCTCTTGCTAGGGATAGTGTTAGCAATTCTTTCAGGTTGAGTCCGTGAGCTCAGCTACCGGGCCGTTTGAAATTGGAATACTCCCTTGGGCTACCAAAGATTAGGTAGGAAATCGACATTTCATTAATGGATTATATTGAAGAGGGTGTCGCGGAGGTTAGAATTGAAAAAAAAAAATTAACATGCTGCTTAAATTTGTAATTACATATTTGCATACCAACTTTTAACGATAGAGGACAATATTGTTTATAGAAGCTTTGGAATTAAGATTTTATTCTGATAAAATCTTTTAAGAGATTTATAATACCTTTTTTTTTGTTTAAAAAATAGAACCATCTATTTATACCAGCAGTTTAGTAGCAATTATTTTTCTTGGTAAATTTTACGAAAAGTAAAGGTAAAAATTCGCAAAAGTTCTGAAAGAAGATCTAATGGTGTTATAAGAAAAAAAATGAAAAAATGGTCTGAAAAGAAAATCTACGCTGTTTTCGCGATAGAAAATTTATGCGTTTTACGAATATAATTTTAATAGTAACCCAACGCTCCTGAGATGCAAATATATAAATTAAAAAAAAAACGTTATTTAAAAACAAAACAGTATTTAATAATTTTAATAGAGAAGTTAAAGACCAAAATATTTAAAAACAATCCAAACAAACGAAATATTATATTAATACTAGATTTAAAATAAAAGCAAGCGTTAAAAAAAAAAGATTGTAACGTTATTCGTCTACGTAATTTCACCATGTATTTTATCTAGGAAATTACTATAGCTCGCATTAATGCCTAGAGCATTTAATTTTCGCGTCGCACACGTTAAAAAATGCAAATGATACTTACTATTCGGCGGCGGACCCAGGATTTCCCTGGATGCTTTGGGCACTATTGTCTGAATTGGAGGTCGAATTATATGTGGTCATATCGGCATCAGAATCGATTGAAATATGCTGCGCCGAGACTTCCACTAATGAATCTTCAATTGTTTCCGGTATTTCATTGATTGCAATAATTTCCACAGAGTTATTATTGCAATGACAATTATTGTCCTGGCTCTCGTTCAAGCCACAGGGAAGTGTTTCATGTAGGCATTTGCACACTTTACAACAATTTTCGACTGCGCTCCATAGGTGCTGCACAAAATACTTATAAGAAATTGAATTGAGGAAAACAAACCAAAAAAATATATATAATCCAAAAACATGAACGAAAAATAACCAAATTTGAAAATAAAGTTTTAAGTATTTATTATTATTTTTCATATCAAACTTACGCGAAAACCATTCGAAATGAAAACGAAACACCGCGAAAACGATTCCATTGTTAATTATTTTATTGACGTATTTAAAATATAAATTTATAACTTAAAATATTTTTTTATTATTTAGGAATACGCGTGAGCGCGAATGCAGCTCCGCGATACGTTCGGGAGGATAGCAGCGTAGTAGATTTCAGCGCGTACTGCAGGCCGCTTGTAAACAGTTGTTAGTTTTAAACTAGATCAGTCTTCAAATAAAACTACAGGAACGCACTACAACATTATTTATAGTGTCTGTGTTTTCAAACGTATCCAGAATCTGGTACACGTAAAAGTGGTCAACGTCAGCCGAAAATAGACATTATCGTTCCAGACCACACGTGCTTTCTCGTTCGAAGCTCACAAAATAAATTTGTTTCTTATAAGTCGTTTAACTTATTGATATTTTGTTCTTTTACCCGATACTATTTTCAATGAGTATAAAACCAAATTCTTTTTTTTTTCTCTTCAAAAGTATGTATAAAACAGATAGATTATCGTGACAAAAAATAGAGAGAACTCTTTAATTATTTTTTTTTCCTAGTTATTTATTGTGTGTAGAATAAACAAATATTAAAAATATATTAATCGTTAAGTGTTAAATCTACTTTAAAGTTCACCTATGTATATGACCTAAAAAAATAAAAAAAAATCCTTGATACGTTTAGATTTTATTCATTTTTTTAAAAATAATTTCGTCTCTTAAGACGTATCAATGATTATTTTTTTTTACAAAATTGACAATACTGAACTACTTCGAGCTGCATCTGGGTCAAGGCCTTGAAGGGCGCGCGGTCCCATTCTCTCTCAGAGAAGCGCATGCGTTAAGATGCAACCATCTACCTAGACACCTGCACTTAATGCATCATTGCACAAAGAGAGGTCTAAAGGGATTTGTCAACCAGCGTTCTTCTTAAAATGGTTTTGCCTGTGCGTTTCAATGATCAAGTTTATTAAGTTAATAGAAGTGTATGTAGAAAAATTACATTTGACGTGGCTTTATAAATTAGAATTTACAAGGAGGTAAATTCTCATAACCATTTTAATAATATACTAGCTGACCCGGCCGACTTCGTTGTGGCTCAATCGATAAATAAAAGACACAAACAAAAGGAATCCGTCCGACGGGGGGACATCAAAGGGAAAACAAAATTGTTATTTTTATTTAATTCCGAGCACTTTCATATTTATCTACCTTTTAAATCTTCTCTGGACTTTCACAAAAAATTCAAGACCACAGTTAGCCAAATCGGTCGAGCCGTTCTCGTGTTTTAGCGAGACTAACGAACAGCAATTAATTTTTATATATAGAGATTGCTATGTCAATCTGAAATTATTATTCTTAGTTACTAAATAGCCATCTTCTTAAAACGTTTCCTACTACCCCTCAGCTAATCTTTGATTCATGTTTCACAAGTACTTGTGAGCTGATACCTCACCAAGCGATTACTGAAACCGGATAATGCCAACGTTGACACGGGGCTACGTAATTGAAAATCTTCTGTAGATTGTATAGAGATATCTGAGAACTAATACCGTTATTCTGTTTATTGAAACGCTAAAAGTAATATGAAAATAGTAAAAAAAATGTTGCCAGTATCTTGCGTATTGCTTAAGGATATTATTTTGTATGACTACCACATAAGCTAATTATCAGTTAAATAATAATAATATTTATTCAAGCCTCTTAAAATACAAACACGTACAAGAATTCTTAACACTAGTTTAATAATATACATGGCTTTTTTATGAGGTATACAATAATATTGTCAGATTCATTTCCAATGCATCTCTTATTAGTAGTAAATGTATGGTCGTCTTTTAATATACACGAATCCACTGCTTTTATCGTTATTTTAATACTAATAATATGTGGACTGACAGATAATTTTCTGACACAAACAGTAGACGTGTCATTTTGCCAATAAATAGGGTACGATACGTGAACATTCGACCAATACCAAGCTAATGGAGAATTAAAACGCATATACCTTTTACCTCTGTGTAATGCTATCACTGCCATCCCGACCGTAGCCCTCTTCTTCGATATAGCGAAGACATTCAAGGCTGGCACAACGATTTTATATACAAACTGTATATCATGGGAGTGCCAGACAGATTCGTGCTCATACAAGATTATTGTCGAACCGTTTATTCCGTTATTATTTAGTTTGTATATCAATGATATACCCCGGTCTCCGGAGACCCATCTAGCGCTCTTCGCCGATGACACGGCTATCTACTACTCGTGTAGGAAGAAGTCGTTATTGCATCGGCGACTCCAGACCGCAGTAACCACCATGGGACAGTGGTTCCGGAAATGGTGCATCAACATCAACCCCACGAAAAGCACAGCGTTGCTCTTCAAAAGGGGTCGCCCTCCGAATACCACTTCGAGCAGCCCTCTCCCTAATAGGCGCGTTAACACCTCCGCCATAAGCCCCATCAATCTCTTTGCCGAATATCGTGTAATTAAAATAGGACACGCGAAAAAAATCAAAAGTGCGTAAATACCATAACAGTCAAGGTGGGTGGCCGCAATCACATTACTTTGAATTTGGGCTTCGGTAATCACTTAACATTAGGTACCTAGTGCTTGAATTCATTCAATCGTCTCAGTCCCAAGAAGATTTTATCACAGCGTACAATAAAAAATATAATGATTTGTGTATTCGTAATAGAAAACTGGATGACATTTCTGACCTAGAAACTTACATAGCTACGAGAAACCTTGAGCAATACGAAGGAAAGTGACGAGATGAAGCTTTTAAAATGCATTACCAAGAGCAACTAGCTTTGCTTTGACGCAAAGGTGAGAAATGTTTCATTTTTATTCAAAATTGTGTATAAAAATTGTTATTTCTAGGTCTGACGCGCTGAGAAAGTGAAAGTTTTCATACTTTAGATTACTTTTGACTTGCGAAAGATTTTTTTGGAATTATGTTTTAGTTTTAAATTTTGATATGTATTATAAAATGCCCTCAGACACAGTAGCTAGATTTGAGAGTTTCTATTGTTTGGCTCCAAAATAATTAATGTTTTTTTTTTATTGCTTAGATGGGTGGATGTGCTCACAACCCACCTGGTGTTAAGTGGTTACTGGAACTCATAGACATCCACGACGTAAATGCGCCACCCACCTTGAGATATCAGTTCTAAGGTCTCAGTATAGTTATAACGGCTGTCCCGCCCTTCAAGCTGAAACGCATTACTGATTCACGGCAGAAATAGGCATGGTGGTGGTACCTACCCGCGCGGACTCACAAGAGGTCCTACCAACAGCAACGTTTAAATATACACCGAAACTTATGTAATTTGAAAATACCACAAGAGTATTCTTGTATTTCAGATAATTACAATTTCCGTGATTTGTATGCTCCTATAACATAAAAGCCTTTGTGCATAATTTTCCTATTACTCTGTACTATGTCTTCTTTTTTGTCTGTACATAAATAAATAAATAAATAATAAATAAATAAAATTTAATTAATATTTACAACTAGTGCCCGTACGAAAGTTGAGTTTCGAAAGCTATTCATTAATTTATATTTTTTTTAGTTTGTATGTTACTGGAGGCGTGTCCTTTGGAACTCATAAATAATTTAGAGTATCGAATATCCAAAATTTAGAATAATTAAAATCCTTATCCAAAATCTCACAATCCTCCGTGCGTTCTAATCAAATCAAATGTTACAAAGTCTTTACTTTAATTTATCTCTTCTTCTTTACTTTTTTTTTTTTTATTCCGTTATTAGCGGTTTTAATTGCTCCACATATTATTATGAGCTTTTGTCGTATCAACTAACCGGTGCGAAAGATTTTCTTAAACAAAAAAAATACTTCGTGATGTATTATATATAATACAAAACGATTCATATTTTCAATGGCATTCCTGATATTCAATAAAGATCTGAAGCACCGTTTCACATTGCAATATCGGAAGCTTATTCTAAGTTTGCTGGAAGATTGAGTTTGCAAACTAAATTAATGAAATGGTCTAGCGGTTTGTAGAGCTAACGGTATATATTATTGATGAAAATTGATAACATATTGGTGAATATGTTTTTCTCATATGAGTTTCGACTTATAGATATTACATGATAATTTTAACTATCCACCCTGTCTTGAGACAAAAGGTTGAAAATCCATAATGAAACAGCGACTATTCTCTTCTAACTGCGATATGTGAGTTTCAAATACTCATTGCCGTCAGTAAACATGAAACATTGTATTTTAAACTTGTCGACTACGCTCTACAATTTATTTTAAACTAAATAAAATAAATAAAATCTATTTTATATGAAAGCTCTGTTGATATTCTTGATAGAAGATTCTGGAAGAGTCAATTTGAACGAAACGTTTTATTATTTAGCGGGGAAAAGTAATTTTATCTACATTCAGCTGTTTGACCCTGATTGAGGTCAGGTTCTCTGTAATAATTAGTTGGAATGCTTAATTCTCAATAATTACTACTTTCTTACTACGATTCGAGCTTTTACCTTGTCTAGCATCAACAATGATAGGAGCACAGGCATGTCGCTAACTATTTTAATTACTCTTCTAAAGTCCTGTATCAAAATGAATTTCCCCTCGGGGTATACTGGTGGTCTTACGAGCCCGCACGAATATGTACCACTATCCCGGCCATTTCTACCGCGAAGCAGTAATGCGTTCCGATTTGAAGGGTGAGGCAGTCTTTGTACTTTATAACAGACTTAGTAGTCACATATGGTGGTGCTGGTGGGGGTATTTACGTTTGTTGATGTCTGCGAGCACCAGTGGGGCGCGAGCTCGTTGACCGATCACGATTATCATCATCATTATTTTTATGATGAATCATTATGTTTATTACTCGATACGCCGATATTCTTCACGTGAATATTTACAGACATATGTTGATAGATTCAACGATAGGTTTAGCTATCCGATTACGAACGAGCGGCCGAAGCGATTCTAATGAAATTGGAGATAGCCACAGCGGCTTGATATGATATAGGCGAGCAGTAATCTATTTCGGAAATTGTGGGATTGAGTTAGTGAAAACTTCGTTCAGTACATTATTGAAGATCTCATTATATTCCTGGATGGCTATTTCCATATTTTTGTTGTTTAACTCAATACTCACTATTTGTTTAGTAGTTAATCATTGTTAATCGTTAACTCAAGAATAACATAATCAGGTAATTTACATATATATAGCCTCTGAGATCATAGTCAATGAATGATAAAAAAAAGATTTGTGGTGTCGTGGGACACCGGATAGGAACGAAGTGCCTTATTATAAAAATATTAATTTTAAGTTCTACTCGAGGTATAATGAAAATTAAACTGGAGGTTTCGCAACAACCCACGGTAATTTGGTAACGTGCGAACCTATTGTGGTACACTTCATTCACGGTTGTTTGCTTAAGAGTTAGTGTATTACGCAAACGAACGCTCTGAGATCGTGGTCAATGAATGATAAAAAAAAATGTTATTTTTTGTACGTTATTACAAAGTTAACTCGTATACTGTGTGCATTACTAATAAAAATCTTACGTTACGGACGTTTTTTCCCGGTTAGGGTAACTCTCCGCATCATCCCATAAGGATTTTCATTCCAAAAAATAAAAAAAAAACCGCAATCACGGATTTTTAGCATGGGTCCTGAAATGACTCTTTAGACCTAGTTTTAACTACTCAACTACAACTGTATCCATATAGTTGACCCGAAAAGTTGTAAGTGCAAGCATAGGAGAGCTTTGGCACATCTTGAAGTATTTGGTAGTTTATGTCACTACGACCGGTGCAGCTTGAACGCTTACTATACTGATACCGAAAGCTGGGAGAACCCTACTGAAAAAGGTCATCTTGGCGATCTACCATCTATATATAAAATTAATAAGCGGATGTATGTCTTAGACAGAAAAGTTCCGACTGACTCTGACGTTCCCGATTCAGTTGAAACTTGGACAGTTGTTATAATAAATTAGCAGAAGTCACAACGACGCGTGACTTCACTATTCTAGTACAGTGTTTTTTATTATTTACATAAATAATAAATTGTTAAGTAGTTATATTTGTTTGTTTGCAATCTCATCAAGTCTATCTTAGCCTGTGACATCGGTGACATACGATGGTATGACATCTAATTCCGGAGCGACGTCAAATGGAAGAAATTTTGGCAAAAAGCTAAATCATGCAAGTAACAAATTCCGGAAATTTTGCTTTTATACAAGTAGGTATCGAACAATGTCACTTAGACTTTACCAAATAATTTATTTCTGGAGGAATAAGAGAGAAATTTTACCCATGTATCAGAAAACACGAACACGTTTTCCATACTGGTGTTTATTATAAGCGATGCATATGTATGCGATTGATGATCGTAACATGGCTAAGTAGTTCACTTAAGTTAGAATTAGAACATTTCTCGACAATCCGCAAGTTATACTCGTATGGTTTCGAAGTGCTTGTATAACAAGCGATGCCACAGCCAGTTACGGCTAGTCAAGATCGTCATTATCGCGCAAGATGCTTTCGAGCTGATTCGACGGATATTACACCTAATTATCAAGATTGTAATGCATATATTCGCATGCATGACGCGAGAGACTGAGAGATAATTATTTTATGAAGTTTCATAGAAGGGTTTAGTCTGTTAATACTTCGAAGCTGGGACGTGTTCGAGAGATGAGAGCTCTTGTATGGATTAGAAGTTGCAAAGATTGTTTTCAAATTTACCAAGTATTTTCATTATGTTTACACAATATTGCGCTATTGTGTAAATTATTTCTTCCAGAAGCATTTATAAATTCCAGGTTGAAAACTGGAACAACTATTATTTAATATATGTTTCCAAATCCAATTTCTGTGCTAAGTAAAATACCTAGCTCAATTACTTTGTTGCCGACGCAGTTTATTGTCAGGATATCTTTTAAGGTCTTATAAAATTAGTTAAACTTTGTAATATCGAGGCGCTACAAGTTAATTTAAGTCCATTGTACCTACACCGGCACTAACAAATGTTTAACGGCTCTAAATAAGACCATATTAAAAGAACAATTTTGTAGACATAAAGAAACTAGTTTCTACAAAATCGTACATGTTTTGAGGTGATATATTTTTTCTCGAGGAATAAACAAACCCATTAGTATTGTACAGGTAGAAGACATAGCTACGAAAAAATTAAACGGAAAATGTTTGCGAGATTCATTAACTTTTAAATATTAATTTATTCAATAGGATAGCTCCTTCATTGGCCTTTATTTATTATGTTTCCGTAATTGTTTACCTTTGGGAATCAATCTATTTATTACTATGTTCTGACTGAATTATACGTAAGGTTTTCTAAATTAATTAAAACCACGGCGGAGACGTTCAACTGATTTGATTGGAAATCTGAGGAACTTTACACAATTGCGTCCCGGGGCAAGTTCGATTAGTCTGAACTATGGATCAGGAGCGTTCTAGTTTATTTGCTCGGTCCGTCAAGAGGAAATCTCCGATTTGAAATTCACTCACTATATTTTAATCTTGGTTATACTATGTTACTAAAATGCTTAAAGTTAATTAATACTAAGACGACGGACATAAAGCGCTCAGTGAACACATTTGGTTAAAGGATTAAGCCTCAACTAAAATGTTCTACCATTAATGCTATATGCGAATATATACTGTATGCTAAATGCTAATGCCTGCTATACAAAGAAAAAAGAGTGGCGCCTCTCTGATATAAGTGGATACTCCGCAAAGAGCTTTATAGTCTAATTAGCAACCCGCCCTCGTTTCGCTTCGGAAACTGTAATTTATTATTGATTTATCCACTATTTAATGGATGTTTTTATACATATAAATCTTCCTCTTCAATCACTTTATCTATTAAAAAAAACCGCATCAAAATCCGTTGCGTAGCTTTAAAGATTTAAGCATACATAGGAACAGATATAGGGACAGAGAAAGCGACTTTGTTTTATACTATGTAGTGATAGGTACAAATACGGACCTCTAGGGCAATGAATTTAATTCTGAACAGAGATGTCTATGGGCTCCTAATTCTACAAAACTAATACGAGCTGTATTTGGATATGCGTATGAGATACAAAATATCTTAATGGGTCGGAGTGTGAAAAAATATTTGCAGAGCCCTTTAGGTAGTAGGAGACGGCACCACGCAGGCCCCGCAGTACAGGGATAAGTAACTTACAATCTGTTTTATAGGTCGTTTTCTAATTTCTTTATATCTGCGCAGTTGCTACTGTCATCCACTCTAACATGTTACAGCTTAAATAAATAATAGTTTAAAAAAACTAAAAAAATACACGCTTTTATAGAAAATCCAACTAACAATAGAAAATAAATTTTAATAAAATTGAATTAATAAGAATGTAAGAAAACATTATTTTATTGTAAAAAAAGCGTGAGGTGCTTTTGAGGATATTATTAATACCATGCAACCTACGCTTATTTTAAAATAAAATCATTTTTTCTTACACTATTTTTAATTCAAATTTATTTTCTATTTTTTAGTTGGATTTTCTATAAAAATGTATTTTTTTGTTTTTTTAAACAATTATTTACTTTTTTAGTTTTTAGTAGAAATATTTTTTTTTTTTTTTCAATTTTATCGTATTTCATCTTGGTGTGGTGGTGTGGAAATAGGTGATCGGCGCGCCTGGTAGTTTCCCTTCTTAGTCTTGACAGACACTCCGGGTCTCAGGAAACAAAAAATCGCTAATCCTGATTATCCTAGTACGGATAACGGATCAAATTGCTTAAAATATTGAATTGTCATCGGTCCTTAATAAGCATGCCAAATTCCGAGTTAATCCGACGTTTTGAAGGAGATCAAAATCATGTTCAAAGATTCCGTTACATACTAACATACGTATGAAGCTAATAAAAGCGTATTAATTAATAAATATCATCTATTGTATATTTAAGCTACACGTTGTTGTTTTTGGCGTTGACAGCTCCGGCTTACCGGATGTTATGCGGTTTCCGAAGCGAAGGTGAGCTCACGGGGCTCAAACCTGACGACGTTGCTAACACGAGCCCTAGCAAGAGCCGTGCTTCGCAGATTCTACCACCGGATCGGAAACGCGACCCACTGAGAATATCCGGCGAGAAACTCAGTGGGCTGTGTCTGTGGGTTAATTTACTCGCCGAGCCCTTTGTCGCAAGCGACGGGTTCGACGAGAACGATGACCGGGTTTACAACACTGTTCCACTCTAACACAAAACGTTGTTGTTGTTACAAACGTGTGTTATGCAGATTTGTGACTAAAATAAGCCAATATTTCCAAGACGTGTAAGCGTAAAAGTCGCCGTCAGAATTACGAGTTTTGTTGGGTAATATTTTCTTACTAAGCTTTATTCCTTAATAGTTCAAGTCAGTACGTGATCACTACAAATAAATAATTTATCAAAACGAGTTTCAGTATAGACTTAGTGAATTAAAAAATTACTTTCTAGACGTACAAATAAGGTTGTTTTAAGTATCAAGGCTTTTGTCAGATATTGGTCAACGATCACTATTTCAAATGTACGCTTTAAAGAGCAGTTCCACGTACCCACGTACACACGTACGTACCCATGAATATAAATTAGATGTCAACAATTTTAAAAAATTAGATAAATTTGACGAGCGTCTAAAATCAAACATTTGCGAATGCTTTTTACACAGACTACTATATTATTCGTCAGAACTAAGAACGTTTGATAAAAATCCTTATATTTAGGTCAGAACAATTATTTAAAATTTCATTGAAGACTATTAATTGATAAAAAGGGTTCAAAGGAACAAAGAGTTGCTTTGGCATATGGCTGACAACGGCCAACTTTTGAACAAAGCTTCACACTCAGTGAGTGCACAAAGGCAAAATTGTAACAGCATTTGTGAAGAGACGTTTCAGATTTTACAGCTTTTTGAAATATTACTTGGTAACTGGAATTTAAAATGTATTTCGAATTCATATACTGTAAATTTGCGCTTTGTTAATTACGGCTATCGATTTTGTGTCTCTTTAGAAATATATACTCGTATTCTGAAACTATTTGTCTCGAATAATTATAGGATGAATTGAATTAATTAATTTCCGTTCAGCAACAATGCGCTCTTAAGATAATTCTATAATATGCCATTCCATACCACAGGGATAGAGTTAATCCATCGATGACTGAATCCTAATTACATAAGACCCTCGGGAGTGAAAGTGAAATTATATTTGAACTGTCCCCATTACTTGCGAGTGATTACAAATCCGCCAAGATTTTTCTGGGTACTATTACTGACTACTTTACAAATGGAGACAATAGCATATAACTGCATCGTTTGTCTTCAGAAACTTAATTGTTGAAGTATATTATTGCAATTTTTTGTTTTAAAGCAAACATGTTACCATTAGCATGATCCTCGATTATTCTCAATGTTTACTGACTGAAGATTATAGCTTTTTTTTTTATCAAGAGGAAATGGGCTGACTTCCGCCTTCCACTAGGGATGGAGGGCGGGAACGTCGGAGTCTAACTGACAAATCCACTTGTCGCTCAACAACCCACGTCCGAACCTCGCATGTGACAGAACTCATGGCAAAGGCAAAGGGTGGAAAGCAAAGTGCTTAGTGCGGAGCACATTTCTCCCATCACCCTTCCCCTTGGGATGCCGGATCGGTGGACGTCGGCGCCATGCACACCGGTCCTCTCGGTAAGCAGGCTATCTGAAGCCAGCCTAGATAGGGCCAGTTAGAGGAAGATTATAGCTTGCGTTAGCGCTACTAAAATGTTCATTATTTCGTAAAATATATCCAAAAAACATTCTTGTTACTGGTGGTAGGACCTATTGTGAGTCCGCGCGGGAAGGTACTACTCTGAGACCTTAGAACTTATATCTCAAGAAGCTCACAGCCCACCTGGTGTTAAGTGGTTAGTGGAGCCCATAGACATCCACAACGTAAATGCGCCACTCACCTTGAGATATAAGTTCTAAGGTCTCAGTATAGTTACAACGGCTGCCCCACCCTTCAAACCGAAACGCATTACTGCTTCACGGCAGAAACAGGCGGGTGGTGGTACCTATCCGCGCGGACTCACAAGAGGTCCTACCACCAGTGGAGACGGTGAACTGGCCAACGGCCGGTGGAGGGTGAGAAATGGATGCGCGAAGTCGAAGACCGGGCTCAGTGGTGTAAATTGGGAGAAGCTTATGTCGACTGGTGGATATAATACGTACATACATAATAACGCTACGATAAAAGATGCCCAAATGCATAATTGAATTAAAATATAATAGAGAAAAACTAAGAAATCATCGTTATTGCTAAATTAATATTAAAGTTTTGGAATATAATTTTATACTTGCAGAATTTAATTTATGACCCAGTAGTTCAGGTATACCCAGTAGAATTCTGTTCTTGTTAAGTAGGACAAGCGCGGCTTATGACACATATTCGGCACCGATACAAAATTATTATGATTGATCCTTATGATATAATTATTGATCGCTTAATTATAAAAATAATTACTTATAAACACGAACGAAGTGAAAGCTAGAACCCCTAAACTACTTGATACTATGTAATCGTATTTCGGAGCTTCACGAAAAAGCAAATAACTAACTGTGTAAGTTAGTATTTTATAATCGTTCTTTGAGCTCTGAACAAGATGGAAAAATATTATTATTCCAAAATGTATAGTCGTTATAGTTCGGGAGAGATTTAGATTTAATTTTTAAAAGTAAAAAAATTCAGGCGATGACGCCCGCATTCAATTCATAATAATATTCTTAAATTTAGAATAGTTCTCTGTTTCAAAAAGTTTAAATAAATTATGCTGTCGCAATAGCTGTAGTGCACTATAAACAAACTCTGTAAATACTATAATATTAAAACACATACCATCAATCCGAGAGCTATCTCCGTGCCAGTCATCTTCTGAAACAAAGGAAAAAGCTTGTAATGAAAACGAGAAGGATAAAATGAGATATTTTTAGAGATCAGCCAGGTCGGATTTACTAACAACTGCACGACTGCTTTTAAAGGAAATCTATCAGCTTGAGGCCATTGTTTCGCAAATACACCTCTTACGGGTTTGGAATCACGACTTTCTGAATTCTTCAATGAGCATGTGAGCATGGGGACCTTTTTTTGTATTTTTTTTTTGAGCTGAGCGTCATACCGTCCCCTTGGGGATGACTTTCTTTTTTTTATTGCTTAGATTGGGGTACGAGCTCACAGCCCACCTGGTGTTAAGGGGTTACTGAAGCCCATAGACATCTAACACGTAAATGCGCCACCCACCTTGATATATACGTTCTAAGGTCTCATTATAGTTCTAACGGCTGCCCCACCCTTCAAACCGAAGCGCATTACTGCTTTACGGCAGAAATAGGCAGGGTGGTAGTACCTACCCGCGCGGACTCACCAGAGGTCCTACCACCAGTAATTACGCAAATTATAATATTGCGGGTTTGATTTTTAGTACACGATCTTATTCCTTCCCCGTGGAAGTCAATCGTGAACATTTGTTAAGTACGTATTTAATTAGAAAAATTGGTACCCGCCTGGGATTCGAACACCGATGCATCGCTCAACACGAATGCACCGGACGTCTTATCCTTTAGGCCACGACGACTTCGACTGCTAGGATATTGGATCATTGCTGTCACAATGTTGGCATTCCATTATGGGCTCCCTCGTGAAACAGAAGGCGAAATATCCTCGGTCACAGTTCACCCTGTCCACGAAGGCAGACGTTCGGAGTCAATAATGGAGCATCAAGTTTGGACCATGACAAGTCTACCAGTAGAGATCGGCTTGGCTTTACTCTTCGCATTTAAAGAGAACCAAAGACTCTTTAAAAATAACGGGGGTCTTTTAAATTATCTGATAGAACAGAAGTATTATAAATATATCTAATATAAATACTATTATTTCGTCACGACGAAGGAAACTGGTTGTTCTAGTATGGAAGTAGTGGTGGAAAATCGCTACATGTGTTTTAAAGCGCTGTGGCTTACAAGGAGTCATCTTTACCATCTTGTCGGTTTTTATCGTGAACTAGTAATAGTCCAAGATCCCAGGGCCACCAGACGTCACGTATTTTCTGACGAACGAAATGTGGCCGATTTTGTAGTGTAAGTATGTAATAAGAACGCATGTCTACCTGCTAGCTTGCTTAGACGACCAATTCAGGTATCAGGTAATCAAGGTACATAAAATTATTACGAACTTCACGTAAATTCTAAAAGCTGATTTTTACGTATATTTTAGGCAATATCCTTAAAAAAAAGTCGCCAATACTCCCAGACACTTTCCATGGGCCGAATTGCTTTGCAGACGCTTTAAAGCTCCCAGAATAATTACCTAACTTCACGTAAATTCTGATGCTTCATTTTTATATATGTCCACCAGACAATATAATAATTTAAAACTTTCTATTTACTGTCTCAAGGTGAATGTCAACAATCCTTTATGAAGTTCATAGACTCTAGTAGCCATTGAGTACCAGGCAAATCAGAGCTCGATCACTCTGTTAGTGCAATAAAAATAAAATCCAATATGCAGACTTCGAGAGTCACTTTGTTTAATTGAGGTTAAATCGTTTAGAGGCGTAGTATCGATTTCCAAAGTATTGGAAAAATAATACTATTGTTCTGAGTGGCACGTAACATCTACAACCAGGTAGGCGAAACTAGCAGGGCGCCAAGGTTTAATTATCGATTAATTCGATGTACTTTTACACGTTTCTTTCTGTATGAATCGTCGAAGTTATCAAAAACAATTGAAGTAAAACACTCACCGCTGTCACGACCTTTTCTCTTTTTCTTCCCGGAGCCGGACTTCGATGATTTTTCCGACTTATCTTTGCTTTTCCAACGACTCAGCATTTTCAAAGGCTTTAAAATGTCGATGTATTTCTTGCACACATTATTCTAACTAATAAACGGTTCACAAAAACAAGATTCGTTTTACGAACGAAGAACATGTAAAATTTTCACTAATCGTTCACTATTTGTAATATAAGTTCATTAATATCACTGTTATGTATTCACTTTTATAATTATGGATATGTACTGTTTGTTATGATCAATTCCGAATGTTTTGAAATTATTCTTATATCTTTGGAAGTAGATGATGACGTAAATCTAGAAAACAAAGACATAGCATTCAACGTAATGCAAATTTAGATAAACAATATATATATCTACTATGGGCAAATCTTTACATTAACACTACCCGCTTCATCTTGCCTAACTACCTGAAATATTCAATCCAGGTTGTTACTTGGTTGTACTGCTATGTCACGGGTTCTGAGTTTGCGCCCCGGTCGTAATTAGTCTTGAATTTAATCTCCTGTCGTGTATAAGTAGCTTTACGTCATAACACAAAATAAAATCTTTGTTTGAGACCATTGTACTATTAGTACAGTACTATGGTACCCAATTATGGTACCCAGAAAGGAAATGCTCATCAAACTGCTTAATAAACTTTTCTACCAACATCCATGAAGTAATAAATAAAAAGCTGATTATAAAAATTAAAACTTATAAAAACCAACCAAAAAATGCAATAAATTAAAAGCATTGAGGCTAAATATTCAACTAAAATGCGATATAAATTTTTTATTATCATTTTATTAGAATGTAACCCAATTTTTTTTTCATTTTACACAACTTAATTCATAGCACATTTAGATTTATAATAAAAAAACACCAAAAGTCTTCAAATACAGAACAACATAATAAATTTAGAAAACCAATCTAAATCGTTTTTTAAGTGCGTCGTAACCCTGACTATTAGCAAACAGTCAAGGAATAAAACGTTACACATCCCTGTTATAAATTTGTCGGACCTCATTGTAAGTGAACTGTGTGTATTCATGAGTAATATATTATCAATACAATTGTGATACAGAAAATAGGAAATCTGAAAACATTGAAAGTGACATTTCCAACAGTACTTGTAATATTATTGGAAGAAGCCGGTGATAGTTTCTTCCCTATTCAAATATAAAATTGAAATAAAGTTGAACGATGTATTCTATAGGTTAAATTGATTTTAGATATTTTTTATTGAAAACGTGTTTTTCATTGTATTGAAAACAGGGACATAGATGAAAGTAAGAAATAATGTATGACAAGAAAATCATAGTCGATATTCACTATTGACCAATATTTATAACTTTTTTTTTAAATAAATGAAATATCAGATAACGAGTTAAATTTCCTTAATCAGTGACAAGAACGATAAAATATTTTAAATGAACGCGTGTAAGGTACGATGTGTGCTCGTAAAGTGGACCAATCGCAAATTACCCCAGCACATCAATGGCGGAGAATTTTAGGTGCGTGAGAGCAGACGTAGACATTAACGCGCATGCGCAATTGTCAGTACCCAAGGAGGAAAAGTTACACTTTCTTCTCTGTAAAGCGGGAGGAAAATCCAACTTTCGGCGTAGGTAGGAGTAAAAATAATTATGTTACCTAAAAGCAGACTATATAAAATAATGTGAATCACTCTATCTATTTGTTTTAATATTCAATATACTATATTACAAACGCATGAATAATTTACAATCTTGTGCAATAAATAGGATAAAGTAAATTAGAGTTTTTTTTCAAATTGAAAACCTATACTTTATATTTTTTTTATTTTTGATGTTAATGCACTGTCGATTGCATCTATAATTGAGGTGACATCTGCCATGAACTTTTATCAATTTGTCAATGTTTTGTATTGATGATCACTATGTTGGTGCAACTTAATAAATAAATAAATAAATACCCGTGGCCCCTGGTACAAACCCATCCCTGGTACACTCAATTGTTTGAAGTGAATTATGACCGAAAGCTTATACAGATGATTTGAAGTGGCTATTTTAATTCTAGTACTACATATTATCTTAAATCGGCCATATAACATACACCGTAACGGTAAATTAATAACGTTCTTAAATATTGTGAATGAGACTATTGGGTTTATAAAAAGTGAGTGATTTTTAGATTATATCTGATACAATTTTTAAATGGAACATAATATTTATTTGGTATATCCCATATTCCCTTTAAGTTTGAGAGAGCGCCCTCTCATGAAACGACGAGGTACTGCGATGCAGTTGCATTATTCAACCCCAACCATCCCCTTGCAAGTTTTCAGCGCAGGAAAATTTTAGTTCTACAGATTTTCGCTAGATACCGTTTTATCTCAAATCTAGTGTTGCTCCCACGAGATCACAGTACCTATCCCGTTACAGAGTTAGTTTGACAGTTGCAATGTCAAAACATTGACATTTCGTTCAAGGTTATAGCAAAGTTTAGACATTTCATTGCTAGCGTTAAGCTGTGGTAAGTGCATAAATCATAAACAAATTTTATTCGTATTGCTATTTTCCAAGATCTTCACAAACAAAACCTCTAATATAACATAATTTTTAAACTAAAAATATTCAAAAATTTTACTTCAATACTTAAAAATTATGTCTCGTCAAAAAACATATATCGGGGTGGTAAACTGCAGTATTTTAATTTATGCCGTTCTTGAGAAGAAAAATTTTTACAGCCAATTTACGTCAAATGCCGATTTCTCATATTATTATCTTCATTACGGCTTTTTCGTCACCTTCGAAAAAGCCGTAAACGTCAAAAAACATTAAAAGAAATCCAAACCCTAATAACAAACCATAGAGTCGATTTTCCTAAAGCGGAAAATTTCTGGATATTTAGGGTGGCATCCCAGCAACAGGTTCGAAAAATCCGGTTTTTTGTTAGTATTTTTCCTATAATGTTTGTCTTTGCTTAAAAATAGTAACAAAAAATAGTTATCTTTCATACCAATAAAAAGTAATAAAACTATTTGACTAAAATCTCGATGGGATTTATGGCAAAAGTTGCGGTAACTTTGGAGTACCTGGGAACACCGTCCGGGCAATGTTATGATGTATTGATCTCGCTTGGCACAGGAAGCGGCATCGTGTCGCGTCAGCTCTGCATTTATAATTGTTTTCGACACATAAATCGGAAATCTCGCGATCTTTGGAGTTGGAAATCAGGTAAATAAGATTATTAAATAGAATAATAAATAAAAAACTTGAATGGTGCCTGTGTAAATTAAATGTTAGGCGGGATTTTAAGTGCAAAAATCAAAATTAAACATATGTGGCAATGGCGAAATTTAAAAATAATGTGCTGATGTTTCTTAAATTGTGATGAAAGCTATAGAAAAAAACATTTGTGTAGTTACATGAAAATTTACATTTTGTAAAAGCGGTTCAGATAAGGAGTATTGATTTGGTCCTTGCTTGCGCATAGTTGTTGCGTGGTTGACTGGCCCTTTATTGGGTGATGCGCAATTGCGATTTTTAAATTAAAGTTGTTAATTATTTTTTCATACATCTAGATTTCCAATGAACCAATAATAACGAATGTTTTGTTGTAAAAATTTACTGAATAAATAATTTCCAATGATTGCGTTTTATTAACAATGAATGTCCGCCATTTTGAGTACCTTAAGGGTTTAGCGTTACAGAATGAAGTTCCTAAATTTAATCATTTTTAGATCATTCAAAGTGATTTCATCAACAAAAAATGGAAACTCGGCACATTTTATTTTTGATTTCACCATTTAGCACTCCTTGTCCAAAATTAAATCTAATCGTTTCTTTTTGATAATGTTTCAATAGCAGCTTAGCTTAAATAGTATTACCGTAAAAAGTCATCGGATGATTATAAAGGTGATTTCGGCAATTTTATTTTTGATATGAATTTATTTAATTATCATAGCTTTCAGACTATTTTAGGTAATTTTTCGATAATAATAATAAATAACCCTCTCTGTTAAAAAAAAACATAAGGTAAACATAAGGTAATTTCTCGATATTAAAATTAGAACGTGGGTTTTGAAAGTGGCTTTTTTTTTGTATTGAATAGTTGGAAGAGTTTTTAATAATTTTAGAAGAATTAGGTATGAAACATGTAAAATTCAAACTATAAGAGAGAAGTCACTATATAACTCAAATTTCTTGTAATATGCATTCAAAATAATATGTATGTTGCAATAAAAACTAAATTTCCGGGTATTTTTCATTTGACTTGTGTAATTTTTTGAAAAATAATATTTCCGGTTTAATATGTTTATTTCTTAAAATATTGCAATATTTTCTTACAGAGAAAGATGTTACTTATCAAAAACTACCTATAGTATACTCAGATAAAAAGGTAGCTGTCATATAAAATTCATCATAGGAAGGACAACAAAATTAGGAAGATATATTTGGAAGTTGTTCCATGAAGATCGACTGAAGGGTTCGATTAAGGTTTATATAAAAACGATATATTTTAAATAAAACAAATACACTGCTATCAATCTGCCTGAGAATATTATATTATGAAAGGTAAAGAAAGTCGTTTGAAATAACGGAAATTTTTTATTCTAATTTGGTGATTTGAACATTGATGTTTAGGTAAATTGATATATCATGAGGAAAGTAAAATTTCATAAAAAAAATCCACCTATTTTTTATAGGAACCAAATGAAATGCTCTTTAAAAACCAACAACTGTTCTCAAAATGTAGATATGTTACAGTTTTTAATAATTCATTAACAGTAACTATTTTTTAATGCCCTGGTGTCGTAAAAATAAGACAGCTGTGTAATAACGTTGGTTGTAAGAGAGAGAGAGAGATAAAGTTCATTTGACATTATTTTGATACTTAAAATTATTTCACAGCAAAAACTAACCTCCAAATATAAATATCTCTGTTTATATACTATTAACTAATGAATTTTGTTAAATTAAAACAGAGTTAAACATACGACTTAAACCCATTCTTTCAATAATTATAAATACAATCAGATTTTAAATAATTACTTAAGAGTATCAAAGCGTGTGTTATTGAAAGCAAATTTTATAAATTACGGTCTATGATTCTCGAATAAATCAACAGATAACTAAAAGGAAATGATAGGTTGATTTTTTAAAATACTCATTTCAGTAATTTTCATGAAAATAACGGAATGACAATGGTGTAATTAAATTTTCTTTTATTGTTTTACAAGTAAAAGCTATAATGCTATGAAAATAATTTAAATGTATTACGATATTTGATGAAAACTTGAATTCACAAAAACAAATTGTAGAAGACAGAAAACATATAGTACATCTATTTAAATAAAATAAAAAAAACAGTATCATTATGATTTAAATAAAATTCAATAAATTAAAAGGATTGAAACGATTTAATTTCTTTAGGAAAAGACAGTAGCGGCCACATTCCATGACGGTAATATTTAATGTTAGGTCTTACAATATAAATTCTTTTTCATAATCATACTATTAATTCTGTAAGTTTAGACTGAGGACCTAATATACCTAGTAGCCATGTTAATTGCTATTGAAACAATATTTTAAATAAGATTTTTCGTTCTTGTCTTAAAACAATCACAAGCTCGAACTGTTTTGGTATTATAAACACCCATAAAGGTACTATTCATGTTGTTTTATTTATTTATTAATCAGCTATTTTTGTATTTATTTCAAAAACAGTGTTTCTGGATAATAATATGTGTAAAGGGATGATATTCGCATTTGCGCGATAACAGTGCACTCTGTTATATTGCTGTAAAAAGTCATTCGCGGTAAACATACAGTGGTAGTACCCATCAATAGATGGCACTAAAAGAATTTTTCCAAAAACAATAGTTTGTATGTATAGATTGCCGTTGTAATTTTTTTTTACTAATACAGTTAATTTACAATTAAATTCGTTATTCCAAGTAATGATTCGGAATTTTTTTTTTTCTTCAATTTAGAGTGTCGAAACTGGCGCCAGATTTTCTCTCATCGGTAGCGGAAGCCTTTGGAACTAGGGACACGTCGGAAATATGCAACCGGTGCATCGCCATTAAATATGACCTTTACCGTTAGATGGCGTTCGCAAATTGCAAGCTGAATTATTTAAGTTCATAAATAAGAAAATCTATGCAATTAAAAAACATAGTCATTTGTTATTACGGTTTATTAAGCACATGATTTCAAATTGAAAGAAAATTTCACACGTAATCATGTCTCAAGAGCGTTCAATTTTCATGTTCAAGAAGTAGTAACCCTACCACTTTTATGATGTAGTCTATGTACTTAATAACTAGAAACTTAGAAAGATAAACAAACAGTATAGGAATATATGATAAAAATAAATCGTATATTTCTGAGTAGCGCAGCCCTTCACTCCTCCAAATCTCCTGAATGAAGAATTGCTTCAAAGGACGGGACATGATCTAGACGTATTTTCCAGAAAATAGTCCTGTTTCGTCAACAATAAATTCTGTATGAAATTAATTGAACTCAGATCTTTTTAATAATTAGGAAGATATATTTTATGTAGAGTTGAATTTATTAGGGAAGATCGCAACGTTCAAAACTCAAATCGCTAGTGACCACTTACGACCAGGTGAGCTTCCTGCATGAAGAGTATGACAATAATGCTAATGACATACATTCAATAGTTTTCTTTTTAATTAATTAACAGTCTGATGGAGTTTGTGCTTGAAAATAGATCCACACATGAATTCATTATAAGTTCATATCCCAGTAAAGACAGATAACAAAGAGCAAATAATCATAAACACATTATTTTCGACCGGGTATCGCACTCGGTCATAAATCAGTCAAGGTAATCAAATATTTGATCGACGATTAAGCTTTATTTTACTTTAAGTAGGTACGGAAACCTAAGAAGACCTAAGAATAGACCAAAACCTAATAAAACTAACAGTATACGATTTCTTAAATAATCGAGTAATAATGAGTTATTAAAAAAAAAAAAAAACTTCTGTGCTAAATATATCCACTCTAAGAAGTTTTCAGTTCTTTTTCAAAGATATTTGATTTTAATTGTTTTTGTCTAAAATAATTTGCAAATAATCATATTATAAGCTACTGTAGGCCAATTCGTTTCAATCTATTATCATTGAACATAATCGCATGCAACTAACCTCACAGTATGATGAAAAATGTGTCTTAATATTTATAGTAGAAAGCCTAAAGTAAAATAAGTAGCAGGTGTAATCGTGTCGTTAAGTAATTAGCTTTCTAAAATACTTACTAATCCAGATGCATGAAATAAGAACAATCTACTTCTACAATCTACTAATCTTGATTTTATTTTATTTGATTTAACTTAGTATTTATTTAGTTGATATTAATTACAGCTTAACCTGAAAAATTCACACACCTGCTCATATTTCTACTTCTATTTTTTGTTTTGATACTGAATTATTTGCTATAGTGTGCGAGGAAGCGCTAGGCATCTCCTGAGGTATGTGGCGGGGTAAGACGGGGGAGAGCGCGATTGATAAGACGCACGCGATATTATATTAAGTGCAGATAAATCTCAGAATAACATGTTAGAATTTATGTAATGGGTACCTAATTGTAATATTGTATTTTTCTATTTCTTGGTGAAACAAAAATGCATATTCAAAAGTGTTTATTATATTTAATTATTTACGATACAAAACAATTTTATAAGCAAATTAACATTTCTTAATAAGAAAATATAAAAAAAAAAACGCTGTCACTGTTATAGTACATTATAAAAAAAATATATTTATTTATCTGTTTTGATTTTTTATCACCCCCATGTCGAAATCATTAATGTGGATTTTCTTTTTATTTCTTTAGGTTTTCGTTTTGGTTTTTCCGATTCGAATTTCCTTCAGCTACAAATCTCATTACGGTCTGAGAAAAAAAATTGTGCACATCGTAAATTACATTTTACACTGGTCGTGTAATTGGTGAACCTATCTTAAGATATTTTATCTCGTGTATGTTTGGAACAAACTGGCAAGAACAACTATATCGTGCACCCGCCGCGGTGGTCGACGGCAGACTGAGTTAGCTTTACGTTTGTCTACCTCGCCCGCCCTGCCGCTCACATACCTCAGGCAGTGACTAGCGCTTCCGCGCACCCTATAATAAATAGTGAAACTGATTGTCTGTCTAATTAGTCATATGATAGACAGCAAAATCGCCACGATCTCCAATGTGTCAAAAAAGCTTCGTAGGCTAACGAATGTAGCCTTTAAGGAGATATACGAGTAAATAGTAATATATTGAACTCCCTCAAGGTCGTAGCAATCTCGTAGCACTTCTACGACTACGACATTTTTGGGTATCGGTTGAAATGTTTTTGTAGTAGATTTATTTACGAGTGAATGTGTGACGTAAAATGTAGTGGATATTATTACTACAGTATATGACGGCTTTTTTTTAGATAAATTTAAAAATACTATACCAGTATTTATTATATATCAACTCCTAATAAAAATGTATACTAAATCTCGTAAGGGTCTATTATTTGGTATAGCTAAAATTCTAAATTGAAACCAATGTTTGTTTATGTATAATAATTATAAAATTGGTATATTATTAATTCATCGTTATAGATTCAACGTGTAAACATCTGTTGAAATTTATTCTAGTATTTCAGACAAAAATACATGTCGTTTTGAGTTTTTAAAATGCGAGTTAAAGTTTAACATTAAATTTAAATGTTTTTTTAAATAAATTTTCAATTATAAGTGATTTTTTGCTATCTTTAAATACATTTATTTAAAATAATACAAAATTAGCCTTCGATTATTATCCATAACGATGTTCAACATCAAAATTAATTTATTATCGAATCGTAATTTCATTTAAGTACTGATGCAACAATCTGACTACATAAATATTATCAAAAACCATTAATAATTCCTACTTTGCCTCTGATTCATCTTTAGAACAGATTTAAGATAGTCATGCTTAATGCAAATACAATCTTCAGTTTTCTTCACGAATACTATAAAACTACTAAATCATTGATTTAAAAAATATATAAAAAGTATATATTTGTATCCAAACAAAGTTACATAAAATAGGTTAAATAACTTTTTGTTGGGGAATGACAAAGATTATTAGTAGAAATATGAAACATGACATCGTGGTGTTTTAAAGCATGCGTAAAATTATGAAATCGAATATCTGATCCCTGATCCTGTATTTAAACTTTTTTTTAAAGAACATACCTACGCATGTCTTTTGTTTGTGATCTTGAAACATACTATATACGACGTTCGATTTATATAACATTTCTCTCTCAGTCCATATAATACTAATAGTAATAAATAAATATTAAAATTGTTTAAAAGGCCATGAAATAAAACTAATATCAGGCACCGACCAACAGCTTTTTATTTAACAAAAAGTACATCGTTGCCAGCTTTAACAGTTAACAGATTACACCGAAGATCTAAATCAAATTTAAAGAACTTGCAAACTAATGAAAACACTAAAACTTCATGAAAGTTATTAATTCGAAAACACTGACGTAACTCAACAAAGACTTACGCGCTAATGAAACGAAACCAAAGCGCAAGCCCGTAAGAGTGATGTCGGTCACCATAAGTCCAAAGTAGGTCGTGAGCTTTCTACGAAACGTCAAACACCAAAAGCTGCTTTTAAACATAACTATATCCACTGTTTCGGCATCAGACTCTAGATGTTTGAGTTTTTAATGACACTATACTGTAGACAAAAAGGTTAACTTAGCGCGTTTTTTATTCAGACTAGAAAGTAAATTTTAAAGGATAAAGTAATAAAATGAAACGTTTTATATCGTTGAGGAAATATTTTTGTACATTTCACGGGCTTGAGCGTTTTTCGGAACGCGGTACCCTAGTATGCTGTCAATGTTAGCCCGTATGGGTTGACAAAGGGAATACTTTTGGGTCCACAAAGAGAACCTTTATGCGCCTTTCTAGCGTCAAGTAGAGCATTTTATGATAAGGGTGGAAAGCTTTCGTGTCTATCTCACTGAAGGGTTAGAATATATCAATATTTAATCTTCGATCTTGAAACGGGTCGTATTTTATTTTAGATTTGTAAGATAAAAGTACATTACGATCTACATTAGTGTAGACAAAGGCGTGATTGATATAACAATGGGTTTCGGACGTCTAAAGATGAGATAAATATCATATTTCTTGTGCGTGGGTTACTTAATGAGTAAGTGTTTATCACGATGAAATAGTAATAAAATCTTATAATAAAAATAACATTTATAGATGCGCATAGATAATGTAGTGAGTAATATATAACAGTAGACATTTTAGGACACAAATTTATTATAATATTTGAAAAGTTAATATAAATAAACAAATTCAGTGGTGATTGTTGTAGTTTTTGTATTTTCGTTAAATATTTAGCAATAATAGTACCATTATTGAATCAAAATAAAAATAAAAGTTTTTTTTATTATTCATTATGTTATTTAAAAAAAAATCAAACAAAAAACTCAAAATGCAAATTTAATCAATTAATAAAAGCGTCTCTCTCAAGCTCGATCGAAGATTTCAACGTTGTCGTCATTATAATACTTGAAAATAAGTACCGAAATGTCGCCTACCTTTCAACGCTTGTTTGCGAAGACAGCTACCGCGTAAATACCACCGAGTCTAGTTTCAACATTGGCTTAACAACGAGCCTGTGATCTTGAAACAAATTAGCTGTTTAAATTGAACGCTGCCTCTGTATCCCTAAAGGCTTAGTTTGCTAACGAGGATCACGAATGTTTTAAGCATAAAAAGCTAACGAAATAATAACTTAATTAAATTTATAAATGATATGGACATAATGAAATGTGCGTTATACTATTTTATAGTTATACTAGCTGACCCGGCAAACGTTGTGTTGCCTTAAATAAGATTTCTAAGGAAATTCTAGTGTAGAAAAAAAACCTCATTCAACCACATAATACCTCATTATAACCAAAAAATAAATTATCCAAAAAATAAAAATAAAAAATAAATGTTTGGGGTGGACAATCCTTATCACTTAGGGGTATGAAAAATATATAGTAGTCGATTCTCAGATCTACTGAACATACTATTGATACACAAAAAAAAAACATGGCTGGCAAGCTACGATTGATACACAAATAAAACCTAAAAAAACGTAGCTGAATAATATATAGTGAGTAAGACAGGAAGGAGGCTTCGTCCTCATCCCTATTACGTGATGTTTGCTGGATGAGTAGTGACACCTGGCGGGGATAACTGATCGATTGACAGTTGATCAGTAGTCGACCGGCGAGGTAGGAGATCAAATTGAATTAAAAAAAAAGTCATAATTAAAGGAACTTGAAATTATAAACTCTGAATAAGAATTTATCGTACTACAATTATAATATTTGATTGCCATCTTGCAACCTTATTGCGGATCTGTGCATAGAATAAAAAAAATAAAAATCGGGATGCAAAAATAGGGGTTGATCGTATAAGAGTGAAAATTGAGAGTAATATGATTTTTTTATTTTAAGTCATGACAAAATAAAAAAATAGTTATTGCCAAAAAATTGAAGTTTATAATTAACAAAAAAAAAATAGGGGTTGATCGTAGAGGAGTGAAAATTTCAGAGTAATATAATTTTTTTTATTCTAAGTCATGACAAAATAAAAACAAAATTCTTGCAAAAAAATGTAAAGTTTTTAATTAGCAAATAAAAATAAGGGTTGATTGTAGAGGGGTGAAAATTTAGGGTTGTATGTATTTTTGTATGCTGTATTATAAAAAAAAAAAACAAAAATAAAACATAATTTTTGTCTAAAAAATAAAAATTAAATTTAGGGTTGTACCACCCTTAACATTTAGGGGGATGAAAAATAGATGTTGTTCGATTCTCAACCCTGACCGATATGCACGCTAAGATTCACGAAAATCGGTCGAGCCGTTTCGGAGGAGTTCAATCACGCATACCGTGACACGAGAATTTTATATATTAGATATAATATTATACTCAGAGTGTCCAATTCTTATTTTAAGGTTAAGTATTAAAGTAGTTGTATGTTTCTCAATTTCTTTTTCTTTATAAATTTCTTCTAGTATTTAAATTTGATATAACTACTTTGTAAGTGAAAATTTCTAGTGTTTATAAGCTTAATCAAATTTTAAAAAAGTCAAACAATCTCGTTGTTCATCCTATCTAACCTAAACGTCACTTTAAAATAATATGAAATATTTTTTTTTAGTGGCGTTAAGCGCTACTACATCCATTCGGGATCACAAAACGCCAGTTAGAGGTTAGGAACTGATACATTATTACATACTAAGAATTCTTTTTGCATATCTTTTATCATATTTGAGTAGAAATATATGTTTTTTTACGTGTCATGTCAAATTATTATGAAAATTGAAACATTAGTTTGAGGCCTAGATTTGTTAAAGCTATAACAGACCGTTTATTTCTATTTTCTTAGTGGTCTGTTAAATAACCTAGATGGCGTTAGTTTTTTGAGGTCGGAGCGACATCTCGTTTAATGTTTCTCAATCTGGCTTAGTATTATTCATGGCTACTAGATCGCGCTGTGCTACAAAATTCAAGTTTTCAGTGACTTTCGAGTTTCAACGAGTCGTAGAGATGAGGTCTAAGTTTCTAATTGTATAGAATAACAGCCGTCCCACGCACACCACGGATGGTGATACATAATCTACCCGAGCGCACTTATAATAAAGAACAACAATCGGTAATTTAAGCAAATTGTAATTGCCGGTTTCATTACTATTGTTCGATGTTAATATAATGTTAATGTAATGAATTTTGCTCATTTTTAGAGAGTCACAAAATTGAAATTTTCGTACAACTATACTGAGACCTTAGGACTTATATCTCGAGGTGGGTGGCGTATTTACGTTGTAGAGGTCTATGGGCTCCAGTAACCACTTAACATCAGGTGGGTTGTGAGCTCGTCCATCCATCTAAGCAAAAATAATTTTGTTCCTTATTTTTCATTTCGCTCATTAATAATGAACGAATAGTAGAAGGTATCACCACTCGGTCAATTTTTTTCGTGACGCAGTAACGCGCTTCGGTTGGTAAGTCAGCTTTTGTACAAAACTGAGACTTAGAACTTTTGTGCCGAAGTGTATGGTTTTTTGTTTTTATTGCTTAGACGGGTGGTGGGAGGAGCTCACAGCCACCCTGGTGTTAAGTGGTTACTGGAGCCCATAGACATCTACAACGTAAATGCGCCACTCACATTGAGATATAGGTTCTAAGGTCTCAAGTATAGTTACAACGGCTGCCCTATCCTTCAAATCGAAACCCATTACTGCTTCACGGCAGAAATAGGCGGGGTGGTGGTACTTATCCGTGCGGACTCACAAGAGGGTGATATGTAAATATGTTGTGACGTCTATAGGCTCCGCTAAACACTTAAAATCGGGTGGGCTGTGAACGTCGATGCATCTAAGGCAATAAAAAATAAAAAGTCAATCTTTGGACGGATCCCAGCTTAATAAATAATGATATTAACAAATTTAAATAAACAATTCAAAATTGGCAAAGAGAGCAGATTATCATGAATCTATAGGAGTGTCTGTGCACTACAGCTTACAATGGTATTGAGCCGACTATAGCGATATTACATACTAAGCCTCCTATAATTGAAATCATTGTCCGAATTGTCGAGGCTCGCATATGTATGGAATTACTTATAATACACTCAGTCATTGCTAGTGCATACCGGGATTATAAACTTATGTGCGGAATTTCGTGTTAGGATAATTGATCTGTATTTGCGATAAATGATTGGCGAGAAGCGATAAGCATTATGGTAATTGCTTTAAAACAATAATCTTCATTTCTATGACATTTTTTTTAGATCATAGGTAAATTGTAATATATATTATAAAAAAAATTCAAGCTTCTCCAACCTTAAAATAAGAATTAAACATTCTAAGAATAATATTATTAATAACTATAAAATAGTATAACACACGTTTCATTATTTTCATACCATTCATAAATTTAATTAAGTTATTATTTCGTTAGCTTTTTATGCTTAAAACATTCGTGATCCTCGGTAGCAAACTAAGCCTTTAGGGATACAGAGGCAGCGTTCAATTTAAACAGCTAATTTGTTTCAAGATCACAGGCTCGTTGTTAAGCCAATGTTGAAACTAGACTCGGTGGTATTTACGCGGTAGCTGTCTTCGCAAACAAGCGTTGAAAGGTAGGCGACATTTCGGTACTTATTTTCAAGTATTATAATGACGACAACGCTGAAATCTTCGATCGAGCTTGAGAGAGACGCTTTTATTAATTGATTAAATTTGCATTTTGATTTTTTTGATTGCTTTTTTTTAAATAACATTGTGAATAATAAAAAAACTTTTGAATAAATTTTGTGTTTGGTTTTTTTATTTTTAAATTTTGATTGAAGAATGATACTATTGGTAAATATTTAGCGAAAATACAAAAACTACAACAATCACTATTGAATTTGTTTATTTATATAAAATTTTCAAATATTATAATCAATTTGTGTCCTAAAATGTCTACTGTTATATATTACTTACTATATTATCTATGCGCATCTATAAATGCATGGTATTTTTATTATACGATTTTCTTACTATTTCATCGTGATAAACACTTACTCATGAAGTCACCCACGCACAAGAAATATGATATTTATCTCATCTTTAGACGTCCGAACCCCATTGTTATATCAATCACGCCTTTGTCTACACTAATGTAGATCGTAATGTCCTTTCATCTTACATATGATATAAGTTACCAATTGTCCTTCAAGGTAACCTCCATGGGCCATTCATGTTTAAAACAATTGTTAAAGTTAATCAGAATAAGAGAGTAATAGATAGATAAATAGGATTTCCGTTAAATATTATAATAAAAAATATATTTTCTAGCTCCTAGTTTAAGGATGAGATTTTTAAAAACATAAAATGTTAGAATGCGTGAAATTAACAGAAAGCAGCACGTGTAGAGTAAAGGCGGATCTTACGATAAGTAGATTCAGTATTAACCAATGTTTTTGTCGATATAAATTTCATTGCGCTTAACAAAAATTGGGGTTGTACTTAAACCCACCACCCTACCTATTTCTGCCGTGAAGCAGTAATGCGTGTCGGTCTGAAGGGTGGGGCAGCCGTTGTAACTATACTTGAGACCTTCGAACTTATATCTCAAGGTGGGTGGCGCATTTACGTTGTGGATGTCTATGGGCTACAATAACCACTTAACACAAGGTGGGCTGTGAGCTCGTCCACTAATCTAAGCAATCAAAAAAACCAAATCGATTTAAAATTTTATTAAATCAATATGTTATGAAATCGCACCGTTGCCTTTAGACCGTGGATCGTTCGTTTTCTTTCGCCAATTAATATTTTTACTTTCATTCTCTTTTTATAACATAAAGAAAACCAATTAGTGAGAGTGGCAAACTTTGCTTGAGTAATACATAAATATGAAAGATTTAAAATTAAACTTGTCCGCTTATAAAAGAGCAACGTAACTTTTTTCATAAGACGTGCTTAAAATCCCCCTGTTCAATCTACGTTTATTTCGTGTCAAGGACGTCACTAGTGAAGCGTGCTCTGAGCTTCTCAAAGTCCTCATTTTAAGGCTACGAAAACGTGCCCACATTTGTTTGTTCATGTAATTTAATAAGTATTTTATAGTTTGTGGTTGGACTGTTTATTTATTCAAGAGATTGCTACTAGGACACTCGTGAGAGGAGTATTGATAACTAATTATTAAGCTAAGCCACAATTAATGTTGGGATATCTATAGGGTTCGTTGGTAACGGAAAATCAGGAGAACCGTTAATTCCTTTTACTCTCGTAACATAACTGGCCCAGTATCACACGCCGTGAAAGACTTCCTCTTCGCGATATTTAATATGTGCGATTAAAAATTAAAGTGAATATTAACATGAAAAATAAATGGCCGATAAGTAACAAAAAGAATTAGCGATTTAAAAAAAATAACCCTTATCTCGATTACAGTTGTTTTTTTTTTATTGCTTAGATTGGTGGACGAACATCGTAAGAGACCTTAATAAAGCCCAATTGCCAAAACCGACAACCCAGGACAGATCAGCCTGGCGCCGTAGAGTGAGGAGACCCGACCCCAGATAACGGGAACAGGGACGGATAGTAGTAGTAGTAGTAGCTTAGATGGGTGGACGAGCTCACAGCCCACCGGTTGTTGCTACTATAGAGCATTTCCTATAATTTAACATATTTTGAGTTTTGCGTTAAGCAGTAGATCAAATGGAATATAAATGCGTCTGACTTTAAAAGAAAAAATAATGGCGTCTGGATGTATTTGTTCTCGTCTCGTACGTGTTTCCATTGTCATTAACTGTCTTCAGTGGAAACACGTTTAATATTTTCTCTTGGAAATCCTAGCTTGGGGCCGTTAGATGTGATGAAAATGATACGTATTCATAACAAAAATTAAGTTTGATTGAAGGCAAATGACAAAAAAAACAATCACAATACATCAATCTTGAATATAACGAAATTATATTCTACATGTTTGTAGATTTTTGTTTTAGTCACATGATGTAATCTATATATAATAAAAATGAATTGCTGTTCGTTAGTCTCGCTAAAACTCGAGAACGGCTGGAACGATTTGGCTAATTTTGGTCTTGAATTTTTTGTGGAAGTCCAGAGAAGATTTAAAAGGTAGATAGATAAATATGAAAATGCTCGGAATTAAATAAAAATAACAATTTTGTTTTCTTTGATGTGTCCCCCGTCGGACAGATTCCTTTTGTTTGTTTTAAGTTTATTTTATACAAAAGTTTAGGTCTTTTATTTATCGATTTAGGCACTACGAAGTCTGCCGGATCAGCTAGTAGAAAATGAATATACTGAATTTTAATAGTTCAAACACACGTTGAATGCATCTACGTTCAAAATTTTTGTGCCCTGATATAAGGATATAAACAACAGTTTTAGTAACAACTAAATAAAACAGTGAATAAATATAGATTAACTGGACGAAAATAAGATGAATATTTTCTCTCATATATGTATTTGTATAATATGTATTATGACATAATAAATAACTGGAAACATCTCAAGCACGATCATCCGGCCCCAAATTAGGATTCTCTGTGTTATGGATACCAGAGACTGACATACATACTTATATATGTATACATATATACAGACAATAATTAGCCAGATAAAGAGAAAGCAGACCTGTTTATTGATCACACGAATGTTTGGCCGATGTGGCAATCAAACCCACGTCCCACGGTGCAACAATCCGGGACGTCAATTACTGCACGACCAAGTCAGTCAGACATGAGATATAAGTCTCAATTTTATAAAATGACAGCTGTTCCACCTTTTAAATCAGAATGCATTACTGTTTCGCGGCAGAAATTGGCTAAGAAATCGCAGAAAATGCTACTCAGTCGTGGGGGCCCAAAATATTCCCTATTATTACGCAAATTATAATATTTGGAGGGAAACTATAAGGTCTTATTTAAATGCAGCATGAGATACTTTATGCGAGAATAGGTAGCAAGTATTACGTAAAACGAGTAACAATGTCGTAAATACATTGTGTCTGCTTACAAAGAATCAATATCGCAACGTTAATACTTCGTGCAATAAGTTCAAGATTCAAGCTAACTTCAATATTGGAACAATTATTTCTAGTACTCTAACTTTATCAAAATAGGTCTTGATCGTTACATAGTAGTGTGGATTCTAACCATTTACGATTTCCGCTCTCGGTGGAAATAAAATTCTAGTACTTTAATTATGACGACCTCATTCAGTTGTGTGTTCGTTATGAAAATTTTATTTCGACGGGAAAAGTTTTTGACTAGTTTTAAATTTAAATACGTATACTATACGTTACCTTGTGTGAGCATTTACCATCAAATCATAAAAGGAAAGTAATTAGAGCTAATCTATATACTTATATATAAAAATGAATTGCTGTTCGTTAGTCTCGCTAAAACTCGAGAACGGCTGGACCGATTTGCCTAATTTTGGTCTTGAATTATTTGTAGAAGTCCAAAGAAGGTTTAAAAGGTAGATCAATATGAAAATGCTCGGAATTAAACAAAAATAACAATTTTGTTTTTCCTTTGATGTGTCCCCCGTCGGACGGATTCCTTTTGTTTGTTTTAAGTTTATTTTATACAAAAGTTTAGGTTTTTTATTTATCGATTGAGGCACTACGAAGTCTGCCGGGTCAGCTAGTCTATTAATATAACTGTGGTTTTTGTGAGCCCTTTGTTGGAATGCTTAACTTTATTTAACTTTTTTCTGTGAAATAATCCGACGAAGTTTTTAGAGTACAAACGATTTCAAATTAGCAAATTCGCTGTATACGTAACACAAAAGTTCAAAAAGTCAACCGTTTTTTCATTAAAATCTGCAGTGTGTGCTCTGTGAATTCAATCTTGATCATAGTTTATTTGAATTAGTCATATCAGTGCTATTGAAATTTCTAGACTGTTCTCTAGTGCAGTACTGGGTTTTCCCACTAACGATTTATTTTATTGTCTTTACATGTAGCAAAGTGCCTTATGGTGAGCTAATATTATACTGCTCCTGGTTTTCGACAATACCACGGATTCATTCTAATTCTGATTTGAAGAATATAGCAAGAAGAATAATCAAAAAGCATGGAAAGTTCATTGTAGATGGTACTTGGACACAATTGTCCCTGGAAAAGAATTGTGGAGGAGTGCAGGGTTGTCACGTCGTAGGGATGTATTTTACTCAGGTAGTGCGATAGTAAAAATGATGAGATTATCACAAACAATACTCCAATTACATTAGTGTCAGACGCGTCGTTTACACAAACGCAGCGGTATTGTGCACGGTGCACAAAGCAAAGTGGGGCCGTGGTACTATTATTCAGAACAGGCTCGTTCTAATTATGTAGATAGAACGGCCACTATTGTAAATTATGTTTGCGATGCTTCTACAATGTAATCGCTATAATTGATTCATGTGCCGGTGCAAGCGGTGTCAGAACAAAAGACCTCGGGCCGTTGCAATAATTATAAACAGGCTACTAGATAGTGCTACGAAAATTCTATACTTTTTTTTATTCTACCGAAGCTGATAGCCTTGAGAGGCTATTTCAGCGTAACCTTAACTAATAGGTGAGCTCACAGGGCTCAAACCGGAGTGTTGCTAACACGAACCCTAGCAAGAGCCGTGCTTCGCATAATCTACCACCGGATCGGAAACGCGACCCACTGAGAAGATCCGGCGAGAAACTCAGTGGGTTGTGTCTGTGGGTTAATTTACTCGTCGAGCTCTTCGTCGCAAGCGACGGGTTCGACAAGAACGATGAGCGGTGCTTGAGGTATCTAAAAGCACAGCTAGTGGATCGGGAGGATCCGAAATGACGTGTTTTGGGCGAGGTCGACTGTTTCCCATTCTGTCCGCAGGATCGGGAATGTTTGTATACGAAGTATAGAACGTAGCAGCAGTGGATTCGTATACAGAATACAACAATACACGGCATTCCGAAATTCTAGTGCCGTAATAGGCACTAAAACGTAATCATCGATATAATCATTGGCATTTTTATATAAATATAACATAAACAATATAAATATATAATTCCCGCCCATAACACCAACCCGCTGAGTTTTTCGGTGTATCTTCTCACGGGTCGCGGTTCCAGAACGGCGGTAGATTCTATTATTTTTACTTTTTATTGCTTAGATGGGTGGACGAGCTCACAGCTCACCTGATGTTAAGTGGTTACTGAAGCCCATAAACATCTACAACGTAAATGCGCCACCCACCTTGAGATGTAAGTTCTAAGGTCTTAGTATAGTTACAACGGCTGTCCCACCCTTCAAACTGAAACGTATTACTGCTTCACGGCAGAGATAGGCGGGGTGGTGGTACCTACCCTTGCGGACTTACAAGAGATTCTGCCACCAGTAAATTTGTCCGTGAAGCAGCAGTCCGAAATGATAAACCTACCTTTGGGAGTACTTGCCCATTAGTTAGTTAGCCCCTGCCTACTTGACTGAGCTTCTGAGCTCGCCTATCCACCACAATGAAGTTGTTTGGGCCAAAAGCAAACATTCCATCTAACATTTCAATTCAGGCATACTAAGCACTAGACCAACGAGCCGGTCAAATATCGTATGTATTATATTGCATTATATGTACCGCTTAATATTTAAATGGAATTACTAATATTTAATAACAGGAATTGATTATTTAGTAAACATACCTTTTATACTGTATTACTTATAAAAATAACAAGTGTAATTAATAATAATAATTTATCTAAAACCTGAGATCCTTCTATCGTGAACATGAAAACCCAAGTAAAACAAACTGCCGACCTGAAGATACTGTTAGTTCGTTCTGAAATCTAGAAACTAAAGAGTTTTAAATAATAAAGGTTTTCCTTTACATACATATATATATACCCCGCATTTCAAACATTTCGCAGTTACTATTCAAACAATTCAATAATTTATTTTAGCACGCGAACCGAGGTAAAAGCTCGAAGGTTTAAAATTTTAAATCAAACCCTTTGAATTAATTTTAATTTATTAAAAAAATAAATTAAATAGTTTCATAATATTTATTGACTGAATCTGTGGCCCAGTAGTTAAAACGAGTACGCCTGAATAGCTATTTATTAATGTGTTATTGTTGGATCTTTGTCTGTCGTAAGTATTTGTTCTTTAATTTGTTTTTTCTTTTTTTTATTGTTTAGATGTTTTAATTAAGTTATTTATTTAGGTCTTCTTCTAGTATATTTATCAAAATAAAATGAATCCATGTTAAGCAGTTATATAATTAAATTCAACAAATTATTTTTTCTACGACATAAAACACGAACTTTATTAATGGAAAATTCATTTATCTATATATTATGAATTTGTTACATATGCATATATAAATAAACTTATAAACTTTCAATTTAATATAGTTTTCACGCATTCTCAACATATAACTAGTCAGGTCATAAGTATTTTGTCACACAGTAGAAACTTTTCTTTTAGAATGCTGGCCACAAAAAAGTTTATTGAATTCGAATTTCGAATTGTTCATGAAAATAAAAATGTATACTTTTAGAATTTTACTCGTTTTTAAATATAGAGTGGACGCTTAAAGAAGACCGTGTTGCAGTTATTGCGTGGCATCGTTGCGGTTACGTGCCAATTCAAATTTTTAACATACTGAAAAATTTGAATATAACCAAAAGATTCGTTTATCGTACCATCAAACGATACAATGAAGACTCTAGTGTAGATGACAGGTCAAGAAGTGGTTGCCCTCGGTATGTTAGGACTCCAGCAGTGATAAAAGCTGTGAAGGCGCGAATTCAAAGAAATCCCAAACGTAAGCAGAAACTGTTGGCCCTTCAGATGGGGTTAAGCAGAACCACGGTGAAAAGGGTGTTAAATGAAGCCTTAGGTCTTCGGGCATATCGAAGAAAAACAGGACATCGTTTGAATGCTCGTCTAATGGACCTGAGACTGAAGAGATGCCGCGCTTTGTTGAAGCGGTACGCGGGAAAAAAATATCGGGAAATTCTTTTTTCGGATGAAAAAATTTTTACCGTAGAAGAGAGCTACAACAAACAAAATGATAAGGTGTACGCACACAGTAGTGAAGAAGCGAGCAACCGTATTCCGCGTGACCAACGAGGTCATTTTCCATCCTCGCTCATGGTATGGTTGGGAGTTTCTTATTGGGGCTTAACAGAGGTACATTTTTGTGAGAAAGGTGTAAAAACGAATGCAGTTGTGTATTAAAATACAGTCCTGACGAACCTTGTGGAACCTGTTTCTCATACCATTTTCAATAGCAGGCACTGGGTATTCCAACAAGATTCGGCGCCAGCTCATAGAGCGAAGAGCACACAAGACTGGCTGGCGGCGCGTGAAATCGGCTTCTTCCGGCACGAAGACTGGCCCTCCTCCAGTCCAGATTTGAATCCGTTAGATTACAAGATATGGCAACACTTGGAGGAAAAGGCGTGCTCAAACTGCTCAAAGCCTCATCCCAATTTGGTGTCACTCAAGACATCCTTGATTAAGGCAGCCGCCGATATTGACATGGACCTCGTTCGTGCTGCGATAGACAACTGGCCGTGCAGATTGAAGGCCTTTATTCAAAATCACGGAGGTCATTTTGAATAAACTTTAGTGTCATAAGAATCTATGTTTTGTTAAGTTCATTTTAGTATATGAATGGTTACATAATGAATAAACTTGTTTCAATTATTTTACATTAAACATGTGACAGAATTTATGACCTGACTAGGTATATGTATGTATGTATTATACGTAGTAGTATATGCTAGGAGAGTAGAACTAGTTTAGTTTTAATAATAATGAGATACTTCGCAAGCTGTTGGGGTCGTCGGCTATTTATGAATCCATGTGTGTGTGTGCGCGTTTGAAGTTTTGTAGTCGGTTATCTCCTAACACACTAGCTAACTAATATTAAAGCTATCCGCGGCTAGTCATCTCATAAAATATTATAGTGACATTTATATAATTATGCAATACTTTTATTGAAACAATATATCGTCGCTGTCAAACCAAAATCTGCTATGTGCAAAAACTCTATTTTGAATTAACAACTAAAAACATTTTCGTATAAAATTTTATATGAAGGTGAATTTTTAAGAACTATATCAAATGAAAGCTATAGATAAATATTAAAGCTATAGACACATAACAGTCTTTTTTATACGGTAGATAGGGCTGTGAACTATGTATACGAAAAAGTCACAAAGTAAAAATCTCCAAAAGTGCACATAGTTAGATTTTGGTTGGTTTGACAAAGACGATATTCAGTTTTAATTTTTAATTAGCGCATACTTTCAATTGTCTTACATCTTCGGTACACATCGGAACTAGTACTATACGTATTAAAGTAATTGATAAATGATGATGATAATTCAATATTAATTAACTAAAAACTGAAACCGAATAAAATTAGCCCTATGTAGATAGATGACCTTTAAGCTGAGTTGTTTTAATATGAGACTTCCGTTCTAGTGTAGCTGCAGCACTAGTTGCTAGTTCAGCATTGTTACCGGGACAACAGAATTCTACGATCGCATTTTCGATATCGACAATTTAGCGGCAATAGTCGAGCGATTAATAACGTTCAGGCTTTGTGCGCGATTCATGGATCGGGGTTTATTGTCTGTCGTGTTCAGATTGCAGTCATACTTTGAAGCCGAAGTTAAATATATAGAACTATGTACATATTCGATATATGTGTAATTAACGACTATCTGCCCGTTTTGCTAGATTTATAAATAGAACATAGCACACTTCTCGACTTTAGATGATAAAGTAAGATTTTGTTTTTTTTTCAAATCGGCTTTTTACGCCAAGTCGTCCGTCGTGGCCTAAAGGATAAGACGTCCGGTGCATTCGTGTTGAGTGATGCACCGGTGTTCGAATCCCAGGCAGGTACCAATTTTTCTAATGAAATACGTACTCAACAGATGTTCACGATTGACTTCAACAGTGAAGGAATAACATCGTGTAAAAAAATCAAACCCGCAAAATTATAACTTGCGTAATTACTGGTGTTAGGACCTCTTGTGAGTCCGTATGGATAGGTACCACCACTCTGCCTATTTCTACCGTGAAGCAGTAATGCGTTTCGGTTTGAAGGGTGGGGTAGCCGTTGTAACTACACTTGAGACCTTAGAACTTATATCTCAAGGTAGGTGGTGCACTTACGTTGTAGATGTATATGGGCTCCAGTAACCACTTAACACCAGGTAGGCTGTAAGCTCGTCCACCCATCTAAGCAATAAAAAAAAGAACTTTTTGAAACGAAATTCCTAAACGCGGATCATGACAGGGACCGAATGATAAAATAATTCTTCTAACGAAAAAAAAACATTAAAACATTATACCACTTGTATGATTCACTCGGTGTTGGAATATATAGCGCCCTTGACTGGTGTGTCGAGTGTCGTGGGTTCGATTCCCACATCGTGCAAACATTCGTGTGATGAATAGATCTGTTTGTCTTAGTGCTTATTATCTGTATATTATATACATATTTAATCGTATATAACTATGTATTTGTGTCACTCCCTGGTACACATAACACAGGGAATCTTAATTTGGGGCCAGATGACTGATTTGATGTCTTAGAAAGCTGGCAAAGAATGCTTGTACAGTAAATCAAAGCCATGTTGTAAGTTTTCTCATTTAATGTCACGACGGAAGATTAAAGTATTTGTCATTGAATTGTATAAGTGTTGGGAATTAAAAAGAAAACAAAATACTGATAAGCTAAGCGGTAGGCAGCGGCTTGGCTTGGCCCCTGGCATTGCTGAAGTCCATGGACGACGGTAACCACTCACCATCAGGTAGGCCGAACGCTCGTCTGAATACAAGTGAAACAAAAAAAAAAACTGTAATTTCAAAAAAAAAACCTGTGTAGAAATATAAAACAGTAGAGTTTGGTACGAGCATACGACTTCTTCTGTGAGGGGCACGCTTATAGCTACTCTGTAACGACCTCGATTATTATACCGAAGTTTGAAACATTAATTCTGCATTAAATCGCTATCGTCCTTGACGTTCGGACAATTTTCAAACTTTATTAAGGCACATTTACCTAGAAACTCGCCTGGAAGGACATTGTAAAATCGCACATTAAAAAAACAATTTATTAGTATTCCCTCGTTTTTAGATTCATAAGCGCCGCGAAGAACTTTGCGCTACATTTAACTAAAGTATGTAGGTATCATTTTGTTCGATAGCTTTTTGCCATCTTGTAGGACATGATGATTGCTATAGAAATTTTGGGAAATTTTGATCAGAATCAAAATACCGCGACAATTGGTTTTGGCACTCCTCTCGTGGTGTTAACCTGACACTGCCTAAAGAATTCAGAATTCTGAAGAGACTGAAACAGGTGGAAATCTGAAGGTGCAAGATCAGGACTATACGACGGATGCATTAACATCTCCCAGCTTAGCTCTCTTAATTTTTGCTGAGTGGCTAAAGTTCTGTGAGGTCTATGTTATCATGATGAAAAACCACACCCCTTCTGTTGATTAATTCTGGTCGCTTTTTCTCAACTTCTTGCTTTAATCTTATCAGTTGTTCGCAATAGAGTTCAAAATCGATGGTCCTGCCTGGTGGTAATAGCACATAATGAATAATGCCCTTTCAATCCCACTACACACACAGCATCACCTTGTTGCGAGTTAACCCGGATTTCGCCACAGTCTGTGAAGCCTGACCGGCCTTTGACCACAACCTGTTTGGCCCGTTCTTGTCGTACGTGATCCACTTTTCATCACCAGCTGTCAGCTTCTTCAAAAATGGTTCGGTTTCATTACGTCATAATAAAGAATCACAAATGAGTACACGGTTCATTAGGTTTCTTTCAGTGAGCTCGTGAGGTACCCAAATATCGAGCTTTTTTGTGTACCCGGATTTTTCAAATGCGCCAAAACCGTTTTGTGGTCAATTTTCAGTTCTTCAGGTACGTCGTAATTTAGAGCGACGTGCATATTTGACATCAAAATTTCCGGATTGAAAGCGCTTACACCAAATTTGTGCTACCCTCACAGACACTGCACTAGGTCCATAAACATCGCAATTTTTTTTTGCGGTTTGCGTCTCATTTTTACCTTTTTTGTAGTAAATTTTTAAAATGTATCAAATTTCTTCATTAGATTCACTCATCTTGACAGTACGCAAAATAAATGAAAATCACACATTTTCTTAATTTGAATTTGGAATTCTCTTCTTTAAAATTTAAACTTTTAATGATACCAAAACCGGCCAGCGACAAATAGTATAGCCAAAGAGATTTTATTACAAATTCATACATACTATTATACAATGTGAAGACTTTTTTCCCCAACCTATTACAATAAAAATCTTCTACTAAATCGGATAAACGTCGCGGAAATACAGATAAAGAGTTGATGCCGCATTATTTTATTTTGTAGTTACTTCGGAAGGCGACTTCAGAAGCCGAAGGCGGCTTTGGGAGACTACTGTAAATACGCACTGTTACCAGGTACTCCAGTAAGGCTAGGAACTCGTCTGGTTATGCCCAACCACTAGTACTCTTTTAAAGCTCCTTTGAAAAAGGACATTTCATGACATACATACAATAAACGCCGCTAAAACTCAATGATTATGTATGGACCAGGTAGTGGGGATTCGTTTTGCTCGAGTGATGTGTGACAAAAAGTCGGTATCATCTTAAGTTCATCTTCATATTATATTTACGACTTAAAGTAAGCTCTTAATGTCTCAGAGTTATGATATTTTACTGCCGCACGAACATTTAACAAAGTTTGGCCTGTCGGTTAAATTACGAGTATATGGGAGTTTGATCAACTAGTTTAGTTCCTTATCGGTCGTCTATCACATCTTTCGATTCCAATCTGAAAAGCCTATGCTAACAACATAGTTACTAGAGAAACATCGCCCACCACTGCTGTAATAAGCATCGGCTTGGCTATGTCCCTGGCGTTGCTGATGTCGAAGGCAATAAAATATACTCGTATGTAGAAAAAGAAATGACAAGGCATTAGACGTGAGCCAAACAAACCGCCGTCATCGTGACAGATGCACGAGTAAAACCTTTATATATGTTTGTGAGTGTTAAATAAATCAATATCAGTCATCAATATGTATATTTTTTACAGGTCAAAATACAATATACAAAATACAAGTTTAGATTATATGTTTTTGTTTTTCATGTACAAGTCAACATTTTTAGGCCGCTAGTTTTAAAGCGGAGCTCTTTTTATACTAGTTGAGTTTTAATATTATGATTTTTATTTCCTTAGGAAAGCATACGCATGAGATTTTTTAATTGGGAACTCATACATGTTTCGTTACAAAGTGTTTTACCAGCAATAGTTCGTGCGTAAATATGGAAAATTATAGTTATTTTTTGTCGTTGTACCTTAAATATATGGACATCCGAAGCTTGTACGTCAATTTAGAAAATTTACAGGTTTCTACGTCGTTGTACATTATAGAGTCATGCCACCGGTAGTTTGTATGTAAATATAAAAAAAAACAGGTTCATTCATGTATTTACTGAAAAAAAAAAATGTTTATAATCCCAAACACGGAACAGTCGTATCACTCAGCAGTAAAAGAATAGCGGGAGTCTTGAATAGCCAAATGGGTCACGGATACAATAGAATAATTTTAAACTTATTGTTGCATATAACCATAAGAGAAAACTCGACGAAATTAAATAATAATATCTAAAATGTTTTTACACTCAATGCGGATACGGAGAGAAAGAAACTGTCATAACATAAATAATACATAGAAATGTTCTCATTCGCAACACAAAAGAGAATTTGTCTGATATTCCGTTATTTCCTTACTCGCGTAATAAAATCGAACTACTGAATTGATTATTTTTTGCCGCTCGAAATACTTTATCCGTAATATAATATATTATAGATGAAGTAATATCATATTCGAAATATTATAACATCCGAAATAAAAATGTTGGTCTTTTAAGTTTTTTAAAATTTTCAAATTGTTTCATCTACGGAATGCCATGGGATTGGCAGGTACTTTCCCTTAAAATAATACAGAAAGCTTCGAAAGGTTCGTTAAATTATTTTAGCTAATTAGAAAAAGTTTGGTATGGATGCGTCATTTGGGAACATTTCTAAGTAAGCGTACAATCTCAAATTAATTCCTAAGTTAAATAAGTTAGAAAGTTTCGAGTAAATACATAATTATTATTTTATTGCGGAGACATAAAATCTAAAATTAAATAAAATGTGCAAGTCAAACAAACTCGAAGGTCAGAATACGACAATATGCCGACTAAATCTCATTTCTATAAAACGTTTTAGAGTAGAAATTAATAGTAAAACCAAAAAAATAGTTTTGTAAATAAAAGTAATATTGCAATGATTGATACGTATAAAATTTTATTTATTAGTTTGCATATTGTTATAAAACTATATTCGAGCGAAAAAAGTGGCGAAAATTAAAAAAAAACGTGGCGGAAGTTGTGTAAAATGATGCTTGTTTAATAAGGAAAGAGTTTAAAAAAATAGTTTTAAGATAATATCTGTGAGCAGCTTTGAATGCAACCAGAAAAAAGTCCGCGAAAAATATTAACTTGAAATAGAGAAATTGTTTTTAGATTAAGCCATAATCATCTTTGAAAATTATGCATAAATCGAGTTTGGGTACAATTTTATTTAACAAAATAATTTAACTTATATAAACGCCTATTCATGGCGAAATCATTAAGGGACACAGTAATTAAAGGGACTGAAAAGGACGAGGGTCGACGTGTTAGCAGTAAAAATAATCCGACCTTGTTACGTGGGTGACGGCGTGCGTATCGTAGCAATGATGAATGAAAACTATTTACGTATCTACTACGCGATCGTAGTGAATCGAACACACTTGTAAATGCTATGGCTTTCCATCACTTACTAACTCTGTTTACAAGTTCTCACTGGTCTGTGCAGCTGCATCGGAACAACGAGAAAATGTCGTAGGTAACGTTGCCGGCATGTGAACCTTATTCCCACGTTGTAGAATCGCTTATCGTAAACGAGTCAACAGTCTACGCCACTCAAATGTCGCACCTACGTTTCTGAAATTGCAATGCGCAGAATCAGATGCACCGGCGATTCCACAGGGGAAGGGCGTCGTTGTGCGGTTGGCTATAAATCACGTGGCTCTCACACCCTGTCCACCCCTTACGCTAACGGCCGCGAATTCGTAAGTTTTACCACACCCATGCCCGTTAAATAAACAATTCAAAAGTTTGTGAAACTACTCTCAAGTTGATTTCGCGAGTTTACCTAACGTTGTGTTGCATTGGTGTTTTGTTATATCACAGTTGAGGGTGCTTTAAGAAGTGACGCGCGATCGGCGAGTTTTGCCGGTATCTTGTGCCAGGGGCGCCGACTGCCCCCCTAGACGCCCTCGTTTATACTGAACGAGCCGGCTTGTGTTTTCACTATACACGGGGAATGTTAGGAGTCTGGTTGCGCGTTGTGTGCGGTTCGGCACAGGCGCGAGTCTTGTCGCAGGCGATCGATGCGGCCGACGACCTTGCGCGATGGTATTCCCAAATTCACAAAACGTCCTTGCCAAAATTTGGTGTACCCGTGAGGAAGTCTTGAGAGTTGTTAAATTTATACGGGACCACCGAAAAATATTTGCGGTTGACTCTAACTGAATTTTAAATTCATCACATAAATTCATAGATAACTAATAGTAACTAATGTAAAATAACTAAGAAGTTCAAACCTAGAAAAGTTTGTGTCGTTACCATAGCACCGGCGGGATGTAAACACGCCAATGTTACGCCAGAAGATTCTTGATAACGTAACAAAATTTCTACAGCGAACTCCTACGATATATTTTCGCAAAAAAATAACATTTCGTAATATTATTGTAGGCTTACTCATTCATTCAAGTGAGGAGGCTTGGCTACGAATAACGTAAATGTTTTTATTAGAGCTCAACATTTTTTTCATTGTTAATATTCTCGTAGAATTTCGTATTTATTTGTCACAAATACCTTCGAATTTTCTGAACAAATTTCAGTTAGTTGAATTCGCAATTTAAAAATGTAACGTCTATTTTATAATTGTTCCGAACTCGCGTGAAAGTACATAGAAAGTGGGAGCTGATAGCTGCTATTCGAAAAGCCTTGTAAATGAAAATCACTCAAAGGTCGGTTATCCGCTATCGATAACAATCCCCGTCTGTTGGTGTATCGAGCTTGTTTGTTAATCACTCGCACATTTCATTCGGGAAATTCGAATGAACAGTCGGTAATAGATTTGACCGCGCTCCCAGTGCCACCGAGACCGAGTTAAATTGAAACCGAAACCATTTAACTAGTAGTGTTGTTCTAAATGTCATGACGTCACGAGTTCCTATTTTAAAAGAATATATCTATTGCAGTAGGTATTTTTTTTAAAGAAATTATTGGATTTTGAATTTAATGTGATTAATAATTATTTATGTTGTTTCGGATATTAAAAAAAAAAAAGAAAAGAATCCTAAGAGTTTTTAATTTAGGCTACGACGCAATTTGAAGAATACGAGGGGTATTTTTTAATTGGGATTCCGACTTATCTTGTGCCCAAGTACGATATTGTAAAACGCATATTCTTTTAATCCGACGCGTTCATATAAAGATTATTGAAATCTTTAATCACTTTTATATAGTAAAATTGTACTTTAGTGATAAATTACTCTATTTTACAATACACAAAAGGTGAAACTTTTGCATTTTGAGTATAGACTAGTCATTATATAAGTTTCGAGTAGAAATAAACTTAAATGTAAATTATGTATATTTGTATGTATGCTCCGGGACTGCGTTAGGGAGCTAATCCAATATACTTACATGAAATGAATATTTGTTTACCTATTCGTTCGAATTCAATGAGGCTGCATGCACGTCGCTAATCAGATGAAGTTGAAAATTTCTGCATTAATTTTTAATGTTGCGTGGGAAAGTTTTTTTTTGAATGATTTACTGCATAGTAAGCATTAGTTTACGGTCCAAATAGTATTAAGTGGTTACCGGAGCGCATAGACACTACGTGAATTACGCTACCTACCTTGAAGCTTGAGGTCTAACTCACAACTGTATAGTATAAAGGTTGTATTTTAAGCTGTATAAATACTATACTGTATGACTCGTCAAGGTGGTAGCTACGCGTGTTTTATTTTTATTTTTTTTATTGCCTAGATATGTAGACGAGCTCACAGCCCACCTGGTGTTAAGTGGTTACTGGAACCCATAGACATCTACAATGTAAATGCGCCACACACCTTGAGATATAAGTTCTAAGGTCTCAGTATAGTTACAACGGCTGCCCCACCCTTCAAACCGAAACGCATTACTGCTTCACGGCAGAAATATGCGGCGCGGTGGTACCTACCCGTGCGGACTCACAAGAGGTCCTACCACCAGTAAAACCGTGTTGGCTCACAGGAGACAGTTACTCTATTAATTTTAATTATATTTAATTGATGTAGCTTGAAACGCTGCAGCGCTGACTAGTAATTAACAGTTCACGTAACTGTTGCATACGAAACATGACCTCAGATTCTTTTCCTCAATTTTTTCCTTAGGCGATAATGTCACATTACCTCATCGTCTCAAGGATTTATTTACGTGAAGTACAAAAATATTATTCAATCTAAAATAATGGTAACAATCGTTGTGACGAACTTAAGAGGAGACTTATGTCGAGCAGTGGTTGCCTTTGAGCTGAATATAATTGATGATCGGATGATCTTCCCTTAAGTTCTATAAAACAAAAGATTGGAAAAATTCATCTAAATAAAAACAATTGGAAAATAACCTAGCGCCTGTTAGCTTCAGCGTGAATATTGTAACTAATGTGTCATAAATAAAAATGAAACCCGTTTTCCGTTGTCACGACATAACATGAAAACGGCTTGACCGATTTGGCTTATTTTTTTTTTTGTAGTTTTCTAATACTCCGTACAAGGTTCTTACGGAAACAAATATTAAGAAAATCTCTCAGAAATATTGAAAAATATACATTTAATTTTGCATATTTATTTGTGAACTATTCCACGCGGACGAAGTCGTGGGCAAAAGCTAGTGTGTCATAAATATAGTTTATTTTTACAAAAATTACGGTCTGAATCGTTGTCGTCATTTTTAAAAAAATATTTCCGGCAAAAATACACATTGCTTAAATCGAAGATTCTTCTGATGTCTACATACTGGTGTTCGTTCGTTTGGTGAGCAGACATACCTAATATGCCGATGCGTGTGAAAATTAAGGTGCGTGATTATTTTTTTAATGTATTAAATATTTCTATGCTTATTATATTATTATAATAGTAAAAAAGATTTTCTGACTTGATTAATAAATAAGCTAGCTGTGTAATTTCCATTTATTACTGCCGCGTATGCTGCTCTAGCTCCTTGTAACAGCGTGTGACTGCGATCATATTATTATGACTCCGTGGACATTAAGAACGCCATTGCTCAGCTTCAGACATGAGAATTTTTTTTTTTTGCTTATCTTGGTGGACGCGCTCACGGCCCACCCGGTGTTAAATGGTTACCGGAGCCCATAGAGGTCTACAACGTAAATGCCGCTGCCTCCTTGAGATATAAGTTCTAAGGTCTTAGTATAGTAACAACTGCCCCATCCTTCAAACCGAAACGCATTACTGCTTCACGGCAGAAACAGACAGCGTGGTGGTACCTACCCGTGCGGACTCACAAGAGGTCCTACCAGTAGAATATCTCATTATTTATTTTTTTCAGGAAGACAAAACAAAATATATTCTGAAAAAGAAAAATCTTTTTAAACTCTTTGACTCGTGAACGAAGCTCACGCTACACCTAGTGTCAAATGGTTACCGGATCTACAACATAAATGCCTCCACCCATCTTGAAACGGGAGAGGTCTCGGTTTATAAAGTGAACATTTTATATATACTGTTTAAAAACTATAATCGAATTTCAGAAACTATTTTATGTTGTGCATTTTGTTCTCAGAGCCGAATGATTGATTAGTTAGCTTCAGCCTTTTGTTTTGTTGTAATAGATGGGTGATTAGGTCCAAGGACCAAAGTTGGTTTTAATTTAAACCGAAGTTCCGAAGTCTAATATCTATCATCACAATCAAGATAAAAACTAAGATAAAAACTGCCACCCACTTCGAGTTCGAAATCTCAAGTTTTACTGAGCCCACTCTGCCAATTGGAACGCCTGACTATTTTGGGATGAATAGGTCAATTTGGGATGAATGGATAGGATGTTACCCAAATGTCCCACGATTCGCAATTTTTAATTTTTACAATATGACATTATTCAATTTATCGCTCATGAGCCTTAATGTGTCTAGCGTCACGTCTTTTAGGCCATGAACGACTTCATTGTATTGAATTATGTTACTTAAAATGACGACAATACTTCATGCAGGCATTGTTTTGTAGAAATCTGGGAAAAAAAACCTAAAAGGTATCCGACCTGTATTCCATGGTGCACTCAATTTTCAAACAACAGTTTGACCGTCGACTAAAAAAATATACAGATATGTACCGGTGCAGAGAAAACATTTTTCTAACTCAAAATGGACTCTTGGTGCGGTTTACGTACTAACATACATAAAACTATATGAGGCCCCGAGGCGATGTTAGTTGAAACCAAATAGTTTATTGCATTTTAAATAGTTTTTCAAGAGAATATTGTTATAGTACTTTACGAATATTATTATATTATTGCATATTACTATTGATTAATCTAATTATTTGAATAACTAATGACATAAAGTTCAAAACTGTTTGATTTTTTATTTATTTTTTATATACCATGCTTTGTTTTAGTTTCTTGTCGGCAACTGGGGAAACTTAGCTTTCAAACCAAAAGTATTCTTCATCTAAAATTCAACATCTTAAGTTCAAGACCTCTGAATAAATATTATTTTCAGATCGTGATGATATAATCAAAACTTTTAGAATTTCTTTATAATTTAAAAATAATAATTTTCTTTACTTGACGTGAATAAAATAAAACTGGAATTTGTGAATCGAAACGTTTTGATTAAAAAAAACTATGTAAATTTTGTAAATTATTTTTTTATTAACTATAACAGCTCATTGTGATTCGGGTTTTTTTTACCTATTTGTACTAAAATGTATGTGGGGCACGGCACTAGTACTTACAATTTAGCTTGATAAGACTTATAAATAAATAATTTTAATTTAACGTAAACCATTTATTATATTAACCTATTTATATTAGTTAGTTCACTGACCTTACATAGTGTCTATTAAGGTTACATATTTAGTCGTTTGTTCTTAAATTGCGTCATTATCACTATTACGTCATTTCGAAAAAAATAAGGACTACATTAACTCAAGAGCCTTAAGGCTTTTTTTATTGAAACTATTAAAATTTTTACTGAGATATTTCAGAGTAATCCATGAATGTCGTGGTTCGCCTTCTTTCCATTATACATTTTGCTCTGAAGCGGAGTGCGGTAGAAATTTATCATTTTCTGTTATTTTTAATGGTTTCAGACAAACGGCTGTGTCAGTAACTAACGACCAATTATGGTCATTGGAGATGCACCTCATTTATACTATACGCTTTTTTACAATAAAATCATTTTTTTTTACACTATTTTTAATTCAAATTTATTAAAATTTATTTTCTATCTTTTAGTTGGATTTTCTATAAAAGCGTATTTTGATAGTTTTTTTAAACGATTATTTATTATTCATTTTTTAGTTGCATTTAAATTTTTTCAAATTTTTTTCAAGTTTTTTTTTTCGATATTAAATTGTCATCGGTCCTTAATAAGTATACCAAATTTCAAGTGAATTCGACGTTTTGAAGGGGGTCAAAATCATGTTCAAAGATTCCGTTACAAACAAACATACGTTTGAAGCTAATAAAAGCGTATTAAAAAGCATGCAAAATAGTACACGTTAAAAATACTCAGAAAAGCTCTCTGAAATATTAATGAGTTCTGTATAAATTGCTGAACATCCTAAGCGGTTGAAATAGCGACTCCCGGAGTTTTCCGACTGAAAACGCTGTCTCTTTTCATGAAGTTGAAAATTGCAATATCGTTCCTATTATACAGCCTAACACATTGCTAAATTCGAAACTGTTTCATTTAACTAAATCACTATTTTTAAATTGGCTGGATACACCGGTCTTCCAAAAAACACAACTTTAAACATTCTTCGTTAATATGTAGTACAAATTTTCAAAATAATTTATTTTGTCGATTAAAAAAAAAGTGTTGTTGTTCCAAACGAAATATAGAAAAGAATGGATTCAAACTTAAACACCGTTATACAAATAAAAGAGTGAACAGTCTAATTTTATCAAGGCACTGATTTATTGTATTATATATTCTTAGATATAAAAAAAAAAATGTCTTTGTTTTTTCACCAACTGTTATACCGTTCTCCATTTTCTGTATTATACTACATTACATAAATATTATAAATAAATAATTAAATATTTCACTTTACAGAATTTTATACTATTTGAGGGTTGTCCTTATAAGATTACACTAGTACTACCTTATAGTACTCGTATATGCCGGCGTTACGCCAGGGTTTTCACATATAAGATCTAGCGGTAGGCAGCGGCTTGGCATTCTCGCTCACGACTCGGTCGTGCGCGGACGTGCTTTCCGATCCGTGGCCCGCTTGCGAGCTGCGTCTCTGAACTCACAGTTGTGCTCGACAGTGTAGTGACCGTGAATACATCGTGCTTACAATTCGGTAGTGCGGACGTTCCGATCCGTTGGTCGCTTGCGATTTGCGTCTCGGAGTCCATTTTTGTGCGCTAAAGTGTTGTAACCGCGAACCCACCCTTTACCAACTGCCTTTTTCAAGGCAAAACCAATCAACGATCAGGCTTCCTGTGGCACTATCACAGGCTAGCGACATCCTAACCCTTCCCAAAACAACAGTCTTTTTCAAGACTAGACCCCCGCTCGCGATTCTGCCTGCTGTAGCATTATACAGCCCGAGCGGGTTCCTTTCCTTTTCCCCGCCGAATGCCGTTTTCACGGCATAGGCATTCCCCCCCCCTGCTCCTTGCTGTCCTGCAGCACAGGGGGGTTACAAATCCTATCCGGGGCCTCGCCTTTCGGCGAGTTCAACAAAAGTCCCGGGGCCGCCCCCCCGGGCAAGAAGACCGAAGCATGGAAAGTGAAAGTGACATTGTCGGGTTCCTTCGGGATAGGTACCCGTCAATTAGGGCCGAGTATCTCGAGTTTAGGGCCTCTCGTGGCAATCCTTCCCCCCCCCCGCGTCCGTCGCCGCGTATCTCAAACGTGCCTCGGAGGCACGCCGCGCGCCCCCCACCGCCGCGTCAAGTTCGAGCGCACGTTCCCACGATGCGGCTCACATAGCGCCTAACGCTACCCCCACCCCCGGGCCCGCTTCGACTACGTCATCGCGCGTTTCGTCCGTCGCGACCTCGATCGTTTCGAGTTCAGGCTCCGATACCGAATCGGAGATGGATTTCGAATCCGCGTCAAGCCCTCAGCCTGGAACCTCGGATGGGTTCCAAACCGTAACGCGCGGTAAAAAGCGTACTCGCGCCGTGGAGTCCCGGAGCTCCACGACGAAGCAGACTAAATCCGCGACCGCCTCCCGCCCGCAGGTAGTCGTGACACCGGAGTCGGACTCCGCTCGCGGTGTAACCCCACCGTCGTGTCCCAAACCCGCGCCCGCTCCTAAAGTAGCTGCCCCGCCCCCGCTGATTCTCCAGGAAAAAACTGCGTGGAACCGCGTTTCCCAGGCCCTTCAGGCAAATAAAATTAATTATACCCATGCGCGTAACGTCGCGCATGGGATTCAGATAAAGGTCGCAATGCCATCGCGCCGGGCGACCATAGGGCCCTCTCTTCATACCTCCGAAAGGAGAACATAGGTTTTCACACCTATGCTCTTCAGGAGGACCGCGAGCTCCGCGTAGTAATACGCGGAGTCCCAAAAGAGCTAGATATCGAGTACATTAAGGAGGATCTGACCGCTCAGTCCCTCCCGCTAGTTAGTGTGCACCGGATGCACAGTGGGCGGGGCAAGCAGCCCTACAACATGATTCTAGTAGCGCTAGAACCCACCCCGGAGGCCAAAAAGAAGATCGCATGTCTCACGACAATCTGCGGCCTATCCGGGATCTCAATCGAAGCCCCCCATAGACGTGGCACTCCCGGGCAGGTCTACAGATGCCAGCTTTACGGCCACTCGGCTCGTAATTGCCACGCGCGCCCCCGCTGCGTAAAGTGCCTCGGCGATCACGCCACATTAGATTGCTCGCGAGTTAAGGAAACCGCGACCGAACCTCCAAGCTGTGTCCTATGCCTTAAGCAAGGGCACCCCGCGAACTACCGTGGATGTCCTAGGGTTCCGCGTAAACGTCCGACCCACCCAGCCCCCCGAACCGTCGGCCCAAAGACTTCGGCGCCTTCAGTGCCGAAACCCGCCTTCGTGCCGGCTGCAGTTCCCACGGTCTCGGCGTGGAAAAAACCGCTGCCGTATACGAAGGCGGGAACGCAAACCGCACCCCCGCCCCCGCTCGCAACACGCCCCGCGCCCCAGCCCCTGCTCGCACCTCGCCCCGCGCCCGCGTTCCGCCCCCCGCAACCCTCTGCCGTCAACGACTTCGCGCTCGTGCGCGACTTCGTCACCGCTGTTAACTTCGACCGTCTGCGATCGTTCGCAGACGCGATACGTAGGTCGGTAACCCCCGAACAGAGACTCGCGGCCGCGTTCGATCACATGGACGTATACGAGTCCGTGTCCCGCACTTTATAAAAATCTTTACCGGTAATCAATGGCGCAAAAAGGTAGAGAAAAACCGTATTCCCTTACGTTAGCATTCTACAATGCTAACGGACTCGCGCGGCAACGCGATCAAATTTTTGAATTCCTCCGCGATAATCTTGTAAATATTCTATTAGTGCAGGAAACCTGTCTGAAGCCCTCGCGTCGCGACCCGAAAGTCGCGAATTACGTCATGGTTAGGAATGACAGACTCACCGCCTCCAAAGGCGGGACTGCCATTTACTATAGGTGGGCCCTGCACGTTGTCCCTCTCGATACTCCCTCGCTCTCACATATCGAGGCGTCAGTGTGCCGTATCTCGCTGACGGGACACCAGCCGATCGTCATCGCATCCGTTTATCTCCCCCCGGACAAGCCCCTTCTGAGCAGTGACATCGAGTCACTGTTCGGCATGGGAGACTCTGTCATCCTGGCAGGCGATTTAAATTGCCACCACACTAGGTGGAACTGCCATCGTACAAACGTTAACGGTAGGCGTCTCGACGCGTTTATAGACGACCTCACCTTTGAAGTAATCGGTCCCCCAACTCCAACATGTTATCCGTATAACATCGCGCTCCGTCCGAGCACTATAGACCTGGCATTGCTTAGGAACGTAACTCTACGCTTGCGTTCCATCGAAGCACTGTCAGAGCTCGACTCAGACCACCGACCTGTCGTTATGCAGCTCGGTCGCCCTCACAACCCAGTCACTGTTACGAGGACCATGGTGGATTGGAATAAGCTGGGCACGTGCCTAGCCGAAGCCGCTCCGCCCATCCTCCCTTACGGCCCGGATTCGAATCTATCCCCCGAGGACACCGTCGAATCCATAAACATCATTACCGATCACATCTCTTCCGCGATCATTAGATCTTCAAAAGAAGTCGATGTGGAGGACAGCTTCCACCGCATCAGACTGTCCCCCGATCTTAGGAATCTCTTAAGAGTTAGGAACGCGGCAATCCGGGCCTACGATCGTCTTCCCACGCATTCAAACCGGATTCGGATGCGTCGTCTACAACGCGAAGTCCACTCCCGCTTAAGCGACGCGCGTAACGATAATTGGCATAGTTATTTAGAACAACTCGCGCCCTCCCACCAAGCATACTGGCGACTAGCTAGGACTCTCAAATCCGAAACTACCGCTACTATGCCTCCCCTCGTACGCCCTTCAGGCCAACCACCGGCATTCGATGACGATGACAAGGCTGAGCTGCTGGCCGATGCACTGCAAGAGCAGTGCACCACCAGCACTCAACACGCGGACCCCGAACACACCGAGTTAGTCGACAGGGAGGTCGAGCGCAGAGCTTCCCTGCCGCCCTCGGACGCGTTACCCCCCATTACCACTGACGAAGTTAGAGACGCGATCCACAACCTACAACCTAGGAAGGCACCCGGCTCCGACGGCATCCGCAACCGCGCGCTAAAACTTTTACCAGTCCAACTGATAGCAATGTTGGCTACAATTTTAAATGCCGCTATGACGCACTGCATCTTTCCCGCGGTGTGGAAAGAAGCGGACGTTATCGGTATACATAAGCCGGGCAAACCGAGAAACGAAACTTCTAGTTACCGTCCGATTAGTCTTCTCCCGACGATAGGAAAAATTTACGAACGGCTCCTTAGGAAACGCCTCTGGGATTTTGTTACCGCGAACAAAATTCTCATAGACGAACAGTTCGGATTCCGCTCTAAACACTCGTGCGTACAACAAGTGCACCGCCTCACGGAGCACATTCTGATAGGACTAAATAGGCGTAAACAAATCCCGACCGGCGCCCTCTTCTTCGACATCGCGAAGGCATTCGACAAAGTCTGGCACAACGGTTTAATTTACAAACTGTACAACATGGGAGTGCCAGACAGACTCGTGCTCATCATACGAGACTTCTTGTCGAACCGTTCGTTTCGATATCGAGTAGAGGGAACTCGTTCTCGTCCCCGTCAACTGACTGCCAGAGTCCCGCAAGGCTCCGCGCTCTCCCCGTTATTATTTAGTTTGTATATCAATGATATACCCCGGTCTCCGGAGACCCATCTAGCGCTCTTCGCCGATGACACGGCTATCTACTACTCGTGTAGGAAGATGTCGCTGCTTCATCGGCGACTCCAGATCGCAGTAGCCACCCTGGGACAGTGGTTCCGGAAGTGGCGAATAGACATCAACCCCACGAAAAGCACAGCGGTGCTCTTCAAAAGGGGTCGCCCTCCGAACATCACTTCGAGCATCCCACTCCGTAGTAGGCGCGCAAACACCTCCGCCGTTAGTCCCATCACTCTCTTTGGACAGTCCATACCGTGGGTCTCGAAGGTCAAATATCTAGGCGTCACCCTCGACAGAGGGATGACATTCCGTCCCCATATAAAAACGGTACGCGACCGCGCCGCGTTTATTCTAGGACGACTCTATCCAATGCTTTGTAGTCGAAGCAAACTGTCCCTCCGTAATAAGGTAAGTCTCTACAAAACTTGTATACGCCCCGTCATGACGTATGCAAGCGTAGTGTTCGCTCACGCAGCCCGCACCCACTTGAAATCCCTTCAGGTTATTCAATCACGATTCTGCAGGATAGCCGTCGGAGCGCCTTGGTTCCTTAGGAATGTGGATCTCCACGACGACCTGGAGCTCGACTCTTTTAGTAAGTATCTACAGTCGGCATCGCTGCGCCATTTTGAGAAGGCGGCACGACATGAGAACCCTCTCATCGTAGCCGCTGGAAATTACATACCCGACCCAGTAGACCGAATGGTAAACCGTCGACGTCGCCCAAAGCACGTCATTACGGATCCTCCTGATCCATTAACGGTGCTTTTAGGCACCACAAGCACCGGTCACCGTCCTCGTCGAACCCGTCGCTTGCGACGAAGGGCTCGACGAGCGAACTAACCCATAGACACAGCCCACTGAGTTTCTCGCCGGATCTTCTCAGTGGGTCGCGTTTCCGATCCGGTGGTAGATTCTGTGAAGCACTGCTCTTGCTAGGGTCAGTGTTAGCAACTCTCCGGTTGAGCCCCGCGAGCTCACCTACGTTAGGGTGAAGCTGAAATAGCCTCTCAAGGCTATCAGCATACGTAGGAAAAAAAAAAAAAAAAGCGGCTTGGCTCTGCCCTTGGCATTGCTGAAGTCCATGGGCGACGGTAACCACTCACCACTCCACTAAAAGGGCAAAAAGATCTATTACAATGAAAATACGATACAATTCTATAAAACGTTAACATTACTTGTTTATTACAAAAAGACAAGTCTTAGTTTTTACACAATTAGCCATTTTGTGTTGGTTATAGCAACTACAACTTCTTTAACACAAACAAATGGAATTACTACGAAACAATTCATAAAATGGAGCTTAACATTCACAATAAATATTTTAGTGATTTTTACATGACTTTGAATTTTTTTTTTACGTATATTACTTTTTACTAATATGAACTAACATTATTAGTAGTAGCCTTATAATAGATAACAACAACATAGATACATTCAATTACATACAATTTTACAATTTTGTAATTTTACAATTACTAATTGCATACAATTACAATACTTAATCAAATTATTAATGTTCATTATAACACTATTTAATTTTATTATTAATATTTATGCTTTATCGATATTTGATTATTTTAAGTTATTTGTGCTTTTAAGCAATGAAATAAACATTAAACATATTCTGAACATTTTCACATAAAAACATTGTCTAGTAAATATTAAATATGGTAGAATAACAGTTTGATTTTACTAATAATTAATTAATTAATAATAGAATAAAATAAACTATAAATCATGTTAATTATTATCAATAGTGGCGTTTGCGCCCATATTTAAACTTATAATAACCAATAATATCAACATTAAGGAAACAATTAACTTTAATTAATCTCGATTAACTAAATAGTAACCTCGTGCCGATATAATATACTCGTATACAAACCACATGCCAATCAATATGCTTTAGTTAACACGTTGACAGCGGCACTAAATTTTTAACTCTTTCCATTCCTGCGGTGCGAGGCGCTTAAGACCTCGTATGAAAACAATCGTAATGGCGTTACGGGTATATTAGATCTCGAAACGTTTAAAAAAAAAAATGTTATTCGAAACCAATGAAGAAAAGTTCTAAAACGATAAAATTTAAATCGCGAATACTTTTCTCGACTACATACTTTGCATTGTTAGTTAAAAACAAAGCCGAAAGACAAAACTTCGAACGCTGTCATAACAGCAACTAAAACAGCGAAGGCCAGACCCGAGTTGATCTCTGGCGTACAAATTACAGTTGAAATAATAACGGAGCGAGTCGCTTCGCCCACACGAATGCGAACTTGATACAGTCAATGTTTGATGTTAGCTGATGTTTGTTTAAAGGAACTAATAAACGGAAAACTAAAGATAAACTAGAAACCGAAGCAGGAAATGCGACCGACTAAACGTTTGCTAACGTTCTCGGGAGCTTGCTGTTTGATCAATACATTTAAAATGGATTGCTCTTTTGTATACTAAAGCTATAAACCGCCAAGTCATGTTTGGCTTATCATAGTGTAGTTTATATTACTGGTTACAGTTTATATTACCGGTGGTAGGAACTGTTGTGAGTCCGCGCGGGTAGGTACCACCACCCTGCCTAATTTCTGCCGTGAAGCAGTAATGCGTTTCGGTTTGAAGGGTGGGGCAGCCGTTGTAACTATACTTGAGACCTTAGAACTTATATCTCAAGGTGGGTGGCGCATTTACGTTGTGGATGTCAATAGGCTCCAGTAACCACTTAACAGCAGGTGGGCTGTGAGCTCGTCCACCCATCTAAGCAAAAAATATAATGACATCGAACTAACCTATTTTTTACTGGATAGCACATTGATGTCGCGCCAGTACACTCCGATAAACGCTCAGCATTAAGTGAACATCTAATTCTAGCCAACGTGGAGAAAATATTAATTTGCGCCAAAAATAAACAAAAATGTAGCCTATAGTACAGCTTGCTGAGTTGGGAGTCGCAATTTCGATTCTGTGTTAGATGCGTTCCCGAAGCATCCACCCTTGATATTACAGGTATCTGGATGCACTCTGGTAGTTGCTAACAAATCCCGCTCCTCCTGGCTGAGTCTATGTTCGTCCATCCTATCAAAGCTGGAAAAGCCTTTTCTTCGATTCTCAGAGAGAAAAAGCTCACGAGCTATCGCGGTCACCTAACGATCGCTGCAGAATACTTATTATAATTCCATTTATGTTAATGAATTCATTTTCAAGTACTGAGATATATTCTCAAACAAATTTATATAAAATTATTGCTAGCAAAAATAAAAATACAACATAAAATTTTACGGACGCTAGCAGACGAGACAAAATCGATTGCCGTCACAAATAATCAACTTTATAGCTTTTAGTTGCACCATTAGGACATTCCGCAATGATTGGCTGTGGCTAAGTAATGAAATCAATACGAACTCGAATTTTAGTTGAAACGGGAAGGTTCTATCAAAAACTCAAGTTACACTAAACTATACGTGCCCCATAACTTTGTTCGCATTATAATTGTTTTCAAAAATGAATGAAATACGCTGAATTCACACAGGACATAGAGTTGCTTACTTCACTCTCTGGTCCATTAACTATTTATCTGTTTGTAGATCCGTTCGTAAGCAAAATCACAAAACTGGCGACAAACTGTCATATTTATTATCAGAGATATACCATAGTCTTGCCCGGGCTATGTCATTTACTACGATAAAAGTATGTTAATCCATCATAAACTATCTTCTGTCAAAATTTCATTGAAATTCATTGTGCTTCTCTGCGACATTAGGTCATAAAAATTTGAACATAAAAAATTACGATTAAGATTAAGAACATATTAATATAAGAAAGAACTAATACTGATACTAATACGTTCTATATTAATATAATAAAGAACGTATTAGTATTAATATAATATTGATACTATGAAGTGGAGAAAGAACAAATAAACCACCTCAGAAGTATGAAATAAGTCAGGTACCCATTTGGAGTGTCGTAAAAATTTAATATCGATGGCTAAGGAATTCTGTTTGGCTTCCTGAGAATTCAGTACCAACGAGTTCCTACACTCAATTACGATTTTATTACTTTTCTTCTTTTCACTTGGAACTACTTGCCACCAAGGAAGATTGATATTTAGGTACCTAACATGTGCCTTATTATAACTAACAGTAAATTAAGTCTTTAATAATTAATTAGTGTTTTTTATCATCATATTTTGTTATAAAGCTAAGTATTGTTTCATGATATTATTTCAGTGCCTTAGGAAACATTTCCATCCTACAGCTCCAAGGTTAATCGAGACAATATTGAACTTTATCAAAACTTCTTCTTATGTATAAATATGAATAATTCATTGTTTAATTAAAATGTTTTGATTAAGTTTACGAATAACATTCAGAGTACTTTCATTATGTAGTGTGATTATGAAATGTAGTTACGACTTTACGTCACTGAAAGTGATTAACACTAAAATTTTATACAACTCGGTTTTTAATTGGACAACGAACTGCATCATATAATGGTACTATACTCATAGCTACAAACTATGTACCAATATGGGGCACTAGAATAGACTATACTGGACTACCTTTAATACGGGATGGAATTTTTGATAGGTGAATTTACTTTACCTAAACGAAGAGTATTACAGATTTTTTAATTTTATTTATTGCTTAGATCGGGTGAAAGCCCACCTGGTGTAAAGTGGTTACTAGAAACCATAAGCCTCTACAACGTAAATGCGCCACCCCCATTGAGATATAAATTCTAAGGTATCAGTATAGTTACAACGGCTGCCCCACTCTTCAAACCGAAACGCATTACTGCTTCACGGCAGAAATGGGCGTGGTGGTAGGACCTACCCTTGCGTACTCACAAGAGGTCCTACCACTAGTAAAAGCCACCAGAAATGACGCTTCACAAGCATATAATATACAGGGATAATAATATGTATTCCTGGAAATGTAATCCGGGGGTCGTGGGACGCCTAATGGATCGATCGGCCTTTGGCGATGTCGCGGAGAACATAATTGGTTTTAATTAGAATGATACAATCATTTCAGCCCCTGTTTCAAAAGCTTTTAAAGGTATGTTTACATATTTACTAGTACAGTAATTTTATCAGCTTCAGGTCCTATTTCGTGAAAACTATTTTGTCATTTAACTTCAAATTCGCAACTAGAAATACTCCACTTCTAAGAAACTATTCTGCATTATATCTAAGTAAAGGAAACATTTTAAAACGATTTCGTGAAAAGTTTTTTTTTTAAGTTCTGTTGTTCCATTATTGTAGTCGGAATGGAATAAGGGAAATATTTAACGATATTTGAAGTACAGGTCTCTATATTGTAAGCTTTAATGAAATGTTACTTAAAAACCTCTGTATTGGTTTTGAGGAGGATTTACGTGTTGCATTTATTAATTAATTTGTTTTCTAAATTCCAAATGGCTATAATATAGGTAGTGTTACGCGCTGGGGTTAGGGATAAATAAAAATTCTACCGAAAGACTAACTAACACTGTATTAAGACTTTAAAATTCTCAATTCACTTCTTCCGCTTCGCTTCAGGTGATCCGTTCGCTGTTTCGCTTCGAATAGTTGCGATTACTAAATGCCTTCGTGACATCCCTGCAACGCGTTTATAGTCAATACATCCCTAGAATTATTGAGAACATTCCTCACAAGTCGAGTATTCTCGATATGTGTTTCCGCCATTTGACAATAGATGGCATTGTACATCTCGAGCGTTCTAGATTTCACTGGTTCTTTTGATATTCGTTTCTGCTATTCGACGATAGATGACGTTGCTCTTACTGGCGTAACGTACGGGTTCCACGTGAAAGAAAATTGGATGTCTCTACATGTTTTATTAATTGTCACATTTATAATAGGGGTTAAAGTATGAAATTGCCTTTTATTGTAATAGGTACTTCGAATTGACATAAAACCTTCATGGTTTGCAATGAATGATGAAATGCTCGATAAAGGTAGTGATATAAATTAACATGACTTATTACTAATATTAACTGATAGAGCTTTTTATTTTGTGTAGAGCTAAGGTATATATTGTTTAGGATTACATTTCTTTTGTGTTAATTTTAATTTTCTACCTGTAATTAATTATTATTACTAATGTAGTTTTGAAGTCGTCGTAGCCTAAAGGATAAAACGTCCTTTGCATTCGTGCAACGGTGTTCGAATCCGCACCAATTTTTCTAATGAAATAGGTACTTGACGAATGTTTGCGATTGACTTCCACAGCGAAGGAATAACATCGTGCAATAAAAATAAAACCCGCAAAAATTATAATTTGCGTAATGAGTGGTGGTAGGACCTCTTGTGACTCTGCATGCGTGGGTACCACCGCCCCGCCTATTTTTGCCGTGAAGCAGTAAATTTTGTTTGCTAACCGTACGTGCTCTCACACCTTCATTGACGCGTATACAAATTGGTCACTCACACAGCTAAGGACGTCGCGCAGTCGTACTTAGCAACAACTCTATTCTTCTTAGTGCGTGCCGCCACGCACCGGCCGGCCGGCGCCTTTTTACGTCATTATTACGCGCTTCATCATTATTTTGCTGCGATGTTAAGATGTTATGTTAAGCCATCCTCGATAAATGTGCTATCTAACACTGAAATAATTTTTCAAACCGGACGAGTAGTTCCTGAGATTAGCGCGTTCAACCCAACAAATAAACTTTTCAGCTTTATAATATTAGTAACCATTATATATACTATATTTTATATATAATAGTATTTTAGGATCCTAACATAGCCTAGATTGCCTCACTAAGAGATTTGTGGATTAATTTGTTCTATTAATGTTATCGTTAAGCTAGCAGATAGTCTGCTTTGAAACCGACCAGGGACTGTATTCATAAGTAATTGGAATTACAAACTTGACAACCACAATATTCCAGTCATTGCAAGCTTAACCCATTGGGAAACTACGGTGCCATTGTAGTAGTTATACCTCGAAAGGCGAATTATGGTTGATTACGCCAACGCCCTGAGGCTAGATCGTGCTACCTAACTAACCGACTTAAGATTTCATTGAAATTTCAAGCTTTGTGTAAATAACAATAATAGCGGCTTTGTCGTGAATTTCGTTGGCACGCTCTACAGGATTTTAGCACAACCATCGCTTACCCGAAATATTTGAGGTATGAACAGGATCCAGCACTAAAGATAATCGTGGTTGACTCATGTCGATACACTTGGTAGCTCTTTTGAGGAAAATTTAATGTCCGAAACGAAATATCTTAAATGTATTCTTGTTTAACTCCCTAATTTCTTCTACATTATTCACAACTGTCCGCTACATTCAAAACAAAGACTTGTACATAAACTTTTATAAACAATGACGAACATGAACTCTTGCGAAGAATTTTTTTTGACATAATAATTAAGTCGACTATTTTCAAAGTCAAGCTTCAGTCCGGAGTAAAGTTTATCCTTTATACTTAAGCTGCTTATTTTTTTTAAAAGTTTCTACGAGTCAGCGTCCTTGTTATACTTACACATATAAGAAAGGGAAGGAAGTTGGAGTAAAAAAAACTTACACAGCTGATACTCCTAAAAATCAACTTTCCGATTTGGTTTAGTGTGCTGCAATTTATTTTTGCGTAAAGAAAAAACAATCAGCTTTCTTTATTCATTTATAATGAACGTAGACTTTCATTAAGATAACAGGACAATACTCGTACCCATTGAAAATAATCAAATTGTTTGAAAATCTCAACTATCAACTCTCCTCTCGAGATCCAAATCAAATTATACTTGTAGGAGAACGGCGAGAACGTGTCGACCGCTCTATTTAAGATGATTGCCGTCGGGATAATATGCTCGAGGAGCCACTCATGTGTGTCTGTAGTCATGCCAGTCTACACAGTGTAGGCGGTTTGTGGTCGCTAGTTCTTATTCCAATGGCGTACATATTTTATTTCCTTCGACTTTCGCGGTATGTAGACATAATTAAAAGTACTTATTCAAAGTATCTATATATTAATACGTGAAGCAAAAACTGTCTATCCCTTTTAACGAAAATTGCGCGGACGGAGGAATATGAAATTTTCCACACTTATAGAGAATATAGAGAAGAAGTGCACAATGCTAATATTTTTTTTAAAATAATGGATAAAATATACATTAAATCAATAAAGAAAACAGTACTACATACCATGCATTTGACGCACACATGTATACTATTTATTGTCAAACTTTTGTTCTTGACGTCTGTGGTCAAATTGAGAATAGATTAAATATTGTTTGTCTTTATTAATATTTTTTTATAGTTGTAGCCTTGGCGAAATTTGCGATTATAGATGTATAAAATATAATCATAATAGTGTACAAACTTACAATTCCAATTATAGTCGAATTTCGACTACTGCGGGACCTCTAGTATAAAGTAAAAGGTCATTTTAATCTTATGTTAATAATGTCCTTGTATATAATAATTTCTGACGTTTCGAATGCTATCCGGTTTTCGTAGTCACGCACGACTCACAGTCTAAAAACTATCCGTATTTTGGTTTAAATTTCTTAAGCCAAGCCTGTCTCCTATTTGTTTTTCAAAGTAAACATTACATTTAAAGATTACGTATACTCTCATCGCTAAAGTACAGTATTGAAATTCTATTTTTTAGTTACATTACATTAGATACAGTGCTAAATCAGTATTCCAAACTTAGTAACCCGGTACCTGATACCTAACTACCTGATACCTGCCTCTTTAAGGCGCAGAATAAATGACTGCTTTGCGGCTCATGCTCATGAACGATTTCGGACTCCGTGTATTAAAATAAAATCAGCAAGATTGATAGATGTAATGTGTATAATATTGGCCCACGTTTGGGAATACCACCACCCTGATTATTTCTACTGAAAAGCAGTTATGTATTCCAGTTTGCAGAGTTGAACAGCCTTTTTGAATTACAATTGAGGCTTCGACCTCACGTCTCAACATATCGTTGTACACGTTGTGATTTCTATGGAACGTATCACTTTACAGTAGATGAGCTTTGAGGTCTACCTAGTTAAAGCTCTTTTAACTTTTAAAGCATGTAAATTTGCATCTCATAAAAAAATCATATTTTATAGTTGAAGTTTTTTATAAAAATCGCGTCGATTATGAAAGAGCAGCTTAAAAAGTCAACAAGTAGACATTTCGCTTGGCACGAGACTAAAGTTGTATGGCTGGCAGCGGAGAAAACCCTACTTCATTATATTCGCTAAAACATTTCCAGCTGCAACCGTTTCTGTCATTTACATTTTGATTAATCAAATAGGTCTTTTTAATCTGAAACGTACACGATATAGAGCGAAGAAAGACTTGACTTTAATCAATTAGATGTGAATAAATTACAATATTTTTTTGTGGGGGATGGTTTTGTAAGCATTTTAGATTCAGTATTTCACAATTAGTAGATAATAAAAGCTAAATGCAAAATAAAATTTATTGAAAGCAAACTATTAACGCGGAATTACATTACATTTAAATACTTTACTTCCGAAAAAACCAAAAAAATAATTGTGTGTCACTGGGCTGTAAGATTGAGACAAAAATTTCATAAAAAATTCCGTGTTCATAGAAAAATAAATTAATGGTTAAATATTGAGTTTAATTGGTATATTTATTTTTCATAAGTCAAACTAAGCAAGCATCTTGAGACGTTTAAATTCAGTTTTACCTTTGAGGCAAATATTTCAAATATCTAAAATTTTTTCTTTTTTTTTTCTACCTATGCTGATAGCCTTGAGAGGCTATATTAGCCTTAGCGAGTAGGTGAGCTCAGGGGACTCAAACCTGGCGAAGTCGCTAACACTGACCCTAGCAAAGGCAGTGCTTCGCAGAATCTACCACCGGATCGGAAACGCGATCCACTGAGAAGATCCGGCGAGAAACTCAGTGGGCTGTATCTGTGGGTTACTTTATTCGCCGAGCCCTTCGTCACAAGCGATGGGTTCGACGAGAACGATGACCGGTGCTTGAGGTATCTAAAAGCAGCGTTAATGTATCGGGAGGGTCCGAAATGACGTGTTTTGGGCGACGTCAACTGTTTACTATTCGGTCCAAAGGATCGGGAATGGATTTTTACATAACAATATACATACCATACATGTGTTTTTTTAATGTGATATAATCTAGAACACAGAAACTTTCTAAATGCGTCCAAGAGACAAAGCAACAAAGGAATCGTGTCCTAGAAAGGAATCCTTGGAATTACGGAATGCTATAAGATATTAAATCGATATTGCAGCGAACACGAGAACTGTACTTTATTAAATTTTATTGGGAATGCTTTGACTCACCACTGTGTTTTTATGGAAACCGATGTATGTTTAAACTATGTATTATTACCTGTGGAAGATAAATTAAAGATTAATTGATGGTTGTTCAATAATAAATATGTAGCTGTTTATTAAATTTCGTGAGTAGTCTGACAAATCATGATTGTACAAAATTTTCAGACGAGGTCTCGGCCCTTATTTAATCATCACAATCTAACTAGTTAGGTCATAAGTATTGTCACACAGTACAAAACTTTTCTTTTAGAATGCTGGCCACAAAAAAGTTTATTGAATTCGAATTTCGAATTGTTCATGAAAATAAAAATGTATACTTTTAGAATTTTTACTCATTTTTAAATATGGAGTGGACGCTTAAAGAAGACCGTGTCGCAGTTATTGCGTTGCATCGTTGCGGTTACGCGCCAATTCAAATTTTTAACATCCTGAAAAATTTAAATATAACCAAAAGATTCGTTTATCGTACCATCAAACGATACAATGAAGACTCTAGTGTAGATGACTGGTCAAGAAGTGGTCGCCCTCGGTCTGTTAGGACTCCAGCAGTGATAAAAGCTGTGAAGGCGCGAATTCAAAGAAATATCAAACGTAAGCAGAAACTGTTGACCCTTCAGATGGGGTTAAGCAGAACCACGGTGAAAAGGGTGTTAAATGAAGACTTAGGGCTTCGGGCATATCGAAGAAAAACAGGACATCGTTTGAATGCTCGTCTAATGGACCTGAGACTGAAGAGATGCCGCGCTTTGTTGAAGCGGTACGCGGGAAAAAAATATCGGGAAATTCTTTTTTCGGATGTAAAAATTTTTACCGTAGAAGAGAGCTACAACAAACAAAATGATAAGGTGTACGCACACAGTAGTGAAGAAGCGAGCAACCGTATTTCGCGTGTCCAACGAGGTCATTTTCCATCCTCGCTCATGGTATGGTTGGGAGTTTCTTATTGGGGCTTAACAGAGGTACATTTTTGTGAGAAAGGTGTAAAAACAAATGTAGTTGTGTATCAAAATACAGTCCTGACGAACCTTGTGGAACCTGTTTCTTATACCATGTTCAATAACAGGCACTGGGTATTCCAACAAGATTCGGCGCCAGCTCATAGAGCGAAGAGCACACAAGACTGGCTGGCGGCGCGTGAAATCGACTTCATCCGGAGCGAAGACTGGCCCTCCTCCAGACCAGATTTGAATCGGTTAGATTACAAGATATGGCAACACTTGGAGGAAAAGGCGTGCTCAAAGCCTCATCCCAATTTGGAGTCACTCAAGACATCCTTGATTAAGCCAGCCGCCGATATTGACATGGACCTCGTTCGTGCTGCGATAGACGACTGGCCGCGCAGATTGAAGGCCTGTATTCAAAATCACGGAGGTCATATTGAATAAACTTTAGTGTCATAAGAATCTATGTTTTGTTAAGTTCATTTTGGTATATGAATGGTTACATAATGAATAAACTTGTTTCAATTATTTTACATTAAACATGTGACAGAATTTATGACCTGACTAGGTATAAGCAGCGTTACTGATATATTGGAAGCCGCTGCGCGTTTTTGCCTTTTTTCAGCAAATTGACATCCTTTTTTTTATTGCTTGGATGTGTGGACGAGCTCACAGCCCACCTGGTGTTAACTGGTTACTGGAGCCCATAGACATCTACAATGTAAATGCGCCACTCACCTTGAGATATAAGTTCTAAGGTCTCAGTATAGTTACAACGGCTACCCCCCCCCCTTCAAACCGAAACGCATTACTGCTTCACGGTAGAAATAGGCGGGGTGGTGGTGGTACCTACCCGTGCGGACTTACAATAGGTCCTACCACCAGTGATTACGCAAATTATAATTTTGCGGGTTTGATTTTTATTACACGATGTTATTCCTTCACCGTGGAAGTCAATCGTGAACATTTGTTAAGTACGTATTTCATTAGAAAAATTTGTACCCGCCTGCGGGATTCGAACACCGGTGCATCGCTACATACGAATGCACCGGACGTCTTATCCTTTAGGCCACGACGACTTCAAACTTCATGAAACGTGCACAGTCTTTTATTCGATATTCGTGGAAAAATATTAGAAATCAGATCTCAAAAAATCGGTGTCGTATCGCTTCGAAGTCGAGCAGATGACAGCTAAAATTATACCCTTATTTACCATCGAAGTGTCAATAACAAGTGATTTTTTTGCCTGTTTTATACCAAAAATTGTAGATTCGGCACTCAAAACTAACTGCCTTTAAATAAAACGAGGAATTGGACCGTCCGTCCTTAAAGCCAAAAAGGTAAGCTAGGACCTTTATTTTAAAATAATATTCGTTCGATGAGCTAAGCGTCAGTAATACCTATTGTACATGGGCAATATAAAATGGCCGTCCTGGCCAAGCGACAAGGCATCCAGAACAACACCAATGCATACATCTATATATATAAAAATGAATTGCTGTTCGTTAGTCTCGCTAAAACTCGAGAACGGCTGGATAGATTTGGCCAATTTTAGTCTTGAATTATTTGTGGAAGTCCAGTTCTCTGGACTTCCACCTGGACTGGACTGGTTTAAAAGGTAGATAAATATTAAAATGCTCGGAATTAAATAAAAATTACAATTTTGTTTTTCCTTTGATGTGTCCCCCGTCGGACGGATTCCTGTTGTTTGTTTTAAGTTTATTTTATACCAAAGTCTAGGTCTTTTATTTGTCGATTGAGGCACTACAAAGTCTGCCGGGTCAGCTAGTTAAAAATAATTATTAGATAATGGATGGAATCATCTATATAGGTTAGAATTTCTATAGTTCATAATCAATCAACATTATTTTAAAGTATAATCTCGCTTTTTTTTGCCATTTTATTATATTATTTACAGTCATAATGGTCATGGATGACGAATTCATGTCTACTGCTGCTCAGTTCCGAGAGAAACTTCCATTTGCATCAATAAAAGTATGAACAGAAGAAAAAATAATTTAATAAAACGACAGATAGTCCCGATTTTCCGTGAATAAAACAGATATCCTAAGAAATTTAGTTACATTTCAACAATAATTTGATATTAATTAAAATGTGATAATAAATTTTATATGTATGTATATTAATTAAAAGTCTCATACTAGTAGTGCCTATGAGTATACGAGTATATAATGAATCTCATGACCGTACAATAAACATTCTTTTAACGTTTGAATGAAAAAATTCATTGGCATGATCACAAATGTTATTTTCTAAACAATATTACTCTATACATGATCATACTTCATGTTTTCAGGTCAGTTCCGTGAGCTGTTCAATTTAATCTAAGCCACACTGGATACATTGTCGCTCACCAGCGTTATCGACTCACTCGTCAGCGGGTCAGTCTTACCCCCCATATGGGTGGTACCCACCCGCTCTGTTTAGACGTCCATTCAAACCTAGACTTTTAGTTAGAGGTTAAGGCCGTGAACTGTAGTCACTGGAGTTCAAATTCGAGGCAACTTTCGGTTCCTTATTCACATTCATTTTAAGGGCCGCTTTGAATTCCAATAACAACTGCATTTTTTATTTGAACAGTGTTAAGAAATGACATCGTTTTTAAATTGGTTTGTAAAACAAAATCATTGCCCTTTATTAGTTGCAGGGTTTTTTATAAACTTTCGGCCCACCTAATTGAGTGGTATATGGGCTCCGTAAGCGCTACCGCACAAATGCCATCTTCCGGCATAAGAAATAAGGTCGTAATTGGGTTGTATAAACGCTTTCTACTCTTCAATCTGAAGCGAATGAGCAGCTCGCACCAGCGATTTAGCAATTTTACTAATTCGAAGTACGATTTTTATACGATGCTATTTCTCAACAGCGGAAGTAGTCCGAGAACACATGCTACCTACAAATGTACTAAAAAGATCGGCCCGTGAACTAAGGCACGATTCGTAATACTGAATTCGAGTTACCGCGGACATGTTGAAAATACGCACTAAGCCACGTACATACGTGTCGTATCAATTACGTTGGAACAATGGCTGTCCCGAGCATCATACTAGAATGCATAATTGCTACACCGCAGAAATCCATGGATTGATGGTATCAATTAATAAGCTCTTAAAATCAACTATGCTTAGGAGCAAAGGGAGTTAGGTAAATGAGGAGAAGATTATAGCCGAAAGTTTGTATCTTCTTCAAAGTAGGTATGCGAAAATATTGAGGTCCTATGAAATAATATATCCACGAATTTATCAATGAGTTTTTTTTTTTTAATTTCATTATTTCTTATTTATTTTCATTTCTGACTTTCTTTATTCTTACAATATTTGTTATTTCCTTTGAACAGGAAAAATAACATTATCATATTCTGCTAATGGAACAGTATGAAACTAGCCATATATATTTTCATTTTCTGTACAAAAAAGTGGAAAAGATAAAAATAATCTCGCGAGCTTTCTTTCTTTTGTTGTTTCGAACAGGTGGTACAACCTTGAAAGCTCAATTTTCAAGTTGACCAAAAAAAAAGTTATTTCCGCTTTCTCCGACCTTAATTACAGAAAGCTTTTAATTTATGAAAGGATCGTATCAAAGACAAAGTTGTTCTTGTAATTTAAAGTAGCGTTTTGCAAGTTTTTTTTTTTAATTAACAGCAACTAGAAATTGCATTATGTGTGTTTTACGATTCATTAATAAATTAATATTGATATATGTATGTTTTTGATTGTTAATTATGTTTTAATTTATGTCAGTTTTTTCTCTTTTTAGAATATTTTACCTTTTATTATTTTTTGTCTGTTTAGCCGCGCCCTTTCCCGAAAGTACATGACTAATTTTCAGATAGACAGAAATTACTTTAGAGCAGAGCAGCTAATAATTCTACAAGTTATTTGGCTAATCATTTTATTAAGTTGAAATCTCTGCCTGTCTATAATGTTTTCCTAACCAAATTACTGAACCAATTTTGACGTTTCTTACAAAAACACAATATATCCCATTTTTAATCTGTAATTCAGATATATGAAACAATACGAAAAAAAAATCAAATTTTTTAAATAATATGGTTTAGATCACACATTTAGATCATTAAGAAGGTGAAATCGCTTTCGGATTTTATTATATAAAACTTATTTAGAAGTTAGCAAAACTTAATGTTTTCTAATTTTAGACTATATTGGGTTCGCCACGCTTATTATTTATCAAGAGCTATAACAACACATTTTTTTTTGTTTTTCGTATAAAGTTATAATTGTTATATCTATATAAAAATGAATTGCTGTTCGTTAGTCTCGCTAAAACTCGAGAACGGCTGGACCGATTTGGCTAATTTGGTCTTGAACTATTTATGAAAGTCCAGAGAAGGTTTACAAGGTAGACAAATATGAAAATACTCGGAATTAAATAAAAATAACAATTTTGTTTTTCCTTTGATGTGTCCCCCGTCGGACGGATTCCTTTTGTTTGTTTTAAGTTTATTTTATACAAAAGTTTAGGTCTTTTATTTTTCGATTGAGGCACTACAAAGTCTGCCGGGTCAGCTAGTTTATAATATATATTATAAGTTACAATGAAGATGAATTTCTATTTAAGCATTTGTGACAAATCTGTACAATCGAAATCCACAGTCGCCCACTATAATTCATTTAATTTTAAAATTTCAAAACTACACCGCTGAGGATACACAAGAAAAGTGCTAAATTAAATCGATCTCTATTATTAAACTATTAAAGCTCAGCTAAGTAACAAATAAAAATATAAAACCGTTGAAATCATATTCTGTGGCCTCGACAACTAATCTTTATTAAGGTGAAACCTGAACATTGTAATGTGAGTGAGCTGAAGCCTCATTGCAGTTAATGAAAATAGATTGCTGAAACCAGGTCGGAGATCTAACGAGGCGCCGGCCGATTGCGAGTTTTGTCACGTTTAAAATGCTAAAGTTTTTTTTTATTTTCCATTAACGTAAGCTAATGCAAAATTATAATATCATTTTACATGATACCAGTACAATGATCCTTATAATATAGTCTAGTCTATTTAAAATATATTCAGTGAATAGCTTTGTGCTCTCAAAACTGTCTTGAAACAAATAAGTATCTATTAATAATATATATTCTTATAATTATATTTAACCATTAAAGTGAAAGTAATTCGAATAAAAAGAAAGTATTTCAAGTCATTAATGAAATTCCATACGATCCGAGGACTTAACAATGGAGAGTTTCTTATAGGAATATTGGATTCCGCTATCTGTCTCGGTTCAGAAATGCGAATGAAACGCGATTGCGAACTATGAGATATTGGAAAGGCATTCATTAATTCTTGGACATTTTTGGACACTTAGTGGAAGTTATTACGTTAACTGAAAATATAAAAAAAAATTATTTTTAGCTGATCAATTGAAAATACGGATCAAAAAAGAAGTATTGATTACCGATACGCTAATATATATAAAATACGCTAATATATATGTAACAATTTATTATTATAAACTAAAAGTCAAATCAAAATAATTTAACATAAATCTGAATAAACTGACACAGTAGAACAGATCTTCCAATGCGCTTGAAGGAGGCACAGTTCCCAAGATACTGGCTACGTTGCCTCGTTGGACAGCCAGACTCACTCTCTGTGCAAAGTACCAGCCAGCCTTGGCATCACGTGTAACCTCCTTCAAGCGTTTGGAGATTTCTGTTAAGTCTGTCTCTTTTTAGCTCATAATCTTGGTGTAGTTTCATGCGATATTGGGTTTGTATTCAAAATTTGGAATGGTGGGAGGGAGTTCAGTTCCAAAACCAAATGAAATATCGTCTTTCCGCATTAAAAGTGTACAATTTCCAAAAATATTCGAAATTGAATTAATATGCGGAATCATTTGGTATGGACCAGTATTTTTCTCATAAATACTTTCAAAAAGTGTAGTTTGGTTTTAGATTTTTTTTTGTTTGCCTATGTTTTGACTACTTTTAACAAAATCAATACATAATTTTATCTTACTTTAAAATGCAGATAATGTAACTGGTAAAAAATAAAAAATAAATGTTGCAAAGATGATTAATATTAAAAATATCACATGTTAAAGCTTTAAAACACTCTCCTGTAAAATTAGTAAGTTTTGAGATTATACAGTTTTAATGGGAGAAGACGATATGGTAGATAGCTAATGCAAGCTATGGAGGAGCGCAATATCAGGTAGTAAAGATGTACCAGACCCCAAACTCACGTGTAGCAATAAAGAAATGGGTCATATCAAACACTGCATGACTTACCAAAAAAAAAGAACATTAGCTGTTAGATCACGATTTTGGAAACACTCATGGAAAACATTTATTTGAAGTTTTAAAAAGATCCACCCCGCTCCTTTTAAGTCTAATTGAATTAGAACGCATTTCAATCAGATCGCTTAAATTCGGCAAAATCATTGAAATGCTGAATTTACTAATCAAATATGCGAACCTATTCGAAAAGGAGATTTCAATGATATGTTAAAATCAAACACTACAGCCCCTAGCTATTGACAGGCCTCGCCTTATTTACTTGGGCAATTTAACCGATCAAAATAATATAGACTAGCGACCCGCCCTCGCTTCGCTTCGGAAACATTAAAACACACACGAAACCAAAAAAAGAAAAAAAAAAAAAGAAAAAAAAAGTAGCCTATGTTCATCAGGGACAATGTCGACTTCTAATGGAAAAAGAATTTTTCAAATCGGTCCAGTAGTTTCGGAGCCTATTCGAAACAAACAAACAAACAAACAAATCTTTCCTCTTTATAATATTAGTATAGATATAGATTTGCTAAATTTGACATATCCGCTGCAAGCAGGCAGCGCAGGACCAGTCTTTGTGGCGAGGGTTGGGAGAGGCCTATGTCCAGCAGTGGACGTCTGTAGGCTGATAAGAAGAAGAAATTTAACATAATTTTTTATTTATTAAACTGCATACAAACCTATTTATTGGTTATTATCATCTAGTCCTACTTGTTTAGTATGGCGTAACAGAAACAATATTATTTAGGTATTTTTACTGATATTATTGGTTAATTTTTAAACATCCTAGCTAAAAAATAACCAGTGATCATTTACAGAAAAATAATTTAAGTCAAAGCATTAGGAAAATTCAACAGAAATCATTACAGTTTTTACTTACACTTATATTTTAAAGGTTTAGGTGTAACAATATACAAGTTCAGGCCCTGACGGAGTTTAACATTTTCGGTTCATAAAACCCAATATCAATGTCGTTTGGGTTGTAGATTCTTCTTCTTCTTGTCAGCCCATGGAGGTCCACTGCTGGACATAGGCCTCCCCCAAGCCTCGCCACAAAGGCCGGTCCTGCGCTGCCTGCATCCAGCGGATCCCCGCGAACCTCAATAGATCGTCGGCCCATCTTGTGGGAGGCCTACCCACGCTCGTTTTTTATGGTTGTAGATATTTATTTTTTATTCTCGCGTATTTTGAATGTTCCACAGAGAGAACTCTAAGTGAAACCGTATCTATACTTAATAGTGATTGCTTCTAAAAAGAAATCTAACGATTCTGCGATGACTTAAAATGTGTTTAACCATTTTGTTATCGTGTAGTGTTTTCTTTTCGTACATGTTTTGCGGTACTCAATATGGATAATAAGAAAAAAAACAGGAAGATGTTGAATACGGATTTATTTCACAAACATTCCACCTCGATATAACACCTTTGAGAAGTCAGTTCATTACAAGAATCATGCAGCACGGATAACAGGCGTTGACTTATAAAAGTACCTTTGAAGGCAGCGTGCAGCCTGCAACTTCTTAATGGCTTTACTTTTGCTTTGTTGAGTGTAGCGGCGTTCCGTAGGCGCGAATGTTTCAACGAGTCGGTCTGGAAATTTTCTTTGTGAATTTCTCAAGTCATTTTCGCTTGAAGACTTTTATGGATGTGACGTTGCCTTCAGTGTACTTTGATTACTTTTATTTTGCACGATATTTTCACGACGCAGATTTTACTAACGAAGGTGACTTCATTCTGATGAAGACACGATACATTTGGTGTATGTATACTGTAGTGTAGTTACATTTACTGTGGGACAACGCTGTCGATGTTGAAATGAATTTCGTTCTGCAGTAGAGCACTAAAATCTCATAAAAGTTTTAAGTTTAGAAAAGCTATCAAGGATCGTTTGTGGAGTAATGTTAATGGTTATAAAGTGAATAGTTACCTAATAGACAGTACGATGGGTAAGGCTTGCTCTGAGATCGTATTATTTTAAGTATTAACTCCCTAAAATTTGGTAATATGCGAAAAAGAAAAAAAAACATAGCTATATATAAAAGAAAAGGGATATAAAACGAGTAATAGTAATGAAAAAGATTAATCTGCCGAGTTTATTTAGAGATAACATGTTTTGACAATGAACAAGTATGTATACAAAGGCATCCATCTAGTTCCGTTGTGTAGTACTAAAATAAGACCAAAGTGTTTTTGTTGCAAATTTAAGAGTATTATCTTACAATGAATGTGGGAGAGATTAACATATTTATTTTCTTTTTGAAGCTTTATATTAATTAAATAGCTCCTCACCCCTCCATAGGGTTGCCAGCTCAGCTTTCATTAGTTAATGAGTGCTAACAAATGCTCAGATTTGCAGCCCATTAGCAATGTGCCGGCACATTATGTAGTAAGTAGGTTTATTGGTCCAAATAAACACTCAAACAAAAATCGCACACAGAAAATTACGTTTTCGTTTATTACTTAATACGTATTTATTTTATTTTCTATTCACATATTTCGTTTAACAGAAACAAAGACTTCATTATTATCGACACGGTGTTTATCACACCTGTCTGGTGAGTTTCGTTTTATTCTTGGTATTCGTGGTATTTATTATACGAGGCTATTTAATGTCTCAGAACCAGAACAATAATTTCACCCACGCTCTCGAAGCGAAAAAGCCCATAGAATAATTTTAAATAGATAAACCAGCTATAAGAACCAATGGCTATTTTGGTTAGAACATTTTTCATTTTGTACTCTGGCAACAATTGCGGCTACGCAAGTCCGGCTCCGACCTTTTGTTTTACTCCCACATCGTAGTCACCTACTATTTCAGGGTTCTTAATTTCTAACTGCCTATTCACCCTGTAATTTCTATGTCAAAAGTATGAGTAGATCTTGTTGTAAGCTAACGCGGTACTACCACCATCATGTCACGAAACAATCATGGGTTCCGTTCTGAAGTTCACAAAATGGGTTAATCCAATGCCATTACGATTTATTGGCTCTTCGAGGTAGATTGATGGACGGTAAGCATTGTTCCTTCGGTAAATAAGGTTCAAATACTTAATAATCTTTGGCTAGAAAAACTTGTAAACACAAAAGGAATCATTAGTGATATTGGATTTTCAAACATATTATGTAATTTAAAAGACAGTGCCGTACTAAGCTGTACTGTGACATGAATTAATAATCCAGTAACACTTAATGAGAGAATACGATATCTTTCATTGTAATTACTTCAGCGTCGCAATTAATACTATTGTGCGTTCATTCTGGTCTAATTAGTAACACAATCACGATTCCAGCTTTACGCAAATCTTCGGGCTGAATTATTTCTGTGTATTTTTTTTCTCAATTATTATCACCTCCTCTCATAAACCTAATATAAACTTTACATTTTAAGAACATTTTGTGTTTAATATCAATATTTTTGATAATTTAAATGTAATGGAAGTTACATTACTCGAAACAAAATCAAAAATTTTAAAACGATTAGGTTGTTTTCATATCCAAATTTCACGTAAAATCTGAAAGTTCACATTAATAACTTGCATTGATTAGTAATAAGCAGTTATAAGAATTAGGAAATAATTCTGTTCAACTCGAATAACTATGACGAAAAAAATTTCGGGCAAGCTCTGTATTCTCGGGCCACACAAACAAAATAAATAAAATTACCTTCAAATTAATCAACAAAAAATATAGTTAATGAAATTGTGCCAGAATATAGAAGGGAAATATGTGACGTGAAACGTGTGTGAGCTACGAGGACCCTTGTTAAAGCGATGCAAAGGTTGATGACCCTTCAACCCCTCGCAAAGCGCTACGGCATTGAAACGCGGAAAGCGAATACTCATAATTCCAGATCGAATGCACTTGTAAATCCCAAGAGGAGTCCAGTTTCGTTACGTCAAATAATTTATTTTCTGGAAAGTTTCGAAAGTCACTTTTTCCACAACCTTTGGTGAAAATGGTACTCAATATTACCAATACAGCGTAATTGTATACACTTTTAATAATGTACGATGATTGGCCATAATGCTCTACATAATTTTCTGTTCGTTACTTTTTTAAATATAATGCACCATAATTTCGTCTTTATAATCTTAAATAGGTACTTTTTTCGACCAAAATTCATATTTATACCGTCTGCTGTGGTCTATACCATCTTCAAAAATTTCATTGCATATACATGTGAGCGGACGGTAGTAAGTAATGACAATAGCGGCTGATAATTTATTTCAATCCAATAAATAATTGAAACAAGCTTTTATTTAAATTAAATAATTTGTAGTAGCTAGGATTGTTCATTATTAAAGTTAAGCTAAAAGTCAATTGACATTCTTTCGGTTCGTACTTAGGCTTAGCTAACGGAATTAAATGGTTGCGCTTGTGGCATCGTTATACAAATGAGGTCAACCAGCAACAGGTGATTCTAAACAGGAACATCACTACAGTGTCACGTAAGGTATAATAGCAGTATAGTCTTCAAATGGCCTCAATTCATTATTCCTTAATGCACACGTAACATTATTAGGCGTATAGTTGTCTTATTTTGAGAGCAATTCTTATTTCAAACCCATAATCCATCTAACTTAAAAACTCTATCAAATCTATGTGTACCTTTAAGATTAATGAAAAGAAATAGGATTAAAGTCAAATGGGTATCGTCGATATATACAATATGTTAAGAGCTCCTGATATCAATAACGCTAAGTATTAGTAGCAATGCCATCTCGAAACAGACAAATAGCTTGAATGGCACAACACACTAAAATTATGACATCACAATTAGACTATTTTGATACTGGTTATGGTAATTTGATTCTTAAGTCGTTCACATAGGGATTGAAATTTTAACACTAGGCACACGGCATACCACTACGACTAACGCTAATCCTCTGATACGAATTTTCTCAACAGATGCTAGTGCATAGGATAGTAGCACTGTAATTTATTATTTAAGCAATGCGACAGTAAAGTGCAGAATTGAAAACATGAATAATCAACTCTAGTTGTAACGGATGTCAGAATATTGACAACGTTATTTGAATTTCGATATATCTGTGATATTATGTGTTTACAATGAGGTATTCATATTAAGAGCAATATTTTAAAGCGCCATTGATTGTGCATATTAATATTTGATTTTGGGTGATTTTTAAACTTAGTTGGTTGATCGCAATTACTCGATTATGTTTAATTATTTAAATGATTAAATACGCGACTTCAAGTTCATTTCTCAAATTGGGTGTGTGTAGACACGTTCGCAGTATCCACGAATAAGTATGCTCATATATCTTCCTATCGTGTTCAGCTCAAACTTCTATCGATTCGTCAGCGTCGTAATTTATGTACACTGACGACACTTCATTATTTACTTGTGTCTCCCGACCTTCCTTCGTACCCCCTCCCTATTTTTAATATCTTCACTAAGCGGGCCCTTCGTTCTCTCCATAGTCTATTAATTCGTTGTCCCATACATAGTTCTAGTTATGTTCGTGATTCTTATGTCGTGCAGTCTGTTCTGCTATGGAATGCGCTCCCTCTCGAGATCAGGACCATTACTGACCGAAGTTAAATGTTTTGCGAAAGCTGTTGGAAAAGCTAGTGGAATTTTCGTGAATTTATTGAGTTTTGTTTATGTGTATTTATATATTTTTAAAATTTTTTACAGTTATATAATATAGTGTGTATATATTTTTGAGTTTGAGTGGTTAACTTTTATTTCAATGCACCTACCATTATTTTCTCTGCACTACCTTCAGTTGATTGGTAGGGAATGCATTAGGCATTAACTCCGCCGATTTAAATAATACATGAAGTGTATAAACGAATTAAAATAAATAAATCAATGGGAGAATGAGCCTCTCTTCAGGGTTTACCGAAAGCCATGGATGTCACAACTTGAATATCACCACCCACATTGTGACCTAATATTGAAGTATTTTTGTCTAATAGCCGCCCTTCAAATTGGAAGCACAACTATTTCGTGATAATAAAAGATAGGACGGAGGTATCGCGTGGTACTGGTGGTTGATATAATGAAACTTGCCATATATTACTATGAAAATACATATATATTTGTCTAAGAAAATTTATTTTTGATGTCGTGTACGAACAGAAATTCAATGGGAACACAACCGCTTATTCTCCGAAATAAGGTCGAAATTGCAATTGTAATAAATGTAGAATGTTTTGATCCGGAATGCGTAAATACCTAGTCAGGTCATAAGTATTGTCACACAGTAAAAACTTTTCTTTTAGAATGCTGGCCACAAAAAAGTTTATTGAATTCGAATTTCGAATTGTTCATGAAAATAAAAATGTATACTTTTAGAATTTTACTCATTTTCAAATATGGAGTGGACGCTTAAAGAAGACCGTGTTGCAGTTATTGCGTTGCCTCGTTGCGGTTACGCGCCAATTCAAATTTTTAACATACTGAAAATTTTGAATATAACAAAAAGATTCGTTTATCGTACCATCAAACGATACCATGAAGACTCTAGTGTAGATGACAGGTCAAGAAGTGGTCGCCCTCGGTCTGTTAGGACTCCAGCAGTGATAAAAGCTGTGAAGGCGCGAATTCAAAGAAATCCCAAACGTAAGCAGAAACTGTTGGCCCTTCAGATGGGGTTAAGCAGAACCACGGTGAAAAGGGTGTTAAATGAAGACTTAGGGCTTCGGGCATATCGAAGAAAAACAGGACATCGTTTGAATGCTTGTCTAATGGACCTGAGACTGAAGAGATGCCGCGCCTTGTTGAAGCGGTACGCGGGAAAAAAATATCGGGAAATTCTTTTTTCGGATGAAAAATTTTTTACCGTAGAAGAGAGCTACAACAAACAAAATGATAAGGTGTACGCACACAGTAGTGAAGAAGCGAGCAACCGTATTCCGCGTGTCCAGCGAAGTCATTTTCCATCCTCGCTCATGGTATGGTTGGGAGTTTCTTATTGTGGCTTAACAGAGGTACATTTTTGTGAGAAAGGTGTAAAAACGAATGCAGTTGTGTATCAAAATACAGTCCTGACGAACCTTGTGGAACCTGTTTCTCATACCATTTTCAATAGCAGGCACTGGGTATTCCAACAAGATTCGGCGCCAGCTCATAGAGCGAAGAGCACACAAGACTGGCTGGCGGCGCGTGAAATCGGCTTCTTCCGGCACGAAGACTGGCCCTCCTCCAGTCCAGATTTGAATCCGTTAGATTACAAGATATGGCAACACTTGGAGGAAAAGGCGTGCTCAAAGCCTCGTCCCAATTTGGAGTCACTCAAGACATCCTTGATTAAGGCAGCCGCCGATATTGACATGGACCTCGTTCGTGCTGCGATAGACGACTGGCCGCGCAGATTGAAGGCCTGTATTCAAAATCACGGAGGTCATTTTGAATAAACTTTAGTGTCATAAGAATCTATGTTTTGTTAAATTCATTTTGGTATATGAATGGTTACATAATGAATAAACTTGTTTAAATTATTTTACATTAAACATGTGACAGAATTTATGACCTGACTAGGTACATTACGGCAGAAATAATCTAAACGTTCGTAACTAGCCGTGCGTACTCAAATTACCTGCAATAAATCGTATCATATATAATTATTTGAGGTATAGAAAAGCTGAAAGCGGAGAGAAAATATTTACCAGTTACAATACAAACAGCCAAAATAAACTCTCAAAGTTAAATTAAGCAATGATATTAAATAGGTTTACGATACAACAAAAATCTATTGTATCAATACTTCAAAAATATAATTGAGGTTAAAATAAACCTGCAAATGCATTTAAAAAAAATGAATTTTACTTCATTCGAGCCCAAGGAAAAATAGGTTTGTTTCTCTAACTACGAGTATGTTGTACAGATATTTTAGTACGCGGCTTGGGATTTACACTAAAATCGTATAGGTAGTGTAAGACTCCACTTCCAACAGTCAGGAAATAATACACAGATTGCAGTAGTTTACTTAATTCTGTATTGCTTTATTTGTGACTCCACTTTTACAATCTTTAGACATCTGCTCACTACCCAATACACTGATTTCTGTCCCGTTTTTTCAGACTACCGCCTTTTTTATTATGTTACGTCCCCACTACTGTAATTGCTCCCACCAACAGTGTTGCTATTTGGCAATCCGAAAATTGCCCTAACATTAACTATTTTAATTATTTTACAACAAACCTTACATTCGACCGTCCTGACACCATGTATGTCCCCATACATGACCCAGGTGGTAACCTTACATTAGGCCAATATTGACCCAATTAATCGTCAGGTGTCCTTTCAAAGAAGCGTGCCTTTGTTGGTGCCAAGGGAAATTTAACAGTAAATTACAGATAATAATCAAATACAAAAAAAAATTAGTGGCACTTGAGATCCAATACATTTTCAGTGAAATAAAATACTTCTCAAAAGCTATACATATCAAAATTCCCTTGAATTAGACAATTTTCAGTTGTAAAACTTCCTTCAAACCAGTCAATTCTCAGTTGTGAAACTGCCATGACAAGTCAATTCTCAGTCGTGAAACTGCCATGACCAGCCAATTCTCAATCGCGAAACTGCCATGACCAGTCAATTCTCAGTCGTGAAACTGCCATGACCAGTCAATTCTCAGTTAATGTGTGCCTTGAACCAATCAATTCTCAAGGACTTTAAGAAATACACAAACTGAACCAATCAATGCTCAGCTGTAGTATTTCCTGTCTTGCTTTGAACCAATCAATTCTCAAGGACTTTATGAAATACACAAACTGAACCAATCAATTCTCAGCTGTAGTATTTCCTGTCTTGCCTTGAACCAATCAATTCTCAAGGACTTTATGAAATACACAAGCTGAACCAATCAATTCTCAGCTGTAGTATTTCCTGTCTTGCCTTGAACCAACCAATTCTCAAGGACTTTATGAAATACACAAGCTGAACCAATCAATTCTCAGCTGTAGTATTCCTGCCTTGTCTTGAACCTCTCAATTCTCATTCTGGTCGAGGTGCGAACCGATCAATTCTCGCTCCTGACCTGTAAACAAAGAAAGAATAATTCTGTAGCGTAAGTGCTTCATCAATTCAGTTATATATTTGTATTATTTAACCATTCACTTATTACAAAAGACAACGTTATGTACAGGTTTATAACAGCCCTTTATTATTATTTTCTGATAAATAATTATATCTCAACGATAACGATTACTTTAAATTTACAAATGAATGTATATTATTTTTTGAAGATTTAAAGACAAAAATTATTAAACACTCCTACAATGATTCACTGTCAGTTGCATAGTTAGTGGATCAGTGCTAAGTTCAGATGACGCGATATGTACCCATGGCTGTATTAAATCAAATATAGCAGTTTTTTTATGCTTATTTCCCAGTCCCTCAAACCCAGGGATCGGAACTACTCTATAACGATCTAAAGCTTTTACAATCGGAGATGCACTGACTGACCGAACTTGATTTATAACTAGGTATCTCAAAATATTATTTAGATGCTCTACATAAGATCTTAACTATTTCAGCTGCTCAGTCCTTATACAAATCTAAGTGAGACAGTTCAGACTCCATGCTTAAAAACCGTGAAGTAGCGGAATTTCCATAATGATCGATTAACGAAGAATTATCCAACAGCTGGTTATCACCTAACCTACATAACACTAGCACGAAAGTCATCAATCTCGATATGAAAAGGTTTACTCCTCGAGGACTATATTAGCTTATAACCAGAGTCTTTCATGATAGTTGGGATATTGTTTTGAATGTTCTCTATTCTATGCGTGACACGACTCAAAGACAATATCGTTAAGATAAAAGTTTTCGGTAAATTTTGCACTAGAGCTTTTAGAGACCGCACCGAATTCGGTTGAGGAACCCCCTTCCTGATTAAAACAGGTTTCCATGTCGCTTACCAGGAATACCACATAGGTTTAACAGAGACAGTTTCTTATAGTAGCACTCCTCTATGAGCTCATTAAGCTTGCTTCTTCGTTTCAACATGTCTTCTAAGCACTGGCCATAATTTTTTCGTGAGGAAACGCGTTTATAATTTATCTTGCCCCTATTGCCACGTATACAAGATCGTATTTAAACTCTCGAACCACAATTTGGACAGTCCTTGAAGTTTTTTGTAGTGAAATGTGTATAGTGGTCCTATCGTCCCAACCATAAACCGACGCACATTCATTAACCTTTTGCAGCCACACATCTATTCGCTGATTTTTAACAGAAGAGTCAAAACTTTAAAGAATATTCTTGTGATCTATATTTTTATTAATCATTGTTGTGTTCTGCGGTAACGGTTGAGATTCGGGACAGTGCTTAATAGACTATTATTTTGACAACATCATTAGTAGAAAAGGAAGGACTACGTGACCTGATATCTGTTGCCCATCGTCACTCCGACGCGCCTCGGTAGCTTCACGAAGCGAGGTCGCACGTGGCCTCTCGGTTGAAGAGAGCCGTGTATTTCTCTCGCATCGCCGTACAGTCTCCCGCTCTTGCTGCAGTTCTTGTTCTAGTCGCTGGATACGTTCGTGGTATAGTTCCAGTTCCCGGGCCCGGCTGCACGTGCGAGAGCTGCGGCCGCGAGTACGAGATCGGCTCTGACCCGCTTCGCCTCTGCGTCCTTTACGGCTGCGCGAGGGTGTCATCAAACGACGATCGTCTATTCATGTTCTGGAACTTGCAGACGTTGCAAAATGTTATTTTAAATTGAACGTGAATAATATGAACAACGTTCAACCTATACTAAAATGGTAGAGAGAGAACAATAATAATTGTTTTTCTATAAATTCTCAGTTATCGCACCCATATCAAAATTATTTCACCTACCCCAAACGAAAATATCAATGAAAAGCATACGCAGCGTTTTATCGACGAACCTACCATGCGAGCAAAAATTAGTAGAATGATAACTATGTATATAAATTTCGTAACTAGTTATGTCTTATGCATTAAATTCATGGTTGAAGCTCAACAAACTTTTGAACGTTGAGTTAAATTGAAACATGTGACATAAACATAACATCAGATACATTTTAGTTCGCAGTTTTTCTGAATTAAAATAGTAGATACGGCAGAAGACGCAGCAATTATTCCGTATAATACTTTATTCCGTGCTAAGCTTTGAAACTACCTTCGTAGTCAGCGCGGTTCTTAATTCATTTTCTCTTTTTTTTTTTGCGAATTAAATAATCGCGGAAAATTAACAAGAAACTTAAGAATGTACTTACGTGAGTCGACCACACTTCTGAGATGTAAGACTCCACTTCCAACAGTCAGGAAATAATACACAGATTGCAGTAGTTTACTTAATTCTGTATTGCTTTATTTGTGACTCCACTTTTACAATCTTTAGACATCTGCTCACTACCCAATACACTGATTTCTGTCCCGTTTTTTCAGACTACCGCCTTTTTTATTATGTTACGTCCCCACTACTGTAATTGCTCCCACCAACAGTGTTGCTATTTGGCAATCCGAAAATTGCCCTAACATTAACTATTTTAATTATTTTACAACAAACCTTACAGTAGCTATAATAATTGAATTTCAAAGGAACCGACACCCATCAATTTGTAAGTTTATGTTCGTTGACACAGTAATACCACAATATATTATCTTGCCTTTGGACATTGTAAAATATGATTGACATAAAGTCATCCTATTATTTAGTATATAAACGGTACTTTATAGAAATCATAAAATATATTTTTTTGTGTAAATTTTATCGGAAAATAATTTCGAATAAGAAATTATTAAATGATATTAATCATTACAATTACAATGGAAAAAAATTACCAAAGCTTTTTCGTTAGAAATTGGTGCTCATGAAGATTAAGACGGCGGGTTATTAAGTAATAAAACAATTAAAAAAAATTACATGGGACTATATCACCATATCACTAACAAGACAAGTTAGCAAATTATTTAAAGTATGCTGTTTTTTTAGCCTCAAGTAGAACGGACTGTGAATCAAAGTAATTGACTTAAGTTACCAGGTTAAGCCACTGATGGGTTGGTCGGTCAATTAGATGCACAAGATGTAGATGGTTGTGGCGTAGTTGAGGGGAGACCTACTCCTAGATCCAGTTGTAGATTTCAGTGGGCTGTTGAAGATGAATATGAGGAAGATGATGGTGATTTTCATCAAAGTAAACTCTTAAGTCTCTTATGACAGTTTACGCTTCATACAGTCACCGTCAGTCAATATAACACGAGTAAAATGTATTTTGTTTTTATTTGCGAAAGACCCTACAAACCACTTAGTGTTAGAGCACGAATTTGAAACTACATTAAGATTCTCTTGAAAAGAATCGCAATCAGCTTAGGTTTAGTTGGTAGAGTGGATTTTCGTGTCGTCCGACTAAAGTAGTAGTAAAGTAGTTGATAAGAACTACGAACAGCAAATAAGTATTTTGATTAGTTCTGTTGACTTTTCGCAGTAGAGTCGAGTTTTGTATATTGAGTTAACTAGAACGTTTTTTTTCTTCTGTAGCCACACTGATATCGCATCTGCAGGCCACTGAATTTTAATTGGTTTAATTCTTACTTTTATTATAATATAATCCCGACTGTTGCGTCTCTTTTTGAGATTAACGAGCAGGATAGCGGTCTTATTGTAGCGAACGGATTCTTTCATCTTCTTTCTTCTTTATGAAGTTGATAGAAAATTAATTACACAAGACAAGGAGGGTAGGAATAGGTTCCACGCTAAAAGCTTTATCAGGAAATCTTAGGAGCTAGTCCATTACTTGAACCACGAAAGCAGTATAATGTAACTTGTGCTGACACTTTGTAATAGGTTCGGATGTTAAATTTGTTTAAGATGATTATTCCTCTTTACGGTCGGTTTCATGAAACTTGCCGTGAAGCGTTGAACCGTGAAATTTGTTTTAGTATTAAGAGGTGTTTGTAATGAGAAATTGCGCGCTTGAGAATCGCAATCGCAAGGCAGACTGTTTTCTTGGGTAGTTTAAACTTTCATTTATATGTTCGGCTCGATTAATAGAGACCTATTATAAGTGAATTAATATTTCTACTAACGTTCACAAGCGGTTTCACCTGCACTCATGCAGATAAAAAGTCGCTCGATTAAATTGTTTTTTTATCTCTACTTTTCTGTACTCTTGATGACGTGCGTGCAGAATTTCATTGTAATAAGTTGAATTTTTTGATATAAAATAGTAAAAGTATAGATCAAATTCAGTACATATTCATCAACGCGGCTAATGAAATTGATGGCTTTTGCGGAAGTCTCAAACCAGAAAATATTATAAATATTATGAAACGTAATCTTGTTTGTTTTCGCAAAGAAGCCTTTTGATTAAATTACTTGGAGCTATGTTCAATCGCATTACGATAAATTAAAAAAGTTTTTCCTCAAGCATATTTTTATGACAGAATAAATGTTTGTGATAGACAAATTAAGCCCGAATATGCTGTTTGGTTACTTTGTGTAAATGTTTGCAACGTTTTCTACAATTATCACTAAGTACATCTGTACACATTGTATTCATGTTAATTTTGAAATTTCGTTTCAAAATTTTAGTCAGAAAAACAGCGTTCCAGTGACAGCAAACTGGGCGATATTTTACATTCGTTCAACATATTATAAATCCGAAGATGAATTTGTTTGTTCCATATGCTGGATTAACTTGTTTTATATGGCGTTTATTTGGATTTTGTCAACAGTGAAAGAGCTTGTTGACGAAGTGCAGAGTTAGGACCGGTTTTTCTTGACATCCGCAATATACATATTTCTTATATCTAACCGACATTGACACTGCCTTGGGTCCTTGGGTCCTGGAGGTGGAGGCGCTCGCCGCTGACTATCAGTGGCGGGCTGACCTTCGTGCCCGGGGCGTGGCACGTCCCAGCCCTAGTGTGGTCAGAGCGCGGAGGGCCCAATCTCGGCGGTCCGTGCTGGAGTCATAGTTCAGGCGGCTGGCCAATCCTTCGGTTGGTCGTAGGACCGTCGAGGCGATTCGCCCGGTCCTTGTGGTTTACATATAGGTGCTCACTAGGCATGGTTGCTTCGGTGAGTTCCTGCACCGGATCGGAGCCGAGCCGACGGCAGTGTGCCACCATTGAGGCTGCGACTTGGACACGGCGGAGCACACGCTCGTCGCCTGCCTTGCATGCGAGGGGTGGCGCCGTGTCCTCGTCGCAAAAATAGGAAACGACTTGTTGTTGCCGAGTATTGTGGCATCGATGCTCGGCGACGACGAGTCGTGGAAGGCGATGCTCGACTTCTGCGAGTGCACCATCCCGCAGAAGGAGGCGTGGGGCGCGTGAGAGACGCACAAGCCCACCGCCGTCGAGCGGGGGCCAGGGAGGCAGATGTCGCCCAAGCCCTGGCCCTCTAAGTGTTTCAGGTCCCCCTCATATGTCGGTCTGGGGCCCGGCGAAGGGGACCTAAGAAGACGACGCGCCAGCTGCTCTGCACGCATTGCGTCCCGAGGGGAGGGTGATGGGAGAGATGTGCTCCGCACTAAACGCTTCACTCTCCCCCCTTTGCCTTTTCATGAGTTCTGTCTCATGCGAGGCTCGGACGTGGGTTGTTAAGCGACAGGAGGTTTCAGTCGATTCGACTCCGGTGGAGGGTGGGAGTCCGGCGATTTCCTCCTGACCGACATTTTTGACTCTCTTAAGTACGAGATTTAAATATCTGGTTTATGACACCGGAACCCCGTAAGGATATGGCGCACATATGATAAACTGACCCAGTACTGAAGTACTGAAGTACTGGGTCAGTTTCTTGTTTAATCTATAAAGCTATTTTATAGATGCTTAGATATGTTGCCAACCTTATTTGTAGGTTCTCTTGATATATGGCAAGAACACTGAAGTTTTGACCGTTGGTTTTGTGGTTTCGCGTAGAATTTTCTTTATTTGTTTAACTTTAGAATAGATTTATGAGTCATGACAGGTTTATTAGTAACATCATCGCTTTTTGCTCAGTTATAATTTAAAATCTAATTCCTAAAATTTGTAGGCCACTTGCACCAATTTTTATCATGTCTGCGAGTCGCGAAATCCTGAGGAAATCTAATACGACATTTAACATAAATTGGAAGTGTATGCATGATGAATTATGAGCCGAATCTATGTTCAGCTCATAATTAACAGAAAACTGGTGGTAGTTTTTATTATAATACATATTTACGTCTTAATACTGAAAATTCGTTTCAAACTTAAGCCGAAAAAGCACTTAAATTATTACGATCTATGAAAATTTATAACGAAGCAAAAACGTTACTATAACGAAGTTTAATAAACCAGACCGTGAAGGCAGATACTCTCCGTAAAAAAGGATACTAGGCTGATATTTATTACAAATCAATAAGCGAAATCCGTCTCTATTTCATTCAAAATTCAATTTTAATAAAAGGAATAACGAAGGTTTTCGAGAAAAACGAGTTTGTGGGTGAACATTAATACTATAGATACAGTTATACTGAAATAAAATTATCCACGGCAGTTTTTGAAAAAGAGGGAGTGAGCTACTTTATTAAACTTTTGAAGAAACATTGTTCATGCAGACGCTCGGAACCATTCTTTGTTCGGGTCAATAAGCTTTATTGCAAGAGCCGCAAAAACCACTTTACATCAACATTCATTTCAATGAACGAACGGTACCAAGTAAACTTTGAACAAGTGTAAGCACTCTTTAACTAGGTTTCCTTGGTTTTCGGTCTTTGTGTGCGATTACATCCTAAAAGGGGACCTTCGTACTATTTTTTCAAGCACAATATATATAAATTATTTCAGTTGTCTTTGTAAACTATAATTACCGTCATTGTCACATGAAGCTCCACGTCTACTTCTATACCATTAGAAGTTTATGGTACTTTTGCTTTAGTACTCTTGAACCTAATAGATATTTGTGTGTTTAATTTGCTTGCCACTCAAAAGCCGGTCACCGTCCTCACCGAACTCGTCGCTGGCGACGAAGGGCTCGACGAGTAAATTAACCCAGAGACACAGCCCACTGAGTTTCTCGCCGGATCTTCTCAGCGGGTCGCGTTTCCGATCCGGTGGTAGATTCTGCGAAGCACTGCTCTTGCTACGACCAGTGTTAGCAACACTTCCGATTTGAGCCCCGTGAACTCACCTATACGTCAAGGAGAAGCGGATATAGCCTCTCAAGTCTATCAGCATAGGTAGAAAAAAAAAGCTAAGTAAAATAAATCGTAGCCGTTTATTTATGCGCACAATACCGGTCTTAGTTCGTAAATCAAAGAAACTAATATCGGATGAAATGGATTCATATCTCATTTCATTTTATAATGCGCGCAATGTTCGTGTCAGCTGGCGTATGTTATCCAAGATCTCTATTGAATACACTGAGCGCCCGTAGACTATCTGCTGCGAGTTTAAATCAATGAACCCACGATCGTCCTGGACTCTAGTTGAGCTCGTTGAACGTAAATGCCGCAGTTCTACTTGAGACACGAGGTCAATGTCTCAATTGTATAGGAAAAGCAGTTGTCCCACATTTGAAACCGGGATAATATATATGCTTTTAGATTTTATTTTGTTCTAAAATAAAAATGTAAATACACTCGTTATGTGACAATCTGTCATACTTTTTTACTGTAACAGTCTACCGTCATCTGTATATTAATACGGGAAGCAAAAACTTTGTATCCCTTTTTCGAAAATTGCGCGGACGGAGGAGTATGAAATTTCCCACACTTATAGAGAATATAGAGAAGAAATGCACAATGCTAATATTTTTTTTAAATAATGCATAAAATATACATTAAATCAATAAAGAAAGCATTACACATACTACATACCATGTATTTGACGCACACACGCATGCATACTACTTATTGTCAAACTTTTGTTCTTGACGTCTGTTGTCAAATTGAGAATAGATTAAATACTGTTTGTCTTTGTTAATATTTTTTATAGTGTAGTCTTTGCGAAATTTGTGATTATAGAAGTATAAAATACAATCATAATAGTGTACAAACTTACAATTCCAATTAATTATAGTCGAGTTTCGACTACTGCGGGACCTCTAGTATTTACTAATAACTACGAGACTATTAATACGGTTTACAATGTACAGATCATCTCTACAGTATATATCATACAGTAACAGACTTCATATTGTGACTGTTCTTGCTTGTGAATTTCAGACTGTATCTCTTTTGTACATAGGGGGTTTGTGACTTCTACCGTTAAATAATGAAATACTATTAAATTATTTTAGGTTTTAATGTGAAAGTAATATTGTACATATTGCGCGTCTTGTTGCTGTTGAGTCCCGTTGAGAAGTGAAATTGATTGTGTATTTTTTACGCATCGCGGTGTTAGCATAGTTCCGCCGGTTTGCCGCCCCCTCCCTCGCCGCGCTGCCTCCGTATTTCCCGACTTCACGAAAGAGGAGATGATGCGTAAGCAGTAACTTTTTTTATTGCTTAGATGAGTGCTCGAGCTCACGGCCCACCTGGTGTTAAGTGTTTACCGGAGCCCATAGACCCCTACGACGTAGGTGCCGCCACCCACGTCGAGACATGCGTTCTTAGGTCTCAGTTTTTACAGTACAATGGCTGCCCCGCCCTTCAAACCGAAACGTGTTACTGCTTCGCGGCAGATATAGGTAAAATAATAGTACCCACCCATACGGATTCACAAGTCGCCCTATCACCGAATTGCCCTAGAGAAGAATATTTTGTTTATACTTTTTTTTTATATACATCATCATCATCATCATCATCATCATCATCAGCCTTTATCTGCCCACTGCTGGACATAGACCTTCCCCAAGGCCTTCCACATAATGGTCCTCCGTCTTCCGCATCCAACGACTTCCCGCCGTGCGCACTAAGTCGTCAGTCCACCTGGTTGGAGGACGCCCCACGCTCCTTGTACCCATCCGTGGCATCCATTCGAGGACTTTCCTCCCCCACCTGGCGTCGCTGGCTCGACAGATGTGACCGGCCCTATACTACTTCAGCCTGCTAACTTTGAGAGCTATGTCGTCGACTTTGGTTCTCCGTCGAATTTCTTCGTTCCGGGCTTTGTCCCTTAGAGAAATACCGAGCATAGCTCTCTCCATCGTCTAATTATTAGTTTACAAATTGAATATTATCTCAAGGTGGCTGGAAGCATTGATATTGTGATGTCTATAAGCTTCGATAACGACTTAACGCTTAGCTTAGCTTAAGCTGGCCGTGATCTCGTTCACTTTGTGCAATAAAATAATTAAATTAAAAATATGGTATTTCTCATAGTAATCAAGTCAAGTAAATGACACACGAAACAAATGTAAAATTCTTTGAAATTAGGACTAGCTAAAGTTTCACTCCAACAGACTGACAACTGTTCCGTATGGATCGCACCACTGCGAATGTTAGTTAATTCAGGTCGCATAACACAACACAACCAAAACATTGAATAAAATGTACTGAAACGGACTTTATCAAAAATATTTTATTGGTGTATTTTTTTTTATTTTCCAGTACAATGAAATATGTATTGAGTAACAGTTAAAAAAAACCTATTGAAAAATACGAAAAACCTTTAAGAACTTTTCTTTCTTTCTTATTGTTTGTTTAATGTAAGGTAGGTATATGAACAAAAAAAAAGAGTTGACTACACATACGATGCAGATAAAAAAAGTCAATTCCAGACAACTTAAAATTATACGCTCAAGGATTGCTCTTAGTTGGTGACATAAATTTTCTTGACGTCTCATCACATCTAAGACGTCCATTAAGTCCGTGTTTACGAGTCAGGAATAACTATCTCGAATAATGGCTTTCTTCCAAGGTTTATTGATAGTTAAGGAAATAATTTTACAAAAGCGTTATGAGTTCTTTACTGTCTTAATTTTAGAATTTAATCGTACCACTCACTATCTGAGTGATCAAATCTGAACTTTTTTGCTTCATTACTTTGTATCTATAATAGTACTGACGAATAAATTACAGGTTTAATATGAATACTGCGTAATTAAAAACAAACCAATTTAATTAATGAATTTCCGTTAGTATTTGTTGTCCTATTCTATGCTCGCAACAATATCCTACCTATTTTTACCGCCAATCTCTTTGTTGATTAAGACTACAAAATTGAGTTCGAATCTCAGACCTCAAGGTTCATGGTGGCGTCTACATTGGAACATATATGAGATCTCTAGTAAATTAATATAAAATGAGCCAGAACCTAGTTTGGCAATTAACGTTGTAAACTAGTTGTGCCCTGACAAGCTTTTCTTTGGTTATCGCTTAGCTATAAAGCTATTTAAAAGAATATACGGGCTTAGTGTACCTTAATGATACTAAAATATAGAAACTTTCTCGAAGAATATTTTAAAATCAAATGAATTATTATAACTCAAACGACTAAGTATTGCTCAAACACAGAAGACAAGCTTGATTTAATATAATGTAAAGGATTTGACGAAAAACTAATCAATATAAATATTAACTTTGGGCTTCTATGTAATTACTTGTAAAACTATTATATTAATAAAACACCTTTGAGTGAATTTTTTTTGAGTTAACCTGGCCACCACGAATGCCGCAGACGGATCATAATACCGGGATTAAAGTTGGTTAAAAATACATTACTTTGATAAGCTGTCACATTTTCTTTTAATTCTTAAACATCTTCTTCTTCTTCTTCTGAATCGGTCTCTTCATTGCTGAAGGTCGTGTCTAGCTTGAAGTGTTAATCACTTGATGCACTACACTTCTCCACATTTTCCTGTCCTCGGCGGTCTTTATAGCCTCGGTTATTGGCAGGCCGGTAATTAAATTATCTTTAAATGGTTGCAAATGTAGATAATACCGATCATATTATAATGTACTATAATTATTGAAATACCTCGCACGTATGTCACACAGCACGTAGATAGAAAGTTTTTTGAAAAAAAAAATGGTCAAATTATTAACTAACTAATATAAACTAAACTAACAGTAACTAACAATACTAGCTTTTGCCCGCGACTTCGTCCGCGTGGAATGCTTACTTTGGGATAACGCAATTTTTTTATTAAACATTTTTTTAAGTTTAAATAAGCATTTTTTTATTAAAAACTAGGTTGACTGAACTGAACTGAACTCTTTAAGCTGTCCCAACAATATAAAAATATATATAACAAAAATAAAGATATATTGAAATATTTTGATAAATTGAAATAAAAAGTATCCAATTGAAATAGGACATAGCTTAAACCGAAAGGTCGTTAAACCGGATTCCTCATAATATTTGTATCTCACATAGCCCCAGAGAGAGTCGTGAAATGAGTGAAATGGATATATACGTATAAAACTTGAAATCACGAATCCACTTTATGACGCTAATGTATATAAAAACAATCCTTAAAATTAATTTATTCTAACATTCACATACTCATGAATTGTGATTTAAATCTTTATAGTTTATGTAGGTAATTCTCAGTGACTTGTATCAAACGGTGGCATAAACTTACAGGTTACTGTCTTAGACGTCAAAAACAAACAATAAGTATTTTATTGGCTAACGCCAGTCTTAAAAAGAATTATCAAGATAAAGAGCACGGGAAGCAAGTCCTCCTTTTGGGACAGCCGGTAACTCCTGATTTAAGCAGGGCAATATAGCTAAATAATATCTAACTAGATGATGACCTTTGATGAGGCTTTGCTCGGTTTTTTTTTTTATAAGCCATCTTTTTTTGTCTTTAAAGCGGTTACCTAGTTGCCCTCAATTAAGAAAAATAGTATTATTATTCGCCAATAGATGTCGAGTAAAGTTGATTATTGAAAACACGAATAAAACAACATTTTCTGAAAATAAATCGTAGCTAGATCGATTTATCGCCCCCGAAATCCCCTGTATACTAAATTTTATGAAAATCGTTGGAGCCGTTTCCGAGATTCAGTTTATATATATATATACAAGAATTGCTCGTTTAAAGGTATAATATAATATAACTCAGCTGTTTAAAACTTTGAGGAAATTCATCCGAAATTTAATCTGTGTATATAAATATGTACTATATACGGACAAGGATTATGCTCCACTCTTTAGCGGGTAAACGATGTGTAACTCAATTAACACGAAGAGAACAGGGATGCGCCGATACGGAAAGAAAATACGAAACATAAATAAATATTAATGTATTTCCAATTCGATTAAGGAACTGAGATTGCAAATTAACGATTTTAATTGGATCGAAGCGAAATGACAGGGCCGCTACAACACAGTAATGTATAAATTGCAATAATTATCAACATATTATATCCCGCCACGCCAGCATAAATGACATCATCCGTCGGGCCCTTGTCAGCGCCGGCGTGCCAGCCATTCTAGAATCGAATGGTTTGGTGCGAGGCGATGGTAAGAGACGGCATGTCGATTATTCCCTGGAAGATGGGTCGGTCGCTCGTTTGGGATGCGACTGTGTAGATACCATAGCACCGACACATCTTCCGGCGACTAATTCTAACGCTGGCAGCGCTGCTTCAACGGCTGAAGGCCTCAAACGGCGGAAATATGAAAATCTTTCTAAAGATTTCATTTTTGTTCCATTTGGGGTAGAAACTTTGGGCCCCTGGGGTCCATCTGCTAAAAGTTTTTTTAAGAACCTTAAAAAAACTATTTGAAGCCTCGGGAGACCAGAAGGCCGGTACGTATTTTGCACAAAGAATTAGCATTGCTATCCAGCGTGGAAATACTGCCAGCCTTCTGGGAACGCTGCCAACACAGATTTTCTATTTATAAGCTTTAATTAAAACTAAAATTACGTTTTTACGGTATAAAATAGTTTTATGTATTTGTATTTACGTTCAAGTGTTGTATACTGTGGTTTTCGTGAGACGTAGACATAGATAGCATCATTTTCACTGTTAAATCTCGTGCTTTTTAATGTAATGACATTAATTTAAACTCTTCGAAACAACCAAATTCAACCTGGCGGTTTGTAGCGCGATGCATCGCCAGCCGATTGCTCTTCCACTGCCGTCTCGCAGAACTGCTGTCATGTTTTTTTTCCTGCTTATGCTGATGGTTTAGGGAACCATATCAGCGTCACCGGGCTAGTGAGTTCACAGTGCTCAAACCTGACGATGTTCCTAACACGAACCGAACAGCAAGAGCCGGGCTCTACACGGAATCTACCACCGGATCGGTAACGCGACCCACTGAGAAGGTCCGGCAAGAAACTCAGTGGGCTGTGCCTATGGTTTAATCTACTCGCCGAGCCCTTCATCGCAAGCGACGGGTTCGACGGGCTCGACGGTTCGATGACCGGTGCTGTCAGGGAGTGCGCTTAGTGCTAGTAACGCGCAGCGTGGTACTACCTCTGCACCTAGCGTTTAAGATGGACATAATATTGAATTTTTCCCGAACACTACTAAAAGTTTTTCTTCTAACGAGATTTGAAAAAGACCTCACAGTACAGTTGTTTGTATGTGTCACTGCTATACTGAGACCTTAGAACTTATATCTCAAGGTGGGGGGCGCATTTACGTTGTAGATATCTATGGGCTCCAGTAACAACTTAACACCAGGTGGGCTGTGAACTCGTCTGCCACCTAAGCAAAAAAAAACTTTTGATAAACAACAATAATCACTCAATATCAAACGAGCCGTAAACTAATTTGCTTTTGATAACAATACAAAACGATTCATAAATTATTTTCATGATTCAACATCTAAAATTATTATATCATTTCTATAATACAAAACAAAAACTAAGAGGTCAATCACATCCCTGATGAAGTAAAGGGATCCGGATTCTTGAAGCGTCGTGAGATAATTATACTTGGTAACTTGCAGTAGCTGCAAGTGGCTCCGAACTTGTGATACTGCAGAAATAGCCAGTGAAGACAGCGTTCGATTCATGTCTGTTTAGATAACAACTTTGCCTTTTCATTGCTCTCAGTTAATTAACGAAGAAAATCGATTTAATAACTTTCTTGGAAACTGTTGTGTTTTACTTAACGTTTTGTTGTTCTTTCGAATAAATACAACAACAGCTACATTTGTTTTTGCACTGTTAGTTTTAATAATAAGATTAACACTACAAATACTTCTAATATCAGTTATTGTTATCAGTATTGGATATACTTAGTCTGGCCATAAATACTGTTACAATATAAAAATAAAAAAAAGTCTATTGCAAATAACATTTGTTACTTTTACAGTGTGTTAGCTTAATACATAAATATAAAACAATTTAAAGTATAAAAAGCTTATTCGAAGTGGTCTTCATTGGCTGCAATACAGTCCTTTAAACGTTGAGGCCAGTTATCAATAGAAGCACGCACTCTTTCCATGGGAAAATTTTTCACAGCCAATCGTACGGATTGTTTTAGAGACTCCAAATTATCATGGCGTTTAGAGCAAGCCATACTCTCTAAAACTGACCATAAATCATAATCCAGCGGATTAAGATCGGGACTAGACGACGGCCAGTCTTCATCTCTGATGAAGTCCGAAACGTTCGTTTCCAACAAAGACTGCGTAGACCGAGCTTTATGACCTGGCGCCGAGTCTTGCTGGAAGGACCATTCTTGATTATTGAACATGGTGTTGTTAAGGGGCTTCACTACCTTCTCAAGAACGGTATCTTGATACACTTGTGCCGATGTTTTGATACCTTTTTCACAAAAGTATGTCTCAGTCACTACTTCATAGCTAATACCCTACCAAACCATCACTGAAGTCGGATAGTGCCCACGTTGCACTCTGTCGACTAATTGGGAAGCTTCCTTAGAGCTTTGAGCATAAATACGGTAATTTTGTTTGTTAAAATGTTGCTCAATTGTTAAAAAAATCTCATCCGTAAACAAATTTTTTCTATGACCTCCCTTTGCGTACCGCTTCAGTAGTTGTTTCGATTTTACCACCCTATTCTCTTTTAAATTATCAGTTAAGAAATGACCAGTACGTCTCTTATAGGCTGCAAGTCTTAAGTCATCTTTTAAAATACGCGACATGGTTCTAGGTGCTATCTTCATCTCCCGAGATAAAATCTTTTGCTTTCTGACAGGATTTCTTCGAATTTTTTCCCTTACTGCTTTGACCACCTTTTTCGTACGAACACTACGCGGACGGCCAGATCTTTTTCTGTCACAAACAGAGGAGGTCTCATTGCACCTATTAATAGCCCGGTACACAAACATTTTACTAATACCAAGCGTATGGAGAGTTTTAAAAATTTCATTTGGCTCCATACCTACCTTGTGTAATGCAGTCACAGCGATTCGGTTCTCTGTATCACCCCACTTCATTTTAATATCGCAAAATATTGTACAATGTATTGGCGCGAAATTGAGAACTCAATGAGCAATTATATAAAAATGAAAGATTCCAAATTCAAATGTAATATTTTGTTTATTTTTAATTGTAACAGTATTTATGGCCAGACTAAGTAGTTATCAGTAACTATACAGAGACATTAGAACTGATATCTCAAGAGGGGTGGCGCATTTACGTCGTAGATGTCTATGGGCTTCAGTAACCACTTAACACCAGGTGGGCTGTGAGCTCGTCCGCCCACCTAAGCAATAAAAAAATATATTACTAGTATGTGAGGTAATTAAAATTGTATCACAACAGCTGACTAGCGTAGAAATACATTAAGTCCACTTATAACGGCGTAATAAAAATGAAGTCTATTAATTTCTAGTTAAAATCTAATTTACCTCAGCCTCGACACAATCAAGACTACGTAACGAAGTTATAACTTAAAGAATCCAATAACAGTATTGAGCTCCCGTATGTAGCTACATAATTTTATTAATGTATAGTAACTACGCAAGTGTAGAGTTTATGCTGTAGCAGCAGCTACAGCATGTAGAGAGCTACGTATTATAAAACGCCACCTGGCGTGCCAGCTTTCACATAAATCTTCATACAGGGTAGATGACCTGTCTAAAAGTTATAAAAGACTTCTACTCTTACTACATGCTTTATTGTATGAAGAAAAATACTGCTTTTTTTATTGCTTAGATGGGTGGACGAGCTCACAGCCCACCTAGTCTTAAGTGGTTACTGGAGCCCATAGACATCTACAACGTACATGCGCACCCACCTTGAGATATAAGTTTTAAGGTCTCAGTATAGTTACAACGGCTGCCACACCGTTCAAACCGAAACGCATTACTGATTCACGGCAGAAATAGGTAGGGTGGTGGTACCTACGCGTGCGGAAATTGCACGCGAAAGTTACTTACAGTATTATAATGTTGCGTAAATCCCGACATTCCCGATCCTGCAAACTGAATAGTAAACAGTCGACGTCGCCCAAAACACGTCATTCCGGATCCTCCCGATCCACTAACGGTGCTTTTAGGTACCTCAAGCCTCGGTCATTGTTCACATCGAACCCGTCGCGACGAAGGGCTCGTCGAGTGAATTAATCCACAGACACAGCCCACTGAGTTTCTCGCCGGAATCTCAGTGGGTCGCGTTTCCGATCCGGTGGTAGGTTCTGCGAAGCACTTGCTAGGGTTAGCAACGTCGTCAGGTTTGAGCCCCGTGAGCTGACCTATTTGTTAGGTTTACGCTGAAATGGCTTCTCAAGGCTATCAGCTTAGGTAGAAAAAAAGTAAATCCCGAATATCAGACTCAATGATATTCTACCTTAATCGTAACACGATTATGGAAATAAGCAACCACAGTATTTCTCCCCCTTTTACAATGTTAAACTCTGTTACAGCATGTCAAATCGTGTTTAGAACATTATGATTCACGCCAGAAAGTGTACAATCACAAGCAAAATAAATAAAATCTCTTAAATAAATAAAATGAAACCTACCTATTTACAGATTTTAAAAATATTAATGTTTACTAATCGATTTATAAATATTAATAAGATAATGGAAGTATCTAGAAGAAGAAGAAACTAAATAATAGGCGCAAAACCGATCTTTGTGGCGAGGCTTGGGGTAGGCCCTATGTCCAGCAGTGGACGTCTGTGGGTTGATAGAAAGCTTAACGAGATCTAAGCTAATTTTGTATTTTTTTTCTTTTTCATAGTTTCATAGTATTAGAGACAAATAAAAGAGACATTAAGCCGGTTACAGTGATTAAAATTACCTTCAACTCCGGATCCCAATTTTGTACACGACAGTACGCGCGCTTTCAAATTTGAAGTTAATTTATTTAGACTACGCTTTCATGTATGCCAGTCTTGTTCGATTTTCATAATTAAAATTGTTTTCGTACGTAAGCGTACTGTCAAATTCTTAACGGTTTACGAAGCTACTTTATTGAATAATAAATACATTTAGGAAATTTACTTTTTAACTAGGTAAATATTTTACAAATATTCTATCGTGACACACATAGTTAATAATAATGTGAATGTGTGTGAATAGAGAAAAAAATTAATTTGACTGTTAGGACCACAATGCATTATGGCAACGAAGAAAATTATGTGCATAGAACTATGATAAAACGCGACGCGCAGTGATTTGTGTTAGGTGCTATTCCTACTTGTCTGGAATCTTTATAATATGTAGTTAGTTCAGTTCTATTTTTTCTCTTGTGTAATAATTATCAAACCCATAATATCGAAGCGTTCGTTCTGCTATTGAAATTGAAATACATTGCACGACTTGTCTTGTCTTTGAAAAAATCAAGCAAGTCCTAACATAAAAGGAATATTTAGTTTGTTATTTGTGTTATCATCAGAAATTACGACTTATTGGTCAACAATACTTTACTTAAAACAGTTAGAAAATTAAAGACTTTTTAGGACTTTTTGTTCTAAAAAATATTATATATTTTTTATTGCTTTTAAAATTTATTTGTACAATTCTTACTGTTGTGCATTTATATTTTTTGAGCGACACCTATACTTTGTTCAACTCAGTACCATTTACGGTAGTACATTACAAAGAATTGTTGAGTTCCTTGTCTATTCGTAGCATAGACGCTAATATGAGTAAGTATATGTGTTAATAAATTTAAGTAAAGGTCTATACGACCTATAAGGTACATATCACCAATGCGAACATAGTTTGGTTTTCTGACATAAAAAGACCTGGTGGATTAGTATTCTTGTTAACAACGCTACACCGTCAGAATGCGTTCTGGCTCTTCTTTATAGTAACAGAAGATCATGAGCGTTTTAATAAGAGTTTTAATCTATCTCTATTTAAGAGTTTTAAGTTAAATTTTAATAACTTTACTGGTTTTAGGACATCTTGTGAGTCCGCACGGGTAGGTACCACTACTCTGCCTATTTCTGCCGCGAAGCAGTAATGCATTTCGGTTTGAAGGGCGGGGTAGCCGTTGTACTGTAAAAAGTACTTGTATAAAACCCGTCATGACTAACGTAATAACGCGAGTATGGTGTTCGCTCACGCGGCACGCATACACACACAGACCACCCTCCAATCCCTACAATCACGCTTTTGCAGAATAGCTCATGTCTCAAGGTGGATGGCTGCACTTAAGTCGTAGGGGTCTATGGGCTCCGGTAACCACTTAGCACCAGGTGGGCCGTCAGCTCGAGCACCCACTGCACTGTATATAAATAGATATGTATATTGTAAACCGTATTAATCGTCTCGTAGTTATTAGTAAATATGACGGTAGACTGTTACAGTAAAAAGTTATGACAGATTGTCACATAACGAGTGTATTTACATTTTCATTATAGAACAAAATAAAATACAAAACCATAATATATTATTTACATGATAGTGCTTCACCATCGCTCTTAGTGAGATCCGTACTTTATTCCTTGACCTTTTCACATGAATTAAGATGTTCTAACAAGTGTTAAATATGACATACCGTATAATTAATCCATAAATATGTATTTAGAAACTACGAGCTAAAATATGACATCGTAGGGACTCCAATTTGATACGTTACGTTTGGAAAATGTAAATATATTATGAAGCCGTCGTGACCTAAATGTCCGCTTGATGTACTTGTATCATGCGATGCGATGCCTGTGTTCAAATTCCGCAGGTATCTATGTACGTTTTTATTTTTATGAAAAAATAACTTTTGTAATAATACTGAAGCACGAGCAATGTTTATTTATGTAATGACTAATAAGTAGTAGGGCATTTTGTGAGTCCGCACGAGTAGGCATCACCACCCTGCCTATTTGTGCCGCGAAACAGGAATGCATTCTGACTTGAAGATGCACAGCAATCTACAGCCGTAATAACTTTAAAATAAAAATTATGTATAATTTATATTAATAGCAAATAATAGCAAAATATTGAATAGCAGTAGGAGCTTTAATGTTTATTTTCGCCATATAAGGCCGCCGAAAAACAAAAACAAATAACATGAATTTATAAGGTCACGTCCCGTCCTTCTTGACGTAGGGCTCTGTGATTGAACTTGTATGTTAATGCGAATCTTTGCCGTATCCAATAAAGGAAGGGGTTTGTTTATCTTTATCTTTTATTCAACGCTAAACTATCTTCTTTTCTGATTATTTTCTATAGGATTGAACACGTTATTTAAAAATAAATGTATTTTAGACCACAGCTTTAGCTAACAATTAACGATTTTTCTTGCCTAGTTCTTGCTCTTGCTTAGCTCTTTCCTAGTTCTTGCCGAGATCCTCCTCTTCTTCCGATTCCTGCCGTGAGACTACGTCCTGAGATAGGCGCGCGAGGCGCTGCGTGGCTTCAGCAACATAAGATCCGCCCCAATAAACCGACTACCGACCAAACCCCATTATAAGATTATAAGCCTGTCGTGTCTATAATGTATTTTCTACAGATATTTGTTAGATTTGTAGAACAGTTGCTGTTATTGGAATTCTCACCTCGTTTCTGTAGGTTGAGTAACAAATGGATTCAGTGAATTTCGCAAAAAAATGTGCGTCCTTAATTTGTTGCCTTGCTGTGGATATAGGGCTCTAACCTCTGCATTTTTAAAAGCCCCATCCAATCGATCTTGCTAGCTACGAACCTACACGTGAGTCACGACCGACGGCATCGAGAGGTACTAGATTCTACTACAAATGGGTCTGAACGAACACTTCAATGGTGATTGGTTTGCTGTAGATTCAAGTACGTTCCAGTGAACGTTGAATCTATTGAATTTCGAATATACTAGTATATACTAGTATACGAGCACTAGTATAGTATATATATATTAGTGCTTGTTATTTGTACATATATTCGATATTTAATTGCAACAAGATATTTCAAATAAAATATCGATATTGACCAAGGCCGGTTTATTCCAACATGTCCCATTTTTATTATGATCAACATGTAATCGTAAATACGCTCGAAGTAGCATAATAGGCACAACGCGATCGGAACGCGTCTTTTCGTATGCCAGAACATAATTTAATAATCCAATTTTGATGTCTGAAATTTACAACATGACAATGGTAACTATAATGGTGAATTCAGAACTTTTTCGTTTCACACAGACTTTCTTTCAGACGACTTCGCAAAATTACATAATATATAAAACACGGACCTTCTTAAATATGAAGTTAACTTTGACATTTCAAATAACTGAGTTGAGTTAAAAGTGTCATCGCGCGTCACGCGATCGTGAATGTTGATGCTAATATTCGTATAATTCTTCACCGAGTTCTTCTCTATCTAGCACGAAGCTAAAACTTATCACTCCCTAATTTCTGATATAAAATTTGCTTACTTTAGTCGGCCTTATTTATGAATCTCTTGAAGCTCTGTATCCTTATTGTCGTGTTTCTTCTAACAGCTGTGTGTACAAAATATATTAAATAAAAATATATAAATTTTGAACGAAAACAGAAATATGATTTTCGTTTTAGAGGCACTTTTTAAATACAATATCTATAGTTATGTTACACAGCGATTTTTGTGATCAGATTAATCACTAATCAATCATATTGAACAAATAAAACATTTTTTTTTTTGTCAGGAGGAAATCGCCGGGCTTCCGCCCTTCACTGGGGATGGAGGGCGGGGCATGTCGGAGTCGAACCGACTAAATCCTCCTGTCGCTCAACAACCAGCATCCAAACCTCGAATGAGACAGAGCTCATGAAAAGGCAAAAGGGGGAAAGTGAAGCGTTTAGTGCGGAGCACATCTCTCCCATCACCCTCTCCCTCGGGACGCCGGACTAGCGGTCGTCGGCGCCACGACCACCAGCCCTCTCGGTCGGCAGGCTGTCCGAAGCCTGTAGAATGGTCTATCCTACGGAATACCCCGCTGGCTCAGAACCAGCGTGGGTTGAGGCTAGCCGGCTTTCCATCACCCGGATGCTCATGCATAAAACACGTGCAGAGCAGCTTGCACGTCGTCTTCTTAGGCCCCCTTCGCCGGTCCCCAGGCCGACATGTGAGGGAGACCCGAAACACTTAGAGGGCCAGGGCTTGGGCGAGATCCGCCTCCCTGGCCCCCGCTCGACGGCGGCGGGCCTGTGCGTCTCTCACGCGCCCCGCCGCCTCCTTCTGCGAGATGGTGCACTCGCAGAAGTCAAGCATCGCCTTCCACGACTCGTCGTCACCGAGCATCGATGCCACAACTCGGCAACGACAAGTCGTTTCCTATTTTTGCGACGAGGACACGGCGCCACCCCTCCCATGCGGGGCAGGCGACGAGCGTATGCTCTGCCGTGTCCAAGTCGCAACCACAATGGTGGCACTCTGCCATCGGCTCGACTCCGATCCGGTGCAGGATCTCACCGAAGCAACCATGCCCAGTGAGTACCTGCGTGAGCCGGAAAGTGAGGCGTCCTCTGTCACGATTCACCCAATTCACAAGAACCAGGCGAATCGCCTCGACGGTCCTACGACCAGCCGAAGGATCGGCCAGCCGCCTGGACCATGACTCCAGCACGGACCGCCGAGATTAGGCCCTTCGCGCTCTGACCACACTGGGGCTGGGACGCGCCACGCCCCGGGCACGACGGTTAGCCCGCCACTGATAGTCAGCGCCTCCGCCTCCAGGACCCAAGGTGGCGCCCCAGCCAGTACACACGCCGCCTCGAAAGAGATGGTGCGATAACCACGGATGACCCTGACCGCGATGGTGCGTTGCGGTCGTTGTAGCAACTTCGCTACCCCCACGGCCAGGGACTGGCCCCACACGGGCGCCCCGTATAAGGCCATTGACCGCACCACCCCCGTATAGAGATGGCGCGTCACCTGGTCAGGCCCCCCGATATTGGGAAGAAGCCGGCTTAACGCGCCGGCCACTCCCAACAAACGAGGGACCAGGTTCTGAAAGTGAACACGGAAGGTCCAACGACTGTCCAGAATGAGGCCAAGGTACTTCAACTGCACCCCGACCCCGATACGGACGCCTCCAACCACGATATGGGCATCGACAGGTGGCACTCTCCGGGGCCTGTGGAACTACATGGCCTCGGATTTACTGAGCGCCACGTCGAGGCCCAATCTCCTGATTTTGCCAACGACATATGCCACCCCAGCGGTGGCAAGACGAGCAGACTCAGCAAAATTCCCTCCCCGGGCCACGAGCAGCGTATCGTCTGCGTAACAGATTACGCTTAGGCCCGGGAGGAGGGCACCCCTCAGTACCCAGTCATACCCGATATTCCACAAAAGGGGGCCGAGCACCGACCCCTGTGGAACACCGCGCACGACCGGGAACGACAAATAAAACATAACGACTTCATAATATAAAAAATAAAAACCGATGACCGAAGAACATCATTCGTGTTTTATAAATAAAAACATTCGTAGCGCATTAATTTTGCTTTCTTTCTGTTTCAATATTCGATCGATACAGGCATGTTCTTGCATTGAGTTTCTGTAAAGTGCCTAGACGATGAACGATTTTGCGCATTTAAATTTTGTAGGACGCCGCATTCAGGCTATAATAATTTTTTAACGGATAATTATTATTAAATTTTCAAGTACTGTTAAATGAATCTCTCACAATTTATTCGACCGCAACTAAAATGTATTCTGTATTTCTTTTTGAATGATATTTTTGATTCTATAATTTTGTTACTTGTTGAAATGCTAATGATATTAATAGTCGAATTGTTTAAAAGTATTCACAATGATTAAAAAATAAAAGTTCCGTCTTCCGAATGAATACTTTGGGAACCGTCACAATGGTACATAATTATACTGCGAAGTCGAGAGGTTTGTTTAAGCTGGAGCTCATTCAAAGTGAAAACTCGTCCCCGCGAGATGAGAAAATGGAACGTCTTAGACGCTCCCTTAAATTTAGCTTCATTGTACATGTATTTCATTCTTGTCTTTACACTGCTGTTAATTTCTGTTTAATTTACAAAGACGAATGTTACCCATATTAATTTTCTTAGATCAGTTCAGAAATCCTGCAGAAAATAATTTTGATGAGATATCATCAAAACTATTTTTAAAATTATTAAAATAAAACATAGTAAAATATTTATGTATTTGGGGGTTTTAATATACTCACAGTATGAGTAACGTAATGTTTGTGTACGAGGTGGCTAGTGGGAGTATTTTGACATATCTCTTCTTGCACCGATAATGTTGGTTACGTCATACCTATAAGTTAACTGCTTCCTTATTAATTGTAAGCTTTTTAATCTTTTTTAAGTAATTCTACTACTTGATTTTAAAAGTTTAGCTTGATCACTGTTGGCATAATTTCTCCAAAACAGTCCTGTTTTTTTAAATTTTGGGTACAAATTCTGGAATATAAGAAAAGGGTTAAGTCATAGTGAAAATTGGATAACTAGGTTTTAAATGGATTTTTTAGGACAACTCACGTGATTCTTAATAAATATATCCCACTTTGAGATCTAATTCATATTTAAAAAAATAGCAAGGAAGAAAGTAGCCATAGCTAGACGAGATTGTGTCCTGTATCTTTTATTTATAAGCCGTAGTAGGCGTAGCCGTACTATTATTTGCAATCATCATTGTCCATAAGAACACATAAGTTAAAAATCCCTGTTTGGACAGTATTTAGGGAATAGAAATGTATGAAAGCTTTTCTCTTATCATCGTTCAATTAAAAATTACAAGTAAAAATATTAGGACATAATTAACTTAGTTCTTTAATTCACAGGAATATCGAAAAGGCTATCATGAATACTGAAGGGACATTCATCATGCAGGAAGACAACGTTGATGATGAAGTTTTCGTTATGAACGAAACAGCTGACGCGTTAGCTGTAATCGAAGCAGATCAAGACCGTTACCTAGTTGCGGGAAATGATAGCCTAGCTCAACACGGAGGTGGCTTGGAAATCAAACCGGGCGACTCCGATGAACTCAATGAAGAAGATGTTAGAGATCTGAACCCTTATGTGAATGTTGCCCCACGTAATGAGGTTGTGAATTTTGATATTGAAGACGATGATAACATGCCCGCATTGATCCGCGTTAACGATAATAGGGGTGAACTACGGATTTTCCTTCGTGTGGATCAACGCCTCAATGCTATGGCGAGACAAAATCCTCCTATTATCATTGACCGTGCTGATGATGATGCAGATGATGAGTCCGACAATGAGGAGGAAAATGGGGTAGCTGAAGTAGCCGAAGTACCCGAAGTAGCTGAGGTACCTGAAGTAGATGATGTAGATGAAGTAGCTGAAGTTGATGAAGTAGCTCAGATGGCTGAGGTAGCTGAGATGGCTGAGATAGCTGAAAACCAACAGCAAATTGAAGGAGGGGACCATCCAAATAACGGAGACCCTGTGGAAGACGAAGAGGCTCTGTGAGTAACGTTTCTAATTTAACAAAGTAATTTTTAAGCGCGCCTTTGCTCTCATCTATGTAGTAAAAAAAATATATGCCTCGGGAGTAGTTTCTGAATTAGAAGTCTATCCTTTTTGTACCTTTGACAACATGTATTTAAATTTACATGATTTTCCGTTAAAGGACATTATTCGCACTCACACATTTGCATTTATAAGTATATATTTATCATTAAGTAACAAGTATGGATTTCATACTGTTAGTATCATCACAATTTCTTCTAATAAATACACCCGGACAACTGTTGGCTGGCATCGGTGTCTGAGTATAAAATATTAACATAAATAGCTAGCTGTTCGATATTCCAATCACGTCTCTGCTTGGATCTAAGTAACTGATAAGTCTGGTTCACAAAAATCGACCGAACCGTCGACGTCGGAGATCCTTTATTATCCAATATCTTTAACCAGCAAAAACAACATGGCGATATTAGTACATTTTAAACTTTAATTACAAAGATTTGCAATGGGAACACTTTCATAGGATTTGAGTAAAAAATAGTAGAAAGAAGCTTAACAATTGGACACGCTGTAAGAAAAACTACTGTAAAACCTGCTATTTTTAATAAAGCAGATGTAAGCGCTTAGATAATGCCTAAAAAGCTGTAAAGTTGGAACTCTGTAAGTTGGTGTCAAAATATTGTTAATATCATAGTTTTAAAAAGTGTTTCGCATTTTTTTACAAATCATTTAACCTTATACGTTTATTATTAGGTTAAGGTTTATACTTTAAAGATAAAGAAGCCTTTATTAACAACTTTAATTCATATTTAGGTACTTTTTTCTTTTCATTTGACATCGGCTAAGATTGTTTTGCTTTCGCATAGGCCTCCCCCAAATCCTGCCATAAGTTCCGGTCGTGGCATTTCCTCTTCCACGTAGAGCCTGCAACGGCTTTTATATCGTTTACCCACCTTTGGAACGGTCATCCTTTTAATCTTTATTTATTTATAATATATATTTTTTTTATTTTTAAGGTTTATACTTAGGTACTTTTAAATAAATGAGAAAAATCTCATATTCCACCGCGTGTTAAGTATTTATCGTAGCTCATATACTTCATAACACAAATGCTACGAATCACAAACCCATACGCAAGCAGACGTTTTGAGGTTACAATAGCAAGGGTCGGGGTAGAACACTCTGACCATGATATCTCTCTCAGTGGTGGAAGATGCATTAACGGATCTTCGCTAAGAGAAAGGTGAAAGGAGTAATACAAGTTTTGTGACTCACAAAAAATACCATGCCAGTGAAAATTAGTTTATCCTTAGTCTTCTTAATAATTGATCATTAATTCGTGGCCTAAAAATATCCGATATCCTCGCATTAAAGCTAGAATGTCGCATGCAGGTACCAAATTTTCTAATGAAATAGGTACCTAGCTCATGGACGGCTTTCATGATAAAAAGAATAGCATCGGATCTCAAAAATGAAACCAGCAAAAAATTTGTTAAGTTGCGTAATCACTATACTTTTTTTCCTACCTATGCTAATAGCCTTGATAGGCTATTTCAGCTTCTCCTTGACGTGTGGATGAGCTCACGGAGCTCAAACCGGAGTGCTGCTAAGAGCAGTGCTTCGCAGAATCTACCACCGGATCGGAAACGCGACCCACTGAGAAGATCCGGCGAGAAACTCAGTGGGCTGTGTCTATGGGTTAATTTACTCGTCGAGCCCTTCGTCGCAAGCGACGGGTTCATTGAGGAAGGTCATCGGGGCTTGAAGTAACACTATATAATTAAGACACAGACCTCAAGTTTCAAGGTGACAGCATTTATATTGTGATGTTTATGGACCCTATATAATAAATAGTATTAGAATCCGACAGAATTCCATCAATTTATGGGGCCGACTAGTATTAAAATTACTTAACCTGCCTTAAATGCAACTACCCTTTTCGAGAGCCGATCCTATATATGTATATCGGTTAACATCTAACCAAATCGTATTATGTTGTGAACGCAAGTTTAGAGCATGCTCGAAGGTATTAATACAATTTCTAGGATCCCCCGAACATCGAGCACTTAACGGGTCATAATAGAATTAGATACGTACACAAGCTAAACACATTCACCTATAAAATTAAATGTTGGAACGGATATATTGTTATTCTCATCTTTGGACATACATATACTGTTTTTGCATATCGTGTTTCCTTGAATAAAAATATTAAGCTTTTTTTTTTATTGCCCTTGTAGGCAGACGAGCATAAGGCCCACCTGATGGTGAGTGGTTACCGTCGCCCATGGACTTCAGCAATGCCAGGGGCAGAGCCAAGCCGCTGCCTACCGTAATGTTTATAATCTTGACATTAATATATTTATTGTTGGTGGTATTACACCTGTGTGTTATTAGCTTGTATTGTTTGAAGATTAAATCCAAATCAAATAAAAAATGTAATTTTGTGGGACATCCGAATGATGCGTAGATGCGAAAGATGCGATGGTTCATGTCATAACGATGACGATTTGCTTGAGTTTAATCGTATAGGTATCCAATCGACCTACCATACTGTAAGCTTCACTTCAAAATACATTGTAACTATACTCTGATTATGTCATCATATATTTATTGGGATAGGTGATTACAATAAGCGTATGCCAGCCATCTCTTATGCGCATAATATGAGGGCTCACTTTATGTTGGTTGTTATTTTATGTAGTTTTATTGTTATAACTCCGGCTTTTGTCAGCTGCCGACGATGCAGTGCATAAATTGAAACCGGATTGTAAATTAGAGTACAGTAAAAGTTTCATAAAATGGGAATAAAATTTTAAAATCGATAATTTCGAGTCAAGCTTACCCAAATGCTATATTTAGAGGTGAAAGGCTATTTAAGCGAATTTTTTTCTTTTTTTTTTTTCCTACCTAAGCTGTTAGCCTGGAGTGGCTATTCCAGCGTAACCGTGGCTAGCAGGTGAGCTCACGGGGCTCAAACCTGACGACGATGCTAACACGAACCCTAGCAAGAGCCGTGCTTCGCAGAATCTACCACCGGATCGGAAACGCGACCCACTGAGAAGATCCGGCGATAAACTCAGTGGGCTGTGTCTGAGAGTTAATTTACTCGTCGAGCCCTTCGTCGCAAGCGACGGGTTCGACGAGAACGGTGACCGGTGCTTGAAGTACCTAAAAGCATCGTTAGTGGATCGGGAGGATCCGAGATGACGTGTTTTGGGCGACGTCGACTGCTTTCCATTCTGTCCGCAGGATCGGGAATGTAGTTACCGGCGGCCACGATGAGAGGGTTCTCGTGTCGTGCCGCTTTATCGAAGTGGCGCATCGACGCCGACTGTAGGTACTTACTGATGGACTCTAAGTCCAGGTCGTCATGGAGGTCGACGTTCCTGACGAACCACGGGGCTCCGACGGTTATCCTGCAAAAACGGGATTGAATAATTTGAAGGGTTTTTAAGTGAGTGCGGGCCGCGTGGGCGAACACTACACTTGCATAGGTCATGACGGGGCGTATGCAAGTTTTGTAGAGTGTCACCTTATTTCTAAGGGACATTTTACTTCGCCTGCATATCATCGGGTAGAATATTTTTTTTGAATCTTTACAGGAGAGCCATTTATAATTTTGAAAAAACATCACTACAAAAAACTTTTTTCAGCTATTTCAGCGCAGTAAGCTTAATTGAAGCTAATTAAAAACATCGAACTGTCCATGCTAATCTTTACATATAAATAAAAATGGAGTGTCTGTTTGTAATATTGAAATAACCGCATTTTACTACATGCATATGAATATATATATATATATATATATATATATATATATACGGTGCATAGACCAAAATAGCATTTTTTACAATTTTTGTCTGTCTGTCTTTCTGTCTGTCTGTCTGTTTGTTCCGGCTAATCTCTGGAACGGCTGGACCGATTTTGACCGGACTTTCACTGACAGGTAGCTGATGATATAAAAATTAACTTAGGCTACTTTTTTTAGATAAGCTTCGCCCCGCGGCGTCACCCGCGGTTATTTTCGTAACATCGTGGGACTCAACTATCAATAATAAAATTTAATGTTTCCGAAGCGAAGCGAGGCCGGGTCGCTAGCACCAAATAAAATGCAACTTTAATTATAAAGACAAATGTGACGTATTAAGCGAAATACTCCTCGATATTGTTACGTTTTTTGTCAATATTATCAATATGTAAACACCCTTCTTTAGGACAAAATGAATGCGATATACCTAGTCAGGTCATAAATTCTGTCACATGTTTAATGTAAAATAATTGAAACAAGTTTATTCATTATGTAACCATTCATATACCAAAATGAACTTAACAAAACATAGATTCTTATGACACTAAAGTTTATTCAAAATGACCTCTGTGATTTTGAATACAGGCCTTCAATCAGCGCGGCCAGTCGTCTATCGCAGTACGAACGAGGTCCATGTCAATATCGGCGGCTGCCTTAATCAAGGATGTCTTGAGTGACTCCAAATTGGGATGAGGCGTTGAGCACGCCTTTTCCTCCAAGTGTTGCCATATCTTGTAATCTAACGGATTCAAATCTGGACTGGAGGAGGGCCAGTCTTCGTGCCGGATGAAGTCGATTTCACGCGCCGCCAGCCAGTCTTGTGTGCTCTTCGCTCTATGAGCTGGCACCGAATCTTGTTGGAATACCCAGTGCCTGTTATTGAACATGGTATGAGAAACAGGTTCCACAAGGTTCGTCAGGACTGTATTTTAATACACAACTGCATTCGTTTTTACACCTTTCTCACAAAAATGTACCTCTGTTAAGCCCTAATAAGAAACTCCCAACCATACGAGCGAGGATGGAAAATGACCTCGTTGGACACGCGGAATACGGTTGCTCGCTTCTTCACTACTGTGTGCGTACACCTTATCATTTTGTTTGTTGTAGCTCTCTTCTACGGTAAAAATTTTTTCACCCGAAAAAAGAATTTCCCGATATTTTTTTCCCGCGTACCGCTTCAACAAAGCGCGGCATCTCTTCAGTCTCAGGTCCATTAGACGAGCATTCAAACGATGTCCTGTTTTTCTTCGATATGCCCGAAGCCCTAAGTCTTCATTTAACACCCTTTTCACCGTGGTTCTGCTTAACCCCATCTGAAGGGCCAACAGTTTCTGCTTACGTTTGGGATTTCTTTGAATTCGCGCCTTCACAGCTTTTATCACTGCTGGAGTCCTAACAGACCGAGGGCGACCACTTCTTGACCTGCCATCTACACTAGAGTCTTCATTGTATCGTTTGATGGTACGATAAACGAATCTTTTGGTTATATTTAAAATTTTCAGTATGTTAAAAATTTGAATTGGCGCGTAACCGCAACGATGCAACGCAATAACTGCAACACGGTCTTCTTTAAGCGTCCACTCCATAATTAAAAATGAGTAAAATTCTAAAAGTATACATTTTTATTTTCATGAACAATTCGAAATTCGAATTCAATAAACTTTTTTGTGGCCAGCATTCTAAAAGAAAAGTTTTTACTGTGTGACAATACTTATGACCTGACTAGGTATAATAAATTGTGTAGATTTGTGCAAGCCAAAAAGCATGCAAATACTGATCACGGAACAGCTAATTTGAGTGCACAATTTCGACAATCCGGCTTAAAAACAAAAGCGGCTCGATACGATTTCTCTTTGTAATTGGTTGATGTTCAATATTCAATCTGATTGTTAATAATAATCTTTAATATAAAAATGTTATTGAATGATAGTTTTCAACGTTTTAGTTAAAATCGATTTCTTTTTTATACGGCCATAAATTGATAGCTGATCTTTTTGACACGCTTTTACGCTAATTAGTACTTACTGTGTTACGATTTGTTGGGTAGGTCGTTATAGATAGAATTGAGACTTAGACTTCAAATATTGAAGTCGGTTAAGAGATTCCCGTTGTTATGTTTGTGTGTTTTTATTTATTTATTACTTAGATGGGTGGCCGAGCTCACAGCCCACCTGATGCTAAGTGGTTACTGGAGCACATAGACATCTACAACGTAAATGCGCCACCCACCTCGAGATATAAGTTCTAAGGTCTCAGTATAGTTACAACGGCTACCCCACCCTTCGAACCGAAACGCATTACTGCTTCACGGCGGTAATAGGCGGGGTGGTGGTACCTACCCGTGCGGACTCCCAAGAGGTCCTACCACCAGTACTCCGGTAACCACGTAACGCTTGGTAGGCCGTGAGCTCTTTCACCCATCTATGTAATAAATAAAAGTTGAGTGCGAAAGAAAGCGCCCTTAGGGATAGCTCGGCGATAAATAACATTTTTATCTATAAGAACAACACGCATTACGTTGTGTTGTAGCCGCCGGCTGCACTAGTTTTTAAGCTGATATATACATATATTCTTTGTTGCTTATAGATAAACAAGCTGGCAACTCGTCTAGTCTTAACCGGAGCCCATAGACATCAACCTCGTCAATACCAATCCATATCCATCTTGAGACATAAGTTCTAAGTTTCAAGTTTAACAGTACAACGGCTGCCCCACTCTTCGCGCCAAAATGCGTTATAGATTTACGAGACATAGAATTGCAGTATGGTGGTATCCACCCGTATGGGCTCATAAAACGCTTTACCGCCGGCAATTAACCAAAGAATTTTTTTTTCGGGTTTGATTTTTATGCGCGATGCTATGCACCGTAGAAGTCATTTGTTAAGTACGTAAAATAAGCAGAGATCATAGTTTTTAGCGTGCCACTAAGCTTTCCTGAATTAAGCTCGATGTAAGGATATAGTGATCATCGATCGTACGGTACGAACATAATTTCTACCTTCATTTCTACGTTCGTAAACAAAATAATTTGTAAATTTATCTCTCATTAGAGCAATTTATGTACTGTTTTCTTCGAAAATGTTTTCGATAAATGACATTTTGGTGTCATTTTTTCATTACCAAAAATCAGTTCAAGGGGATCGTTAAATGTTAATAACATCGAGATAATTCGATTTCTAAGATTACAAGGCAAATTCGGGCTATAGAAAATTATTTGAGATAATCCTGAAGCATTTTATTATTAGTTTCATGTATATTTTTATGTATAAGTCGATAGGCATACTAGCGAGCAGTTGACATTAAAAAATAATGTTTTTGCTGTCGATGGCTATGCCCTAAAAACACACGCACAGGGGTATCATGCTGACGGCAATTAATTCCAAAGCTATAAACAAATTATGTTCACGATTGACTTCCGTGGTGAAGGAATAACATCGTGTGATAAAAATCAAACCCGCAAAATTATAATTGGCGTAATTACTGGTGGTAGGACTACTTTTGAGTCCGCGTGGGTAGATACCACCACCCCGCCTATTTCTGCCGTGAAGCAGTAATGCGTTTCGGTTTGAAGGGTGGGGCAGCCGTTGTAACTATACTTGAGACCTTAGTACTTGTATCTCAAGGTGGGTGGCGCGTTTTCGTTGTAGATGTCTATGGGCTCCAGTAACCACTTAACACCAGGTGGGCTGTGAGCTCGTCCACCCATCTAAGCAATAAAAACAAAAACAAATATATCGTTAGAAAACAAAATTATTTCTGAAAATGTGCTTAAGCTTACACAACGAATGTCGCCAACATGAAACATGAGATCTTAATAGCCCAGAATGACAACTACTTTTGATGGCTGTCAAGAAGACTTGTTTCCGGTGATTGACTTTTATTTGGAAGTCGGATGTACCTTACTAAGTCACGTGTCCTAGATACGTAATTGGGTCACGTGTACTCGCAAATCCAAGGATGTCGTTCTCAATATTTAATAGGATACATCCTTAATGTTCGACTTTCGTCACTATGTGTCAAAGCCTGTTTTAGCAATAATGGCAACGCACGGTGATGGCGTTAGGATATATCCATACACTAGAGTGTGCGAATGTGTAGATTTAGCCTTTTTGTGTTGATAAGAAATAGCCGCTATTTAAAAAGTTCCCTCACTAATGCATACATGGTCGATTTTGTATATTGTTATTGGCATGTAATTTATGCTATTCTACAATATTATTTAATATATTTTTTATTTAATATATTTTGTACACACTGCTGTTAGAAGAAACACGACAATAAGGATACAGATTACAAGGGCACTACTTATTTCAAGTTGAAATCTCTTCCAGGCCTCTCTTAGGCCCGCAAAAGGAAAGAAGAATTAGGAACACAAACATAGTGCATAGAGTACATAAATATAATATAATACAGCATACATATAATAATATATACATATTATAATTATATTATTTAAAAAAAAAAGCCTTTATAAATTTAAAATATGAATATAACGTGTAATTCAACTGATGTATTATTGTTTCAGTATCTTGAGGGGTGCCCAGTAACTTCGTTACAGCTGCGCTCTATCTTGCAACTCCGATCGGTCACCTTTAATGACAACGAGCAACCAGCTTCTTCAACAACTGAAGATCATGAAATTTTTTAAACATCTATAATCACACAATTATGATAGGGTGTCATATCGACCCTACCTAGCCGCCATTTTAATAAAACCATCATATTAAATTAATTAAGCTTGGTGTATTTATTTTGCAAATTCTAACAACGGCGGCTTGTATTTCATTCATACTAATATAATCATTATTCAATACGTATATCAATGTAATAATTATCTGGTTAATAAACTGATGCATAAAATATTTTGTTTCACTGAAAATCATGCAGGACGTAAGGTCGTCTGCTCAAGCGCTAACAGTTATTAATTCAACGCAAATAATATTAAGGTGAGTATTTGATTAACAGAAAGATCCCACCTTTATTAGCCGAGGAGCATTTGCGCTTTCTTATATTTAGAACAGCCGTATTTTTATAGTGTTGAGATTTTATTTCAATCCTCCAGTCTTATGTCTCAACTAGTTACTCTAATAATTATTTAAGAATTGGTGTATCGTGAGTACTTCTAGTATACAGTATTGCTCGTGTAATGCGGTAAATAAGGTTCCTTAAATGAGTTTGGTATGATGGCATCGAACAGGGAGAGATGGCGGGATCGTGAGGCACATCAGAACTGCTCTCTCCAATACGACATGACGACCATGACTTCCCTGTCAACAGTGTAACGACTAAGCAGAAGCGCAATAAAAAATATTACGTATTTGAAAACGTATAAAACGCCTTATACCAATGTCATAGCAAGTGATTAATTTTGAAAAAGGTTTTACCTTCTTCTCCGTTGGATATGACCGGTTGCTATGTGACATTTAACACAAATAATAACACTTTTAGATGACATCGGATGTGTATTTCTATTTAGAAATACTTCAGCATAACAAGAAGGGAACAAACAGTATTATACAAAAAGTTAATTGAATTCAGGGAGCTGTTTGGGGATCCGACAAAATGGTTGAGTTTTAATGAGGTTGTTTAGAAGTTGGACATCCTAACCCCTAAAGGCAAGCCTCGTTTCGTGTAATATACTCTACGACCGTGAATCATATTATTATTTCAATTCCTCATTAATATCATAGTAGATAACGGCGCGAAAGCGAACTGCAGTTAAGATTCTTAGTTCAATTAACCATTAAGGAGAATAGCGGTATGCTTTTAGTATATAGAAATACATATATATAATAGTTATACAGTTTTAAATATAGAGTATGTTTTGTCGATCGAGGTTTCAGAGTTAAAACAAGGGATTACGAAATATCACGAACCAAATCTCAAAAAGCATATATTGACTTGCTCAAAAAACTGTGTTCTACAAAATAAATATAATTTTTAACAATCACAGCTGCATCCCAAAAGACAAAACAAGACTAGACAAAAATAAATATGTTCTAGAAAAAGCTGAAATATACAAACCGAGACACTTCGACATCCATCAATTATGATTGCGTTCTATTCGCATATATTCGTGAAAATACTGTTCCTGTATCACATGTAATACACACTTCAAATCCAAATAGCACGCTACTTCACAGTATTGTCGGAAACAAAGGGATCACAACACAAAGCGGCTCGCATATTTACAATTTTATCATGCTGCTGCAGCTACAGTCCATGGCCAAATCTGCGTCACATTTTCTACATGACAATTCTGACTACAATGGCCTTTGAGGCCTTTACGCAGCGTAGATCTGTTACAACATACAGGAGATTTTAGGAGCACTTGTATTGGCGGATTAAAATTAACATGGACACTGCTATACTTGTTGGCACGACGAATAAGCCATCGATTGTTAATTGGTGGTTAAATGGTATTCATAATAGAGTGGTATACATAGAATTAATTCAGGCGGGGTTATATTTTTGATTAAATTATTTTAAGCTCCACGAATCTTCAGTACATATAATATTAAGTTCTTAGCAATTCATTGTGGTCAATTGAATTAGTTGTCAGTTGAATCTCCTAATTAATAAAAGCTCCATCTTCTCTATATTAGTTAATTATATAATATGAAGAAATGAAGTATCTTTTGAGAGTTGTGCACGTCTTGTTTTTTGTACAAATACCTAATATGATTTTTTAGAGAATTACGATGTGACGATTAATTTAAAAATCATCTTTATGCCCATACCGTATGAAGTGCTAAACCTTCACCAGATCCCCTTAGGTATCGATCGACAAAGTTTAACGGAAGAGTAGTTCTAAATATTTGAATTGTCGTTTAGTAAGCAAGCTCAATCGTGAAATAAAATGGTGCACATGAGCTAGTAAAACTTTGTAATGTTGAGATTATGAATAAAAGTTTACGTCTACGATTTTCTTTTAATAAATAATAATTTAGGTACGTATTTACTTTTTTTCGGATATAAACGTGGAGTAACTTTTTCAAATTAATCACTCACTTACTTCCCTTTATGAAATCCATAAATGGCAAATTTAAATTTTTGTGTCCGTATTAATAATCATTTAGTACATTAAACTTCAACAAGTACACTTAGCAAAAGAGATGAAATACATATATTATTGAAAATAATATATTATGTATATATATATATATATATATATTAATTCATAGGTACCATTACTAGAATTCAAACAGATTCTCTTCAGTAATATGCCTCGTACCTAGTTCATTGTGTATAACTGTAGGAATATAGACTTGAATATTTTGTGAATACTTGTGAGAAACTAGCTTGAAATATTCTGCTTCCCATTTTAAAGAGCCGTGACATTTATTCGTAGAACTGTGGAATACACGGGTGGCGACAACACTCGACATCAAAGGCATTCCAGACGTATGGATCGTGAAGTGGTGCCTGTAGGGGTTAGGTTTTGTGACGCAAGTAAAACATCAGCGTCGATGAGACCCGATAAAGGTTTTTTTTGCTATTTATTTAGTTAAACCTTTAAGACAATCAGGAGCGTAGAGCATACCAATGCTCGAATCAGTTAAAGTTGCAAAATAAGGATACACTCATGTTAAAAACCAAATAGAATATATGTACGAGGTACTGCTGAAGATACGAAACTAGCCTAATGTTGAAATTAAGTCAATATATGTACATACGTACTTAAAGAGGAAGTTATACCGCTGAATCTATAGCTTCAATTGCAGGCTTGACCATAAAGCCAAAAGGCCAAGAACCCAGGATAGCTCACACTTTGTAAACAATAATTATATCTTTGATTCTCACTAAGAAACTATCTATCTATTAATCTGGATGCACAGATATCCTTAAAACTGAAAAGAGACAAGAAACTACTGTGCAACTCGTCTTCCAACTATGTATTACCTATCCCATTAGCTCCGAATAGTAGTTGGAGAAATCATGATCAACAGACCATACAACAAACACTTGTATTATTATTACTATGTATTATAGAAAATCTGTTGTTTAGGTCCTACGTGGAGGATAAGCTCAAGAACCCGAGACAGCTAGCTTGCTTGCTACAAGAGGTGAGATGGTGCTCGCAGGACCTTTCTAACCCTGTGCTAAACAGATAAATAGACGTCGATCTACGGAAAATACGCGTTTATGTTACAGGAATTATATATAAGCAGCTTAGATCCTCAGTAGTGATATTCACCTGTATAGGATAGAATGCTCGCTTTCGGTCTCTAGTGGTAAGTAGGACGCAAAGCCGAGTTGAGTCATCGTCATCGTATGCATTATACCATGACGCATCATGACGAGTCTATTTGCGTCGTTTTTGTGTGGAATCTAAATTTGAACGCTTTTAAGATACACGTCCATAATATACTTATGTGTATCGTTTTTTAATAAATGAAATAAAACTTTATATTTATATTAAGGTAGCCAAGATATGGTATATGCTAAATGATATGGCGGTATGGTAAAATACCAAATTTGGGCTGATCTTGTTAAAATTTAAACGGGACCACATATGAAGCACTGGCTTTCAAGCATAAAGGAAATCTTCAAAATCGATTCACAAATCATTCGATTTATCAATAAACGATTCAAAAAACTTACGGTCGAATTGAGAATCTCCCCGCTTTTTAAAGTCCGCTAAAAATTAATAAAAGCGCACGCCATGGTGTAAATTTTTCGTGAAAATTAAGTGTTTTAACATTTTCTGGACGCTCACATAGTCTATGTTTCGTACACTGAACTTTTATGCTTTTAGCATTCCTTTTGATGCAGGCTTTCATTTGACTTTTTTGTAATTTCATCCTTTGTAACGTTTTCTATCCCAATCCCAGCATTTTTGCCGGTCACATGAAACCCCAATTTTTCCCAATTTTGTTAATTACTTAATAATAGTCTTACCTTTTGCGAATTATTTAACATAAAAAGAAAGCCAATTCATAGTTGTATGAAACAGAAACGTTTTTGCTATTAGAAACGAAATGCATTACATACATTTATAAGCAGACATTGTTTGTGATAGGCAGGCTCTTGTCGAGCTGAATCGAGTCGAAGATTTGGATGATTTCGTTTTCGTTGTCAGGAGAGTTTTTTGGAAACATATAAATACGTTATATCATCTATAGTTACAGCAGAATGTGAACCGATTTCATTATTTAAATTATCTATATATTAATACGTGAAGAAAAAAAATTGTATCCCTTTTTACGAAAATTGCGCGGACGGAGGAGTATGAAATTTTCCACACTTATAGAGAATATAGAGAAGAAGTGCACAATGCTAATAATTTTTTTTAAATAATGGATAAAAGATACATTAAATCAATAAAGAAAACATTACTACATACCATGTATTTGACGCACACACACATGCATACTATTTATTGTCAAACTTTTGTTCTTGACGTCTGTGGTCAAATTGAGAATAGATTAAATATTGTTTGTCTTTGTTAATATTTTTTATAATGTAGTCTTGGCGAAATTTGTGATTATAGAAGTATAAAATACAATCATAATAGTGTACAAACTTACAATTCCAATTAATTATAGTCGAATTTCGACTACTGCGGGACCTCTAGTATAAACAAATCGATGATTTAACGATTCCGAGCTCCTCAACAGATTGGGAATCGTTCAAATAAATTAAATTCACCCGAAGGCTACGTGCTATTCGATATTAACAGATCGCTAGCTCGCAGCAATTCGGTAAATTACTTTCAATTGTGTTTCGGTGATTAAGTAGTTACTATCGTTTGCTCTCCCGAAACTTTCGTTAATTTTGTTTAGACCGTAACTCATGAATAGCGGAGTGAGCGGCGCTGCGGCAAACATAAATTTAGTTTAAATTTTTGAATCCTGTTTAGTTGTTGTTAAACACATTTTCTGGTGTTTCAGTGTTATAGTCTCGTGGAATACTCACGGACTACTGCTTTATGAGATTTTATTGCTTAGATGGGTAGACGAGCTCACAGCCCACCTGGTGTTAAGTGGTTACTGGAGCCCATAGACATTTGCAACGTAAATGCGCCACTCACCTTGAGTTATAAGTTCTAAGGTCCCAGTATAGTTACAAGTGCTGCCCCACCCTTCAAGCCGAAACGCATTACTGCTTCACGGCAGAAATAGGCGCGGTGATGGTACCTAAACGTGTGGACACACATGAGGTCCTAACACCAGTAAAAAAGAAATACTATGATAAATAAAAAAAAGTATTTTACAACTTAAAATGGGTAGTTCAACTCAGATAAGTCACCGTTGACCAGCGTCCCTGGCCTAGGCCACAAGTAATCGGATGCGATAATTTTGACCTATGACTATATTATCCCTGGGTTAGAAAGAGGCCCAACACTTGTGTTTAGACTTTTCAAATTAAATATTCAATTTTAATATGGGATCCTCTCTGCAAAGAGACATCAACCCAGCGAAAAGTACTACGGTGCTATTTCAGAGGGGAAGCTCCACACGGATTTCCTCCCAGATTAGGAGGGGAATCTCATACCCCCGATTACTCTCTTTAGACAACCCATACCCTGGGCCAGGAAGGTCAAGTACCTGGGCATTACCCTGGATGCATCGATGACATTCCGCCCGCATATAAAATCAGTCCGTGACCGTGCCGCGTTTATTCTCGGTAGACTCTACCCCATGATCTGTAAGCGAAGTAAAATGTCCCTTCGGAACAAGGTGACACTATACAAAACTTGCATAAGGCCCGTCATGACTTACGCGAGTGTGGTGTTCGCTCACGCGGCCCGCACACACATAGACACCCTCCAATCTCTACAATCCCGCTTTTGCAGGCTAGTCGTCGGAGCTCCGTGGTTCGTGAGGAACGTTGACCTACACGACGACCTGGGCCTCGAATCTATCCAGAAATACATGAAGTCAGCGTCGGAACGGTACTTCGATAAGGCTGTGTCACGATAATCGCCTTATCGTTGCCGCCGCTGACTACTCCTCGAATCCTGATCACGCAGGAGCCAGTCACCGTCGGCTACCTAGACACGTCCTTACGGATCCATCAGATCCAATAACCTTTGCATTAGACGCCTTCAGCTCTAACACTAGGAGCAGGCTTAGGGACCTCGGTAACCGTACTCGTCGAACTCGACAAAGAGTTCGCCGTGCAACCTAACCCATGAATCAGCTCGCTGAGTTTCTCGCCGGATCTTCTCAGCGGGTCGCGATTCCGATCCGGTAGTAGATTCATTCGCGAAGTAGCTACTCTTGAGCTGTTAGGTCTCCGTCGGAGGCGCTCGGGTAGCTGTTAGCAAATCCCACCCCTCCTGGCTGAGCCTTTGCTCGCCCACCTGTCCTGGTGAAACTGTAAAGGCCAATAATAATAACAAAAAAAAATATTCGAGATTCGAGATAACAGAACAAAAAAATATAAATTATACATGAAGTTCGAAAATAATATTATTTCTCAATGTAAAACCAAAGTTTTACCTCTGATATCTAGTAAAAGAAAAATAATAGCAAACCAGAAAAACCTATACTTTCAATGTAATAATTTCATAATAGTTATTAAGTAAGTATGTGTTTTATTATTTAGTATGGCACGCTTGAAAAAGTACGTACATGAAAAAAGTTTACTTAGAACTATTAATAATTATTAACTAATAATTCACAAAGGGTGGTCCTCAAGTTGGTCAACAAAAAAAAATATCGATCTATATTTTTTTATTATTTATTTCTATATAGTTTAGTATATATTTAATAATTAATTCGTAACTGCTTGGAATTCAAAATATACGCTCAACACTGAATTAATTTATAGAGCGCTAGCTAACGAAAATCCAAGATCTTCCCTGATTTATGTGTCATCAATACTTTGTAGATAAATCAAGGGCGTGAAAGCGGAGTTGCTTTAAATATTTGAAGGGAAATTCTGTTTTATTATTGATAAGTTTAACGAACGCCCTGTTTATCTGTTTAAATAAGTTGTATATAATAATATTTGATAAAGCTAAACGATTAAAAAATAACTGGAAACAAATTACGCACCGTCATACGTCTCCAATTTAGAATTCCCTATGTTAAGGGCACCAGAGACTGACAAACATACTTATACGTCTAAATATATATAGATAATAAACATCCAGACAAAGAGCAAACAAACCTGTTCATCACTTAATGTTTGCCCGATGTGGGAATCAAATCCACGACCTTCAGCGCAACGGTTATGGGCCCTACCGAGTTTTTCCAGTCTTCTTAGTAAGCAAGGTAAATGGGTGAATCGCTATGCCAAAAAATAGGATCGGTTACGTAGTATCAGTATTTATATTATTTCTAGTTTGAAGTGCGTCATTCATGGCGTATCTGAGAAGATAAATCTATTAATTTGTGTTTGATATTATGCACTATAAAACTGAGTTTTTAGAACTCATCCCCTCATCTATTTCTGCCGTGAAGCAGTAATGCGTTTCGGTTTGAAGGGTGGGGCAGCCGTCGTAACCATACTGAGACCTTATAGAACTTATATCTCAAGGTGTGTGGCGCATTTACGTTGTAGATGTCTATGGGTTCCAGTAACCACTTAACAACAGGTGGGCTGTGAGCTCGTCCACATACCTAGGCAATAAAAAAATAAAAAAATCATGTCTAAAAGGGTGGAGTGGCATTTACGTCGTTGATATCTTTGGCCTCTGGTAACCACTTAAAATCAGATAGGCCGTGAGCTCATCCCATGTAAGCAAAAAATTTAATTCCGTTAGAATAATTTCTCAAAAATGGCATTTATTAAATTAAAGTGAGCTAACAGCATTTAGAACGGCAAAATACTTAATTATACCTATATATATGATGTTGTTCGCCTTTTTATCATTATTATGTTGGTAAGATTTAAATAAGGAAAGGACGACCTATTAAACGATGGAGTGATGATATCATAGTCACCGCTGGGAAGGAGTGGATGAGGCAGGCCGGGAACAGGGAAAATTGGACTAAGCTGGAGGAGGCCTATACCCAAATAGGGGTTCCTGTCGAGGAAAAGTGAACAGCAATGGAATTGGATCTGAATGTGGGAGTCATATATGGTTGAGAATATTTACATGTAATATTTAGGTTTCTAGATGGGAAATAAAAGGCTTATTATTATTATTATTATATTATTATTATAGGATTTAAATAATATATCATTGTATTTGTCGATTTCAATATAGGTTATTTCTAAAAGTATATCTGTAACTATTCCTGTAGTCGATTTTCTGCAAAGTGTGCCGAAGCTATGTCTATCAGACGCGCACATAGATTGTTTTTACGCTACCATGCGTAAGAGGTGTGCATCTCTGGTAAGCAGAGTGAAAGCCAGCTCCAACAGTATCCTGAGCATGATCGCAAGCAGGCTGGACTGTGTATACATGGGTCGCTGTGGTGCCATCTCCCATGGGATGTTACGACAGTAATTCATTGTGATGTAAATATAACTACTAACATAGGTGTAAGTCTTACTAACAATTTGTATGAGTCATGGTTACTTGCAATAAAAACATTATTATTATTATTATAAGAGAAAGTCAATAATAAACTATAAAATGGAATGTAAGCAAAAATATTTTCATCAAATCACCGTGGACGGGGTCAGAGACAGATAACGAAAAAATAATAATTACAAATCACCGTACATATTTATTAATACGTTGAGCAAAAGATTTGTACTTCATTGAGAAAATTGCGACCCCGCGGAGAAGTGTGAGATTCAGCATAGTTAAAGATCAGCGGTCCGTACTATGTTCTGAACCAAATTAAATATGTCTGAGAGATACAAAATGCATAAACGTTCAAACTTTATATTCAACAGATTATTCTAACTTTTGCAACACAAGGCAACTACACTTTAATTTCAAAATGGCTAATTTAACAAATAATAATAATATTATACGAGTAATATGAAATCATAATTTTCAGTTCATCATAAATGAAACAAACCCCCAAAATCCAAAATTAAGTTTTATGTGAAAGATAGGCGATTTAAAAAAAAACAGACCTATTAAGACACCTCGCAAATAGGCGTAAATGTATTTATTATTCAGAAACGAATTTACTTACTCCAGTTTGAATCGTTACGGAAAACCGGATGTCGCTCTCTATTATCCGGCTAGAACTGACATCGAGCGTGGCTTACTCTACCTGGAGCTATATTTGTTTGCGCAATGGTAAAAAGAGATGGAAACTCTAAAATGAAGTGTCTAAAAAAAGCGATTAAGACAAAAATCCGCGTTAAGTTGCAGGAATGAAATGTAACACGTAATGATGCTGTAATTATATGTGTATACAAAAACCAAATTATGAAAATTCTGTTAGTTAAAATAATACGTTTTCCAAAACAATAATGCTGAATGACACTCGTCCTGCATAAGATCAAATAAAGTTAAATCTACGCTAACATGTCGAGTAATAAGTAAGTTGTATTTTATTTGTGTAATGATTTCTTCGATATTCGGGAGCTATCGTTTTAATTATGTATTTTTAGTTGCAAACACTAAAATTGCAGATTGCATTAGATCAGTCAGATGCAAATACATAAATCGACATGAACTCTGAGCTGAAAGATAACCTTAAATAATGGCAAAGGAATTGAAAGGAAATCACTTCCAATAAAATGGTTTTCAAAAATACCTTCCCATATTAAATATATATAATTCGTATTCTAAAACCAAAGAGTTGGTATCTACATTCGTCAGCCCCTGTGGTGGATATTCAATTATTGGATTTCACAAATCGTCAGTCGAATTGGAGCAGACGGTCAGACAGCTGAAGCTGTACTTCGATGAATAGTGGTTGAATGTGGCAAATATTGAAGGGACGAAAATATACTGTAATTTAACAATAGGTGAAGAAAAGTTTGATTAAAATTGTGTTACAGTAAATTTGATAGTTTTTGTTTTGTAATAAAAGTCTTTGTCTTTACGTTAAGTGTCCATTAGAAGTGGTAGCTAGAAAAGCTAGCTAGACGGTAATCACTCACCATCAGGTGGGCCGTATGCTCGTCTGTCTACTAGGGCAATAAAAAAAACGAAAAACTTTCTAGCTAAGTATTGACATTTTAATGAAATAGATCTTAATAGAAGTATGTATTATCCCAGTGATTGTATTGCAGTGGCGATCATACTTCTTTGAGCCTTACATGTATATCGTTAATCAGCATAAGTATTAAACTTATAATTAAAACTTATGCTACTTTTTTCTTGTATTTATATGCGGACAACAAACATACACATCACTTGGTTGTAATCGATCACCGGTCGCTAATGGACATTAGCAATGCTAGAGACATAGCTATCTACCTACAGAAGAAAATCAAACACTTCGTAATATTGAAACGAGTGAAAAATGTAAATGTAGATTTATACGCAGTTTTGTAATTGAAATGTATTTATGCATTGATTCATTTTCCATTACAGATGCAGAGAAACATGCAAATATATATTCATAGAGGTTAGTTTTGAATTTTAAAAAAACTGTCACGTCCTTTTAAAATAACTTGTAAATTCGAAAATGTATGAAGATATAAATATGGCTGATTGACGAATCACGAAAGATAAGTGCGAATCTAAATTGATTCGCTCAGATACCTACATATTTTCTGAAAGCCGTTCGATATTATAATGAGAGCGCCTATTATTTTTTAAATAATTATTTACCCTAGCGCCTAGCATGAAATTATTCAAGCGTTTTAAGGTTTTTCTATGCTGAGAAATGGACATATAAGAAATAATAGAGCACTATTAAATAAATTATATAAGAAAAAGTATACACGATAATGACGTCAAACAGACACAGGAACCAAGAAACGAAAGAAGATTTTTTTCCGGTTTACTTCACTTTACTAGCTCTACTTCTAGCTAGCTACGTGCTTGAATGGTTTCTGAAGCACGTAGACACCATAAACTGAATGACACTATCCCACTGGAGATATGTGGTCTATACCAGAATGCACAAACTTGAGAAGAGCAGGAACCTAATAAGGTAAGAGCTTCAGTACATTTTTAGATTTAGTCCTGACTCCAAACAAAGTCTTAAGTCATGATTCATTTTTACATCATTCCCAAAAAATTATATATATATATATATATAAATATATAGCAGAGCTTAAAATTTAGTTTCGAAACTATTTCGAAGCATTTCTTGAACAAAATGGAAGCATTTATTCCAAGATAACATAAAATGATTACCTACTTTTTTCCCGCAAGTCGCTGAAGAACCATTTAGTCGCCCTAAAGTTCCTCGGTGGCGGAATAAACCGTTTACCATTTTATAATTTATTCATTGCTTTAACAATAACTCAACATAATGGAGATGCTTCACTGAAGAGCAATTTTAACGTTGCCTTGGTTGTGATCTAATACTTTCATATAAATTATGATACTTTGTTTGAATAATGACCGATCGAAGGCATACATGTTTGACGTACATTGCACGCTTTCTTTGGTCGTTCGAAAGTTGGACTTTATATTGTGTTTCGAGTTTGTAGAGCTATCGTAATCGTGAACAACTTTGTCATTTACAAAATTGCTTTCTTAGAGTAGTTTCAGTAATTGTTTTTAAACTTTTATCGGTTTCAAGAAATAAATTAAAGTTCCTCGATGCTGCTGCTGTTTACTGTTGGAAAAATAAATAATAGACTAAGCCACGGCGTAGGACTACGCACACAACGTATTGTACATATTTTATTACTAATGAAACTCGGTCCAGCTCCAATGTGATTATTAAATCAGGGCTCTGAAACTGTGATACTTTAAAACAAAAAATGTTTTTTGTATGGAAACTAGCGACATCTAGTAGCGGATGCCCCTGAGCTTATATTATATTGTTAAAATTAACGCATTTAATTATTGTATAACTAAACACAGAAAATAAAATATTAATAAAATTAATAAATCATACAAGTCTTTGTTTGTTGTAGACAAATTGATTAAATTTTATCAATTTGTGGTTTCTGAAAATTTCATAAATCCTTCATTAAAAATTAAATATAGGATAGGTATTGGATATTACTGCCATCTACAGGAGCAATGAGAAACTAATTGAAGCGAAGCTATCCACTGGCCGACGCCTGTAAACATTTTTGTTGAGTGCTTGAGTTGCTTATCTATAGCTAATTTATGTGTATTATCTATGGTACTAGGTACAAATATAAGTACCTAACAACCTAGGAACCTAACAAAAGACAAACATATCAAACTTAATTTATATTTTTATTGAAGATGTTGTTTTTATTACTCTCCTAAAATATTTGTAGAAGTTAAACTATATTTTCATAGATTTTTTATTTAATTCTAGTTAATTTATTCTACTAGCTTTAAATTAAAGTTGCTTAGATTTTACAGTCCAAATAACTTATCACCTATTGGAATTATACCCTAGATCTTTATAAATGACTACATATACCTCTTTGAAATATAAATAGTAAAAGCAGTCAGCATAGAAAATTTGCCAATAGATTTATTTACATTTTGAAATCAGCAATGATGATAGACGAGTTTGTGACGTACCGGTTTTCACGACTATGTCACTACACCACTTCGAACATTATTGTCGTATAAAGATTGATTAATACGTGAAGCAAAAACTTTGTATCCCTTTTTACGAAAATTGCGTGGACGAGGAGTATGCAATTTCCCATACTTATAAAGAATATAGAGAAGGGGATTGGATTGGAGAATGTTAATATATTTTTAAATAATGCATAAAAGATACATTAAATCATAAAGGAAATATTACACACACTACCATGTATTTGACACAACACGCATGCATACTATTTATTTATTGTCAAACTTTTGTTCTTGACGTCTATGGTCAAATTGAGAATAGATTAAATATTGTTTGTTTTTATTAATATTTTTCTATAGTGTAGTCTTGGCGTTGAAAATACAATCATAATGGTATACAAACTTACAATTCCAATTAATTATAGTCGAATTTCGACTACTGCGGGACCTCTAGTAAAGATTGATATCTCATTTCCCCGGGGAATATTCAGGGAGAGAATTTGATTCCACTTTTAATTTTCGAGATGCATCAGCGAGGTAAGCGGCTCAAGATAAAAGAGGTGAATTTGTATAGGTCGGGTCTTCTATTCTAGTACATATATTCAACAAATCAAAGCTTGAAAAAATAAAATTGAATAGCATTAAATCGTCGATTTATATACAGAATTGAAAACAGTAAAATATTATAATGTACATTGATTATGCTACATTATGTATATTTCATCCAATTGCATTTAAACTTTTGTATGACGTAATTCTCAGTTCTCTTATTTAAACTTTGTTTGAAACTGGTAATTGGTTTTATGGTTATGTTTTGTTTAGAGCAGTGGAATTTATAGTGAAAGACTTGTTTAGACTCTTTGCTTCGAGAGCAAAAGTTTTATAGAAAACGAATGAAGCATATCCGTTTACCGATGTAAAGAAACATGTGGGTATAAATGTTTTTTCTAGATCATATGAATGAATTTGAAAAGAGACATCAGGTTCGAATGTACTTTTGAATATAAAATCTTTGCTATTTGAAGGGTCTGTATAAGAATAAAACAAAGTTTCATTAGTAATATTGTTATTTTCCCCTCAAGCCAATCTACTACGATGTGACATAACGCTTGTAAACATGAACTGTCTGAATATATTAACCGGCAAACTTCTTGAGCAAATGACCTTGACTGCGCAGAACCGAATTTTAGATCACTTTGGTGGTGAGGGTGAGGCGCGACGGCAGGGGAAATCGTATCGAGCGCGTTATTGGTAGATCAGTCGAACCTTGCGCCCCGCACCGCGCCCTCGTTCCGCTTGCTCCCAAAAGTACGCTTGCGTATAGTAAAAAGTCTATCGTTATTAATCGTTAAGTTATTTGTTATAATTGCTTGTTGACTTTGTTGCCATTACTATATGTTGAGTGTTTGTTGATTTTTTATAAAAAATACACTATGCCGCGACAGACTGGTGTAGTATTCAAAAGAAAGGGTAGAAAAATTGTGTACGACATATATTGCTTCATTATAAAACAGGGGAAGAATGATATGGAAAAAGTAAAACAGACTTCGGAAGCAAGAAAAACATCAGTGAGTACTGTTAGGTGCATTATTAACGAAGCTAAAGGCTCTGGCTTGCTCGCCGTGTTTCGGACTCCGGGTAAGAAAAGATCAGGGAAGAAGAAAGTTACCGGAATGGACAGTTTCGTTCAATCTGTAATAAAAAGATGTAATCATAATAACTACATAACAAGCAGCGAAACTCCGTACCGTAGAAAGGCTTCGAAAAATTTAAAGAAGATATAAATTTTAATGGCTCGGAATGAAGCTTACGACGAATTATGAAAGAGCTAGGCTTCAGATGGAAAAAAAAAAACAGAAAGTAATAGGAAGCTGGTAATTGAAAAAAGTAACATTCGATTACTACGAATCGAATATCTTCAAAAAATAATTAATTATAGACAAGAAAGAAGACCGAACCGAACGAGTTGTAAACTACACCGATGAGCCCTATGTCGACTCATCACGATGATAGCGACTCGGGTGATGAAAACAGTGATGATGATGATGGTCAAGATTATGATAACGAAAAAAAAATTACAAATACCAGCTTCGCTTCAACTGAACCAAGACCTGGCAACAGCTCTAGTTTTGACTTAATAGAAGGAATATCTATTTTACCCCAAGATTAAATTATTACAATTATTAATCTATATTTTTTGTTGATGTTCTAATAAATATATAAATAAATACATAATATGTTGATTTTAATAATTTAATAGCATTATGACGCAGAGTAAATAATGTTTTTGCATGTGAGTGTACCATGCGCGAACTTACCCCCACTACGTCGACAAATACTCAAGAAGTTTGCCGGCTATTATACAAAAATATAAATCACACAATCCCGAATTATTATTCCGTCTAATACTCGTAATAAATATGGTTTGCCGAATGCAGATTATAATATGTAACATTTATTTTTGAAGCACCTGGTTTAACTTATAAACTGTACACCATGCGAGTACCAAAGAGTCGTATTTCTTGTCGAATCGTTCGTTTCTGTGTTGGCTTAAAAATTGAATTGAACTCGCTATTTTCCGCGACGGATTTCAGCCGGTGTCCCACAAGGCTCCGTTTTTAAACCATAAGTATACAACATATTCCGGCCGCCGGTGACCTACTTAGCCGTCGCTCCTGATACAGCTATCTACTACTTGAGTAGGAAGATATCTCGTCTCGAATTAGGCGCGGTAACTTATACCGAGGGCCAAGTACCTAGGCGTCACCCACTGACAAATGGATGATATTCGGCACGGTCCGAGTGTAGGGCCGAGCCTCGTTCCTACTCAATCGACTCTACCCCATGATCTAGAAGCGAAGTGTATTGTCCCTACACAACAAGGTGACACTCAATAAAACCTGCACTAGGCACGTGAAAAATGTCTATCTTCACGACGATTTAAATTTTGATACACAAGTATCTTAAAGTAGCGTCAGAAGGATACTTCGACAAGGTGGCGCGTCACAAAAGCCCAGTTATCGTGGCCACTGCTAATTATATTATGTCTTAAAGTCTTCTTGAGGATGGTTATGAACCGAAAGGTCATAAACACCTCAACCCGAAACATGACGTCGATGTCTCAATTTTACTCTCTCAATCCAACTCAATTCGATCTCAGGTCTGAGCATGGCCGACGGTTTTCCAGTTGACGTATACCGCAATTTCGCTAACCCGTTCATTCGTAGATACCAATCTAGAAGAGCACTGGATAATCAACCATAACTTTTTGTGATTGAAAGCATTTTTCATTACGACTTCCAGTTTTGATGTATTTTATATCGTTGTGAAAAACGCACCGCGAACATTTTGCAATTAAAATCAGAGTACCTTTTGCAATGCAACGGAGTATCGAACGCAATATCCCAATTCGACTATCGGAATCAAACGTTTATTCACGGCATTGATCGTTACTCGATTAATTATTTATTGCGCCATACGATTTTGACGAGCGCAATGCGCCATTAGATGGGTTTTAATTAACATCTCTTTTTAATGTTCTAGATGATCAGACATTGAGTTTTTTGATTATATCATTAAAATCTCAATAGCTGTAGTACAGTGTTCCACTTTTACTTTTTCAGTGGAAACGTCTGGTTGCTTCGCGGCACGAATATACAAAGTCCTGATATCCATTCTAGTGGGCTGACTACCTTAATTACCCATAATTCTTAGACAACATGCAGTGGGTTTTTTTTATTGCTAACATGGGTGGACCAACTCACAGCCCACTTGGTGTTAAGCGGTTACTGGAGCCCATAGACATCCACAACGTAAATGCGCCACTCGCCTAAGTTCTAAGGTCTCAAGTATAGTTACAACGGCTGCCCCACCCTTCAAACCGAAACGCATTACTGCTTCACGGCAGAAATAGGTGGTGGTACCCATCCGCGCGGACTCACAAGAGGTCCTGCCACCAGTAATTACGCAAATTATAATTTTGCGGGTTTGATTTTTATTACACGATGCTATTTAATTCCTTCACCGTGGAAGTCAATCGTGAACCTTTGTTGAGTACGTATTTCATTAGAGAAATTGGCACCCGCCTGAGATTCGAACACCGGTGCATAGCTCAACACGAATGCACCGGACGTCTTATCTGTTAGGCGGCGACGACTTCGACTGGTTAGAAATTTGTTGAAAATCTACTGCTGCGTATTATAATTTTATCATGTTTTTATCTCTTTGTCTCATGTGTCTCATATTTTTATCCTTAAAGTAGCTCACATTGCTGATGCTGCTGTTTTTATTATCGAGCTGGGAGGCGTGGATTTTTTGCGTTAGAATTAAAGAAGATGGATATTTACATAATATAATAATAAACATGACTTATATTTCGTAAGTGAACTCTCTATAATATCCGATTTAAAGGGTTGAATATCTTGTAGAACTTTTACATTTTCCACGGACTCGTTGGGAGTTTAAAGAGGAAGCTTTTTTAAAACGCAAATCCACAATGCATAATAATAGGTATAACGAGAAAATAGCGTTCCAGCTCTGCGATTTCGAGAAATTATTCACCGCTTGGCCGTGACTTGAGCGATACTCGATGGTTACAGCCAAGCGTATTAGCAGGTGTTGTTATGATTATAGTAAAGGCAATTAATCAATCACCATGTAAAATAATCAATCAATTTTAAATAATGTAAATAAAATACAATTAATTAAAGTATAAACTTCATAATAACTGTGATGCAGTAATTATTGTGAAAAGGTTAGACTCCATTTTTTTATATATTCTTTACTGTAAATATAAAGTGAATTATGGATACTCTAGGGGTAGTATTATAAGTCTTAGGTTATTTACACGCTCTGATTAGCGGGGTATGTTTGTATGTAAAGGAATCTTTGAACATCATTTTCACCGATTTCAAACGTCCTATTGAGTCAAAAATTTCTCACGTACGAAACACCGATACTATAATTTTATAACTTTCTCTCTAATATCCTGACCAGTTTCAAGAGGATTTGATACTTAAGCGTGTTTTTTGAGTTTTTAAGTTACATTTGAATCATTTTAATTTGATTTCTGGATCGGGGATCTCCAGTAAAACATACACGATAAGAAATATGAGGTTGAACTATTTTACATTACAGTAATGGTTCTATAATCAATTTTCGATTAATAGTAGAAAAGTGACACTAAACGCGCGGACTTGCATCACGGCTCACACTGCGTATACATTTTCTGAATTCGAAATAAAATATGTTCTTGTTTACTTTGATAATCTTTTAAGTAATTTAAAAAAAAGCAGCAAATCTTCTTGATACTGGCCAGGATCAATTCAGGCGGAGCAATTTAAACATACGTATTTTCACACTAATAGATAACGGAGCAGTCACACAGTAATTCACTGTATGTATTCAGTAGTTATCTAACTGTAAATTTATCTTCGAATAGATACTTTGCAAATAAGATTCAAAACAACAGCGTGCATTTTCCCTTGTGTTACAAAGAAATGAAAAAAAAAATACAAAACGAACATACCTTTTTTTGAATTTTCGTTGAAAATTCTCTGTATTTCGCCAGCTTCCGAGCCACTCTCCGACTCTGAATATACAGAATGGCCTCCTCCAGGTAAATGAATTAACTTCGTATTGTTTATGACATGCGTTTTTTTTCCGGCACCAACACTTGTTGTTCTAACAGGAGGCAAGGGTGGAGTCCTTACATTATCAGTCACATTAACACACTGTGGTGCACTCAACACTTTCCTGGGATTATGTCCTAAGTAATTAACTTTGTTGTTTTTGACGGTTTGTTCCTCAAGATGAGCTTGTTTATTGTACATATCAGGTTGAAACACTCTCCTTTCTTGCAGTGAAATGGGCGATAAAGTAAGTAATTTTTCTGGATTCCTATAAATGATTTCTGGTTCCATAGAGGAACGATTTTTTATAAAAGTATCAGTGCGTCTTTCGGGGGCTCCTCTTTTAAAAGAAGCTTGAGCATAAACTGGTTGTTTCGTGTAACTTCGGAAATCTTGACCACGTGGAAGGCTGTAGCTTCTAGGTTCTACAGTAAATGAATTCGGAGAACTACAATTCGATAATGTAGAAGCATTTCGAGCAGAACCTCTTAGTGACTGCTTAAGCAAATATTCATCTTCTTTCTGGCGCATTTCTCTCAATTTTTGCCAGTAAAACGCTTCAACTTTTTGTCTCGTTTTTTCTTTTTCGTTTTCTTCAGGTCTAGGCCCTTCATTTTGTGATGTAGGAGTAGACTGGTAATTAAAATCCGATCTTGATGGTGACAAAGGTTTGTTACGTTGACCGGTCCTGTTCAACGAATTCCTTTTTTCCTCGATTTCGATCATGTTTCTTCTCAAATGGCCGTATGGAGAAACCGTCTTGGGCATGGATGGTATTTTATGAGTTACGGGCATTGGAGACGTCGGTGCTGAGTAATTATATGGTTTCTTCACATTTGTCTGGCTTACTTCCTTTTTTACTTCATGACAATTTCCTTCCTTTTCTAGAGATAGGCTTCGAGCTCTAGTCGGCTGTATAGTACGCACTTCTGCTTCTTTTTTCGGAGATATTAAGAATTTTGTGCTGACTCTTTTTATTTCAGCACCAACAGATGCAGGATTCACTTGAGCCTGCGACGCCTTATAAATTTCAATTTCATCCAAAGGCGATATTTTATCAGACAGCTTCTCGAGTGAATGGTAATAAACGTCTGGGTAGAGTGAATTATCGTAATTAGTGTTCGCCGTCGGATGAACCATTTCGTTCTGGGGCTTCGGAGGTACCTGCGGTCTGGCCGCGTAATGCGAGCACTCTTTTCCGACGAAACGTGCAACCGGTTCGTTTAAATGGAGATTTCTATTTTTGACACTCTCAGAAACAAGCGTGCTACTCGACGAATGATTGCTCGGTATATCGATGTTCAAGGTTTCATTATCGACTTGTATGTTTGTAGTCGTTAAATTTTCATATATTCGCTCGCTATCGTCTCCTTGAGCATACTTATCTGATCTTATCGATCGTGGGCTCTGATATTGATTACTTATTGACAAATCAGCGTTACATTTCAAGGTCGACTTCGAATCTTTGCTCGTCTTTCCTCTTGTTTTACTCGAGAAAAATAAATTTGGAAACAACTTCCGGAAACTTCCGGTTTTCTTTTTATTATTTTCTGACATTTTCAAGAATATCAGGTTTTATCTGAAAAGTAAAAATGTTTTAAATAAACATTGACAAAGCACAATAACTAACCACTTTTCATGTTTTTATAGAAACACTGGAATAACCAATATTTTGTTATAGGAATTACGCGAAAATGTATAAAGGTAATTCTAGGCTAGGCGACGTTACGGTATGTAGCTGCCAATTAGCGATCTCTGAGTCTAATTGAACGTTTGCTGCTCCATATATATCGATAGCTAAAATATATCGTTATTCATTCTCTTTTTATCGATAACCACAGCGATATATACATAAGTAAACGAATTATAGTGTAGACAATAAGCGCACGTCAAATAATTAGCATTTGATAATATTAAAAACACGATTGTAAGTTTTAATACTATTTCAACACAGTTGCTTGAAATTTTTGCGTCTTTCGTGGGCAATACTATCTTCGTTACGGGTTTTTCTCGTACGTTTGATATACAACTTAACGATATGCACTAAAATAATTACCTATAGTGGCAGTATCGTCAATGCTTGTGGAATATTAAAAGAGTATTCCGATCTTGAAATCAAACCACACTGTGCATAATAGAGTCGAAAAGCCCTATAACTTTATAGAAAAACGTAATTGATTTTAGAAGTTTTAATTGCTTTGTTTTTTATTACGCATGTAGGATAAGCTGGCACCTATCTGGTATTCAGTGGATACCGGAGCTCACAGCGTGAATATTGACCCTAACTTGAGTTGTGTCAATTACCGAAACCTCAATTTAATTTTATAACACGCAATGGAAATTTGAAGGATGGTAGTCACCAAGTCATAATGCGAGTTCACAATACTCCCACTAAAAACGGAAAACTGGGCAAGAGCCATCATATTCAGTCTTACTTTAGTTTCTAAGGCTATTTATCATATTATTATATTTTTATTTTTACGTATAATCATCACTGACGCGACTTCATATTTTCCTATCTTGATTTTAATTTTTTTTTTCTTAACAAAACCGTTGTATATCTTCCGGTTTAATCAATAATAGTTATAGGTAGTTAAAATATTTATATTCTGCTAGCTGATTAAAAAAATACAGGTATTTATTGCACAACCTTTGGATCTAAAATATTCCTAAACTACTGTTTTACAATTATCACACTACAACATGATTTAAGTTTTTTTATTTTTTATTTATTGCTTAGTTGGGTGGACGAGCTCACAGCCCACCTGGTGTTAAGTGGTTACTGGAGCCCATAGACACCTACAACGTAAATGCGCCACCTACCTTGAGATATAAGTTCTAAGGTCTCAAGTATAGTTACAACGGCTGCCCCACCCTTCAAACCGAAACGCATTACTGCTTCACGGCAGAAATAAGCAGGGCGGTGGTACCTACCCGCGCGGACTCGCAAGAGGTCCTACCACCAGTACTTACGCAAATTGTTGTCCTTCAATAGGATTTTATCTACATAATAACAAATAATGAGAGCGCCCGTTTCTTGTTCTAATTAAATGAATTCTTCGGGGCAGAAAGCTACTTCGATTCACACACAAAGCTACACGCATTGCGGATGAATTAAATCACAGCTCAACAAAAAATTCAACGAAAGATAAAAGAAACACATACTTAGCAAACGCATATAAATTCGAGTGAAGCAGCAAAACATTTTTATCACGTATTACAAATATACTTTGTAACAGGCAGCTGGGCTTGTACGAGATAAGTTTTTAGTTGGCTTGTAGAATATTTTTCAGTATAATCACGAAGTCCGAAGTCAGATAAGAGAACGGGTGTATGTTTTATCACACCGTAAGGCGTGCAAGATAAATATGCAGTACAGGGAATAAGGTCAAACTCGTACTGCACAACGGGGCATTGTGCTTATTCACTTTTTATAACATTGAGACGAATTCCAGTCTAGATGATTATTGAAGACAAGATGGTGGTATCTCATGAATTATCTGTTGTATTAGAATAAGCTGTCTTTTTATCTGTTTTTTATCACTGAATTGACCGTTATCTGTATCTACTAATCTTTATATAGATATTTCTTAAAATTTTAAATCGTTTTAGAAAGCGCTGAAAAAAAAGATCATGCTGAACCAATTAATCGTGAATTTCGCGTCTTGTGATCATTGGCAATTAAAACAAATAAAAGTACTCTAAAGTATAACACCTAATGCTTTGGAGTGAACATACTTATGTAATAACTAGCGACCCGCCCTCGCTTCGCTTCGGAAACATTAAAACACACATGAAAGCAAAAAAAAAAAAAAAGAGTAGCCTATGTTCATCAGGGACAATGTCGGCTTCTAATGGAAAAAGAATTTTTCAAATCGGTCCAGTAGTTTCGGAGCCTATTCGAAACAAACAAACAAACAAATCTTTCCTCTTTATAATATTATATTAGTATAGATAATACTCGCAGATGTTTGCAAGGAACGAAAGTTTGATAGTAAATGTTGCATTGCGATTGTGCTTAATTAATCAATAAGTTTATGTTGGAATGCGTTTGGAAATTAGAGTACTGTTGTGTGAATATCTATGAGAATCCGGTGACTAATTGATATCAGATACATGGCGAGCTCCTATTTAAACCTTAGCCGAAGGAAATCGTGCCTTATAGATGACAAAATAGATAAATTAGTTCGTCGTACCTACAGTCAGAATATTACAATGATTACATTAAATTACAAAAAAAGAAAAGCTCGTCAAAGCTATCAAACAAATATCACAGAATGTAGGCTGAAAAACAGTGACGACAGAGGCTACGAACTGTTTTGTCTTGGTTTAAAACAGAATATTATTCAAAAAATATAAAAATCTGTTAAATAAAATCGTGAATAACATTACCGTCTCTAAAAGTCATAAAAATTTTTTTTGGTATTTTCAGCCAAAAATATCTACGATAGAGATTAAAAAAAATGCCTATTCTATATTTTTTTTGAAAAATCCTGTTATTTTTTCAATTAAAATTTAATAACAATATCTTAGAACGTTGAATTTGCAAGAACAAGCTCGAAAATTTCATCACAAAATTTTAACCTGCTTAGTTGATTTCCTTTACGATTTTAGTTAAACGAAATCATGGCTCTTTTATTACATTTCTCGTTCGTTCATCTCGGAAGATTAATATTCGTAACTTTCATCTCAGTTTCACAAATTCATCCGTTACATTGAAAATTTCATTTCTGTCATTTTCTAATAAAAAGCTTTGATTAATGACCTAATGTTTTTGTCAGGGTATTTTATTTTTTTAAATCAAATTATCATCTTCGTACACAGGTGTACGATAATTAAATTTTATTGAATTTTAAAGTTTTATAGAAATACGGCCTTACCGCCAACTGCTAATGATCTCACGACTGACTTTTTGAAATGTTGCACAAACTGCGGTAAAGCCTGGCGCTAGTATCACGTTCAGTTGATTGCGCGGGTACCGGGCAAATTGACGGGAGATTTCAAAATATAAACCCTAAAATCGAACATTCCTGCCAGCGAAATCCGCCCCGATTTCCCATTACGATAAAAATAACAATAATGTTGTGTTGATTAAATTTTACAGTGGACTGTATTTATATTAAAAATGATGAGTAACTATTAAACAATAAATTTGAGTTATAACAAAAATTATCACACAAAGACCTACCTTTATGTAATCTTAAGTAATCTCAATCTTAAGAAATCTTACTATGTTATAAGACCAACTCTTTTTATTTCGGGACGGGGGCCGAACTTCCTATGATGTCCGCGCCTACGGAGCACCCGGGGCATATGGGACTTGACGATCTGCTGATGTTGAGAGTAAACGAATCCCCTACACTCTTACACTCGACGTCCGATCTACACCTGACAAGTTGAGTAACTCGTGTTATATTCCACTGTTAAGATGGTACATGTGATTTAATTAGAATTAAATTTCCGATTACTAAATTTCAGCAGCTGCAGAACCATTTTGGTCGCTGCTGAAATGTGTGGAGGTAATATTGACCTCACCGTTTCTAAAAAAGTAGTGAAAACAGGTGCACAATTCTTTACCTCTCGTTAGGCAAAATACGCTGCTGATATCGAATACGGGTAAAGTCAATAATTCCAGCCCGATCACAAAATGTGCCGGCGTCAGCACTTCGAACTACATTAGACCACCAAACAGTGGACATAGCGGGCTACAATTGAGAACTGCCTCAACCCGAGCAAACAGCGTTCTGAACACCGCTCTTTGAATAAAAATGATTTATTGAAAGTATTGTAGGAAAATCCCTTTCAAATATAATACAGTAGTACTTTATTGTTGACTCATTTAAACTACACATTTAAATTACCACCACTCCGAGGGTTATGGCTCCAACGAATATTGCAACAAGTTCTATTAACGGATTGGGCTATGTTCCTCGCAGGAGACTACTCCTTGAAAAAGACGCGCGAGTAACTCGCCACGCAAATGAACTACCTGCTAAGCCCCATCGGGCTCCACCACACCCGTTACACCAAACCAGCTACGCCTTCGCCGGTACCCGTCCTTACGATATGACGGAATTTCGCGTCCGGGAATATCCCGAAGGACACCGTCTCAGAATAAAGTACCTAAGGTTTTTAGTTCTAGGCTTGCTAGTTATAGGATTGACTGGACACACAGACTGGAAGTCATTAAGCCAAGAGAGACATAGTTGGTAGATTTCCGGATAATTTTGCAATAATGACTGCATCGGTAGTTAATGTGGGACTGTTACACTGACGCGGTTTTACAGTACAGGTAGTTAGCTCCAGATTTCTAAAAAGATTGGCACCTAGTCCAATGGAATCTAAATCACACTTTCTTAGCTCTAGTCCTAGCCTTAGTGCACAGTCTTGAGTTATGTAGCCCGTCATGGCACCACTATCAATTATAGTACGCACGGGTTGATAAATGCCTCAACAATCTGCGACGTGCTTAATTGCGATTTTGAGCATGACTGTGGAAGTTGTAGAACAGGTAAGAGAGACTGAGCTGACATTAGACCCTGAATTGGCACCAGCCCCAGCATCGATGTTAAGTGTGCGATGTGCATATTTTTACAAACTGTAAAACGTACTCTAGATGAACAATTCTTTAACGTATGATCATCACGCAAACAGTTTTCACATAATCTGAACTGTTTTATTTTTTCAAGCCGTTTTTCAGGAGTGAAATTAGTGTTTTCGAAACATCGACATATTGAATGAGGTTTTCTGCAATAATAACATTTTTTGTCTTACTAAAAATTTTATTCGACTTTTTTCAATTATGATGATTCTTAATAGCCACAGTTGCAGCCGAGGCGCACCTACCCTTAACTTAAAATTATTAAGCTTTATATCAAAACGACTGGTGTTCCGGTAACATTTGGCGTATCTAGATTTTTCATTTACTATGCTTTGTTTTGTGACTGGCTTACTCTCAGACATTTCCAGGATACGGACTTGGTGTTCTACAAAATCGATAAGCTAAATTCAGATTACGCAAAGATACATAAACCAAAACAAAACTTAAGAAATCTGGTATGTTTAATGATTTTAATGCTTTGACGCTGTCTTGACACGTTAGTAAAAAGGCATTTAGGCCCTCTGCTGATTCATGAATCTACAGAATTGATTAAAAAATATAATTTTAGAATAATGTTATAAAATATGAATAATCAAACAACCAATAATAATATCAAGAACCTTTTTACCAATCAAATTGTAACAAAGAAAAATATAAATGATTTCTTTACTTCGAAGACAATAACTCGGTTAGGTATTTTAATTCGACAAGATTAAAGATTCTAAGATTTAATTCTATAACAAACAATAACAATCATCAGTAAAAAAAGTAAGGTTATTTTATATTTGAAGTTTAACTTTGTAATGGTGGCAAGTAGACAGATATTATGTAATTCCGCAGTATAAATTTCGCAAAAAAATTAAATTAAGTTAATATTGCTACGAAAAGAATACTAAATACCTACCTGAGCACCAATTGTGCATTATAAACCATTGCATAAGTAAAGTCCTTTATTGTAAAACACAAAACACAGAAGATATGTTGTTGTTGTTGTTTGTAGGAACTATTTTTACAATAAATTACATTTTTATTATACTGAATCACTGATATTTGATTTCGTAACGGTTAATATCCAGCAGAATGTTCATAAATGTCCGATAGCTTAGTTTTATTGAATTTTAAAGTTTTAAAGAAATACGGACTTACCGCCAACTGCTAATGATTTCACGACTGACAATATTCTCAAATATTAAGTGTGTATTATCTAAGTACTATCTATATTAAGTGTATTATATAAGGACCGACTTTTTCAAATGTTGCACAAGCTGTGGCAGCGCGTGGCGCTGGTATTGGTATAATTTGATTGAGCGAATACCGGGCAAGCTAGCGAGAGACTTTAAAATTTAAACCCCAAAATCGAGCAATAGGTATCCTGCATATAATAGGTTTTTCTTAAAAACAATATGCAGACTGTGCGCAAATTTTCATCACTTAGGGCTATTTTACGAATGTGTAATGTGGCTATCTGATATATTATTATCACCTATATCACCACTGTCTTACAAAAGAAATGGGCATAACTAAAATTACTTTTACGTTTTCCCGTTTTTTATCTACGGCAGGTCGTCTGAAAACTTTCAAGTATTCGATGTGTTGAAAACAATACAAATGATGGCGATAATAAACGCGCTGAGACATACTGCGACAATTAAGTACAATATATAAATCAATTCAAAATAATAATGGTTCCCCGCATAAAAGGTGCAATAGGTTCATATTTCATTCAGAGCATCGTAAGTTAAGAGCCTCGAAAGTTCGAGAAGCGAAATCAAACTATCTTCAGTAGTACGAAGTTCGAAGAAGAAAATTGAGACTGCGGATAAGTTCCACCGTGTTTCCGCACACAATACGAAACTTGGGCTGCAAGAGGCTAATGTCTAAAACTTTGAGGTCCTTCGGATGGGTTTCATGAATCTCCCTACCTTTTATTAGGTCGATTTTACACTTTAGAGGCGTAATTTAGAGTGAATAAGACAATAAGGTGAAAACGCATGTCTTAGTTATTTTGTTGCGATAGGAAGTCGAATATACGGTCCGGTTCGTTTCAATTGATTATTCTTCAAAACTTCTTTGCACCGTATTACTGTAATACCGTGTTCATAGTATGCCATTTACCACCCACCTTACAACATGAAATCGAAACCTTGCTTGTATCATATCTATTTACCATACCCGTGTAGATGATATCGATGTTAAGGACGCAATAAAAAATGCGCTATTTACTAGCTGGTTGAGCCCTTGTTCGCCCACCTGCCCTGGTAAAACTGGAAAGGCCACCGGGCCACCAGTACCTTCTCAAAGATAAAAAAAAAACTACTAGACATGTGGAACTAATAAGACCATACAAACACACTCAGGTTCTAGTTAGCTAAGACGTATTTGCACGACGGAGCCATAGACAAAGTGATATTAAATAATAAATAGAATTAACTGCATTTTAGACTAGGGAACTAACTACATTTGCAGATCTTAATCAATCCAATACTTTTCAAATATCCGTTTAATTGGTTGATGTAATATAATATGACGATTAACGTTGCTTGCTGTAATTCGTTCTCCGATTCACCTAATGTGATAAATACATCGATAGTAGAAATATGTTGACGCTTCGATTTCATAGTTTTTCTTTTTTCGTGTATTTCAAAAATCGACTATTCGAGAAGTGGATAATGAAGCATCTTTAAAATAGCAAACAGAAATAGGCTAACTGGTTAATCATGCATTATCATACCATTGCATCATAGGTGTATTCTAAACACAAACTGAGTTAAGTTCGATGTTGTAAATTGAGTATACGAATCAAACATTATTCGTAGCATTTTGCAAATTTGAGCAAACTCGTAGTCGTTGAGTGGCAGTCTAGGATATAAAATTTTATGTATGCAACGAATCGTGTTCTCAATTCTGTGACTGTTTAACAAACTTGTTTATGAGCGACAGAGCGACAATTGAGAAATAAACTTGCCTATTTGACTTTATAGGTAGAACTGAAAATATATACATAAAAAATATATATGTATGTATCAGCAAAATCTATATACGTAGCCCACGTGGGTTCCATAAGGCTTTTTTTATTGCTTAGATGTGTGGACGAGCTCACAGCCCACCTGGTGTTAAGTGGTTACTGGAGCCCATAAACATCTACAACGTAAATGCGCCACACACCTTGAGATATAAGTTCTAAGGTCTCGACCGAACCGAAACCGAAACGCATTACTGCTTCACGGCAGAAATAGGCGGGGTGGTGGTAACTACACGCACGGACTCACAAGAGGTCCTACCACCAGTAATTACGCAAATTATAATTTTGTGGGTTTGTACGTATTTCATTAGGAGAATTGGTACCCGCCTGCGGGATGCGAACACCGGTGCATCGCTCAACCCGAATGAACCGGACGTCTTATCCTTTAGGCCACGACGACTTAAATCTATCGCTACTATCGCCTATTTTTTAATACAATTGAGATTTCAAGCTATTGTGTCAAGGTACTATTCACTTTGTGTTTATCTATAAGTCCAATAATCATTTGAGGGAGGGAGAGCCGTCTCTTACGACATTCCGAGTATATTATATTTATTTTTTATTTCCGTGTATTTAAACTCTAATTATGAACATTAATATCAAACAGTGCTTGACCACTTGAATACTTTTATTAATTTTCCAACCGATTAATTTCACGGTCAAATTAGTTGTAACTAAGATGATTAGTAACATAGAAGTATCGTTAAAACTAGTGAACATTTTACGAACGTTATTACTTTTAACACGATCGCTGGTTGTACATGACACAGATAACATATTTATGTATCTTTTTCCGTTATGAATGTTAAATTAAATTGAAAAATTGTGTGCATGTTGATTGTGGATACTCGCGAATCGCTAACCGATTCTGCATTATCTTTTTATCTGTTTGTGCCACAACGCTGTCATACATTTCAGTTTGAAGATAACTTTCAATTCAATGAAATTATGACTGACCACAAGATTGAAACGGCGTAATTGCCATTGACGTTTGCTTTTGTAGACACATTTTGAAGAGTAAATTGAGAAAACCTCACATTTACAAATATCTAGGCAGGCCTGTGTATATTTTTACACAATTTAAAACTCAACGGTACAAAATGCAAGTTGGCGATCGCGATATTGTGAATCAGATGACTTGAGTGGACAAATAAAAAAACGTACTCGGAGATTAATGGACGAGAAAAATCGGCATTAAATTTAAGATGATCCTTGAAACAAAATATTGAGATATCCGTACACAGTTTTTGTGAACCGTTTCTAGTATTTTCATTATCTACATAGGTACATTGTATAGTACAGGTATCAAGTGTATGTTTGGTAAATTTCAAAACTACAGACAGCGGATGCGCAAGAATATTACTGCACGTCTCAAACCGAACTAATATCAATTACAGCTATCATATTGTGACGTTCGTTGTAATGATATTTGTAATTAAATGTATTCATTTGTATGATACAGATAAACGTGCTAATGGATACTTTGGACGAAATATGTGAATCTTTGAAAAAATCGATCACGTTTTCAATTTATTGTTATAAACTTGTAAAGTTTCAATTTAAATCATTGACTTAATGATATAGGATTGGTTATATGGACCGCTTCAAACACGGTGAATGCTAGAATTAGTTACCGCGATAATTTATGATAGACTAGGTTAATAGGGTAAAGATAAGGCCATAATTTGCCTAATAGTTAAAATGCCAACTAGGCTAGTGCACTTTTAGAGTACATTATTTTTCTCTAAATAATAAGTTACACAAAACGATTCTAATATTCTTATTAGACGTTATAAACCAGTAACGGAAATACGTGTTTTACGATTATCTAAATAAACTAGAAATCTCGTTGTTTTTAACTTGCGTGCTTAAAACTGAACGAACTCACCGTATTGTAATTATGAAGTAATAAAATTATATTTAAAACTGCATATTGCTGTTATAAATTTCGAGTCGTTTATGTCACAGAACAAAAACACAATTCTTTGTAACTACACTAGTGAGTCATACTTGAAAATAACCAAGAGTTTACTTCAATTGAATTTACCGCATTTACGTTATGTCATCGCTGACAGTTCGTCAACTTAAAAAACCCCTTCATAAATGTTCAATATAATATTTCTAAGCTCTATACGTAAACATACTTAATTTACACTTACTTACTACAGAAGTTTATTTCTGTGACATCCGGCGAAACCAAGAAAGCGAACTTGAACACGACTTTAACTTAACACTACGAACATAATTTACTTTAAAAGTTTACTTCTTGTCTTGGTTAACTTCAAAATAATAAAAATCAAGCGCAACGCATTATTTATCAATAAAACTTTGGCATGAGCTTGGAAGTCATGCAACAAACTGATTTAAATGATATATAATATTATAAAATAACCTTTTAGGAACATATCTGCATCATAGCTCTAATATTTTTTGTATTATTGAAGGCCATGCGCTCATATCTCTGTGTACGCCTTCGCTCTACAAGATAGAGTTCGTTTTGCTTTGTTTACTTAAGTTCGTAACTCTACAAGTTTCGAAACGTTCCGTTTTGCTTAACTTTAGTGCATTCTTAAATACCATTGTAGGTGCCTATGAGAAAAACTTCTATACTTAACAATTTTTGAAAACTTTTTCAAAAACAAACATTAAACAAGAAAAAACAAACATTTTTTGAAACAATGAGGAGCTATTAAATACTTTAAAATTTCATCTGATTTGTCCGTTATGTATGTGGTCGGTAAAGAGAAAAGTATTTTTTTAATTAAACCTCAACTTCAATAAATTTTAAAAACTTTACTTAGTAGTGTTCGATAAAATCATTTCACTGTTTTAAAATTGTAGAGTCAACTTAGTTGTATCTGCGTTCCTTCAAGTAAATACAAAATGTATACAAAACAAGCTTAATAATACTCGTAATCAAAAATATATGGTTTGAAGGGAAACAAAATCCGTTTCTGATACTCCACTACAAATAAAGTGCACAATGTCAATCATGGAGCATTTTCTGTTTGATTCGTCCATTGGACAGGCAGAGGGTACATAGCCCTTTCACCGTATTTTGTGACAAAAGTCTGTCTGTCTATTTTATGAAAAGTAAAATGGAAAGAAATGGTGGTGGATTTTTCTGGTGTACGATAATATAACATCGTATGCGTTGGATGAGATTAAATATAAAAGCATTTTAAAAAAAATTGTGAGATTTATTAAGAGCTTATGAAGGATTTTAGGAAGAATCCGAGAACCCAAGTCTACTTTATCAGTTTCATTTATTTTATTAGAGAATATAAAAGAGACAGGTTATATCAAATTTTTTAAATTGTATGAGGTCCATGAGCTCTTTTATATTCTATAGGTACATGTACATCAGTCTTTTCTTGACATACCTATTTTAGGGCTTTGTAAGCTGGAACGCAAAATTGCTTCACACTAGAAAGAGCCAGTATGGTAGTCACTATGGTGGTCACTTTTAAATATCATAATCAAATTCTTCATAAAAGTTTTAAAAGTAGGTTAGCAAATGAAAATAGGCAGAAATGAAGCAAATGAAAATAAGCAGAAACGAAATAGTCGAAAGTAGAATTGATTTTTTTATGCCAATTAAACGTAAATTTGTAAGCGATTTCATATGAAAGTAACCGGAGAAAGAAAATCTGTGCACCCGCTGTGTTCCGCTGAAACAAATTTGTGAGGGAAAATGAACAGCTTATATGAATACTCCATAGATGGCATTGTATCGGATTCCCCAACTAAGAAAATAGTTTAAGGGGCTTAGTAAATCTTATATTCTGTTACTGATCTAAGGAGAGAAATCTCAGTTGCAGCTCATGTTAATTAGCAACAATAATTTATTGTGAAATTGATTATTAAAAAGTTTTTACTCTATGGTCCGATTGTGTGGAACGGATCCACTAGTTTTGACGTTGTCCATAGATTATACACTTCATATTTGATCATTGACATTCGTACATTCGTCATTCGTATACCTACCTAGCGACGAAATTCATACGTGTTAAACCTCAATTAGCCAATATTATCGTCTTTACTAAAAAAATGAATTACGTGTCCACTTTTTAGTGTGATCAATTCAGTATATCGTGAGGTTGTCTAGAATTAATTTCTAAGTGAGGAATAGTTCTAAATTTACGTAAATACCATCAGCAAAAATGGCTAAGAGCAGCACGGAATTTCGATTCATATTTTATGCCGGCTCTATTTTTACATGTTACTTTATTTATGGAATGCTTCAAGAAAAAGTAACTAGAGGAGTATATGGTAATAATGAGAAATTTACGGCCACCTTATCATTAGTTCTCGTACAATGTACAGTGAATTACATCTTTGCTCAAATTTTAATGGTAAGTAACAAATAATTGAAAAAAACCTCAATATTGTATGTGTCAACGTATTTTTATATTTATTTTAAATCATAGTATACTATTACAATATCATCTATGTCTTAGATACCAATAATTATATACGAAAACCTTACAATTATTTCATAACTGGATGCCCAATTTATTACTGGTCTAAATCTTTTGTAATGTCCAATCATCATTAAATATAGTAGTAAATATTGTTTTTTTTTATTCATATTGCTATTGTTTTTTTTTTCATAGCTATCCATAGTAGTTTTATGAGCACTTTTTGAAGAAATTTATTGGCTAGACATAAACGCAAATCAGTAGATTTTCTGTTTTGTTTTAACTTTCCAGCTGTAGGAGCTGGTTTAGTTTATAACAAAATCATAGGTAGTTTTTATTCATTTTTATTAAATTGAGGGTCACCATCAGTTTAATCCGATGATTAATGAATATAATTTAGCAATAAAAATTGCAAATCAAGGGTAACAATTCACTATCCAGTGATAATCTAAGCATACTACAGCTATGCAACAAAACAAAAACTATGTACATATAAATGGTACTAATTACAAAAAAGAAAACATAAATTTTCAATATTAAAACCAAAAAAATTAAATTGAATATAATACACACTTAAAACTGTATTACATAAATTCAAACTAGAAATAGATAAAAGAATATAAAAAATAACAATATAAAATAATAGTGTGCTGTTAGGATAATCATTAGCTTTACGATGATAGATTTTTTTGGAAGAATCTAGTGTTTTCAGATTTCCAGTTTATTTCTGACCTAGCGCACACTTTTGCTGTAACATTTTCTTAAATTATTAGAACTGTATTTCAGCTTTTCCATTTAAAATATTCTAATTTAAAAAATCACCTAGGAAAGCAGCAGTATCGACAATAAAACATATATTATATCATAGCTTAATTGTTTTTTTTTTTAATTTTCAGTTATCTTGGAAACATGAAAAAGACAATACCAAAAAAATTTACTACTTCTCTTCTGCTCTAACATATCTTTTGGGTATGGTCTGCTCTAACATGGCGTTGCAATGGGTCAACTACCCTACTCAGGTAATCTTTAAAATTTCAATAAATAAAACGAAACATGATATTGAAAATAAAAAATCTAAGTCAGAAGTATTGTTTTTGTCAATATAGGAATTGGTTTAAATTATAGGTGTTACATAAAATAACTTCAACAAATTGTGTGAATTCTTTATATGGATCATTCTCTGCAACTCAAATATAGCCATGTTATAGGTAGGCAGTAGATAGTGATAGATGGGCAATTTTTTTCTAAACTCAAAGAAGTTATAATAAATTTATTCAAAATTTCAATAATTAATCTTGAATGTGAAAAAAAACCTAACAATTCACATTCAAGATTTTATAGGACAAATATAAGGTACAGTAAAATAAATCCCATCCCAAATCCCAAATGATTGTAACAAAGATACTGACTGTGGAAAATCTGCGCCCTGTAGTTACAGGGTCAGTATAGGACCAGTAATTTTTATGCAGGGTGTCTTTTTTGTATGAATAAGCAACATCTATTCTACATGCCAAAAAAAAAACATTACTAACTGGGGCACTCATTCTTAACAAAATGTGCCTTATAACTAAAATCCATCATGGCGTAAAGGATAAGATGTCTGGTGCATTCGTATTCCAATCCTGCAGGCAAGTGCCAATTTTTCTGATGAAATGCGTACTTAACAAATGTTCACGATTGACGGAACGGATTTGACTTTCACTCTGAAGGAATAACATCTTGTAATAAAAATCAAACCTGCAAAATTATAATTTGTGTAATTACTGGTGGTAGAAATTCTTGTGAGTCTGCACGGGTAGGTACAACAACCCTGCCTATTTCTGCCATGAAGCAGAAGCGTGAAGGGTGGGGCAGCTGTTGTACTGGACAGAGACCTTAGAATTTGTGTCTCGAGGTGGGTTGCAGCATTTGCGTCGAGGATGTCTATATAACAACTAAACACCAGGTTGGCCATGAGCCCGTCCACTCAACAAAGTATAATTTTTTTTTATTAAATCTTGTCTTTGCTTATAGATATTGATGTCCTATTCTCTTTTTTATAGAAATTGTTACTAAGGGTGATTTTATAAAAATATATGTACATAAATATCACTGAATCGACATGTTAGTCATAAATAATAAATAATATAAGAAAACTATGTATTGTATTTTATTAAATATAATATAATATTTTAAGTTGATAAGTTTGCAACTTGGTTCCATTATAAAATAATACTATGGTGAGGCGATCACTTCATGAAATGATACATCATGTGCATTTTATAAATTTCAGGTTGTGGGAAAAGCGGCAAAACCCATCCCAGTCCTGATGCTCGGTGTCCTACTTGGGCGCAAGTCATATCCTCTGAAGAAATACCTGTTTGTATTTCTTATTGTTATTGGTGTTGTGCTATTCATGTACAAAGACCAAAAGAGAGTAACCGATGAAACACCAGGCATCGGAATTGGAGAACTGCTCTTGATATTGTCACTTCTCATGGATGGCCTGACAGGTGCTGTGCAGGTAAGCATTTTTTTTTGTGTATTAATAAAATTTTAAATAAACCTTTTAGAATTAGTTCAACATATTCTTTTATAAGGTTATGATGGCTGAGTCCAAATATTGTGAGACACACAGAGTACACAGAGCAGACTTCATCGAATTATACCGGACTCAGGATTATTGAAGTCCAGTATCTTTTGACTTTATCAGAACCTTACATTAGCTAGTGTACCCACTCACTGTAGAACTGATTCTACAGTGAGTGGGCTTGTATGTCGCTCCAGTCAGGCTTTGTTAATAAAAAATAAAAACTGTAACATTGGGTAGAATACAAAAATTCATACTTGCCAATGGGAATCGAACTCCGGTGCATGACTGGATACAAATGCACCGGACCTCTGATCTTTTAGGCCACGACGACTTCAAGCCATAGTCTTTGAGAATAGAACTATAATAATGTTCAAACTTGTAATTTCAATAAATTAGAGTCCAATTTCCACTAGTGGGGGACCACAGTTGTCCGTCCGTGCAGTTTGGGTCATAAATAATCGGAGCGATGAAGCGAGTATTTCGCTCTCTCTTCCACTCACGAGCCTTATGCACGGGCATAGTGATGCGCATTATTGTTGTCGATAAGCGTTATCGATAGTGTGTTTAGTTTTGTTATTTTGTGGGCTAGTGATAAAAATGAAAGAAAAAATCACTAATCGAACACTTACAACACATATCGCCGCAGCAAGTTAACGAGAAAGGCAGAAATTAACACTTTGTAACTTTTCGGAATCTATTCTCATTTGAGTGAAAAGTTTTAACACATTGTTGATAATATCACGTGCGTGTGCTGGTATTTGAATAAATTCTACTGTTTTGGTACAAAACAAAGGAATAACCATTGTGTCACTAAAGAAATTCAGAGAGCAAATGTCCAAACACATTTCTCTTCGACATATGTACTACAATTTGCAGGAACAACAAATGACTCATAACATAACAATGCCTCACCACCCTTCGTATACCGGCCCGCCGCCGTGTACCTGCCTTCGATGATTTATTTGTTTTTATCGGTAAAGGCGTTGTGCCCGCGCAACATGCTCACCGCCCTAGCCGGGGTAGAGTCTGGCAAATGAAAGTAGGAACTGAAAAAGCGCCGCAAATTTAAAAAAAATCAGTATAGCAACCCCAAAATTAGTATGACATACCTGGGATAACCTAATTTGATACTTTATAATATAAAATAATTTGTTTTTGCTGAAAAATAGTATTATTTGTACACTACTGCTTGACTGCATGTGGACAGATCCAAGAATGGGAATAAGTCTATGAAATAAATCAATACTGCGGTAGGAGTAGTACTAACCTACCTCGGTAACCTCTTATCAAAATAAACTAATCACTAACTTTTTGATAAATACGATTGCTATAAATTCAAGTTCCCAGAAGGATTCGGGGGAGGCCTTTGCCTGTAGTTTAGGTTAGGTAAGTTAAAGATAATAATATTAAAATGGCTAGCGCTAATCGCGTAAAACCGAATTTCTATTCAAAGATGTAAAATCACTACTTATATTGATCCAAATCAAAGAAACACGTGACATTTCGAAAAATCATCTTACTACGTATGAATCAAAAATAAGAGTAGGTATTATGTAGCAATCTGATTTAAAAAAACAACAATATTCTATAATAATTTTGGTTTATTCACTTTCATAATCAAAATCTGAATCTAAAACTTCCATGTGAAAAGATTCATTAGAGTCACTGGAATCACTGTTTCCTACATTAATAATAATATTTTCCAAGTTATTTTCTGTAATTCTGTCCCTTTCTTTATATTTATTTTCAACATGTATGACATGATCAGTAATTTTCTTCCACTCCTCTGGAGTTATGGTTTCAAACGATTCTTTTATAACCCCCTCTAACTCCATTGCCGCCAGGGCAATATTTTTACTTGCCACTACGTTTAGCCAAACTCCATACCAGCTCAATGGCGTTTAAATCGAGTGGTAGGGGAGAAGTCGTAATACCTCATTCTGCTTCAGAAGTTCATCAGCTTCATATACTGGTTCTGGTGTGTTTCGTTTTACAAAACATAGGAGCTTTGCTTTTGTGTGATATTCTTCAAACAGAGTATCATTCAAAGTAAGCCATTCTCTTATGTCGTTTTTGCGATTTTGTGATGTAGGAGCTTTATTTACCATGATTGAATGGTAACTGGCGTTATCCATAACTATTACACTCGGCTCATTTAAATTGGGTATAAGCTTTTCTCTTAGCCATTTATTAAAGTTTAGAGCATTCATGACGTGGTGGTAGTCCGCCATTTTGGGTTTAGTGCTAAAGACTAACAATGAGTTTGGCACAGGGCCTTTCTCTAATCCAGCATTTAAAACTATTTACCTTTTCTCTGTCGAAACATTTTCAATTGCACCACTTGTAGATGGGCCTTGCCTAGACTCCTTGGGCTTGTAGTTTTTATGAACATAGGTCTCGTCTAAATAAATTATTGACTTTCCTTCTCTACGTTTCAAAGCCATGGTTCTTAAAAACCGATGTCTCCAGGCAGATATGTCATAACGTTCAATTAACAATGAACGCTCATTCTTATTTTTCTTAAATTCATAGCCATTGGACAATAATAAGTGGCGAAGAGTTTCTCTGCATCCATTAAATCCGATACTTTCTCTTAATTCCATTAACAGAGCTTTCAACGTAGGAACTTGTTTTCTAACGATATAGAATAGCATCTATGTCGAAACTATCTAGGTCGGACACTGTGGGCTTATGTGGCCGTTTTTTCCCTGGGGTATTCCAGACAGTTCATTTACTGTACCTTCCTTTTTTATTCTCTTTAATGTTGTAACACTCACTTCTGTAAAGAATGATGAAACAGAATGATTAGGTGCTGCATTTCAAGTCGTCGTGGCCTAAAGGATAAGAATAAATATAAATAAATATAATATACTCGGAATATCATAAGAGACGGCCCTCCCTCCCTCAAATGATTATTGGACTTATAGATAAACACAAAGTGACACAATAGCTCGACACAATAGCTCGAAATCTCAATTGTATTAAAAAATAGGCTATAGTAGCGATAGATTTAAGTCGTCGTGGCCTAAAGGATAAGACGTCCGGTGCATTCGTGTTCAGCGATGCACCGGTGTTCGCATCCCGCTGGCGGGTACCAATTTTTCTAATGAAATACGTACTTAACCAATGTTCACGATATACTTCCACGGTGAAGGAATAACATCGTGTAATAAAAATCAAACCCGCAAAATTATAATATGCGTATTCACTGGTGGTAGGACCTCTTGTGAGTCCGCACGGGTAGGTAACACTACCCCGCCCCGCCTAACAGCTCGCAATCTTGTTTTGACAAATTGAATTTGACATTTTGTCTAACATTGCCATACGAAAAGACTGCAAATAATTTGAGTGTCTACTTTCGCTGGCCAGGCTCTATGTTTTATGACCCAAACTGCACGGACAAAATAATTCTACTATAGTTACTTTAGATTCCTAAGGCGATCTTTCTTAGTGTTTATTATAACGATTTCCGACCAACATACTTAAAGTCCGCCTAAGAAACAAATCTATTACAGTGCATCTTCATTCTTGAATCTATATATAATATGTGTAAGAAAATATGCAACAGTTGTCCAAAGAGATAGCACGGTCCTAGATTAATCTGTACCAATCTTGTCTACATAGCACCAGTAGACAATACAGCTAGGAATTTGCAACAGCCTTTAGAATTTATACATTACCATGCCTTACCATCGAAGTCTGCTCTGTTTTTTTATAGGATCATTTTTTTGTTTTTATTGTATATACTTAGTCTGGCCATAAATACTGTTACAATTAAAAATAAACAAAATATTACATTTGAATTTGGAATCTGTCATTTTTATATGATTGCTCATTAAAGATGGGTTAATACCGATATTTGTCAATACATATTAGCTAATACTAATATTATATTCATTATATATTGTATTCGTGAAATAAGTTAATAATCATAGATAATACACATAAATTAGTTCTTAGTAATATAAATAGTATATTGTATCTAGGTTGAATTTGACTTCATACTAAATATTTTACAAGTAATATTATGTACATTAAAATTAATATTATTATTAAATCAGAATTTGGTCAACATTGTACATTAATATAAACAACAAGTTAGTAATATTATTTATTTCTTATTGGTGCATAAAAACATCAGCTTTTTTACTGTTTCTACCGAAAGACTGGTACGTCGGTCAGAAATAGTTATAATCCACGAACCGTTTGTTTAGAAAGTCATTTCGATTCAAAAATCAAACTTTTATTTATATTTTGAGAAGTTCTTAGAAGATAATTAAATACCACCGCAAAAATATATTGTCATCTTAATTTATTACGTAAAAACACTTAATTTAGTTCTGGCCGTATTACGTTTGTGTAGAAATATTTTAATTTATGAAATTGGTAAACAATGTCAACTTCCGTTTTTCAAATCATCGTTTTAAACCCAACTAATTCGAAGGGAACAGAAAATAAAATTAAAATAATGAAAATAAAGCTCCCCGATTTTATTCCAATAAATGTAAAAATGCACTATTTTGCCTTGAGTAGAATCTTTAGTTGAATCAAGAAATGAAGGTTCAAACATTAAAAAGTAATGCATTTAAAAATTCCCACTAGCATCTTTGACATGTAAAAAGTGCAATACAAAATAGTTCTTAAGCTCATAATGATATGTACTTTTTTTCATTGCTCAGTATATAAACATGTAGTTTATCTCACTTACTCTTAGCGCATGCAGTATTGTTATGAATGTGATAGACAGATATTCACGAGACACATACGGCGTATGCCAGTATATTTTCGAGTGATAGATACAACCCGACCGATGTGAGTTAGCTGAGTATTATGAATAAAGTGAATACGGAATATTAGCATATCAGAATTCGACGGGTTACCGATACAAGAATACAAGCTGTATTACGAATATCGTAATGAATAGTAATATATCGGTCTCACCCTTATTGCTCAATGAGTTTTCTCATTTTGGCGCCAATACATTCTACAATATTTTGCGATATTAAAATGGAGTGGGGTGATAAAGAGAACCGAATCGCTGTGATTGCATTACACAAAGTAGGTATGGACCCAAATGCAATTTTTAAAACTCTCCATACGCTTAGGATTAGTAAAATGTTTGTGGACCGGGCTATTAATAGGTGCAATGAGACCTCCTCTGTTTGTGACAGAAAAAGATCTGGCCGTCCACGTAGTGTTCGTACGAAAAAGGTGGTCAAAGCAGTAAGGGAAAGAATTCGAAGAAATCCTGTCCGAAAGCAAAAGGTTTTATCTCGGGAGATGAAGATAGCACCTAGAATCATGTCGCGTATTTTAAAAGATGACTTAGGACTTGCAGCCTATAAGAGACGTACTGGTCATTTCTTAACTGATAATTTAAAAGGATGGTAAAATCGAAACAACTACTGAAGCGGTATGCAAAGGGAGGTAATTTTTTTTTTCCACAGGAGAAAATCGCCGAATTCCCACCCGCACGGCAGGTGGGGTATGTGGGAGTCGAACCTCACCAAAAACTCCTGCCGCTCACAGCCGGCGCCCTACCCCGGACCGGGCGGGAACCCAGTCGGAGCTATTGAGACGGCGGGACAGGGTTTACGCAGAGCATATTACGTCCATCCCGCCGTCCCCCAGACGCCGGACCGGCGGCTGCCAGCGACACGACCGCCGGTTCCCTCGGTCGACGGGCCAAGAGCCCGCACTAATGGCGCCGCGCTACACCTTCCCCCGGAGCGGTCGGGGGAACGCGGCCTACCACGCCACCCCACGCCTAGGCTCCTCTCCGCACAAAGCGGGTGGAGCCCGAAGCTCTTAGGGGGCCGGGTTACGGACGGGACCCCGATCCCGACCCCCTGCTCGGCGGCGGCGGATTTCTGCGTAGTGAGGAGAGCTTTGCCTCACTCGCCCCGCCGCCTCCTTCTGCGAGATGGTGCACGCGCAGAAGTCGAGCATAGCCTTCCAAGACTCGTCGCTGCCAAGCATCGACGCCACGACACCTGGCAGCGACAAGTCCGGTCCTATCTTTGCGACCAGGACACGGCGCTGCACCTCCCAAGCGGGGCAGACTGCGAGCGTATGCTCCGCCGTGTCCAGGTCGTGTCCACAGTGGTGGCACCTCGTCGTCGGCTCAGCTCCTATCCGGTGCAGGTACTTCCCGAAGCATCCGTGCCCGGTCAGCACCTGCACCAGACGAAAGGTGAGACGTCCTTCGCCACGATTCACCCAGTCATCAAAGACCGGGTAAACCGCCTCGACGGTCCGTAGACCCCACGTGGGGTTGGCCAACCGCCTCGACCACGACTCGAGCACGGACTGCCGAGAATGGGCCTTCCGCGCCCGCAGCTCACTTTCGGGGAGACGCGCCACGCCCCGAGCACGAAGCTCGCTGCGCCACCGATAATCGGCAGCGAGCGACTCCGCCTCCAGCTCCCATGGCGGCGTCCCCGCCAACACACACGCCGCCTCGAAGGAGACGGTGCGATATCCGCGGATGACCCTGATAGCAACGGTGCGCTGCGGCCGGCGCAGGAACCGAGCCATAGTGGCCCGATTGCGTGGCTCAGCCCATACAGGCGCACCGTACAGGGCCATCGATCGCACCACCCTTGCATAGAGGCGGCGCACAACCCGATTCGGCCCCCCGATATTCGGGAGCAGTCGGCTCAAAGAACCGGCTGTCCTCATTAATCGGGGGACCAGCTCCGCAAAGTGAGCACGAAAAGCCCACCGGCTGTCCAACACGAGGCCGAGGTACCTCATCTGCACCCCGACCCCTATCCGGACGCCTCCAACCACGATGTGGGCGACGACAGGTGGCGCTCTCCGCGGCCCGTGAAACCACAAGGCCTCGGATTTACTGAGCGCCACGTCGAGGCCCAGTCTCTTTATCCTCCCGACGACGAGGGCCACTCCAGCTGTGGCGAGACAGACTCTCTATAATCATCCCCCCGGGCCACGACCAACATGTCGTCCGCGTAACAAATAACGCGGAGGCCCGGGAGGAGGGCACCCCTCAGCACCCAGTCATACCCAATGTTCCACAAGAGGGGTCCGAGAACCGACCCCTGCGGAACACCACGCACGACCGGAAAACGGTGAAGGGTCCCACCGTACCCGGTACATTCGACCGACCTGGCCTCCAAATAGGAGCCAACCAGCCGGCGGAGGTAGAAGGGCACTCCATGCCTCTCCAGTGCCCCCCCTATCACGGACCAGGGCAGGGTGTTAAATGCGTTGGCGATGTCAAGAGACACCGCCAGCGCCACCCTGCCCCGTGAGACAGCCTCGTCCGAAAAGGGAGGTCATAGAAAATTTTTGTTTACGGATGACAATTTTTTTACAATTGAGCAACATTTTAACAAACAAAATGACCGTATTTATGCTCAAAGCTCTAAGGAAGCTTCCCAATTAGTCGACAGAGTGCAACGTGGGCACTATCCGACTTCAGTGATGGTTTGGTGGGGTATTAGCTATGAAGGAGTGACTGAGCCATACTTTTGTGAAAAAGGTATCAAAAATCGGCACAAGTGTATCAAGATACCATTCTTGAGAAGGTAGTGAAGCCCCTTAACAACACCATGTTCAATAATCAAGAATGGTCCTTCCAGCAAGACTCGGCGCCAGGTCATAAAGCTCGGTCTACGCAGTCTTGGTTGGAAACGAACATTTCGGACTTCATCAGAGCTGAAGACTGGCCGTCGTCTAGTCCCGATCTTAATCCGCTGGATTATGATTTATGGTCAGTTTTAGAGAGTACGGCTTGCTCTAACGCCAGATAATTTGGAGTCCCTAAAACAATCCGTACGATTGGCAGTGAAAATTTTTCCCATGGAAAGAGTGCGTGCTTCTATTGATAACTGGCCTCGACGTTTAAAGGACTGTATTGCAGCCAATGGAGACCACTTCGAATAAGCTTTTTATACTTTAAATTGTTTTATATTTATGTATTAAACTAACACAGTGTAAAAGTAATAAATGTTATTTGCAATAGATTTTTTATTATTTTTAATTGTAACAGTATTTATGGCCAGACTAAGTGTATTAAGTGAACGACCTCATGGCCTATTTGGTGTTAAGTGGTTACCGGAACTCATAGTAACACAAGGTGAATTCCGTCACCCATTTCGAGACTTGAGGCCTAAGTCAAAGACATAGTTTTATGATTGTCACGCACTTCAAACTAAAATACACGATTACTTCGCATGAAAGTTTGATTGAGCATAATTTTTCGATAAGATGCTTTCAACATGTGATGAATTCTTATAGTGGGGCTCGACAATATATATAGCCCAATAAATTTTCATTTAGTTTGAAATGAAAATCCTACTCAGAAACTTCAGTTGGAATAAATTCAAAATAATCATTTTTTCTTTCTCTTTTTATAGGAACGGATTAAAAGCGAACATTCTCCAACTGCGTACGCAATGATGTTGAACACAAACTGGTGGTATGTCGAGTTTGTGCCTATCGTATCTGAAAAATGACATAAAAAAAACTGGAACAGTGTAACAGTGATAAACAAGATGTCGCGCGAGAAGAACAATAGATCAACTAAAATTAGAAACGTTCTTCACTTTTCATTAGAATTGCTATGCCTCAGCCTTAGCGAATTATCCGTATATTTAGCGATTGCACACCGCGAACTTTGTTTTGTTGGCATTTATTTTTATTCTCGTGAATTAACATATTAAATAAAGGCTTATCTGCCTGTGCCACACAGACTGTTAAATTGTAAAGCTAGAACTAGAATTAACAAAACTAATATAATACTTTTAAAGCTTAACATAGCAATTTCTAATAAAAAGGAAAATGCTGAATGCGATCATATCGTAAATAAGTGTTGATGTTTTAAATGAGTATTGAAAATGCATTTTAGGTCTACTATAATTCTAACGATCGGCGTGGTATTGAGCGGTGAAATATTCCAGTTTATCCGTTTCGTGTCTGTGTACCCCGAAGTCATCGTATTTATCATCAGCTTGGCTCTAATGGGAGCTCTAGGCCAACTGTTTATATTTTATATGGTGAGTTAGTTTTGCAATTAAAAATCCCTTTTGTAAATTGAATTTTAACGAATTTTCCAACAATGTTTGCTTAAATTAGAATTTCATAAAATCATTCATATCTCAAAGGTGCATATTTAATGATTATTAAACGTTTTGTAAAAAAAATGAATCTCGGTTCAAAAAAAAAAAGGAAAGCTACAAAGCAAAATAACGTTTGACGTATGCGGATTCCCAATGGTAAGATATTATTATTAAACATTATTATTGAGCCGACGAGAAATTGCGATCCTGACGGTCTGTCAATTGGTCATGCTAGTGATGGAAAATATAATATACTTAATTATACTAATAATTATTTGTACTTACTTACACTTATTTATTATATTTTCTTCGGATTACGGGAGTCTTACATGTAGTTCAAATTTTACGGTTTCATTTGCCATTTATTGTTTTCACTTTATTAGTTTCATTTGTTTAAATGGTTATACATATGGATACAAAAATGCTAGGCGTGCGCAACTAAGTTTTCGCTGTTTGTCAATAGATGGCTGCAGCCATAAGTCGCTCTATTTTGACAGATCTAAAACATTGTGAACCGAGCCTAGAGATACGGTAAACAAACCTCTTTCACACATTAGTGATTTTGTTGTGTGATATACTAGTTTGGATTGTCTGAAAATGTCTGCTTTTGTACTAACTATGGCATTATTTGCGGGGAGTGTTGCTTTTATTTTGCCATTCGAAGAAAACGGCGACTGAACCACATCGAGGGCTCCAAAATGCTTACGGCGATCCTGCTTTGAGCGAAACAATCGTGACGTGATTGGTTTCGTCGATTCAAAAATAGTGATTTTAATGCTCACAACCGTCTGCGTAAAGGAAAGCCAAAATCCTTCGAAGAGGCTGCATTAGAGGCATTGATGTTCAGGAGTCGTGCCAAACGCATAGTCAACTTGCTCCAGTATTAGGATCTGCTCGCCAAGACATTTCCAAGCAATTGAATGCATCGGGAATGATTCATAGGTAAAGAATTTGGGTTCCTTATGAGTTGAAGCGAAGAGATGCCGAGTAACATTTTGTCGCCTGTGAAAAGGCTGTATAAAAGAAAAGGCTTTGTTCATAGCTTCGTGACGGGTGGTGAAAATTGGATTCAATACTGCAATCTAACCAAATTATCTGGTATTACCTGGTCAAGAGTCTACGTCATCAGGCCGGCCGAATATTCACACTGCCAAAGTTGAGCTGTGTATTTGGTAGGACCAGGTCGGCATTAATTATTATGAGCTATCGGAACGGAATGAAACCGTCATTGGGCGAAAATATCGAAGTTAGTGAAAGCGATTAAACCGAGCATCGTGCGAACAGCAGCCAAAATACGAACAGATGCTCTTGCATGATAACGCTCATCCTTGCTTTGCCAAACCCGCTAAAACTTGGAAACGATCAAATGGGTCTTTCGGCGCCATTCACAATGGATCTCTAGATATTACGCCGTCCGATTATTATTTGTAACGTTCAATGGCTCATGGTCAGCAGTTCCGCTCATCAAAGGATAAATTAAATCTTTAGACAATTTTTCACAATAAAGTTACATTATCAATTTTAAAAAACAAGCGAGAATTTAGCTGCGGACCTTTATTTTAAATTAATATTAGCGCTCAAAAGTATTTTGACGAATTATTCAATTAATTTAATTCAATTAATAGTCGATACCGTCATGTGACATTAAATTGAATCTGCTTTCATCACTACAAATTTTTCGTAAATTCACAATTCGTAGATACCAATAGCTTTTTCGTCGGTCTTCGTCCACGTAATCAAAGAGTTTCAAGAATTGTTTAATAGTGGAAATGTGAATGTAGACATTATATTTTTCTTTCTTTGCATCGTTCCAACTGATTTTCGGACATAACTTGTTGATGATTTATCTTGTTCGCGTGTGGTTGGAATAGTCCCGTAGGCTGTAAACGATTGTGTAAGGAAAAATAAAGAACTTACGTAGTGATTGCGTGTAGGAGACAGATTGTTTTGGACGTCCACTATTTTAGTTAGTCTTTATTTATTTTTTATTGCGTATATAGGGTGGACGAGCTCACAGCCCACCTGGTGTTAAGTGGTTACTGGAGCCCATAGACATCTACAACGTAAATGCACCACCCCACCCACCTTGAGATATAAGTTCTAAGGTCTCAATATAGTATTCGTTTATTATCAACTTATTCCATACAGTAACGATCTTGAAATACGAGCTATTTGGGTTTATTTCAGTCCATTCTTTAGTGCCTTTATTGCGCTTTTTCTACTCACCGGAATATTCTCTACGTTTCGGCTTATTGAAATAATATCTGTAATTAAATATCAGTAGAAATCAAAACTAAAACATAAGTAACGTGCATGAATTTTTATAGTTAACGTTATGACAAAAATATTTGGAGCTTGCTAAAAGACCTTCGTCCGGTAACGCAAAGTGTAAACAAATAAAACCAAATAAAAAACATGAGATATTCAAAGAATAGCAGTTATACTGCTCGCCCTTCAAGACATCGTCGGATAGTGTTCTATTTTAAAATAAATATTGTTACGCCGGTAAGAGATATTGCAATCTATCGCCGAATAGCCGAACGAATATCAAAGGACTTAGAAAGCTCGAGAAGTACAACGCCATCTATTGTCAGATAGCGGAAACGCACAATACTGGAAATGTGTGGAATATTCTCGACGATTCTAAGGATGTCGTAACGACTATAAAAGCGTTGCAGAGATGGCACGCAGTCAGTTACTAATCGGAACTACTCGAAGCGAAACAGCGAACGGATCACCTGAAGCGAAGCGGAAGAAGCGTATTGAGAATTTTAAAGTGTTTTAAGTGCTCTAAGTTCTAATACAGTGTTAATTTGTACTTTGGGATAACTTTATATTTATTCCGAACCCCAGCGCGTAACTATTAACGACTTTAAGGCTGTCAAAATATTTTTGAGTGCTGTTTATCGATAATTAAAATTAATGAGAAATTCCAAAACAGTTGGAAATAGTGAATTAGGTTCTGATTCCTTTGAGGTGGCGCTGTTTTCTTAATTACTTACGTCTACATATTATGTGTACTATAATATAATTATTATGAACTTCAAAATATGTATAGATAATCAATTTGTTATTCATGATAGATATTTCTCTGTCTCGTTCATAGGTTTCGAAACTATATTTTACTATTTTAAGGCAACCGTCGCCGAATTTATCTTATGTAATTTTATCGTTTCCTTAATAGTTTGATCGTATCGTGGCGTGTTGCGTTACCTTTTATTTTGAGCTTGAACTGCCTCAATCGTATTATACTGGTAGGACACGAAAAAATATTGAGAACGCCCGAACCACATTCTAGAACAAATTCTTCTTATTTCATAACGCACTTGTGCCTGCTTACTTGTCGTAAAAAAATTGATTAGACTGACTTCCGAAAATTTTCTGACAATGTTATCAAGCCACCGCCGAGTCTTCTGTTAAATGCTTTATTTATTTAAACGAACAGCCTTGCTATACAAGCCGGGCCTTTTACCCTTTATTGATGTCGATTATCTATCGTCTATCTAAGAAGGAGCGTGTGATTGCTGTTTTTGTATATCTCGGCAATGAATAGGATTTAAGAGCAATAGTCGGATTAATCTCCGCAAATATATATATATATATATATATATATATATATCTTTCAAAAATAACTTTTCTTTAATTTTAATATAATATAAATAAAATATTTTTACTTGCGTTAAACAATTTAGCTGCTTTCAATGATGTCATATAAATCCTGTTCACTGTTTTCAGTTCCCAAATAGCTGTCTGATTTCATTGAGGTCAAATTAATCACCTGATTGTAAATTTGTCCTACGGGTTTCACTTTTCATTTGCCGCTTTATTATGCACCGCTTCGGTACAACACAACACAATATAATATAAGGATAGCTTATTCCGAAGCTCAGTTATAAGCAAGAGCACCAAAAGGAAAACCGCATCACAGGAATAAACGGAACGGCAAAAGGGGTAGTTGTAGAGTTGTTGTAGAGTGTGAGCTCAACATGCCATTTGGGAATGCCCTTTTTTACCATAAATATTTAAAAAAAAGCTAGTAAGTATAGGTACGCTACTTGCCTTCGCATGTCATGTGTGAGCGCAGTTTTATGATTCAATTAACTTTTTTAGTCCCTTTTATTCTGTTATTTGTAGATTATAACTACAAAATATAATTTTATAAGAAACGTAACAGTTCAGTACTTATGTTTTCTTATTTGTTTATTTTTTAATTTTAAGCCGAAGCCTTTTTAAGTTGAGTTGAGCTATAACTTATTATTATTATTATTAAATTCTTTATTTCAGATAATAATCCATATAAATGTTAGTAACAGTTATTTCTTACAAATAAGTTAGTAAAGACACAGTAATAAAAGAAACAACAACATACATACTACATACGATTGCAATAGCTGCATTACGAGAAAATTTTGTGAACCTCTCTGCAATGATTCACAAAAGGTCCATCTAACCTAGAGAGCTATAGTTAATCCCGTCCTACCTCAAAGTTATTTAATCATAAGTTATCGTACTATCAAAATTGCGATCACGACCTGTCAGGAGCGCATTCTTTCCACGGCCGGAAATTAGGATTGTGTCCCACTCATCCAATTTCTTTGTCAGATGCTGAATTAAATGTAGTGGATAATATCTCTCGACAAATGAGATATTTCTTAATCTGTTTCATTGATCCCATATTTTTTACAAATTAAGTTAATCAGTGTTGCCACTTTCCGAGCGTTAGGTACTTAATTTATTATATTACAATTATTTACATGAATAAAATGCTATTTTTTTTCTTTAATAGTCGCTTATTTATTCAAAATACAAACATATTTATTCGACATAGCGCTTCAAAATTAGTTTTATTCTTGTTTATTGCTCAAGCTATGATACACAAAAAACAAAAAAAAACACTTCGGTTCAAAATAATATATATGAAAGATATGCACAGTTATAAACATAAGTAAATAGACAAATTCTATATTTACGGTGATTATTGATATTTAATTTGTTTTATCTTCTTAATTACTTAGTATGTAAATGACTATCATATTACCTAAGTAAACATACCTGGTTTTCATAATTTGCCAAAAAAATCTTTTACCAATAAAAAAAAGCTATGTTTTTTCTGAAAAAACTTCTGTCTATCAATTTCACTGTTGGCACCACTGCGTAGAAGATTTCATGATACATAGTATGACACACTTCATGACACATAGTATGATCAAAGAAATTGGATTAGTGATATCAGGGATTCGACAAGTATTTTTTGTTGAATCTTGGATGAGGATATTGAACTAGTAAGTAATATGGAAACTAGTTAGTAATATGGTAAGTAATATGGAAAAAAAATTGACGTAACAAAATGTATATGTATACTGTTATACCATATCCTATTTATATATGTACGGGATTAATTTTATGTTGTATTTATTAAATACTAAAATGTTGGTAATCTTATATATGCTGCAAAAATAGTTTGTAAAATTTTCTAAATTTGACAATACATTTTTGCAGTGCATTATACATATTTATGAGTAGTGATATTTTTGGCAAAATTACATCAGGTGTCATGATGACGAATTGGATATTGCAAATCAAAAACTTAAAACAAATAAATAACTGATGTGAATGACTGCATTAATGTTCTCAATGCAATTTCCTCAGCTAAAAAAACGGCTTGGGTGAAATTGAAGCATGCATGCATGTTTCCAATATTGTTACGTACAGTATTGGTAAATTGTATTATTTAATACATTTAGAATCACAAAACTGTTATTTTGGTAAAATGAAGAAAGTAACTTTCTTGACCGTGCTCACGAAAAAGAAAAAAATTAGTTGTCTGTAAAGTCGGTTTACTGACGATAGTTGAACGTGACAACGTCATAAGAACATACTGATGGAATGGTTTCATTTTTCAATTATCGCAATTATCTTTGCTATAAACAATTGACACCACATTCACTTTCCACTGAACTTCATACTTGACGAAAACATGTAAATGTATTATTGTATAGCAGCTGTCCACGCGGATGCATCGCTCACTCAAGTAGGAGAGAGACAGATGTCGAACGCTGCCGAATGCGGAGGCCGATTGTGCCTCTTTGTCGCTCGTTGCGCGCTCTCGCTTGTACTTCAAGCCTTAAATGGAACATCTCAGAGCGAGGTAATGCCGCATGAGTCATGTTTTTTCGTGCGTGCAGCCGGCTCCATCGAATTATAAGACGTTGTCACGTCAAAAATACATTTATGTCATTATCCAATCCCTCGCCAAAAAATAGGAACGCATCCCCATAAATGAAGCAATAATAGATTTAAAACAAACAGCAGGAGCCCATTTTATTTTAAACACGCATAGGTACTGTAAATACCATATCCATGTTTGTTATAAAAGAAAATATATTGTAGGGTGTATGTAGTTATTTTCTTCATCTACTGAATATAGGAAACAATAGAAGTAATGAGTTGTGTATTATTTTAAGTACATTTAGAGCTAAGTACGAAAAGAGCGGCTACAAATTAATAATATGAATTTCGTGAAATTGAAACTAACTAAAAGATACTAATCATATATTGTGAAATAAAGCATTTTTCGACAGAGGCTATTTTCAGTTAAACTCAGTGTTTTAGTTTGAGTTGAACATAAAACATTAGAAACTTTCCTAGATTTTTAGTTCTTTGCTGTTTTTAGTATGATGACGTCATTAGCATCGTCTTTGTATGCCTATAGGTTAGAAAGTAAGGTATGCATAGTTTGTTCCCCTTTCATCAATCTTACGTATTTTAAACTGAATATTTGTGTGACAATATGTATGTACATATATTATGTACTTATATCATAAATATTTTTAGTATTACTGTCAATCATAAAATCAGGAGAAAAATAAATTAATATAAAAAAAAAAAAAAAACAAAAAAAAAAGGAAAAAAATGCGTTTACATTTGCCCCTTGCTTAATTTGGTTTTTTTTTTTCATGTAAAAACCCTTAACAAACTGATACAAATATTTTTATTTACAAATTAGGCGATTTTTTTTATACTTCAGTAAGTATTAATTCTTATTCGATATGAGCTTCGCATACCATTATTTCATTCGGTTGTGTAATGTGTCAACTGAGCCAGATACGAGGTTGAGGAAATGTGTAACTTTTACTGTAATGTTCAACTAGTTTACTATTTACCTCACAATCAAGAGACGGCGCCATTTATATGGCGGGCCCGACCATCCAGACTCGTAGCTGTAATACAGCTCTAGCTCTACGATGTCAGAACTATTCAGTAGCAGGGTTGCACAAATTAATGAAAGACAGACTTTTGCATAACATATCGCATCTTTAGACCTATAGAGACCCGACCCAAAAAATGTGTTTTTGGAAAACGTCGAATAAGGTTTTCAAACCGAAAAGACGTAGAGGTAGAGGAAGGAGTGAAAGAGACCATTGGATAAGTTGGTCCCTTTCTAAGCTACTTTTGGTCATTTGATTATTATGAGTTCTTGAAAAAGGTCGTTCTAGGTCTATTTTTTAATTAAATTCGAAATCCTAAAATTTCGAAGCGGGTCTCTATAATTCTAAAGGTGCGATATGTTCAACTGCTGAGTCCCGGGCATTGACCAAATTAATGGCTTAGGGAGGCATAGAGAACATCCATACATATGTACATATGAACAATGATTTTTATTTACGAGTATATACCTTGTCTTGCCATAAATACTGAGACGAAGGAAAAAAAAATTCTATTGCAAATAACATTTATTACTTTTACAGTGTGTTAGTTTAATACATAAATATAAAACAATTTAAAGTATAAAAAGCTTATTCGAAGTGGTCTCCATTGGCTGCAATACAGTCCTTTAAACCTTGAGGCCAGTTATCAATAGAAGCACGCACTATTTCCATGGGAAAAATTTTCACTGCCAATCTTACGGATTGTTTTAGGGACTCCAAATTATCTGGCGTTTAGAGCAAGCCGTACTCTCTAAAACTGACCATAAATCACAATCCAGCGGCCAGTCTTCAGCTCTGAGAAAGTCCGAAACGTTCGTTTCCAACCAAGACTGCGTAGACCAAGCTTTATGACCTGGCGCCGAGTCTTGCTGGAATGACCATTCTTGATTATTGAACATGGTGTTGTTAAGGGGCTTCACTACCTTCTCACGAATGGTATCTTGATACACTTGTGCCGATGTTTTGATACCTTTTTCACAAAAGTATGGCTCAGTCACTCCTATATACTCCATAGCTAATACCCCACCAAACCATCACTGAAGTCGGATAGTGCCCACGTTGCACTCTGTCGATTAATTGGGAAGCTTTCTTAGAGCTTTGAGCATAAATACGGTCATTTTGTTTGTTAAAATGTTGTTCAATTGTAAAAATTTTCTCATCCGTAAACAAAAATTTTCTATGACCTCCCTTTGCGTACCGCTTCAGTAGTTGTTTCGATTTTACCACCCTATTCTCTTTTAAATTATCAGTTAAGAAATTACCAGTACGTCTCTTATAGGCTGCAAGTCATAAGTCATCTTTTAAAATACGCGACATGGTTCTATGTGCCATCTTCATCTACCGAGATAAAATCTTTTGCTTTGTGACAGGATTTCTTCGAATTCTTTCCCTTACTGCTTTGACCACCTTTTTCGTACGAACACTACGTGGACGGCCAGACCTTTTTCTGTCACAAACAGAGGAGGTTTCATTGCACCTATTAATAGCCCGGTCCACAAACATTTTACTAATCCTAAGCGTATGGAGAGTTTTAAAAATTGCATTTGGGTCCATACCTACTTTGTGTAATGCAATCACAGCGATTCGGTTCTCTTTATCACCCCACTCCATTTTAATATCGCAAAATATTGTACAATGTATTGGCGCCAAAATGAGAAAACTCAATGAGCAATCATATAAAAATGACAGATTCCAAATTCAATTGTAATATTTTGTTTATTTTTAATTGTAACAGTATTTATGGCCAGACTAAGTACATAGTCTAGTCATACATAAGTTCTGTTATAAATGAAAATGCATTTTTTTAAATGAAGTAATGTAATATTATAAAAAAATTATACCTACATAATTATTAAAGTCTCAGCAAAAAATAAAAATATATTGTATTCGAAATGGCCACCTTTTGCTTTACACAGGCCTTTAATCTGTTTGGCTACGAATCTATGGGTTTACGCACTGTTTCCAAGGCAAATTTCACCACTGCTTGCTTCCAAAGATTTTTTAAGAGACTCAATGTCGCCGTGTCGCTTAGAGCAGGCCATGTCCTCTAAAACAGTTGCAACAAATCAACACAAATCTTGATACAATTTGACTGAAGTTTTCACTTCATTTTCACAAAAATGTAGCTTTGTGACTCCTTGATAAGATACGCCCCACCAAACCATCACAGACGCAGGATGATGACCACGTTGTACTTTTCCGACCACTCGAGCAGCTTTAGAACTGTGAGCATACTCTTTATAATTTTGCTTATTGTTCCTCAATCGTGAAATTTTTTTCATCGTAAAGATTTCTGTGCCTTTCACCTGCGTACCGCAACAGAAGGCGCTTTGATCGGACCACTCTCTTTAATTGTAAAGATAGATTTAGGGCATGTCCTGTATGTCGAGGGTAAGCACCGAGCTCCAGTCTTGTTTTATAATACGCGAGAGTCCTAGCGGGAATCTTCATTTCTCGCGATAAGATTTTTTGCTTCCTAATGGGGTTTCGACGAATTCTGGCTTTAACAGCATTAATAGCCTTTGTAGTCCCAACAGCACGCGGCCGCCCCGATCTTTTCTGGTTTTCGACAAACGAAGTGTTGTTGTATCCGTTGATAGTACGATATACGAACATATTACGGCGAATACCAAGCTTTTAAAATGTCTGGATTCTGAAATTTGAAATTACCGACGGCTCTTTACCCACTTTATGCAAGGCGATCACTGCAATCCTATTTCCTTTAACTTCGATATTGTAACTTAATAACGTAGGACGTATGTACGAACCACCGCAGAGAATTCCGACGAGTACAATGTAGCAGTCGGCTTACACCAAGAGTCTGTGCTAAGTCCCTATCTCTTCCTGCTGGTGATGGATGCCTTGACATCTGAGATAAAGGAAGAGCCCCCTTGGTGTATGCTGTTTCCCGATGACATAGTGCTCGTCGGATAAAACGGGCTCGAGGTCCAAAACATACTGGAGAAATGGCAATGCAAGTTGGAGAGTGTTGGCCTGAAAATTAGCAGATCGAAAACCGAACATCTGTTCTGTGATTTTGGCGGTCTCTCCAATTTTACACCCATTGCTCTCCTTTGCCAGTATGTCAAGACTTCCGATACTTAGGGTCTGCTATCCAAAGCGACGGTGAACTGGATCGTACTCTGAGGCACAGGATCGACGCAGGATGGATGAAATGGCGGCAGGTCACGGGTACCACATGTGACTCACACATTCCTCTTCCCCTAAAAAGGAAGATATATAAGACCTTAATGAGGTCTGCCGTCTTGTATGGATCATTTTGTTGGACCACTAAAGTGGCGGATGAAAGGCGATTGCATGCAGCAGAGATGCGAATGTTGCGATGGATGTGTGGAGTAACAAGAATGGATAGAATACGGAATGAATATGTTAGAGGAAGTCTGAAAGTGACAGAGAAGCTGAGAAGTGCGCGTTTGGGTGGTGTAGATATGTGATGAGACGAAATGAAAATGAGCTTGGTAAGAGTGTTAACTATGAATGTGGAAGGATATAGAGGAAGAAATAGACCTAAGAAAAATGGATGGATTGCGTGAAAGACGATATGGGTAAGAGGGGAGTGAGCGAAGAAATTGTATATGATAGAAGAGTATGGAAGGAGAAAACATGTTGCGCCGACCCCAGGTGGGAGAAGGGCAGGATAATGATGATTGTAACTTAATAATGAACACGGAAAAATATGTGAAATGGTGCAAAATCGAAAGAAGGTTTTATAATAACATACGTGTTCCAAATTCAAAATAATTAAAATGTTGAAAAAAGAAAAGTTTTTATGTAACAGTATTTATGGCTAGACTACGAGTAGTTGATTAAGCTGTGGGTTTCAAAAAATGTGACATAAGTCCACATTTTCTAAAGATTTTTTTTATTTCAACCATAAGCTAGTCTGCGAATTGCAGTAATCTTAGATTTAGATGGCACAATAATCTCATACCAACCGGAAATGGAATTGTTATCTTTAACAATTCCATTTCCGGTGGTATGAGATTGAAGAGATGAGAGAATGAGATGATGAGAAAATTACATGACCCTTTAGAAAAAATCAATGGCACTTCTTTTAACTACACGGGCGACGCCGCCGGCAACAGCCAATAAAACAATACATCAACTCACTATCAAGACGAAACTTGAAACAGGAGTAAGTTAGAAAAACTTCATAGAAAAGATGAACTACAAACGTCAGTTTTCGCTCCTTTTTAGTACGTATTTTATGGGCGACTTCCGAACGAAAACATATTTAATACAGTAATACATAAATCTATAGTTGCACCCAGTAATGCATAAAAATTTAGTAGTATTTACATACATAAAAAAGCAATAATTGTTGATGATATCTTGATATCAGAACGCGCAAAGCTTAAGCTAACGTGCATTTATCAGATGTCAAATAGACAAAAAAAAACTATAAAAATGTTCTCTTTTGTGATTTTCTATATAGTTATATAGATATAAATTATTTAATTATTAATTAAATTAAATTATATAGATAAATTATAATTTGCGTAATTACTGGTGGTAGGACCTCTTGTGAGTCCACACGGGTAGGTACCACCACCCTGCCTATTTCTGCCGTGAAGCAGTAATGCATTTCGGTTTGAAGGGTGGGGCAACCGTTGTAACTATGTTGAGATCTTAGGACTTATATCTCAATGTGGGTGGCGCATTTACGTTGTAGATGTCTATGGGCTCCAGTAACCGCTTAACACCAGGTGGGCTGTGAGCTCGTCCACCCATCAAAGCAATAAAAAAAATATGCTATTCTATTTTTTTTGTGAGATTACTTGCTCTTTCAGAAGAAACAACATTTTGGTAGCTGACTGTGTCTGCTTCTCTAATCTTTTACTAAAATGTTAAAAAAATATTCACATGATTACCTTTATCCCACATTCTAAATACGGGAGTAATCTCCTACCTCTTTTGAATATTCGTGGGCTCCAGCTTAATATGACACTAAAACGTTAGCTAGCTAGTCAGTATAAGTCATGAAATAAATAAAAAAAAACAGGTACTTTATTTCATCAAATAATGCTTATTTTAACGAGCAGAGTTGTCGCGGATTTTCGTTTGATTTTATTCTTCTCCTTTACTGCATTATGCGAGGAACGTTGTGTGAAGGCTGGACGTTGATGGAGACACCCAGTAGCTCCCTGGAAAAGGTTGGGTCGGCGAGTTGGTGAAGCCTACATGTTCTTCTTTATATGGGACCCTGGAATAAAACCTTCGCGGAAAAACGATTTTTGATAATAATATATGATCTACAAATTTTATAATCCACAATACTAAGATTGACGTTCTTGCGTATTCACAATACTCGTTTAAAATATTTAATTTTCGAAATCCGTATATTTGAACTGAATCAAACACAATTTGATTATAAAAATATAAACCTCAATATAATAGTAACATTTAATCAAAGCCAAAAGTTATTTATTTACTAAAAATTGAGTCCGTAGACAAAATAGTTATTACTGGTTATTTATTTATTTAGAATACCGACAATAGGTACAATGGGGAAAGAATAATAATAGTTGGGTATATTCAGTAAGAGTAATAATAGGTTCCGTTAAAATATTGTACATTTACAATGATGATAACAATGATGATCATGATACAAAACGAACCTTAAGTAATTTAATTAAAACAAATAAAGGATAAAAAAATTGTATGAAAAGAATATAAAAAAGTTTATGAGAGGATAAGTATTATAACAACCAGAACATAAGATATATTTATGACTAAATTTTTTATTTGTTTTTTTTTTTATTCTTAGGTGGGTGGACGAGCTCACGGCCCACCTGGTATTAAGTGGTTACTGGAGCCCATAGACATCTACAACGTAAATGCCGCCACCCTCCTTGAGATATGAGTTCTAAGGGGAGTGCTCTGAGGAATTATTCGAGATGATATCGTCATCTCGTTTTTGCCATCGCACCGCCCGCCACCGGAGTAGAGTTCATCCATACTACCTGGAGCCACTGCGGTCATCCACAGTGCGATTCCAGAGGTCTTTTTTGCCACGTACCATCCGGCTATGGAATGAGCTCCCCTCCACGGTGTTTCCTGAGCGGTATGACATGTCCTTCTTCAAACGAGGCTTGTGGAGAGTATTAAGCGGTAGGCAGCGGCTTGGCTCTGCCCCTGGCATTGCTGAAGTCCATGGGCGACGGTAACCACTCACTATTAGGTGGGCCGTATGCTCGCCTACCTGCAAGGAAAATAAAAAATAAAAAAAGAAACAAGGTAATGTCCCACCCTTCAAACCGAAACGCATTAACTGCTTCACGGCAGAAATAGGCAGGGTGGTGGTACCTACCCATGCGGACTCGCAGGAGGTCCTAACACCAGTAATTACGCAAATTATAATTTTGCGGGTTTGGTTTTTATTATACGATGTTATTTCTTCACCGTGGAAGTCAATCGTGATCATTTTGATAAATACGTATTTCATCAGAAAAATTGGTACCCGCCGACGGGATTCCAACACCGGTGCATCGCTACATACGAATGCACCGGACGACTTATTGACTTTATATGCTTACTATTCATCCAGATAGCCTAATATGTATATTTACTAACTGTGTGAACACGGCATGGAATCATCGTTACAAGAAATTTTATTTCCGCCTTAATATACGTTCGAGTTTTTATTTTCAAGTACAATGCATAAATACATTTAGTGACACGAAAACGTAACGATATGATCATAAAATAAGAATAATTTACAGAAATCAGTACCTATCGAAAAACAGATGGCGTTAGCTAAGCGAACTTGAATCTCCAGGTATCGTTTAGCGTAGTGACGTCAACATTGCCCTTGGCCGGCTATAGGCTTTATCGTCGAGCGAACATGACCTAGTTCCTAGTTCGATAGATTTCAGCTTTACAATTTCAATGTAGGTATATTTCACAAACACACTGATCGCTCACTGCAAGAACTCAGTTTCAGAAGGCAGTTTTAATGCTCACCGTGGTGATAAATGTCACAAATTTTAATACCAGCTATAAATGTGAATATATGATAATTTTATTTGCAACAACCGTGAGACTAAATTGTTTTAAGTTGACGAATAAACAACAGTTAAAAAAAACCCTTTCTTCACACAAAAATGGATAAAAATATAATTGAATATTGCAATGTTTAATTTCATAAAACCAACCGGATCTTCTCAGTGGATCGCGATTCCGATCCGGTGGTAGATTCTGCAAATGACTGCTCTCACTGGGGCGGGTGCTAGCAAATTAACTCAGGTTGAACGCGTGAGTTCACCTACTTGCCCGCGCGAAGCTGTAATGGCCTCCAGCAAATAAGTAGTGAAATAAAAAAACTAACTTTGGACGTTCGACACTGAATACCTTTACCTTTTTGCTTTCTCACGTAACAGTATTAAACAAGATTCTATCGTAGTCACTACCATTTCAGGACGGACCGTATATATTAGGAGTATAAAGTATGAAATTGCCGATTTGTACTTAAAAAATGAAATTCGTTTTTTTTATATAACATTTTTATTTCATCAAAATACCTACCCTTATTATCTATACATTGCTGCCATCTAATAGAAAGGTCAATTATACCTTTGCGATAGAACTCGGGTGATCTAAATTCTACCAACTGTGTGAAAGCATTTTGTACTGCCTCCTGGGAAGAAAACTTTTATCACATAGAAAATTGTCCAAATCACGAAAAAAAAAATGGTAGTCCGTTGGAGCAAGGTCTGGCGAATACGGAGGGTGACGAATGGCTTCTAATTGCAATTCCTGTAGAGTTAAAACGGTTTCTCGTGCTGTCTCGCGTTATCATGGAGCAATAATGGTGAAGATCGATTCATGAGTCAGGGCTGTTCCACTGCAAGTTTTGCTATCATTGTTCTGAGTTCGGCACAGTAGATATCTGCCGATATTGTTTGACCAGATCGAAAAAAGGTGTAGTGAATAACATCATGCTGAGACCACCAAACAGTTACCATAACCTTTTTATTGGTAAGCTTTGCTTTAGGACATTGTTGCGGCGTTTGACCTGAGGTCAGCCATTGCGTTTTTCGCTTACGGTAATGGTAAAGAATCCACTTTTCATCACATGTCACAATTCGATCCAATATTCCTTCATTTCTATATCGATTCAACAAGGCAATACAAGTTTCAACACGTGTTTCTTTCTGCAGATCAGTCAAATCTTGAGGCACATATTTTTTCCTAGTGAGATACGTATTTAACTCATATTTACGAATGACTTCCACGATGGTCCCATCATCGTTCAATAAAAATCAAAACCGCAGTAATTATAATTTGACTAAACTATACAATTGAGACATGACCTCAAGCGTCAAGGTGGGTAGCGACACGTGATGCCTATGGGCTCCAGTTTATATTTAACAACAGGTGGGCCGTGAGCTTATTGACTGACACATCTAAGCAATAAATAAAAATTCATGACGACTTGAAATTACCGGTAAAGCCTGAATGCTTGAATAAAGACAAATTTAACTCTAGTATGCACCCGGTATATACTGAACCTAATCGATTGGAAAATACGTTGTGCGTTGTATTTCAGTGCAGTATTACAGCATGGAATACGAGTAAAATGTTACATCCTTATTTATGAATAACGTCCGTAGCTTGGCTAAAAGCTTTTTCTGAAACAGTAATGAAATTGTTAGCATTGAAATAAAACAAAAATACATATTATATTATATTAAAATCGTATAATTAAACTAGCGCAAAATTGAAACTGAATTAAAGAAATACTATTCTTATTTATTCTAAAAACTGCTTATCTACAGCTATCTATACTGCTTATCGATAGCCGTCTATAATAGCCTTTTTGTTTTGTAGACTAAAATATAAATTGGATTTTAAAAAAACTTAAAAGCATATAATCCATTCCATTTTTCAGTACAATCACCGTTAAAATATCATTCCTTGACACATTATACTCGCTTGAAAAAAAAAGAAGATACTCAATGTAATCGTGTTCCCTAATATCGTAATCTCTAATACGTAATAATACGAAGTATCGTCAAGTGTGTAAAGTTTGTAGTCTTGTGTACATATTATGGATATTTCTATCGTAAAACATTCACATTTATTCCAATATGAATTTGATTTGAATGTCGTCATTAGGGTCTAAAGTAGTAAAAGTAACAGCTAAAAAAGCCTTTAGTGATATTATGAGACAAGACATCATTTGGCGGACTGGGATATCTAGGTTAGTCTTTCCCAGATGCTACCTACTTCTGACAAATAGTTACACTATAACTATTAAACGTAGATATTGCCGGTTGACCAAAGAGCGTAGTAAGATTGGATGCGCCATTTGACAACAAAATTTTCAAAATTAATTATTAATCCAATTAAAACAAAAACTACTAATGTCAACATAATTAAAGTATATCGATACTTTACACATAAATAAACATTAGAATTCATTATTTTAACTTTGTATCGGATATATTTTGTTCATGTCTTTTAATAGTTCAATAACATGTGATCCAATAGGTCTATTCATCAATATACAGCAAGAGCCCGCGACGGCCAGACCTTCGATATTTTATTAAAGCTGAAAGTTTCTCTGTGTATGTCACCAACACAGGTAAGAACGACCCGCGACTATAGAGTTCCGATTGTGGTTACTTGGGTAGGTAACTAGCAGTAAAGGTATATAAAATAGTACCTTAAATTCGTTACAGTATAAAGCTATTTTTTATTATTATTTACTCCAGAATATCTTTAGAAATCACGAGTTTTTCTAATTTTTATTTATTGCTTAGATGTGTGAACGAGCTCACAGCCCACCTGGTGTTAAGTGGTTACTGCAGCCCATAGACATCTACAACGTAACCTTGAGATATAGTTCTGAGGTCTCAGTATAGTCACAACGGCTGCCCCACCCTTCAAACCGAAACGCATTACTGCTTCACGGCAGAAACAGGCGGGGCGGTGGTACCTACCCGTGCGGACTCACAACAGGTCCTACCACCAGTAATTACGCCAATTATAATTTTGCGGGTTTTATTTTTATTGCACGATGTTATTCCTTCATCGTGGAAGTCAATCGTGAACATTTGTTAAGTGCGTATTTCATTAGAAAAATTGGTACCCACCCGCCTGCGGGATTCGAACACCGGTGCATCGTTCGATACGAATGCACCGGACGTCTTATCCATTAGGCCACGACGACTTCAAAATCGACTTCGATATTCATTGCCGGACACTTTTTACAGTTGCTACCCCCTGCCAGACACCCCTCCCTTAACTTTAATAAATTTTAATTATACTTTCGTTATACTATAAAAGCTGAATTTTATATATGTTACTTAGGAACTTATAAAAATATGTTACCCCAATAGCCAGACAGTTTTAATGATTCTTACATCTTGCCAGACACACTGAGACTCCGCTGTAGGTGCGCGCGCGAGGTAACAACTGTTCATGCGGGTGTGAGTGAGATAGAGTGCTTAGTCTATTGTGAACGTTTACTGCATATCAGCTGTCATTTTTGAAATTTATCCTGCGTTCTTTAGGAAAGGAAAATTAAAACCATACAAAACATTAAAAAAAAATCCAGAGTACTAGGAAGTATTAGGAAGTACTTTAAGGTACTATTTTATATACCTTTACTGCCTGTTACCTGCCCAAGTAACCACAATCGGAACTCTATAGTCGCGGGTCGTTCTTACCTGTGTTGGAGACATACACGGAAAAACTTTCAGTTTTTATAAAATAACGAAGGTCTTGCCGTCGCGGGCTCTTGGGCTATTACCCTATTTTACCTTGCGAAACAACATAACTTCTTGGTTAGATGACTGCTGTGCAATAATGTGACCAATCGTACCATGGGATATCGCGCTATCAAAAAAAGCGTGTGTATTTCTTGTGTTTCCGGCTAATTTCACTCTTGTCCTATCGATTAGCTGAAAATGGTTCTCATTGTCCCCTCACGAGTTCGCGGTTTCCCTGGTGTCCGATACTCGATGTATAGCATAAAGCCGAAGCACAGCACAATGTGGATACCACCGCTGCTCTCGCTCAACACGAGGTCAAAGTCTCCATTGCTTTAGAATAATAACAGTTTCGTGGCCTTCAACACTAAATACACGATTATTGCAGGCTTATGATACGCCTTCCCACCAGGAATCAGGCAAGAAAATAAGACATTGATAAATACATATTATTATGTACATTTAAATATCTTAGAACTAGCGGCGGGATACAAACTTATTATTGCTTCAATACTAATTTAATAATACCGTTTTATTAGTGCTATTTACTGCTAGTGCAGGAGGGGGAGTATTAGTAAACTCCGTTAGGTACCACCAAGTTGGCTATTTTCTACTGTAGAGCATCATGTGTTCCGTCTCCAAGAGTTATAGCGCCAGAATCATGAGCTAGTCCATCCCGGTCTAGGGCTATAAAAAGAGTACCATAGTAAAGCTGAAGCTGTTTACGATGAGGGCAACTTTTAACCAGAAACTGTATCATAGACCTTTTCTATTAGTTATTATTATCTGGGTAGGCTTCCTCTCGTATAATTCCAAAACTATTGGTGAGATCATAATTAAACGAAATAGAACCGGGTACACATACATAATATGTATAAACAAATAGAGTCAAACTGAAAACCAAAGTTTTTGTTTCTTTTTTGAAGGCGGTTAAGAATAAATAGATCGTAAAACATGACATGAATGTCATACGCACAAAAATTTACCGTACAGAAAAATTGTACAGAAAATCTACATTTCGGAACCCATATATATGCATTTTTTATTGCCCTTGGTAGACGAGCATACGGCCCGTCTGATGGTGAATGGTTACCGTCGCGCATGGACGTCAGAAATGCCAAGGGCAGAGCCAAGCCGCTCCTTACCGTTAAGCTTACTCCACAAACCTCGTTTGAGGAAGGACATGTCATAGCGCTCGGAAAACCCCGTGGAGGGGGCTCATTCCAAAGCCGGATGTTGTGTGGCAAAAAATATCTCTGAAAACGAACTGTGGATGAACGCAGTGGCTCTAGGTAGTATGGATGAACTCTACTTGGGTCGCGGACGGTGCGATGGTAAAAACGAGATGATGGGATCATCTCAAACAATTCCCCAGAGCACTCCCCAAGGAATATATGGTTCAAAATACAGAGAGAACTGAAGTCCCTCCGCAGAGGTTCCAAAGGATCCGTGAGAATGGGATTATCGACAATCCGAACGGCCCTCTTCTATATGGAGTCAAATGGAAGTAGCTGGTAGCCGGGAGCCCCGGCACAGAGGTGGAAGCAGTACTCCACGCGAGGCTGGACTTGTGCTTTTAAAGCAAAAATCTTTGTCCTGGCGTGAAGTACCGCTTCACTCTGTTGAGGACTCCCAGCATTTTGGACGCCACCTTGGCTTTGCCCTCCAAATGACTCTGAAATTGGACATAACTCGAAATGTCGACACCATTTAAAAAAAAGTAGCTATTTAATATATTATAGGATATAGATAGAATATCCTGTATTATGACAATAATAATAATACGTAAACACATTTATATTCCAGGTTTCGGAATTCGGTCCACTGCCATGCTCGGTGGTGACGACCACTAGGAAATTTTTCACTGTCCTAGCATCGGTTATATTCTTTGGCAACGTTCTTATACTGCGTCAATTTATCGGAGCTGCTCTTGTGTTTTCTGGTGAGTTTATATAAATCGCTGTCTTTGTCAGTTCTTTACGATATTATCTTTACAAATTGAAGTAAAATAACTCTGTACTCTTGAAAATATGAAATTACCGTTTAGGTTATATACCATTGAAAAGGCGGGTAGTAAAAAACATAACATTAATTTTTATTTATTGGTTTCCAGGTTTGTTTTTGGATATCTTCTACAGCAAAGGAAAGGGTCAAACACCCAAGCGGGCTATAGACAAATGATATAACAATGAATTCGTTTAAATAATTAGCCAAATAATATGGTAAATACAAAAAGATATATTGTCTATTAACTAATTAATTTTTCCCAATATAAATGTAAGTACATGTCGTTTGAATTATGCCTTAGTAGAACCGCGAAACTAAGAGATTTCGCTAAACGGATACCACGTAATATGATCTCCTGTGACAATCTTTATTTATTCAAATCAAAAAATATTTGCCGGAGATATCTTTTAAAAAAAAATTTTTCGTATGCGTTGTTCACCTGTATTTGTAATAAATTAAGCAAAATTATTTTTTACATTTTGTACAATAGTATAATAATATGTAAGTGTAGCTTTTTATATTGTGTATTTAGACACGTCATTTCTATTGAAATGACGAGACAGTTTACATTGTTTTACGATAGTTTGACTGATAATGAATTTGAATACAGAGAAAATTATATTGTGTGATTTTTAATTCCAATCGTAAATCGTAAGTTTTGACATAGTTTTTAACCAATAGTTAATTATATAATAATCGGATATACCATATCTGTTTAGATCAATAAAAAATACGTTACTGTTGGCAGTAACAAAACATTTTTTTTTTAAAGAAAATAAAAACAGCTCTCTCAAATCATAAAATCAAAAACATTGAAGTTTTTTTTATTATTTAGTCCCGATCGTTCTAGGTGAGCCTAAAGTTCAATTATTGGTGGCCTAAAATAAGTATACTATAGGAATATATATAATATATACTATAGGAATATACTATATAAATTGTTATGCATTGAAAAACCACGCTTTGTAAATTCTGTTCGATAAGACAAACGTAATGGATACTAAACTTGATGAGTTTGTCAGTAGGAAAATGCTTCGTTTCTCGTTCAGGGCTACATCAGTCAGATTGTATGTAGTAGGTACATTAGTGTTGTGTCATCAGTTACAAAGACTCATGATACACAAATTAGAACTCGTTGAAATTTAAATCGAGACGTTGAATTGCCTACAAACCTCCTCTAAATGCATACGCACAGGTCAAAAAAAAAAGGAACATGGACGGATCTTTTGTATTTATCATAGTGATTTTGCCTCATTCTATCATTTCAAATATATAAGTTTATTAAAACGCAAACTGCCGAACCGTTTCCTTAAAATCATACTAACATTTAATTTCAATATAATAGTAATTGTGTTGCGTCGCGTAAAATGCCACATCTACCTTGTACTGCGATCTGTGTGCTGAATGACTGAAATCGATAATTACCGGGCTTGCGGCAGAGAAGAACGGGGACACAATGAGAGCAAAAATTCAATGTAATTTTTGTAACAAAAATGCATTCACAATCATACCTACGTTAAACCGTCAAATAGTATGTGCAAATCATTGTTTACGTTCGTTAAAATAGTACATACATACTTTCTAACGGTTTACGCGCTTACAAAATATCAAAACGATTGTTTTGATCCTTAGTCGTGAACGTGGTAGTGTTAGGAATCAATTTCTATTGATAATACATAAATCTGACAAAATCCGTAATCGAAGCAATTACACTAATTGCTTATTCTTATCTTTTATTGTTTTCTTATAGCTCACCTGGCCTAAAGTAAAGTGATTATCGGAGCCCATAGACCTCAACGGGAATGGCGCCACCCACCTCGAGAAATGAGGTCGCAGTCTTCATTGTGTTACATAACGTCAGCTGCATTCGTCAAATCGTAACGCATAACTGCTTCAAGGTAGGAATAGGCGGGATAGTGATTGCCATTCACGCGGGCTCACAATACGCCATATCACGTGGAAATGCCGGGTGACGATCGCAATATGATGATATAAATACTGAGACAAGGGTGTAACCCACTTTTCATTGAGATCTCAGGTCTCCTTGGGAAGCGCTCGGACAGATGTTAGCAAAACCCGCCCCTCCTGCCTGAGCCTCACTCTACCTGTCCTGGAGAAACTGGAAAGGCCTCCGGGCTCTAAGTAATCCTTCTTTCCTAAAAAAAAACACCGTTTTCCGGAGAATTCCTTAGTCGCCTTTTACGATTCTTACGCGAAGAGTGGGGGTGGTGTTAGTTTAAGCCAAATATGTCTCAAAAATAAGAATCATTTCTGACACAACTTGCAGATCATGCCAAATTCAAAGAGATTGAATAAATATCAACACGTATAGTATATATAATTTTATTTTAAGGGTGAATAATATATTTTTTTCAAACTACGGGTGTTGAAGGAATAGTTTTTTCCACGGAAATCAATTCAGAAATGAGTGACAATTATCCTTAACAAAATTTACCTGCAATTTGTGTTTTCAGCATTTAAATTTTTGCAATTGTCGCCACTTTTAATAGTGCGTTTCCATTGTTTCGGTTTTTCTACATTATATTAGTATTTTACATTATATTATACTTTATTGAAATAATTAACTCTTAACTAGATACGCACCAATACAAATGCGGCGTCGCTTCGAGATATCTTGCAGATCCACTCCCTCTTTATATTAGAAACTCGTCTTTAGTGCATCGCTTCTTGGTGTCACATATAATAAAACATTTGGATAAGTAAAAACTTAATAAAGTACAATAATAACAACAGAGAAATTTTAAAATGTGATATTTTTATTTACATATTCATTAAGGTCCTTGTAATTTGTTCTTCATACAATATTTTCTGTATCTTGAGAGAAAGAATATATAGAATCAATAAATAGACACCCGTTGGACTGGATATTTCTTCTAGTTTCAATCTAAATGACATGTATTTCCGGCCCATAAAATTTAAAGCCAACACGATTTCCGGTTTTCAACGGGGAGTGGGCAAGAGTGATGAAAGTAGGTCAGTCAATTAATAAAACGAGCTAGAATAAATTACGGAAAAAATACTATTTATCGATATTCCAGTATTCGAGACGAACATTGAGCAAGGTAAATTTTAACAAAATAACTAATAAAGACCCAACCTCAGCATATTGACGTGACAACGTCTTATAATTCGATGGAGCCGGCTGCACGCACGAAAAGACACGATTCATGCGGCGTTACCTCGCTCTGAAGCGTTCTATTTAAGGCTTGAAGTGCAAGCGAGAGTGCGCAACGAGCGACAAAGAAGCACAATCGGCCTCCGCGTTCGGCAGCGTTCGACATCTCTCTCTCCTACTTGAGTGAGCGATGCATCCGCGTGGATAGCATCTATACAATTATACATTTACATGTTTTCGTCAAGTATAAAGTTCAGTGAAAAGTGAATGTGGTGTCAATTGTCCATACAAAATATCTATCAAACAAATAAAATTAAAATTTTCTTTTGAAAAATGAAACCGTTCCATCAGTATTTTTATTATGACGTTGTCACGTTCAACTATTTTCAGTAAACCGACTTTACAGACAACCGACTTTTTTTGTTACACTTAGCCGTTAGTGAAATAATTTTTGTATCGGAAATACCCAATGTGGATAATTAAAGCCACAATTCACACAACGCATTTGCAGTCAATAAACAACTACATAGCGGCGATTGAAATGCGCGTAATTTATCGCTAGGCCATGACCTAGTTAGATGTGAGGTATCGGATGCTCTATGCTGTCGTAGTTGTCTACATTTTATCAATGTTGACATGGAATAGGTAGATATAGGAGATCAACAACCTGAAAAAAAAAACAGTAAATTCGCCTTTGACCCCTCAATAATACAATGAGCAATTACAATGAGTTATCGAACCTTTGAAGCCAATTACTTACGCTTATTCGAGTGATGCCTATCAAGAGTTCGATAAAATTATTTCCAACAGTTTGCTAGGTCGTTGATAATTGAGCTGGTGAGACAATGTCGTCAAATGTAAAAAAAAACTTAATACGCATATGGAAATCAGGACTGTCCCTTTTTTAATTGTTCCAAATTCTGACGGCTTCTCGACGTTGTCTCCTTTTAATAGGACTATAAAGCTTCCATAACTCATCATTATATTTAGAATACCACCAATAAGAAAATACCAAAGACCGAATACATATCGACGCTTGAAAGGCAAACGTGTGACTAAGCGACAATAACTGCTTTGTACATAAATGATAGGTAATAACAATACTCGATGCGCAAAAAAAAAATTTTTCTAGGTCTATTAAAATCATTTCAATCCTATAGCTAGATTCGTTAAAATAGATTTTTTTTCAGGTATTTCTCATGTATATTTCAAATTAATATCAACTTTAAATTAGTCTACTGTAAAGTTCACGCGTTGTCGCTTAGTCACGTTTGCCTTTCAAGCGTCGATATAATATGCTATTAAACAAAGTTACACATGGATAATATATATTGGATTCCCCAAATAATATGAATGTGAACCCTTAAATTAACTATCATACTCTTGTTAGCATTAAAGATCTGTTGAATCTGTCTGTCTGTTATTGAAAGTACTGATTTGTACAATAAAATCTATTAATAGAATAAAATACGTAAAACGTGTACCGACTAGATTTTAAAGCTGTAATGATAATGTAATTATTTTTCCGTACTAAATATTATGTAATCCATTATATTTTACATTTAATTACAGTCTTCCTTGAAGTAATTATAATTTAGAGTATTATTAATGTTTATATAAACTTATTACGAAGCAATAACTTTCTTAAAGAAACATTCGTAAATATTTTTTGTATTAATGCAGTGACTACTTTCCAATATTGACTTCATTACTAAACTTAAATATTGACTTATTAAACACTTCGTAGTTTTGTAAGACTTAAATTGTTCTAGCTTTTATGAAAAGTTATGACGATTAATGTGTTAACCTTCTTACTAGTAAAGAAACTACTATTGTCAAAATCTATTTAATGTATTTTACTTAACAAAGTAATTCTTGTTTAAGTAACTACTTAGATTGTAATTCTTCTTTGTTTTGTAGACATTAAGTCTAATTGCATAAGATCGAATTTCGTTTGTGTCGTGAATTGGGTTAGATATAATGCATTTCCTTCGAGTAAGTTATTTGTTGTTCGTAAATATATAGTGTATATTAGTTACAGAATTGTATTTTAATGTATTTTTTTTTGTATGTCGTACTAATATATATATTAAATATTGTTAAAATTGATGTTTAAGCAACATCTTTTAAAGAGGGATTTCTGTCATGTACATATTAATCTGAAACTTAAACAAATTGCGTAGTTTGATTGTGCCATCGAAACTAGCGAAGCTAAAACAAAGAAATGCGCGCTAGGGGGCTTGCGTTTGCTTGTATTTCGTTAGAAAAAAAAAACTCAGTTTGATTGCGTCATCGAAAATAACGGAGCTAAAACAAAGACTTTGCTGCGTGCCTGTATTTCATTAGAAATAAGACGCAGTTTGTGCGCGTCATGAAAATAAACGGAGCTAAAACAATGACATGCGCAGTAGGGGCCTTGCTGCTTGCCTGTATTTCATTAGAAATAAAACGCAGTTTGATTGCGTCATCGAAAATAACGGAGCTAAAACAAAGACGTTGGCAGTAGGGGGTTTGCCGCTTGTCTGTATTTCATTAGAAATAAGACTCAGTTCGGTTGCGTCGTCTTAACTAACGGAACTAAAATGAAGACATACGCAGTAGAGGGTTAGCTTCTTGCCTGTATTTCATTAAAAATAAGATGCAGTTTGGTTGTTTCATCGAAACTAGCCGCGCTGAAACGAGTTTGCTTCGCGCTCACAATTCATTAAAGGTCAAAGTGCATCATGTAGTGTGGATCAATAATGACATCCGCATGGTGTGGGTATAGAACGCCCCCCAACCCCCAATCCCCAACACCCCCACTGTAACCCCCCTCTGCAATGCAGATTTTCAAACAAAAGTGTTCTGGGTTTCGAATGACGTCACTACATCCCCGTCCCGGCCCCCGGAATATTGATTCTATCTGAGTAAATACTCGTTTTAAGCTGATGGCGGGTCATGAAAATAATTGTTCATAATTTCTTATCGAGCATTGAATAAAATTTGTTTAAAATTTTATGATGTGCTATAGACAAACAACAATAACCGTTTTTTAAATGACTTAAGCAAGTTAGTGTTTTAAGTATGGACTTTTGGGTAATTAAATAGAACATACCATAATAATATAGAAGTATTGAAATGCGATATATTTGTCAATAAACATTTATTAATTTTTTTTTGTTAATTCTGTTGTAAGATTGAGATTTAGGAAATGTTTATTATAAGCATAATTTAGTTTAAGAATTGATTGATTACGCTATTTGGGGGGGGGGGGGGGGTTGATTAACTGTCGTTATCTTCAAGAGATGCGTCGAACATTACAATAGTTAATTTTAGCTGATTTGATCCTAATCTATTAAGAAGGCTATCTCTGTTTTTAAGACCGTAATTCTCCTCAATACGAACACTGTACTTACTACTTACCAATAATGTTGCATTTTATAAAACGAAACCATCGAAATATTTTTAAGCAGCGCCAATGAAAGTGTCATTAGTTACTTCTCGCTCTCTCGCTCTCTATCTATCTCTCTTGGTCACAGGAGAAGGTAACAGTAGGTCTCTTTCTATTCTAGGGATCCGTGTGTTGGTTTGTGTTAACTGTCGATTTCTTAAATATTTTTTTTTCAATCGTGTGAAGTATTATGGACTGTCAACTGAGAATATTTTCCTGGTGGTCTACTTCAAATTTCTTATTGTGGTTTTAGTGTCGACATAATAATATTTCCTAGAGTTTTCTATCATTTATATATTGTGGAAATTTCTACAACCTGTTTTCACAATTTTAAGCTATTTATTTTACCTCATTATCAGTTATTGTACGCTTCGACTTTGGAGATGAAGCTTCTCGTCGATGTTGCAGATCGAAATACATTTATCTTTATTTGCAACTATAAACATACATGGCTGTCTCAAATATCATGGTTGTGTAGCGTGTAAAATGTACCATTTTATAGTTTCACTTTCGTTGGATTCGTGGATGCAGTAGACAGATTGGCCTTACCTACAATAAGACGGTCAGATTTTGTAAGGGCTTAACATGCGTTTTAGTAATTTTGAAATCAATCAGATAGTGTGTCATTCATTGTAATAACTAGATTAATTCTGTACCATATCCAATTGACTCATAAAGAGCTATTACACAATATTATGATCAATTTTATGACAACTTAATTGCTGCCATGACTAATCTGAACAGATATGTAGCTTGTTTTAGGCAGACGAGCATACGGCCCACGTGATGGTGAGTAATCGCCATCGCTCATGGACATCAGCGATGCCAGGATAAGGGCGTTGTATGATATTATGACAATTTACATATTAAGGTATCAACATTCACAATTAATGAAAGATTTTGATCGAGTGATCTGACTCTAGTTCTAATGACCGACAAAGATAAGGGTTTTCTTAGTATACAAAAATGTATTCAAAACATCGAATTGTTTTTAGATTTTTTCGGCAAATACCAGTAACTGCAATTGCCTTACAAAAGAGAATCACTTTTACGATTCTATGAAAACCTCGGTCTAAGGAGGTTCTTGTAATATATTGTTATCTAACATGTATTCCATGGACTCCCCCTGAGGAATTGTTACAAATGTTTCATTCATCTCACCTCCATACCACCTCCGTTTTCGACTTATAAAATACCCCATAGAATCATTGCGTTTATCCACGGTGCATTTCCAAAGATCTTTTTACCATGTACCATCCGGCAAAGTGGGAGGAAAGAGGCTAAGGGGGCGTAGTCTCATGAGCTGGTACGATCAAATTAAGACGACATTTGACTCCAACATGAATGTCGCTGTTCACTGCGGCGAGGAGAGGAATGAATGGGTGGAACCTAGTCCATACAAAAATTCTCCGTAAAGGTCATGGCTCCTCAGCACCGAGGAACAAGATGCAAGGAGGAGGATCATTCGGTGATAGAATTAACTTCCCTCAACGATGTGTCCTGCCCACCATGCTTCAACTTCCCTTTCTTACTAGAGGTTTGAAGAGATTTCTTGGTTAGAAGCGGTGTTACTGTCCGGTATTGCTGACGTCAATGAAAGACGATGACCAATTGATATTTGGTGTGCCGTATGATCGTCAGACGATCATAAGTGATATTAGTGTTTTAGGTTTCAAAATTAACCCTACATAATAATTCAGAAATGAGCTTTATAATACGGCAGCAAGTAAATTCGTTTTTTCACTCTATATTTTTTTCTTTTTTCCATTTGCACTCACACGTTATTAATAAATGTAGAGTAACTTATGAAATATATATTTTGGTAAATGTAATAAAAACCGGCCAGTTCCATCACAACATTTATTAATATTTAATTTTCAGAAACATCGAGATTATAATTAATTATTTGATAAGAACAAACTTTTAATATCTACTTAACTTTGATTAAAATCTCAATATATATTTATTCATACTATAATATAAATACTATATTATACATATTTTATTTATTTATCGTTAATCTAAATTACATTGAAGAAATTATTTATTAATTGTAAGGTTTATTAATATATAATAATATAATACTATATCATACTATATATTTCGTATAATATAAATATTACAAGCATTGAATAAATATTATCTAAAATTACTTTTTAACAGCAAAAGTTTCTTAAAACTAACAATATTTGACTAAACATCGAGATCCGCAATAAAATACATATTATGTTTATTTATCTTTGCTTGTGTACACATTTAAAAAGTGAGAATATTATATCTTATATTAATATTTCACGCACACACTGTATGTTTCGTTCGCACCATGTTTGTAGAATATTTTATATATATAAAAAGATCATAAATTGCTACTATCAAAATATTAAATCTCTAAAATTAGTCATGAAATAAGCAAAACAATCGTACGTACCAGAAGGATAAAGCTTTTAATAGATGTGATGAAACCCTTAAAAAATTTCAAGATAGTTCTGTTCAAATTTTGTACATAGCCCTACCAGAACCGACGACGAGTATTAAACAATTTTCCGGAGCTCTTGATGGTGAAAAAATTAACTATCATATTTTTGAAAAATATTTTTTTGCTATATCTGCAAAATGATTCTCGGTATTTTTAAACGGTTTTATTTAGTATTCACAATGCCTAGTTTCTGACTCGCCGTTTCGTGCGCGTTTGGATAAATTCACGCTTAATACTGTTCGGCAAACATTTGAATATTATACATATTAAATAAATTCAAGATTAGACAGCGATACGGATCTCTATGTGGAAGGCTTACAATCTATAAAATTTCAAAATCTTCTAACACCTAATTTGCAACAATCTAATCTACGATTATATCATGTATAATGATTTGAAAAATCTCATTCACACTCGACCGGAGATTTAAAAAATTGTAATAAAAACATATTCGCTTCATGAATGAATCTAAAAGCTTTGTTCTTCTGATGCGACGTAAGCGAAGAAGATAGTGTCCTACAGCCATTTGATGACTTCATTCGTGAAGACCCTTTGGCTCTAATATATGAGCATTGGTTAGGTACTTCGGCGTGCAACCATTTATATACAATCTTACGAACTAAGCATAATGTGTACCATAAAATATTAATTTGATTATAAAAACGAAACTACAATACCATATCTTTACAACATTCATAATGTTTATGCTTTATGCCTGACTTCCAGGATGTTCTACTTTGTTTTTTTACATTCCTTAATTAATTAATAGTACCAATAACAAACAATATATTTTTCTTCAAAACATTGTACATTGAAAACAAACAGTCAACGGAACGATCTCCATCAAAAAGTCCAATGAAGAAACGAATATGCTTTATTAGATAAAAATACTTAAATTCAACGTTGATGGTAAAGATTGTTTTCTTTTGGTTTACCAAAGCTCGTCGCTTACCTAACATTAATTCAAAAAATGCTCGCTTACAGCGCTCATTTCTTCATTCGTTTTCCGTCTTTTGAGTACCATTAAAGCCCAACGTTCCACGTTCTTAACTGTTACATTGTTTGATAATTGTACTGTGCATTACGTTACAGGAGTGGTTAGATCTAAGTCATACATGGCCTATGTAAAAATAAAATTATAATATATAAACGGATTAATCCCAAATTCTGATCTTAAAAATATTATATTAAGAATTTAATGAAACACTTAATAAAAATTAACATTTTGTTATAATAATGAAAAAAAGATTGAACACAAGTGGGTTTAAAAGTTTAACATCAAAAATATTCCGGCCCAATTATACGTAAATAAAATTTGATTCACTAAAATTCATACATAACAATAAAACAGTTGTTATCATTCAACCACAATCATTCCAGCACAGAATAAGATAATTACTAATCTAATCTATAATTTTGTGATTGTAGCTACAGCTGGATGTTTCATGATTGCTTCAAGAAAGAATACAAGTTGTATTTTGGTTTTGCATTGATTGATTTTGAATCATAAAGGTATTATTATAAAAATATTTAGTTTCATTTTGTTTATTTTGTAAATCTATCAAAACGGAAATGGATTCCACGTAGAGTATTTTAAATATATTTTTTTTAGTAATAGTAAAATTAAATTTATTCCAAAAAATTTTTATTTCGAGTAAACTATTTTTATTAAAATACATTCAATATGTTTCATAAACGTTGAATTTACTGTGTACTTTTATTGTGATTTCAATTTTTATTTTACGAAATCACACTTTGTACTGTACGTTACGATGAGAAAAATGTATTCTGAAATATTATAACATATGTTCGAAATGCATGATGCTAACATTAATACATCCAGAGATCTAGATTAAACATCTAATCTAGGTTGCTATCTTCGTCAAGCGAGAATCTAACATGTTTACATGCTACATGTATAGTATACACCACTATTTTTTAATAATCAAAAACAGTGTAATGCCTACACAGAAGACACACAAGAAATCCAATCTCCAAAAAATACACGAAAGGAGCCAACTATTGGACAAAACATTCATTAAGTTTTCAATGAATTCACGTCCACCCATACAAAAGGGTCTTATAAAAATCCTTTTGGTTCGTGTGCCGCCATCATGACGGTCTTCAATCCCAAGCCAAACTCGAAAAATCTATCATGATTACACCTGAATGACAAGCTTGATATTGCCTGTTAATTTCATATTTGATGATTAAAGATTAGTGGTGTATTTAATGTACTAGTTATAATACTACATTAATTGTTGACAAGGTTCAATATCTATATAGAGTCAAGCTATTCCTAAATTGAACTAAATTTTCGGATCTATAGTGCCCTTGTTCGACTTTGAAATGCCTGAAACAGTCATAAGTTTTATCGGTTGCCTTCTTCGTGTATCTTATTTGGACCTGAAAACATCTACCAGCTTAGTCTTTCTAAAAATGTGTAAAATATTTGTCTTTTTCATCATTTGGTGAACAACTTACATATGAGAAGCTAGACAGAAACAAATTAGCGTGCAATAAACCATGTAAATTATTGAAAGCATGCAAAAATTTTGAAATGTTAAAAACTCTTTTTTTTTATTGTAAAAAAATACCGAGTTCGTAACCTTGAACGCAGGGACATTATCTCTTATGCCTTATGCCAAAGAAAACAGCTTTGAAGACAGCCAATTTTCATTATATTGTCAGTCTTAATTTATATTATGTTCGTGACATGGAGTGCGTTCAAGAGTGGTCACTGTTGTCAATCCGTTAGCAATATTGACAACTTGACGCTAACGTTCACACCACCTTTTCTTTACAAGCGCTTCCTTCTGTTTGCTTAGTGCGAGTTTTTTAACGTTATCGATAGCGTAAAAGTTAACACAATTTTGTATGCAGTTGGAACAGCGCCCCTAAAGGCAAACTTAGGCAAACGATCCCATTCCATACAAATATGAGCTAACTTTTACGCTATCGAGAACGTAAAAAAACTCGCACTAAGCCTACAGGTCTCTGAGAGTTTTGAAATTAATATCGGTTTTAATAATAGCAACAATACGTGTACTACTTATTAAAATATTTTTTTTCAAGTAACTATTTTTTCGTGTTAATTGTCTGACCTGGGTTGTGTAGCAAAAAGTAAACAAATAAAACTTTAGTTTGGTTCCGGTACTACATCGAGAAACAAATATATATATATTATATATTATTTTCTATCTATGCTGATAGCCTTGACGGGTTATATCAGCGTTACTCGAGTGTTTAGGTGAGCTCTCAGGGCTCTAACCGGAGGTGTTGCTAACACTGGCCCTAGGAAAAGCAGTGCTTCGCAGAATCTACCACCGTATCGGAAACGCGACTCACTGACGAGATCTGTCGAGAAACTTGATCGGCGGTGTCTGTGGGTTAATTTACTTCGTCGCAAGCGAACTTTTCGGCGAGGACGGTGACCGGTGCTTGTGGTACCTAAAAGCACAGTTAATGGATCGGGAGGATCCGTAATGACGATTTTTAGAGCATGTGGGGTCAATTTTGTGCCACTGTAGTTTTCACATTGGGCTACATACCCCTTGTTTTTGTAGAATAGCAGCAAATAGCTTTTGCGCCACGATTTTGGGGTTTCCGTGGTTACAAGATAGTATTAAACAGTTTAGTTAGCCAGTTAACCGCCATGGGACTGAGTCGTTTCCATAAATCAGCTAGTATCTCGTCTGGCCCTGCAGCTTTTCGGTTCTTCATGCTAGCTAATGCAAGTTTCACTTCATGCGAATCTATTTCCGTTAATGGTTCGCAGACAGGTTCAAGGGGGGCAGGATCTTCGTGCGGGTGTACTTCATTTAGTAAGTGTTCATAGTATTCTTGCTAACGGCCTAATTTGGATATTATCCATTAGCAAGTCTTGCTAGTAATATCCAATATTGCATAATAAAAATATAAATAAAAAAATGTTCTAAGATCCTATATGCTAGTATAGTAAAGTATGTGTGACTGGCTTAAAATTAGATTAAAGCAGAATATTTTTTCCCGCAACATTTTATACATCATGAAATTAAAGTCACTAAATGTTACCTACGTTGTATAGATAGCTTTTCATACGAACTCAATACGAAATTGCATAAACGAATTAAAAAAAAAAAGAAATTTCCGTGAAATGTATTACAGTGCTGTAAATTATAGGTAATGGGAAACAGTAAGCCATAATAGAATCTAAGAGCAACCTGACAAGAGCTCGAACGGTCACAAAAGTAGATTAAAGAAGACTAGATAAAATTCAAAGTTGGCCAACCGCACTTCAAATTTGAATTTGAATTTGAAAAAATACACTACAAATTGTGTAAATCACTCAAAGTGAGGTTCGCCTTTAAATTAGTTTATTCGTACGAATAGTACGTAATACTGAATGCTGAATTTACTTACACTTCACGAGCATCAGTGTCAGCCACATAGGGTGAGCTCGGTACGATAACCCTAGTTGCGTGTATATAGCCCCCAATATGAACAGGAGACTGCTCATCGCACGAGCCGCTAAATAAATGAAAATACAAAATTTAGGTTATTTAAATCTTGAATAGGAAATGACATACGAAGGAGGTTGATCTGCCCTGGGTAGTTGGCTTTAACAATTGGGCTTTCTTAAGGTCTCTTTCGATGTTTGACTACCAGGTCGATGGCGGGCGGTCTCTAACTCTTTTGTTCTGGAACGCTTAATGCAATTTTCAATACATGGCCTTGGTCCCGTCTCATGATATGGCCATACCATTTAAGGCGATTTTCCGTCATTTTGTCTGTGATTGATGCGTCTTTAAAGCTCCCACGTATGTATTCATTCCGAACTCTGTCCATCCTGGTCACCCCACCCGCCCAGTGCAACATCATCTTTTCGTTAACATGTGCCATCTGTTCATGCGTTTTCTTGACTGTCCAGCATTCGGAACCGTACAGTAAGGCTGACCTGACGGCTGTCTTGTATACTTTACTCTTTGTTTTTATGTGCATACAGAGCACCTGTCAGCGACCGCCATTTCTGCCACGCTACATTTACACGGTGCGCAAAATCGGCCTCCACATTGGCATCTGGTGTGAGCATAGATCCCTGACATTTAAACTTGTTCACAGTGGGGATAGGTGTTGATCCAATACATATGGTTTCAGGAGTTGCATTTCCACTAAAGGGGCATTTCATGTACTCGGTCTTATTTCTGCTCACCCGAAGTCCGTTCTTCTCTAAAGAGTGTCTCTACGTATTAAAATTTTCTTGCAGGTCTTTTACAGTATTTGTCGCCAGTACTATATCGTCGGCATACAGTATGGTTCACGGTAAAGGTGCTGGAATATGGTTTGTTAGATAGTCCATTATTAGGTTAAATAAAAAAGAGCTTATAGCCGATCCCTGATGGACTTTGACCTTGAACGCGTTACTTAACCCTGCTGGTGCTTTGACTTGTGTACTGATGCCGCTGTAGATATCTTGAATTATTAATATATATCCGGTAATTTTTGCGCTCTAAGGGCATGCCACACGAGTTTGCGGAGCACTCTGTCAAAGACCTTTTCGAAGTCGATAAAGGCAAGATGTAAATCTGTTCTGTTTATTTTGTGTTTTTCCATCAGGATTCTGACTGTCTGAATAGCATCAGTGGTTGATCTGGGCGATGTAAAGCCAAAATGGTTTTGGGATACATTTGTAATAGAAGACCGGCGCTTATTTATGATCCACTCCCTGATTTTTAGAGCGTGTGGGGTCAATTTTGTGCCACTGTAGTTTTCACATTGGGCTACATACCCCTTGTTTTTGTAGAATGGCAGCAAATAGCTTTTGCGCCACGATTTTGGGGTTACCGTGGTTACTAAGATAGTATTAGGTAAACAGTTTAGTTAGCCAGTTAACCGCCATGGGACTGAGTCGTTTCCATAAATCAGCTAGTATCTCGTCTGGCCCTGCAGCTTTTCGGTTCTTCATGCTAGCTAATGCAAGTTTCACTTCATGCGAATCTATTTCCGTTAATGGTTCGCAGACAGGTTCAAGGGGGGCAGGATCTTCGTGCGGGTGTACTTCATTTAGTAAGTGTTCATAGTATTCTTGCTAACGGCCTAATTTGGATATTATCCATTAGCAAGTCTTGCTAGTAATATCCAATATGGCATAATAAAAAAATAAATAAAAAAATGTTCTAAGATCCTATATGCTAGTATAGTAAAGTATGTGTGACTGGCTTAAAATTAGATTAAAGCAGAATATTTTTTCCCGCAACATTTTATACATCATGAAATTAAAGTCACCAAATGTTACCTACGTTGTATAGATAGCTTTTCATACGAACTCAATACGGAATTGCATAAACGAATTAAAAAAAAAGAAATTTCCGTGAAATGTATTACAGTGCTGTAAATTATAGGTAATGGGAAACAGTAAGCCATAATAGAATCTAAGAGCAACCTGACAAGAGCTCGAACGGTCACAAAAGTAGATTAAAGAAGACTAGATAAAATTCAAAGTTGGCCAACCGCACTTCAAATTTGAATTTGAATTTGAAAAAATACACTACAAATTGTGTAAATCACTCAAAGTGAGGTTCGCCTTTAAATTAGTTTATTCGTACGAATAGTACGTAATAGTAAATGCTGAATTTACTTACACTTCACGAGCATCAGTGTCAGCCACATAGGGTGAGCTCGGTACGATAACCCTAGTTGCGTGTATACAGCTCCCAATATGAACAGGAGACTGCTCATCGCACGAGCCGCTAAATAAATGAAAATACAAAATTTAGGTTATTTAAATCTTGAATAGGAAATGACATACCAAGGAGTAATTCTACGAAACTAGACCTTAAGTAAATATGCCTTTAAATTATAATATATTTTAATAATTGTATGTTCACTTCATTATTGAACCAATAACATCGCTTCTAATATTAATCTACATACGTACTCACGCGTTCCTTACGATTGGAAAACTTTGGAATTCCGTAATATGCATTAAATTGGATAACTCCTACCTTAATCGCCACGCTGGTTTAGTTGTTGGTCACCCTGACTACTTTACCGCGGTATCCTGATTAGATCCCCGGTCGGAGTCTTTTTATATCATACTTTGCAATCTCTGGTATACTTGCTCGATATCAGTGTCCGAAACCCAAGACGGAATTTTATCTTGGATGCCGTAAATGTGTAATATTTATTTTAACTTAACCTATATAAATGTAAGTTAGAAATACGTATAAATCGTGCAAGTATAATGTTTAATCATGAAATTATTTAAAATCTTTGATGTTATCTTTTTGTGACAAAAAATATCCGAACTTACCGCGTCAAGCTGCAGGTATCGAATATTCCCATCTCTGGTGGCGAGCATCGTCGCCTGTAAACCCAGGGGCTTACCGCACCCAGTTCGGCCATTTCAAGAGTATCAGCGTAGCACGAGAAGGGCCTATCATAAATGGTAATTAAAATACAATCAGAACGTTTCGAACAGTTGATTTAGCTTATTTCCGCTGATATAAACATTCAAATATCTATAGCTTACCTCATAACGCTACCTATAGACTACAGAATAGAATAATTCGCCTGATTTAGTTCATCGTATAATTCTAGTTTAGGTTTTCCACCAAATACTGATGGATCCAATTAGTTTAAACTGTTGCAATCACATGGTTTAATACAAGGGACTGCACAGGTAATAAATATGTGGATCATTATTCCTGCTATGAAACCATTGTACGTTCCGATCTGCATACAACTATTAATACAATGAAATTCAGACTTCCATTTCAAGACTTGAATTGATTTCGGTGACGCGTCACTCGGGACGTAGGTCATCGACTCTTCTGCGCATACACAACTGCACATCCATAAATATGAAGGGAAAACTACATACGGGTTCATAAATAATGTATTCAAAACAAACTTACTCCTTAGTGACGGCATCATCGTCGTCATCAAACGGAATCCTTACGGCCCTCTTCGGAGCCGACACGATATGCCGACGGGGAATTAGCGGAGTGGATTGTTTGAGCTCCTGCAATTCCATCTGTCTACGAACCACAGCAGGACATGGCGATTGTAATGGAGTAGGCAATTGGGAATTGCTCACCATGTGCAATTCGAGGCGACGCGCGCGGGCCGTGCTGTCGTAATAATAAACAATTTAGTCAAATGGACTTCGCCGCTTAAACGAAGCGATTGATGTTATAAAAAATATATATATAGTTGTGTAGGTATTATATTAAACAAGAAACAAGGCGATTGATAGCTGTTCGACGTCTCGAACAGGAATGCATTACTGCTTCACGATCAAATTAGGCAGGACTGTTGTTCTTAGACAACACAACTTTTTCTTTGCATTTTTTCTTCTCTATATTGTCTTCAGATGCTTTTATTTATTTCACTTACTTGTTGAAATCCAAAGCACCAGCCCGATAGTCTTTGCTTGTTCGCTTTTCAGTCTTGCTTGGGAAGCAGAAAGATAGACAGCTTGCCTTTTTTTCTTTAGCTGGCTCTTCATCCCTATAACAATATACTTCCTTACTACAATTTAGTCAAATGGATTTCGCCGCTTAAACGAAGCGATTGATGTTATAATATATATATATATATATAGTTGTGCAAGGTATTATATTAAGTAACTAGTCAGGTCATAAGTATTGTCACACAGTAAAAACTTTTCTTTTAGAATGCTGGCCACAAAAAAGTTTATTGAATTTGAATTTCGAATTGTTCATGAAAATAAAAATGTATACTTTTAGAATTTTACTCATTTTTAAATATAGAGTGGACGCTTAAAGAAGACCGTGTTGCAGTTATTGCGTTGCATCGTTGCGGTTACGCGCCAATTCAAATTTTTAACATACTGAATAATTTGAATATAACCAAAAGATTCGTTTATCGTACCATCAAACGATACAATGAAGAGTCTAGTGTAGATGAAAGGTCAAGAAGTGGTCGCCCTCGGTCTGTTAGGACTCCAGCAGTGATAAAAACTGTGAAGGCGCGAATTCAAAGAAATCCCAAACGTAAGCAGAAACTGTTGGCTCTTCAGATGGGGTTAAGCAGAACCACGGTGAAAAGGGTGTTAAATGAAGACTTAGGGCTTCGGGCATATCGAAGAAAAACAGGACATCGTTTGAATGCTCGTCTAATGGACCTGAGACTGAAGAGATGCCGCGCTTTGCTGAAGCGGTACGCGGGAAAAAATATCGGGAAAATCTTTTTTCGGATGAAAAAATTTTTACCGTAGAAGAGAGCTACAAAAAACAAAATGATAAGGTGTACGCACACAGTAGTGAAGAAGCGAGCAACCGTATTGCGCGTGTCTAACGAGGTCATTTTCCATCCTCGCTCATGGTATGGTTGGGAGTTTCTAATTGGGGCTTAACAGAGGTACATTTTTGTGAGAAAGGTGTAAAAACGAATGCAGTTGTGTATCAAAATACAGTCTTGACGAACCTTGTGGAACCTGTTTCTCATACCATGTTCAATAACAGGCACTGGGTATTTATTCCAACAAGATTCGGCGCCAGCTCATAGAGCGAAGAGCACACAAGACTGGCTGGCGGCGCGTGAAATCGACTTCATCCGGCACGAAAACTGCCTCCTCCAGTCCAGATTTGAATCCGTTAGATTACAAGATATGGCAACACTTGGAGGAAAAGGCGTGCTCAAAGCCTCATCCCAATTTGGAGTCACTCAAGACATCCTTGATTAAGGCAGCCGCCGATCTTGACATGGACCTCGTTCGTGCTGCGATAGACGACTGGCCGCGCAGATTGAAGGCCTGTATTCAAAATCACGGAGGTCATTTTGAATAAATTTTAGTGTCATAAGAATCTATGTTTTGTTAAGTTCATTTTGGTATATGAATGGTTACATAATGAATAAACTTGTTTCAATTATTTTACATTAAACATGTGACAGAATTTATGACCTGACTAGGTACTTAGTCAGGCCATAAATACTGTTACAATAAAAAAATAAAAATCTATTGCAAATAACATTTATTACTTTTACACTGTGTTAGTTTAATACATAAATATAAAACAATTTAAAGTATAAAAAGCTTATTCGAAGTGGTCTCCATTGGCTGCAATACAGTCCTTTAAACGTTGAGGCCAGTTATCAATAGAAGCACGCACTCTTTCCATGGGAAAAATTTTCACTGCCAATCGTACGGATTGTTTTAGGGACTCCAAATTATCATGGCGCTTAGAGCAATCCGTACTCTCTAAAACTGACCATAAATCATAATCCAGCGGATTAAGATCGGGACTAGACGACGGCCAGTCTTCAGCTCTGATGAAGTCCGAAACGTTCGTTTCCAACCAAGACTGCGTAGACCGAGCTTTATGACCTGGCGCCGAGTCTTGCTGGAAGGACCATTCTTAATTATTGAATATGGTGTTGTTAAGGGGCTTCACTACCTTCTCAAGTATGGTATCTTGATACACTTGTGCCGATGTTTTGATACCTTTTTCACAAAAGTATGGCTCAGTCACTCCTTCATAGCTAATACCCCACCAAACCATCACTGAAGTCGGGTAGTGCCCACGCTGCACTCTGTCGACTAATTGGGAAGCTTCCTTAGAGCTTTGAGCATAAATACGGTCATTTTGTTTGTTAAAATGTTGCTCAATTGTAAAAAAATTCTCATCCGTAAACAAATTTTTTCTATGACCTCCCTTTGCGTACCGCTTCAGTAGTTGTTTCGATTTTACCACCCTATTCTCTTTTAAATTATCAGTTAAGAAATGACCAGTACGTCTCTTATAGGCTGCAAGTCCTAAGTCATCTTTTAAAATACGCGACATGGTTCTAGGTGCTATCTTCATCTCCCGAGATAAAATCTTTTGCTTTCGGACAGGATTTCTTACTGCTTTGACCACCTTTTTCGTACGAACACTACGTGATCGGCCAGATCTTTTTCTTTCACAAGTAGAAAAGGTCTCATTGCACCTATTAATAGCCCGGTACACAAACATTTTACTAATACCAAGCGTATGGAGAGTTTTAAAAATTGCATTTGGCTCCATACTACTTTGTGTAATGCAATCACAGCGATTCGGTTCTCTTTATCACCCCACTCCATTTTAATAGCGCAAAATATTGTACAATGTATTGGCGCCAAAATGAGAAAACTCAATGAGCAATCATATAAAAATGACAAATTCCAAATTCAAATGCAATCTTTTGTTTATTTTTAATTGTAACAGTATTTATGGCCAGACTAAGTATATATACTTTTTTGTGTAAGTATTTGTAATTTAATATAAATTTCATTGGAACTACCACTATTTACTCTGCACTACCTTTAGCTGACTGGCAGAGAAGACCTTAGGCATTAAGTCCGCCAATGTTAATTTTACATGAAGTGTAATAAAATAAAATAAATTGACCTCGTACTGATTTCCTTTTACGTACGTACGTACGCGAAATATTGTATCTACATCAAACCGCTTTGTTAATCAGGCTGACTATGGTAACGATGGCCAAGGTGTGTAAACCGCTCTACATTGGATAAAAGGTACAACGCAAGACAGATTTTCGTCATAACGTTACTGACGTCCTATTTCTGACACTCATATACACTTAAACAGCTCTGACGTTGCATCCAAACCAAACATCAGACAAATCGGCTGCAAGAACTAGCTGTTGTAGCCATTGTGTTGTTGTTGATGAATCGTCATACTGCTCAGCCAAGTGAACGAGTTGCCCACATAGTATTATGTGGTTATGGGAGTCCATAAATATCAAAACCTGAATGAAAACATGGGGAGTGCTCTGAGGAATTGTTCGAGATGATACCGACATCTCGTTTTTACCATTGCCCCGCCCGTCACCGGAGTAGAGTTCATCCAAACTACCTGGAGCCAGTGCGTTTCCAGAGGTCTTTTTTACCACGTACCATCCGGCTATGGAATAAGCTCCCACCACGGTGTTTCCCGAGCGCTATGACATGTGCTTCTTCAAACGAGGCTTGTGGAGAGTATTAAGCGGTAGGCAGCGGCTTGGCTCTACCCCTGGCATTACTGAAGTCCATGGGCGACGGTAACCACTAACCATAGGGTGGGCCGTACGCTAGTCTGCCTGTAAGGGCAATAAAAAAAATGTATTCAAAAACCAACCCTTAGAAACAAGGCGATTGATAGCTGTTCGACGTCTCGAACAGGAATGCATTACTGCTTCACGATCAAATTAGGCAGGACTGTTGTTCTTAGACAACAAAACTTTTTCTTTGCATTTTTTCTTCTCTATATTGTCTTCAGATGCTTTTATTTATTTCACTTACTTGTTGAAATCCAAAGCACAAGCCCGGTAGTCTTTGCTTGTTCGCTTTTCAGTCTTGCTTGGGAAGCAGCAAGACAGACAGCTTGTCTTTTTTTCTTTCGCTGGCTCTTCATCCCTATAACAATATACTTAAAGTATTTTCTATAAAAACAGTACATTTTTGGCAAATTTATTGTTTTCATTGGCTCTACTTGAACAAAAATTTTTTTCCTAATACGACTACAGATTATCTTTTACTGTATTTCATTGCTGTTGTTAGAACTCCTTAAATCGATTTTAATTCTTACTGGTTTGTAAAAAAACACTTACATAGATGGTACACAAATGGCATTCTGCCGAACCAGGAGTGCCCTTTCCGCCATGTAGTTGGTGTATGCCTTCGACAGGCACTGCTTCACCTAATAGAAAGAAAAAAAACTTGACACATCACGAAATCGATAAAATACGTCTTACATAATAATTCATAAATTGATTGCACATTGAGTGACATATAATAATATTATTGTACATAACATACATATTATTTATATTTGAAAGTGATACTATATGCCTAGGTATATTCTTAATTGATCAGTAGAAACAAGTTATTGAACACTAATATTGCTGAATTCAAAGAATCAATTGATTAGAAATATGTCTACTAGCAATGGGCAATATAAAAAATGCGTTTTAAATTTTAAACTTACTCGACGAATGCTTTTGTAACCATTTTTTAAATTTACTTAATTTTATTTTACAAACCTATTTGATGGAAATTTCTGTACATTTTAAATTACAAGTAATTCATCGTCAGCCTTTCGATATCCTCTGCTGGGCATAGGACCCTCTATACAAAAAGTTAAATTTAACGATATCTGTACATAATATAAACCGCAAATTTCTTTCAAATATATTTACCATTTATAATTTGAAAGCGATTAGTATTTTCAAGCGAGCAACGAAGCTAAATATATATAAGAGAATAAAATAGCACATAAAAGAGATATTTTGTTATACCTAATTATTACTGATGAACATTATGTAAACATTTAAGTAATATTTGGTAAAAAAAAAAACTGCTAATCATCCTGTGAAAATACATTCTGTCAAATATTATTATGCAATTAGAAGTAAATTAAAAATCACGTAGAAAAAACGTTTAAAAAAACTTAGGTAACATGTTTAAGCTATCGCAAACTATTACGTGTAATTTCCAATTCAATCAAAATTTTGGAATGAGGTATGAAAGAATCAGTGCCCACTGGTTTGGTGCTCGCAACAACCGGATCAGCTTTATTGCACTTAATATGTATCGACGATATATTAATTATCAATGACGTTTATTAGCAAAATCAAAAGTTATAACTAGGTTTCACTAAATAAATAAATAAATAAATAAATGATTGCATAGGTACATAGATAACATAAAATTTACACGGTAAACAGAAATAGACCATTTTTTAATTTTATTTAGTTCCAATCGCGATTTTGTAATATAATTAATGATTTTTAATCGTTTCATGTTTAATTGAACGTCATAAAATCACCAAGTCAATTATCAAAGTAGTTTACGCAATCACATGTTCCTTCTGATCTAAAATGAGCAGGATGACCTTATGTCCCATCTCGCGTTAAGCAGCTACCGGAAACCATAGACATCTACATAAATATAAAGAATTTAATCTTGAGATAAAAAATTAACACAAATTTACACACAGTTTAGTGCTTAAAGCAAGAGCTCTAAGAAACCAGTTCTAAAAACCGCTGATCTATTTTATTTGTATAATACAAAGAAAAAAAGGAACCACAATCCTTTATACTGAACCGTGCTCACCTCGCCGTTTAAGAAACAGTACATTAGCGCGATGAAGAAGCCTTGAAAAGATCTTAAGAAATGTGTTAAGTAACTCCATACGGCAAACCGGATCGGATCAGAGCTCAGAGGAGCTTCGAACATATTCATAATGTTTGTAATTCCTAGCAGAGGTAAGAGTACCAGAGCCGCCCGCACCGCTTTCCTGTTAGAAACAAGTCACATTAGTCTACGTTATGCTCTCGGGACTACCTCCGAAAATATTCATCAGCTAAGAAAAATCTATAAAACTGTCGAATTTTTTTTTTTGTTTTAATAGCCCACGATGTTTTCTCGAAATACTTACACAGATACGAAAAAAAAAACCAACACCAATCAATCGAATCGATCGAAATGATGAGTAATATCGCCTTACAAATATCGATTGACAATTTATCAGTCAATTATTAGTATTTTACTATTATTAAAAATATCGTATAGATCTTGTCCGATATAATTCACTTGATTGTAATTCACTGCATAATTACAAAACAGTTTTGATTAATCTCCTAAATTGCATGCATTTTAACGAAAGCGAAATTAACGAACCTGACTTTAACAATTTCGCGACGTGCAGATTTGCTGAGTTTCATTATAAGAACCCTTAGAATGTTCAGTAAAAATACAAAGTTGATCTGCAAGAACACAAAGACGTTTTTTTTATTTCGTTATTGATCATCAGTACATTTTGTATGAGCATCAAGCATAATAAGCACTTTAATATTGAAAACAGAAGCTTCACTAGTTAGTGTTTGTCTTGTTTAAAACTAGGATACTCAAACGCTTTTAATTTAAATTCAAACGTGCAAGTTAGAAAGATGATATGAACACTATCATTTTGATTGACAAAGTTAAGATACGCTTAGATTAGAATTGGTTCTCAACTTCTGTTTCTGTATGTGTTTCTACGGTGAAACGATTATAAAATAAAATAAAAAAACAAACGTGTGGCACTCGGGAACTGCCGCGGTAAAGCTATTGCATAGCATTTTTTATCAACTTATGCAATTATAATTAGACAATAATAATTTAATATTAAAACAATAATAAAACAAGACCACGCTATATAAAACATTAATAAAAGCAAAACCTTAACTGTCCCCCTCACACTCATAAGCTAGACTGCGCGAGAAAGAGATGGGCAGACTTTTCATGATGCGCATGCAGTGTGACGTCACGCCAAGCGCTTATTCACAAACACTACACAAGCGCAACGTGTGAATGTATTAAACGCGAGCTACATGGTAGGCGGACTGAGGGGTGTAAAGTTTTTTTCGTTACGGAATTTCATGATTCGGTCGCCGCGCTCAAGGCCCGCGATAATAGCTATGCAATAGCTTAAAAACGTATCTACAAAATCTGGAACTCACCAAGATAACGATCAAACGTGGACCTTGTACGATCCAATATATTCCGGTGAAGTTATATCCGTACCAACAACTGAAAATTTTAGTTACATTCAAATAAAACAAAACAAAAAGACTCGGACATTAAAACAGTTTTGAAGTTACAATTCAAAGCTACAATTCAATCTAGGACAATTAACTGACGTGCATGTTAAAATACATGGAATATTTTTATCGCGACGGCATTAAAGTTTCAGACTTGTTAAATTTTAATCGGATGGATGAATCTGATGTATGGAAATCTGAAAACTTCTGCAGGGATAAATTTTAAATTGTATTCCTAGAATTTTGCGAGACCGTATCAACTTTGAATCGACTAATGCCCGGTTTCTATAATAAGCGAATTTTATTGCAAGTAAGTACCAACCGTTTTTTTTAATAATAATAAAAAAATCTTAACTAGCGTTCCTATAATGTTTTGCATCAACTGAATGTATAGTTAAAATCAGCTGGACGAAGCATTTTGACCGCATTATTAAAAATAAAAGCAATCAAATAAAATAATTCTAATATGAGAGACAGTACAATTAACAAAAATAAGTACCTACATAATAGTGTTTATTTTTGTTATTTCTTAAGTTACAAATTACAGTGCTTTTTAAAATGATTAGAGGTCGCAGGTCTGAGACTGTACACTTTCCACAAAATTTATTTGTAATAAATAAGGTACACATATCGCAATGTGCATATTATCACCCGCTTTGAGATAAGAGTCCAAAGCCTTCAATTGCATTGTTAATTTCCTACCCTACAAAATATATTCGATCCTGTAAATTTAATTTAAGTACTCCAAATGCTACAGATTTTTTTGCAAATCAAATAAATTAATAAAACTTTATTCTAAGTTTTTTACAGGTATAAATATATAAACTATAAATATTTAAAAGAAAATATGCTGTAATTATTATAAATTTTCAGCGAAAACTTTCTATATTATCAAGCAATTTGATGATATTAAAAATTAATATATCATAGAATATCATCAAATTGCGATGTCGTCATGGCCTATTGGACAAAGTGGCTGATACATTCGTATCAAACGATGCATTGGTGTTCAAATCCGGTACCATTTTTTCTAATGAAATACGTACGTAACTAATATTCACGATTGACTACCACGGTTAAGGTATATAACATCGTGTAGTAAAAATCAAATCCACAAAAATTATAATTAGTAGTAATAGTAGTAGTAGTTAGGACGTCTTATGTTGTTGATGTCTATGGACTCCGATAACGGCATAAGACCAGGTAGGCTTTGAGCTCTTCCGCTCATGTAAGCAAGAGAAAAGGAGCCAATTAAGGTGTCGCCCTAGTAGCAAGTGGAAGGATTTTAAAAACAACACCATAAATTGCCACACTTTAAATCTGATTCTGCTCCTTAGTTTTACCCTTCAGAATCCGCTTATTCTACTTACTAAACGTTATCCGTAACCCTCCCATCGGGAAGTAGAAAGCTCAGTAGTTTAGCTTACGTCGATGAAACTTTTATAGGAACGGTTTTGGCTTAACTCATGAACAAAACTGTGATGCTCTTAGGCAAAACCAATCGCTAATCGATTACAGAAACCGGGCGTAAATGTATTTGAACAACTATTAATTCCGTTATTATGAGCTACGTTGAAGTTAATGATCAAAACAAGGTAATGTAAATTCTAAATAATCAAACGAGGCAATTTCTAAACAACCTCCAAAATTATACTCACGTTTGAACTTTTTCACCGCGATATTTAAGAGCTGTTAATATAGTCCAAATTGATGTTATAACAACGGGAGCGCCCCAGGCCCAAACACAATACCATTGGTAGGGGACACGTTCTCGCAAATTGTTCGCAGCTACTACGTTATGTAGGTAAAGACCTAAAATTCGTGAATGTAATCAACAATAATCAAATACATATCTAATTATTTTGCCTAATAAAATCGTAACATGAATTCGTAATTGTTTGCAATTGTATTTAAAAAAAAACCCTTTCTGATGGATCTAACAAAACTCTTTAAGCTAAATAGGACAGTTTTTTACTGGTGGTAGAACCTCTTGTGATTCCGCGCGGCTAAGTACCACCGCCCTACTTATTTCTGCCGTAAAGCAGTAATGCGTTTCGGTCTGAAGGGTAGGGCAGCCGTTGTAACTATACTGAGACCTTAGAACTTATATCTCAAGGTGGGTGGCGCATTTACGTTGTAGATGTCTATGGGCTCCAGTAACCATTTAACACCAGGGTGAGCTCATCCACTCATCTAAGCAATAAAAAAAAAGTCGATAGGGATCGACCAAGTTTCGTAGTTGTCAAGAGATGGATGATATTCTAACAGCCAACAAAAAATGCATTCAATGCGTCCCGCTCGTATACTTCATAGACTAGACTTCATAGAATTCATTTTAATTACTCAAAAATATATGTGATGGTCTAGGGAGCGGTTCGAATGCCGTTATTCCAAACACAGAAGTACTATTATAATATGCAATATAATCTAGAAACTATTGTTAGCGCGATCCAAGTTTTTAACATAATATTTCCTCTGTTCATTGATAATTACCGCTGCACGTGTAAAACTTCCACGATAAAATATGATACACGTGTACCACAGACAGCAGCCGAATGATAAGTTTAAAAAGTGAGGTCTTTAATACCAAAGACTTCCATTAATACTTTTTATCGTTCAATATCATGCTGTTTTCCTTTTTTTTTTAGTGTGAATATAATGCTTTCACACACGATCCGGTATCTACTAAGGTCACAAATCGTATACTTATTGCGATCTGTAGTGAGGATAAATAGGTGAAGCACAGTAAATATATAGCTTGTGTTAATTACACAGACACTAGAATTAATTATGTTTCCTTCCACAGAAGAACGTACTAAGTGTTTTTTTTAAGCCATTGATATGACTGCAGATCTCTAGCTAATTTAAAGTTAGCGGACGGAACAAGTTCAACTTGCGAGACAAGAATCAAACAGCAAAGAAACCCTGGAAAGCACACAAGTTTTTTTCTGACTGCAGTATTAAAAAAACTTAGTATTTTAACATGCTAATTCCGCCTTTAATTTTCATAGGTCCGACTATTATGCTATAGCAATTTATCACTTACCTTCCATGAACATCCATAAAAACATCGCTGATGTAGCGTACTCAAGTAGAACATATGATCCTTCGCAAATGTACGGCTGAAATGTTATAAAACGCGAAGAACATGTTTCTAAAATCGATTTTGAACAAAGATATTTGAAGAGAATTGAATGAAAAGAAGATATTTGAATAAAGATATTCACGTAAGAAGATTTCTTCATTGAAATAATTAAAACTTATCTAATTAATACCAGGTTAGAAAAAACAATGGAACCCATAGCCCACGATAAAAGTAAAACACTAAAGATCATACGTCTTTACAAGCTTGACACAAAACGATCGAAAACTTTTTTTATAAATAATATTCAAGAGAATCATAACGAAAATCTTGAAATAAACCATTCAATGAATGGTGTTATTGAAAGAAGAATAACAAAAAGAAATATACAAAGCATTCTCTGAAAAGGGATTTAATTATTTATAACGCACTTATAACGTCTTTTAGAACGTAAGTATTTTTCTCAAGCGATTTTACACCATGGCAACAGGCTTATATCAAGTATTTTTTTTTCTGAGCAAACCCACAGCTCTCCAATTCCCGAAAGTGTAAGAAAAAATATACTTCTTAGATTTAAGAAATAAAATAAGGATCAGTTTTTATTAATAAATGTATTTAATTGCTTCAACAAGTCGCGAATATAATGAATAATTAAAAAAAACAACTGAAAACATGCTTTTATAGAAAATCAATGGTGCAAGGTGCATTTGTGCATGGTGTCAATAGTCATAAATATTTGACAGGAAAGATCTTAAAAAGCAGCCCACGTTTTTTTAAATAAATTTATATTACATTTTTTAGTTGATTTTTTTATAAAAGCTTGTTTTTTAATTCTTTTTTAATCTATTATGTTTTTTTTTTTTTTAAGTTTAGGTAGCATTATGTATCATAAATTTTTCATTAATGTACATTCAGGCAAATATTGCTAAGTGAAAAAATGAAGGCGCTTATATGAATTCGTTGTTTTGACTGCCGAAAGTAAATAACGGGTATTTTTTTATTGCTTACTAGCTGACCCGGCAGACTTCGTAGTGATTTAATGAAGAAATAATTATTACCTCATCTTATATATTTATCTACCATATTTATCTAATATCTACCTCTTATCTATATTTATCTACCTCTTAAACTTCGTCTGGACTTCTACAAATAATTCAAGATCAAAATCAGCCAAATCGGTCCAGCCGCTCTCGAGTTTTAGCGAGACTAACGAACAGCAATTCATTTTTATATATTATATACCTAGATATGGTCGGTCGAGCCCACAGCCCACCTGGTGTTAAGTGGAGCCCATAGACATCTACAACGTAAATGCCGCCACTCACCTTGAGATATGAGTTCTAGGGTCTCAGTTTTTACAGTATTAACGGCTGCTCGGCCCTTCAAACCGAAACGCCGTACTGCTTCACGGCAGAAATAGGCAGGGTGGTGGTACCTACCCTCGCGGACTCACAAGAGGTCTTACCACCAGTGATTACGCAAATTATAATTTTGCGGGTTTGAGTTTTATTATACGATGTACATGTTTTAAATATTTTTGTCATCGGCCCTTGATAAGTATGCCAAATTTCAAGTTAATCCGACGTTTTCAAGAGGTCAATATCGTGTTCAAAGATTCCGTTACATAGTAACGTATGTATAAAACTAATAAAAGCATACTAAAATGAACACCGGGATTGGCAAAGGCATAGTAACATCACTGCTTGTCGTAAGATCTCATTTGTCAAATTATTTTTTTAATATTAAGCAGCATATCTATACTAATATATAAATCTACAGCGGTTTTTACGGATGTTCCGTTATAACTACTGAACCGTGCATCCCATTGACTTGAAACTTGGTATCCATGTAGAAAATACATGTACTTAATGGATAGGCTAATATTTATATGAGTGTTGGACTCTCTACACCAGTTACGGGAGCTAGTGAATGATGAGAATCTTTGTGGGGGTAAGAAATAATAATGTTAATTTTAAATGCCCAGCGAAGCGGACGGGTACAGCTAGTCATAGAATAATTTCAAATTGTATTTAGGATCACATAGAAGACACAAGCTCCTGCCTATTATTTCGCTTTACACTGTTCGTAGGACACAATTGGACAACGAGCCGATACATTTTATTTCGTAATTTTCTTGTTACGAAAACTAATTACTTCGAATGATTAATCATGTTGTTTTTATTTGCTATCTAGAGCATGGCTGAGAGCCTCAAAACTTTCAACACCGAAAAGTTTTTTTCATTTACTAGAGTTTGCGAAGAAGATACGAAAGAAATGTTAGTTCATTCTGAAACGCAAACATTGCAGTGCCTTTTTATGGTATCTTTAACTTTAAAAGATTTCTCGGGATTTTTATTTTGCACCTCTTCCGTGCGCCAGCTGTTGTTGCGTTCTCCTGCAATAACCCCAGCAGTGGCGAGCATTAAACTAACCCAATTAACGTATATTACATTTTTATTGGATAGATTTCTATTGGACCAATGAATAGGCTTTGACGATTCCAAATAAAATCAAATGAAATCAAAAAAAATTATTCAACATAAATGAAAGTCAACATACTTGTTGAACGTCAAAAAGAACTACCGCCAATTCACAAAAACTAGGCTCCTTCCTGAGAAGAACTGGCAAGAAACTCAGCAGGTATGTCTTTTTTTTAAATATTAGATTTTTTTTTGTACCAATACGTAGTATCCTGCGATAAGAATTTCTCTGGTAGTTAAAACGCTGACTGCCATGTAGGTCACTGATTCCCTATGTGGCGCGTTAAAGTAGTTATTATAGCACATGGCAGTCAACATGTTAATTTTTTCAACGTAGCAGACTATGCAGAACTTTCTGCTGTAGCTTGCTCGCCATTAGAATCATCATTAGTTAGTCCAAGCGTAAGCCTGAGTCCAATAGCTCCAATGGGAACATTTGGTTCACAGTTTCGATACGGAAATATTATTACTTCATCGGAGTCATCTACTAACACGATGCCGAGAAAAGTTCTTTATCATCGCTTACAGCTACTAGTTATTGATTTCGGAGTCCATCAAAAATCAAAATAAAATAAGTCTAAAATAAAAATAAACAAATAGGCCTGCAATTCACTACTAAAAAACACCGAATTTGTTGAATAAAACTGACTAACTCATTTATACTATTGCTAATATACTCGTACATATTATGACGTATTAACCAAGGTGAATTATAAAGAAAAAAGGGTACATTAAATATCATTATCACGCAATGCTACGAAAAACATAGATGAAATTAATTGCGTTATTGTGTCTAGACGTATTAATTAGTACCGCATGTTTGACACAACAAAAGCGCGTTCTCGGGTGCATGTAATCATTTCGTATGAGTTAAAAGTCGTCGTGGCCTAAAGGATAAGACGTCCGAGGCATTCATGCACCGGTATTCGAATCCCGGCGGGTACCATATTCTCTAATAAAATACGTACATACTTAACAAATTTTCACGATTGACTTCCACAATGAAGGAATAGCGTCGTATAATAAAAATCACACCCGCAAAATTATAATTTGCATAATTACTGGTGGTATGACGTCTTGAGAGTCCCCATCGGTAGGTACCACCGTCCTGCCTGTTTTTGCCGTGAAGCAGAAATGCGTTTTGGTTTGAAGGGTAGGGCAGTCGTTAATGCTACAAAAACTGAGACCTTAGAACTCTATCTCAAGTAAATGGCGGCGTTTACGTTGTAAATGTCTATGGGCTCCGGTAACCACTTCACACCAGGTGGGCCGTGAGCTCGTTCACCAATCTAAGCAATAAAAGTTATCATTTAAAAAACATAAAAATATTTGACACAGGATACGGTTACAGAGTGTCTTAATGCTCTGGAGAGTGAAAATCAACGCTATTTTTTAAATCTTCATTTCATTGAAGTTCAGAAACTTTAATTTACAAGTCAAAAGAGAGCCCTCACCTTTTAAATAAATGCAATTTTGCATTTTAAAAACTTGAACGAGGAGACAACTTCAAATCTAATTAAATCTTCACAAAGAAGGCTAAGTACGAAACCTTTGATGGAGACCAAGTCTTGAAGTTTCGTCCCTCTTACGCTTTTTATGTTTTGGTAGTTTGCGAGCGAGACGTTTAGTTTGACTGAGTAGTTTAGAAGGCTAAGTTTTGTCGAGCCCAGTCAAGGATCACGAACGTCGCATAGTCTACTGAATTTTGTAGGGTCCTTATTAACTTTTGCAATATTTCGTAATACGGAAAAATGTACTTAAAAAGGTACAATGGATTGTGTACGTACAGTTTTTAGTGAACAAGTAAAAGTTGTTATCGTTCTGCACGAAAGTCTATTATTTTTGACTTTGTTTTTTTAACTGTCGTAATCAGTTCATTTTATGTGAGTGTCTGTTTACAATTTGCTCGCTAAGTAATTAATTTAATTATTATATATTAAATACATTGATTTATCAATTTACTTTTTATGGTCTTCGTAATCACACCAATATGATTGTAGTCCTCTGGCTTCCTACCGCCGAAGACTCTTTAATACCTAGTTTGAAACAGGACATATCGAAGAACTCAGAAAACAATGTGGAGCGAATTTCAATCCAAAATTGCATAGTACCTAGGTAACAAAAACACTCTAGAAACCCACTATGGATGAAGGGAGGGATGAAGTATACAATATAAAACACAGTGAATTTCAAAGGCTCAGAGATTCAAATCAATCTACGAAATTAAGATTAAAAACATATCAAATTAAATTCAAATTGAAAAACTAATTTTCTAGATTTTTATTCGAAATCTAATAATACTAGACTAGCTACTAAAATAGATATCTTCAAAATAGCACCTTATTTAGTTTTAATCGATATTTTGCAATAATTTTGCCAATTATTTATTTGATACTCGGTTTATTAGTTAATTTTTCATTAGTATGTCTAATGAACTGCCGGCCCACCTGGTCTCAAGTGGTTAGCGGAGTCTACAGACATCCCTATCTGAATGTCGTCACATACATCAAGACCTGAGATTTAAATCTCAATACAGTCAATAATATTACTGTTTCAAACTTTTAAACCAAACACATTGCTGTAACGCTAAAATTATAATTTAACGCTTTTTAATAAGCGTTTCGAATAAAAACTAACTAAATTGAATCTTGACTGGCGCTTAGAAAACTCAATTGGATTCTCGTAACGCTCTTCATGTATAATTTCATATTTTTATACTCAATGCGAAATAGCCTTTAGGCATCCTCCTGGCACCGGGAGAAGGGGGAATCAATTTGGGGTGTGAAATAGGGCCTTTGAGGTGATATTAATCTCTAGTGATTCTACAAAGTCCGTCTTCACCCAACCTCCTTTCTTAGGACGTAGAAAAATAAATAAATCACAAACTAATCCAGTGTATAATGGTTATCTATTGCAGCCTTGAGTCATGAGATCGAAATGTCTGTTGTTTTAATTGCATTATAACTTTTTAAAGAGATTTTTAGCATTGCCATAAAATTAGCTGAGCGTGCAAGTATCTATTTTGTGTCCTCGCCTTTAATAAGTTCGTGCATATTGCGCCCATCTGCATCTCTGTGCTTATCTAATGTAGAACTACTATGCCCTAGACATCAAAAGGTACTAACATCTCGTATTCTGATACTCTCTTAAGAGGAGGTAAAGAAAATTTATCTAAGGAAAATGGTCCTAGTAAAATAGTAGTCACTTTATGCTTAATCTGGGCCTAGACAAATATTTTTAAGCTATTGCATAGCTTTTATGGCAGGCCTTGAGCGCGGCGACTGAATCAAGAAATTCCGTAACGAAAATAACCTGACTCCCCCACTACGCCTACTATGTAGCTCGCGTTCAACACATTCACACGCTGCGCTGGTGTAGTGTTTGTGAATAAGCGCGCGGCGTGACGTCGCACTGCATGAGCATCTCTCTCTCACGCGGTCTAGCTTATGAGTGTGAAGGGGACAGTTCATGTTTTGCTTTTGTTAATGTTTATAAATATAGCGTGGTCTTATTTTTATTATTGTTTTAATATTAAATTATTTTCTAATTGTAATTGCATAAGTTGATAAAAAATGCTTTGCAATAGCTTTACCGCGGCAGTCCCCAAGTGCCACACGTCTTTTTTTATAATCGAGGGTAGCCGCAAAATATTCATGCCGGGACAGAGAACGGAAATTGCTAATTCTCTACTTAAAAGCTAGCCAGAGCTAACAGAGACGAAGAGGATCTCTCTTAATATCTCTTATCGACTCCTTATTTTGTGAGTCTTACAGCCTTTGAAACGAAAAGTAGGAAGAAGCGGCTATCCAAAACAACCTTAGCAATAAATATCGGCGAGTTAATTGTTTTTTGGTGAGTCTGCTTTAAAACTCACCTTGATTATCATTCTTTATTGTGACAATACCTACCGAAAGAGCATAATATACCTATATATATAAAAATGTATTGCTGTTCGTTAGTCTCGCTAAAACTCGAGAACGGCTGGACCAATTTGTCTAATTTTGGTCTTAAATTATTTGCGGAAGTCCAGAGAAGGTTTAAAAGGTAGATAGATATGAAAATGCTCGCAGTTAAATAAAAATAACAATTTTCGTCGGACGGATTCCTTTTGTTTGTTTTAAGTTTATTTTATACAAAAGCTTAGGTCTTTTGTTTATCGATTGAGGCACTGCGAAGTCTGCCGGGTCAGCTAGTCTATTATAAAAATAAAAACGTCCCCCTTTCTTTAATGCTTAAAACAGCTGTGAAAAATCGTTAGCTATATTTGTAGCTTTCTGAATAGCTGGAATAGTAGTATGCTACCAGTACGTATTTCTTTTTTTAAAGGCAAATTTTCTACCTGTTATGTTAATGTAAAACGAACTATTGAATCTAATGCCCAATAAATACCTTTGTGTTTGGATGCCACAAAATCAATATGGTCGCCCTAACCTAAGGTCGAGACCTGCAAGCTTATGCAATAACCGCTATTCTATCCCTCAAACCAGAACGTATGATTGCTTTGTGGTCAAAACATGTCTAGCTTGGGCGTGATGTGAGTATTTATAAAGCTGGTGGATGTTCGTTACGAACATACGAGTATATTCCTTACATTATTCAATAAGAAAATAATTAAGCAGATTACGTTTCATGGTATAAATAAAAATTTAGAATTGTTTTTTTAATTTATCATTTTAAAACTTTTTGCTTTGAAATAAATTTAAAAATGACTGAAGTTAAAAAAAATGATCCTTATTCTCATCTTGGTATCGAAAGGTACTTGAACCATAATTATAAAAATATACAATACGCATCTAACGTATCAATTATCATACTAGCTTTAGATACTTTCTATTTATAACCATATTAAGAGAGCTTGGCGGGGTATTTGATATACATATTCAAATCGGTATATAGTTCTAATGATCACGCTAGGGAATCAGCAATATTATTAGTGCTTCTTTTTTTAAACAATTTCCAAACTCGATGATATTACAAATATTAAGTGATTTAAATTGTGGTTCAAGTCACTTTATTAAAGATAGTTTTTTTTAAATCACGTTTTAAAACTTACTGACCATATTGTCGATTCCTCGGGTCATCGTAGTGTTATCATCCGTAGCGCTGATCGATGATCTTACCACAGCTTGATCGATGTAGACAGTAAGCCTGATGAGAACTTGGACGAGCATTGCACCGAAAAGATGCTTATGAATGCGAGTACGGTGATTCCGGAGTGCCCTAAGTCGGTACGCTAATTCAAATTTCTATCTTTCCATCAAAAATTTACAAGTGAATGCAAGTTTGTATTATGTTTTTTTTTTTTTTTACTAAAAAAATAAATATTTCTGTATAAATGAAATCGAATTTGGAAAATTGTTTTCCAGTAAAAAAAAAGGTTATGAGTAATGCAAAATATAACATAAAACAAAATTGAATTACGATCAGTGTAAGTTTCTGATTTTAAGATAGAGATTAGTTTCCAAAAAAATATGGCTTTATATTCAATGCAACGTTATATAGAGTACAATTTGGAACGACTGACTTAAGATTGTTCTCTTAGTAAAAAAATAAAGCAAACTCACCTAAAATGAATGAAGATGTAGAGGGAAATAGAAAGTGCGATGAACGATAACGTAAACCCGAAGATTTCCAAATAACGTGTCCTCAGAGCTACGTTGAATTTATCCTAAAGAAAATTAAGAATAAAAAAACAACAAAATAAAATTTATATTTATATTCTTGTATTTAGTACCCTCCTACGTTTTTTTTTATGTGACGTGTATTTCGAAGATTTCAACATACTTAGTTTCGTTAATTTTAATTTGTTTTCTTAGCGTATTTGTATATATACAATCATAAAAAAAGACTTAATACAGAGAATCTTAAAAACATTTACAAGACAGCGAACAAAGTGTGAGGTTTGTTGATGTTGTGGGTTTATTATACATTCTCCTCAGGAAACCTCATCAGAGTGGTCAATAAAACACTAAGTATAAAGTATAAATTATATGTTTATTCGCGCAGCGACCGCGGTGGATCGCTGCACTTTAACCACTGACTGTATGCACAATAACTGCATGGTAAGCGAAGCGGGGCGGGGTATCATTCCCCTACAAAAGTTTTAAAATAACCGAAATTCAGCATTAATAAAAGTGCTAAACAAACGAGAAATTTAATAAGTAAGCAAATAGCATGTACCGTGTTTAAAAACTAAAAACAAACTCTCCAACAAGGAGATTGAATGCGACACGGCTCGGATTCAACGACGAAGCGATCCAAATGTAATTGTTTGAAACCGAAAACTTCGCTATATCGAACGAAAGTTCGGATCGCATTGAAGTTTTCTTAAAATAAATAAACAATATTTAATTAAGTTCAGAAATATCTTGAATCGGAATTGACCGATACAAACTAAGATATCGTTCAGATATTTGACTAAAAAAATACATTTTATGTATATCTTAATTCATATAGACAAGGCATAAGCGAACTGTAGATTTAAATATATCTCTAAGTGATACATCGAGTCTGAAATACTCTTATATTAACATTTCCGGCTATCGGTTAAAGTGAAATTACAACAAAAAAGTTTAATATGACATTTGATATAAATATTACCAATAAGTTCGTCTCAATAACCATCATATAGTTCCGTTTGATTGCTTCCGAATAGGTACCCGATTACGAATGAACGCCTGCCGATTTCACTTAAAAAGGTAAACTATAAAGGCGAAACATATCTAAATGGTTTGCTCTATTGGTGTGTCGCATTAAATTATTTCGAACTCTATAGCAATCAGCCTTAAAATAAGAAATCATTTGTTACGGTACCGTTTTTTCAATGAATTTGAAAAGTTCATTCATATTTAAGTGAGCCCCACGAAAATTTTAAATCAAACAAACTTTCATCTTACCCGCAAATACTCTACAACATTTATAACATGATTATTTACTTAAACCACGTCGCTCATACCAAGTCCTTTATTAATGTATGCAAAATTGGTTTTTATTTATTCGTTTGTAAAGGTAAAACGCTACAAAGCGCTACCGAGAAAGAGCCTTCGTATGTGAATACAATTTGTGGAACGAGTATAAGAATAAAAAAATATATATTAACTTTTGCACAAACAATTATCCGAAAATCAGCGCTTTTTTCATGTCTAATATTGAACACACATGTAATTTAAATACGCAGAATATACTGTTTGTGTTCAGCCATTCAAGTAAAAAATATATATATAATTGAACAACCCTATGCTAGGGCTCTCTCACGCATTAACGGATCAGAATACAAAACATACTAGACTAGGATATGCGGAAGCGTAAGGAATACGCCTAGATCCCGAATGCCAAAAACCTCTAGCAAAAATACTTACTGTGAATCGAGCGTGGAGACTGGTTAAGACAAAGTAATATAACCCTAATGGTGAATGATAATACGAACGTCGAAGCTACAATATGAACGGTGACATACGGAACACCATTCGAACTGAAATACTATGATTTTTTCCCTGTTTATTTAAAACGTAGGGGGGTACTAATTTAACCAAAAGTAAACTAAATATATAACATTCAAATTTCATAAGTTTGAACCAAAAACAATGTTGTATAATATTTCAAATAATCTTAAAATATGATAAAATGATTCATTAATATAATACGAACCTGTTCATGAATAATTGCTGCATTATTTCTGTTGGAGCCTCGAAGTCTGATTTTTGGGAAATGGTCGTAAAAATATATATTTGAGTTATAAATTACAATACTAATTGTCCATCTCACCTGCGCTCCCGTTTCATCCTCTTCATAAAGTTCGTTGAGCATGTTTCTAATTTCCATTGGGAAGCAAGGAGTGTAGTTTGTCCACCCTATCTCTGAAGTCTCGTTAAATTTCTTTGTGTTCCAAAGACCGTCGATACCACACCTCCGATACGCGTTTTCTGATGATTATTTATTACGAAAAAATAAAAATGAAAACATAAAACATTATTTAGCAAATCGACATAAGCGTCGGCAGCTATAAACCATGTATATATATAACGTGTATCGCATATTTATGAGTCTTAAGAAAATATGAGTTAGTTTTCCGAACTAAAAATCAAACGGATCTTCAAAATATAAACTCTATGATTACGAAGAAAGATAAAATAATCCTTTTTAAAATTTAATATTCCAATTCAAATACTCAAGCTGGTCGCTTTTGTGTATTACTTATTAAAGAGCGGTAACAATATATCATTTGATGTCCTTTTGATTAAAAAAAAAGACAAATTTAGCGACGCTATGTACTTAAATTTCAAATAATAAATCTTCCACTTCTAGTTAATTTCACATTCATTTTTTATCTCTAAAAAGAACGCTTGATAACCGCATCGATTTTGCAAAAGAAATCTGAAGCTTCCTGATATTAAAAAAAAACTTTTGTTTGTTCAGTTTTCAATTTCCACTCATCCGAATATACGGAGTAAGATATCGAAGCGTCGCTTTGAGCCCCTTTGAGTAGTTGAATTTCAAATTTGAATGCACCACTATTTAAATTTCAGTGCCTCAATGTTTACCAATACAAAGCGCTGAATAGCCAACCGTGTAAATTGACCTGTACGGCAAAAGCTTATTCACTGCCCAATTCGGCCCAACCTTCTCCATGTAACAGGCTTTTTGAAGCACAAATGTTTACATGCAGTCTACAAACTACAGCACTATCAACAATAATTAAATTCGAACGATATCAGAGCAAAACGAAACAAAACTCCTAGTTTATAGACAGCCCCGGGACATGGATTGCTATTTAATTGCTCCATAAAAAGAGACGGTAGGTGTCTGTTGTCGCCATGATACAGTGTTCTGTTAACAATCCGAAATCATCTTGTATCAATTCTTCAAATCTTGTATTTTATATGAAAAAATAATTAATAAATTTAAATAAGGTTTTTTTTATTGCTTAGATGGGTGGACGAGCTCACAGCCCACCTGGTCTTAAGTGGTTACTGGAGCCCATAGACATCTACGCCACGACACAGAAATAGGCAGTTCCTACAGTACAATGGTGGTATCTACCCGCGCGGACTCACAAGATGTCCTACCACCAGTAGAAAAAAATCGGATTTGTAATACTTTGCTGATTTATATTTTATTCAAATACCAGTATTTCGAAATACATCTGGCACTGACTGCCCGTAATGTTTTAAGATCGAATGCTTTGACGACAAACACAAATATAAAGCAATGCATGAAGACGACATTATTGTCTATCTGTTCATGTGCTGACGCTGATTATCTATCACAGATTGGAAACATACTGACGGCTGTGGTAACGTTATCTCATGACAAACGATAAAATTTAAAACAAAGAGTTTATGATGTGAGTGGAATGCACATAAAAAGTCATAATTTAGATACAACCGCATTGTTTTGACGGAAACAACAACCTTTTCATAGGTCGTGTAGAAGACCACTTAAGGAATATTGGATCATCAAAAGCTTAAATCTTAAGCGCGATTAATCCCATTTACGACTCGAAAAATCCGAACAAAAGTAAATATGAAAAGTAAAAAAAATTATCAAGTTTATTTTCAGAGGTCTATTTAAATCGAAAGCAATTTTGGCAGACGGCTACCTATCCTAGCATCCTACGAGACCGTTGACCTTGCTCGTGAACTGTATTTTTTTCTTATTTAATTGCGTAGCTTCGTTTATTGTAAACATCAGAAAAAAATGTAGTTGTCCTGAATCTCAAAGCAGCGGCAACTCGCATGAAGTCAAGCGGTTAACATCCACTGAGTCACGAGCTAGCTATCTTTCGTAAAATTAAACAAATAGCGTTACATTCGTTTCCGCTTTGCGCAAAAGTATAGATAATTAAAATGACTTATTTGTTAATTAATTTTCAATTATTTTACCATTAACCTATCATTCGTTGGGCTTAAATGGTTTTATGTTATTTGAACGCTAAGCCCTAGGCTGTGTTTACTGGAAATGTATTTTCCTTATCAGAGAAATGTTGTAAGCAGAGTAAAAAAAACGTATTTCTCTAGCCAATAGTCTTGTATGCTTCGAAAACATGCAACAGCATAGCTATGTATTCATATAAAAGTCGTTGTGTGTACGTCTCCTAAGGACTCGGAAATGGCTGCATCGATTTCAATCGAAATTTCAGAAAATCTTCAGGTTGACCTAACGGGTGATCTTAGAGGCTTTGGTAGCGATCAGATCAGAGTCATGTCAAAGATCGGCCAACAAAACGAGTTTGATTAATACAAGTGTAAAACTGCAACTCTTAGAGAGTTTTGTCCGAATAAATACGCTTACCGTGTAGTAAAATTTTTAGTTAATTTTTTCATCATATCAATAAAACTTAAAAAAATTAGTTAATTTTCACCTGTCATAGCTCGTAAACTCTGAAACATTACATTTTTTATATAAAATATTATGGACACATATTCATGATCAGAAAAGCTATCCTTCTTGACGTTTTCGTAAGTTGAAGACATTCTTAGAAAAAGAACAACACATTCCGGTCTATGATAATTTATGCTAGTTTTTAATTCTTAGTATTCTGTTTCGAATTTATACTGGTGGTAGGACCTCTTGTGAGTCCGCACGGGTAGGCACCACCACCCCGCCTATTTCTGCAGTGGAGCAGTAATGCGTTTCGGTTTGAAGGGTGGGGCAGTCGTTGCATACTTGAGACCTTAGAACTTATATCTCAAGGTGAATTTATTTTATTTTTATTTTATTTTATTAGGCTCACAATACACATCACAAGCTAAAGATACATAAAAAACACAAATAAAAAGAAACAAAATCTGGCTTGCAACATAAGTTATGTGCGCACGACAAAACAAGACATATAGTGCTGAATTTGTATAACAATGTTCCTTACAATTATGACAAAACAACACAATAACAAAAACTAATCTAACGAATAATGTAAGGAAAAAAATATATTCACAATATAATACATTAAACAATTACATTAACCTACCTATTAATAAAGTGGAGGATGCCCTTATGGCGCATTTACGTTGTAGATGTCTATGGGCTCCAGTAACCACTTAACACCAGGTGGGCTGTGAGCTCGTGGGTATAAGCAAAAAATAATAATAATACAGAAAAATAAAAAACAAAAGTTACACACACAAAAAATGATTTTTCCCTGATTTCATCTTACAGAACTGAACTAAAGCTAAATGTTTTGGCCTCCGAAGCTAGCATTTAATAAAACAAGACGAAAAATTCATTTAGATTTGCTTACAATATAAAAACTTAGTATCACGTCGAACGATGGGTTTTAATCAAATCGAAGCACTATTAGCCTAGGCACAGACAAATCAATACCGACAGTTGTGATCACGAAATTTACTAAGCGAATATTTTTAAGCAGCGTAGCGATCGGAAACTTTAGAAGCATTGGCTTCCGATCGCTTCGAATGAAATCTATTGCCTCTCCCAATTGTAATCGAGTTTTGAGTATATTAAGTGGATTCGAAAGTTAATTTTACGTAGCAGATACAAAGACAGTACGGTACGTGCTTATTGTTGATAGATATTATTTACGATTTGATGACGCCATCTGTCATCTATTAAAATATAAATGGATATAGATACGTTAGTTTACTGAGACTAAACAAAAAACTAAACTCACTAAATCAAAATTCTCAACTGGAAAATTAAACTAGAAACTTTGGAAAGTCCTCTGTAGTTCTGAACATAGATTGTGTATGGAAACAGTGCATGTTACGAACAAGGTTCACAAGTTGTTGGTAAGATGAAGCCCATGAAAATGAACTCATCGAAAACAATATTCCAATTAGTCCTTCTAGAATTTTTTTAACGATTTCAAGTTAAAAATGAATAGTTAAAATTCTCCGATATATAATTTGTATATATATATATATATAATATATATACTTAGTTTGGCCATAAATACTGTTACAAAGGAAAACAAAAAAAAAACTATGGCAAATAACATTTATTACTTTTACAGTGTGTTAGTTTAATACATAAATATAAAACAATTTAAAGTATAAAAAGCTTATTCGAAGTGGTCTCCATTGGCTGCAATACAGTCCTTTAAACGTTGAGGCCAGTTATCAATAGAAGCACGCACTCTTTCCATGGGAAAAATTTTCACTGCCAATCGTACGGATTGTTTTAGGGACTCCAAATTATCATGGCGTTTAGAGCAAGCCGTACTCTCTAAAACTGACCATAAATCATAATCCAGCGGATTAAGATCGGGACTAGACGACGGCCAGTCTTCGGCTCTGACGAAGTCCGAAACGTTCGTTTCCAACCAAGACTGCGTAGACCGAGCTTTATGACCTGGTGCCGAGTTTTGCTGGAAGGAACATTCTTGATTATTGAATATGGTGTTGTTAATGGGCTTCACTACCTTCTCAAGAATGGTATCTTGATACACTTGTGCCGATGTTTTGATACCTTTTTCACAAAAGTATGGTTCAGTCACTCCTTCATAGCTAATACCCCACCAAACCATCACTGAAGGGATAGTGCCCACGTTGAACTCTGTCGACTAAATGGGAAGCTTCCTTAGAGCTTTGAGCATAAACACGATCATTTTGTTTGTTAAAATGTTGATCAATTGTAAAAAAAATCTCATCCGTAAACAAAATTTTTCTATGACCGCCCTTTGCGTACCGTTTCAGTAGTTGTTTCGATTTTACCACCCTATTCTCTTTTAAATTATCAGTTATGAAATGACCAGTACGTCTCTTATAAGCTGCAAGTCCTAAGTCATCTTTTAAAATACGCGACATGGTTCTAGGTGCTATCTTCATCTCCTGAGATAACATCTTTTGCTTTCGGACAGGATTTCTTCGAATTCTTTCCCTTACTGCTTTGACTACCTTTTTCGTACGAACACTACGTGGACGGCCAGATCTTTTTCTGTTACAAACAGAGGAGGTCTCATTGCACCTATTAATAGCCCGGTACACAAACATTTTACTAATACCAAGCGTATGGAGAGTTTTAAAAATTGCATTTGGCTCCATACCTACTTTGTGTAATGCAATCACAGCAAATTGGGTTCTGTTTATCACCCCACTCCATTTTAATATCACAAAATATTGTACAATGAGAAAACTCAATGAGCAATCATAGAAAAATGATAGATTCCAAATTCAAAAGTAATATTTTGTTCATTTTTAGTTGTAACAGTATTTATGGCCAGACTAAGTATATATTGTTATTAATAATATCTTGAAATTAAGTTGTATTGGCTTTTTGACTCTTTTGGATTGACTTTGTTAATTAAAAGTAATGAATATTTTTAATATTTGGGGGTTGATGCTTCCCGCTTCCGTAGGTTTAACCCGCGATTCCCTACAAGTAACCCCTGGGTGGTGCTAAACGGGAGCCGAAAACACAATCGGTGGTAGGACCTAGTCCGACTGGCTGGCGACCACCCTCCAACTAGAGTCTGCCGCCAAATAGCCTAGCTGTGTTCCGGCATGTGGGTTGGAGAGCCAGTTCTATTCCTTTCCTTTCCTCCTCCTTGTTGGGGGTGAGTCTTGGTGATACTTGGAACATGCAGAGCAAACGTGCGCGCAAGTCCGCGGGGCGTGGGTTGCTGACGGGGGTATAGGGAGACCCAGTGAAACGGTGCCTGCCGCCGCCCGCCGGTCAGTAGGGGACCTGAACCTGGGTGTCACAACTAAACTCCGCCCCAGGAAGCTGTCCCGCCAACCGGTGCAAAATCCTGTCATGCGGTCGTCGTGCCGGAGTCGGAGACCGGAGTGGGTCCCGGCGATCGTATGCAGGGTGGACTGGGGGCCCTTCCATGCCCTGCGTCAGCTTCTCGCGCAACCCCGGATCGAGTGTTCATTGTGCCCTGCGCTTTATTCAGGTATTGCCTTGATCTCACCTCTAGCATCCTATCTCTCCAAATCCTTACTCTCCAACTAAAATTATCATGAAAGTCGACAAAAGAAAAAGAGTTTTTTCGGCGGATCCCCATTCCACGTTTAATGTGGATTTCAGCAATGTCAGGGGCCTACACAGTAACCTTGACGCCGTACATCACCACCTTGAGACGGCGCAGCCTGCCCTCTTTTTCCTGACTGAGACGCAGATATCTGCCCCGGACGATACGTCGTACCTCGGATACCCCGGCTACGCATTGGAGCACACCTTCCTGCGTAAAGCCGGGGTGTGCGTGTTTATCCGGGAGGATGTCTGCTGTCGTCGGCTTCGGGGCCTCGAGCAACGGGACCTGTCCCTCTTGTGGCTACGCGTGGACTATGGGGGCTGTACCAGAGTCTACGCTTGCCTGTACAGGTCTCACAGCAGTGATGCGGGGTCAGCTCTGTTTGAGCATGTACAAGAGGGGACTGACCGCGTGCTTGAGCAGTACCCATCTGCGGAGGTGGTGGTCCTTGATGACTTTAACGCTCATCACCAGGAGTGGTTGGGGTCCAGAACCACTGACCTCCCGGGTCGGGCTGCCTACGATTTCGCCTTGTCCTACGGCCTCTCACAACTGGTGACACAGCCCACCCGTGTCCCAGACATTGAGGGGCACGAGCCTTCTTTGTTGGACCTTCTGCTGACCACTCACCCAGCTGGATACAGTGTGGTGGTCGACGCTCCACTTGGATCGTCTGATCACTGCCTTATCCGTGCTGCCATACCACTCTCTCGTCCTAGTCGTCGAACGACGACCGGGTTTCGAAGAGTTTGGCGGTACAGGTCAGCAGACTGGGATGGATTGCGTGAATTTTACGCATCCTACCCATGGGGGCGGCTCTGCTTTTCCTCCGATGATCCTGACGTCTGTGCGGACCGACTTAAAGACGTGGTGCTTCAGGGAATGGAATTATTCATTCCTTCTTCTGAGGTGCCCGTTGGGGGTCGCAGCAAACCCTGGTATAATAAAGCCAGTAGGGATGCTGCACGCCTCAAGCGGTCTGCATACGTCGCATTTAATGTTGCTAGGAGATGCCGGGATCCTGATATCTCGGAGAAAAGGCGGAAATTTAACGCCGCCTCTAGGTCCTATAAGAGGGCTATTGCCAAGGCGAAGTCGGAGCACGTTGCCAGAATTGGCGAGCGACTGAATAGCTATCCCTCTGGGAGCCGTGCTTTCTGGTCGCTAGCTAAGGCTGCAGAAGGTAACTTCTGCAGGTCTAGCCTTCCACCACTGCGTAAGTCCAATGACAGTCTGGCTCATAGTGCGAAGGAGAAGGCTGACCTTCTGGTCAAGCTCTTTGCTTCATGCTCGACTTTGGATGACGGAGGAGCCACGCCGCCCAACATCTCCCGGTGTGACAGCTCCATGCCTGAGATTCGCATCACACAGCGTGCGGTCAGGCAGGAGCTTCGGCTTCTTGATGTTCATAAGTCGAGTGGGCCAGATTGCATCCCCGCAGTGGTTCTAAAAACATGCGCCCCTGAATTGACACCCGCGCTAACGCGTCTATATCGCCTCTCGTACAATACCAACAGGGTTCCGTCTTCATGGAAGACTGCTCATGTCCACCCTATCCCCAAGAAGGGTGACCGGTCGGACCCCTCGAATTACAGACCTATCGCGATAACTTCCTTGCTTTCCAAGGTGATGGAGCGAATCATTAACATCCAACTTCTTAAGTATCTTGAGGATCGCCAGCTGATCAGTGACCGGCAGTACGGTTTCCGTCATGGTCGCTCAGCTGGCGATCTTCTTGTATACCTCACACATAAATGGGCTGAAGCCTTGGAAAGCAAGGGCGAGGCTCTCGCTGTGAGCCTTGACATCGCGAAGGCCTTCGACAGGGTCTGGCATAGGGCACTTCTATCGAAGCTTCCAGCATACGGGATCCCTGAGGGACTCTGCAAGTGGATCGCTAGCTTTTTGGATGGGCGGAGCATCGCAGTTGTCGTCGACGGCTGCTGCTCCGATACCATGACCATCAACGCTGGTGTTCCACAAGGTTCGGTGCTCTCCCCCACGCTTTTCATACTGCATATCAATGACATGCTATCTATTGATGGCATGCATTGCTATGCGGATGACAGCACGGGGGATGCGCGATATATCGGCCATCAGAGTCTCTCTCGAAGCGTTGTACACGAGAGGCGATTAAAACTTGTGTCTGAAGTGGAGAACTCTCTGGGGCGGGTCTCCAAGTGGGGTGAACTGAATTCAGTTCAGTTCAACCCATTGAAGACACAGGTTTGCGCGTTCACTGCGAAGAAGGACCCTTTTGTCATGGCGCCGGAATTTCAAGGAGTATCCCTGCAGCTTTCCGCGAGTATCGGGATTCTGGGGGTCGATATTTCGAGCGATGTCCAGTTTCGGAGTCATTTGGAAGGTAAAGCCAAATTGGCCTCTAAAATGTTGGGAGTTCTCAACAGAGCGAAGCGGTATTTCACGCCTGGACAGAGACTTGCGCTTTATAAAGCGCAGGTCCGACCTCGCGTGGAGTACTGCTCTCACCTCTGGGCCGGGGCTCCCAAATACCAGCTACTTCCATTTGACTCCATACAGAAACGGGCTGTTCGGATGGTCGATAGTCCTGCTCTCGCGGATCGCTTGGAACCTCTGGGTCTACGGAGGGACTTCGGTTCTCTCTGTGTTTTATACCGCATGGTCCATGGGGAATGCTCTGAGGAATTATTCGAGATGATTCCCTCATCTCCTTTTTATCATCGCACCTCCCGCCATCGGAGCAAAGTTCATCCATATTATCTGGAACCGCTGCGTTCATCGACAGTGCGTTTCCAAAGATCTTTTTTGCCACGTACCATCCGGCTTTGGAATGAACTCCCCTCCACGGTGTTTTCCGAGCGCTATGACATGTCCTTCTTCAAACGAGGCTTGCGGAGAGTTCTTTATGGTAGGCAGCGGCTTGGCTCTGCCCCTGGCATTGCTGACGTCCATGAGCGACGGTGACCACTCACCATCAGGTGGGCCGTATGCTCGTCTGCCTACAAAGGCAATAAAAAAAAAAAAAAAAAAAAAAAAAAAAAATAATACCGTATATTCTATAATAATTAGTTTATTGTATTAGCACAGAATATACTTACTCAATTATGCTGAACTTCAATACGAAAATGTTTTATTGAAAACTCTCAAATCTCACAAAGTTGCCCTGACAAATAATAATAATAATTAAAAAAACAGACATATCTGATCTTTCATTCGCACGTTCATTAAAATAGGTTGGGGAAAAAGCCTTTTCGCATTATAGTATGTATGAACTTGTAATAAAATCTCTTTGGCTATACTGCTTGTATCTGGCTGGTTTTGGAATAATTAAATGTTAAATTTTAAAGAAGATAATTCCAAATCCAAATTAGGAAAATGTGTGATTTTTATTTATTTTTCGTACGGTCAAGATGAGTGAATCTAATGAAGGAATTCGATACATTTTTTGAAATTTTACTACAAAAAAAGTAAAAATGCAACATAAGCCGCGAAATAAACTTGCGATGTTTATGGACCTAGTGCAGTGTTTGTGAGAGTAGCACAAATTTGGTTGAAGCGTTTTCAATCCGGAAATTTTGATGTCAAAGATGCACGTCGCTCTGGTCGCTCTATTACGGATAAAATGAATGCCATTTTTGAAAAAGTGGAGCAAGATCGGCATATCAGTCGTTACGACGTAGCTGAAGAGCTGGGAATTGATCACAAAACAGTTTTGGCGCATTTCAAATTAAATGAAATTGAGATTAAAGCAAAAAGTTGAGAGAAAGCGGCCGGAATCAATCAACAGAAGGGGTGTGGTTTTTCATCATGATAACGCTAGACCTCACACATCTTTAGCCTCTTAGAAAAAATTAAGAGAGCTTGGCTGGGAGGTGTTAATACATCCGCCGTGTAGTCCTGACCTTGCACCTTCAGGTTTCCACCTGTTTCGGTTTCTTCAGAATTCTTTAGGCAGTGTCAGGTTAACATCACGAGAGGACTGCCAAAACCAATTGTCGCGGTATTTTGATCAGAAGCCCCAAAATTTCTATAGCAATGGGATCATGTCCCTACCTACAAGATGACAAAAAGCTATCTAATAAACTATTATATATTAAAAAAATGTGAATTTTCTTAAAAAATGCGGAGAAACTTTTTCCCCAATCTATTATATAGTTGGCAATTATTAACCACAACATAAACTATCTGTTAATAATAATGTTTCCATGAACCAGACGTTCAGTGGTGAGGGCCGATTCAATATTGAGGCGTTAATAGTTTTAAGCATCAATGTGAATAGTTTGCTATAGTTTCCGAATGCATAAACTCTCTCGACACGCTTCGCACATATTTGTGACCGACTACGTTGCTTCGACAATAACGTGCATTATAAACTAGTTAACACATGCTACTTAGTTGTTGCAAGTGTTATAAAGAGAAAAAAATATCATCTCTAAATTTGCTCTGTAGTAGTAGTTATGTAAAAAGCATTCATGTAACTTGTTATGATTAGCTATACCTACCTATAATAATATTATACGATTTTATATTTTACGATTATATATTTTGTAATACCTTTTTACTTTACTTATTGAATTAATAAAATCATGTTCTTATTCATATCGGTCGTAATCTAAGAATTATTTTTTGAAAAATAAAAAGATTTAAACAAAAAAAATAGATTAAAATATAATCGATTAAACGAGTTTTTTAAGAATATATGATTCAAAAAAAAGGTTAAGATTAAATATCATAGTTGTGTGTTTTGAAAACAAAATATACTATGACACAACAACGACTTAAGTAATTAAAATGACATCTTTGCCAATTTTAAAGGAATTAAATTCCTTTAAAATTGGCAAAGATGTCATTTGTCACTTTTGAGATTGTAATTCGTTCCAGTAGCTTAGAGTGTAAATTTCACCAATTAATTTTACATAATTGAAAAAAACCGATAAGATGTACTTTCGTTGTATTTTTTTTTCTCGAACCTTAGAAACAAAACGCTATAATACAATTTGTTACTACTATTTTGTCAGTGTCACGTGATACACGTAGCCAAATGTCTGCGATTATGTGAGGGGCTTCCGATAGCTGCTCTTGCTTTAGATAGCGTAATTAGCATTTTTTTAAACATTAAACTTTTATGTATTAGATCATTGGTACGGAAATTTTGTACTTTCTTTAATTTTTATTGAGATATTTAATCGATTTCGTGAGATAAAACACCCTTTATAATAAACGTGATTGTTTTTATTTAGAATTTGGAATAATTTAATAAGGGATTTTCATGGTATAATTCACGTTTACTTTATAATTTTATTTAAAAAAAACCTTTGTTTTTGTTATTTAACAGTTACCGAAATTATCGACTACTTATAATATGTAATTATTTTAGGTGTACGTTCGATTGCTACAAATACCCAAGTTAACTATTAAGAAACGTTCTTGGCATTAAGATATACCTACATACATTCTGTAGTTAGCAATTACTTAACCGACAGCTTGACGTAGAAACAGGGTTTTCACCCCTTTTTATTCCTACGATTATAATTATTTTTAACAGTAAATAAATTTATTTTACGTTGAAAGTCATATGGAGAGGATAAAAATTCGTAATATAAGTATTGATAATATAAGTCCTCTGAGTTTATTTAGCCAGCTATCCAACACCGCGAGCTTCTAAATGGTGATAGAGTTGATGATATTCAACAATTATTTAATGATAATATCTAAGTAAATAAATTTCACATCCGTTTTCTTTTCTTTATTCATCAGCTTTGTTTTTAAATTTTCATCTTCTTTCATTACTTTGGTTAAATAGTGAAGCATTTTAGAAGGTAAATCAAGATTTTTTTTTATTGCCCGTGGATATGTCATAGCCCTCTGGAAACACCGTGGAGGGGAGCTCATTCCAAAGCCGGAAGATACGTGGTAAAAAAGATCTCTGGAAGCGCACTGTGGATGAACGCAGTGGCTCCAGGTAGTATGAATGAACTCTACTCCGATGGCGGGCGGTGTGATGGTAAAAACGAGATGGTGGTATCATCTCAAACAATTCCTCAGAGCACTCCTCATGGAACATACGGTACAGAGGGAACCGAAGTCCCCCCGCAGACCCAGAAGTATTATTTTAGAGAGAATTTATTGTATTGTAGACTTATTTACATAAGTAGGAGGGGGAAGAGGTCGACCAAAGAAGACATGGATGGAGTGTGTGAATGACGATATGAGAGAGAGAGGAGTGACTGTTGAGATGACGGCTGATAGAAGAGAATGGAAGAGAAAAATTAGCTGTGCCGACCCCACCTAGTGGGATAAGGTGGAGAAAAAGAAGAAGAAGACTTATTTACATAACTCACGGCCCAACTGATTTTGAGTGAGTACCGGAGCTTTGAGACAGCAAAACGTGAACGTTACTACCTATTTATAGATTTGAAACTTAGATAAAAGGTTGCCAGTTTTAGATTTTCATTACTGTACTTTCACAGGCATTAAATGAGAAATTAAGTAATTATATTTTTAAAAATACTAAAACTTAAACTGTTAAAAATACTAAATATATTTTAAGGGGGCGTACAATTTTGTTTTACATTAGTGACTGAAAGGTTCAATATTGCTTGTGGTGGTGGCACAAATCATATATCAACTCTTGTTGTTGTAGTAAAACCGTGTAAAAATTGTTCACCCCCCATTGTAATGCAATGAACATTTTACTTACTCGTCGAGTCGCTCAGCCGCGCAACTGGACAACGCAAGTATGTGGTTTCCCCGGCAGCCGTAGGAGGCCAACAGAGGTATCCGTCGAACCTGGGTTGACAGTAGCGAACGCCTGCGAAGAAAAATAAAATCAAGCCCTTGGAAATTTCTACAGGAATTAGTAAATGAGGATTTAGACATCTCATGTGCTTTTGGTTAACTCCTCCGCCCTAACCAATTACACTATGTCGAAGAATACTCACAAAGCCACGATAAAAAAAAATGAAATCTTACAATTATCCAATACTTTGCAATTATCCAGCTGCCAATTTATCAGTATCATCGGTGTTCAACATGTTTTTTCCTATGAACGGACTACAACAGGCTAAAGCCCCTTGTAAAATGCGCGCATTTATCATATATTAAATTAGTTATGCAATTAATTATTAGTGGATTAAATTAATATAGTATTACTTTTTCAGACAAAATAAAACAGAATTTTGAGATTTTAATTATTAACGGAATGATTTTAGGAACAAAAAACTAGTACATATATTAGGTTACTGACTCTATAATTTTATTTTTGTGAATCAAAGTAATTCTTTCGGAGAGTTTGGAGTATGGTTTCAATAACGCAGGTATCGCGAAATGTCTTAATAAATCCGTTAATTTTATGCTACATCGTTATATGTACAGCGGAAAGACGGTTTCTTTTGTTTAAAACATCGAGCCAAGCGAGCGAGTTGTAACAGAAGCTACAGCTCGCTTTTCGTTAGGGTGACTAACAAGCATCAAAATCTAACTTTTTGTTTGTGTTCTAGACGTCCCCGTATCATGCTTGTTAATCCATTTTCACTGCTACCTACGTACTAATTGAAAGCCTAAAAAGTTTCAACAGACTTTTCTGAATATTCTTTCTTTAAAATAAAATTTTGAACGTCTTCTTTCATCCGTTACGGTGTATTTAATGATTGAGTCCGCTGAATTCCTTTCGCAATAACTTTGGCCATATTTAACCGCAATTACCGGGAGGGACATAAATTAAATGGGAGCCCCACACCCAATTGAAAACATAAAATAAACGGAGATCTAAAGTACTACAGCCTTTTCTTTGCGGTCAACTGTAACGCCAACGTGATCATCTCGCTCCTGGAACAGCAGCGCTGGAGATAGTTTCCTGAATCCTCAGGATAGTTTCCAGAAAACGTTCCATGTGATGAGCCTTGGCCTCAGTATTATCCACCTGGAGATTTTTGCCCTTTTATGGAAAAACGGACCTCACCTTCCGCAAATGAATAATTGTGAAATGATCTTTGCGGTTTCTGGTGACTTTCGAGGGCGTCGCATATAGAAGCACCGATCACCGTCCTCGTCAAACCCGTCGCTTGCGACGAAGGGCTCGACGAACGAATTAACCCATAGACACAGCCCACTGAGTTTCTCGCCGGATCTTCTCAGTGGGTCGCGTTTCCGATCCGGTGGTAGATTCTGCGAAGCACTGCTCTTACTGTGATCAGTGTTAGCAACACTCCAGTTTGAGCCCCGTGAGCTCACCTACTAGTTAAGGTTACGCTGATATAGCCTCTCAAGGCTATCAGCTTAGGTAGGAAAAAAAAAGCATATAGAACTATTGTGAGCGTCGAGGTTAAGCCTTTCTATAAAAATATGTAGATATAAAACCGCGCTATTTAGATTAGGACACCCGTCGGGTGGAATCTGGAATGGAAAAAGCTGGACTGAGAAGGCCGGTGAGACACTAAGATAAAAAGTTGACGAGAAGCAGGAGTAGAGTATGCAGAAAGGGGCAAAAATTTTTTTGGGCCATGTGCCAAATCTCTAGGTATGTTTCCGTGTCTGGTGGGCGCACCCTATGTGGCGAAGACGTTAAGCGTCTACTCACTAAGTGACTCTCCCGCACTCTCACTTTCGAGGGGGTTTACCACCGTTGCCCTATAACCAGACATGCAGCTCACCTCAGGTCGTCAAGCCGGCGGAGTCGTCGAGGCGACAGTCGACGACTCTACGTCGACCGTCACAACACGGTAGCCCGCCAGATTGCTCCAGGCGGTGCTGTTGGTATTCAGAAGTACCCCAGTCGATTAAAACTAGACTGCCGGGTCAAAAGCGGTACATAGCAAACCAGTTTCTCTTCTAAATAATTCCGTAGAACTGCAGTCACGTAGTACGAAAATTCTGAACCGATATGATGCAGCGCGTCACGCTTCCTTGATCTCTCAGGTTGCTCCGAAACCTTTAGCGGGGTAAGGGCCTGGTGAAAGCTCTTCTCCGGCTTCTGACTCGGCGACGAGGGATGAGCCTCTCTAGTTTCGCCGCCTCCTTCGGCAAAATGGTGTACACGTAGCTCCAGCCACGTGGAGCAGTGCACGACGGTGCTTGGTCGTATTTTCGTTGCTACCAGTTAATCGTCAGTGCCTTCTGTTTTAGAGCCCTACCCACTAAACGACTCCCTTTGCACTCTCTCACCCGACATCCGATCTCCGCCCGGGGTCAGAACTCAGGCAGAGTAGGGGATTCCCGTGGTCAACACTACAACCAAGCTCGCGGGCCTCCCTTAGGACGCCCAACCGATGGGTCGTCGAGACGGTATTCGACGACTCTATGTCCGCCGTCTCGGAAAACAGCAGGGCCTCGGATTTCTCGAGTGCTACCTCGAGATCCAACCATCGAATTTTACCGACAACGAGTGTCACCCCTGCGCAGGCAATACGGGCTGATTCATGGTAGTCTTTCCCACGGGCCACGATCAACGTGTCGTCCGCGTAACACACAACGCGTATTCACCCGGGAGAGGGCTGTGAAGGGCTCCTCGCACGACCCAGTCGTAGCGGACATTCCAGCACCACCGTTTCCTGTCCGCGACCTGTCCCCAAGATAATAATATGACCCGATCAGCGGGCGGAAGTACATGGGGGCCCCGTCATATTCGAGCGGCCCTGCGATCATTGCTATGTTGGACTGAAGGTGTTGAAAGCATTGACGATGTCCAGGGACACCGCCAAAGATACCCCGCCCCGGGCGACAGCTTCATCAGGGAGGGCACGCAGGCGCACACTCGCGTCGATAGTAGAACGACCCTCTCTGAAGCTGTACTGTTCCGCCGATAGATCGGGACCCGTCCCAGTCAGGTGCCAGACGATGCGGGTGACGACAACTCGCTCCAGCCAAGAATTTGCCAGCCCCGTCCAGCAACATGATGGGCGGTACCCAGCGGGTGAGTCCACCGGGCACCCCTCTTTCCTCAGAAGTACGGGTCTGCCCGTCTTCCACTGGGTCGAAAACCGTGTCGACTGGAGGCGTGCTTCAAAAAGCCGTACGAGCCGGTCACTCAGAGCACCGAAGACTAAATCCCAGACTCAGCCGTGAATACCATCAGGCCTTGGGGTCACGTCCCTCCTCCTCATCTTTGATACAGTCGCACGGATTTCCACCTCCGAAATCTTAGGAGAGCACGTCGGCAGGGGCATCAAGCACCACCATCGTGACATGGTGGTGGGCCCATGGAAGGGCGCTGGAAGGTCTCCGATCTCTGTGAGGCCAAAAACTACGGGGTGAGGAAGCTTAAGAATCTAGGTATCATCTTGGATGCATCCATGAAATTCTGCTCTCACATAAACTCTGTTCTTATAGTATAATAATATGATTAGCAAGCTGAAGTGGCAGTGGGCAAGCCATAAAGGGCGAAGATCGGATGGCTGACGGAGCATATGTACTAACAAACTAGTGAAAATCGCTGGTACAATACAAGTGGAATCGGCCCTGATAGCGATCGCAATGCTTTTATCCTCAGCAGACATTATCTCATGATCTGCAACCGAAATAAAATGTCCCTTCATAAATCTGTGACACTTTACAAAATGTGTATACGAGTGTGACATACGGTGCCGCGACCCACCTGAATACAGACTTCGACCAAAGTATTGAATCTCATTTCTACAGAATCGCTGTTCGAGCGCCATGGTGCATGAGGAATGTAGATCTTCATATGATGATCTAGGTCTCAAACCCATGCGAAAAATTATGAAAGCTGTAGCGCCGCGTAGCGCAGTGTAGCTCCACGTAGCTCAGTGTGGCGATGCGTAGCACAGCATCGTAACTGACTACATTTCTAAGTCTGGCTCGTGGCGGAGCCAGTGAGCATCGAAATGTCACTACGGGTCCACACACCGCTAAGTGTTATGCTACTGGTAGCAGAAACCAAAGCACAGGTCATTGTAATCGTCAAATTCGTCGATAAGTTCGACATGAAAGTATGCCACGCATGAGGTAGCCCATAGAATCAGCCCGCTGAGTTTCTCGACAGATATCCTCAGTAAGTGCGATTCAGATGCGATAGATATACTCACGACACAGCTGCTCTCAAGCTGTTAGCCCTCCTCTAGGGGTATTTGGGCGGCTGTTGGTAACTGGGACCTTGAGCCCATGAGTCCTAGTCAAGCGGGTAGGTGTCTGAACCAGCCACGCTTCTCTCATTACAATAAAAGAAACTAGTGTAAGATTAATATATAGTAGATATTTTGTATTGAACCTAGTGAATTTGGGTAAGTTTTCCTATAAAATATCTGATCGTAGATAATAATATCTGATAAAAAGTTAAGCTTTACTTCACTTAAAATTTAAAATACTTGTAACTATGCATAATATGTATTCGAAATATTGAATGGCTAAATTAACAAGAAACATATTTTGTAGGTGACATGAAGCCTCTCACAAAGAGGAGTTTACCATGACAACGGACTACAGAGGGGTCTGTTCCCCTTTCTACTAGATCCGTATTGTGACGTCGAAGATCATGAAGGGCTTGTTAAAAATTTGATAAAAGGACTCAACACTGACGACAGATGAAATTAATAGCTTATAACCTTAGTTCCATGTACCTTCAAACATTAGTTCAGTCTTTAATTATTAAATGATTTTGAAGTTTGACTTTTTTTATTAGTAGAAAGTGTTGAAATATTTCATATCACAATTGACTGTGCGATGTCGATCTAGAACCTATATCTTCCGATAGGTTAGATAGATAATAATTGATCAGACGCAACCCTATCCATCGATAGCCACGACTACTCTTGGCATCCCCTAGCCTCCCTAAAGGATTCACCAAAAAATGGGTAGAATTGTTCTTAGAGTCTTTTACCAGCATGCTTTGAACGCACTTACTGCCGGTAGGGCCAGTTTTAAGTTCGTATAGATAGGTACCCATCATCTTGGCTATTTAAGGCGCAAAGTAAGCACGCATTCTACTTTAAAATGTGAACATTTATTAAACAATCTTAAATTATCTTAAATTTACGAGTGAAAGTGTTCAGATACAAAAAATCATATATATCATTGTAAGTGTATGAATGAATAATCTTTATGTAGATACATTCACTACTGAAGCAACGACAGGTGAATACAAGTTTTCTGTTAGAAGTTTTACAAAAAATATACAGTTGCGATAAAAATACGAGACTCGTAGTGCATGTGGAAACGCAAAGAACTCGATATACAAGCTGACTATTAATCACCGAAGCTTCTATTCACGTTTTCCAATATTCGATACTATTACGTTGGTTAATATTTTTCACAAAGGACTCCTTTTTAATCGAGAACTTTGATATTGCATCGTTCGCTCGCTTACAAACGAAATAAAAACAAGTGCTTGATATTACATTCGATTGAGTATTTCAACGGTACAAGCTAACAGTTTATTTGATGTCGAGTTGCGGTCGTCACTCATTGACACTGCAAGGCTTAACAACATAAGGGACACTCCTGGTTGGTATATGACAACTACAAGATTTAATACAAAATTTACATTGGTCCACTGATAAGATTTTTTCACACGAGAGATATCTTTCTGAATGTAATATCGAATCTCCGCCTTATGTATCTTACGACAGTAGCAGTCGTTGATTCCGTACTTGAAACAAGAATAAAACTTTACAAAATTTCCTAAACTAAATCGCGAATCTATTTTATAGTAAATGGATATACAAGTCGTATGTATACTCGGTGTTAAGGGGTCGCTGGAAAACATAAGTTAAAGATCTCAATTTTGCTATAAAGCAGCTCTTTGAATTTAAACACATGACTGCTTTGTCTCAGAAATAGGCAGGACAACACTTAAACGTACGGGCTCACAGCATCTCATCCCTCAATTAAGGGTGTTCTACTTAGCAAGTTAGCATAACCGTGCTCAATTATTATAACACTAGATATTAAATTCAGTCAGAGAATGCCTATGGCATTAAGTCCGCCTTTATACTGTCTAGTATATAAAGATATAAATAAAATAAATTACCATAATATAATGTCGACGATTTATTGTTATTGAACAATGTCTGTACCGTGAGTACAGCACACTTGTGTTGCACCGTATAAACAGGTCTGACCATACTGAAGAATGCAAATATTATAGAGAGGATTTTGATCCGTTAGTGTAATTATTTTTGAAGCATCCTATTGAATTGAGTGTAAATGAATACTGTGTCGCGTGCGAATATCATTCAGAATGTTTTAGTTATTTTCGAACTGAATACGAGATGAATTCCGTAAAAGATAAATGAATTACAACATTTATTTTAAAAGAGTAAATTTATAACAAATATACATTTAAAAAATAAACTAAATTTTACAAATAACATGTCTCTAAACAAAAACGTACTTAATTGTTTTATATAAGGTAATAATATTAAATGTATTATTTTGTATATCAAAGAGGCATCTTTTCCTTAGGCTTGTATGTTAAAAAGTAATCTCTATATTGTGGTACGATGACAGGATTCTGTCCGGGTAGACCGCAGTTGGTTAGAGAAGTCTTCACTGCTTCCTCATTAAGTCCCTTTACTTCACACAGTTCAGACAAAAACTCGAGCCATTCGTCGTAATTTAACTCTGATTTGCTAGAAAAAAATGTATCAATGGTTAACGTTAAATATGAGTGAATCTTAATAAGCTTTATTCTATACGTGTATCTTTAACGATCCCTCGTTGAATAAATTCACTATTTCACCTGCAGAAAATTGTTACCCAGTGCTTTAGCATAGTCCATTTCAAGTAGAATTTCGAAGCTTTTGTAGCCTAATGAATAAGGCGGCGGGTGTATTCGCTTCGAGGGATTTTACCGAAGTTCAGATCCTGATCTTATGTTGTATAAGCCGTATAAAAAAATGTAAATTAATGAAATTCTAATGGATACAGTTAATTAAAAAAAAGTGAATTTTGCAACTGAAAAAATATTTTCACGCGTCTTTAAATGACATATTTATTGAACTAACTTGCATACATTTATTTAAAATCTATTTTTTTATATAGTAGAGCATATCGCCTATTTGGTGTTAAGCTCTTATTTATCGACCATCTTACCTTAAATTATTTTAATAAAATATGTAACTTAAAAGATACGAAATTCAAAGTGATATTAAGAAATAATTAGACAGTGCTTAGATACACAGTTCTAATAAAAGTTTCAGTTCATTATAGTGGAGAATCATTTAATGATCTCCAATCTCACAAAAATTCAAACGTTTCTGCCCCACGCTGTGAGCAGCAGCAAAGTTGGGAATATAAGCTCACTGCATACAAGATTGTTCAGCGAAAGTCGTAGATACCGGAGCACCTTTCACTATCGCGATTCAAAAAGCGATCCCTGCCATCTGTTGACGACATTCGAAAAGACCAGCGCCCAATACAGAACTGAGAGTTTGAAATGTGTTTACTTACTTTTTCTCATTATTAACGAAGGGCTTTCTAAATTATCATTATTATGATTATAATAAAAAAAATTCGATTCCAATCTTTATATTTTCTTCATGTTATATAGTTCAAGTACTTTAGGGTTCCTCAACACTCAATTGCAAATAATTGTTGAATAAATTAGAATAACAAAATAAAATTATGTTTCAGTTATTATTAATTTATGTATATAATATTATGATGTATCCGGGAGGTCTCAATTTTTGTTTCGTCTAAATGCAATCTTGTTATTATGTAAATTAACTGATCCGGGGGACACGTCAGAGGGGAGTGTTTGCCATCTGCTGTCGCAACGGATACAGATTCACAAAATACTTTTACACAATACTAAAACAACAATTTATTATACACACGTTGAATAAGGAGTAGTATTTTAATACTGCGTCACCGAACGTCCGATTATTGTGTAAACAACATTAAGCTCGTCTTGCATAATTCCACTTACTGCCACAAAATTATATTATTTGTAATAAACAAATTAATAATAGCGTGCCACTAAGTTGACGGCATAACTAAATGGCACGGATTTTTGACCGTAACTGTCTGGCGTTCATATAAATATGTTTACATGCGAAATAAATACACGCTGATCCAATTCTCGTTGTGAGGATTATTCGAGGATAAAATTACTCATTAATTCGATATGGAACTGAAGTGCCTATGAATAATTAGGATAAATGTTTTTTTATATATATTTAATATTGTTTTTTTTCCATTTCCATAAACCTCCTAGTTACATTTATCTTCTCTCTGTACATCACATGTCCATACCACATTAATCGTCCGTTCTTTCATTTGTTAATTACCGGGGCTACTTTCACACTTCCTCTGATATACTCATTCTTTATCTCGTCCATTCTTGTCACTTCATACATCCATCTCTTCTCGCATTCGCATCTCTGTCGCATGCACTCCTCTTTCATGCTTTACTTTCCTCGCCCAATATTCAGATCCATACAGTACGACAGGTCTAATGATTGTTTTGTAAATTTTCCCCTTGAGCTCAAGGGGCATTCTACGATCGCATGCTGTTGCAGAGACCTGTCGTCATTTCACCCAACTATCGTTTATTCGCTTTGCTACGTCATGGTTTATGTTGCCTTCGTTCTGGAGTATAGAGCCGAGGTACTTGAAGTCGGAGCAGTCCGGCAGGGATACACCATCTAAGGCGATTGACGTGAAGTCTGAAGAACTACCAAAATCACAAAACATGTACTCAGTTTTTGTTTGACTGATCTTCAGACCCACGTTTTCCCACCTTTCTTTCCATTTTGCCATTCTCCTCTGTACCTCAGGCCTTTCCTTTCCAACGCGCACAGTGTCGTCGGCAAACAGCATACATCAGGGTGCCTCCTCCTGTATGTTCTATGATAGGGCATCCGATGATAGGGATTATTAGGATGAACAGGTAAGGGCTTAAAGCTGTTCCCTAGTGTAAGCCTACCGCCACACTGAACTCTTCGGTGTAGCCAGCTGCGAAGCGTACGTACGTACTGGTTCTACCGTACCTAGCTCGAATAAGCCGCTGGTATTTCCCTGGCACCCCTTTCACTTTCATGCTTTACCATAAAACCTCAAGGGGAACTCTATCCGTACGCCTTTTCCAAATCAAGAAAAACTATGTGCAAGTTTTTACTTGCACGGCGGTATTTTTCGCATCATTGGCGAAGGGAAAAAATGGCATCCGTTGTATTCCGTCCTGGCACAAACCCGAACTAGTTCTGTGACACCTCACTCTTCTCCTCTCTCATTCTTTTCGCTATCACTTTCTCCCAAGCTATCATACTATGTCACATGAGCTTTATTCCCTTATAATTGTTACATACCTATACCACCTTTGTCTTCATCTTCTTAAGTCATCTTAAGTACAGGTATCTTTTGAACCAATCGTCAGGCATGGCCTCTTCTTGGAACAATTTATTGAAGAATAAAAGTCAACCACGTCCGTCCATCCACTTTCAGAAACCTCAACACTTTTATTGGGATACCATCTGGTCCAGTAGATTTACCATTATTAATATTTTGTACAGCCTGGCATACTCTACAACCTTTAGACGAATATATGACGTATCATTAGATTCGTTTTAGTTAGATTGACATAGGTTGCTAGCAAAACGGAAAATAATAATCGAACAATTACTACTCATTGTGTTCTGTAATCTATATATTAATACGTGAAGCAAAAACTTTGTATCCCTTTTTACGAAAATTGCGCGGACGGAGGAGTATGGAATTTTCCACACTTATAGAGAATATAGAGAATAAGTGCACAATGCTAATATTTTCTTTAAATAATGCATAAAATATACATTAAATAAATAAAGAAAACGTTACACACACTACATACCATGTATTTGACGCACACACGCATGCATACTATTTATTGTCAAACTTTTGTTCTTGACCTCTGTTGTCAAATTGAGATTAAATATTGTTTGTCTTTGTTAATATTTTTTATAGTGTAGTCTTGGCGAAATTTGTTATTATAGAAGTATAAAATACAATCATAATAGTGTACAAACTTACAATTCCAATTAATTATAGTCGAATTTCGACTACTGCGTGACCTCTGCCTCTGGGTCTGCGGAGGGACTTCGGTTCCCTCTGTATTTTGTACCGTATGTTCCATGGGGAGTGCTCTGAGGAATTGTTCGAGATGATACCAGCATCTCGTTTTTACCATCGGACCGCCCGCCCCCGGAGTAGAGTTCATCCATACTACCTGGAGCCACTGCGGTCATCCACAGTGCGTTTCCAGAGATCTTTTCTGCCACGTACCATCCGGCTATGGAATGAGATCCCCTCCACGGTGCTTCCCGAGCGCTATGACATGTCCTTCTTCAAACGAGGCTTGTGGAGAGTATGAAGCGGTAGGCAGCGGCTTGGCTCTGCCCCTGGCATTGCTGAAGTCCATGGGCGACGGTAACCACTCACCATCAGGTGGGCCGTATGCTCATCTGCCTACAAGGGCAATAAAAAAAAAAAAAACCTCTAGTTGAAGATAAACTTGTCAAAAATATGTTATAATATATTTTAAACCTGCATAGTGCATTTTGTTCCTGCATAGCACTGATGCACCTTATAGCTTTTCTCCAATCCCTGTACTACAGCAGCAAGGGCGCTGTAAAGATCGGCAATACTTTGTTAAACCAGTTTAAGTTCAGAAGAGAACTACGCCAGGGATATACTTTGTCATCCATCTGTTTAATATATACGGCAAATACATCTTGCATAAGACCCTAGAAAACTGAGATGGAGGCATCGCCACCGATGGCTAGAGAGTGACAAACCTACGCTACGCAGATGACACAACTCTGCTTGCTACAACGGAAGCGGAGATGACAGAGCTTTTGAACAGGATGGAGCACACAGGGCCAACCCTTGATTGACCCAAGATTGAACTTGCCATCAACAAATCCAAAACCAAAATTATGACCGTTGATCGCACAAAAAAGTTGGAGCTTAATGGACCACTAAGCCTTGAGCCTGTTGACAAATTTATTTACCCAAGCTCCGCACTAACAATCCTGGATATAGCGAACCTGAAATACGATGGCGTATCGAAATCACCGTAAATCTGGAAAGACCGTAACTTTACCCAAAAAATGAAAACAAAACTGGTGTTCACACTCATGTATTTCTATTTTTCAATACGGTGCGGAGACCAGGAGCAGTGGACAAAGCAGCTGATCGCAAACGTGTGGATGTTCTTGAAATGTGATTCTTGAAGAATCTATCTTTCTATGACGTGTCTATCTTAGAGCAACTGAAGATTAAAACAAGACCTTCCACACTCTGCCTTCGCCGCGTACTTGAGTACCTCGATCATATACCTCGGGAAACATCTGATAGCTTAGAGAAACTATTCGTGACAGGGAAGATCGATAGAAAGAGACCGTGCAGCTCGACAAGCTTATTTGATCAAATATGCACCACATTAGAAACCCCATTCCATGAAACCCTTCACGCGGCTAATAATCGGAAACGCTGGAAAGACATAGTAAAAATTTAATTCTGTATAAACATGATGGTCACGACCCTCAGCAGTGAGGAAAGGACGCGAGGAGGAGTGTGCATTTTCAATTACTACGTTAATTTACTTTAACTATTTCTAACAGTTTTAATTTACTTTCAATCGAAAACTGAAAAGTGTGAAATTAGTGCTGCGTTTTAGTTTGAAGGCTAGGCGAGAACGAAAGTTTGAAAGCACTATGCAGGCAATTATCTATCTAGTCCATTCTCATAGTCCGTAAAACATGTTCCTAATTTTTATTCTATTTAGCGGTACGTTCATTAGCTTTTGCAATTGTTCAAAAAACTATCGAAGGTATGAGAAAAAAATAACCGTCTCAATTTGTTACTAAAGTACACCATAAAATAAGGCTTAAAATTATGAAAACGGTAAATATTGTTCTTTGATTTGTGTGTGAAACAAGAGTTAACTTTATTCTTTCAGAAGTTTTTTTTTCGGCCGAGGAACATCAATGTTCTCTAGCACCTCCAAAAAATGAATCATTAATGGCACACCTCTGTTAATAGACTACCTTTAGTGCCAACAACTGTACAGATAAACAAACTAAATACTCGGGGAGTATTCAACAACAAGATGCAAATATCGCTGGCACGATTGGTAAAGTATATCCGCGCCATCTATTGATGACATGCGAATATTCCTTTCAGAATTACACAGGTGCTGACAATATTATTATTGTTGTACTACCTACGTGAAGCGTTTGTTGTAAGCTCTCGAAAAAAAATTTTTTTTTCATACCAAACAAATCTTACAAAATATTGATTGATTGATTGACAGCTTACTGTCATGTCGGACTTCCAATAATAATATTAAGCGTATAATGAATCAACATTGAATAGTTTAATGGAAAACAAAACAGCTTACCGTAATTGAAATTACTTCCAAGATACAATCTCGGGTTTTTTTACTGTCTCAAGCCTCTTACGGACTTTCTGGACGTGTGGCTACGCGTATAGTAACACATTCGCTGAACGCGTTCCCCGCGAGCCAGGCTAGCGGCGATCCATTCGCAGTCGGTATTTAGTCGCGAGTCAAAGAAGTTGTCACGCGTTATTTGGCCGGCACAATGGCAAGCCACGCACGCGTTCCCGTGTTTCGATAATGAATTATGGAATACGAAATCGTCGGATTATAGAAATGCATCATTACGTGAAGATGCGTGGAGAGACATTTCAACAAAAATGAAAATTCCTGTGAAAGATACAGACATTCTAGTAAAATAAATTGCTGAATTTTCAGTTTCGTGACTTAAATCGTACATAAGCCTGTTTCCATATTGCTGTCCCTCGCGATATAATTTTTTAATTCAGTATCGCGGTTTCTTCTATGTCTATAAAAACGCGGCAAACACCGTAGCCGTTCTCTTCGTCAGCATTACACAAGGGTCGCGCGTACACTGGTTTCTTTCGGCTCGCACTGATTACGCGTAGTTGACTCGTGTTGCTTTATAAACGGGTACGCCTGTACCTTTTTATACGCGTATCTTGGGTACGCGTTCCTTGGAACGCAAAATCCGTACGAGGCTTTTAATATATTGTTTTATTTCCGGCGACTCGAATCATTTTCAGTTTTCGTGATTACGGACGACTGTGCCTTTCCCTGATCTGATCCTATAGCATACCCTAAGCCACGAGAATACGACTCTTTAAATCCGTCCCGGGGCCCATTTTCTTATTATAGATTAGTTTGTTAAAGTGATACCTTCTAGACGAACCAAGCCCATGCGTCCATTTCACAAACTCCACCGTTCTATCATTAAAAAAAAAATCAGAAAACATTGAACACGATGTAACGTAACGTTTTAACTACTCGAAAGCTTTGGTTAGTTCCTTTTGTGATGCTATTCGAGGTATACCGAATCACTGGCTAGCTAGACTACGCTGTGGCTACGTTCAAATTGAAATTTTTGAATTCTTCATGAAAAAAAAAATGAAAAAAAAGTCACGCATATTTATAAATCGTCATTTTGTCGTCGTGGCCTAAAGGATAAGACGTCCAGTGCATTCGTGTCTTATTGTTAATACGATACGCGATTTCTAGTATTTATTAATAAATCTAGGCAATAAAAAAAGGGCTCAACTAAACGCTTAGCACTAGTTTATTTTTTATTGCTTACATGGGTGGACGAGCTCACAGCCCACCTGGTGTTAAGTGGTTAGTGGAGCCCATAGACATCCACAAGGTTAATACGCCACCCACATTGAAATATAAGTTCTAAGGTCTCAAGTTTAGTTACAACGGCTGCCCCACCCTTCAAACCGAAACTACGACGATAGGCCACGACTTTGTCTACCCACGTTTTTAAGAAATAAATTTCACGTTACACATTATAATGACAAAACTATTCAGTCTGCCTTGATAGTAGGGAGTTCCAGCCCGGGTTGTGGGGTTCGATTTGAGGCCTGTTCCGTGCCCCCATAAAGGAGACGATGACCTCCACACACAAACATTCAGTGTTAAATCTAGTGTTTACGCTTCGAATCTTTGATCCCACTACTGTTTCACCAGAATGCCTTTAGACTCGTTATCAAATTTCACCAAACAGAAACCCCTTATTGCTGTGATCGTTTGCGAAGAGGTTTGAACAGACTTAACTCTTTATCATTCAAGCTGCCATTCCAGGGAAGTATTGTGCGGATTCACAATGAATTAGATCTGTCACAGTTCGGTCAGTTCGTAGGCTTTGAGGAATATAATCCACAAAATTATCGATCCTCAGCGAGCATTTTGTAGAATTACTGTAACGCGTTTATATTTCATATACTATTCGATAAGTTCACTTTTTGTTCACAATATATTGTGATGTATATATTAATGATAGAATGGGGACTGTTTGTTCCAGTTATAATTTTGTGTAATATATTTTAAACAGCAAGACACGTGTTTTTTTGCTCCCACATTACTAATTGGTAGTAAATTCGTATTTGAAAAATAAAGGCAAAAAAGGAAAAGCTATATTTGATTTTATTTTAATGCTTATCTTTATAACTACCATTTGCTAAATGCAAGGCATGTGAAGACGTGAACAAATAAATAAACCAACTCTCTATATTATATTGTATTATTAATATTTTTTAATTATGGATTCATATTTAAAAAATCTTTAGTATTTTTTTCGATAAATGTTTGTATGATTTTTTTTTTATCAATACGTTGTAATTAAAATTATTCTATTGATTTTGTATTACATTTTTTTGAAGCTACCATAAAATGAACGTTTTATGATGGATATGTAAAACTTACTATCATTACCTGTACTTATTAAAGATAACTCCGGTGTCAATCATCGTGATTCTACGGTCATCCAAAACTTTCGCCTGTCTGAACCAAAAATCGGATTGGTATAATGTTATTGTAGTACCATCTCTTTTGTTCTCAAATAGCTTGCTGAACTCAATGAACTGGTTGTCCAAGGTAGCTTGCTCCTCGTCACCCATTGTTGAAAAAAAGTCTTACCGCTTAATGTTAAGATGTACTATTGGTTGTGATGGTCGCTAAAAACAATAGATTTTTGTTTACGAATTGTCACATTATAGAAGACGTCCACTACCTATCTGAAGCATATAAAATTGCATAGTAAAAGCATATTACACTGCATTGAAAAGTCTATTTTGAGATGAAGTAAGCATTATTGAGCAATGCCGGAAATTTATTTATGCTACATTTAATAAATATTTCAAATTTGAACGCTGAACCACAAGCTTTCCGTAAAGTTGAGAACAAGAGAAATGGAAAAAGCATACATTTAAAGACTGTTGAAGAGAAAACTAAATTAGGCTTAAAAAAGTGAAAAATAATAGGGTAGTCCTAATAAAATCTTTGTTGATCACAGTGATTGGCGGCCTTAAAATTCTACCACCCCTTCATCAATAAATTGAAACAATACTTAAAACGGAGACCAACCACATGGTACCGCAGGATCATCTGACTTCTAGACCAAAAAAATTGTACTATTTTTTTTCCTTTTTTGCCTATCTGGATGGACGAGCTCACGGCCCACGGTTAAGTGGTTACCGGAGCCCATAGACATCTTCAAAGTAAATTTCGCTTAAATTTATTTCTCAGTTCACACCCGATACAGTTATGTTTCACTTACATTCACGAGCTATCCCAATTGAAATGTTCCTAAACTAATTTCCGACTCGTAAATTTTTGGATCAAAGGCAAAAATTCTGTGAAATTTGAGAATGCCATTGCAGGTGAGAAGTGTCCCAGCTGTGTGAGTGAAAATAGCTTTGAAAGCGTACAATGAAAGCCGATGTCAATAAAAGCTGCAGACGGCTTTGCACTCTGAGAACAACTCACAAAATGGACACTCGACTCTTCGTATCTCCGTTAAAAAATCCTTTTTTGTTTTTATTTCAGTTGAGAAAAAATAATTGTAATCCAATATTTTTATTTTAAATTTCAAAATAAATTTTATTTATTTCCTTAGAATATAATGCCACCCTGCCTATTTCTGGCGTGAAGCAGTAATGCGTCTCGGTTTAAAGGGCGCGGCAGCCGTTGTACTGTTAAGCTTAGAACTCATGTCTCAAGGCGGGTGGCGGCATTTGCGTTGTAGATGTCTATGGGCTCCGGTAACCACTTAACGCCAGGTGGGCCGTGAGCTCGTCCACTCATCTAAGAAATTATATATATGTATATATCATTTTGGTATTTATTCAAATTTCCGAACATATTTTACTAATAAAAATAATTTTTAATGAAAAATATATATACAATTTTTTTTCATATTAAATTTTTTTGTATCCTAAAACAGACTGAAAGAAAAAAAAATCAATTGAAGTTTTCATTGAAAGTTGGAAAAATATCTTTCGATATTTCTCTTCCAGAATTTTTATTTATTTATTTTTATTTATTTATTTATGTACACACAAAAAAGAAGACATAGTACAGAGTAATAGGAAAATCATATAAGAAACTTTTTTTACAAAAATTAATCCGAACTCATTTTCAAAGGAGACTGTCTTTCCTTTTTATTGTATCTGAAACTTTGGAATTTAAAATTTCTACATTCAAAACGTCTTGATTAGTTCGGGCTTTTGAGCGCGACTTCTAGAAGCGAAATTGTGCGAATTATTTTATTTCAAAATTACCTTCGTATTTCCATTCGTCTGCGACCCCCGAAGTAATTTAATTACAATAAAACGCGAGAATATACCGTAATATATATTTTTAATAATTCTTTCATTTTAGCTATGTAGGTATTATTTTTTCAAGTTTAAACGCCTAGTAATGGCTTATTAACCGGATAGCATCTATGAAAGTGAACAAGTGTGGGAAAATTAAATAAAGTCACCAGAAAAGGCTTATTCGTTTTTTTCCAAGAGTCTACTGAAGTCTAAATACCCGCTATTTTATTGCGTTGTAGTGTGCAACGCTGGCACGCATAGATTAAGTAAACATTTAATATCTAGCACGTCAAGTCGCGCTCGGGCGTCTTCGGCCGCGATCGGAGTTCCAGAATACGCGGGTTTCACTACATAGATGAGGATAGCCGATGTCAGTCGACAAAATTCGCGCGCCGATTTAATGTTTATCTTAAAAATACTAGGTATATAGTACGTAATATAATATAATTAGTATCACCTAGTGCCTAGCTTCATTTTCTCCGTTTCTTGTTAATATTATGATACTTGAAGCGTTTATAAAATAATGTGTTTGACTTATTTCTTTTTGTGTACAAATTTCTCGCTAACAGGAGAGTAAATAACAAACTACAGCATCATTATATCATTACACATCAAACGAAATGAATAGTTTTATTCCATTTCGTTCCAATTGAGTACAATTTCAAATAAATCAACTTCATCTCATTTCGCTCCATTTTACTTATAAGATAAATAAGTTGGTAAATAATAATTAACAATTATTAAAAATACGACATTGTACCAACATTGGATTCGCAAAAAAAAGAAGACACAAATTCCATGCGTCGAGTTCGTCTAGTTCGTCGAGTCGAGTCTAGACTGCTTTCTATAATTCGCAATTTTTGTACAGGCAGTAAATGGCTCAAGAGAAGGAAGATCCTAACTTCGGCATTCCATTTTGATATACTCAAGGACTTCGCAAGCCTTTTTGAGGAGAAGAGCCGTCGTCTGGTGGACCAGCTTAGGGCCAATAACGGAGAGGCAATTAGTTTATTACCTGTCATGAGTAACTACACTTTGTTTACCCTTTGTGGTGAGATGATCCGATACTTTTTTAATTTTTACTTCGTGTTGTTACATTTGCTTCACGACATAAAGATGGGCATTACGACACTAAAACAGATATTTAATCTGGTTCACTTGTTGTTGTCGAAACATAACATGAATGTGTAAATTACTACCAAAAAAGTGTAAAAATACCTCACCCAAAAATACTCAAAAAAATCTTTATAAAACACATGTATAAATAATTACAAGACATTTAATCAATGTATATTTGACTGTTGCTAATAACAACACAACAGCTCTTATCTATGCTTTCTCTGTGTTGCTAGAGCATAGAGTATAGACTTAAAGAACAGCCACTACGTAAAGTGATACCCGCTGCTTATTCATATAACATTTAATCCGTAGCCTCGCAATACTCGTAGCTAATTTCGTAGAGGCTTCAAATTCGTAGCTAGCTTAGTTTGTAAAGCCTTTTAAAATGTAAATTGTTGTAATAGGTTATAGGACTTACGGTTTCAATACAAATTATATTGTTTATTGTTTTATTCATGTAATAATATTGCAATGGAATATTTTTTGGATTTACATTTTTCTTTCTTCGCATTGGTGATGCCGTATCGAAATATTAATTAGGATTATAATACTGAGTTTCTATTGTCAACACATGTTGAATGAATAGTCTTCTAAATCTGGAAGTATTGTGCACACAGACGGCTGGCGTATTTTCAGTAAGGTAAGGTTTGAAGTCGTCGATAACACGTCCAGTGCATTTATATCTAACGATGCACCGGTGTTAGAATCCCGCAGGCAGGTACCAATTTTTCTAATGAAAATGTACTTAAAGTACTTAACAAATGTTCACGGTTGACTTTCACGGTGAAGGAATAGCATGGTGTAATAAAAATCAAACCCGCAAAATTATAATTTGCGTAATACTGGTGGTAGGGCCTCTTGTGAGTCCGCACGGGTAGGTCGCCGCCCTTTCTTTTTTTTTAAAGCTGGGGAATCCGTTTACGGATATCCGGTCAAGAGGGGTAGGTAGGTACCACCGCCCTGCCTGTTTCTGCCATGAAGCAGTAATGCGTTTCGGCTTCAAGGATGTCGTAGCCGTTGTAACTATACTGCGACTTTATAACTTATATCTCAAGGTGGGTGGCGCATTTACGTTGTAGTTGTCTATGGGCTCCGGTTACCACTTAACACCAGGTGGGCTGTGAGCTCGTCCACCCATCTAAGCAATAAAAAAAAGATAAGACTAGTCTATTGTACTACAGTTACAATCTCCATTTACTACAACCGAGGCTTGTTCCGAACATTTTCATTTTTTTTTTTTTTATTTATTGTTAATTTTGTTTATGCTATGAGTAAATTATCACGTATCTATTACAAATAAGAGCTTCTAATTTTTTTTAAAGATGAGCAGATGTATCGTTGCCGCTGATGATCCGGAATAAGCCGCTGGACCAGAACCAGCCTGCTGTATTGGAACACCATACACCGCTCATAGGCTGCTCCGTAAAAGTTTCGTAGAACTGCTGCCACGTAGCGCGTTAGAGCGCGGGTAGCTCCTCCGCAGGTCGCCCCATAACCTTCACCGGGGTGAGGTCACCGCCTACAATGGCCGGACCCGGAGAGAAGCGGTGCAGTTACCCGCCACAAAACTTGCATCAACCGGAAGCTGAGAAGCCCTCGGTCACGGCTCAACCAGTCCGCTAGGACCGGGCGCCTCGACTGTCCAAAAACTGGTTGAAGGGTTCGCCAAGCAGCGACACCACGGTTCTAGTATGGACCACCGAGATTGAAGCCTCTGCGTTCTAATCGTTCAAGGCTCGTCATGAGATACGTGACTCCTCCAAGCATTGGGGACCCAACGAGTGCCTCTGCATGTACGTCATCAGCGCAATCTACTGTTTTCATTTTAAATTAAATTTTACCCCAAATTGGGTAAAATGTAATTTGCGCAACATTAAAAGTCAGATTTTTAATGTTATTAATAATTTTTAATTAAATATTAAAATGATAATTAATAAATAGTTATATTAAATACAATTGTAGCTGTCTCTCTAAAATTAAACAATATATTAAATTATCTTTCTGTAAAAAAATCTGCTGAACGAGACAAGAAGAAGGCCTCATCTGAGGACTTGCTGCGTTCGCATTTTCACTTTTAACATTCTCAAGTAGTACTTTGGGAATCATCTCGTTTTTAGTCAGAGTGCGAAGAACGATGAATATCTCTTCGTCGATAATATTAAGCGGACTAACATTATAAATAGACCAGTATTCACTGGTTAATATTTATGGAATTTTAAGCCAGTGCTTATATTATATACCTCTAAATGGCTCAAATACGCTATGCTAATATCTTAAAGACATCAAGGCGACGTGTAGATAGAGCATAGATCATTCTTATTATTCAGTTTAATTCAATTTGTTTTAAGAATCCAAGTAAATAATACGAAGCATATTACTACAAAATTAATAAAGTTATAGAAGAAATAATATCAATTGGCTTGGGAAAAGTAGAACATTATTAATTTGATGAAACGCTTGACGGAAATATTGTGAACTCTCACGTAACTTTATATTGCTAGTTCTAGAACTCAATATGATGAAAATTAGATCGAAACTTACCTAATATTAATCTTATATAAGACAATAAGTTTTTAAGAAGGAAAACAAACTAATACCCAGGCGCTTATTTTTTTTATATAACTTGATGAAGCTTATCATTTGCATTTATGCTTTTCGAATACTATTTAAATTAAAAAATAGGTCCAATAAACAAAATATAAAAATCATCAAAAACTGTAACACCTAAATTAATAGTCAACAGATGATCACCGGAGAGCAAAATTAAGAATAACTAAAAAATAAGTCGGATGATAAACTGCACAATAAAGTCATCTCAAGGACTTATAAATGCATCCCGTATTTTTTTGTATTCTCCAAAATAATGAAGAAAACAATGTAAACTAATTAATACCTAAACACATCCTGTACACTAATGATTAAAAAAATAACAGCTAAATAATTTTAATTAACATTAAACAATAATTTAAAAAGAACATTGATAAAATTACCTTTAGACAAAACACAGGCTCTGAACATAATAATTCAAAGAACATCAAAACATGGTATATTCATATTATTATAAAGAAATAAAAAAAAACAATTAGAAACTCCTTTGATAACTATAATAACTCAATAGAACACCCCTGAAACCTTAAGACATAAAACAAGCGACAAGTATTAATAATTATGTCAAATAATTATAACACAATCTACCTGTGAAATCGTTTTTTTATTAAAGTAGATACAAAATTACATCCGCAATAAAGCGGTATTTTATTTAAAGAAATATAAATCTCAATTGGAATCAAGCAGGTTGTAAAATTCAGTAATTTGATTATTGACCAAAATTTTAAAACTGATGTTGAAACGATCAACTTAAAACAAGGTAAGAGTTATTGTTATTTAATTTAAATAATAGCTAAAACTAGATGATATACATTTAAAATAATCTATTTAGTTAAAAACAAAAAAACAAAACACCCATAAAAAGGAAACGAAACTAACAATCGATTTCATCTTTTTTTGTCCTATTGATATTTGTTATGATTTGAAGATGTGTGCAAATTTTCAAGTTTGCATCTAGAAATCGACGAAAATAACGCTCCAAAAACTCCGTTACATACAGACATACATACACATACCAAGGTAATAAGATCGTGTTAATTACACCAGTGAAACCTAGCGTACGTACTGCTGTAGCTCTCACTAATGTATTATATGAAAACCAATTGCTGAAATTATCCGCATTCAACACGTCAAAAGTAAATGGTAATATGAAATAGTATTCTGTGAAGTGCCAATAATAACTATATAAAGTTTCATGTGAATCCAATAAATCACACAAGAACGCATCGATTACGATCAAACAAAAAATGAATTTTAAATATAAAAACTAAAATATATTTTAAAGTAAATTTAGTTTTCCGAAAGACTGTCTTAATCGCTTTGTAGATACAATATTCTTAAGGCACGAGTCTAGGCAATATTTTAAATGGTGTCATTAATATTTAGATTAATCTACCTGGAGTAAATACTCCAGATAGCTTTCCGGGAAAAGCGATTAGTTAAATGCATTTTGTCTGAGCAGATCGGCTTCCTTTGTGTAACGGTGTGGTCCATCGACAAGCTTTCAGTCCCTATACGGGCTTATGTAAATGGCTTAGTGTTTCCATTTCAGACACTAATTAAGTTTTATCATTACATATATACCTATATATAGTTAGTTCATTAAATATAATTTTGAATTCTTAACACAAAATTTAAGTTACCTACAGTCTTTCTTGGTTTTTTATCCTATGTTATATCACACAACAACGCTCTAGATTACTTTTATTCAATAACATATGGGTGTAGTTTTTATGTTTAATGTATGTTAGATATATTGTGTAGTTAGTTTGAGGTGTTTTAAGACAAAAAACCAAAGTGCTTCTGTACGGAAGTTTTTTTTTATTGCCTTTGTAGGCAGACGAGCATACGGCCAACCTGATAGAAAGTGGTCACCGTCGCTCATGGCCGTAAGCAATGCCAGGGGCAGAGACAAGCCACTGCCTACCATTAAGTAAGAAGAAGAAGGACATGCCATAGCGCTCGGATAAGACCGTGGAGGGGAGTTCATTCCAAACCCGAATGGTACGTGGCAAAAAAAATCTTTGGCAACACACTGTCGATGAGCACAGCGGTTCCAAATAATGTGGATGAACTCTGCCCCGATGGCGGGAGGTGCGATGATAAAAAGGAGATGAGGGGATCATCTCGAATAATTCCTCAGAGCATTCCGTATGAAACATACGGTATAAAACCCAGAGATAACTGAAGTCCTTCCTTAGGCCCAGAGGTTTCAAGTGATCCGCGAAAACGAGACTATCGACTATCCGAACAGCACCTTTCTGTTTGAAGCCAAATGGAAGTAGCTGGTATTTGAGAGCCCCGGCCCAGAGGTGAGAGCAGTACACCATGCAAAGCTGGACTTGTGCTTTATAAAGCGCAAGTCTCTGCCCAGACGTAAATTACTGCTTTGCTCTGTTCAGGACTCCCAACATTTTAGAGGCCAATTTGGCTTTACCCCCAGAATTCCTATACTCGCGGAAAGCTGCAGGGGTACTCCTTGAAATTCCGACGCTGTGAAAAAAGGGTCATTCTTCGCAGTGAAGTAGTTGTTATTTGAGACCTCGGTCTGAGTATGAAAGCAGTACTCCAGATAGGACTGGACCTGTGAAGTCTTTGTCTAGACCTGAAGTATGCTTCGGTCTGTTAAAATAACTTAAAACTTAAAACATTTTAAAAACCCGACTTGGTTTTACCTATTGGAAGATCTCCCTATAATGGTAGCAGGGAAATAGTTAGGCCGGACGAGTAAGTATCATCACACTACTTATTGGTGCTGCGAAGTGGTAACCTGTTCCAGTTTGAAGAGCGGTATTAATGCCGCCACCTACTTTAGTACAAGAGGCCGATGCTCTATTGGGTTATACAACTAAGAATTTGATCTCTTGTATCAATGTTTCTGGTAACAATGATGTTCGGTTATGTATCGATTCCGGTTACCAATAAATACCAGTTGAGTTGAGAACCCATTCACGCATTTACGCAATAAAAAAATTGTATAAAAAATTGCTCCAAGTATGACATTCAAGATATCCAATTTTCTCTAAAGATTGTAAGGAATTGTACTCCCCGGAATTGCGGTATAATAAGAGAATACGTTTTTATTCGTATAGAATGCTCAAACTGGTATAAATATAAAATTAAATGTACTCCGGGCCTAATATTCACATCAGATACAAGTTTCAATCCCAAACTAAGCTCCTACAGAAAATCCGATCACACCAGCTTCAATGGTCATGCCTTCAGAGTAGCCAGTGTCAGCTATGATGCTGCATTCAAAAAGTTTGCTATCCATTTGCAGAGTTTTGTCAGATCGGAACATTATACAGTTACCCATGCAGTCTCTCTTTACTTAAAGTCCCAAGCGGCTCGCTACAGCGCGCAATGTAGTACCACCGTCCTCTTTAATCACCCAAAACAGTATGCCAATAGAGGCTGCCTACTATAGGGTCTAAAGTCAGACCTAAGTCTATAATGTACCCTCACGAAAGAGATCTTTTTTCCTTCTTGGCCAGCGGTCCTGGTCCAGCCTTGCCTCCGTTATTACCTCGACCGAGTTATGCCTCTGGCGAGGTTCAGATGCTGCTAGTTTTGATTTTGATTTATTCACCATGGTTCGCGGCCAAAAAACTCGGATTCACATTCACAGTGCACACAATCCGATGGTAGTGTCTCAATTATATGATGGTTTTTTAATGAAGCGAATGTATTTGTTTCCCTATAAAATCGGTAATGTGCGAAACTAAGACATACTATACATAAAGAAAACGGTCTTTTCTAGGTAGTGATTGGGAATCCATCGATTTCATGTATCTGCACTCTAAATTACTGCTTTGAACCAAAATATTATTATCAAAATTTCTATTAACTTTTCCTTTAAATCCAGACATCTTAAAAATGTCGAAGGGTGCACGCGACTGAATCGTTTCGCCTGTTACTATAGCAACCACTCTCTTTAGACACTGGAAACACTTGAAACTCAACAAAGATGCTGTTGACCTTGACCCGAAAAATCGATTTTCTGTGTCATGACGTATCAATTTTGAATCGATATAATTAATGGTACTTTTGTTCAATTTTCGTGGCATTGGCATGACTGGGTTTGTTGTTTGAAGTGCAGTTTGAAACATAAAAAAGGCTCAATGTGTATTTTTGAATAGACTTTTAAGGTGTTTTTAAAATATTTTTAATTTTGTTTTTATATATTTTATTCTTTTATTATTTAATAATAACTTAAAAGGAACAGGGGCACACAAAATATGTAGTTGGCAATTCTCGTTATTTATAAATAGCCAATATTTAAATAAAATATATTGCTTGCCATTCAATTGGAATACAATTAACGTGTGTCAGTTATCGCCCAACTTTTCGTACAATTTATCATCATCGATGTTAATCGATTATTTGATTATGTTAATAATCGGGAATTTCGATTTTCACTCGTTCGTTTCCTGTATTACGTATGTACATTTGTTTGGGACTCATTGATTTATATTCCAATTGAGTTAGTCTTTAATAATGTAACATGTGTTTTACTGCTGTGCAAAAACGTAGTGCGGCTTGGACGATTGATTTTAAATGCGTTATTTACTTAAGAACGAATATACGATGGTAGATTAATAACAGTAATCGAATATTTAAAGTGGCCGAATAGTTTTTAAGTGCACTTGTACTACGTGAACTCCCGAACTCGAGTCACTGAATTATAAAGATTTAAAATCGAATTTCAGAAAACAAGTGATTGGGAAACCTTTGTAATTTCGAACGGTGCGTATTCACATAGCTATTTTTAGTTAACGCGTAACACTCAGTCTAGTCTGCATTGGCTCTGGCTAATACTCAACATATTTAAACATGAAACTCGATAAATCTTTCAATAGCACGCGCATTTACACAGGTTCTTGTATACGAATGTATTACAAATGTTTTCTTTTTGAAATCTGACTTCTCGACATCTGAAGCAAAAATCGGATGAAATTTATCAAACAATTGCTAAAGCTACACGTTTATCTGTGTGTTTGAGTGTTTTTTAACACGCTTTATATTAGCTTCACTTGTATGTATGTTTGTATGTTTGTAACAGACTCTTTTAGATGCGATTTTGACCCACTTTAAACAGCCAGATTTCATTCAAACTTTGTAGACTTATCGAGGACCGATGACAATACACTAATTTGATAAGATTATTCCATTATTCCATTTGCAAAATAAGATTTTTGTCAATTTATTGAATTTTTATCTATAGTCGATAAGGCAGGAATTGATGTTAAAGTACTTAATAGTTTTAAAAACACGCTTTTATAGAAAATCTAACTAAAAAATGAAAAATAAATAATTGCTTAAAAAAACTAAAAAACACGCTTTATATAAAATTCAACTAAAAAATTTAAAATAATTTTTTTGAAATAAAATATATTTTACACTATTTTCAACTGAAATTTATTAAAATTTATTTAATATTTTTTTGTTGAATTTAATATTAAGCGTGTTTTTTTTATTTTTTTTAAACTATTATTTGTTTTTTTTTTGTTATGAGTAGAACATATTGCAATATTAAAAACTTGTTGCTTTTTTTCCCTACCCATTCGTTGGTAGCCTAAGGGGTTATTCTAGCTACGCCCGGATGGGTAGGTGAGCTCACGGACTCAACCTGAGAGAATTTGCTAACACTAGCCCCAGCAAGAGCAGTGCTTCGCAGAATCTACTACCGGAACGGAATAGCGATCCACTGAGCAGATCCGGTGAGAAACTCAGTGAGCTGTGTCTGTAGACTAGTTCCCTCGTCGAACTCTTACGACTCTAACGAGGACAGTGACCGATGCTTGAGAGGCTTAAAGCACCGAGAGTGAACCCAGGGGATCTGACAAATCATGTTTCAGGTGATGGAGTTTTGCGTTGCCCGGTCGCGGTCGGATAAGTAATTAACGGCGGCTACGATAACAGGGTTTTCGTGTCGCCCCGCTTTGTCGAAATACCGTTCTGACATTTCCATAAGATACTTACGTATCGGTACTCAATTTAGGTCGTCATGAAGATCTACTTTCCTCATATACCACGGTGTAACTTGTCGCGTTAGCTATCATAGATTAAGAGAATTTATCGAAAAACGCATAAGAATCAAAGGAACGACATTAGAAATTGCATTGTTACCGTAGCACGCAGTTTCTTACAATTTGATCCGCTGATGCGCGTGATTCACGGTTTTGCCTTAAGCGATGCTGGGCATTATCCGACATATTAGAGCGTGGTTGAATGAATCCAAAAAAAAAAAAAACCAACAAATATTTGGCTTAGCCCGAAATATGAATAATGATTTTCGTTGAAACAATTGGTACTTTTGCATAATTTTATTTACTATTTTATTAACATAAACGGATGATTCATCTCATTCACGAGCTTCTTCGTTAAATTACTATTTTACGATTTTGTATTCTTGATGAACGATAGTTAGACATAAAACAGATGGAATGATTAGTTTCAGCCATAATTTTATCGACTTTGTATTAACACAGGAAATATGTAACTAAGTGTACTAATACGGTATACAGTATATATAAATTGCCAATAATGTTTTTTTAACGTATTACTATAAATAATTTATTTTTGAAGCTACTTATGCACCACACAACTCGGTCTTCGGAGAGATCGTCCCTGCCCGGGCTTGTTCTTCCTGCCTTCATGGCAAGGGTGTCATTTTTGCTAGTATGACCAGTGCAACAAAAACCCACTTGTGTAAGATTTATGCATTCTTTGATATTAATGAGTTTCGCTGAAGTGTCAAACACCACCATATACTCGTAAGTTTAAGCTTTATCGAGCTATACAACGACTTATTACGGGTACGAATGGTAAATGATATCACCAGCAGTGATGCAGGTTCCGCTCTGATAGAGCATGTGCAAGAGGGGACTAACCGCGTGCTTGAGCAGTACCCATCTGCGGAGGTGGTGGTTCTTGGAAACTTTAACGATCACCATCAAGAGTGGTTGGGGTCCAAAACCACTGACCTCCCGGGTCGGGCTGCCTACGATTTCGCCCTGGCCTACAGCATCTCCCAGCTGGTGACACAGCCCACCCATGTCCCAGATATTGAGGGGCACGAGCCTTCTCTCTTGGACCTTCTGCTGACCACCGATCCAGCCGGATACAGTGTGGTGGTCGACGCTCCGCTTGGATCGTTTGATCACTGCCTTATCCGTGCTGCCATACCACTCTCTCGTCCTAGTCGTCGGACGACGACCGGGTATCGAAGAGTTTTGCGGTATATGTCGGCAGACTGGGATGGGCTGCGTGAATTTTACGCATCCTACTCATGGGGGTGGTTCTGCTTTTCCTCTACCGATCCTACCGTCCTACCGTCTGTGCGGACCGTCTTAAAGACGTAGTGCTCCAGGGGATGGAATTGTTTATTCCCTCCTCTGAGGTGCCCGTTGGGGGTCACAGTAGACCCTGGTATAACAATGCCAGTAGGGATGCTACACACCTTAAGCGGTCCGCATACATGGCATGGGTTGACGCCAGGAGACGTCAGGACCCTAACATCTCAGAGGAAATGCGGAAATATAATGTCGCTTCCAGGTCCTACAAGAGGGTTATTGCCAGGGCGAAGTCGGAGCATGTTGCTAGAATTGGCGAGCGACTAAAGAGCTATCCCTCTGGGAGCCGTGCTTTTTGGTCGCTCGCCAAAGCTGCAGAAGGAAACTTTTGCAGGTCTAGTCTCCCACCACTACGCAAGTCCGATGACAGTCTGGCCCATAGTGCGAAAGAGAAGGCTGACCTTTTGGTCAAACTCTTCGCCTCGAACTAGACTGTGGACGACGGGGGTGCCACACCACCGAACATCCCCCGGTGTGATAGTTCCCTGCCAGAGATCTGCTTTACACAGTGTGCAGTCAGGCGGGAACTCCGACTCCTGGATGTTCATAAGTCAAGTGGGCCAGACAGTATCCCTGCAGTGGTTCTGAAAACGTGCGCCCCTGAGCTGACGCCTGCGCTAACGCGTTTGAATCGCCTCTCTTATTGCGCTACCAGGGTTCCGTCTTCGTGAAAGACAGCCCATGTCCACCCTATCCCCAAGAAGGGTGACCGGTTGGACCCATCGAGCTATAGGCCTATCGCGATAGCTTCCTGGCTTTCCAAGGTGATGGAGCGAATAATAAATATACAACTCCTGAAGTATCTTGAAGATTGCCAGCTGATCAGTGACCGACAGTACGGTTTCCGTTACGGTCGCTCAGCTTGCGATCTTCTTGTATACCTTACTCACAGGTGGGCTGAAGCCTTAGAGAGCAAGGGCGAGGCTCTTGCTGTGAGCCTTGATATCGCGAAGGCCTTCAACGGGGTTTGGCATAAGGCACTTCTGTCGAAGCTACCATCTTACAGAATCTTAGAGGGTCTCTGCAAGTGGATCGCTAGCTTTTTGGATGGGCGGAGCATCACGGTCGTTGTAGACGGTGACTGTTCTGATACCATGACCATTAACGCTGGCGTTCCACAAGGTTCGGTGCTCTCCCCCACGCTTTTCATCCTGTATATCAATGACATGCTGTCTATTGATGGCATGCATTGCTATGCGGATGACAGCACAGGGGATGCGCGATATGTCGGCCATCAGAGTCTCTCTCGGAGCATGGTGCAATAGAGACGATCAAAACTTGTGTCTGAAGTGGAGAACCTCTGGGGCGATTCTCCAAATGAATTGAATTTGGTTTAATTCAACCCGTTAAAGACACAAGTTTGCGCGTTCACTGCGAAGAAGGACCCCTTTGTCATGGTGCCGCAATTCTAAGGAGTATCCCTGCAACTTTCCGAGAGTATCGGGATACTTGGGGTCAACATTTCGAGCGATGTCCAGTTTCGGAGTCATTTGGAAGGCAAAGCCAAGTTGGGGTCCAAAATGCTGGAAGTCCTCAACAGAGCGAAGCGGTACTTCACGCCTTGACAAAGGCTTTTGCTTTATAAAGCACAAGTCCGGCCTCGCATGGAGTACTGTTCCCGTCTCTGAGCCGGGGCTCCCAAATACCAGCTTCTTCCATTTGACTCCATACAGAGGAGGGCCGTTCGGATTGTCGATAATCCCGTTCTCACGGATCGTTAGAACCTCTGGGTCTGCGGAGGGACTTCGCTTCTCTCTGCATTTTGTACCGCATGTTCCATGGGGAGTGTTCTGAGGAATTATTTGAGATGATTCCATCATCTCGTTTTTACTACCGCACCGCCCGCCATCGGAGTAGAGTTTATCCATACTACCTGGAGCCACTGCGGTCATCCACAGTGCATTTCCAGAGGTCTTTTTTGCCACGTACCATCCGGCTATGGAATGAGCTCCCCCCTCCACGGTGTTTCCCGAGCGCTATGACATGTCCTTCTTCAAACGAGGCTTGTGGAGAGTATTAAGCGGTAGGCAGCGGCTTGGCTCTGCCCCTGGCATTGCTGAGGTCCACGGGCGACGGTAACCACTCACCATCAGGTGGGCCGTATGCTCGTCTGCCTATAAGGGCAATAAAAAAAAAATTAACAAACAAAACAATGGATATTCAGTTTTATATATTTCATGCATTTTTCATGTATTTCATGTATTATTTAGGCCTACAATTTTTCCGTTTACTTCTTTTCACTACTAATATTTTTTTCAATATTTGATCTAATATGTTTTGTTTTGAAATTATTGTTTAGTTAGTGGACATAGTTATAAAGATAACATGGTTTTAACGCTGTCTCTGGAACTCATCAATATGCAAAACGAAAGGTTTGACAATGAATGCGCTATCCCACAACGATTGGATGGATGAACGTAAAATTGCGCGGAATTCTCTTTCTGAATTCACTCATAAATACTTTGTAAACTGATTGCAAACCACCTTTGGATGTGCCTACATGTTTCATGTAGCATAAAAACAGTTTTCCGATAAAGGCCACAATAGGATACTGACAATGAAAAAAAGGACCACGCGAATAACGCTGATGTGAAACATGCACATCCCCCCGTGCACATATTTTGTTACAAATCTAAAGCTACGTCAATCATTTAGGTAAAATATTTTTTGTACTGTAAATCTACACGACAACACAATCTGTTTACGCTTGAGGAGATATTTAATTACCATAGCGTGTTTTGTTATAGTATAAAAGGAGAGTATGTTATTCATTGGTCATAATATGATCCTGAATAATTCTGTTGTTTGAGCATGAGAAATCAATAAAACCTTTTATAACATTCGAATTTCAATAGTTCATTTTAACGTATTACCAATGTCTGTTTTGTTAATGATTTTGCTAGCATACAGACGTAGTATTGATAATGGCAGTATACTATTCGGGGAGGATGCGAACATGATAATTATAATATATCACAGCGCTGCTTTAAAATATATTGTGGACATAATTATGATTTACCAATAAACCAGTTTGTAAACCATGTTTAACTTGAATCGGTACAAGTGTTAAATTCACTTCAGAAACATACAATTTAGTTTACTGATATTGCATACGGTATTCCTCATTAACGAAAGACGAGAGCTTTGATTTAATTAAATTGCATTCAAAATGATTGCCACGCATACTCAATGTGTTCATTAGTGACGTAGTTTAAGATGAGAGAAAATTTGAATTAGCTGAGCAAATTTAATTTGTTGGAAACATTACTATCGACCAAAATGTCGTGCCTACTTGTGCCATAAATTAGTTAACTTAATGACGACGTGGAATATGATGTCCTTATGTGTTCGATTCGAACCCAGCGACCTCGTGGCAGCCTAGGGCTACGGAAACCAGCACGAGGTGCGCGTCGAACATGTGCCGCGATTCGCGGCGCCGTATGTACTATTTTAACAAAATATCATGCAATCACTCACCGGAACCGATGCCTTCGTCTTCTCACGCCGTATCACTTAGGGAGAAGGGTATGGGGCAGGAATGGATAAGGATTAGCGATGATACCCAACTTTAGCGTAGACCGTCAATATACAGGTACCGTCCCGTTCGAGAAGCAAGACAAAGTGACAGATGTCAAATCGCGACGGCACCGTCAAATCGCGACCCGTGTTGCCGTGGTAAGAATTCAAAAACTAACGGATTGGTTTCGAACAGTCACCCGCCCGGACAGGTCCCCTACCTGTCCCTAATCAACTGGCAGCCGGGACAACGTTGTGACCGCTCGTTTGAGAACCGAGTCCCCGACCAGAACCTCTGCAGACCGAGGGGTCCCATCCTTACCGGGAAACAGATTAACAATGCGCCCCCTACGCCAACGCAGTGGCGGCAGGTTAGCATCCTTAACCAACACAAGGTCACCGACGTGAGGGGGACTGGTTCTATCCGTCCACTTAAAGCGCTGCTGGAGCAGATGTAAATACTCAAGGGACCAACGTTTCCAGAAATCTTGGGACATCTGCTGCAACATCTGGTATCGCCTCAACCGTCCAGGCTTGATATCCGAGAGGGGATACTCCGGCAACGCATTCAGTGGCTGTCCTATCAAGAAATGGCCTGGAGTTAACGACTCCAAGTCATTCGGGTCTGAACTGAGCGGGCACAACGGCCGTGAATTAAGTACCGCTTCAATTTTACAAAATACCGTAGTTAACTCCTCAAAGGTGAGCGAGGTTTGCCCTATCACGCGCATCAAGTGAGTCTTAGCCGATTTTACTACTGCCTCGAAAATTCCACCCCAGTGGGGGCATCCTGGAGGACTGAAGGTCCACCGAATACCGCGACGAGAGAGGGCCGTTTCAATATCCACCTGGTTATTGTTCAAGAAATTTACTACATCCCGCAAGTAACGGTCCGCACCTACAAAATTCGTGCCGTTATCGGAGCGTATCAATTCGGGTAAGCCTCGACGGGACACAAATCTATCCAAGCTCGCAATAAAGGCTTCAGTTGTAAGGTCGGCAACAACTTCAAGATGTACAGCTTTGGTTGAAAGGCAGACAAAGACGCACAGATAAGCCTTAATTAACCTAACATTCCGCAAACGTGAAGCCTTGATCATGAAAGGCCCAGCGAAGTCCGTACCAACTCCAGAAAACGGCCTCATCTTCTTCACTCTGTCTGGAGGCAGATCTCCCATCTGAGGCTGCATCGTAGACGCCTTAAGCCGATAACAGGGTAAACACCGGAAAAGGACGCTCCGAACCGTACGACGCCCTGACAGAATCCAAAATTCCCTCTGGAGGGATGCCAACAACGCATTGCAACCGGAATGCGAATTTGCGATGTGGCGATCCATCACCAACAGGTCAACTAACTGGCTCTTCTTGGGAAGTAAAAGAGGATGGCGCGCCGAATAAGGTAAATTTGAGTTACTTAATCTACCTCCCACTCGAATCAACCCCTGGCCGTCTACAAAGGGGCTAAGACGAGCGATAGCTCCACGAAGCTTAGGGCGCTCAGTCCTTAGCGCCTTCAATTCTGAATGAAAGCTGGTGGCTTGCACAACTTCAATTAATTTCAGCAGCGCCTTCTTCCGCTCGATGGGACACACAACAGGTGTCATATTGCGTTGAGACACCGACAAACGACAATTCCGAATAAACCTCAAAATCCAGGCGGTAACCTTAACCAGCTTGTCCAAGGAGCTATAACGGTTGATGAGCAGATCCAAATCCAACCCCTGAATCACTCCTCGATCCTCGAACTGCGCCGGTGCAGCCACGAGACCTGGAGGAACTTCTATGCGAGAGGGAGGCCACTGAGAAGCCTTCATGGTGAGCCACTGGGGACCCCACCATAACTGATGATCAACTATTTCCGATGCTAAGCATCCCCGAGAAGCGCAGTCCGCCGGATTGAGCTCACCAGGCACGTGTCTCCAGGTTAGAGGGACCTCAGAACCTTGAATCTGGGAGACACGGTTGGCCACGAAAACTTCAAGTGTATGAACCGAAGCCTTCAACCAGCACAACACTATCTGGCTGTCTGTCCAAGCATACACAGTGTTTTCTAAATCAATAACCGACCGTAAACTAGTAGCTGTATGGTTTAACAACCTAGTCAACAGAGCGGCACCAGACAACTCGAGCTTCGGAATCGTCATGCGTGTCCGAAGCGGAGCGACCTTACTCTTCGCTAACACCAACCGTATATCAACCCTTCCAGTTGAAGAAACCGTTCGCAAGTATACCGCAGCTGCGAATCCACGTTCCGAGGCATCCGAAAACCCGTGCAGAGACGCCTTGTATTTGCCCGCAGGAACCAGCTTCCGAGGTATTGACACGTGGTTAATATCAGGAAGAGACGAGAAAAAGTTCAACCAATCCTTCAATAGGTCACCAGCAATCCCCTCGTCCCATGACAGGTTAGCAGACCACAGTCGCTGCATGAAGCACTTCAAGAGAAAAGTGACAGGAGCGATCCAACCGTTTGGATCGAAGGTTCGAGCAATTGTGGAAAGCACCGTTCGCTTAGACCATACCTTTGGATTTTCCAACTCCACCCGATAGGTAAATTCGTCTTGAATCGGACGATATTGTATCCCTAGGACCGACAGCATGTTAGGGTTATCGACATTCTCGAAAAGATGGGGATCCTGTTGAAACTCCGTTGGCAAACCAGTCAACAACTCAGGACAGTTAGACAGCCATTTTCTCAACTCGTACCCGCCCCTGCTCAAAAGGCGGATCAGTTCATCCTTGCGTGATAAGGCCTCTTCGACACTGTCGGCGCCCGTACATACGTCATCGACATATAGGTCCCGTTCCAAAATGTCCGCAGCACGAGGGTAGTGCAACCGTTCCCTCACTGCCAGCTCCCGCAAAGAACGAACCGCCAAATATGGACTCGACCGCAACCCGTAAGTGTTCGTGTTCAGTTCATAAATTTTTATGGGCTCATCTGAGCTTTCACGCCAGAGAATGAGTTGATACCGCCTATCCTCCGGATGAATCACCGTTTGCCTGAACATCATACGGATGTCTGCCACGAAAACGATCTGGTGCCGGCGGAAGCTCGTCAGTATGTCTGAAATGTCCCGGTTCAGCTTTGGACCCGAATGGAGACACTGATTTAACGAGACGCCGGAGGAGGTCGTGACCGAACCGTCAAACACGACCCTAATTTTCCCGTTAGGAGTTTTCAAAACCGCATGATGAGGCAGGAAACAGTGCTCTGTAGCACTCCAATCTACCTTGGAAACCGACATGTGACCTAAGGATTCATACTCCCGCATAAACTCTACATATTTCTGCCGGAACACCGCGTCGCGCCTCATGCGTCTCTCCATTGACAAAAGTCTAGTCTCTGCTGCCTTCCTCGAACTGCCTAGCAGTGGGCGATTCGCCCGAAAAGGAAGTCTTAACAAGAACCGGCCCGAATAGAGACGACCCGTATTATTCTGGTAAAACAGCTCACATTCCTCCTCATCCGGGTTAACTCGATAAGCTGTAGGAGGTTCTTCTAGTTCCCAAAACCGTTGGACTACTTCCGAAAGCGTAGACCCGACCAGAAAATTGTCCGATTTCCTCGCAGCGACCGGCCGGAACGCAGGACCCAACAATACATGCCCTAATTTTGTGTCCATTGCAACCAAACCCTCCGCATGAAGAACGCGCTTCCCAGTCAGGAGCAGCTTCCCTAGTACATCCGCCCCAAGTAGTACGTCTACTGGCCCCGGGGTGTCAAACTTGGGGTCCGCTAGCCGTAAGTCTGAAGTCAATGACCGTATGTAACTGTTTACCTTCACCGGAGGGTGACGACCTATCACCTCAGGCATCACCAAAGCTGAGACTCTAAACTGTAAGCGAGGGTTGGGATTCGATGAGAAAATAAATGAAGTGTGACCGATCACGTCCGAAATTCTAACATTGCCCACTCCACGAATAGAATAAGAAGACTTGTAAATAGGATTGCCCAACCGTACTGCAAGGTTGCTCGACATAATACTGCCCTGTGCGCCGGAATCCAACAGAGCTCGAGCAAACACAGTGTTGCCATCCGAATCCAACACCCGAACAGAAGCGGTAGGAAGTAAAACAGCTTCTGGGGCTGGGGCAACACTGCAGTGAGCGGCAATTTCCTAGCGGGGGCCCGGGTCCCCGCTATCCCGGTCGGCGCGCGACGGAAGGTCGTAGCGTGCCAGCGGATCCCACGCTCCCACATAAGGCCCTCGTTTCCCGTCTCGCCTCATATACCTCCGTGTACGATGGCCAAACGGGCCAAACACTGGAGGGAGTCGCTCCAGCGTCGGCCGCTCCCTCAGCGGAGGGGAAAACCGTACTTCTGAGGGAAGGGGAGACAAGTGAGCAGGGCTACTCGATCCAGCAGGCGAACACGGCCCCGCACGGGGGGACAACGTGGCCACCCCGGCGTAGCTAGTGGGCATCCGCTGGCACCCGCCCGCAGTACCTAACCCGGCTCCTCCCTGCGAAGCTTCTTCCCGAGGGTCCACGCCGCCGAATTGGCGAGGGCTACGACCGGTGCGCTCACCGGTCGGCGAGGCTGGATGACTGCGTCCGGATGACCTCGGAGTGGCGGCAGACTCCAGACACAGGAGGGCATGGTGCCGACCGTCGCAATTAGGGCACAATTGTGGCTGTGGACAGACGCTCGCCGTGTGCGGCCCAAAACAAAAAAAGCACCATCGCCGCTGGGCAACGATGTTGCGTCTACCCCTGATGCGCGTCGACCGGAACCTCGGACAGGCGGCTACGTCGTGCCCGCTCTCATGACAGAAGGCACACCGTGGGCCTCCCACCGCTGCCATGAGCGCAGTCAGTCGTTGAGACGGCCCCCTCTTATCCCCTCCCCCTCCCCTCTGAGCAACCGAAACGGCGTGGCCGGAAGCCGGCACACGCGACCCAGAGGAGGAGGGTGGTGGCATAATCTCGTGTCTGCGACTTTCGGCTTCTAAAAATGCCAGCAGATTGGCCAGGGTAGGCAGTTCGTCCCTACCTGCGTTGTCCTGCTGCTCGAAGCGAGTGAGCACCTCAACCGGCAGCCTACCTGCAACAATATAAAAGAGCAGATATGACCATTGGTCTACTGGTAGACCCAGATTGCCCAAGGCCTTAGTGGCCACCGTAACTGGATTCAGTACCTCGGTTCTGATATCGGACGCCCGAGAAAGTTTGGGTATCGCAAACAGCCTGGCCAGCTGAGCGTCTACCAACCGTCGTTGATTTTGATATCGGTCGAATAGGATCTGGCGTGCCACCGCATAATTGTCGTTGGTGATAGGCAAGTGTGCCACCAATTCACCAGGTTCACCTCGCAGAGCACCCCGAAGCTGAGCCATCTTATAAGAGGCAGTCAAGTCCGACCGACCATGGACCAGGCTGTCAAACAAATTTATAAAGCCGACCCACTCGTTCAGATCACCGTGGAAGATCGGCAGGTCGATGGAGGGGAGGCGTGATATGACGCCTGACGAAGTTCCCGAACCTCCATTACCACCGGAAGGCGACTGCTTCTTAATATCGGCCACCCGTTGCAGAATGGCATCAGCGTACTCCTGACACTGGTCCACGTCAAGACCGATGGCATGGATCACCTCCTTCTCCACTTCGGACCCCAAAGCAACGAGGTCAGACAACCGATCGTACACTACCTCCAACCGTTCGTGCACCTGAGACGCCCTATCGAGCAATGCCGCATCCCTATCCGTTCTGTCAACCAAAGCATGAGCTGATGCGAACCATCGGAGCTCACTAGTCACCTTCCCGCGAATGTAGGACACCGACATGTTACTTGCAGTTTACAACCAGAACAAAAAAAATCAAAAAAAAATTCAAAAAAAAATCAAAAAAAAAATCAAAAAAAAATCAAAATAAAAATTCAAAACAAAAACAAAGGAATTATTTAAAGGAGTGTACGAGTGAGCCCACCAAAATATTCCTACTCCTAAGTATTTAGGTAACCTAGACCTCACCACTGTACCAAGGACACCCCAACAATAAGAACAAACTTAAAATTAAAAGTTATAAGATAGAAAATTGCTGATACCAGGTTTTGAGTTGTAACTAAACTCAAGCGCACCTGGCCTCTAGACTATAACTAGAAGCTAGTCACCAAACAGGACCCAATCAACAATTTACTATCACAAAGTATTCACACCGTTCAACGGGTAAGTCAAATAACAAAATTAAAATTAAAAATTAATTATATGATAGCAAATTGCTGATAAAAATTTGTGAATTAATTTTCAAACACTGATGGCCTCAGGACTATACCAAAGCCAGTCACCAAGCAGGGCCCACAGTCAGCAATCCACTACCACAAATTCAAACAAGTAATTTAAATTTAGAACAAATTAAAACAAATAACAAAAAATATATATAATAGCAAATTGCTGGTATAAGTTTTGAAATGACACTCATACACCGTTGGCCTCTGGACTATAACTAAGCTAGTCTCCAAACAGGGCCCAACCAGCAATCTACTACTACAAGTTCAACAAGTACTCCAGTTATATTCAATTACAAATGTGTTGCAGCTCAATTATACTAAAATATAAGTAGGAAGTGAGCTACAATCATACACAAATTAATAATAAATTATAAACCCAAACTGTAATAACATTCAGATTGTTACACACAATTATGCTTAAATAGATGTGGTAATCTACTGCTATGATGAGCAGAATTAACATAAATCTGTAGTAATAGTATGAAAATAGCTGACCACTGTAGCAGCTGTGTGCTAGGTCATAAACTCAGCCAGCACAGCTGTCCAACTCACGTACAATTAGTCAGCTATGCGCAGTGGAAGCTAATAAATCAGTCTTACTATTACTAACTATTACTACTCACTAATTTTCTTAACCAGGTGGATAGAAACACACTAAACGACCTGACCTAGGTCAGCAGAATGATAGTTTAAACAGAACCGAACCCTATGCCTACACTACTTCTGCTGACTAGTAACAAAATTAAGTGAGGTTAGACGTAAAAATTTTTACAATTCGTGGTAATTACTATAGATTTCACAAATCTAACCACGCTCTGCTACCAGAAATTGTTCGATTCGAACCCAGCGACCTCGTGGCAGCCTAGGGCTACGGAAACCAGCACGAGGTGCGCGTCGAACATGTGCCGCGATTCGCGGCGCCGTATGTACTATTTTAACAAAATATCATGCAATCACTCACCGGAACCGATGCCTTCGTCTTCTCACGCCGTATCACTTAGGGAGAAGGGTATGGGGCAGGAATGGATAAGGATTAGCGATGATACCCAACTTTAGCGTAGACCGTCAATATACAGGTACCGTCCCGTTCGAGAAGCAAGACAAAGTGACAGATGTCAAATCGCGACGGCACCGTCAAATCGCGACCCGTGTTGCCGTGGTAAGAATTCAAAAACTAACGGATTGGTTTCGAACATTATGAATTGAGACTTTGATTTCATGTCTTCAAGTAGCAACCTATATTTATATTACAAGCTGATGATATTACGAAAATTATAATTTCTGCGAGTCTCATTTTTATTACAAAGTGTTATTTCTTCATTGTACAAGTCATTCGTGAACATATTATTAGGTTAAATACGTATTTCTTTGAAAAGTTTTGTAGCTGCCAGACGAGAATTGGCACCGGTGCAGACGTATCACGAATACTTCTAACGATTGACGATTTATCGCAATAGATTTGTATAGAGAAAATAATCAGTCTTATTAGGGACTATAGTTCATTATGCGTCTTTACCTAAAATTATTTTGATATTTTGTCCGATGTCTGCAATACCTAAAAAAAATTATAATACTATGCTAAATATTAAAGTAGGTATTGTAGATGATTAACACTTGGTTAAAATCAATTACTTATGTACATGTGTCTGGTTTATTGTATTAAGTAATCTACGTAGTACTTACCTTGAGAAAATCCACGCATCAGCCAAATTAGTACGGAAAAACAGGTTTTCATACTAGACACAAAATTACAATATACATTATTGTTAAGTTATTGTCGTTCAGGGCAAAGTAGAAGGCACCAGACCGCGTGGAAGGGTGCCCATGTGATGGACCGACCAGATCAAGTCGGCAGTTGGCGGCTGTTTGCATGAGTGCACCAGGCTCACCACAAACCGGGAGGAGTGGCGATTGCTCGTGAGGCGTATAGCATCTGCCCACAACAATGATGCTGGATGACGACCACGACCGCTCTGACAAGAGTGATACGACATAACAAATTTTTAAGTTAAGAAGGACATGAGCACGATATCGCTAATGCAAATAGAGTTCTAATTAAAGTTGTCTATTTCATATTTAAAGATAATTGTCAATTGTATGTTTCAAAATCTGCTTTTCAATTGAACTTAATACACTTCAGTACATCTTTGTGAAAAGTACACGTAAATTAATTAACAATAACAAGGAAACTTGATGAAATAGCTTAATCCCTCACTCGCTTGTAACTGGTTGTAATTTCATGCATTTTGATCTGTTCCAATGGTCAGTCGAATTTGCACAACACAAAGCCCGTACAGACGGACATTCCTGTTGCTTAGCCAAGGGTGATTAATTAATGCATCGCCCGTCACACTGCTTTTCGGCGCATTACCTTGATCGTACTCAATTATTATTCAGGAAATCATGGAAGAAGAAGAAGCAACATTAGAAGGCCAGTTCCACGAGTTTTCTCGTCTTCTCGATAATAAGAGAGACGGTAATACTATGACTCTTTACCGTTCCGATTATTGGATGCGTCAGAGCAAAGTTCTAGATGACCGAAAGGTCACCATGACTGACACTGGAGTGCTGTGGTGGAAGTACTGGTGAGAACCACCACGATTTTGGTATTTTTTCGTTTTGAACATTACTTGAAACTCATTCTCATCCAAACTGTGATGAACTGTGTCTTCGTGTATTGCCATCGTGAGATTAGTACTATAATAGCATCAGTCTTGTGGAAGCGGCAAATGGCTGTGTTTCAACCCAATCCCTAATCACTACAAATTCAGAAGTCACCGTTTTGTCCCCCTAGATGGGAAGAAGATGAGATGTAGTTTAATCTGATTTACCAAACTTTTTTGTTTTATCCAGACTAAACAAAGTTCAAGTAGTGATGAACATGCTCGCATTCTATTCGTTTTTTTTTATCTCATTAGTTGTTTGAGTCCTGTTTTAATTCCAAACAGCTTAATTTCTTTACTACATTCGTCCGCAATTAATGTTCTTCATTTTATCAAAATTGCAACTTGCACATAATGACTTTTAGTATTTCCAACTGTGATTTCTCTTCTTCGTCGTTCCCTCATTTCTAAGAATCGCGATCACACGTATGTAAGTATTTCCATGTGGATCGGTCCACTGCGAGATAGAACGCCCGTTGGATGCTGCCCCCGTTGTATCCATCCCATGATGTCCCACAATTTCGATGGTGCCCTTCATGATACCAACTCTGATAGACTAACGAAATATTGCATTGGTGTTTCGTGTATAATTTGTTTTGTATTTGTAAATAATTTGTTTTTCAGCAAAACGGAACTAAATTGGCAGGAATGGTATAATTTTTTCACTGATCTGTGTGAACTTAAAGGATTAGATCAAGAATTTGTGGAGACTATGATGACGAACTGCGGTATACCAGGGTCGTCACCTGTTCTTATACCTCAGTATAGAGAGTTCTTCGACACATTTAAACCAAAAGAAAAACTGCCGTTTTGAAATAGTGTGATTTGGAAGTCTAATTCAGTAATTTGATTTTTAGCGATTGCTAAAAATCTTAAGTGATTACTTTAAGTTACATTATGTCATTATTTCAATTTTAAATATAAGACTAAAAGGTTTTTTTAATATTTTACATCAAGATAATTTACAAAATTCCATAAAAATATTATTAAAAAAAACCGATGAAATCTCATTTTATTATCAGAACAGTTAATGTTCAGTCTGATATTTAATTTTATTTATATGTTAATAAATATATTTCAATTGTTTTTAAAATACATGCAATGAGACAAAATAAATAAAGAAGCAGTAGGCAGCAGTTTTACCTCAATTACTATTTGGTAATGCTTTTGAAGAAATATTAGGCATTATATTTACATTTTTCCATCCACACATTCCATCTCTTTTCATCGACAGCAGAAAATAACGTTAGTAATGTGAAAATGCTTTTAATTTGAAATGAAATGTGTGTTTGAGTAGAAATAAACTTAACAAAATGTGAATTCTAAGAAACATATAGAAATTGAGATTGTACATTAGTGTTAGTTGGTGAGTGATTCCCTTCGTTTCATTTTTATTAGTGAAGTACTTAATTCATTTCTTGTTTTCTTTACTACGCTTGCTTTGCTATGCTTCCAATGCGTTAATTTAAAGCTGTTTCTAAATAATTATATATCTAAATGAATTTTCTATTTGTCCACACAGCTCTAGATAATATTTTAATGTTCATTTCATTCTAGTCTCATCAATTTTCTTTCAGACTCCCTGAAATTAAATTCGATGATCCTCTGGAACTAGTTTTAGGTGCGTTCTATGAAACCGTTGCAAGCACGTGTCAAATGCACTATATCATGAAGACGTTGACATCATTCACACCACCACACGATTCACAACACTAGCTGTTGTGTTAGTCAGCGTAAAGCTAGTAGCGTTAATATGTGCACACAACCGGAACTAAAACTCACCTTCCTCGTATACGAACTGGGTATATTTTTGAGTACATGACTGATTCTGTAGATGCGGGAGCGCATCTCGTTCCTTTGTCTCCTGCAGCCTCACGGGCGTTCCAATCGTGTTCGACGAGAGCAACAGGCTGTCGGTTATGACTGCAGAAGAAACTTTGATCATTATTGTGTCATTGAAAATCCTGAAGCGTTACATTCTGTTGTATCTGGAAAACGGTGTATCATAAGCCTTATGGCTAGCGCTGAGACATCCTTTAGTTCAAACTGGCTGGCTAGGTTATAATCTAATTATCATTACTTAAAAATGGTATGATATAAACTATTGAATTAGGGACTATTGAAAACACGTTTCTCCTCAATTCACTACTCAAAAAGAAGTGCCACATTGGTTCGTTTTACAGCAGTGAACCTATTATAAGGGGCTTATTGTGAAATAAATCCCTTATTGGGGACCTTAAGGGGAATCACAATAGTCCCGAAATATATATTTGTACAAACGTACATCTTGACGGGTAGCTCTCGTGAAAACAGCACGTGACTAAATGCTGTTACTTACTCTTGAATTCGCAAAATTTCCATGGATACTTTCGTACTTTTAAGCTCATGGCCTCTTGTTGGCGTAGTCCGTAATTATCGTGATATTTTTTTTTGTATTGGTGTCGTGTATTTCGTTAGTACGATGTGTTTCATATTAAATACGAGCATCAAACATTATATATAATTTAAAATAGGAAGCGTATCTGTTTTATCGAAGCGTGATTATTTTATTGAATATGGACACATTTTAAATGCTTATGGAATTTTAACAAAAGATATTTCGCTGAACACGTTGACAATGAAAACATAAAATATGATGATATGTTTTTCTCTATTGTTTGAGTTTCACGAATTTTACAATGAACAAATAAAACCGATACTGAAATGAGCAGCAATGGCACATTTCCGAATCGATTAAGTATACAGAGTGTGTAGTAGTTTCATGCAAAACCTAATTTATTAATTTTGAGCTATTGAGTGACAGCCCCAATTTTATCAAGGCTATTCATTCAATTAAACGCGTCAGAAGGAGATAGACATTACATTAACAAATTCAAGGGTTGACAGAATAGTTTGTTCATAGGAACATAATATATATTATTGTCAAATCGATTCTTTTATTAGAAAACTATCTGCTGTTTTTACTAATCAGACATACTTGTATACTGCAAGCAAACTAGGTTATTCTTAAGTGGTATTAGTAATAGTCGTGGTACTACTTTCATATAAATCTGCCAAATCAAGTAACACTTTCAGCACATTAAATAATTATTAAGTAAGTGCTTTAATTCAGTTCTTCGATTTCGACTAATAGCATATTATGGTTCACACACGCTTTAGTACATAAGATTGATCGGTGAAATCACGGCCTATCTGACGTTAAGCGGTCACTGGAGCTCACATATATCAATATAATATATGCATATAGCATATATTAACGTAGGTATTAATTAAAGCGCTAGTTCTAAGTCTCAACTGTAAATTATAGAGGCTAGCACTTTTTTAATTGTATTTTTTTGGTCTGATTTATTATAGCCGTTCTGGTCTGACGAAGTAGACGACTTTTTAGCTTGATTTGTTTACTGGAACAATGTACTAAATACAGATATTTCAAATAAACACAAGTAAGCGTGTATAAAAACCCTTCGGACAATAACCTTTCAGTGTAGCCGAGATGCCATAGTGGTGAGTCCTAAAATGTATAAGGACTTGTTCTTGAAATCACGACATCGATGAAAAATTATAGGAAAATCTACTTTAAAAAAACAACCGGAGAATATTATTTTGACTGTGTTAGCTATAAATAAGGCTCTTGTGATATTACGATGAAAGACCAAGACGTCTCGAGAAAATATGATTTTTAAAAAGCATCATTTTTCGTCACAAAGCTCGTTTATTTGCGAACTTTACTGAAATGCGTTCTAACATAGTATTAATGTAAAGAGGAAACGTTTTTAGAAAGATGTGTGTTTACATCGACCCATGTAATGAATTTATGACGAGGGCGATGTTTCGTAGTATTTCCTCAGTTTTTTACTATGAAAAAGAGAAAAAAAATTATGAATTACGAAAAAAGTCACTAAGCATTTAAAAAACGATGCACACGGATTAAATTTGTCATTCATTAATGGATATTGTAAAACTAATTAGCTGTTAGCTACATTATTCTCATCGAACATATTATCTCGTTACTCAATTTTCTTATTAATATGATATTTAAATGATACCCTTAAATAAATCATTCTAATCACCATCACTGGTGGTAGGACCTCTTGTGAGTCCACGCGGGTTGGTACCACCGCCCTGCCTATTTCTGCCGTGAAGCAGTAATGCGTTTCGATTTGAAGGGTGGGGCAGCCGTTGTAACTATACTGAGATCTTAGATGGGTGCCGCATTTACGTTGTAAATGTCCATGGGCTCCAGTAACCACTTAACACCAGGTGGGCTGTGAGCTCGTCCACCCATCTAAGCAATAACAAAAAAAAAATCTACCTAACTTAAAAACCAGGAATCTTTCAATATGAACATTACTTGTGAAAATTTTCGTCACACCCGTATATACTAAAAATTACAAACATTAACTTTACAAATGCTGTCAGTATTAGCTACAGAATCACCAAACATTCCTTATTTATTTATTTACTCTTCTTCTTTTTACTTATAGTTTATTTTACATGGCTTTCAGTATTTAAATTCGTTATTACAATAATATTGCAGTTAAATCTATTAAAATACAGTTAATTCTCGATGCAAAAGAAATCCATCCACCTTGTAAGTAAATTCGAACCTTATTTCTTTGGGTTATAAAATGTGTATCCTGACATCGTCAACTAAATGAAGCGTCAACGAAATTTGGACCCTAAGCTGTTTAACTTTTAAGAGTGCTTTTCGAAATTGTAAAAGGTGAATTTGATACTATAATTGACCTTAACCGCGTTAGGATAAGAGACTTTCAAGTACTTTTGTCCCATTAACCTGAATATCTTGAGTTATATCGTAGAATCGGGCCAGTAAAGTACAATTTAGGAAATCAAGACAATCTATTCGACTTACAAGACATTACAGCAATCGTAAGAGAAATACTATACATTGAAACACCTCATTAAATCACTTATTAGTTTGTAGTTGAGTTAACATTAAGCATATTTTATTACCATTTTTATAAGATTTACAACAAAAAAAAAGGTTGTATGATACTCGTAATAGATGTGGGTTATATGATAATAGATTCAAAAAATATACATGCCAATTGAATGCTTGTTCGGCAAGTCTTTTATTTATCTAACGATATTTACTTCCAAAAGGTTTTTGTATTTTCATTTGTCAATATAAAATATCCTCACAGACAAAAAAGTTATCCATTAAGTAGTGTAATAGTCGAAATCCGAAATTCAAGTCGCCTCTGGATAACACATTAAATTTCCACATAAACTGCAAGTTTAACACAAGAGAAACCGTCCAATTAATAAAGACATTTGATTCCCACAGTGGATCTGTAGATGAGGCGTCTTCCTAAAATGGACGTTTAAGTGCTCGTTTGTAACACATGTAATCTACCTATCAGTAACACATCGTAATATCGTTATTTTATTTTGCACGTGTATTCAGTACTTTAAACGTAACTGTGTCTTGACTTTAGATCCGGCATAAAAATCGATTTTTATTATCATTAGCAATAACATCATTATTTATTAAAATCTCATTGCTGTACAGAATGATTAATATCAACAATGATGTTTATGATTCATAGCAGTTGAAGAGTCCTCGGCGATGGGGACCAGCTCGAGGGTGTGGTCTTGACAATACCCACATACTATCAGATAGATCGTAGGCCCCGTCAAGCAAGCTTTAGCCAGCTTTAGCTTTATCTTCGCTACGAAGATGAATTTGGAATTAGTTTAGAAGCGCAAAAAAAAAAAAAATTTTTTAATTCTTATATCGTTCGTATCTAATGCCCATTACGTACGTACCTACTGGCCTTTAATACGTACGTATCTTGAAACTCTTTCAGACATCGATGGTCGAAAGCTTGTTTAAACTTCACTCGACTGTTACATTATTTTGAAATTTAAATTTATTTTATTTTACATTATGACGAATTCCATGAGCTGCTTTCGAGTCGACCGTACTTTATCGACAAATAAAAATCTATCTATAAACAGTTGGCATTGAAATAAAGTAAACAACCCAACCTTTGATTAATTAACTCCCAACATGTCATTTGATATGCGCTGCAATTAATTTATCCAGAACACGGTGCACATTCGATTGAAGTCTGTTTGAAATTAATACTGTGTTTGCATTAGTTGCTGCGTTGATGTATATTTTTTCCTTCAGTGAATGCAGACTCAGCGCATATCGTTTAATTAAGAACTAGTGGTCCCGCAATAGTCGAAATTCGACTATAATTAATTGGAATTGTAAGTTTGTACACTATTATGATTGTATTTTATACTTCTATAATCACAAATTTCACCAAGACTACACTATAAAAAATATTAACAAAGACAAAAATAATGAATCTATTCTCAATCTGACAACAGACGTCAAGAACAAAAGTTTGACAATAAATACTATGCATGCGTGTGTGCGTCAAATACATGGTATGTAGTATGTGTAATGTTTTCTTTATTGACTTAATGTACCTTTTATGCATTATTTAAAAAAAAATTAGCATTGTGCACTTCTTCTCTATATTCTCTATAAGTGTGGAAATTTTCATACTCCTCCGTCCGCGCAATTTTCGTGAAAAGTGATACAAAGTTTTTGCTTCACGTATTAATATATAGATGGTTACCGTCACTAACATCAACAGCAACAGCAAGCTCCATCTAGAGACACGGGATAAGAGCGTTGCCTGTTAAATAGAAATTAGAACCATGCTTACACTTCGACCAGATATTGCTTCGCCGCAGAGATTGGCTGTTATTATGTGCCACTAACTTTTTCTAAATTTATTGCAAAATACCCAAGATATATGAATAATTATAATATGATTAGCCTGAGCAGAGAGTTGAAGATATTAAATCTATATAGGGTCTTCAGGTTAATGTTATTCCTCAAAATTTTGATGTATTCTTGATAGTGTTGAAACTAAGAGTTAATTAATGATAGAAAATGGTGCGCGTGCAATTTGGTGCAAGTTAAAAGAGTGAAACTTCTTTTGCGGTGTGTAGTATTGTGGTTTTTCTCGTTTTTCATCCTTCAATCAAATTTCTCTTGTAATAAGGGATGCCTCTTCACCATTTATATTTATTTTAAATTACAAATAAAAATATATTTTTTTTAAATGTTGCGTAATAATTAAAATTTAAGATATGTTACTGCTATCTATAGGAGCAATGGGAAACTAATAACAAGTTTAGTCGTCTGGTTGGTATTAATAATGTATTTTACAAGTTACACACACAAATATAAATACGAAAAAAGTTTTTATTTCAAACAAAATATAGAAAGAAGGAGACATTAAATAAGAAATAGTCCAAGCAATAGTACAAGCAGGAACTCGGAACAAGAAATATTAATAAAAAAGGGCGTAGCACAAAGGTGACACAGGATGCGCGCTCGCAAGTCAGATGTCGACTAGTGGCGCTGGATCGGTAAAAATGCGACGACCGGTTCGTCTACGCAGCAATATAGTTAACTTATAGCGAAATATTATTGCCGCCGCTATACTGCAGCTATCGCCTGACTATGCTTATAATTTAATTTTGTTTAGTGTAAATAATGTTTTCATTGATTATGTATAAATAAATGAATTGATATAAAATAAATTATGTATGTATTGTTGTATAGTGTAATTATAATAAAATATTATAAAATAAATAATTACATGTGAGTAACCACCCCCACACAAGCCATCTAGTGGTCGACGCCCGTGAACAGATTGTGTATAAGAGAAACGACCTAGCTCGCTTTCTCCCTCTCTCCAAGGTCAAGCTGTTCGCGAGACGCTCTGTCTATTTTCTCAATCTCGCTCGTTCTAAATTGTATCTTTTCTCTCTAGCCGTAACGAATCTGTCGAGAGTTAAATTTTACTCTCAACGTGCCTAAAGAAGTTTCACTTCAATTAATTTTTATAAAGACCGAGTGTTGCACAGGTGAAAAGTAGTTAGTAGGTTCGAAATCTCTTTAATTGTTGGTTGGAAGGTTGGTGTTTGCAATCACCGAGTAGACGGCAGCACCGAGTATACGGTAGTACTGTAAGCCTGAATACTTCCAGCTTTTCCAGCCCGCCGCAAAAAAGGGAAAGATACGCCTTTATGATTATAATGTCAATTAAATTAATTGGAGAAATGTTGTCACTTAACTGATGACGGCACGGATATTGTTAGCACAGTGACAAGGTGTGGGGCACGAATGTTGACATGATCTCAAGGTAAAGAGAGTGTTATTTTTTTATTGTCTGTTTAGGCAGACGAGCATATGGCCCACCTGATGGTGAGTGGTTACCGTCACTCATGGATGTCAGTAATGCCAGGGGCAGAGCGAAGCCGCTGCCTACCGTTTAATACTTTCCACAAGCCTCGTTTGAAGAAGATGTTATAACACTTGGGAAACACCGTAGAGGGGAGCTGATTCCAAAACCAGATGGTTCGTGGCAAAAAAGATTTTTGGAAACGCACTGTGGATGAACGCAGTGGCTCCAGGTAGTATGGATGAATTCTACTCCGGTGGCGGGCGATGCGATGGTAAAAGCGAGATGACGGTATCGTCTCAAGCAATTCCTTAGAGTACTCCCTGTGGAACATCCAGTACAATATACAGAGGGAAAGAAAATACACATGTTAAGAAAATACATACATGCCTTACTAATTGCAATACAAGATATGTTCAATTCGTTCACAGAAACGTACACTGGTGGTATTCTTGATGGTCCCTAAAATCATAAAAAAATACTATGTATATCAAAATTTTACATTTTACAGTACCTTGCACTAAGTCTGTGGTAATTAAAAAACTATTTTTTACTACTGGACCTACCAGACCTAGTTTTTTATTGTTTAGATAGGTGGACAAGCTCAGGGCCCACTGTGGTGTTAGGTGATTACCGGAGCCCATAGACATCTACAACGTAAATGCCGTCAACCTACATTGAGAAATTAGTTCTAAGGTCTCCATTTTTACAGTACCACCCTTCAAACCGAACCGCATTACTGCTTCACGGCAGAAATAGGCAGGGTGGTGGTATCCACCCGCGCGGACTCACAAGGGGTCCTACCACCAGTAAATAATAATTTATTTTAATGAAGTTTCGCCATCTTCCTCTGTTCTCGGCGGTGTATGGCGCCGTAGACGGTCAACGTAATCTAACATCGTGTAAAATATCTAACGCCCGAAATATTAATTTTCGTCATCACTGGTGCTAACACGTGTGTCCGCACGGGTCGCACGCTAGGTTAAAGCTGATATAGCCTCTCAAGGCTATCAGTAAAGGTAGGAAAAAAAAGAAGCAATCCAAATGCATAACATTATAAAATTGAAAAGTCGTCGGTCACAGTGAAAACAAAACATATAATACAAACTTTATTGCACAATCATAGGTCTATGAACGTTACGAACACTAAGCTATAATATTTAAATGTCAATAAGAAACCAACTGGAAACATTGAATCTTCCAGTTGGAATATTTCTGAAATCAGACAGACTAGACGGTCTCACTTTGTAGTACTGATATTCGAACCGAACAAGCAGTTTCTTATTCGAGTACCGACAATACTTTTATTAAAAACTAGCGGCCCGCTCCGGCTTCACTCGGATCTTTAACAACAATTTCAAAGATATTTGACGTTTTATTTTTTTTAATAAAAGAAGACTTCTTGCTGCGTATTTATAATAGTTAGATATATGCTGTCGCGACACTTTTTGTAAATAATCAAGTGTTCTACAAAGTCGTAGTACATTATTTTATTCTATCATCAACATTTTTCGCAGGACACGCGTAAAGAATATTTTAGATATTTTTTTTACACCTTGGGTTACATTATTGGAGTTTTAGTAAGGATCCAAAATTTTTTTCAAAAAATATTGTGGCCTATTTCACTGAGAAATAGTGTAGCTTCCAAACAGTGAAAGAATATTTTAAATCAGTTCAGTAATTTCGGAGCCTATTCAATACAAACCAACAAATAAATCTTTCCTCTTTATAATATTAGTATATAAGTAGATAGGTGGAACTATAACTTTGTCTTCGTATTCTGTCTACAGCGTGCTCTAATGTAATAAATCAAATCCGTAACCATTATTAACACACGTCTAATCTAAAGAGACCTGTTAATTCCAAGAGATAAAATTTTAATTCAACAAAGCTAACGTAATTGAACAAAGTCTTAATTTATTGAAGTCAGCAAAAATACGTATCGCTTTGAACAAGTAAGCGAATTGTCAATCCGCAATGTATGAACAACAAAAATAGGACAGTGGTCTTGATTTACATCCCTATCAATAATAAGTTTTGATGCTGTTTCATTACTTGCAAAATGCATTTTAGTTTTATTAGTCACGAAAAAGTCCGGTAGCCTGCCTTGAAAAAAATTGTTATAAAATCCAATGTCAGCGCTATTTTCCGGATCCAATTGTAAATATGGAAGAATGATATACATGACATCAATACACTACTAGAGTACAAACCCATTTTATATTATTGCTTCCGCAGAATTACCCATGTGGTCTATTCTATATATTGCGTGGGTAGATACCTGATTCCATCGGTGGAATGGAAGATATGTATTTTGTCTCAAGCCTTAAAACTATTTTCATACTAAACTTCGTCAAAATCGATTCAGTGGCTTCAACGAGAAAATGAAAACGCGTGTATCGAGTTTAGAATGCAACAATTTTCTAGCTTAATTGTTTTGTCACAAACATTATCTCCGTTTTAAGCGCCCTTTGCGGTTTAAGCACATATGGTAGGGGGCGAGATCGGGAGATTGGTGGTTTTAACCAAACTGTTGGAGTTTGTAAGAGTTTTTAGTTTGTTAGTAACCTCACCAAGGAATTGTTTATCTGATACAGTTTTTTATTCGTTTAATAAATTTCATTGTGCTATTCATATATTTCGCGCTGTATGTATTCCGACCGCCCCCAAACGTATATAAAGATGAGGTAGTTAATGGTTGGCTGGAAACGGATCGTAAATTTTACTAAATTACCCGTTTCAGGAAGTTTTGGGCCGGGGAAGTAACGCCCCTTAATAATTTGGAGTGTTCCCACCCCCATTCAACGCTTATTCGAATGGTATTTTGACTTAGTAACGAAAATAAGACGGAGTACTGGAACGAGAGGTTATGTTAAAAAAACTTTATTTAGTTTCAAATAATATGTAAGCGTAAGAAATGATTTTCATTTATATTTTATACTAGCGACCCGCCCTCGCTTCACTCCGGAAACTGTAATTTATTATTGATTTCTTCACTATTTAATGGATGTTATTATACATATAAACCTTCCTCTTCAATCACTCTATCTATTAAAAAAAAACCGCATCAAAATCCGTTGCGTAGTTTTAATATAATAAATACATAGGGACAGAGAAAGCGACTTTGTTTTATACAATGTAGTGATGAAGATATATAAAAAAAAATTAAACAGTTTTTATCATCCGTCTTGAATAATAAAATAAATCATCTTAGATTAAGTATTATTTTTATCGCGTTGAGAACTTAAGTTCTAAATAAACTTCAAAACTAAAAGATTTAAAATTTTGATATTTGAACCCTATCAATCATTCTTTATTGTTAGATCTTATCAATTCCCAAAGTAGTCATTGGCTATTTTTCTATAATATGAATTTGAAAATATACGAACAATAACTGATAGCATTAATTCTTTTGAAAATAATTTGATCAGTGTAAATTTAAATTGTAGAATTTAAAATTATTTAATGAATTTCAACAAATTAAACTGTCTTATTAAAATGTAACTTTTTGGAAATAACACTATAATACTTTTTGTTATTATTAACGATATAGAATTGTATTCTATAATTTATGAATACAACATTTCTTCAGAAACGATGCAAATAGAAAATATTTTAACAATATTTAATTAATGTCATGTAGGTTAATGTTCGAAGTTGTCGTGGCCTAAAAGATAAGACGCCCGGTCTATTCATAACGTGCGTTGCGACTGTGCCGGTGTTCGAATTCCGTAAGTTAATACCATTTTTCTACTTTAATTTTTTTTATTGCCCTTGTAGGCAAACAAGCATATGGCCCACCTGTTGGTGAGTGGTTGCCGTTGCCCATGGACTTCAGCAATGGCAGGGGCAGAGTCAAGCCACTGCCTACCGTTGAGTACTCTCCATAAGCCTCGTTTGAAAAAGGACAAGTCATAGCGCTCGGGAAACACCGTGGAGGGGAGCTCATTCCAAAACCGGATGGCACGTGGCAAAAAAGATCTCTAGAAACGCAGAGAGAAGTGAAGTCCCTCCGCAGACCCAGAGGTTCCAACGATCCGTGAGAACAGGATTATCGACAATCCGAACGGCCTTCTCTGTATGGAATCAAATGGAAGTAGCTGGTATTTGGGAGCCCCAGCCCAGAGGTCCGAATAGTACTCCACGCGAGGCCAGACTTGTTCTTTATAAAGCAAAAGTCTTTGTCCAGGCGTGAAGTACCGCTTCGCTCTGTTGAGGACTCCCGGCGTTTTGGACGCTAGCTTGGCTTTGCCCTCCAAATTACTCCGAAACTGGACATTGCTCGAAATGTCGACCCCAAGTATCCCGATACTCGTGGAAGGTTTCAGAGATACTCCTTGGAATTGCGGGTTTCAGGGATACTCCTTGGAATTGCGAACATTTACGAATTATCTCCACGATTAAGGAATGAAATCGTGTAATAAAAATCAAACCCGCAAAGTTATAATTTTCGTAATTACTGGTGGTGCGGGCTCTTTTGAGTCCGCGTGGGTAGGTATCACCACCCTGCCTATTTCTGCCGTGAAGCAGTAATGCGTTTCGGTTTAAAGGGTGGGACAGCCGTTGTAAATATACTTGAGACCTTAGAACTTATATTTCAAAATGGGTGGCGCATTTACGTTGTAGATGTCTCTATAAGCTCCAGCAACCACTTAACACTAGATGGGCTGTGAGCTATTCCACCCACCTAAGCAATAAATAAATAAAAAGACATAAGTAGGCCTCAAGTCTCAAGGTGAGTGCAGGACTCACGATGTGATGTCTGTGGGCTCCGACTATCACTTAAGACCAGGTGGGCCGTGTCTCGAGTATCCGTCTAAAAAATACAAACTAAAAATGAACAGTAGTCATATCATTAAGCGACATTTTTGCAACTTTATAGGAAAACCTTTGAAAAAAATATCTTAACAAAAGAACTTCTTGAGGTATTTGAACGGAGTAAACTTAATTGAAGTTCAATTAAAAACATGCTGATGCTGTTAATACCAAATAATATTCACCCATAATTACAAAAAGAAATGTCGCTTAAGCGAAATAGCTTTTCACTCCTCGATATGATGTAACTGTTATAGATTAATATTAATATCGCAGTAAAAACTAACTACCCTCGACTACAAAATATATCAGAAAAAAATAACACAATCAATTTTTATTTTCTTATATTTGCAAGGCTTATTAGTCCCCTAGAGGCGAGCTTAAGCGACCGATTCGCTTGAGCCCGCAACCGGGAGTGCAGGTTGCAGGCTCTGTCTGACGCGCATCACGTCGGACGAACTGCGCATGCGTGAATATTAGGCATCAAACGCAAACTACACTTGTGCAGCTAACTTAATTCCGTCTGGGGCATCTTTTGAATATGGCGGGAACTATGCACATTTTTAAAATTACTAGTCGTCCCGCAGTAGTCGAAATTTGACTATAATTATTTTTTATACTTTGCGCACAAAACAAAAGTTGTACACAAGCGGACTTAATGCCATGGGCATTCTCTTTCAGTCGACCATAGGGTGGTGCAGAGATAATGCATGGTAGGTGCATTAATAAAAGAATAACAATAACAACAAAAAACAAAAAAAGAACAAAATCAAAACAAAAATTTTCCTTAAAGTAACATCTCTTCCTTAAAGTAATTAATTGAAATTGTAAGTTTGTACACTATTATGATTCTATTTTCAAAGACTATTATATTTCTACTAGCTGACCCGGCAAACGTTGTGTTGCCTTAAATAAGTTTCTAGGGAAATTCTACTGTAGAAAAAAAACCTCCTTTAACCACATAATACCTCATTATAAACAAAAAAAAATATCCAAAAAAATTCACTTAGGGGTATGAAAAACAGATAGTAGCCGATTCTCAGACCTACTGAACATACTATTGATACACAAATAAAACCAAAAAAACATGGCTGAAAAATGTATAGTATTGTATAGCTCTCAAATATATTAGGTGTATAATCTATTATGTATAGTGAGTACGTAAGACAGGAGACCGGCTTCGTCCTCATCCCTACTACGTGATGTTTGCTGGATGAGTGGTGACACCTGGCGGGGATAGCTGATCGATTGATAGTTGATCAGTAGTCGACCGCCGAGGGCGGGAGATCAAATTCAATTTAAAAAAAATCAATATAAAGGAACTTGATATTATAAACTCTGAATAAGAATTTATCGTACTACAATTATAATATTTGATTGCCATCTTGCAACCTTATTGCGGATCTGTGCATAGAATAAAAAAAATATTAATCGGAATGGAAAAATAGGGGTTGATCGTATAAGAGTGAAAATTTAGAGTAATATGATTTTTTTTTATTTTAAGTCATGACAAAACAAAATAAAAAACTTGCCGAAAAAATTTAAGTTTATAATTAACAAATAAAAAATAGGGGTTGATCATATAGGGATGAAAAATTGAGAGTAACATCTGATTTTTTATTTTAATTCATGACAAAATAAAAATGAAAATCTTGCCAAAAAAATTAAAGTTTATAATTAACCAATAAAAAATAGGGGTTGATCGTAGAGGGGTGAAAATTGAGGATTGTATGTATTTTTGTATGTTGTATCATAAAAAAATAGAAATTAAAAAAATTGTCTAAAAAATAAAAAATAAAATTTAGGGGTGGACTACCCCTAACATTTAGGGGGATGAAAAATAGATGTTGGCCGATTCTCATAGATACCGGATAAGCACAAAAAATTTCATCAAAATCGGTCAAGCCGTTTCGGAGGAGTATGGCAACGAAAACTGTGACACGAGAATTTTATATATTAGAAGATAATCACAAATTTCGCCAAGACTACACTATAGAAAAATATTAATAAAGACAAACAATATTTAATCTATTCTCAATTTGACCACAGACGTCAAGAACAAAAGTTTGACAATAAATAAATAGTATGCATGCGTGTGTGCGTCAAATACAATGGTAGTGTGTGTAAAGTTTTTTTTATCTATTTAATGTATTTTTTAGGCATTATTAAAAAAAATATTAGCATTCTGCACCCCCCTTCTCTATATTCTTTGTAAGTGTGTGGGAAATTTCATACTCCTCCGTCCGCGCAATTTTCGTAAAAAGGGATACAAAGCTTTTCCTTTACGTATTAATATTCTTCTCAGTCGCATGCACTCTTCACAGAGTGGTCGTGGTCATCACTTCAGGTGGTGGTGCGCTTTACCAGACGACGCCATTCCTCGCGTACCGCGGCCCTTCTTGTGCACTCGTTAACGGGACCGTTTAGAGCTGCCTTTATTTCGTCGGTCCATCGTAACGGTGATCTGCCGCGCGGTCTTGTACCCTCTATCGTGCCCTGAACCACAAGGCGCTCAACTGAGTCGTCACCCCGCCGCCACACATGCCCGAAGAAAGTGACGTATTAATATATAGATGTTAAAAGATAAACAAATCAAGTATCGAAGTTTCTTTAGATTTTCTATTTTGTTTGATACTTTTTACTACAATCTCAGTTCGTATGAAATGTAAATGTGTCTAAACACATTTTACATATTGCTCAGAATTAAACTGTCAGTACTTTGAAACTGAGTGTACTCATAATATAAACAATGATTTATTTGAAGATAGCTTTTCATTGTCCTCGAAAAATTAAAACAGATTAAAAGAATTTAATATAATTATGTATTTAATTTATTTTGGCCCCACGACTAAACAAATATTCCTAATGTTAAGTTATTATCGTTACTTGTGAATATTAGCAGTGTTAAGTTGATTGCTAAATAGATGTCCACGACTAAGCATTTTTTTCTTCAAATATTGAGTTATGAACACCCTTATTTAGTAGGTTATTTTTACCATTTTCAATTAGATCTAGTCTTGAAGTCGTCGTTGCCTCAAGGATAAGACGTCTAGTGCATTCGAATCTAGCGACGCATCGGTGTTCGAATCCCGCAGGCGGGTACCAATTTTTCTAATAAAATAAGCGCTTAACAAATGTTCACGATTGACTTCCACAGTGAAGGAATAGCATCGTGTGATAAAAATCAAACCTGCAAAATTATAATTTGCATAATTACTGCTGGTAGGAATCTTGTGAGTCCGCACGGATAGGTATCACCAGCCTGCTTATTTCTGCCGTAAAGCAGTGATGCGTTTTGGTTTGAAAGGCGGGGCAGGCGTTGCACTGCTAATAGTAAAACCTTAGAGCTCATGTCTCGAGGTGGGTGGCGGCATTTACGTAGTAGATGTTTAAGGGCTCCAGTAACGACTTAACACCAACCGAGCCGTGAGCTCGTCCCCCCATCTAAGCAATAAAAAAAAGTTTCCAACAGAGTATAATACAATATGTAAATTATTTCTTTTTGCCTTTAATTTATTTTACATTTATGTACACTTTGTTAATGTACATAATGTTGGAACTCAATTTTTATTGTTCTTTCTATAGAGATATAGATATATTGTTCTTCCTATAGGAAGGTTTTTTTTTCTGGTAGCATAACGCATTTCAATTTGAATTTTACTTTGCTAATATTTAATAGGTATATCCCGTTTTAATTAGTTTATTTCATGTTTTGTTATTGACCAATAAGTTTATATACATTACTTGTTTTGTCAATATGGTTGGTCGTGATTAATTACGATTGCACATTTTGAAGTTTGATTTTCAGTTTCAGGTTGTTCATAGGTTTTCGTTTGAATAACAAGATCTTATTAATAATAGTTTCATCATCATCATCAACTCAACCAATAGCTGTCCACTGATGAGCATAGGTCTGTCCAATCGATCTCCTCCCGGTCCGTCGCTACCTGCGTCCAACGTGACCCAGCGACTTTCACTAGATCGTCGGTACATCTTGCCAGTACGTTGTCTCCACTCAAGGATCTTTTTGCGCCACTGGTCGTCCGATCCATCCATTTCATGTGAAACGGCTTTTAGACGAAAGAATAGAATTCTGGGCTTCTACAGCTTCAGATTAAAGTCTCCCTTAACAACAATAAATTAGGTTTTGGATCTATATAGTATATATATCTATCTAGTCCTCATACACAGCTTCTACCTGATCGTCTGGGAGTGTCTCATCGGGAGCGTAAGCCTGTATGACTTTCAGCGTATATATCGTTTGAATATTCTGAGTATAAGGCACACTATCCTATTCGACACTCTCTCGACGTTGTCAATGTACAATGTTGTTCATAAAAGACTTTGGGACGATAAACCGGACACCGGATAAACCGGAATAGCGGGGCCGCCGGGGACAAGGGGTCTGATCTCTGTTTATTTCCATGGATATATTTAGGCTATTGTACTACGCTGGCTAAACGGATTGGTACAGGGCTTAATTTCGTGTTTTTCTTCTCTTTTGTTGGCGTCTTGTGTATATTCCCTTAGTCGGTTCTTAGGACTTCCTGGTATAGTGTAGGATGACACATTGTATTACAGTGACCCACCGTATTCTTATTCCATAACCACACAGAACAATAGCTTGTCTGGCTACTAATATGAAGACTTGATTCAAAAGTCGAGCTAACATCAGCGACGGACTCTAATTCCTAACTGTCGAATTCCTATTGTAAGGGAGTATTGTGGGATATATACAAGACCCAGTTGACATGACTGACTTTAGCTTTTGATCGACTTTGGTGTGTTTTTTTCGGTTTGGATTCAGTTGGCAGGTATCAATCACTCCGAAGCTTGTTGACTAGTTTTTATGTCGAATTCATAAACCCACGTCTCGTCACTACTAACAATGCGTTTTATGAATTCGTCGTGGCCTAAGCGATAAGACGTCCGGTGCATTCGTGTTGAGCGATGCACCGGTGTTCGAATCTCAGGCGTGAACCAATTTTTCTAATGAAATACGTACTCAACAAATGTTCACGATTGACTTTCACGGTGAAGGAATAACATCGTGTAATAAAAATCAAACCCGCAAAATTATAATTTGCGTAATTAGTAGGACCTCTTGTGAGTCCGCGCGGATAGGCCCCACCACCCTGCCTATTTCTGCCGTGAAGCAGTAATGCGTTTCGGTTTGAAGGGTGGGGCAGCCGTTGTAACTATACTTGGGACCTTAGAACTTCTATCTCAAGGTGGGTGGCGCATTTTCGTTGTGGATGTCTATGGGCTCCGGTAACCACTTAACACCAGGTGGGCGGTGAGCTCGTCGACCCATCTAAGCAATAAAAAAAAAATCTTAAAATGTTAATTTTAGTTGCAGACGTTGATGGTCTCCAAGAGCGAGGCAAATCTTCCATCACATCGCTCACTTCTGAGGATTGCGACCACATGTTACTTCTTCCATAGTATTCGGTCATGGGTGGCATGGACCGCATAGTATAGTCTACCACAAACCGCTTTCTTAACCAGATCTGACCATCTGGCTGGTATTCTACCCACGGCGAGCCTAAGCGCTTAGTGCCACTCATAAGCACGTGTTGATAAAGCCGATTCATCGTAAGCCTTCTGTAACTCCGAACACGAAATTCCATTATCGATGCATAATTTAAAGAAAATCTTTGTTCGATATTTTTCTCCATTATGAAATTCGTAATACACACTAGTTATGATATAAATAATAACAGCACTACATATATTTGATCGAAATAACAGACGCAGCTCAAGGATCGCGCCAAAATGGAAAACAGTTGTGCCAATCTAACAAAAAAATCAAATAATTGAGTTTGGTACCATGAACAAATAATCCATTCCCGATACTTTTGTGACTGAATGTAAGTTGCGAAGAAATAGCCGCTATGGTAAATTTTGAAGGAGGAACTTATCCAGTAGCAGATGTATTTCAGCACATAATGTGATATCGATTTTAATTAAATATAAATTTTCCTACAATTTACGTAGTAGGCATTATAAAAAAGTGTGTCTGAATAATGATTCTAATCAGATAAACGAAGGCTATTTAAATTTGATATGTCAAAGCCGTTGTGGCCTAAAGGATAAGACGTCCGGTGCATTCGTATATAGCGATGCAACGGTGTTCGAATCCCGCAGGCGGGTACCAATTTTTCTAATGAAATACGTACTTAACAAATGTTCATGATTGACTTCCACGGTGAAGGAATAACATCGTGTAATAAAAATCAAACCCGCAAAAATTATAATTTGCGTAATCACTGGTGGTAGGACCTCTTGTGAGTTCGCACGGGTAGGTACCATCACTCCGCCTATTTCAGCCGTGAAGCAGTGATGCGTTTCGGTTTGAAGGGTGGGGTAGCCGTAGTAACTATACTGAGACCTTAGAACTTATATCTTAAGGTGGATGGCGCATTTACGTTGTGGATGTCTATGGGCTCCAGTAACCACTTAACACCAGGTGGGCTGTAAGCTCGTCCACCCATCTAAGCAATAAAAAAATAAAAATAAAAATCAAACCCGTAAAATTATAATTTGCGTAATCACTGGTGGTAGGAACTCTTTTGAGTCCGCACGGGTAGGTACCACCACTCCGCCTATTTCAGCCATGAAGCAGTGATGCGTTTCGGTTTGAAGGGTGGGGTAGCCGTAGTAACTATACTGAGACCTTAGAACTTATATCTCAAGGTGGGTGGCGCATTTACGTTGTGGATGTCTATGGGCTCCAGTAACCACTTAACACCAGGTGGGCTGTAAGCTCGTCCACCCATCTAAGCAATAAAAAATAATAATAAAAATCAAACCCGTAAAATTATAATTTGCGTAATTACTGGTGGTAGGACCTCTTGTGAGTCCGCACGGGTAGGTACCACCGCCCTGCCTATATCTGCCGTGAAGCAGTAATGCGTTTCGGTTTGAAGGGTGGGGCAGCCGTTGTAACTATACTGAGACGTTAGAACTTATATTTCAAGGTGGGTGGCGCGTTTACGTAGTAGATGTCTATGGGCTCCAGTAACCACTTAAAATCTGGTGGGGTGTGAGCTCGTCCATCCATCTAAGAAATAATAAAAAAGTACCCTAAATAAGCATCGTAGAAGCAGGGCAGTAGCTTGGCTGTTGTGCACCTGGCATTGTTGACGTCAATAGGCGACGGTAACCATTCACCAACAGGTGGGCCGTAATTTAGTTTTCATACAAGGGCCAAAAAAAAAAGGAAAACAAAAACTTCAACCCCAATAAAATAATTAACTTATATGTACGTATATGAATGTGCTCAAGTGCATTGATGCGTTCATGCTGAAATTAGATGAATTTTTTTCTAACATGTGAAACTGCAATAATAAAAATAAGATTGTGAAATGAATAAAAAAATAAAAATACAGAATATCCTTACTTTAAAGTTTTCTATTTCCAATTCTCTTAAATTGGTTTATCCTAGTTATTGTAAGAGCCTAAATAGAAACCTAAGTAAGTGAACTCAAGGTTTTAGGCCAAGGACACCGAAGAAATTAATAATCATAGATAAGTAAGTAAAGTAGAATTTTATGAACCTGGCTGAAATCGACTAAAAGAAAAAAACAAAAGGGTCTACTGAAATAATAATTATAATAATAAAAGTGTATCATAAAAAAACTATCTTCAATTCAATACAATTCTTCATTATGTATATCTTGCTGCTCACAGCCGGCCGGAGTCCAGTCGGAGTTATTGAGACGGCAGGACAGGGTTTACGCAGAGCCTAATACATCCGTTCCGCTGTCCCCCAGACGTCGGGAGGATTTCTGCATATGGAGGAGAGCTTTGCCTCACCTGCCCTGCCGCCTCCTTCTACGAGATGGTGCTCACGCAGAAGTTGAACACAGCTTTCCAGGACTCGTCGCCGCCAAGCATCGACGCCACGACGCCAGGCAGCGACAAGTCCGGTCCTATCTTTGCGACCAAAACACGGCGCTGCACCTCCCAAGCGGGGCAGATAGCGATCGTATGCTTCGCCGTGTCCAAGTCGTGTGCACAATAGTGGCACCTCGTCGTTGGCATTTGGCGTAATATTATATAAAACAAGAACCGTATAACACATCTGTACTGAAGGGAGAAGTCAATTTCAGAGAATGGTCGTAGCACGCCGTCAAAATCAATACAAATACAAAAAGAAATTTGTAACCGAAAATAATTATGTCTATATATTTAATAATTTCTTCGATTTCGTGAAATGCATTTAACCTATCAAAGTTATATGTAGGCATTGTGCAAACAACCTGAACGCTTAAATATTAAGAAAACTTTTCTAACATTAAATATTTCACTTTGAATAATTTTAAATAATAAAAAAGTCAATTCTTAGCAAATATCACTACTTTTCTTACTAAATACTAGCTTCTGCGTTCCTATTATCTTAATGACTGATCAAAGAAAGGCTTTTTAATTAACCATTTCAGAATATTATCTGTGGTCATAGATCAGACAATGATAAGTACATTTTTGCTCAGTACGACTTATTAATATAGGTATAATCGCAAAAAAATGCTCTTTCATTTGGTCATATTAGGATAACTACATGCAAAATATTACTGTTGTATTGAATATTAATCAGATTATGATAACTTTTATATTTCAACTTTTGTTTTAGTCATATTGCGTTAAGTGATTTTATTTGGATCTGACCGAAAGGACAACGCGTTTTTTAATGATCAGAATATGACAAAAGCACACTTATCAACTTATGATCAAAAATTACTCGGTTAGAGGGAAACATGTCATAACGTGTCGTGTCATTATGGTTTCGCGTACCGCACATTTCGTAGTTTATTGTTAGTTTTCGTTATTTCGCCGGTAAAGGAACATTAATATAGGTTATAATTACTATTTAAATGATGAGTGCTCGCTGTAAGAAGTTGTTGGAGTTAGCTATGAGGCAAAAAGATTCAGAGGTATGTTTATCATTATTTTTATTATTATTTTATTCAAAGCGCGTCAAAGTGTTTATTGCGAGAGTAAGTACCTAGGCGTTTTAGTGAGCAATATTGTAATAATTGATAAAATATGACTGCTTGTGCCTAGTATATTTTATATTAAACGAACTCTGAACAAAACATAATGACCGTTAATTTAAGTAGGTAATCGTTCAAAAGATAAAATACTGGCATCTAGGCCTAACGTTGTTTTTATTCATTTTAGGATTTAACTGTGAAACAACGTATGAGAGAACGTACTCCATTAGCTCAGAAGGATATCTTGCGATCCCTGCCCGGCCCGTCAGGTACTCTGGTAGCTAGCTCAGCAAGATATCTTGCAATCTCTGCCCGGCCCGTCAGGTAATCGAGCTTATAGTTCTGATCGTACTTCTCTCGGCGAAGATTATAGTTCTGATGACGATGCGCAGGATTGTAATTGGTTCCCTGCTGGTACACATGATGAACACGTGTCATCATCGTTATCTAGCAAGACATCTACCCCTAGAAGTATTGGAAGCCTTGCTGTCCCAGCTGTCCCAGCGTTGGTTTCTCAAACACAGGATGATGTGAGAAAAAAAAGGAAGCGTGGTGTCGGTATGATGCAAAGAAAACTCCGTAAAGAAAGAACGGAAAAAATTAAAAGGGGGGAAGAATACATAAATCAAGCTGGGAAAAAAATATTGGGTAAATCTGTAGGTGAACTAAAAGAATGCAGATTAAAATGTAAAACTAAATTTACAAATGCACAATTACAAAAAGTTTTTGCGGATTATCGCACCATGGAAACTAGGGATATGCAACGTTTACATTTAAGTAATCATATACTATTAACACCGCCAATTAGAGTTAAACAGGTTGAAAACAAAAAGAAAAGAGAAGTATCTGTAGAGTACTTTATTGAAAATGAAGGTAATTTAGTAAAAATTTGTCAAAACTGTTTTCTTAACGTGTATGGTGAGAATCGTGGTTTTGTGAACGGCATAATTGACAAGAAGAAAAAGTCAGCTACAGGTATAATTGGACGGGATGAAAGAGGCAGACATGAGCCAAAAATTAAACATTCAAGTGAAGCAATTGATTATGTGCGTAATCATATTTCTAATTTCCCTGCATACGAAAGCCACTATTCAAGACGACACACTACGAAAAAATACCTGGAGACTAGCTTGAATTTACAAAAAATGTATAACTTATACCTAGACCAACATACCATGGACAACATAACTACAAAAATAGTTAGCCTTTCTACATATAGTAATATTTTTAAGACATTCAATTTAAAATTTAAAAAGCCACATAACGATACTTGCCATACTTGTGATACATTTGTAGCAAAAATAAAAATTACTATAGATGACACCGAGAAAACGAGACTACATGACGAACATGTCTCTCATCAGGATAAAGCGAATTTCCATTACGAATGTAAATCATTCGATAAACAACGCGCCAAGGCATCTGGGAATACTATCGTTGTCGCTGTGTGTGATTTACAGCAGTGTCTCGCTACACCATACTTAAATACTAGTGTAGCATTTTACAAAAGGAAGCTATGGACTTTTAATTTCACAGTCAGAAATTGTAACACTGGGAAAACTACTTGCTTCATGTGGCATGAAGCTATCGCGCAACGTGGTGCTGACGAAATAGCATCTTGCCTAAAAATGTTCATAATGAGTTTACCCGAAGAAACAGAGCACGTTATTATTTATTCAGATACATGTCCCGGACAGACCCGCAACAACACATTACCTGTTGTATATAACTACATACTTACGCAGAAAGTTGGTTTGAAGACTATAGATCATAAATTTCTAGTTCCTGGTCATACACATTTAGAGTGTGATGCTGACCATGCCTCAATTGAGCGTGCCAAGAAGAAATATAATGGAAGAATTTCAATTCCAAATGACTGGTACATGCTTGTGAGAATGGTCAGCAGTAAGTTCACTGTGATAGAATTGTCACAAGACGACATTTTTGCATTTTCGAGCATTCTAAAGCAGTCGCTTATAAAGAAGACCAAAGATCAAAATAACGCTCCTTTTCTGTGGCGTAATATATTTTGGATACGTGTCGAGAAAGAACATCCTTGTTTCTTTTCTTTTAAGTATTCACTGAGAGTGGAAGACGAGTTTAAAATATGTGACATGAAGAGGAAAGCTAGAGCCAGTCGAAGCAATCAACCAATAATGGATGTTCGTAAGGCGTACAATCAGCCATTATTAATAAGTAAAGAAAAACATAAGGATATTTTATCTTTATTACAGTACATTGATCCAGTGTACCATGATTTCTATAACAATGTAATAAAGTCTGACAACGACGTAGTAGACACATCACATATAAGTGATTATAATTCCGATTCTGAATAGAAATTATTCTATTATTAAGTCTATTATCTTATTTTTTTAATGCTGCTTCGAGCTCAATGTTATATGCCAAATATTCTGCATTGGCATTTTAAATCTAAATAAAGTATTTTTCTCATATTTGTCTTTCATTTAAGATCATAACACGATAACTACCTACTTCTTTTGATCAGAATGTGACAAGTGCAACCATTCTTTAAAAAACAAAACAATACGTGAATACTACGCATTCCACAAAGAATTTTACGTATTTTTACAAATTAGTAACACATTTCCTTAGTTTTAAAAACTTTTTTTTTTTCATATATCGAGTGTCTCATATTTTAATAGTGCCTTCAAGATTTCTTAAAAATTTAATTGCTTGTCCTGTAAAGTAATGAAATTGTATTTATCATATTCTGACCTATGGCCACAGTTATATAAGTTTAGTTTGTGTTCCAATTATTAAGTTATATTTATGTACTCATTCACAGGAACAATGTATCACTAAACATTATTTGGAATTAAGCATTTATATGCAGTTTGCAAAAAAATAACTTAATCATCATTTAATACATCGCGAAGAAATAAATTTTTACTTGATTTGTCATGTAAAATCATCAAACTATAGCTCTTTATCAAACAGAACCTACCTTAGAGTTCCCTATATACTCTGCAGCACTGAATAGCGAACCGAAATGAAACAAGCAGCGCGTCCTTGAACTGGAACTCGACTAAAGCTCAGCTACAGAGGAGTTTGTGCAAACGCACTCCTCTTGCGAGGGGTGAGGTAAATGTCAAGGTAACTCTCGGTCCCTAGTGCTCTATAAAACTTTATGCTAGCATAAAATAGGTTTTCGCGAGTAAATCACTTTACTTTACATTTAATGCGACTGAAGCTCAACTACAAAGAGTTTGTGCAACCTCACCCCTAGTGTGAGGGGTGAGGTAAATGTCAAGGTAACTCTCAGTTTCTATTGCTCCATAAACAAATAGCATAAAAATTGGTAGTGAAAATTCTATTTAATAAATTGATCTTACTCATTAGGCTCAATATTTGGGAAGGGCAAGCCCAGAAAAATGAGGAAACTAGAATCATTCTTTTAAAATATTATTGAAAAAAACTAGTATATTTTGGAAGTGACTGCTATTCTAAAAGTTGGACAATATATTTTGTTAAAATTCTTGATGCCCTGAGTATATATAAATATGTTAAAATACATAAACGTCGTTGAAGACAAAACGAGGAAAAAGCGGTCCTAACTTTGAAATCGGTGCATTACGTTGTGGTTTTTAAAGACATCAATTTTCCAAACTATTCTTTTTTCCGAACAAAGTGTAATTTTCAATATTATTTTTTCCTTTATATTAATCCTATTTTATTTCATCGTTAATAACCTAAAAGAAACAAAGAATGACTTCGAACTTATATTATTACTGCGATTTTTTTTCCATTTCTAAGTTTTATTCTAATATTGTCAATGTAATTTTCTCAATAATGTTTGAATTAATAGATTATTCTACTTTGATTAACAAATATAATAAAAAATTTATCATTCAATTTGAACAAGAACATCAAAAGGTTAGATGCTCTTTCTCAAAACCTATGTAAAGATTTTAAGTCCTGATTTTCAAAAGATTGTACTTATTAAGATCTATCAATTGAAAAATTTATTCTTCTTCTTTTATTTTAAATACATTTAACTTTTAATGACGAATTAAATTAAAGTTATATTTCAAAACTTGGCAGGTCAGCTGCTGTAGGTCGCAATAAAAAGGATATATCTACAAAAAAAAAAACTGTGATAATATTCATTCATTTAAATTGTCTTTAGTTATTTTTTGTTGGCTGGATTTATTTCAGATTTGGTGTGCCTAATTAATCAGATAGTAATACAACAAATGTTTAATAATTAAAATCACTACATAGGACTGACCTTGAAGCAACCGGCTGTAGCTTGTTCCGCAGTGAGCTCTTAACACCAGCACGATTTCGCAAAAGCTAAAACATGAAACTCTAAACAAAGGATTCTATGTTAGAGTTCAATGTTATTAAAAATCGCGCGCGTTTACTTTGGCGTCCGACCGACAGTAAAGCCGATGATCGAATCGGGGCATCGCGTGTGCAGCGGGATGCGACGCAGGCTACAGCGCGGGTTGCGGTGCGGGGAGTGCCCGACCTAGGTAGAGCCTGACCTTGCACTTAGATTGCACTGCCGGCAGCTTTGCGATACAAGCCTCCCCGGGAAATCTATAGAGCTAGCACAAATATAATGTCAAGGCCAGGTGTATTATGTTTTGCTAGAGCAATTTGTTTTCTTTTAATGTTTTCTACGTCGTAGTTGTTCGACGACCTATTGAGGTTCGCGGGGATCCGCTGGATGCAAGCAGCGCAGGACCGGTCTTTGTGGCGAGGCTTGGGGGAGGCCTATGTCCAGCAGTGGACGTCCATGGGCTGATAGAATAGAATAGAATAGAATAGTTGTTCTTAATAAATTTTTTTCAAAACTGACAAATATGCATATATCCACGAATCATTTAAAGCTCTTGCCTATTACTGCCGCAAAATCTTCAAACATTTCAAATAAGACTTCAACCTCGTGTTTGTGCTAGTCTGATTTCACATTATGATATCTAATATATATCTCTCGGTAACTGTCTAACATCGAGTAGATTTATAATGTACGAGTATATTCATTGGCTACTGGGCACTATTTTAATAGATAACTAAGATAATGCTTATGGACTACGCTCAGCAACTACAAAGCACAAAGATACACACATTAAGCCATTCAGTAAAAAGGACCTGAAATACGATTAGGTTTCAAATCAATAACAAAAAATACAATAAATACTCTCTCTGAATTATTAAATGTTGTGTTTACAGTTGCAAGCAAGGTGACTTCTAATTATTTTGTACTGTTTTTGAAGCCAGAGTGTTAAGTATTAAAAATTATGTATTGAATTTAATGTTCGAACTCAAGTATTTTTATGAATTTTGGATACAAATAGCTTAAAAAGTAAATGTGTAAGTTGAAATGTTTTGGTTTCAGTTGAAGTCCTGAAAATATTTCGCAACGCAAATAAAGCAATCGCAAGTAAAGTAAATATAATAGGTATGAAGGTTACACGTGCAAGGCTTCGAATTGGGTCACGGTTATGACCTAGATGGATCTAGGTTGTGGATAAGCGAGCCTTTATTTTCATGGCCACTAAAGACTGGAATATTCTGGAATTATACTGGGTGGTGTGAGGGAGAAAGCTCTATTAACCCTCTATATAAAATGACCTAGATACGTATAGACTCCTCTTGTCACCCTTGACCTTTAAAAGAAGAGCGACACAATTCGTTGAAATTTTACAAAATAAATAAAGTTTGTCTAGATGTTTTTCTACGCAAATTAAATTTATATATACGTATAAGCCAATTTATAGTCTGTAGTTTACGGTTATAGTACATATAGAAGGTTAATTTTACATATTTTTTGGAGACGAGACATTATGGCTGTGAAAATGACCGTGATTGCCTGAGAAGTGGTGTAAATAATGTTATTTTATGTTCAACAGTGTTTATGTGGATAGAGAATTTAAATTCATCGGATAAATTCGCAAATAAATACATGAAAAAAATAACTTTTAAATAAAAGCAAAAAACAGTTTCACTAGCATACATTTTATAATTTTTGCACCCACCTTTACTTGAAAAATCAGATATTGCCTATCTCTGCTACCTGCGATCAGCAGATCACTTGCAAATTCTTTTCAGATTCACCTAGAAATGCCCGTGTAAAAAAATTTGTAAAAAATTGAGAAAAAACATATTTTCGAGCCATTTACAGGGGAGAAAACGCTAGAAAAATCGCTCCACGCTTTCTTGAACTGAAGACTTAAACGCGCGACGTAATACTGAAGATTTGATATAGACGGATTTGGTGTCTGGAAAGTGACGGACCCGCAAGAGTTTTTATAACCGATTTTTACGCTCTGATCAAACTTCGTGGACTGATTGCCTCTACGGCATCATCAGCCTTCATGAGCGGCGAAACAAAGGGGCCTGCGCGAAGAAGTTTCGGGGAAATGGGCGGCTTGCCCCGCCTATGCTTTTGGCTAGCTCAGATCTCGTGCCAGAAATAGAAATAGAATTATTCGAATTGATTTACAATATTCTAGTTCCAAAATTATTTATTCTCAAATCAGGTACAGTCAATTTAAATTAAAAACCCGCATAGCGGAGAGGCTCAGTGGCTTATCGCTGCTTCGCCAGCAAAATTACGCTAATGAAATATGTTGGATATGCTATACGGTTGTGGTCATTGTATGCAGACTTCTAATTATTTTTATTTGCATAAATTGAAGTTAATCAGTTCATATTTCCACCAAAGCTCCGTATTTTTTCGACATAAAATACGTAAGCTGAAAAAACAGATTGAAACCATAGTGAATACTAATCAGTTAAACAATTTTTAACATTTTCGTTGCTATTATTTCAGTTTAATTTTTTTTTTGCATAAGGGTGTAAATAAACAAACTCTCAGCTCGTCTGGTATTAAGTGGTTAACGAAGCCTATAGATGTCAATGTGAATGCCGCTACCTATCCTAGAGCGCGAAGTTTAAATCTCAATTATTTAGGATAACCTAACTGTCCAGCCCCACAAATTGCAACTAATGACAGTTGTGGTACCTAAATAGGTTTACAAGATGTCTTTGTACCATAAAATGTACATTGTAGTTTTAATCACTTCGAAAAAGCTGTTCTAAATAAAGAGCTATGTAAAAATGTAAGGTCTTTTATTAAACGAGTTGGTGGACAATATTCAATAGCAGACTGTGGCTTGACTGTGCCTGTGGCGTTACTGACATTCTAGAGTGACGATAACTATTAACCATCAGTTGAACCGTATGCTAGTTCGTTTGCCAATAAAGTCAGTAAAAAAGCTGTTAATTCTATAATAAAACTCTACTTTTTACTAGAATTTTCAAATATAAAAATTCTGGATATTTATAATCATTATTTAATTGTTTTAAATTCTAAAAAAATAATATAATAATTAACATAATATATGTTTTAAAGACCAATTTCATTGTTAAAACTTTTAACTAGGTAACGTATGGTTTAGTATTGTAGAAATTTTCTATCTGTTTATAAAAAAACAGTAAGTAATAAATGACTGTTGCTCGTTGGCAACCGTCTCGATTGAGAGCCTCTTGACAGATTTCGAATTATTTTATCATTCTCAGTTAGACGAACAATTGACTAGCGTTCATAGATTTTTCGTGTTTAAGGCAACAAAAAAAAACTCCTCATGGAACATACGGTACAAAATACAGAGAGAACTGAAGTCCTTCCACAGACTCAGAAGTTCCAAACGATCCGTGTGAATGGAATTTTCGACAATCCGAACGGCTCTCTACTATATCGAATCAAATGAAAATAGCTGGTATTTGGGAGCCCCCGCTCAGAGGTGGGAGCAAAACTCCTGTGCATTGTAAAGCAAAAGTTTTTGTTCAGACGTGAGGTATCGCTTCGCTCTGTTTAGGATTCGCAGCATTTTTGACGCCAACTTGGCTTTTCCCTCCAAATGAGTACGAAATTGGTCATCACTCGAAATTTCCACCCCAAGTATTTCAATACTCTTGGAAAGCTGCAGGGATACTCCTTGGAATTGCGGCACTATGACAAAGGGGTCTTTCTTCGCTGTGAACGCGCAAGCTTGTGTCTTCAACTGGTTGAAATGAACTAAGTTGAATTCACCCTACTCGGAGACTCGCCCCAGATAGTTCTCCATTTCAGACTCAAGTTTCGATTGTCTCTCCTGCATCACCCTCCGAGAAAGGCTCAGACGACTGATATATCACGCATCCCTACTGCTGTTATCCGCATGGCAATGCATGCCACCAATAGATAGTATGTCAGTAATATACAGAATGAAAAGCGTGCGGGAGAGCACCGAACCTTGTGAAATGCCAGATGGTCATGGTATCGAAGTAACAACCATCTACAACGACAATGACGCTCCGTCCATCTAAAAAGCAAGCGATCTACTTGCAGAGTCTCTCGGGGATTCCGGAAGATGGTAACTTCGACAGAAGTGCCCTATGCCAGACCCGATGGAAGGCATTCGCGATCTCCAGGCTTACAGCGAGAGCCTCGTCCTTGCTCTCTAAGGCTTCAGCCTCCAGCTGAATGATCATGACGGAAACCGTACTGTCGGTCACCCATCAAATGCCGATCCTTAATATACTTCAAGAGTTGTGTATTTATTATTTGCTCCATCACCTTGGAAAGCAAGGAAGTTATCGCTATAGGCCTATAACTAGATAGGTCTGACCGGTCAACCTTTTTAGGGACAGGGTGGACATGGGTAGGCTTTCATGAAGATGTAACCATGTTAGTACTATACAAAAGGCAGGCAGGTGACACCTCAGGGGCGCACGATTTCAAAACCACTACAGGGATGCAATCTGGCCCAATCGATTTATGGACGTCCGGGGCCTGGAGCTCTGGCGTAAGTGCACACTATGTGAAATGGATCTTCGGCAGAGAATCCGGGGATATTCGGTAGTGTGGCCCCCCGTCATCCATAGTCGAGTTCGAGACGAAGAGTTTGACCAGAAGGCACTATGGACTAGACTGCAATCGGACTTGTATAGTGGTGGGAGACTAGACCGGTAAAAGTTTCCTTCTGCAGCTTTGGTGAGAGACCGTGACGAGCCGTGCTTCGACTTCGTCTTGGCCATAGCCCTCTTGTAAATCTGGAAGCGGCGTTATATTTCCACCTTTCCTCTGAGTAATTCAGATCTCGACATCTCTTGGCATCATTCCAAGCTGCGTATGCAGACCGCTTGAGGTGTGCAGCATCCTTACTGGCATTATTATACCTGGGTCTAGTGCAACCCCCAACGAACACCTCAGAGGAGGGAATAAGCAATTCCTTCCCTTGGAGCACCACGTCTTTAAGTCGGTCCGCACAGAGGGCATAATCAGCAGAGGAAAAGCAGAACCGCCTTCATGGGTAGGATGCGTAAAATTCACGCAATCCATCCCAATCTGCTGACATATACCGCCAGACTCTTTGATAACCGGTCATCGTTGGATGACCAGATTCAGAGAGTGGTATGGCAGCCCGGATAAGGCAGTGATCTAACGATCCAAGCGGAGCGTCGACCACCACACCGGCTGGATTGGTGGTCAGCAAAAAGTCCAACAGAGAAGGCTCGTGCCCTTTAATATCTGGGATACGGGTGGGCTGTATACAGCTGGGAGAAGCCGTCGAGAAATCGTAGGCAGCTCGACCCAGGAGGTCAGTGACTCCGAATACCAACCACTCTTGGTGGTGAGCGTTAAAATCTCCATCGACTACCACCTCCGCAGATGGGCACTGCTCAGGCACGCCATCCCCTCTTGTACATGCCCAATTAGAGCTGACCCCGCATCACTGCTGTGGGACATGTACAGGCAGGCGTAGATTCGGTTACAACCCCCATGATCTACGTGTAGCCACAAGAGGGACAGGTCCCTTTGCTCGAGGCCCCGAAGACGATGTCAACAGACATAAGCCCGGCTTCACGCAGGAAGTTGTGCTCTAATATGTGGCCAGGGTATTCAAGGTACGAAATATCATCCGGAGCAGATATCTGTGTCTCCGTCAGAAAAAGCAGGGTACACTGTACCGTCTCAAGGTGATGGCGTACGGCGTCAAGGTTGCTATATAAGCCCTAGCATTGCTGAAATCCACATTTAATGTGGAATAGGGAACCGCCTGTGAAACCATTTCAATTTTACTGAACTTCAAAAAACATTTTTTTCCAGAGAATAGTATTGGCAGATGTATGATATTTGAGGTACGATTAAGGCAATATCTGAATAAATCGCGGAACACAACTTGTGTTCGATCACGGGTTGCGTGAAAGGCTGAGCAGAGCAGAGCAGAGCAGAGCATGAAAAGGGCCCCAGTCCACGCTGCGTACAATCGTCAGGATTCACTCTAGCACGATGACCGCACACGACAGGATTTTACAGCGGTTGACGGGACAGCTTCCTGGGCTTCGAGTTTATTAGTGACACGGTTCGGGTTCCACACTGACCAGCGGGCGGCGGTGGATACCGTTTCTGCGGGTCTCCCTATACCCCTCAAATAATCACGTTCCACAAGCTCACACGCACTTCCACTCCGTGTCTGAGCCATAGTACAGTACGGATCTCTCTGTGACGTTGCTACGCTATTCATGAAATGTATGCAGCTCACCAAGTTCTCGTAAAGTTTTGTTTCGGAAGCCTAAACATGAGCCTTCGTCAAAGAAAGTAATGACCGTTAAACACATTACGGACGTTACTCCCCCGTCATCAGAAGCGAGATCACATGCCGCCTTAGCTCAGTAACAACCTGGAAACCAGATAACGGTATCGGCGGAAGAAGACTACCCTCCAGCATCAGCCGATAATACAAAGGATTAGTTTTTATTTTTGATTGCTAAAATTTCATCACTACATAAGTACCACATTGTACGCCACTACATAAGTACCACAGTGTACGCCACTACATAAGTACCACAGTGTTCGCCCACTACATAAGTACCACAGTGTACGTCCACTACATAAGTACCACAGTGTACGTCCACTACATAAGTACCACTTATTACTGGTGGGAGGACCACTTGTGAGTCCACACGGGTAGATACCATCACCCTGCCTATTTCTGCCGTGAAGCAGTAATGCGTTTCGGTTTGAAGAGTGAGGCAGCCGTTACAACTATACTGAGACCTTAGAACTTATATCTCAAGGTGGGTGGCGCATTTACGTTGTAGATGTCTATGGGCTCCAGTAACCACTTAACACCAGGTGGACTGTGAGCTCGTCTACCCACCTAAGCAATAATAAAAAAAAAATGTTCCAAGTATCATCGAGATTCACCCTCAGTAAGGAAGAGATAATGGAAGGACAGGGTCTCCAGCCCATACATCGGAACACAGTTCAGCTATTTCACGACGGACTCTAGTTGGAGGGTGGTCGCCAGCCAGTCAGATATGGTCCTACCACCGCTTAAGTTTTCGGCTTCCGTTTAGCATTACCCAGGTGTCATTAGTAAGGTATCGCGGGTAAAACCTACCGAAGCGGGAACCACGCACTATGTTTTTCGTATATTTATTTGCATAGTAATAAAGCGACAACCCAAATTTAAATGGTGGACAGACCTAGTATACTTATTAGCTATAATGAACTTCAAAACTTGGAATTTGATGACCAGTTCGCTTAGCTCTCGCCATAGTGACAAGGGTGGCAGCAAGAAGGAAATAGCCAGAAGAATCCAAATGTCCAAAAGAGAGATTACTAATCCCACTAGAATATAGAAAGACCGCAAGGTAAGGCTGGTACGTACATCGGTCTTCTCAATTTTACTTTATGGTGCCGAATCCTGGAGACCTTGGAGATCCTGAAAATCCTGGAGGTACGGGAGATCCTAGCTAAATCCTGAGGGAGAGGGAAAGATCGACACTTTTGAAATGTGGTGTTGGAGGCGGATGTTGCGAATACCATGGATTGTACGCTGGACCAAGTTATCCATTCTGAAGGAGCTCGGTATTACCACAAGGCTGTACGTTACCCGCTATCAGCGTATACTCGCCTATTCATCGCTCTTCACATCGTTCGTAGAGACCTCGATAGCCTAAGGTAGCTAATGGTAGTTGGTCAGGCTGACCGAAGAAAATCACACGGATGCACACCTACCTGCTGGTAAAGACACTCACCGACCTGCCAATAACCGAGGCTATAAAGACCTCCAAGGACAAGAAGACGTAGAGAAGCACAGTGCATCAAGTGATCCACACTTCAAACTATATACGACCTTCAGGAATGAAGATACCGACTCAGAAGAAGAAGAAACGTATATTCGTTGATGTATATGGTTTTATACAAATTACGATAGGTAACGATATCGGTAATCATTTTAAAATAGGAAAATTAAACTAACTATTACTGTTATGTTGATGGATTTCAAATATTTTACTGAATACAGACTATCTATGATTAAGTTCGTTTACTTATTCTCTAAAATGCGAACCTAATTGCTTTCGCTAACGCCGTGTGTCGTAAAATATTTGCGGAATAAAACTATGATTCTATCTTTGCTTACTCTCCCTCTCTCTCTCTCTCTTCCTAGCTATTACATAGATACATCCAGATATTAGAGATGAGCTCTAGATAAACTCAGGTGGTGGATAGTGCTAGTAAAGTAATGATAAAAAGGATAATATTATAAAAATGTAATAATGATAATGATAATTATAGTAATAAGGATAAAATAATAAGATAAAGACATAATATGAGATATTTAGACGTACATATGGGCGCAAACGCCACTATTGGCAATAATTAACATAATAATATGTAGTTTAGTTTATTCTATGTTATTGTTTATTTATTATTAGCAAGATTAAGTCGTTATTCTACCATATTTCATAATTAGCAGACACTTTTGGTATGAAAATGTTCAGAATATGTTTAATGTTTATATTATTGTTTAAAAACACAAATGAATGCATTAATAATTAAATATAAAAAAGCATAAATATTAATAATAATTTATATTATTATTAACAGTAATAATTTAATTAAGTATTGCAATTGTTATACAATGATGTTGTTGGCGCCATCTATTATTAGGCTGGATAATAACAATGTTAGTTTATATTAGTTAAAAGTAATTTATGTAAAATAAATGAATGTCAGAGTCATGTAAAAATCACTAAAATATCTATTGTGGATAATAAGCCATATTTTGTGAATTGTTTCGCAGTAATTACATTTATTTGTATAAAAGAAGTTGTGGTTGCTATAAGCAACACAAAATGGCTAATTGAACTAACCACTGAAGAACTAAGACGTAGCATTTTGTAATAAACAAGTAATGTTAAAGTTTTATAGAATTGTATTGTTTTTCATTATAAAAGATCACTTTCATCAAATAAGTCCGTATCCAGTAAAAAGTTTTAAATTAGTTTGGACACACATCGAGAATACTAGAAAACATTAACGCTAAGAATTCGCAGAATTCATGACAATCTGCCGAACGATATCAGAGCCGACTCGTCCTGCTCGCCAGGATTCCGTCAAGGAAACGATGAAGGAAACGAGCGAGGAAATGCGAGTGAAGCTGTCGTCAATAATAATAAGCGGCAATAGTAAAACATAAAATAATAAATCCGAATTTAAACCGTCAAAGTATCAAAGAATTAACTTCATAAATTAAACTAAGCAACAAAAAACTAAGTTATTTAAACCTAATTTTTACTTATATTAAAACCCAAAGATGAAACGCGTATTACATGCTACCACGAATAATTAAACCGTTGCAAAGCTAAATAAAAATACATCTCGTTTTTGTAAATGAAATTCATGAAACCGCTATTTCAAAAAAAGCATCTGGTGAACGCTACTCGTGTCGTACTGCACCGTGAACAACGCGAGCAGTTAATTTTTTATAAAAAAAAAAAACATAAGGAATAAGCACCATCATTTATGACGAGTCTCGTACACCCGTTCTGTATGTGGCTCATTTAAGTCACTGACTAAATAAGTAGATAACACGAAAACCAACCGATTATAATTAATGTTAAAATTAAAATTAAATAATTACTTTATAAAACACAAACCTAAGTTTTAATTATCAATTAATTGTATCAATTCAGTAATCAATTTAAAAAGATATAATAAAAAAAATGTTTACGAATACTTATTCGTCTAAGTCGGCATCTTCATTTCTGAAGGCTGTGTCTGTTTCATGATTGATATTCCGAGGAATATACAACCTCATCATAGATGAACGTGGATGACGCATTCTGTATGCCGTTAGAATCGCCGGATTTTTCTGTCCAGTACGTCCAATTCTGATCGTGTCCACCTTAGTATGCCAAAGGAATATGTTAATATAGGCATGACCCAATCATTAAATGCCTGAATCCTGATCCCGCCTGGTAAATGGTTTTTGTTTTAATTTATAAGGCAACTGAAGAACTAATCTCTTAATGTTTGCTGAAGCTGAAACGCAGTTATGAATAACTTAACTTAGTCATTCATAACTTCGTTTCAGCTTCAGCAAACATTAAGAGATCTGATGTCTGTGATCAGTGTGTCATACCAGGGCACGGTATGTCTCCGATTCACAAAGAGATTTGAGAACTACACTATGATTAAGTTATAAGGAATCTGAGTTTACAATTTTAACACTCTATACATATATGAAGGCACATTTATCAAAATCAAATTCCATCCCAATGGTTTTATTAAAATTAACGATTATTATTATTACAAAATTCACCACTAACAAAAATTCCGCCTTCCTAGTCATAGATGACTCGTCTCATTGTGTATTCTCCATAAGTATTAGGGGGAATCAGAGAAACCCTTGTCTGATACCGTTTTGCAGTTTGAAGGATTTCGATAGTACGCTGTTGACCATAATATAACCATCCATTTAAAGATTTTCAATCAAAATCGTGAAGTGTCTTGAGTAGACAACAAAGCAAATAAGCATCGGGATATTCACGACATTCTTCTAAAATTTGTCTTACACTCACACTCTGTTCTCTTATGCCACGGTTTTTTACAAATCCCGCTTGCCCTACTGGAATTTATCTTTGACTCAATTTATCTTTGACTTTAAACTTTTAGTTCATAAATTATGTAAAGTCCTACTTGCATGGGAGATGTGCTACTGTGCTATAGTTTCTACAGGGCTTAGCCGAAGCCTTTTTATGTAGAGGTATCAGGATAGATTCCGCCAGTTCGTAATTCGTTTCTCCGTCTTCCACATTTGATTGTACAAAGTTTTATACTAACACACCAGTCTCCAAGCAAATTTAAGATAAAAAAGCCCCCATCAAAAATGTAATCACTACCGCTGGTGGTAGGACCTCTTGTCAGTCCACACGAGTAGGTACCACCACTCTGCCTATTTCTGCCATAAAACAGTATTGCGTTTCGATTTGAGGAGTGGGCCTGTCGTTGTGACTATACTGAGACCTTAGAACTCATATCTCAAGTAGGGTGGCGGCATCTACGTTGTAGATGTCTATGGGCTTCGGTAACCACTTAATACCAGGTGGGCTGTGAGCTCGTCCATCCCTGTATGCAATAAAAAAAAACTAAAAAAAACAGCTGACTTATTCGACTTGCATTTCTTCAAAGGAAATTCGATATCTGACTTCAGGGTTTCGTTTCCAAGTGGACATTAGCTAAACTGTATCGAGAACTCAACGGAGGAATTCTTTTATCTACGCATGTCAGAGTCGAAATGACTAAAACCTCCTGTTGCTCAACAACCAACGTCCAAACATCGCATGAAACAGAACTCATGTAGAGGCAAAGGGAGGAAAGTGAAGCGTAGTGCGGAGCACATCTCTCCCATCACCCTCCCCCTCGGGACGCCGGACCAGCGGTCATCAGCGCCCCGACCACCAGCCCTCTCGGTCGGCAGGCTATCCGAAGCCCGCCTAGATGGCGCCGGTTAGAGTGAGCTATCCTACGGAATACCCCTCTGGACCAGAAACAGCGTGGGTCGAGGATAGCCGGCCTTCCATCACCCGGATGCTCTTGCGTAAAACGCGTGCAGAGCAGCTTGCACGTCGTCTTCTTAGGCCCCCCTCGCCGGTCCGCAGACCGACATATGAGGGGGGCCCGAAACACTTAGAGGGCCAGGGCGTGGGCGAGATCCGCCTTCCTGGCCCCCGCTCGACGGCGGCGGGCTTGCGCGTCTCTCATGCGCCCCGCCGCCTCCTTCTACGAAATGGTGCACTCGCAGAAGTCGAGCATCGCCTTCCACGACTCGTCGTTGCCGAGCATCGATGCCACAACACTCGGCAACGACAAGTCGTTTCCTATTTTTGCGACGAGGACACGGCGCCACCCTTCCCGTGCGGGGCAGGCGACGAGCGTGTGCTCCGCCGTGTCCAAGTCGCAACTACAATGGTGGCCGTCGGCTCGGCTCCGATCCAGTGCAGGAACTCACCGAAGCACCATGCCCAGTGAGCACCTGCGTGAGCCGGAAAGTGAGGCGTCCTCTGTCACAATTCACCCAGTCCACAAGGACTGGGCGAATCGCCTCGACGGTCCTACGACCAGCCGAAGGATCGGCCAGCCGCCTGGACCATGATTCCAACACGATACGTATCTAGGTAATATACTTTCATAATACCTACCCATCTTTCGACAATTTTGTCGATAGTAGTTAATAAAATTCTGTTCTGGGGGATGAACTCTTCGCTTTGCAGTCCTGTGTTAAGCTTTTTATTTTCATAAAAGATCCCGAATATGCATTTTGTGGGTAAGAATTCATACAGATGTTTGAAGTCTTCGTTTTTGTCTTTCTCGCTACTACGTTATATTTCTTTCGAAAACATTTTACCATGCAAATACAAATTGGTCACGATTATCTAGAGGTTTTTTAGAAAATCTTTTCTTTTCCTAATTATGCCCCGCGTCTGATAAATATGAGCCACGGGAGACATCATACTTTTCAGTCAGTTCTCTTTATGAAATCAAAGCAAAACTTTTATAAACTCTCTCCAATTCTCACCAATGCTCCAACTGTAGACTATTTGTATTTTTTTCTCTGCTAATTTACTTTACCAATACTTTTACAGTTACAGTTTATTTTCCCTTCTATCTTTAGTTAACGGCAATTCATTTTCTTTGACGACTGCGCTATTGACAATAATTAAATAAACAATCTACACTAAATGCAGCCTCAAAATTACCAATGTAATGAACGCCGGATTGGCGTCCCAGGACGTAAGGTGCAACGTTGAGTGTACAACACACCTCGTGCTGTCCGTAGAACGTTTCATCGCACCTCCTTTGTCGGGACTGAGGTTTTTTTTTACATAAAGTTTGGTTGCGGTATATGAACTACCAGCATATTTTAGTTGATTGAACGCAGTTGAAGCTACTTCTACTGAAATATAAACCACACACCACCTCTTGACGTAAGACGTAAGTTCGGGGATTCCTCTCCAAAAAAATGGCCCCTCTAACTTTTCAACTAAAGTGATTGCGTAAACTTTGAAAAAAGTGTACCAATTACATACAAAAGCCACAAAAGGTTTGAGGAAAATCGAAATTTGTGTGGTGGAATGGAATATTTTTTGTAACACGAAGAAAACAGAATGGGGTTCACGGATGATTAAAATACTAAAATCGTCCTACTTAAATATTGCGATTGCAGAAATTACTAACTTAAAGAATTTCCATCTTGTCCCGTTTTCAAAAGTCATACTAATGGTCTCATGTTCTAAAAATGTACCTGAAAATTTTTTTTGTTTTGTTACAGTCATTATATATAAATTATCAGCGGCACAAATTCAGCTAACATTGTCTAAAGGTATTTATTTTCTTTTTTGTATATTTTATGAGAGGCAAAAAGAGCAAGCGGGTCACCTGATGGCTAAGTGATTTCACCGCTGCCCATAGAACCAAGAAACAACAGGAGTGTTACTTGTGTGTTGCCTTCTCATAATACCTTATGAGAAGATAGGAACAGGATTCGTAGGAATGGGAGTAGGACCTTAAAGAAAGGGAAAAGACCACCAGACACTCGCTAGTAAATCCAATATCACAGCTCCTAGAACAATGCAACGTCACATCGGTTTATCTAGCAAAATCTATCTATTTATCTAGAATGAAATTCTATCTATCTAGAAATGGGAAAAGGAACGGGCATCCGAAACTCTCACCCACCAAACAAAATATGGCATCCACTAAGAAGCTAACCACTTCACGCTGATTTCTGTGAGAGGGTAGTATCGCACCGGTTGACCCTGATCATTTATGTGTTACAGTTAACTGTAGACGTGGATCTACTACCAATTGTTAGTTGCTTAGTTACCAAGTTAGCTGCTTAATATTAAAATATTGAATTTTTTACGTTTTTTGGTGACGAAAACGGTAAAAGGTACATACGTGTACGTAATTGTGTTTAATATTATCTTGGCATTAACAATAAAAGATTTTATATGATTAATCTTTTTCATTTTCTGTATAATCTTATCCAAGTAAAGTGAAAAGCTTAAAAACTTCTAGTTGAATTTTTCCCCGGCGGGGCAAGATTGAACTTTTTTAATTTTAATTATTCTGAAGTGTCAGGACAATTAAAATTGTAGTTTCATTGTAGCTTGTAGTACTGACCATCAATATCGTCTGACATTAATTTGAACGATTTTAGAAACTACTTCGATCTTTCTCCACCACCCTTTCATCTTTCCCCTTCTTTCGTCCTGTTTTTTTCTTTTAATAAAAACATTGTAATATAAAAGAGGGGCTTATCGATATGACATAAAAATATGCTCTTTGTACTTTATTCACTATAGATATAATTTTAGCTTAAGTTAATATGTACTGTTCAACAAGACGTCAAACACAATAGTGCTCATCTCATCAAAAAACCGTTCGATCTTCCCCCACTCACCCTATTAGATTTTAATCAATAAATAATAAAGGCGATATTCAACTGTAAGATTTTTAATATTGTGTGATTTTTACCGTCATAATATTTACAATTAGACTGTATAATTTAAAAACAATTCATTTGAAACTAAAATTAACTGCAACTATAACGACTCGTATAGATACATTTATTGTCCCCTAATCTAAGCTTTTATTTAAAATATATACGGTATTTTTATTCATTCGTGTAACTTCTCATTCTGTTTGGTTAAAAAATGAGACGTGGCAGGCGAAATATGCAAATAACGAGACATATCTAATATGATTCTGTGCTGTCAAGAAAGTAACCCTAAAAGATAGATCTAAATATAAAAGTGCTTGTGAATACATTAAATTGAATTGACAATGTCACTATCAGTCATGAGAATCATTTAAAAAAAGCTTTAACATAGATTGATTGGTTTCAAATATAATGTATTCCCATAAATATAAGAATAATAAACAAACTTAATATTATTATTCAATTCGCTTGAAAGTAATTGGTTTTTCGTCCCACATTCAGACCCATTGATGTTTATAAAAGATACAAAAAATCCGGTGAGAGCTAAATTTTAAATATTTAAATGATTTTACTATTAATCTTAATTAAAACTTCAGATTTTTCATCGGTCAGGTGGGTAAACGAGCTTATGGCCCATCTGACGTTAAGCGATTACCAGAGCCCACAGACCTCATAGTAAAACAAGACTTGATTCAGTAATTCATAACAAAAACAGTGATTCAGCACTTAGAATCCCAACTGTATTTCACGGAACACTTTTTACGAAAAAGGGAGAAATTTAGTTAATAACACTTAATTATACGAAACATCTCCATCAATTTTAACGGCAGGATGCACTTTAATTAGAAAAATAATATTTAACGTCACACGCCTTTGTCGCAAGAAAATTTAATGAAAATTAAGCATCACATCAAAAGGCTGCAAAGTGCTACATTTATAAGTTAAACTTTGGTATACTTTCATTCAAACTGCATTAACGTCTTGCAACAATGTACACGGTAAAGCTCACGGGACAAATCTCATTTCCTTATCTATCTTAGGCACAAAGGCGTTTACATTTCTGAAAGGTTGTTAGATGCACTCACAAAGGGCTCTTTAAGAAAGTTCTTGATAGAGACGTAAGCTTCGACGCGACTAGTATATTTTTCTGGTCATTTTATATATTCGAAGCTTTTCCCAGGAATTATTCATGTCAAACAGAAAATTACTATTTAGTAACGTATACAGGAAAATGGGAGTATGTCCCGTCTAAAGTTAAGTGCTTAATAGAGAGACAAATTTCCTAGTTCAACAACTTTTTCAACAATTTATAACGTTCAATTAATTATGTTTCGTATCTAAGCATAATATTTTCAATTTGAATATTATATTGTAACATAGTAATTTACGTACCTAACCAGACTATATGATGATAGGATATTTATTATTTACATAATATCTAAAATGATCTTAGTACATGTTTTTTTTTCAAATTAAATATAATTAAAAGTATATCTATTCATGTCTTTAGTATTGTATGAGATGCGTTTATTTACTTACTTTACCTATATTATTATTGATAACAATCGTAATTAAAGAATAAACTCCAGTAGCGCGTTGAAAATAACATATATATTTTTATTGTAACGCCTGCCTCGACTTTTAAAGTAGAAAATAAGATTGTGTCATTAAAGACAGACTTGCTATCTGATCTTCTAAGTGCCTCATGAAATGCATTATGATAATCACTTTGCCATTTATTTTACTAGTCAAAATGGTATCTGACAAAGTAGCTGAATCCGATATCCTCCATACACAAGGCATATCTGAGTTATGAAGAATGACTACTTTAAACTTTGTACACATCATCAAGCCATGGCTCTGCAGTTAACAATTAAAATCAATTGAAGAATTAACTTACCAAGTACAGCAGATAATTGGTAGTCAGGCTTAATGTTCTGATTTATCTGCACGAAGTACCCTTCTAAATACTTAAAAAGGTAAGCTAATCAAGAGATTAACTGGCTCCATTACAAAAACTATATTACAAGAAGTCCTTTATTTTTTTCAAATTGAATTTTGTAACTAGTTGGCTTTAAATTAATCCGATAAAAACAAGAAAACATTACTTTTATAGAAACATTACATTTTTCATGGTTTATAGATTTCCAAAAGTGTATGGAATCATTTAGTTATTTGGTAAAATTCAAAATTCTCCACAATATAAATTTATCGTCCGCATCCAATAGGTAAAATTATTTGATAACGTTTACGGTTTTTTCATAGTTTATTTCCTAAATATCCAAATATTCTAATTTGTTATTATGATCACAGTTGAACCCCAAACTGGTTTGATAGACAAGCAAAGAAAACAATGTTCAGATAACGAGTAAAAAAAAACTCACCACAAACACGCACTAACAATATCACCCAACAGACCGAGCGGAATATTTCGATTTATTCACACTTTTATTTTTGAATGCAAACAGCATTTTGTGTCCCAAAACATTGTTTTGTGGCTAGAGTGAAACATCGACTCATGCTATCCGTCGGCCACGGGCTGGCTAGAGGCTAGTCGAAGATTGAGGACTAATTAGAAAAAAACCCTGACGTCTATTAGTTACACTGGAGGGACCTTACGGCTATTTTCGGAATCTTCCTTCTTGCCTGGAACAACAGTTGCGGTTGTCGCTAACAGGTAATGAGAACCGACGACGGTGTTCGCGACAAGTAATCTCACGATCTACTTGCTGTTAATCGGCTCTTTATAGCCTCTTGAATATTCCTGAATAATGTTTATCAATTTTAAATCTGATGCCTATAATACGCTATTGAAAAGTACAAGTATTAACAAGGATCCTCTTTTGTTTGAAGTATTGGCCGTCACACACGACGGCCATGGATAAATTAATTTATGACTGTATAGTTATTGTAGCTGGATCACAGATTTATGTCTAAGAAAAATAATTTAAATATTTTTTTCTTTAAGCCGCAGTAAGTTAATTCGCGCACCCAGCGTTCGAAACCTTTTTTTTAATTCTCAAACGCCAAGGAACGTAACGCGTAATAAAAAGTCGCTAGCAGCTGCCCAAGTGTCTCCGTAGGAATCGAGATACGCTGAGAAGGTCCAAGAAGAAACTCAGCAGGTAGATGAATTTATAACTGATCCTGGGGCTGCAGGAGTCGCCTCACGAAAACGATTTGCGGAAAACACATTCAAGTATCAACTATAGCGGTTGTTTTTGAGGCCTAATGAAAAATAAAACGCAAGTTGGAAGCTAGAAAATTATCAATATTCTCTTGATATATCACTATAACGCGCATTTAATATTTATCGCACTAAATTCAATGCTAGCTCCAAGTGCTCTGTCAAGTTTCATATCGATACAATAACAAAAAAGTAGATTAAAATCTCAACAAGGCAAGAATAGCCTCCGAAACTAGTTTCAAAACCGCATTGTAAACTGTTGGTAAATTTATTTAATTATTTTTAGACAAATCTAGTGCACTAGTTTAGTTAATTAATTTAATTTAGTTCATAATGAATTGATTGAGAAATTTATAAATAATGTGGGGTATGGAAGCATACAATAATTATTCTATAATTCCATCTCAGCTTTCATAGAGCGTGCATTTGCGTTGTAATATCTATATGACTCGGCTAACTAATTAATGTGGGAAGCCAGCTTATCTACCCACCTACATTTAAAAAGTATCAAAGAAAATGTAGCGACACAACAGAGATCCGCAACTTTTTGCAATTCTCGGTAAACACTTAAATATGGAGACAATTATATTTTAGTACCATGGATATACCAAAAAATGTGTGCCTTTATAAGTATCAGAGAATGAATTAAGTAAAAACCGTCAGTATTTGGCAAAAGTTATTTAGTTCCATATGTACAAACTAAATTTTATCTCAACCATATTATTTATATACAAACTGAATCTTATCTCAAAAGGATTTTTTATGTCAAATAATGCAGACAAGCTTACGGGCTTGCATTGTAAGGTTCTTCATTGTAAGTGGCCTACGCTGGTCATCGCGCACATCAACATTGAGCCCACTACCAAGCAATCTCCCCAAAACAATTTTGGAAAACACACATTTTGTTTTAGTACATCATCATCATCATCATCATCAGCCTTTATCTGCCCACTGCTGGACATAGCCCTTCCCCAATGCCTTCCACATAATGCGGTCCTCCGTCTTCCACATCCAACGACTTCCCGTCGTGTGCACTATAATATATATTCTTCTCAGTCGTATGCACTCTTGGCAGAGTGGTCGTGGTCATCACTTGGGTTGGTGGTGCGCTTCACCAGACGTCGCCATTCCTCTAATAATATATATACGAGGAATAATATATATACATGAATATAAATAAATGAATTATCTATTAAAACGAGGGTACTCTTATTAATGAAATATGTACCTCTCCACCCCTGCTCTAACATGGCTTTCCGAAAAACAAATTTCTTTGATCTCTAGTGAACTGCATGATAAAATTGGAAAATCTACAATCACAAGAACCTTTGATGCCATACAAACTCCATTCACCTTCAAACGTTGCACTGAAAAGAAATATCGATATTATTGCGAGAAGGAAACCTCAAAGCAGACGTGGAAAGATTTGTTTTCTGTTTATACAAAATTTATTTATCTGTTATAATAGTCTGGACACATTGTGGGCACACAGATAAGTACTACCCGCAGTTTTGACTGTAACATTGTCGGGAACATTGGATTTTTAACTTTGCCCATGAATTCTCACGGTACTTTCGCTATGAAATTTATAATATGATTAAGCAATTTATAGAAAAAAACTCCCCTATGCTACGTTGCAATAGATATATGGAGATATAACTCAAGTCGTAAAACTTATTCAAAAACCATAATATGTAGCATGACAAAAAGGATATGCTGTGCTGATCATAATGTCGGATTAGGGCAAGAAAAAGAAACTGACATCCGAGAAGAAAATGAACAGTAATAAAAAACAGTAAGCATACTGAAATTTTACAATTCCATAATTTTACTCTGAAAGATCGCAATATTTGAAATTATGACGCCATATACAACGGCTAATTGAAATTGGTTCGACGTTCCAAGAAATCTTTTGACACAGTACTAGTTGCTAACAAACGGTATATTGGAGATATTTTATAAAATTAATAAAATTCCTGTTAATAATTGTAAACAAAATAAAAACTTTAATAATGTAATATTTGGTTATAGATATTAAAGTGAACGTCAATTTGAACCATTAGATCTAAGTCTCATTTTTATTGTGGCTGCCCATATGGTTGGGCAAATAAGAACACATAACTGCATCTCACCACAAAAGGACACACATAGGTCGGTTTAGGCATCATTACGTGTTTGAGCCCGCAATACGCCAAAGGGGTTGGTCTGTGAGTTAGTTTGCCCAAATCTATGCTGTTTCACTTGAAAATTAATCTTTTGATGTTCCTTTTTAGCTTACATCAGCAAAATGTTGAATAAAGTTATAGCTAACAAGCTACCAACTGCGAACATTTACAATAAGTCTGTAATGAAAATGAAAAGATACAGTTCTCATTTCAGGTTCTCTTTGAAGCCTGGACAAATCTTTTAATGCCGAACGCATCGCTTTTTGAAAGCTCGTTATTACTTCAAGCTCTAATAGGTATTAGAATTGCTTGCTACATTATTTCCTAAATAAAATTAGATGTTTTTTTATTCTAACTCAGTGGCGATGAAGTTTATTTTTTGTAATACATTTTTATGTGCATCGTAGAAGCTTACAAAAAATGCCTTTACCTTTCAATAAAAAGCATTTTGTATTATTCATGATAATAATTAAATTTTGTTTGTCGAAAAATAAATGTTGGTTTTAATATATTTTTCTTAAAATAGAATAATATTTTCTGCCAATTATAAGCTGCTCAATTCACTGCGGATTCTCATATTATTTGGTAAACAGTAGAAAACACAATAAGAGTTTTCTTATCTAAAAAATAATTTGAGAGACTTGTGGAAAACCATTAAAAATATATTTACATAGACGTAAAACAAGAAATCTATTCAATAGCTTTTATTAAAAAGAAAATGCGGTTTTAAGTTCTTTTTAAAAAAAATACAAATGTAAATTACTGGAAATTACAGTACCTAATTAGGAAATATACGTTAATAATAATATATATTACGTGTAGGCTCCCGACGTCCACTGCGTTGATTCAGTTTGTTTTAAAATAAATGTTAAAAATTAACAAATTTCACAATCACATATATTCATATTTTATTTTTAATAATTAACTTAAATATTTTACAATAGCATTCGATCATACCAACATATTTATAGCAATATTAACACCAGCTAGGCCGTGAGATCGTCCATCCATAGAAGCTATAGTAAAATAAAAACATATCACTACGACACCTAATGTCAAATTCATCATAATACTTATTTATTTTAAAGGCACTGTAGAAATGTTAAACACTTAATAAATAAATAGACCGATTGCAAATATACATCTGTCACGACACTTTTCACAAACGTAATATCTTATATTATCATAAAACATCACTTTATAACAACGATTTACTATTAAGATTGGTTAACTGTAAAGACGTTTCACATTTGAATTTCAAAAACTGATTGAACATTCATAAAGTACTACTTAAAACACACTCAAAATTCAATGACGGCTGTATAGGGCAACAACACTCATTAGCATTTGCCACATAAATTCACCAAAATAAACTGCATTAAATAAATCATATTTTAATATAGCTTATCACATTAACAATGTTCATAACCTTTAGTTTTATATTATTTCGTTTTTAGATTTCCTCCTCCTCCTTGTGTGGATAAGCCTCAATGGTGAGAGTCGTGGCCTCATGAGGCTTTCTTGGAAAAATAGTCAAGGTGGGATCCCGCGTCCTTCCGCGGCAGTGCTTTTGGAAGAGATTTAGTTCTTCGAGGCCGCTGAATCCTTATTTGGGTCCGGCTAATTGCCGCCGCCAGACATTTGGCGTTGACTGTTTTACCATGGAAAGGTCGAACTCCAACTCAAGCCTTTTCTTTTTTCATCCGATAACTTCTCTAATAAAGTAATGCACATATTCCATCTTCCGTCACAGATGTCATTGTATGCATAACACCAACACGACACCAATAATTTCAAATGTCACTCACTATAACAAAGTAAATTTTGTCGAATACGCTTATACACGTAATTATAATTTCACCGACACTAAAACTGTTTCTCTGACTTTTTTTTCAGTCAAATGTTTACTCTTCCGCCTTTAATAAAAAAAAATTAGGTGCAAAATCCGAATGTGAATATCAAATCAAAAAAAAAGTTCAAACGAACATAAAGAATGTGTGAATCGATAGAACAAATAAAATACAGAGTAATGTTTGTATACTTTCGTCAAAAGAAGATAACACGAATATTATTCGCTTATTTCCAATTTATTTGTCTAAGCATGTGCGAACCGAAATTTTAGTTAATATATTACTACGATTTCTCAACTAAAATGCGACAATTTTATTGTAGATTTATTTGAAATTTTGTGTTAACTAATCATTAAGCTACATTAAAGAAGTTACAATTCTCAGCATTAAGAGAATAATCATTTTTTGGTAATTTTTTTTTATAAATACTAACATTATCTACACATAAATAGGTACGTAAAATTCATTTTTTAACCTATTTCAAATTTTAGTGCTATTAATTATATATAGTACAGTAGTATTTAGTAACACAAATGAAATTCGTTAGTGTTGGAATAATTGAAATTCATTATGAACATTCCGTGTTATCTATCTTGTACTATTTAATTTGAATGGTGATTCTATGAAAAGTGGAAAGATTTTGTTATAATAAATTAATTTTAATATTATACAGAATACTAAAGCACTAATTTTATTAATATTATTATTATTAAACTAATATGATTAATTAAATTGATTATATCAAAAATCAACTTAATATTATTCAACATACGTCCCATTCTGAATATTTTACATTTAAAGAATCGCGGCGTTGATAATATCTGCATTTCCGTAAAGTGCATACCCGTCGGCAAACGTAAGTCTCATAAAGGATATGAAAAAAAAAATTGCTTTCGCATTGAGAATTCTGGAAAAGCATGGAAAAAATATTTCCTTAAAACGAGCGAAATTGTTGTAGTTTGTTTTAGAAAAATAAGATTTATTAATATACAAATATGTATCTAATCATAAATAACAATAAGTAAAATATATTATAAGAACATTAAATAAGAAAGATAGAAAAGACCCGTTTGTTTTTATGACTTTCAAATTAATTTCCATGTTTATTTTAAACTTAGAACGATAGCAATTACAATATATTTTGTAACGCATCAATTTTACCAAAATTGTTTTTCCGTTTGTGGAAAAGACTGAATGATGAAAGGTATTATTATTATTAATCTCAGAATTTTGTGTAATTATAAAACTTTCGAATACATATTGTGACAAACGCGCGTCGGCAAAACTAGGACTCGCTGATTCTCTTTGAATTGCTCTTTTAAAAATCAAATTTTTAATCCGAATATTTATTACAGATAATCTACAATAATTTTAAAGACTATCCAATAAAAATAAGATGTTTGAAAACTTTACGAACCCGTCGGTAGTTATTTCCTTTGAAATTGAGCAAGGAGGAGCGCGCATAATACGATCAAATTTAAAAATATTTAAAAAGCACAGATAATATAATGCTAAAAAAGTATTTACCTTTCGTTGCCTGGTAGTAAGTAATTCACTCGCGGCAAGTTCACCTTTGGCACTTGAACGTTATCGTTACGCGACCGGAGCTTAAACGCACAACGACCGTCCAGCTCGGCTGTCGAATCCCGAATGAGCCCCTGACGTTCGGACGCTCATTTGCAAACGTTTCGGCACGTAAAACTCTTTACGAGCGGCTAGGAAGTAACAGGTGGAAAAATCTTGAGATAACATCTTAATATAGTAAAAATATGTACTTCATTGAGTGTTTCTGATAAGCAGCCCAAAACATTTTAGCCGTTGATGAAGTTCCAAATTTTAATTCGTATTCTTTCAAAAATGAATGAATGTGAATTTTGGACTTGCAAAAATTCAACTGAAATGAAAACAGCTATTAATGGTTAAATATTTTTGCGCCATACATTTTTCTATTGTTATTTTATCTATGATTTAATTAAAATAATATATCTATTCTCTAAGTTAATATGATTAATCAACTTTTAAGTGTAATGTCAAAATGAAAAACCTGTCTGGGGTTTGATTTCGTTCAAGTTTATTTAATTACTATCTAAGATTATTTTTTTCATTCTATAGCTATAAAATTAATAGTTTCCAATTTTTGTGATTACAAACGACTTACATCTAATAGATATAGATAAACGTAATTTTAGTAAATTTTATATTTTGTTAATTTAGTTTTAAGAGGTAGACAACACATAAATTATTTATTATCTTTAATGTATAATGTACGTCGCTTTCATAAAAATAACCTTTTAAATCTCATTACTTAAAACAAACAGAAAAAAATTCAGCTCAATCAAAAGCTTATTTTTGTATTGTTCTTTTTAGGGTTAAAGACATGATTATTTAGATGTCTATAAAAGATGGAACGAGATAAACATAGCGGCCATCATAGATGAAATCGACACTCAGCATTGGGTGTCCACAACATTGAATCCGAACCTTTTACTTTTGAAGTCTGTCGCAACCTACGCCGGCTGCTATTGTTTGTAGTCTATTGTATAGCATTTCACATGCCAAACAAATAGAAGATTTACGGATTAAATAACTCGTATGAATTTGTTTGGATAAATCTGCTCTCTCTATATGTGCGATGTAATCTTTCTTTTAAACGAACATATGGTACGTACTCCTTTGGTTATTATTCTTTATACACATAAAAAAGTTTTTAGGATTGAAGATTTATTTGTAGAATTAATTATTATAAATTTTTCAGTTTCCGCGAGTGGTTAAGATAATTGTAGCTCCTCTATTGGTATAATCTCGCATTGATTATTGTGATTTATTTGTGATATTTCAGTAAGTTCCGTAATCGTGGACGTCTATGGGGTTTTATTCGCAACATTTGAATATTGTGCTACGAGTATATTAAAATTTTCTATAGAATTATTTATTGTTTTCATTTACGATTTTTTGCAAACAGAATTCAGGTAAAGTCCAACAATTTTCTACAGTATTTTTTTTAATTAGATAGTTTTTATTTCTTGTTTTATCCCATATTTTTTATTGCTATGGCATCTGCCACAAATGTATCAATCTATCTAACGTACCTACGTATCCTTTGCGTGTACATCAAATACGACTTTCCAGCTATAGACTCTGCCTATCCAAACTAGTAGAAAACTAACACAAAAGACTGCCGCTATCTTAGTGATGTGCTACATTCCCCTAATGATAACATTTCACTGGAGGTAGGACCTCTTGTGAGTCCGCACGGGTAGGTACCACCACCCTGCGTATATCTACCGTGAAGCAGTAATGCGTTTCGATTTGAATGGTGAGGCAGCTGTTGTAACTATATTGAGACCTTAGAACTTATATCTCAAGGTGGGTGACGCATTTACGTTGTTGATGTCTATGGGCTCCAGTAACTACTTAACACCAGGTGGGCTGTGATCTCGTCCACCCATCTAAGCAATAAAAAAATAAATAAAAACTTTACATGTTTGTATAAGTCTGCAAAATTTTAGATAATTCAGATGTTCATAAATGGGCAAAAGGGTATTGAATAAATAAATTCGAACATGCATAGTTCAACTAATAGCTATTCATATTTTAAAGGTTTTGTGGCGGTAGCTATCATACGTCATAAGATATTTGATAGAAGCCTGAATCTCGCTAACGAAAATTTCAAGGTAAACTTTCAAATACAAGATCCGAACAATATCATTTGAATCGTCGGTCTGCCGAGCAATTGCAGCCGCTCGGTGGAAGATCTTATTTTTGTCGTTAACCCTTAAAGTTTTAAATCACAGCAAGTAAGTACACAAATACTTTAATTAAATACATTCTTCTAAAAAACAATAATTAAATCATATGATGAGTAACATAAGAGAATACAAAAAATACCGATATACATAATATTATATCATTTTTCTAACATCATTACTAAGCGAGCTAGTTGTGTAAACAGTTTCGTTACGTATTTTACGATAGTCACGTTGAAAATCAGGCGAGCTTAGTAGGTCAGCTTTAAACTAATAAAAAACCTTGCCTTGAATAATCTGAAATCCAATTTTCAATCGAATAAACAGTCCTGACTCGTAGTAATAAAACGCTGACTGCCTTCGTACTCGAATACACGTGACAGCCTGCGGTGAGCTGCATAAGAAAATCAAATAATAAAACAATTTAGTTACTTCCACTCAGCATCTTTCGCTTGGCTGGTTTAAAAAAAAAATCAAGTCTCGACTGTGGTGACATCTCTCTCCCCAGTGCACCGGTACCTGCGTATTACAACTTAATTATCTTTGACTCGCTAATGAGAATACGTACTTTCAAAGAGATTTGTGTTTATAAATAAATAGTAAGTAATCGTTGTTCTTTTTTTATTAATGTCTATAAAAAAAATTGTAGAAGTCATTGTGGAATTATTGTTATGAACAAATCAGTCTTAAAATCATTATTTTAACAAATAATTTTCACCCAAAAATGCTTTACATTTACAAATAAAACATTAGATAATTAGCTTGCTTATAGCCATACCAAGAATGTACATACTATAATGATTTTTGCTATGACTTACTCTGTACAAAATTTAGAAACTGTTTTTCTTTAAATTTACACAGTATAATTAACTACATTTATTTACCGTAAGCTAATTCAAGGCGAGATTGAATTATCGTGTCCTTTTTCCAAAAGCTTTTCCATTTTGCTAAGACATTACATGAAAAATATGCTGAAAGTAAGATACATTGAAATTTAAAATTAAAATCTTCTTATTCAATTTTTTTCACTTTTATAATAATATCAGCATCATAAAGAGACACTCAGACTCAGTTTAATGTTAAGATATTAATAAAGTTTTATATTCAGATCATATATACATTATATATAACTAGTCAGGTCATAAGTATTGTCACACAGTAAAAACTTTTCTTTTAGAATGCTGGCCACAAAAAAGTTTATTGAATTCGAATTTCGAATTGTTCATGAAAATAAAAATGTATACTTTTAGAATTTTACTCATTTTTAAATATGGAGTGGACGCTCAAAGAAGACCGTGTTGCAGTGATTGCGTTGCATCGTTGCGGTTACGCGCCAATTCAAATTTTTAACATACTGAAAAATTTGAATATAACCAAAAGATTCGTTTATCGTACCATCAAACGATACAATGAAGACTCTAGTGTAGATGATAGGTCAAGAAGTAGTCGCCCTCGGTCTGTTAGGACTCCAGCGGTGATAAAAGCTGTGAAGGCGCGAATTCAAAGAAATCCCAAACGTAAGCAGAAACTGTTGGCCCTTCAGATGGGGTTAAGCAGAACCACGGTGAAAAGGGTGTTAAATGAAGACTTAGGGCTTCGGGCATATCGAAGAAAAACAGGACATCGTTTGAATGCTCGTCTAATGGACCTGAGACTGAAGAGATGCCGCGCTTTGTTGAAGCGGTACGCGGGAAAAAAATATCGGGAAATTCTTTTTTCGGATGAAAAAATTTTTACCGTAGAAGAGAGCTACAACAAACAAAATGATAAGGTGTATGCACACAGTAGTGAAGAAGCGAGCAACCGTATTCCGCGTGTCCAACGAGGTCATTTTCCATCCTCGCTCATGATATGGTGGGGGTTTCTTATTGGGGCTTAACAGAGGTACATTTTTGTGAGAATGGTATAAAAACGAATGCAGTTGTGTATCAAAATACAGTCCTGACGAACCTTGTGGAACCTGTTTCTCATACCATGTTCAATAACAGGCACTGGGTATTCCAACAAGATTCGGCGCCAGCTCATAGAGCGAAGAGCACACAAGACTGGCTGGCGGCGCGTGAAATCGACTTCATCCGGCACGAAGACTGGCCCTCCTCCAGTCCAGATTTGAATCCGTTAGATTACAAGATATGGCAACACTTGGAGGAAAAGGCGTGCTCAAAGCCTCATCCCAATTTGGAGTCACTCAAGACATCCTTGATTAAGGCAGCCGCCGATATTGACATGGACCTCGTTCGTGCTGCGATAGACGACTGGCCGCGCAGATTGAAGGCCTGTATTCAAAATCCGGAGGTCATTTTGAATAAACTTTAGTGTCATAAGAATCTGTTTTGTTAAGTTCATTTTGGTATATGAATGGTTACATAATGAATAAGCTTGTTTCAATTATTTTACATTAAACATGTGACAGAATTTATGACCTGACTAGGTATATTATTGTTATAATATTGCGTGAATTTTACGCATCCTAGGGGGCGGCTTTGCTTTTTTTCTCTTGAGATCCTGACGTCTGTGGGGACTGACTTATAAACGTGGATGGATTTGTTCATTCCTCCTTCTGAAGTGCCCATTGGGGGTCGCAGAAGACCCTGATATAGCAATGCTAGTAGGGATACTGCACGCCTCAAGCAGTCCGCTTACGCGGCATATGATGATGACAGGAAACGTCGGGATTCTTACGTCTCAGAGGAAAGGCGGAAATATAACAGCGCTTGTAGATCCTACAAGAAAGCTTTTTGCCAAGGCGAAGTCAGCGCATGTTCCAAGAATTGGCGAGCGACTAAAGAGCTATTCCTTCGAGAGCCGCGCTCGTCTTGTGCTGTGCCGTCTGAACGCAATTCCGATGACAGTCTGGTCCACACTGCGAAAGAGAAGGCTGAGCTCTTTGCCGGAGATCTGGTTCACACATTATGTAGTTAGGCGGGAGCTCCGACTCCTGGACGTTCATAAGTCAAGTGGGCCAGATTACGTCCCTGCTGTGGCGGTAAGACCCATCAAGCTATTGGCCTATCGCGACAACTTCCTTGCTTTCCAAGGTGATGGACGAATATTAATACGCAACTCCTGAAGTATCTTAAGGATCGCTAGTTGATCAGTGACCGACAGTACGCTTTCCATTATGATCGCTCAGCTGGCGATCTTTTTGTACACTTTACTCACAGGTGTGCTGAACCTTTAGAGAGCAAGTACGGGGCTATCACTATAAACCTGGATATCGCGAAGGCCTGGGTCTGGCATAGGGCATTTCCACAAGTTTCAATATTTTCCCACACGCTCGCTAACCACTCACCATCAGGTGGGCCGTATGCTCGTCTGCCTACACGGGCAATAAAAAAAAAGTTAAAAGTGAATCAAACTTCTGTTGGTATCGCGTGGGTTACTTGTTTTTTTTTCTCTTATTTTTAGATAAAATGAACGTGCTCAATGTCGTCCTGGGACGGCCCACACACATAACTACCTACTCACTTTGAGATATGCTGTCGAAGAAAACCAACAAAAGAGTTTTTTTGTTTTTTTTTCTCGTGTTTATATTTTTAGTTAAACCTGTCTCACAGTAATTTTTTGTACCTTACTATGCTTAAACACGAATAAATCCATCAACTGGTTCGTAAATTACATAATTACATTATAATTTATATATTTTATGCTTATTAAATACGTAATTTTTATTGTGTCTGAAATAATTAAAAATTCATGACAAACTCTTTTAACCAAAATAATTAGTGAATTCAAAAGCTAAAAAGCTGTTATTAGCGGGTTTGACAACATATTTTTACAAAAAATAATGAACAAACCTTACGTCAAAATTGTCAAACACGACTTTTTAATACGATCTATAATAATGGAGTTTAATTTAAATAATAAGAAGAGACAAAGAAGCGAGAATTGGATTGCAGAGGATAAAGTTAATTTTATTTATTTTTACCTTTTATGTTACTTTTTGTTACTAAGCTAACACGTGTTGGTGGTTTTCGGTCCTGCGCCTCTTAAAACCTCTAAAGGCTACACTTAAAATGCATGCACATCTAGTTTGCCACTATCGTGACTTTTTTCCCCTCCCTATGCTGATAGCCTTGAGAGGCTATTTCAGCTTCACTCTAATATGTAGGTGAGCTCACGGGGCTCAAACCGGAGTGTTGCTAACACTGGCCCTAGCAAGAGCAATGCTTCGCAGAATCTACCACAGGATCGGAAACGCGTCCCACTGAGAAGATCCGGCGAGAAACTCAGTGGGCAGGAATTAATGCGCGTATCAATATTTAATATTATATTACTTAACACGAGCTGTATATAAAGCTCACATTTCTTATGGCCGCTGTTGAAAAATATCGGCTAACGGCCTACCTGATGGTAAATGGCTATAGTCACTCATGAGTACTAGAAATGCCAGGATCATAGCCATAATAATATGATTGCCGTTGTCGTGAATGAACTCTTTAGGTCTTTTTAAATTCCGTAGTTAGGTTAATGAACTCCAGCCCATTTGACGTCCAGAGATCATCGAATACATCGAATTCTTAACATGAATACACCTACCTTGAGATAAGAAGTGGAAGTCTCAATTATATTATATAACGGCTGCATGAAATGTCCAATTTATATAATTTAATTTATTTTTTATTATGTTCTTACTTTTTTCTGTATTCTAATCTTTTTACTCGGAACATTTCAAGCTTAGACTATGTCTTAAGCACACGCCCTCATTTACTTAGAAATCTTCTTCTAAAACAGTAAAAAAGATAAATGAATGTTGGCTTACTTTATGTAAGAAATTATTCCCATTTTGCTTCGGAACTATTTATAGACCTTACGGTCATAATATACGTTAACAATTAATCGTAATACAAAAATAATGTTTTACGATTCTTTTTTATTGCTTAAATGGGTGAACGAGCTCACGGTCCGCCTGATGTTAAGTGGTTGCTGGAGCCCATAGATATCTACAACGTAGATGCCGTCACCCACCTTGTGATATGAGTTCTAACGTCTCAATACAGTATAACGGCTGCCCCACCCTTCAAAGATCGCTCTTAGCGATAAGACCGCCAATTGTACTTTTTTGTTTTCAATGTATCGCACTGTTTATTTGTTTTTTGGTGTACAATAAAGAATACTCTCTCTCTCTCTCTCAAACCGAAACGCATTACTGCTTCCCAGTAGAAATAGGCACGGTGGTGGTACCTACTCGTACGGACTGACGGTAGGACGCCTATCACCAGTAAAGTATAATGCACATTAATAATGTCCTGTCATAAAGCGACGACCTTTAGCGATCAGTGAGACAAATGGAACGTCCCAATCACGTAATGCAAATGAAAAGACTGAACAACCCAAAGTTTTGCCACTAAACATGAGATTTTAACTAAAAATACAACATGCTATTCTTCCCTACAGTGTTTATTAAAAGAACTAGTCAGAGGAAATCTACGGTACATCGAAAACAAAAATACTGATAACATATCAAATAGAAACAAACAGAAATCATGGGAAGATCTACAATTTAGGTAAGTTAAATATATTTTTAAATACTTTTGTAAACCATTTGCTTGGGTGTTTTATACATATATACATAAGCTTTAACATATAACTATTATAGTATTTATATCAGTCTCTTGTTTCCGAAGTGCTGAAAATCCTAATTTTCGGCCAGAGGATCGCATGTGATTTATCCGTATGATTTTCTATGCATAAATATCATTGACGACCTTTGGATATAAATACGAACTAGTATTTATAGTATATAGTATCAGTTAATAAAACTTTCCAATCAGACTAGTATAGTATCAGCTAATGGTAGCTAGTATAGCCACAGCTAATGAAACTTTTCAATCAGAACGACGTAGGTCGTAGTGGCTAAAGACTAAGGACACAGGAATAATCCCATTGCTTAACACTAGCCCTGCACTAGCATCAAACATTGCGATTATCCCGGTTTTCAAGTTCCGTATGCAGATATCGATTTTTTTAAGATAAAATAATATTATACTGCAAATGTGTTCAAAAACGACTCATACGATAAATAAATAACATCGTGTAATAAAAAAACAACTAAAATATATATATGGGCAAAAATATAAAATAAAAAAAAATATATTTGAAAAACTGAAAGTGGACACAACGACAACCGTAAAAAAAACAAAATTGTTAAAATTGTATTTATTACACGATGTTATTTCATCGCTACAGAAATCGTTTGTCTACGTAATTATTTAAAATAAAGTGAAACTAGATAGCGTTTGCCAAAAATAATCACAATGAGAATTTATTTCAGATTTAATTCCGCCTGTAAAGGCAAGCCTAGAACGGTAGCACAATTGAAAGCGCAATGGGCTTTCTTAAAAATGTATAATAGAAAACACAAAACTAGTGATATGGATACTTCATCAAAAAATATCCCTAATAATCCAGAGAACGATACCCCTCAAGATGACGTCACTTTATGCGTATCAAATAGATATATTGATAGCTCGGACTGTGACTCAAATAGCATGCCGGTACATTTTTTTCATCTTCTAATTAAAAACCCTCGTATTTGGTAGAAGATTTCTGAAAATGGTATTATAAATTTTGTCATACGTCCACTATAATGCCCCAGGTTTTTTCTTTTCGTGGAGAACTTTTTGATGCTTATGTAACAAAGATAAAACACACGCTATATTATTATATTGATCGAGATGTTGCTTTTCGCTAGCCTAAAAAGTTTTTATGAAATTTCTGTATGCGATACATAATTACTATGATTTTTTATTTGCACTAACCATTTTAACCAACCACTTTTTTGGTGCAAGGGCTTGAAAAATAGCACTTTATAAATTTCACAGAACGACAAGCCGCCTCGCGATACCAAAGTATTTCCCGACCTGGCTACCGTGAGTAGTTTCAAGCTTTTTTTTCCCTACCTATGCTGATAGCCTTCAGAGGCTATTTCAGCTTCACCCTAACGTGTAGGTGAGCTCACGGGGCTCAAACCGGAAGTGTTGCTATCACTGGCCCTAGCAAGAGTAATGCTTCGCAGAATCTACCGCCGGATCAGAAACGCAACCCACTGAGAAGATCTGGCAAAAAACTTAGTGGGCTGTGTCTATGGGTTAATTTACTCGTCGAGCCTTCGTCGCAAGTGACGGGTTCGGCGAGGACGGTGACCGGGTTTGAGACTGAAACAAGAATGCTCGCTTACAAATTGCATTTACAGCAATCAAAACTGTAATTACTCAGAAGCATTAATTATAATTGCCTAGCTGTGAGCTCATTAAAGCAACTTTTGGAAACTAAACAAGTGATTGTGAGGAGCCAACTGTGAAGGCACAATTAGGGCCTCTAGTGAAGACTTTTATTAGTTTGAGCTAATTAATGTTAATCTCACTGTACTTTAATTAGTTGTTCTTATTAGTGTAAGTGGTCGCTTATAGGTAGCGGACGGAATGGGATAGTCGTGGTACCTGTATCAACTTTGTGTAAGAATAGAGGTTTTTATGAATCTTTTTCACTTCCTATTTTATTTGGTATTTATTGTAGACATATAAAAAGAAAAATTGTAAAGTCAGTCTGAAATGACGAGTTCAAACGACAAAATATTTTTCTTTTTAGTAGGTTAATACTTAGTCTGGCCATAAATAATGTTACAATTAAAAATAAACAAAATATTACATTTGAATTTGGAATCTGTCATTTTTCTAAGATTGCTCATTGAGTTTTCTCATTTTGGCGCCAATACATTGTACAATATTTTGCGATATTAAAATGGAGTGGGGTGATAAAGAGAACCCAATCGCTGTGATTGCATTACACAAAGTAGGTATGGAGCCAAATGCAATTTTTAAAACTCTCCATACGCTTGGTATTAGTAAAATGTTTGTGTACCGGGCTATTAATAGGTGCAATGAGACCTCCTCTGTTTGTGACAGAAAAAGATCTGGCCGTCTACGTAGTGTTCGTACAAAAAGGTGGTCAAAGCAGTAAGGGAAAGAATTCGAAGAAATCCTGTCCGAAAGCAAAAGATTTTATCTCGGGAGATGAAGATAGCACCTAGAACCATGTCGCGTATTTTAAAAGATGACTTAGGACTTGCGGCCTATAAGAGACGTACTGCTCATTTCTTAACTGATAATTAATTTAAAAGAGAATAGGGTGGTAAAATTGAAACAACTACTGAAGCGGTACGCAAAGGGAGGTCATAGAAAATTTTTGTTTACGGGTGAGAATTTTTTTACAATTAAGCAACATTTTAACAAACAAAATGACCGTATTTATGCTCAAAGCTCTAAGGAAGCTTCCCAATTAGTCGACAGAGTACAACGTGGGCACTATCCGACTTCAGTGATGATTTGGTGGGGTATTAGCTATGAAGGAGTGACTAAGCCATACTTTTGTGAAAAAGGTATCAAAACATCGGCACAAGTGTATCAAGATACCATTCTTGAGAAGGTAGTGAAGCCCCTTAACAACACCATGAAAAATATATACATAATCAAGAATGGTCCTTCCAGCAAGTCTTGGCGCCAGGTCATAAAGCTCGGTCTACGCAGTCTTGGTTGGAAACGAACGTTTCGGACTTCATCAGAGTTGAAGACTGGCCGTCGTCTAGTCCCGATCTTAATCCGCTGGATTATGATTTATGGTCAGTTTTAGAGAGTACGGCTTGCTCTAAACGCCATGATAATTTTGAGTCCCTAAAACAATCCGTACGATTGGCAGTGAAAAATGTTCTCATGGAAAGAGTGCGTGCTTCTATTGATAACTGGCCTCAACGTTTAAAGGACTGTATTGCAGCCAATGGGGACCACTTCGAATAAGCTTGTTATACTTTAAATTGTTTTGTATTTATGTATTAAACTAACACACTGTAAAAGTAATAAATGTTATTTGCAATAGATTTATTTTTATTTTTAATTGTAACAGTATTTGTGGCCAGAATAAGTATATTGTGAAAGGGTAATGCAAAAATCGCGCGCGTCTCCGAGTTCATCGTTATCGCGCAACAGCTGGTTATATATTGTATTACATTGCGTGTCAATATGGAAGGGTACATTATATATAGACGCACTATTCGCGCATCAACTTAAACTGAGATTTTTGAAAAAAATAACTATAAGCATGCACTCCAGTACCTTTAAAAAGTTAGTGATAGCGACCCTGATACCATGTTGCCACACGCCGACGATGGCGCAATATTAAAGCGAAGAGGCTTCTGGGAGGTAGTGCACAGGACTCCAGATACGACTTAAAGAACAAGATATTTATTATTCAAAGGTCTTTCTGGGCAAATGAAGTAAAAATCTCTACACAAGTACAACAATACAGAAATAAAAAAAAACTTTGTTGTTTTTAGATTGTAGCTTCTTTCTATTATCTATTGCCTCTCTATTATATCTATAGCTTATCAGAATTTATCATCATTTATGCAAACTCGTAGATTAATTGATATTATTTTCTACAGGTCATCGAAGTTCAACATTTAGAAGAGCCTAAGAAGATCGTACGTATCTTTAATCTTTCTGTAGTTTTTAAATAGGATCTTTTTCTTTTTCTCATTTTCTAAGCTGGCATAAGAGCTTTCGGCCTTTTAAATTACTAATTAGTAACTGGACTGATATTGTTAGGACCTATTGGTTTACTCAAGTTGACCATTAAAGGTGTATGGTGGTATGCTTCGGTACATATAATAAATGTACATCACATATAGTTGTTGCAAAGTAAGACTGCGCGCCGCCCTTATTTGTGTGAGTGACCAATCTGTATACATGTCAATGTAGACGTAAGAGCAAGTACGGTTTGCAAACAAAAAATCATTAATTCAAGTTATGGATTTCACCCATTTTGATATTTTAAGTATTTTTAATTGCTTTATTGGAGTGGTCTTAATAAAAAATAAACAAAATTGTTAAAGTAGCTACTAATTTACATTAGTAATAATAGTTACTTACAGGTAGAAAATTAAAATAAACACAAACGAAATGTAATCATAAACAGTACTCTACACAAAATAAAAACTAACAACAAACAACTAATAACAAACAAAAAAATCTTTAAAAAAATTTAAACGTCATAGTTGAAATTCATGTCTTTTTTGTAATGCTTCTCTGTTGTTCCCAATTTCTCTCCATTTGTAGCCTAATTTATTTATTATCGAACGTAATGTGTTTAAGCACCCATGAAAACCAATCTTTTCTTTGAAATTGATCGCAAATTTGCCAATGTTGATATTTCCACAATATGGAAATTTTGCACATTTTGTTATTTTTGGAAAATTTGCACTTTTTTTTGATTATTTTGTCTAAATCAAATTTAATATTTATCTCTTACCTACGTAGTTTTATTCATAGGTGAAGTAAAACTAACAGAAGAAGATGGCAGCTCTTTTTCTTCTTTTAAAATTGCAATTACAGTTCGTTCACTGATCCCTATAGATTTAGTTGTACGTTTCCGTATATTAGCCAAAGGACTCAAATCACCATTATCCACATTGTTCGCTTTCATAAAACTATACTCTTCTTGAAGTAAGCGGTACACGCGGGTAACAATGACACGTCCCTGGAAACAATAAATAAATATGTTTTAATTGATAAGTATTTTTCTTAAACATTTGTTTTTAAACTTTTTTGATACGACTTATAGTTTTCGAGCAAAAAATTTAAAATACCAAACGCGTTCCACGAACCGAACTTTACCGAATCTAAAATGTACCTTTGCATTCCCTCCGGTGTGGGAATGGTTTTTTTAAGTCTATAAATGTATGCGTTACAAATTAGTTACTACATCAATATCTGGGCACAAGTTGAAAATTTAAAAAAGTCTTACCTTGACATTAATTACTTTGCGTTTTCTTTCACTTTTAAGATTTTACATGCTGACCGTACTTCGTGAACAAGAGCAACGTGGAAACAATAAGTACAAGTGACTCGAGCGATGGCTCACTCGCTACTGACCGCTCCGTCAGATACACACACTAACGAAAATGTGTATTTACGATTACAACTACAAATAAAGGCCACGCGCGCTCGTACTTTGCAACAACTATAACAGAAAAATCACAAAATATTTTGATTTTAGTCATTAGATTTTAATAATATAGTATGTATCGATATAATATAATAATATAATAAATATACATCGCATACATGAAAATTTACAGAATATTTTCAAACCCCTCCATAGGTAATAATAATGACTAGAACTAAAAGAAACAGACTGTTATTACCGATCGGCTGTCTGTCTCTGTTCCAATAATATTTTTTACTTACAGGAACAAACTAATGATGAAACACTAACGTCAAACAAAACAAACAAATGCATAGAAGAATTAATGATGTCCGAGATATTATGTAGGAAAGTATTACTTGAACTCCAAATGGAAAATGAGAGGAAGAAGTCAAGGAATTTAGATTTGAAACATAAAATACTTGAAAATAAATTATTGAACGCACCAAATTATAGACATGAATTTTAACTATGAATGCTTATTAAAATACGCTTCATATAATTCATAACATACCATAACTGCGTCAGTGTAAAAATGCTTTTCAATGTATTGTTGTTCTTTTTCTATTGTACAAAACCTTTTAAATAATGTAACTAAAATGTTTAGTACATTTTATTAATGGTATTTATTAATGGCATATTGTATGGGCGTAGGAGTTTGTCTTAATACCGTGATTATGTCTACTTCGAAGCTGTCATGCGTTCCAGTTTGAAGGGTAGACAATACAAACATTGTACAATGTCGTGTTTTAAGTATGGTCATTCACCGTGTGATATCAGGGGTCAAAGTATGAAATTGCCGATTTGTACTTAAAAATTTTAATTCGTTTTTTTTTTCATTTAACCAAAATATCTACCATTATTATTTATACATTACTACCATCTAATAGGTAATTCATTTATGCCTTTGTAATAGAACTCTGGTGATCTAAATTCCACAAACTGTGTGAAAGCATTTTGTACTGCCTCCTGGAAAGAAAACTTTTTATCACGTAGAAAATTGTCCAAATCACGAAAAAAACGGTAGTCCGTTGGAGCAAGGTCTGGTGAATACGGAGGGTGTAGAATGGTTTTTAATTGCAGTTCCTGTAGAGTTAAAACGGTTTCTCGTGCTGTATAAGGTCTCGCGTTATCATGGAGCAATAATGGTGAAGATCGATTTATGAGTCGTGGCTGCGTCACTGCGAGTTTTGCTGTCATTGTTCGGAGTTCGGCACAGTAGACATTTGCCGTTAATGCTTGACCAGGTCGGAGGAAGCTACAGTAAAAAACACTGTGCTGAGAGCACCAATCAGTTACTTTTTATTGGTAAGCCTTGCTTTAGGACACTGTTGCGGCGTTTGACCCGGGGTTAGGCATTGCATTTTTTGCTTATGGTTATTGTAAGGAATCCACTTTTCATCACAATATGTCACAATTCGATCCAATATTCCCTCATTTCTGTATAGATTCAACAAGGCAACACAAGTTTCAACACGCGTTTCTTTCTGCAGATCAGTCAAATCATGAGGCACTCATTTTTCATATTTTTTTTATTTTATTGTTTTGGCGCAAATGAGTCAATATTATTCGTAAGGTAACGTTAAACCATGCCGCTAACTCCTGGGTAGTTTGACTCGGATCTGCTTCCATCATCTCTTCCAATTCATTGTCATTCACATGTATAGGCAGGCGGTCTTCCACGTGGTTGGTACTTCAAATCAAAATTTCCATCGCGAAAGCGCCTAAAGCAAAATTGCACGGTGCGTTCATTAGCAGTCCCCCCTCTAAAAGCAACATTGATATTGTGAGCCGTTTCTGCAGCGTTCGTTCCGCGTCGAAACTCGTATTCAAAAATAACTCGAATTTTTGAAGTATCAATTTTTCTTGTCAAAACTGAATTAAAAAAAACAACTGAAAGTCGATAACCGAATGTTGAAAAGAAAGAAGAAAGAAGAAGAAAGAAAAGAAAATCTCTTTCTGATATCCTTTCAATATTCTACTATTTAATTTCATTAAATTTAATTGCAACAACACAAGGTCTACATTACCTTCTAAGTTTCGATATTAAATCAAGCCGTGCAAGTCTTAATGAAGAGTTTAAGGTCTCGTAATTAGCACACACGTGACGTATGCAAGTTGCGAAGCTTTGTTGTTTGAAGCCAAGCTAAAACGCATAGCGTTCGAGCTCTATGTCAGTAGGTAGCAACTTAGCCATGCCCTAGACATTGATGAAGTCGATTAGCAACAGTAACTACGTAATAAATCAGATGGGTCGTATGAATGTATGCCTAAAAGAGACAAAAAATATATCGCACGCTTGTTTTAAGGACACGAAATTTGATGTTAAAATAAAAGCATTAAAATTTCGATGAGAAAAATATTAGCTTTTCATGAGCCCGACTATGAAGCCGCAACGTCATGCTGATACAGTAGTACGCGGCACGTACCCTTAACGTGGGAGCTTACAGCATAGCACCGTATTAGGCTGTTTAGAGTTCCACTGTGAAGTAATATCTTGTAGTGACAAGTCTATTTTTATCGGAGCACTGCGCGGGCCCTACCAACACCGCATAGCACCTTATGTTTTTTTTATTGCCCTTGTAGGCAGACGAGCATACGGTCCACCTGGTGGTGAGTGGTTATCGTCACCCATGGACTTCAACAATGCCAGGGGCAGAGCCAAGCTGCTGCCTACCGCTTAATACTCTCCACAAGCCTCGTTTGAAGAAGGACATGACATAGCGCTCGGGAAACACCGTGGAGGGGAGTGGATAGCCGGATGGTATGCAGCAAAAAAGACCTCTGGAAATGCAAAGTCGATGAACGCAGCGGTTCCAGATAATATGGATGAACTCTGCTCCGATAGCGGGAGGTGCGATGATAAAAAGGAGACGAGGGATCATCTCAAACAATTCCTCAGAGTACTCCCCATGGAACATCCAAAATACAGAGGGAACCGAAGTCTCTCCGCAGACCCAGAGGCTCCAAACGATCCGTGAGAATGTAGCGAGCTCCCCCTGAATACTTCATTGAAAGTAGTTTCAGCTGCGAACCCATCACGCATTTCTGATTTTAGTAGATTCTTGTCCTGAACACTGAGAAATTTTAACCATTAACTAAGATAATTTTTTTCTCAGACATACAAAAAGTCACAGCTCAGTACTCGAACGATCGTCCCACGTTTCGAATTAGAGCGTAAATTTGCTGCGCGTCAAGCATTCCAATATACTCGTACTTAAGAGTACTCTAATTCAAATATCAACCCGTACTAGCAAATGTAACTGTAATAATAACGAGCTGACAACCGTAAATAATAACATTAAACTAGAAGTCCCGCAGTAGTCGAAATTCGACTATAATTAATTGGAATTGTAAGTTTGTACACTATTATGATTGTCTTTTATACTTCTATAATCACAAATTTTGCCAAGACTACACTATAAAAATATTAACAAAGACAAACAATATTTAATCTATTCTCAATTTGACAACAGACGCCAAGAACAAAAGTTTGACAATAAATAGTATGCATGCGTGTGTGCGTCACATACATGGTATGTAGTGTGTGTAATGTTTTCTTTATTGATTTAATGTATCTTATAAGCATTATTTAAAAAAAAATCAGCATTGTGCACCTCTTCTCTATATTCTCTATAAGTGTGCAAAATTTCATACTCCTCCATTCGCGCAATTTTCGTAAAAAGGGATACAAAGTTTTTGCTTCACGTATTAATATATAGATTCTTTCAGGATTATTGCTGCGCATCTATACATAAAAAATACATTATTCTACATTAAATACATCGGTAACTATGATAAAATGTAAACAAGTACCTGAGGAAATAATCATTTTAGCTTTTCCGCAAAACTGTTCGGCTTAACATTTTAGTAATTAAGTGATAATAGAACTTTAGAACGTCGGGTCGATTCCTCGGACTCTAATTCAATACCAACTTTTCGATAGGGTCGGGACTTCCTAGCGCGTTAAATTGCATTTCGTTTCTGAAATTCCTCTGCATTCCAAGCTATGACATATTGAAGTAGCACGTCAGCTTATAGTTTGGAAATCCTAATTAGATTCGGACTTGAGTCTACGATTCTCGATTTCAGTCTCTCTTTTCACAAAGTCGAAGTTGAAGATTAATATTGCTCTATGATATTTTCAATTATCAGCTGTAGATTCCGTAATGAAAAAGTCTATAGTGCTTATGTAAATAAATGGAGATTCTTAATATTTAATAACTTGGGATTTATGTTGTCCTGGACCAAAAGCTTATTTTGAGTGTGGTGGGAATTTTCACTCTTGCCACTCCATCTCATTCAGGGGATCGAACGGCCTCTTAAAATTACCGACAACTTCCAGAAGAGATTTCGGAATCCCTGGATATTTCACCCGGTAGTTTCGTCTGCAATACAGCAAGATACGATGTGCTATCTCATTTATCCACGAAAAATGAGTGTTTGAGGTATCCATACACAGTTGCAGCCTGAAACTTTCGAACGACGTGGACAACAAAGTATTCACTAACTTCTGTCAACGCGTCGCTTTATAGGTGTTTCTTTAAGCATCCCTGTTTACATTTACCGTCAAATAAATTTGCATGTTACCCGCACAAACATAAAGTCGCCCTCTTTACAGCTGCTCTATCTACACTTGAACGATCAATGTCGTTCGGTAGCATTAAAGCGGATCATTAATCTGCTTATGGTCGTAACCACTTAATAGATTTGAGAATTTTATCTCGGGTCTCAATTGTCTCATGGTTGGTGCAAAGTAGTGTCTATCAGCTGCAGTAACTACTAAAGGAACTGGGAACAAATCATGCATAGTTATTCGGCCCCAATTTAGGATTCGCTGTGTTATGGGTACCAGAGACTGATAAACATACTTTTATATGTTTAATTATATACATATATATATTACAAATATATATAGATACCCAGACAAAGAGCAAACAAACCTGTTCATCACATAATGTTGACTGATGTGGGAATCGAACCCACCAACCTGGCCATAGCCAATAGCCAAGATGGCTAATTACCGCACCACTGAGTCAGTCACCATTAAGATGTCAACAAATAATTATAGAGGCTTCATGTCAAGGCTCTATTTCAAGGTAGGTGGTGACATTTTGTATATATGTAACCGTTTTGTTTCTATGACGTGCAGATGGATTCGTACCTTATATTATGATGTGACACAATTAGCAAAGCCCTGTCGATAGCAACGTGTATGCCACACTCGACCTTGATAAACAATATAGGAAAGGAAAGTAGGATAATTTTTAGGCAATAATTACAGAAAAACAATATCCATAGTTACAACTAAAAAACTGGGCCCTTAGGCATATACATTTTGTCTGTCTATGTGAAATTAATACTAATATCCCCTAACGCATTTATACTCAAGATTATCTGTTATTTCATCAATTCCAATAAATTATATTATAGTCAATATTCTAATTTGAATAGAAATTATGTAAACAGTAGCTAATTTTTTTTTTCTTTTTGTAAGAAATTCACTAACGAATCCATTATTAATTTTGGCTTAAATCAAAATTTTGTTAATATACAAACTTTTCAGTGACCGGTTCGACAAATGTCCAATTTTCGTTTGTGGGTGACATATGTCAGCTTTGCGTGAGCGTCATAGACTTCAGTGGTGAGCGTACACAACGGGTAAAGAAAGATTCAGACCCCGTTGGTATAATTTAATTTTAAACCAGTTAATATTTTATCATTAAGTTTTCTTTCATTCAAAAAGTTCTTCTATACAAAACAAAGTATTGTACAGTTTTTAAACTAAATAGCAGACTTAGCCTTTTCATTAATGAACTTTTTGTAACCTTTAGTCAAAATCACAGTCAAGGTTCCAAGTTACATATTTTACTGAATGACCACTTTTACTAAATTGATATATATGTAGTGACCTCGAATTTACAACTACATAATTCCAACTGTCCTGGTGAAACTGGAAAGGCCTTCGGACTTCAAGTAATCCATCCTTCATTAAAAAAAACCCATAGTTATTTCATAAATTTACTTTAAAAAAATACTTCTAATTTTAACTTAAAATATTATAATAATGTGCTGCTTTACTTTAAAAAGATACACATATCTGGTAAGCTCAAATAAGCACTACACGAGATTTAAGCTGTTAAAGCTTTGCCTACCTTTGAGCGTGGTTGTTAAGCAGTTCTTAAAATGTAATAAATTTTAATACGAACTAGGCTGTACGTCTTTTTTATCTCCAATAGGTTATTAGGCTTTTTTTTTTCAAGACATTGTTTTCTTTTTACTTTCCTGACACCATTTCGAACAAAATTTTTAATCAGCCATAAAAATAACAAAAAAGGCGTGATTGACAATTGATGATGAAATCATTAACAATACGTGCAAGATTCACTGGTCAGATGTGATAGGTATCCAAATAAATATTGAGCATTGTAGGGTTTTTAAAGAGACTCACAAATAAAACAGTGCAAGAAGAAATGAACGGGGAGGATAATATTAATTTTGCACTCTCATTTTATTTTAAAGAAGCCTCCTATAAACATCCGCTGCATAGCTTAGTCGTTGCACAAATCTCGTATTACTTCAACCATGTCTGTGTAACAAAATTATTCGCGTAGGTTTGTCAATTTCTACTGGCGACGGCGAGCCTTCGGCGCGCACTGTGCGGTACCGTGGGTTTCGTGAGTGGTGGGGTTCGATGGGGTTTAGTCGGTAGTCAGTTTTGCGGGGTAGCTCTTGCGTGGCTGACGCCGTTCAACGCCTCGCGCACCTTTCTCAAGGCGTAGTCTCCAGGCAGGAATTGGAAGAAGAGGAGGACCCCGGTCTACCTCTTCTCCCTCTTCTTTTCTGGAGGCGCCGGAGTCTGACATAGGCCGGTCTCTTACACCCCTCGACCGGGTAACCATAAATAGATTCCCCAGCGTTAAAAAAAGGTTTGTCAATTTCGCAGTTACGTGTGTAGCCACCTTTAGTTTTGTTTTAGTGAAACGAACGACCGCTTTGTTACACCTACTCGAGATTTAAGTTTAGTGCTGGAACTAACGTAGAATAATGAGGTTTTAGTGCAAAGCGGTGATTCGACGCGCAGTTTGAAAAGGTTACATAGAATAAATTCTCTTCGATCTCTGCTTTGGTTTTATAATATAAATGCTGTAATAACCTATGTGTCTGCTTCAGGAATCGGGCAGTGGTGAAGGGTCGGTTTTTTTTTGTACTTGGGCAGACTAGTTCACAATTCATATTAGGTAAATGGTTATCTTACACGATAGACTTTGGAGAAGCTAAACACAATTCATATGAGGTGAAAGCCTCAACCTTATTGTTAATTTCAGCCTCTCTTGAATTGTTACTAATTGCGAAAAACTATTGAAATCAACATCAAGGATCAAATTTATCCATGAAAAGGTCTAGTGGATATTGGCGGTGATGACTAAAATATTATAACATTATCAATTATTTCAAAAGTCAATACTTCGATCTATCTGTGAGTGTTCTATGTCTGTGGACCCATTATAAATTATTAGTTAACACGTTCACGGTACGGTACACGGTTTTCGCTGGTATAGAATATAACTTAAAAATACTTACTTATACCTTTTTATTTCGCGTTTATTTCTTAATTTTATTATTTAAAGTTTTATATAATAATTATTATATTCTTGGTGTACCACGTTTTATTAATATCTTGTCTTCATCTAATCGTATCATATATTGCCTTAGTTACCTGATAATGTCTCTCGATGCACTTCGTCCTCCGCGACTTATTGCTTCATAAAATTGTCTAAAAATATTTGTAAAAGGTTTTTTCAATTTTCATTTCTCTTCCTTTCTTAGGTATAAACGAAAATAAAATAATATGGAAATAGGGAGATAGCCATAGCAAACTTATTTCGTAAGGTTCTGTTAAAAAAAAAACGACATAAAACAACTACTATAATTTTCTTTTTACAAAACTTTTACCATTTTTTTAAATAATGCCATGATTGAATTTTAAAACAACAATAGGAATATTAAAAAAATTAATATGAGTCAGTATAAAGTTTTGAACGAGATTCAAAGCACGCCTAGGTCAATGTCCTTTACCTTAAGCTTGAACCTGTAAACCTAAATTCGTAAATCGATATCGCTCACTCCGTCGGCGAAACAGTCTGTAGACAGTCGTAATTTACATATTATAATGGTGGAAATTTTGTCAGTTTATAGAATATTTCAACTGTTGCTTAAACTATGTCTGAACAGTTCGTAATACTTGAATGTCCTTTCTTGGATGGATGTACTTGTTTTTCTTGGATGTCCTTACTTGAATGTCTTTGTCCTTTCTGCTTCTGCCGCCATGTGGTCATTCCGGTTGGGTTGGAACATCATGGAACATCAGATTCACAATACACAATATGAAACTTTGTCCTTTGACTTCATATACCAAGGTCGATTGTTGTTTCCTTCGTCGTAGCCTTGTCTTGTGTACGGCTTCCGGCAACACAGATACCTTCAATGCATCTAAAATTGAAAAAGCGAAGGCGATTTTAGACGTAAATTTTTTGTATACACGTATACAGGGTGTTTTTAATTTGTACCTTATACATAAATATATAGTACGAACGTTTTGAGAAAAACAAGTGATCGCTTGATCTAGTTCTAAAATGGATAGCACTAAAGGTCACGTTATAGTTATAAAATTAAACGTGGCAGCGCTCGAAATTTATTAGTGGAGATCAGATGACTATAATCTACGGTCTCAAGGAGATGTAGAGTTCTAATGAAATATCTATTTTCCAAAACCAATTTACGAAAGAAAAAAAAACAATTCGCCTTACGATTGGTAAATGGATATTAGGTAAAAAATGTAGTAGTTTATTAGTTTTATTCTTGTTTTGATTTGAGACCGGCCTCTGTACATATTGCTCGTGAACGCGTACATTACATTATTTTTTATTGCTTAGGTGGGTGGACGAGTTCACAGCCCGCCTGGTGTTCAGTGATTACTGGAGCTCATAGACATCTAACAATGTTAATGCGCCACCCGCCTTGAGATATAAGTTCTAAGTTCTCAAGTATAGTTCCAACGGCTGCTCCATCCTACAAACCAAAACAGAAATAGGCAGAGTGTTGGTACCTACTCTACTTTTTTTCTGTGTTTTTTTCTTTTTTTTCCTACTTATTCGCTGGTAGCCTAAAGGGCTATTCCAGCTACGCCGGACGGGTAGGTGGGCTCACGGGCTCAACCTGAGAGAATTTGCTAACACTAACACTAGCAAGAGCTTCTCAGAGTCTATCATCTAATACATACATGACTTGCAATCATAATAAAAGGCACTAATATGTACCTATACACTTTTACAATATTGTTATCACATTACATTTTTATGTAAACTGATTTAAAAGATTTATCCGTAGACTTATTCGACTGATATGGCCCAAATTAAATTAGTGCTCCACCTACACGTCCAGCAAATATAGAATATTAAGGACATTTGAGCGAATATAAACTGGCAATGCAACGCACTACGCGATTACGCACTATTACATTATAATTTCGTGTGTTTTGGCTTAGCCGCAGAAATTTACAAAAAAATAATTTTATGGTAAAAAAGCGTGGAGTGCTTTTCAGGATATTATCAAAATAACCCTTTTACTCATATCTGTTCATAAAATATTTACAACTACTGATACCATGCACCCACGCTTTTTTTTACAATAAAATCATTTTTTCTTACACTATTTTTAATTCAAATTTATTAGAATTTATTTTTAAGTTGGATTTTCTATAAAAGCGTATTTTGTTCGTTTTTTTAAACTATTATTTATTTTTATTTGTTAGTTGAATTTCAATTTTTTCAATTATTTTTTTAATATTTAATTGTCATCGATCCTTAATAAGTATACCAAATTTCGAGTTAAGCCGACGTTTTGAAGGGGTCAAAATCATGTTCAAAGATTCCGTTACGTACTAACATACGTATGAAGCTAATAAAAGCGTGTTAAAAAAGGAAATATTGATTTTTAGAACGCACTTACCATCAAAAATCTCACAATGTGGTGAATTAAGACCTTCAAGTGCTATTTGAAAATAATAGCAAGATACATTAACATTTTAATAGGCCTTACCCAACCCTAGTCTTCTAACAGTACCTGCACGTCTAAGTACGTATTAGTTAGTGCTATTAATTACTATGCCTAAAATTACATTGAATTACATTGAACCGATTTAATTGACAAATTACTTAGTGATTGAACGTATCTGGTATGGGCAAATTGAACGGAATGCATTATATTATTAAGGAGCGATGTACTTACACTAATTGGATATTGCGGTCAATACAATATGTTATACTTGATAATATGAATTTATTGTTAACAGAACTAAATAAAATATTATCATTGAAGGTACGAGTACGTCTAAAAATTTTTATGGTATATCACAGCATAAAGCAGTCATGCATCCCCTATTGTACTGTGGAATATAACACAATCGATGATTGAGCACACGAACGATGCCGTCAGGTCCAGGGTATGTAGCCACAATTCTTTCAAGCTTCCATTTTAATGGTGGCAAGTAATCCTCCTTTACAACTACCAGTGAATCCATTTTTAGACTATCATTGCATGAGCGCCATTTAGTTCGCTGTTGCAACTCTGCGATGTGTTCCTTGCTCCAACGAACCCAAAAATGTTGTCGAAGCTGTTCAATTCGTTCATAACGACTTAAATTTCCACTGGAACAATCTTGATAGTTACGTTCAGGTAACGACGTGAGAGGACGTCCAATCAAAAAATGTCCTGGAGTCAGTGGATTCACATCATCTGGATCTGAAGACAGCGGAGTTAAAGGCCTAGAGTTCAATATCGCTTCGATCTGCGTGAGCGTGGTGTAAAGTTCCTCGAACGTCAGATTACAATTCCCCAGCACTCGTTGCAAGTGATATTTGGTTGAGCGAACACCTGCCTCCCATAGCCCGACAAAATGAGGGGTGTACGCGGGTATAAAATGGAAGTTAATACCTTCATTTGCTAAACTCTCACCCAAGGAATTGCAATTGTTCTTTAAAAACTTTGAGATATCATTATGCGCACCAACAAATGAGGTGCCGTTGTCTAAATAAATATTCAGCGGCTTGCCTCGGCGTGAAATAAGACGACGCAATGCTAGTAAAAAACAGTTACTAGTTAAATCACTTACTAGCTCCAAGTGAATGGCTTTGGTGGTAAAACATATGAAAACAACTAAATACACCTTCACTAATCTACATCCACGTCCTCGACGACTAGCACGCATGATAGGACCAGCGTAATCTACACCCACAGTTTCAAATGCGTAGCCGCCTGCAGACAACCATCCTTGCGGTAAGTTTCCTATTAATGGAGTAACGATTTTTGCTTTTATACGACTGCATAGAACGCAATTGTGATATGTGGCCTTTGCCAAGTTCCGACCGCCTATAGGCCAGTATGTCTCCCTTATGGATGCTAATAACAACTGTGGACCTGCGTGCATCAGCTTTTTTATAAATATTAGTTTTGTGAAAATATGAGTGGACTGTAATATTATAGGATGTTTTTTATCATAGCAAAATTCCGAATTATCGAGACGTCCTCATAAGCGCATTACATTGTCGTTATCTAAGTAAATATTAAAATTTAATAGTGGACTCCCTCTAGGTAATTTTTCACCTTGAAGTAATAACTTATATTCGGGAAATGAATCAGATTGACATTTTCTAACAATAACATTAAACGCATTCTGCAGCTCGTACTCTTCTAAAAAAGCACGTGCTGTGGTGCGATCTTCACACAGGTAAATGATGCGTAATACATAGGCTACAGAATGCACAAGTCGTTGGTAATTAGAGCGACGACTAAAGTCAATAAAATTATCAGTGCAGCTAGTAGGTACTAGTATTATTAACAACAGTATTGAGAGAGACGTCAAGACGGAGCTCGGGCAAGACTTCAACGGTCTTAGGTCTAGAAGGCCAATCACATGATTTTTTACTTAAAAAATCAGGGCCGTTCCACGATAGATGCAACATCTGCAAGGAATTTATATCCACTCCTCGAGATATAAGATCTGCAGGGTTCTAATTCGTTGGGACGTGTCTCCAGGTACAGTTACCTGCCATCTCCAATATTTCAGCTACTCTGTTACGAACAAATGGCTGAAGCTTGTGAGGAAACATTTGTAGCCATCCCAACACTATGTTGGTATCGGTCCAAAAATAGCCCGAAAAGATTTTTTCACCTTATTATAAAGCCGTGCTCCAATCAAGGCACCACAGAGCTCCAACCTCAGAACCATTATTTCTTCTTTATCGTTGGTACTACGAATGAACACACATATATGCGTGCTCAGATGCATCTGCAAAAACGTGTAGCTCAAGCGTTTTTAAGGAATCGCAGATAACCAGTCTAGGCACACGTACATCATTCAAGAGGTGGAGGAGTTTTGAACGATGCCGTTTCATTGCTGACGAATATCACATGACAGAGGTTCATCCCATGTCAGCTTCTGAAGCATTAATTTTTGCAATAGCATATTCATATTGTAATGAATAATGAACAAAACACAAGGTGCTAATAAACCTAAAGGGTCATAAATGCGTGAAATTGCGGAAAGTATGTCACGTTTAGTAATATTTTTTTAGGAAGTGGTGAATCTATCGGAAATGACAGTTTGTCAGAGCTCGCGCGCCAACCGAGACCCAATAACTTACTGGGCTCGTTAGACCCAACATTTAAGTCTAGGGATGTTTTTTTTTTTTTATAGCTTAGTTGGGTGGACGAGCTCACAGCCACCTGGTGTTAAGTGGTTACTGGAGCCCATAGACATCTACAACGTAAATGCGCCACCCACCTTGAAAATCTATCAGTAGTATCAGGTACTAGCATCGGTTCATTTGACATCCATTTTCGCAACGGCATCCCAGCCGATGCTAGTACGTCAAATACCTCCTTCCGGGTTTTGCACAGCCTACTGATTTCATCAGCGCCGGTCAGAGGTCGTCAACGTAAAAATCGCGCGCTATTATTTCTGAAATATCTTTATCAGTACAATCAATGGCTAACTGCTTAAGACATCTAATTGCAAGAAAGGGTGCACTAGCACTAAGTGACTGTGTTCAGTTGAAAACTTTTAATAGGATCAGATGAATTATCACACCAGAGAATTTGTTGCAGCTGCCTATCAGACTCATGGGCGACAATCTGCCTATACATCTTTTCGATGTCCGCTGACAAAATATATTTATGCTGTCTAAGCCTGAGAAGTATGGAAAGCAGATCGTCCTGAACCGTAGGACCAACCAGCTGACTATTGTTGAAAGAAATGCCAGACGTAGTAAGGCTATCGCGTTATACACTACACGGAGTTTCGTAGTAGTGCTGCTTTCACACAACACCCCGTGGTGAGGCATAAAATACGCCGGGCGATTCTCGTCTGCTTCATGTGCGTCTGTCATGTGACCTAATGTACGGTATTCCGTCATAAACTTTTTATACATTTGACACAGCTCCGGTTTGTTGCTCAATCTGCGCTCTAAAGAAATTAAGCATTGTTTCGCTCGTGAGTAGGATTCACCCAATACATCAGGACTTTGCTGGAGTGGTATACGAACGCAGAAACGACTATCGTCAAGACGGTACGTATTTTAGTAAAATGATTCTCACAGAGCTTTTCGTCTGGCATATAAAAACGCGTTAAATCGGTTCGGATGTCACTGATATCATCCTTAAAACTTGAATTTGTTTTAAGGAGTTTACATCTTAAATCATTGGACAGTAGAGATATGACTGGTACATAAATGACCTGAATTAATCCAGCCTAATTTCGTCTCGCATAGGATGGGTTTTTTATTAGGTACCTAGTTTTATTTGTCGTGACCCAACTAAATCCCAAAAGAGATCAGAACCGATTAATAAATCAACCTCGCAAGTTTGTGAAATAACGGATCAGCTAAACAAATATTCGAGGGTATTTTCATTTTTGAGATGTTGATTTCAGGACTTGGAACATTACTAGTCTTCTTCTTCTTAGTCGAATACTTCATTGCTTAAGGTCGTGTCCTTGAAAGCCCTTCGTGGCTCTTTGTACCCTCAGCTTCCATTTGCTTCGGTTTTCGGCTTCTCTCAGGGTGCTCGCAACAGAGAGTCCACTGAGCGCAGTTATCTGATCCAACCAACAGTGTGGTGGCCAGCCGGCGGGTCTTTTCCCTTCTACCTTGCCCTAGTAATAGATGGCAAAACATAACAAAAAATGTCGGTTGTAAAATGATCATTTAATGATTTCATATTTACACGACATGTTTTGTCTACGCGTAATGACACGTTATTAATGCCCAATATCGATTTATCAATCTCGCTAGCTTTTAAATTTAATTTATGACACATTCTTTCAGTCATAAGGCAAGATGTGCTACCACTGTCTAATATGGGACGCACGACGTGTTCACAATTATTACCATCACATAACTTAACTAAAGCTGTGGAGAACAATACGTCACACGGCTGAGGTGGACAATGACCTTGACTTGATGCAACGCTTGCTGATAAGAAAACATTGCTACGATCGAGAGAAGACTTACTGACGACGACGGACGCTGGCACTGTCGTGCTAGAAGTATCTTTTTCGGCTTCACAATTATCTATAATTATATTAGGTTTAGACATATTAGGTTCCGAAATATGAACTAAAGTGTTTTGTCGTCGCTTACATATTCTACAACTAGGCTTCTTACAATGATTTGCGAAATGTCCCGACCGAAAGCAATTGAAGCAAACTTTAAAATTAGGTAACGCCTTCATTTAGGCCTCGTTACTTAGAGCTAGGAATTGCGGACAATTATTAAGATTATGAGCACATTTACACTTTGGACAAACCCTAGGAGGTGATTCAGAGTTTGAGCTAAGTAAATCTTGAGCTACCATAGCCTTAAGCTTAGTTAGCTTAACCTTTACTACGCAAAACTGTGGGTGCGCTGTGTATCTCTAAGTTCTCCATAAAATCAGCTTGTCTGTTTAAAAAACCAATGAACATATCAAAGTAGGATATGGGGCCATTTTGATCCAGATTACGTTTTTGTTCTTCCCACGCACAGTAGGCTTTTTTGTCTACCTTTTGCGTTATGATGTATATTAATAGGGTATCCCAATATTTCACTGGAAATTCGCGCCAGGAGGGGGTCACATAGTCAAATTTAGATGCATTCGTTCCCAGGCGTTTGCCATTATACAAAGTTATTATATTATATTAAATTAATTAAATATTGAAGGTATGTAGTTACATAAAATCTGTATGGTGACAAAATATATAAATAAAATCATTATATTCAATTAGTGGTCCACCTAAGACCTGGAACCAGCTCAGGGGGTGGTCATGACCCCCATGACCCCCCCCCCTCCCCCGGATCCGCCATTGCGTTTGAGTGAATGAGGCTAGTGAAGGTGTCACGAAACTCTAACCAATCGCTATAAGATCCGCTAAACTTTGATATTAAAATTTGTATAGTAGGTAACTTGACTGGCTTCTGAGCGCTTGAGTGAGGCTTATTTTCAATCACTTGTGTTTCCTTAAACTCGCTTAATATGCCCTGAGCATCAGACAACGCTTTATAATAAGAAGTCTCAAACTCGGCGCATTCATTAAGTTGTAGTTTTATATTTTCGGCTAAGCATTCCGGTTGTATCTGAACTTCATCAAATTGTTCATATCCATCTTACCTATCCGCAATTGCAAAATTCCCTATTGTCAGAATCAGAGAAAGATTTAGACAATGACTGCAGGTAATTAATAAACAAAGTCAAACGCCTCTTAAAGCTGCCTCGCCTTTTAACTATTCTTTTTCCTGGCTCATATTGGGAGCTTGGGAGATCGGATGATGTCAACGTGGAATTTATACAATAGCAAATATTATTAACTACGTTAATTAACAAAGATTTCATATGGAAGTAATCCGTATATAAAATCAAAACAATATTTTTTATGTTTTTATCTCAATGAACATAAAACAATCACAATATTCAAATTCCAATTCCAATTATTCTTCTCTCAACTGTTTTAATTACACTTCTTCTTCTTTTTCTCCACCTTATCCCACTAGGTGGGGTCGGTCGGTGTTTTAATTACACTTAGTTTATGCTATTAGCACGAAAAAGTGAGGTTTATACTAACTACCTGCCGACACAAATAATATAACACATAGGTAGGTACTAAAACTTATTATTTTACTGAATTTAATCAAATTGATTCCCAATTTACAACAATATATCTGATGACAAAGTAGCCATGTAAGTATATAATGTAAATCCAACAAATGTGGGTTTTACTGACCTGTACTAATTAAAGATCAATACTTACAATACCTTGATTAACTACTTGTCTGAGTGCTGGGCTATATATAATTAAGCATTTAAAATACTTTTACACCGCTCACAGCACTCGGTACGAATTCCTTGTTAAATTCCGTTTTAAATTGCAACAACGTACAATTTCAGTTTTCAATGAGATAATAATCCACTCGTTACCTTCTGGTTACTAATTTATCTTACTGGTACTAATCTTCAAAATCCGGCTCGATCCAGGACCATGTTCGGGAATTACAGAATTAAAATAATATAAATTGGGATAAAAATTCAAAGCGTACCTATATTTTAACGTGTCACGCAGTGCTCAGTTTGCGCGGTAAAAAAAACCACAGACTATTTATTCAGGCGCCTGAACAATTGTTGTCATATTATTTCCGACATATCGATTACTTTACAATACTCGTGGTCACTGGCGAGTGGGGTGTTCTTCTTATTAGACATTTGACAATCTGTGGTAAACTTCAATAAAGGATGGGACTGAGACTTTTTGGCGGGAACGCGAGGAGTGAAGTTGTGTGATTTGTTTTATTTTGTCTATTTAGTGTTTCTTCAGGTTTAAATGTGTAATAACGGTGGTTTATTAACTGTTTAATATCTGTGAAAGTGCACAAATGTGGAAAAATGAAACAAAGCCGGTGGACGTAACTTCTCGGGATCCTCCAAAAAGTCAACTGAAAAAATTTCAGTAAATGACCACCATTTTACTGAGATTATTTTTCATCCCACATCATCTCATCTCGTTTAATTTCATCCCAGTTGGTTATTGTCTCAAATTAATCATCTTCATTTCATTTCACTCCATATTATCATTTTTCATAAAAATAAGAATATAAATTGAAATAAGACTTGACCTAAAGATTTTAGTTACCAGGACATAAAATCCCTTAAAAAAAGGGTGGGACTTTTATTGACAACCGTCGAGAGCTAATAATAATTAGACTTGAATTCGAATACGGGCAAACGTGGATTGCAGAGGGCTGCCTCGGTGGCCAATATTGGGGAGCCTGCGGATTGTGTGCGGAAGCGGTTACCGTGAAGCAATCACACATTCCGGTTTGAAAGAGATTGCTGTTACTCTGTTACTTATTACTCGTGACTCATTGTCGGCGTTGACATTCAATTTAGGTACTTTATTTATAGATTTCGTCATTTTTAGTTTTCAGTTATTAATTTTCATTTATATTGATTTAGTGTTTTTTGTGTTTTTTTAGCGAGTGTTTGACTTTTGTCATATATGAAATATATCAAAATAGTTGACACATTAAAATGTTAATATGCTCTAGAAAGTTTTCGAATAACAAACGGGATATCAACACGTAAAAGCAATTTTAATTATGTCTACTATATAGTCGCGGAAATCGAAGAAGATACTAAAATTTGAAATATCTAAGTGAACCGAATCCGGTGTTTATACGTAAATAGAATCACCCTTTTTTTTATTGCTTAGATTGGTGGACGAGCTCACAGCCCACCTGGTGTTAAGTGGTTACTGGGGCCCATAGACATCCACAACGAAAATGCGCTACCCACCTTGAGATATAAGTTCTAAGGTCTCAGTATAGTTAAGTATAGTTGAGAAAATGAGGTTAAAATGTCAAGTTCACTGTGTAACGACTAGCGCGCTTTTCAAACCAGAATACCTAACGGCAGATAGAATTGGTTGGGTGGAAACTAAAAAGCCATACACGAAAAATATCATTAAAAAAATTATATGTACGAGTTAAATACAATTTCACGGCAATTTCCGTTTATCATAATCGTGTACATTGATTTTTAATCAGTCACCTAGAATTATTTGAAATGCGTAATTGTGTGAATAATGAATTATTTTCTTCTACGCTGAAATGGAATTAATGGTACGAAATATAATATTTTTCAATTGTCTCTGAAATTAAAAATGTCCGCTTCGTAATTGCGTGTTATAGCACTGTTCTGCATATTCTGTTTCTGCCGCTCAGAGCTCGCATGTTCGGCTTGAAAGGTACATAAGACATTAAAGCTATACAACAAAAATTTCAATACGCTTTTATTAGTTTCAGACGTATGTATGTAAAGGAATCTTTGAACATGATTTTGACCCCCTTCAACACGTCGGATTAACTGGAAATTTTGTTATACTTATTAAGGACCGATAACAATGGAATATTTAAAAAAAAATTGAAATTCAACTAAAAAATAGAAAATAAATTTTAATAAATTTAAAATAAAAATAGTGTAAAAAAATATTTTATTGTAAAAAAAGCGTGGGGTGCATGGTGAGGTGAGGGTTTAGTTGAATTTTATATAAAACGTGTTTTTTAGTGTTTTTAAACTATTATTTTTTTACAATAAAATCATTTTTTCTTATACTATTTTTAATTCAAATGTTCACGATTGACTTCCACGGTGAAGGAATAACATCGTGTAATAAAAATGAAACCCGCAAAATTATAATTTGCGTAATTACTGGTGGTAGGACCTCTTGTGAGTCCGCACGGGTAAGTACCACCAACCCTGCCTATTTCTGCCGTGAAGCAGTAATGCGTTTCGGTTCGAAAGGGCAGCCGTTGTAACTATACTTGAGACCTTAGAACTTATATCTCAAGGTGGGTGGCGCATTTACGTCGTAAATGTCTATGGGCTCCAGTAACCACTTACTCACCTAGTAACAAAAAAAAAAAAAAAATTATAAAATTATTCTTTTTTCTATTTTTTTGTTTAATTTTATATAAAACGTGTTTTTTAGTTTTTTTAAACTAAGTATTATTTATTTTTAATTTTTTTGTTGAATTTCCATTTTTTTAATATTTCTTTTCAATTTTTTTTTTCTTTTTTTTTTAAATATTGAATTGTCATCGGTCCTCGATAAATCTACAAAGTTTGAATGAAATCTGACCGTTGAAAGTGGGTCAAAATTGCGTCTAAAAGAGTTAGTTACAAACATAGAAACATACAAGTGATGCTAATATAAAGCAAAATCATTTTTTCTCACACTATTATTAATTAAAATTTATTAAAATTTATTTTCTATTTTTAGTTGGATTTTCTACATAAGCGTATTTTGTTAGTTTTTTTTAATTTTTTTTTTGCTTGCTTAGATAGGTGGTCGAGCTCACCTGGTCTTAAATAGTTACCGTACCTACCCCATAGGCATTAGTAACTGCCACCCTCCTTGAGACTTGATTTCTAAGTCTCAATTTTACATTACAACACCTGCCCCATTCTTCAAATCGAAATGCTGCTCCACGGCATAAACGACATGGTACCTTGCCCTTGCGGGTTTTTGCTCTGCTACCAGTAATTAAGCAAATTACAATTTTGGCGGGTTTAATTTTGAGGTTAACACACAACGTAATCCCTTCATCGTGGAAGTAATTCGTGAAATTTTGTTAAGTACGTATTTTATTATAAAAATTGTTGTCGCATCGCTCAATAAGATGCAACGAGCATCTTACCCTTTAGGCCACGATGACTTAAAATTTTATTGTTTATCGTCTTTCCATTTAGGAACTTCATACTTCTAAAATATGCTATTGATTTTTAGTGTCACAGCAGACGTGGTCTATTGTATTCTTTTTATGAACTTAAATATGCTGTAGCATCTCCCACACAATAAAACAATATAAAATCATAATTATTATTTTGTTACAAAGGAACGCTTGTTGTATTGATGTATTGAAGCGTGCAAACGTTGTCCATAAATCCTGTTATAATTTAACACAAACACTTTTTACATGTTAACTAGTACGTGAAATCGCTACGCCGAGCACTGTATTAAATTCCTCGTGCCTCGTAATACCTCGTATCTAATTTAATACCTCGCCGAATTCACAGCTCATAATCGATATGAAGTGTAATGGAAATTCGCTTTCTGAAAATGCGTTGCAGCATCACTAATCCGTCCCGGTAAATTGAATGTTTCAGATTCATATCTTCGTTGCTAATGCGGTATTTGTATCGGTTCAAATGCTGAACGTTTTGCCGCGCCAAATACAAGCGGTAGAGAACAAAATAATTGGAGAGGCAAATGTACGTGCGCTCGAAGCATTCCTTAATAATCCAAAATTTTACTTACACGCACGGAGATTGAATCGTGATAATTTAAAGAAACTTAAAGTCGTCTCCAAGGTCTCCAGTAACGTACTGAGAAACAACAATGATAAAGATGTTGGCGTTCCGTATTCACCTCACTTATCTAATTTTGAGGCGACCATTGAAAACGAACTGAAAAATTCTTTGTCAAACAGAAACTCGGCTTTATATGATCGTCCATACCTTGAAAAGAAAGGTAAGAACGACTACCTTGTAATCAAACCGGAGATATTGGATCCTTTCGTGACTGTGATACCTAACGCTATACACTACAACATTGAGAAGAAATGCGTGAACTGGTTGGATGATTGCAGCCTGAAGGGCATACGGGCGAAGCTATTGAGAGGTGTTCACTCTCCTTTTAAATAAACTTTTTAATCAACTTGATCTCTATAGCCCTCGGCTAGATATTACCTGTTCTTGTTATGAAAAGCGATATGCATCATTAAAATAACAGCGCTTTCTGTATTCCTCTGTTATTTATCCGTATAATGTAAATTTTAAATCTAAATATTATTTTAAATAAACTAACGCTACTATATTTTTCTGAATAATAAACTAGTACTTGTTTGAGATAAAATAACTAGAACTACTACGCCATTAATAAGAATATCTCAAGAACTAGTGAAATAAATGCACAGAATAGCAAAAGATGAAAATTTACATCTACAAAATAAAATCGATGGACTGGACTTAATTTCTTTAAATGTATATAGTTTCAATCTTGTTATTTTATGAAATATACTGTTCACTATGACTCATAAATCTAGAATAAAAGTTGACAAACACAATTTGCTATATCATTTATTATAATTGTTAAGAAAAACAAAAACAACAAAACAAAATAAAATCTAGCTTAATTTGTTTGCCTTCTAACATACTTTATTATACGAATTGCCAGATAATCCCAGATGTGCGGTCGAATAAAATAGCATCTAAACTAATAAATAAATAATCTAAATAAACTAAACCAAGTAGGTATATTGAGATTGAAGAAGAGAATTATGAGAAATGGTACTACAACCTGAATGTAAGCATTTTGGCTGTAAAGTTAGACAGATAGATGATTCGGTTAGAAGCGTTGAGAGCTAGATGCGGAAAATCCAAGACTACGAGATAAAAATACATGGAAAAGATTCACTCATTCAGAGACGCATCGATTTGCAAAAAAAAAAGAAATTAATACCTGATTTTACGGTGGTGCAGTCAATTGCTATCTATAGCGCCACTGACTGCGGCGAAAGTTCTGGGTTCGATTCCCACATTAAGAAAACATTCGTTTTTTTATTGTCCTTGTAGGCAGACGATACGAACCACCTGATGGTGAGTGGTTACTGTCGCCCATGGACTTGAGTAATACTTTTTTTTTAACGCTGGGGAATCCGTTTACGGATACCCGGTCGAGAGGGGTAACAGACCGGGTTATGTCGGACTCCAGTGCCTCCAGAGAAGAAGAGGGACAGGAAGAAGACCAAAGTTCTACTCTTCTTGCAATTCCTACCAGGAAACTACCATTTAGAAAGGCGCGCGAGGCACTGCGCGGCGTCTACCACACAGGACCCGTCCCGCAAAACCGACTACCGACTAAACCCCATCGAGCTCCACCACTCCGACTCCACGAAACCTACGGTTCCGCACAGTGCGCGCCGAAGGCTCGCCGTCGCCGGTACCCGTCCTGACAATGGGACGGAATTCCATCCCCGGGAAGATCCCGCAGGACGACGTCTCGGGAGACACACCGTGAGTGGCGCACAGGAGCCACCTTGCGCCGCCTCACCACGGAACCGACAGCAGAGCACCGTACCGTTCGGTCTGCCGGCAGAGGCACATACAGCACAGTGTGGTGCCAGAGAGCAGCCGGACGCCACGTGGCCGGTCTGGCCGCACCGGCAGTGCGTTGGCATGGCTGCTGTCAGGAAGGCGTGCCTTAGGGCTCAAAGAGAGGAGAGGGAGCTCACTGAGAGCGCGCGCACCACGCGCGAAAAGAAGAGAGCGGCTGAGGGGTCTGTCCCTAAGCCTGATGCCGAGCGTAGGCTCCATCAGAGTGCTGAGGTGGCTCTGACGGTGGCCACCAAATCTAGCAGCCTGAAGAGCACGTATGTGCGTGCATTGAAGGAGTTGGCGGCCACCGCCAAGGAGGGCACGGAGGACCTTGTGGGCTACTGAAGAGGCTGAAAGACTGTGTGCGATCAACGCCAAGCAGGAGCAGGAGATCCTATAGCTCCGCAAGGAACTTGATGAAATTAGGCGGGAGTTGGCTACGGTCTTGCAGGTGCTAGGCAATGCACCAACCGTAGCCCCGGCCCCAAACACCACGGAAGAAGACGAGGAGTTGCGCCTCCAGCGCATTACGCGAGCTGTTGGTACGATGCTCGACGCTCGCTTTGCGGGGCTGGAGGGACGGCTTCTACCGGAGCCCCGAATGCGACCACCGCTAGCGGCGGACAGGCGGAAGAGCCGCGAAAAATCGCCGGACCCTCCTATCGTCGTTGACGCTGCACTGGATTCGGCACCATTATCGAAACCAGTGCCACCTACAACATCGTCGAAAAAGAGGACTCAAGGCCCCAGAAGAAAAGTCACTGCGCAAATGGCTCCACCTGGAACGCACACCCTCCTCCCGGCTCCAGCTTCCTTGATCGAGAGCTGGTCAATGGTTACCCTTGGGCGCTCGGCTGAGGGAGAAAGCAGTGAGGACGGTTCTAGTGGTAGCACCCGCTGAAGCGGGAAAGAAAAACCCGTCCTCTGCAAAGAGGAAAGAGAAGAAGCTGCGCCCTCCGCGCTCTCAAGCTGTTGTGCTCAAGCTACAGCCGGAGGCTGTAGAAAGAGGACTCACATACCGTACTCGCCGAAGCGAGAGCCAAAGTGGACCCTGGGGCACTCAGAATCCCCATCTGGTCGGCAGTGACTGGGGTCAAGGTGTTGGTAGTAGAAGGTGCTAATCAGAACGCCAAGGCTAATCACCTGGCCCAAAAGCTTCGTGAGATTCTGTCCGCGGAGGGGGTCATTGTGACCAGGCCAGTGACAACTGCAGCCATCCGCATCAGCGGACTGGATGACTCCCTGACTCCGGAGGAAGTTGCCGCTGAGCTCGCCCGGATTGGCGAATGCACTCCTGAAGCGGTGAAGATCTGAGAGATCAAATCTGGCCCAGGTGGGATGGGTCAGGTGTTGGTTCGGTTGCCCGTCGCTGCCGCGACGAAGGTCCTCGCCGGTCCGAAATTGAGAGTCGGTTAGAGCGTGCTCCGCGCTCATCTGCTAGAGGCTAAGAAGCTACAGTGCTTCTGATGCTATGAGCTAGGGCACGTGAGCGCCCGATGTCCGTCGTCAGTTGACCGCAGCCGTGATTGTCACGCTTTGATGGCGTCACAGCTCTGGGCTTCGCAACTGACGGGCCCTGAGCCTCCGAACCGGAGCTGCTGCTCATCCCGTCTGAGCTTATATTAAGGACCCTTTTCCGCTGTCGTGTCGGCGACGAGCGGGTCGACGATTGGGCTGAACTGACTGTAGCCATATTATCGTCCGACACGACATTGGCTCTAAAGGAGCTTACTTCAAGGTCCTTCTCGGACATCTTCCTCTGCACTCCGTCCTTCCCGGACCTGAAGTCTTGGCAGTTGGAAGTACGGACGCGCCCGGTGGAAGTCCAGCAACTCCACCGCAGACGAGACCCACAGCACACAGAGTGCGCGCTGCAAGCTCGTCCGGGACTTGAGCAATCCCTGGCAGAGCCAACCGCTGCCTACCGTAATTATCTACATATACCTATATGTATACATTTTAACGTATTATTAGTATTTAAGTAATATTTTAACCACAAACTTTCATTATACCTGTGCAATAAAAAACGTGATCAGGCAACACTTCAGGTGACGTTAACATTTTCAGAAAGTTGTGTATCGATTGAAAATGAACGTAGGTACCCTTTTCTCTTTGCGTTTCCTAACTATACGAGTCACAGCAGGGTCCCTGTGTGGGCTTTCATTCAACTGTCAAAGACAGGTTGCGTGGTCAACAAACACTGTTCGTGCACAAAGCTGCTTACCAAACTCTGACTATACCTTATTGCAATTCCGTGAATATTGACAGTTTGCAACGTGACTGAATTTCGGGTGCAAATAAACAGATAAGCCGTATTGGGCGCTCTCCCAGCTTTGAGATGTCGTCTAAAACCACTAAAGACGAATATCATTTATTTCTTCATAATTCGAAAATAATATTGGCTGTCGTCAATCTCATTATAACTCTTATTAACTAACATGTAGCTATGAACTATTTGTAGCACGATACTAATAGCTCTACATTTTTTTTACAACAAGGTATATATTTTTTTTAATATTAGTGGGTTTTTCTATTTTAGTTCGTCTTAGCTTTCTAGCTTGTGATGATGATGCGATGTATGATCGAGTTAATAATAATTAATAATGATACAAAAAGTTAGAATTTCTTTCTAGATAATTTTTTTAATCTTCTAAATCTAATCTAAATTTAAAAAATCTAAATTTTAGTTTTTCTAAGAAATTCTATTTTTTTATTATTATTTATTATTAGTATTTATATTAGCTCATGTCTATCTAACTCGATCATACATCACCGCATAAATGCCTTTGGGTTACTTGAGGCATCTACTTGACATCTCAATTGTGTTGTGTAACGGCCAGTTTCCGGTAGAAGAGAAGAAAAGTAGTGTCGTGCACCCCAACACGAATAGAAGGTCTTCGCGATATCAAGGCTCATGGTCAGAGCCTCATTCTCCAAGACCTCGGCCTACCTCTGAGTAAAGTGCACGAGAAGATCACCCGCTTAGCGGCCGTAACGGAAGCTGTACTGTCGGTCACTGATCACTTTCTCCATCTCCTATTGTTATTACTAGTGGTCGCCCGGTAGCCGAAATTCGACTATAATCATTAATTTAAATTAAAACTTTAAACATTATTATGGTTCTATTGTCAAAGACTATATTACACCTCTATAATCACAGGTTTCGCTAAGGTTATACTAAAGACAAATAATATAATAAAAGAAATCAATATTAATCTAGTCTCAACTTGACCGCAGACTTTAACAATAAACAAAATAGTATAAATGCGTGTGTGTGTGTCAAATACATGTTAGTGTGTCTAATATTTTCTTTATTGGTTTAATGTATTTTTTATGCAGTACCTATTTAAAAAAAAACATTGTGCACTCCTTCTCTATACTCTCTATAAGAGTGGGAAATTTCATACTACTCCGTCCGCGGAATTTTCGTAAAAAGGGATACAAAGTTTTTGCTTCGCGTATTAATATATAGTTAATATTGTTCACATCCAATCCGCATTAAAAGTGTTCATAAAGTAGTGTGTTTGACTTATTTATTTTGAGTTCAAATTTCCCGCTAATAGGAGAGTATATAACTAGCCCCAACACCAAAAGATCTGTAGTGTCACTCCTCAGTGGAGGCAAATAATTTGAGTCAACCTTCTCTTTCGCACTATGAGCCAGACCGTCACGGATAAGGCAGAAATTAGACGATCAAAGAGGAGCATCAATCACCTCACTGTATTCAGCTTAGTGAGTGGTCAACAGAAGCTCTAACAAAGAAGACTCGTGCCTCTCAATATGTGGAACACAGGTGAGCTGTAACACCAGATGGAGCTCTTAGGCCAAGGTCAAACCGTCGGCAGCCCGACTCACGTAATCAATAGTTCTTGGCCCCAACCACTCTTCGTGTGAGCGTTAAAATCTCCAAGAACCACCACCTCACCACCAACAATCGTCGAACACAGGAAAGTCTATAGTCATGAATATTGTGTTATATCGGTTGTTCATCTGGCCTAAAGAAACAAAGTACGCTTTTTTTATTTCCCTTTTTGGTTGATCGACATCTTTCTTCACCTGATAATAAGTGCTTAACGGTGCCTATCGACATACATTTGTAGATGCTGCCACGAAGTCATGTTGTACAAGAGGATGAAGTCACAATTAAAATTTATATCAACTAGAAAGCATAACTGATATGCGGCAGGAATAGGCATAATTATCGTCCATTCCGAGAGAAGCATCCATCATTGTGTTTTTTTGGAGTTTACTCCTTTAGAATCGATTTACATATATAGGCCCGGGGTATGAAAATTATGGGGACCAAAATCGTACTAGCATGTCACACGAAATGCGTTATGCGCCTAGCATGTCACACGAAATGCGTTATGCGCCTGATTGGCTCCTGATTGCGTGATGCGTGCGCGCGCCAATCAGGAGCCAACGCGCGGCCGCGTTATCGCAGGTGACGCCGGGCTGCTGCGCCGGCAGTCCGCCACAAAGCCTCGTACTGATCGCGCGTTTCTCTCATTATTGTATTTTCATATATTTGTTAGTCGTTTGTTTTGTGTCTCGTTAATTTGTTAATAATCTGTTGTGTATCGTGTTGTCGTAATATAGAACTATTTCTCGTATTGTTTCGTTTAATTTTTTATATCCAGTAAACTCCAGTCGTGCGTCGGAGCGGACACACACACTTTTTTTTTTTTTTTTTTTTTTCCTACCTAAGCTGAGAGCCTTGAGAGGCTATGTCAGCGTAACCCTAACTTTTGTAGGTGAGCTCACGGGGCTCAAACCTGATGACGTTGCTAACACGAACCCTAGCAAGAGCCGTGCTTCGCAGAATCTACCACCGGATCGGAGACGCGACCCACTGAGAAGATCCGGCGAGAAACTCAGTGGGCTGTGTCTGGGAGTTAATTTACTCGTCGAGCCCTTCGTCGCAAGCGACGGGTTCGACGAGAACGGTGACCGGCATCATTGTGTACGGACGTGCTTATTGACCGATGAATCACCCGGTGGTAGATTATTCTGCGAAGCACGGCTCTTGCTAGAGTTCGTGTTATCAACGTCACCAGGGTTGAGCCCCGTGAGCTCCCTTACTAATTTGGCGAATCTAGAATAACCCCTCGAGGTTACTAGAATAGGTAGGAAAAAAATAAAAAATAATACGAATCAGTTCTAAATCTAAGTTGTCATGAAGATCTGAATTCCTCACATACCATAGCGCTCTAGCGACTATCCTGTTAAAAAGGGATTGTATAATTTATCATCATCATCATCAGCCTGTGTCTCTCCACTGCTGGATCTACATCCAGCCTCTCCCATAGTCCGCCACAATGCACAATCCTCCGCCTTCCGCATACAATCTTTCCCAGCATATCGCCGCAAGTCATCGGTCCAACGTGCAATGGGACGCCCAACGCCGCGCTTACCGGTACGTGGTCTCAAGTCCAGAACACGTCTGCTCCAATGGCCATCGGTTCTGCGACACGTATGTCCGGCCTATTGCCATTTCAGCTTGCTAATCTTTAAGGCTATGTCGGTTACTTTGGTTCTTTGACGGATTTCCTCATTTCTAACTTGATCCATCAAAGAAACTCCGAGCATACACCTTTCCATAGCACGCTATAGCATGCTATGTATAATTGAATGGCTGCATAATTTGTACCGAGTTTATTAGTAAAATAGTTTAGATGAAATTAGTGGAGAGACTGCTAGCACTCGGACGGTCAACAAAAGTCTTAGAAAGCGCAGTATCTACCCACATGAGCCAGTTAATCGACCTAAATTAAGTCAGATTCACTGAACGTCTAAGCTAAAATTTGCATCCGAGCATTTAGATTGTAGTCAGCTTCGGAGTCAGACACAATGGATTGAGTAATTAATCCAGGATAGTGTATTCGAAACGACAGAATTAATAAAATTAAAATAATTAAATCCAAATTAATACGTAAAAGTAATTTTAATTATGTCTACGACTCGGTAAGATCGAAGGATATACTGTACATACTGGTTGATCTATATAACGGCACACACCACCTCGTGACACTGTAAAATGCTCAGTCAAGTTCATTATCGATTTCCCGGCGTCGCGAAGGCCATGTTTTGATGTAGATATTTAAGAGAACGATGTTGTGGAAGGGTATGGTATTGTATCTATAATTTTAAGACAGCGTTTTGCTATATTAGATTATATCAAATATAATTAAATGTTAGGGATATGAACTGTCATGTTCAATAAATAAAATATGAATTTTGTATCCACAGATTCGGTAGAATCTGGCGCCAAGTTCCGTTAAAAAATCCCGTTGTAAACGGAGCGCCAGACTACCGACTGTGTTTACTGTGAGCAGAACAGTTTTTTGAGGTTGCGAAATTTTATTTAATTCTACGGTACTTCTGGTTCCTAAATTGTATATTATATCAATCACTCACAACTTTATTTTACTGATATTAACTAGTTATATCAATTACAACAATTAATCTACTTGAAATTATTAATTTTATCACCACAAACTATGGCTCGCTCAAAAATTTCGATCCTGACTTTTTTCGATGTAAAAAGTGACATGCCACAGACTATAAATATTCGAGAATGGTAATCTACGGCCGCCAGGGTGCGCTGGAATTATTCCTATTTGTAATGGATTTTATGACCTGGTAACTGAGACCTTTAGGTCATGTCTTATTTTAATTTATATTCATATTTTTATGAAAAATGATATTATGGAGTGAAATGAAATGTGATATTATGGAGTGAAATGAAATGAAGATGATTAATTTGAGACATTAATCAAATGGGATGAAATGAAATGAGATGAGATGATATGGAATGAAATATAATCTTAGTAAAATGGTGGTGGTCATTTACTAAGATCTCAGTGGACTTTTTGGAGGAAACCGAGAAGTTACGTACAGCGACTTTGTTTAATTTTCCCACATTTGTGCACTTTCACAGATATTAAACAGTTAATAAACCACTATTATTACACATTTAAACCCGAAGAAACACTAAATAGACAAATTAAAACAAATCACACAACTTCACACCTCACGTTCCCGCCAAAAAGTCATTATTCCTACATAAACTGTAGCTTCAAGGGGATAGTTTGCAGTTCTTATTGAACGGTTTATACATTAAATAACGTTAATGTTGTTACTGTTAGTATTTTAGTTTAAGTACTGCCGAAGCAAGTACTGTTGTTACTGTTGGAGAAACAATTTTGTTTTGTAATGTAATACCGAAATACTTTACGAGATGGCGTTACAAAAAATCCCTTCCCAAAACTATAAAACCGTTGTGATTGTCTACGAATAATAAATAATATAATAACTAATATTTATTCGTAGGTGATTGTTTAAGATGCTATGATTATTTCGGTTTTGATTTCATCAAAATAACTTGAACTTTACTATTGAATTCCGAAGAAAATTCTAATTAAGGCTGAGTTAAGTTCAGCTTTTTATTTAAGCCTCTTACTGTAGTTTTTAAATTACATTTATGCGGATTGATGTTTCAAGGTTTTCAGATTTTAATTTTAAATTCTGAAATAATTAAGAACAGCGTCATCTACCCTTCACATTTGAAACAAAATTTAATTCGGTTTAAATTTGTAAAAGTTGATGTTGATTATTATTACACTGTAACGCAGCGTTCCGTTTCGCGGGGCAACAGCAGCCAAAGGGAATGTGACTCAGGTCCGTGCCGCGAAGACCCACCCCGCGCTACCCGCGCCCGCGCATCTGTTGCATCATTCGCACCCCCAATTAGTGCGCGCCAGACTTTGAAGCGGAATACACGCGTCCCCGGTCGATACCGGAACTGACAACCCGAGAGTCTCATGCCAGTCGGGCACCTAACATTAAACTGGCAGCCCAAGCGCGGGCCCTTTAACTAGTATTTCGGAGTGAATCTACGTAATTACGACACGTACTCGTCGTCAGTCACGGCGTCAATCCGATTTTCAAGACGTTGAAGAAGAAATTGGTTCAACCGCGGGACCGACGCCAACATTTACCGCAAACAACATGGCGTCATTACAAGAAAGTCAAATGGCAGCATTCGAACGCCTACTCGACCGAGTTTTTGAGCATAAAACTCAACTCGAATCATCAGCAACACCGACGTCGGAGCCGACATCGCCGCCTTCCTCGACGCCCGCTCACCATTCTGGGAACTTCGCGTCATGCACGGCGCGGTTCAGCGGAGCGCCCGGCGACTCACTCGACGGTTTCCTTGACGCGGTCGAATCATACAAAGATTGTGCTGACGTAGGACACGACATCGATGTTACTAACCGGAAATGCAGCCGTGTGGTGGCAAGGCGTTAAAGCTAGCATCACTTCCTGGGACGACGCTTTATCATCGTTACGAAGCGCTTTCGGTGATTGCAGACCGCCCCATCGAGTCTACTTAGAGCTCTTCAAAATGTCGCAAGGACAAAGAGAGAAGACGGAGATCTTCGTTGCCAGAGCACGAGCCCTACTAGCTCGACTCCCACCTGGTGACCTTAGTGAGAAAGTTCAAATTGATATGCTTTACGGCCTTCTACACCGTCGTGTTCGTAAAAAATTAAGAAGAGACGAAATAACTTCATACGACACGTTATTAAAGAAAACGCGCCATATCGAGGACTCCATCTACGAGACCAGTCCGCCTGAATTTATTCATCATCCTCAGCGAGCGACGCCACGTTCATCGGGTAGTACCGTAGGCGAAGTTCCCGCCGGTGCTTCGACTTCGCAGCATACATACGCGCGGATGACGCCGCGGAAAATATTCAACTCGGGCGCGGCTGGCGGCCCGCCACGCGACGACAGCGCTGCGCCGAGCACCGTTCGAGTCCCCGCGCCTCGCTACACGAACACTGATAATGTATCATCTACGTCGATTGTTAAAAGACTGTTCTGTGTTTATTGCAAAAAGTACGGACATATTCGTGATGAGTGTTTAAAATTAGCGTCAAAAACGAAATTCGACAACGAAAATACGCAAGCTGTATCCTCGTGTTACGGGTGTGGTACCAAAGGTGTTACTCGGTCTCAGTGTACAAAGTGTAACGGAAGTTATTACGCCGTCGACGCTGCACGGACCCGATCAGTCACATCCGATTTACCTATTGGTAAAGTAAATACACAGCTGTCAAGTTCAGTGAACTCTATTCATCGCGGCAGCTCGTTGCATACAGCTTGCACTTCAAACACCGTAAAGTCGTCCATTTATATTAATAATTGTAAACAATGTTTTGTTGATAATGAAAATAATTATTATCCTACCGATTTTAAGGCGATTCTTCCTCCGCGCTTTTTCGGTACTGATAACAAGGTTAGACTTCAAAATTATTCTAGACTTAATCATAATATAAACAATAATATTAGTTCTAGGAATAGGCCCCTGATGCGTTACTCGAGTGGTACCGAACCAAAACATAGTTATTCCGAGGTACCAAGTGGCCGCGATAGGGTGGGTGACCATGATGAACGAAAATAGTGTGACCATGGAAAACGTCGGACATTTTTCGACGATTAATTCTAATGTGAAAAGTGTTGCCCAGAGTAACTCTACTGAGCACCAGGTTAGGTTAAGACCAATTTTAAGTGTTCAAATTTTAGGTATACGAGGTAATGCTTTGTTGGATACGGGAGCTAAGAGTAGCGTTACCGGTGCGTTGCTTTATGAATTGCTGTTAAAGCATAACCATCCGTGTGAGGAAACCAGGCGTCGGGTGAGGCTTGCAGACGGTTCCGCGCGCACCCGCCGAGTTTTGCTCACTACTCTAGAAGTAAGGATAAGTCCCGAAAGGTCAGAAACCCTTGAATTTACTGTTTTTCCAGATGCTCAAAATAATGAAACTTTGCTTGGCATGGATTTTTTGGTGGCGGCAGGTATTGTGCTGACTTTGCTTCATCCACTTGGCATTTTTCGGGAAAACGGGTTACCTATCCAATTGAATATGAGTGCCCTAAGCCATGCATGTTTGCTTCTACTGCTGACTTCCTGCGTGATGATAAGGGTTCTATGCTTGGCTCCGATGAACGGCAGCAGCTATCACATTTATTGCAGCAGAATGGAGACATCTTTAGGGTGGGGGGAGCCCCAACCCTTTACGCCGAGCACCACATTGATACCGGTGATCATCCGCCTATATCGGTACCGCCGTATAGGCTCACTCCTGTGCTTCAACAGCGAGGAGAGCTTCTCGCAATCGATTTGTTCGGGCCACTGCCAGAAGGAGAGCAGGGGGAGCGATGGGTACTCCTGGTAGAGGATGTAGCTACAAGATGGGTAGAACTCTACGCACTTGTTGATGCCACCGCCGTGGCTTGCTCCCGAGTCCTACTGGAAGAGTATTTCCTTCGTTATGGCTTGCTTATGCGTCTAGGGGTGTAACACGTAAGTTCATGCCACGACGGGATGGCCCGTATCGCGTAGTAAAAATAGTTAGTCCTACAACGTACTTCATAGCAGACTTGTCAAACAATGTCATCGGCAAGTATCACACCGCGGATTTAACCCACTCTCCGTCAAATTCAAGTACGGATCCAATTATGCCAAAGAGGCAAAGAGGAAGGCCGCCGCGTCTTCAGACTAACAGTCCCAAGTTGGACTCGGGACGCGTTCCCAACTTGGAGGGGGAGTATGTAACGCAACGTTCCGTTTCGCGGGGCAACAGCAGCCAAAGAGAATGTGACTCAGGTCCGTGCCGCGACGACCCACCCCGCGCTACCCGCGCCCGCGCATCTGTTGCATCATTCGCACCCCCAATTAGTGCGCGCCAGACTTTGAAGCAGAATACACGCGTCCCCGGTCGATACCGGAACTGACAACCCGAGAGTCTCATGCCAGTCGGGCACCTAACATTAAAACACTAATTAATTGAGCGTTTCATTAGCTTTTAAGCTGAGTGACTACATATTTATAATTTATTTTTAATTAGTAATAAATGAGCAAAAAATAATACTTAACAAAAAGATATGAAATCCGAACAAAAACAGTTTCACTGTAAAAAATTGCGCCAAGTCCACGTTTATAAAACTCATCTCAATAACATTTGCACTTTACAAAAAAAAGAAGACTTCAATAGCTTTCATTCTCTACAAAAATATGTGAAATACAAAAAAATACCAAGAAACCGTCATAAAGATGAAAAAATTAAAAAAAAAATGTTGAAAATTTAAAAATAAAAAAATAAAAATTTTATCGTACTTGGCGCGCGTCATTGAGTACCCCAAAATTTTTCGGAAGAATTTCAACCCGAGAAAAAAACCATTTTGCTTTAATATACAGTGAAAGCTGAAAAAGTTACCCAGGTTATCTTTTTCGCTCTTGTTAGCGTTTTATGAGAAATTGAGACAGAACTACGGTAATTTTCAACAGCTCTCACTATATACCTATGGGCTATTATATGCCAAATCGACCACTTTTGCGTTCGACCCCTTTAGATTCAGCTGAAACTTTATTATTCTTTTCTACCCTTTGAAAAACATCTTTGAGAATTTTTTCAAATGTTTTGAAGCCAACGTATACATACGTATCGACTCGTAAGTAGCTTGTATTTGTATAAGCGAACACGAGAGGGTGTTTAGTTCAAATCATAAAAGATGAGTGGGAAATGAAAAAAATTCAAATAACATACGTATGAGATGTCGATTTTACTTAACTTTTGTAAAACTTATTATGAAATAATAATTCATTAATTACATTTATGCATTTCATAGGTTGACCTACTTATAAATTTCTAAACATTGAAAGGATGTTCATTTATCCTGAAAAATTTGGGGTACTCAATGACGCGCGCCAAGTACGATAAAATTTTTATTTTTTTATTTTTAAATTTTCAACAATTTTTTTTTAATTTTTTCATCTTTATGACGGTTTCTTGGTATTTTTTTGTATTTCACATATTTTTGTAGAGAATGAAAGCTATTGAAGTCTTCTTTTTTTTGTAAAGTGCAAATGTTATTGAGATGAGTTTTATAAACGTGGACTTGGCGCAATTTTTTACAGTGAAACTGTTTTTGTTCGGATTAGTTAGAAACCCTACTATTAATTTTGAAATTTAGGCAATTTCTTCATTTTCTCACATTTCTTGGGCTACCGATTACCTGGTCACTGTTTCCCGTTGACTTTCCAATTATCGGAGCTATATATTTTTGCTCTTGCTAGTGTTAGCAAGTTCTCCCAGGTTGATTCCCGTAACATCACCCACCCGTCCGTGCGAAGTTGGAATAGTCCTCAGGCTACCATCAGGTTAGGGTTACCATCGGTTAGGGGAAAAAAGGACACGCAGGTCTTGTACTTATTTGAATCCTTGCTTGACGTGCTTGAAAACTTGCTTGAATCCTATTGAACAAAAAAAAAAAAAAAATTGTCTATGAATCATGAAGCTGCCGAATTAAAAAACTAAAAACTGACAAAAAACTGACTAATCACAATTAAACAAAAACTCAGTTACACTCTTCGTTTAGTTTATCATTATTGGGAATACGCGCGATTCGTTACTTAAATTTAGGTGTTGTAGAAAACCTCGCATGACTTATTCTTCATGTTCTGTCGTGTTTGTCTAACATTATATTGTCTTCTTATCATGCCGTTCGGATTGTCGATAATCCCATTCTCATTGGGGTCCTCTGGGTCTTTGGGGGGACTTTGCTTCCCTCTGTACCGTATGTTCCACGGGGAGTGCTCTGAAGAATTGTTTGAGATAATTCCGTCATCTCGTTTTTACCATCACACTGCCCGCCACTGGAGTAGAGTTCATCCATACTACTTGGTGCCACTGCGTTCATCCACAGTGCGTTTCCTGAGATCTTTTTTGCCACGTACCATCCGGCTTTGGAATGAGCTCCCCTCCACGGCGCGGCGCTTCCCGAATACTATGACATGTCCTTCTTCAAACAAGGCTTGTTGAGAGCATTTAATAGTAGGCAGCGGCTTAGCTCTGCCCCTGGCATAGCTGAAATCCATGGGCGACAGTAACCACTCACCATTAGGTGAGCCGTATGCTCGTTCGCCTAGAAGGGAAAAAAAATGCCGCATATGGAAAACCTCGCATAACGAAACGGCACGAAAAACAAATATACACTTCAATCACTTGTTAAAAAAATATACTGTGTGGCCTGTGGTTAATGGTCGAAAACCTACCGTTCCCTCGAATTGTTTTTATGTCACGGCCGTGTCCAACAGCTTGATAGAAATTTTAAATTGCATGTCATTTACGAATATGATGGAGATTCAATTAAAGCTCGAAACTGGTGCATCGGTTTTTCTGTACAGCCCATCGTAACGAACTGTGTTGTTTGCGAGTTGATGTTGTTTTTGTGTTTTTGGCTGAGGATTGCAAATCTGATTAGCGATTTCGATACTTCACCATGGCAGTTGTTAGAACATTTTACACAACTTTATATGTTTTTGAATAGCTTAAGCTTAGCTTGAATAGATTACTCTATAATCATCCTCTGCTGTACGTAAAGTTTTCTGCGCTAGCAACTTTATATTTTTAGACGAGGGCAGTAAGATTTAAGTACCTGAAATGGAATATCGTCGAGACATAATATTATGTGAAAGTCTCGCGTGTTTCTCTCATCGTAACGAACTATATATATACTAATATTATAAAGCTGAAGAGTTTGTTTGTTTGAACGCGCTAATCTCAATAACTACCGGTCCGATTTGAAAAATTATTTCAGTGTTAGATAGCCCATTTATCAAGAAAGGCTATAGGATATATGACAGCACCCTAAGACAAATACAAGCGGAGCACCAATAAACAATGTTTCAAAATCGGCGTTATTTTTACCTTTTGAGAGCTTCCGCTGCGTGCACTTCAGAAACGGTTAAAGTTTCGCTAAAATAATGTATGACAGAATTGTTCCCCTACAAGGTAAAAAAAAATCCGCAGCAGCATATGTCTATACGTTAAGGTTGGTTCACTATAACGTTTTTATGCTAACCAAATTTGTTCTAAAATAAAGCATTATTTGTGAACTATTCCACGCTTACGAAGTCGCGGGCAAAAGCTAGTATCATCATAAGGCGCAAAAACTAGAACGGAATAAAGATATGTCTAATTACTTACGGATTTCTGCACAGTCGAGATCCGTGGACTAAATTAAAATTGATAAAATCGTATGAAAAAAAACACAATTATTAGTATACTCCCTAATCATAAAATATTTTACACGTGTGTTGCAGTTCAATAGGGGTAAGTACCGTTATTTTGGCCGGAGAAGCAGTCATGCGTTTTCAAATTCGAAGGGTGGAATAGCCTTTATACAACACAATTGATGCCTCAATCTGATATCTGCTGGTGGCGTTAATGTTGTACTGTACGGCGCTTCGGTATGTAATTACATAATACTGATGCGAAATTAACACGTTCAATCATCAATACAATAAAATAACGTTAGCCTTAGATTAGATCAAGTACATCGCTAAGAACCAAATCTTCGTAAATTAAATGCCATAGTCTGTTTACCAGACATCATAAAACAATTTAAATAGGAGAAAGGTTGTGTATAGAACAGGGATATGTTTTTCAATTATGACATTTCGCATATTTCATGGATTATTTGAGCCTAGGATCTCTAAGCGTTCAGAGTACTAGGCTCCCAAAAAGAAACGGAAATAATAACACTAGTTTGGACGTAGTAGGCGTCGAATAATGATCAAACGAAGTTTACTCTTTATAAATACGACTGAGGACAACTGTATAGCGCGATTCAGAATTCGAAACTAACGACATCTATTGACGACACACAACATGAAAACTTCCCTTAAACGGGGTTGTGTATTAAATAAGACTTAAAAATTAACATTCTATAACGGTATTCGATTTGAATTGGTGTATGTAGTGTATTTCGCAATTAAAAATCTTTCATATTTACCTACGTCATTAATTATTTATTTTCATAATAACGTAAGATATAAGAAGCTATGAATAAAAACCTATTTTAAAAATATTATGTACCGTTTTTTTTATCAAAATACAAAATTATGTTTTATAAGTTAATGGGAGATAAATAGCTTCGGGCTATGAAGCTCTTTCTCCTGCATTTTTCAATTTATTTGAAAAGAGAAATATTTTAAGTATCGAACAATGAAATTATGGTATTATGAGATAATAGTAATACGTCCCTTGAAGATAACGAAAATATCGAAATTTAGTATTTAAAATTTAAAAAAATCAAAACATTTTTGTAGATTAATTTTCTGCTCAGTGTTTATGCATAACTACTTTGAATAGCGTTTCTAAAAACAACATAATAATATGTAGGTACATACTCCTATGTACGAAATCGATTATTTATCTTAATTTTATCATTTATTTATTTATTTATTTGGTAAGTAGGCTGGTATTTTGGGATGAAAATTAAAAAAATTGAATTAGCATAGGAAAAGTAATGTTTATGAGCTTGTATGTAATTATTATTTAATTTCGTAGAAATGAGAAAAGCTCAACAATAAATTACTCAAGTTACTCTTAAATAATAATGATTCAATAAATAAAATACTCCGAATTCAAAATAGTTTTTTTTAATGTATTTCATCAAATTTCATGCGAATCCTTACTTCGTTAATGAAATATTCGCGTATGCACAGTATTATACAGGCCGTGTTAATTTGTTTGAATGTTTGGTCTTCTATTTAAAGTCACGAAAATTAACACGATTCGGTTGTACCTATTAAACCAATATTATAATATACTAGTACTCGGCCACTTTGCTGGACATTTAAAATTAACATTATTATTTATTGTCATTATTATTAGGGAGTCCAACACTCCTATAAATATTCCTATCCTATCCATTAAGTACATGTATTTTCTATATGGGTACCAAGTTTCAAGTCAATCGGATGCATGGTTCGGTATTTATAACGGAACATCCGTAAACACCACTGTAGATTTATATATTAGTATAACAATTCATTGGTCGTGTGGCGCAAAAAGCGCGCATCAACGACTCAAAAAAAATTCCTGTTGGCACAGTTTTCAGTAGGCTTTGAGCATTTTAGGTTTGCAATTAAACACGCAGAGGTGGTTGCGTGAGAGAAATTTATGTGCACTGAACACAAAACGAGAGCGCGATTCAATTTAGCTACCGCTGCCATCTATTGATGACATGCGTCAACTCTATATGCCGTTTTCATTAGGTGATGCTAATACAGCGGTTAAAAAAATAGCTGAGAATGCTTATAATTGTTTTAAATACATAAAAAAATCTCTAACTATACTATTAATCCGAAGAGTACGAGTGCGCCCGACTCCTTCAAGCTACTTACGACTCGTGATCAATTCGTAGTCGAAGGAGCCTTCTTTATCATAAATGTGACTAATGGTAGGTGCTGGAGTCATGGTCCAGGTTACGGACCGATCCTTCGGCTGGTCATAGGACCGTTGAGGCGATTCGCCCAGTCCCGGTGAAGGTCAAAAAGAGACCTGAGAATGTCGAGAATGCGCGCTACGCTACATAGCTAAAGTAGAACTGTGGCTCTGCCGTGTGTAGGCGTGCCTACGAGCCAGCGGTCCTGTATTGCAAAGAGTTGTTGGCTGTCGTCTCAACGATTCTCTCGGCCAGGGGTGTCACGCGTGTGATTATAATGTTGAATATGGGATCTCCTTTACCTACCAAAAACCGAGTTACATCTCAGATGGGGATCGCACATCGAGAGAGAGTGATCGATCGAGCTTAATCGGCAGTCTTCTTGGAGTACCAAACCCAGCCATGGGCGGGGTATCCATTAACTGGATTCCCAAACGTAAAAATGATCTAAATAAAAGGTACAACATGTCTATTCCTGCTACGACGTTAACGTGCGTTCTGTTTTGAAATGTGAGACAGCAAACTGAATACAATTGTAAATTGAATCACATGTCTCGAGATGATTGACAGCATTCACATAATTAGTTAGTATCCCCGATAACAGCTCAACACCAGATGTGTCGGGCCATTCACCAATCTAAGCAATATAAAAATATACCGCAGTCGTCGAATCATTTATTTTTTAAACATATAAATTATTTGCGTGTTATAATCACTCGTGTTCTCAGTCACGTTGATCATAATATTTCACGTGCTAATTAAATTCGAACTGGAAACGTATTATAAATAAATCATTACAGCTTTCATCTGTACCTACACGTTGCTCCGGACGTAAATAAATTTCGCGTGAAGGATCCATACGGGTATTTAGACGACGAGGACATTTGAAATAGTACACCTTCACATTTCCTAGATTTCAGTGAAACTTTCCACAACATTTCCTCAGCAGTAACGAACCTTTTAGCAATTTTAGTTTTGTGCTTTTAGTTTGCAATTAACGGCCGTCTGGTGTAGTGGTGAGTGACATGGTCACTACACAAGGGGGTCGCGGGTTCGAATCCCGCCTGGGAAGATATTTGTATGATAAATATAAATGTCTTTTCCAGTGTTATGGATGTATATTAAATATATTTATGTGTATAATAAAAATCTTACATTTATATCCGTTATCTGGTACCTGTAACACAAGTTCTTTACGAACTTATCACGGGACCAGTTAACGTGGCGTGATTGTTAGTAAATATTTATTTATTTATTAATAATAATAATAAATAAATAAACTTCTGCTAAAAACAAGGAGGTATAAAAAGTTTGCCTTTTGTATAGTGAATATGAAGCTTACTTTCCAACGTTAAAATGTAAATTAGTATTCCATTCCATAGAAATTTCAAGTGACATTCATGTTTGTTGCCGCTCTTGGGTTTTGTCGCTATTTTCCCTTGTATTATTTATTACGTAGCATTTTTTTTTTGTGTAACGTTTTTCCTCTCTGAATCTTTCAGAATCAGCGGATCTAGCTTTTGTAAACTGTTTTTGTAAAGCACAAATAATAATGATATAATCAAATACGTCTTTTTTTTCCATTTACACATTTTCATCGTATTTAAATTGTAGTAAAAAAATACATATTATTATATAAATTACATCAGAAAAATGTTAAAACTATTAATGTATCGCAAAATTCAATTATAAATAATTTACTATTGATTTTTAGCTAGCTTACTCAGTGTGTGGAAGTTTTATAGTCGTGACTTATAAAGATAAAGATTCCTCTGAGAATAACTCCCAGATCCTGCCGAGCTTGAAAGCGAAGGAAGGAGGCAAAACTAGGTGTAGCTTAAGAGAGCTTCATAGTTTTTTTATGAATGAGGGTTTATTGGTAGCCCAGAGGCCACCACTTTCACCGGGACAGGTAAGCTTCATAGTTTGCCTTCGTCCGCTACTGGTCATAGTCTACGCCTAAATTTGCTTGAATGAGCGACTCTGTGCTCGCACTTAACCAAATTACTTACGCGATATTTATTATCAATAGCATAGGTTTTGATACGCTTTTATTAGCTTCAGACGTATGTATGTTTGTGACGGAATCTTTGAACATGATTCTGACCCCCTTCAAAACGTCGGATTAACTCGAAATTTGGTATACTTATTAAGGACCGATGACAATTCAATATTAAAAAAAAAGTATTGAAAAAAAACTGAAAATCAACTAAAAAATGAAAAATAAATAATAGTTTAAGAAAACTAACAAAATACGCTTTTAAAGAAAATCCTACTAAAAAAAAAAAAATTAATAAATTTCAATTAAACATAGGTTAAGAAAAAAAAAATATTGTAAAAAAAGCGTGGGGTGCGTGGTATCAGTAGTTATAAATATTTTATGAACAGATATGACTTGAAAGGTTATTTTGATAATATCCTGAAAATCACGCCACGCTTTTAACAATAAAATCATTTTAAACTATTTTTAATTCAAATTTATTAAAATTTATTTAATTAGTAACTATAGTTATAATCACGAGAATATCATTATAATTTCGGCCCTTATGATACTATCTTGAATGCAGACCCGTTTCATTTGGTAGCTACTTAGTTACGTTACAATATATTTGTACGGTGCATTAAACGTCTGGTCCAGCGAATCGATAAGCGGCGGGAGATGACGAGCGAGGCCGACGCTCGCATCGACACTATATAGTATTATTGATTATTCTTAAATTACACTGTAGAGATTTCACTAATTTTATCGCATTAACTAGGTACATACTTTGTTATTCGAACACTTTGTGTCGACGTCGTCCAAAACACGTCATTACGGATCCTCCCGACCCATTAACGGTGCTTTTAGGTACCACAAGCACCGGTCACCGTTCTCATCGAACCCGTCACTTGAGACGAAGGCCTCGACGAGCGAATTAACCCATAGACACAGCCCACTGAGTTTCTCGCCGGATCTTCTCAGTGGGTCGCGTTCCCGATCCGGTGGTAGATTCTGCGAAGCACTGCTCTTGCTAGGGACAGTGTTAGCAACACTCCGGTTTGAACCCCATGAGCTCACCTACTAGTTAAGGTTACGCTGAAATAGCCTCTCTAGGCTATTGGATTAATAGGAAAAAAAAAAACTTTATTCACTGTTCATCCACGTGACATTTTAAAAATTCGAAGCGATAATAAACGGCAACTATAGTGTTAATTAACTTAGTTGTTTTTAACAATATTTTTGTTAATCTATATATTAATACGTGAAGCGAAAACATTGTACCCATCTTTACGAAAATAGCGCGGACGGAGGAGTGAGTATGAAATTTCCCGCACTTATAGAGATTATAGAGAAGGAGTGCAGAATGTTAATTTTTTTTTTAATTATGCATAAAAAATACATTACATCAATTAAAAAAAACGTTACACACACTACCATGTATTTGACACACACAGCATGCATACTATTTGTTTATTGTCAAAATTTTCTTATATTAACAATTATTGGTTATAGCTGTTGCTTGTGGTCAAATTGAGAATGGATTAATTTAGGTTTGTTTTTATTAATATTTGTCCAAAGTGTAGTCTAAATAAAAGTCTAAAGTAGTCTAAAAAGTCTTGGCGAAATGTGTGATTATAGAAATATAATAAATAGTTTTTGACAATAGAATCATAACAATGTACAAACTTGTACATGTAATTTCAATTAATTATGGTTGAATTACGACTATCGGGGGATCACTAGTTAGCAATAAATAAATTAAGCTTGATACGTTCCCTGGCATATTTTCTCGTTATTGATGTCGAGTCGCTGCATAATTTTTTTTATTTTTATTGCTTAGATTGGTGGACGAGCTCACAGCCCACCTGGTGTTAAGTGGTTACTGGAGCCCATAGACATCTACAACGTAAATGCGTCACCCACCTTGAGATATAAATTCTAAGGTCTCAGTATAGTTACAACGGCTGCCCCACCCTTCAAACCGAAACGCATTACTGCTTCACGGCAAAAATAGGCAGGGTGGTGGTACCTACCCGTGCGAACTCACAAGATTATTATATTTTTTACACAAATTATAATTTTGCGAGTTAAATTTTTATTACCCGATTATTTCTTCACCGTAGAAGTCAGTCGTGAACATTTTCTAATAAGTAATAATTTGGTGTATGAAAAGAATATATTTTAAGCCCCCCAATCGCACCCCACGCGACTTCGGCTTTTTCATTATGTTATATTACTTTTGAGTGGTGCAAGTAGTGCTCCATAATAGACATGATAGACAATGTCAAAAAACTATATAATATAACGCCAATTTTAATATACTCTTAATATATAGTAGAGAAGCTAAAACATCAAAGTTGAAGATAAATTATCTATCATACTGTTTGCAAAAAAAATCCCTCTTTATATACCTAGGCAGGTCATAAATTCTGTCACATGTTTAATGTAAAATAATTGAAAAAGGTTTATTCATTATGTAACCATTCATATACCAAAATGAACTTAACAAAACATAGATTCTTATGACACTAAAGTTTATTCAAAATGACCTCCGTGATTTTGAATACAGGCCTTCAATCTGCGCGGCCAGTCGTCTATCGCAGCACGAACGAGGTCCATGTCAATATCGGCGGCTACCTTAATCAAGGATGTCTTGAGTGACTCCAAATTGGGCTGAAGCTTTGAGCACGCCTTTTCCTCCAAGTGTTGCCATATCTTGTAATCTAACGGATTCAAATCTGGACTGGAGGAGGGCCAGTCTTCGTGCCGGATGAAGTCGACTTCACGCGCCGCCAGCCAGTCTTGTGTGCTCTTCGCTCTATGAGCTGGCGCCGAATCTTGTTCCATCCAATCCAACAACTTGAACATGGAACATGGTTTCTCATACCATGTTCAATAACTTGAACATGGTATGAGAAACAGGTTCCACAAGGTTCGTCAGGACTGTATTTTGATACACAACTGCATTCGTTTTTACACCTTTCTCACAAAAATGTACCTCTGTTAAGCCCCAATAAGAAACTCCCAACCATACCATGAGCGAGGATGGAAAATGACCTCGTTGGACACGCGGAATACGGTTGCTCGCTTCTTCACTACTGTGTGCGTACACCTTATCATTTTGTTTGTTGTATCTCTCTTCTACGGTAAAAATTTTTTCATCCGAAAAAAGAATTTCCCGATATATTTTTCCCGCGTACCGCTTCAACAAAGCGCGGCATCTCTTCATCAATCTCAGGTCCATTAGACGAGCATTCAAACGATGTCCTGTTTTTCTTCGATATGCCCGAAGCCCTAAGTCTTCATTTAACACCCTTTTCACCGTGGTTCTGCTTAACCCCATCTGAAGGGCCGAGAGTTTCTGCTTACGTCTGGGATTTCTTTGAATTCGCGCCTTCACAGTTTTTATCACTGCTGGAGTCCTAACAGACCGAGGACGACCACTTCTTGACCTGTCATTTACACTAGAGTCTTCATTGTATCGTTTGATGGTACGATAAACTAATCTTTTGGATATATTCAAATTTTTCAGTATGTTAAAAATTTGAATTGGTGCGTAACCGCAACGATGCAACGCAATAACTGCAACACGGTCTTCTTTAAGCGTCCACTCCATATTTAAAAATGAGTAAAATTCTAAAAGTATACATTTTTATTTTCATGAACAATTCGAAATTCGAATATAATAAACTTTTTTGTTGCCAGCATTCTAAAAGAAAAGTTTTTACTGTGTGACAATACTTATGACCTGACTAGGTAAAATACTCACTGGGGCCTCCACAATATATACGTAATAGTATAATATATTAGTATAATACTAATATACTAGTATAATACGTATAGTCGATATGAATAAAGTAGCATTCATGGTGTATTTTGTATTTGACCAGTAACGAAATTTGTCCGATGAATGGTTTGTTATGTAACGTTGTTGTCTGAATTTTCAATAGGGGAGATAATTGAATCTAGTTATACTTCATATTAGAGTGCGGTCCACGTCAATCGTTATTAAAAACCTTTGTTTGTGACGATGCATTATTTGCATGTCACAACACGTGAGCCACAATATATCGACGTAACTCACATGCAGTTGACGAAAGCTATAACAAATTTATAAATAGAATTCATTTAGTGCGGGTTAGTATAAAATTATCTAATAGAAATGAAAATATTGCTTGGCTGCGAATAAAAATACAATAAAGGGTTTCTCATTGAGAGCGGTCGAACTTAAAAAATTAAATAAAATAATATATTGGAACAATTTTTATTTTATTTTAAAGGATATTTAATGACATTATGTATGGAATACAAATTTCAGCCTCATGGCTGTCGCGAATCCGCTCTAGTTGGTGTATCCTGGTGGACCAATTTTGTATGACATCTTCATATAAATAGGGCTCAATTTTACGAAGAGAGCGAGCCTTCAGGGCGGCAATAAACTGTAGTTCGTCTGCATAGACAAGATATTTAACGTAGCCCCACAAAAAGTAGTCGAGCGATGTTAAGTCACAAAATCTCGGTGGTCAATTGATGTCGCCACCACGCGAGATGACGAAACCTTCCAATTTCTCATCCAAGAAGTATAATGTTTCCTATGCTGTATGGCATGTGGCGCTGTCCTGTTGGAGCAACTTGCTTATGAGATCCATACCGTCTATCCTAGGCCATGGCTTGTATATTGTAAGTTATTTAACCTACTGTAATTTGAGATTTCAGAAAAGTTCCAAAATACGACCGCTTTGTTCAACAAGACGTTTTTGGTAGTTAAAATTATTTTTTAATTCCACAAGACTGTCGATGTCGTCTTAGAGAGTTGTGATCGAATCTCAACTACATTGGACACCTGTTATTGTCCACTTCTATCTCGATACTGCTGTATATTCGCTAGGTGGACTGATGATACTGTTGTATTGTTTTCGTGGAAACAATACCCTTTGTAGTTTAGTTATCTGTCTTCGTCAATATACTAATTTGCGTGCAGGATATTATTATCTTCATCGACCAATGATATAATAATGTTAATGGTGATACCAAATTTTATGAAATCTACATATTTCTTAGACATTGTTAAATTATTAACAGTATTCTTTTTGAGTTTGCGCTAGCTATCTTATTGGCTTTATAGTCAATTAAGCTTGATCTTGAAAATTATTTTAATAGGGGTTAACGATCATCAAAAAAAAAATTCGGTCTACGGTTGTCTACTGCTGGACATAGGCTTCTCCCAAGGTGTTTCACGATAACTTATTATCAAATAAAACACCTAATAGCCGAGATTTAAGATTGATTAGAAAAAAAATGTTTTTTTGCCTTGCCCTCGACGCTCTCAATAATTGCTAAGCTCAATAAATAAGTCTCTAAGTCCGTCAGAATAATATTACGATAATTTTTATATATTATCTAAATTCTATTCTTGTTCATTCATTTTCAGAATTGCACTCCAATATTGTTACGAGAAGGACTTTGAAGACTCATTTAAATATTTGTGATAAGTGCAAGGGGCGATTGCACAATGGGGTATCGTTCGACCCTTCGTTCTTTTGTGTGTTCATATCAAATTAAACTGGTGAAAATCAATAACTATGTTTGTGAGTATACGAATTTTTAGCTTTACGATACGTCATAAGCACGTGGTTTTTTTTAGCAAGAACTTATTTTAATTTAATGTTGTTGATGATTAGTTTACGCTAGCGGATAACTCGGTATGAACATGTGATGCGTAGAGAGAAGATGCATGTGACTAAGAGATGCATGGAAATGGTAGTGCAAGGTAGAAGGGTAAGAGGTCAACCGAAGAAAACATGGATGCAGTGTGTGAATGACGATATGAGAAAGAAAGAGGAGTGAGGGTTGAGCTGACGGCTGATAGAACAGAATGGAAGAGAAAAATTAGCTGTGCCGATCCCACCTAGTGGGATAAGATGAAGAAAAAGAAGAAGAAGAGATAATTATTTTACGCTAATTCTTGTACCTATTGAAATTATATTAATAGTCATACTTAATGAATACTGGGTTTCCTCGGGAAAATTACTAGTAGTGGGTTCCTGCGTCCTTCCATAGCAGAATTTAGTCCGATCAGATTAAGACAACTTTGGACTCCATCAATGTCGCTTGTATATATACAATATACTTGTATACTTGGAACTAAGGTCAGCGCCGTTCGTAATATCATGTTCGGAGAGCATCCATCAGTAGATGCATAATTCATTCCTTTGCCTTTTCGTCGTACTTTTTTTCTTCTTTTGAATTTACATTTATTACGTGGTATCACATATATAGATATATATACATATATATGCACTTGCGTTACAAACATTTAATAGATTTCGTGGTCATTGACAACTATGCAATTATGACTAGGACCGCTTTGGACTATATCATTTTTGAAACAGTTGTTAGAAATAACAAGTTTTGACACTTATGTTTTAATCACATCAAAATCTAAATAAATAATTTAAATTTGAAAAATAGTTTGAACATTGTGAACAACTACCATCTAATTCGAGCACTTGACTCTGGGCTCGCGATTACGATAAGAGGACCCTAATTGGGGGACTAAGCTGTTAGGCATTTTTAAAATTATGTCTACGACTTCTTCTCAAAGATTGAAGGAAATACTGCGCTTATTATATATTTCCTCAGTGCTGGCCGATGTTTTTCTCCATGATCTAAATAGAGTTGCTGTAATATCATGAAAGCTACGATAGCAAACACGTGTAAAGGTTCGCCCTCTTGCAACACAGGTGCATTTTCGTCCGTTATATACAGTAAGGCTGTCTTCAAAAACCTAAAAAAAAAGGGCGTGCGTACAAAGTACACATGTCAGAAGTGAAACTTTTTTAGCGAACTAATTTATAAGTCTTGCTTATATTTATACAAATCTAAAACTTTAGATTTCCGAGACTTAGAGGAAGGGAAAAAGGAAGATATGTTCCCGCCAAAAGTCTGTCAAATGTCAATCTCAAGCCTCAGTGTTGACAGTCTCATTATGTTTAGATTTCTAAATTGTAAATGACTAATATTTTGCCAATTGAATTGACTAATTTAATTTCATGCTATTTGATTAATGTTCCAAATTCTTTTCATTTCATTTCAATTACTATTAACATTTTTCACAAAAAAATTATAAAATATTAGGCTGTATGGTATGATACATTTGCCTTTCCAGTTGGAAAAATACAACAACTACTACTACTGACCTTTGACAAGTACCGTAAAATAGTTCCAATTAAATAGTCACTGCTCAACCAAAGAAATAAGTTGAGTCTTGAACGTACCTAGGTGATAAAAACCGTTAAATTATTTTAATTATTCATTTTAAAGAAATAATCGGTAAAATAATGGCCGTCCCAATTTACCCAGCGTCCGGGGTAAATTGACACGGTTAAGGGTTAAATTGGGATATTTGTGAGGGTTGTCAACTCGCAGTACTGCGATATATAGGTAGGTGCCATATAATTATTTATATGGACCGAAATGATGAATACAATCCATAATTTAAGCACAATACACAACATAGTGTAAATTAAGCTGGTTTCTATTCCGAAGCGATGTGACGTGAATGATAATCAACAATACAATGATCAAAAAAAGTATGTGCATGTCATATTTTAGAAAATTATTATTTAATTTCCTTAAAAATCACAACTCTGAAACAAAATCATAAAATAGAATAAAAAATAGAAAACAAAAGGACTGGAAATGCATTAATACAATTTTATTTAATCAACATTTTCAAAATGATCTTTGAGCAAGAGTAAGATATCAGGTGAATAAGATAAAAAAATAGCTTTATCTGATTACTGCCAATAATAACAAAAATAAAAGAAATTCTTTCTAAGCTAAATAACTAAACTCAATTAATTCACTCACTCATAATTGGATATCTCGGATTTTTAATTAATGTTACATTTAAAATCTGAGGCCTGTTTTTATTTGTGTGTGTTCGTTGTGAATGTTAACAAAATCATGATTCGACGCGTGAATAGGTTCTGAAATAACAAAAGTTTTGATTCGTTTGAGTTCTTTTAACTTTTAATTTTTTTTATTGCTATAAAGAACATACGACCGGGCAGATATTACAAGGTAAATGTCGCGAAAAAAAGTAATTATATATATACTTTTCTTTTACCTATAATACTTACATAACCTAACTGATAAACACATTAACCTTCTTTACATCACGCAATTAAGTGATAGTATAGGCTAAAAAATATATTATAAGATATCAGTGACAACCCTAACAAGCCATTTTGTCTATTTGGCGTTCCAATTTTGTGTTTTCTCGTCCCTAATTTTTCCAGTCTCGTTCCAAATTACCCTACATACGTCCCAATTTTCCCCAAAAAGAAAGGAAAAAATATACATTTTTTATTTTGTCGAAATATTGTATTTAAAATAAGAATATTGCAACTTACCGTTTGTTGTGGTATTTCCAGGTGTATTAAAAACTTATATAAACTGTGATCTTATTGAAAAAACAACGATATTACTTTTTTTAAAAGTTCTTTAAGCTGTTTTAAAACGCACTTTTCAACCACTATTTTAAATTTAATTTGACGAATTTTTGGGACCAACTAAACTCATGTTTAGTACTTCCATAGTTAACTTGGTTTTTCTTCTATACATTGATAAATATTACCTTAAAGAAAATTAGGTAGATTCCGTGCTACAAGTACTTTGAGAATCTTCCGCAGGTTTGTCCCAATTTACCCCAGAATCCCAATTTACCCCATGTCATGGTACTTAATTTCAATAGTAGTTTGATGTCACTTCCGTTGCATACCTGCGTGACGTTCTGTAAAAATTTTACCCTCATGCGCCTAAAGAAGTTTCACTTCAAAAAGTTAGGAATCGTGAAAACGAAATAAAACAACAATTATTTTGACAATAATTTTCATTTCTTAATGGTTAATTTGCATTTGTTCACTTAGCGGATACATAAAGATAAAATTCAATATAGACAGGTTCGTTTAAAACGTTCTTTTAAAATTTCATGGATTACGAATACAAGATTCTTGATAAACGACATTATTCAGTACATTCACGATTATTTTATTATTTAAAAATTATTAAAACCGTTTTTATATACGAGTAGAACACGTGAAGGAAAAAAACAAAACGAAATTTAAAACATTAAATGCCATCGCGATAACTAGTCGTGTTAATTAATCGTAAGCAACGTAACATGTTTGTTAAAAAAAAAAACATTACATAGCTCTAAATAAAAGCGAAATGCAACTACCTAAAGAATAAAAGCGAAACAAAATGGCAGTGCTCTAAAAAAAAAAATAGGTAAAAAACAAATTCCTTTCAATCACGTTTGGCACATTACAAATCTTATCACTGGGTGCATTGAAATTATACGTAAAATCATAATTTGGAATTAAACTGAACAAACAGAAACAACTTAATAAACAAGCCGAAATGAAAACAATGATAAAGCACTTCTTTAAACAAAATAAAAAATAGAATATTTTCAATTATTCAAGCTCCTAGCTACATTATTATATTATTTAGTTTTTAAATTTCCTTTTCAATTCTTATGGCACCAAAACCGCTCCTCATCCGAGCACCCCGCAACTCGACGCAGCCATTACGAAGGTCCAACCACGTTAAATTGATTATAAGTAACACTTAATTTAATAAAAAATTAATAGACTACATAATAGACGTATTGTCGTGATCGAATCAATCTTAATACTAAATACAACGGTAATATATAATGTCAATTATTTCTCTATATACTAAACCACAACGAATATTTACTTTTAAATGACAACCGAGGACCTATTATCGAACTTGTATACTAAACAATGAAGATAATTCAACTATTGCTATCGTAGTAAGTTGATAGTGATCTGACGATCGACCAATCGTAAATTATTAAGATAATAGATCCTCTGATTGCGTAATCATGAGATTATAATATTTAAAATATACGATGCATTCCAGTTTTATGAAAGCGTAGAGATTTTTTACTTAATTATTTCGTAGTTTTCGTTTCGATGAACTCAAATCAGGAGCTGCGGATGAGAAAGAAATCATAAAAATAAATAAACACATCTAATTTACACATGTCGATCAACATAAAAAAAAAACATGCATGCAATGATAATGATATTTAAAGAAGATACAGAATTTTCAAGTAGTAAAATACAAACAGATAAATTATATATATATAGATGGTATTGAAACAGTAGTAAAGACAGTAACTTCTAACTAAATACATGAAGCCTTATGTGTATTCGAAAAACTACCAAAATATTTGAAATCAAACTAAATTTATATCCATATCGACAAAGTATTTAGCTGCAATATCTGTTGAATTAAATGATAAAAGGACTTTACATAAAAAAGCTTAGTGTCCAGAACAATTATAGTTTTTGTGCTGAGTTTTGTTTGTTTTATACAGAAAAAAAAAAAAACAATAATGGTGAGTGCAATCTATAAACGTGTGCTAGCTACTCTATGAACTCACCTTTAAAAATCAAATTCAATGCAGTGAGGACATATTAAATTAGACGTAACGGTCAACAGAGGGACAGACATTAAAAAACATGAAATTTCCATTTCGTATTTCGAATTTGAATGATATCCTGGTGGCGGCGACTCGTAAACGTCGAAGTCATCGAAGTACGGATACAAGTCGGCGAATATCATTCTGTTTTATTCCAATGCAGCGTGAAATCGTTAATTGTTTTGTTAGTTCGATGACCGACTCAGTTTTTTTGACACAAGCATATCATATTGTGTACACGTTTGCAAGATTCCGATTATGTAATTTACTATCGTTTAGCTCAAGAAAATTGTTATTGTTGAGCTTAAATCGTTTTTTATGCATTTGGAAAAATTACGTACATATGACAAAAATCAAGTACGGTAAAATTATATTATATAAATTATTCAGTTTTCTATAAATTACAAGTTATTTAATGATATTGACATTATACAGATTTATGTTTATCGTAAACCAATTCTAATCTCGAAATCTATCACTAGAAATTAATTTAGCCACAGTCCAAACTAAGCGTCCTGTAATTAATTTTCACTTCCATCGAACATCCCCAAATTCATTAACGCGGTAAACGAGCAATTAAAACTGCCCCTTAGTTTTACAAAACAATCACAAATTTACAGGGAAATGTGAAGTTTCAATTGCGGTGAGTCAAATTTACTGGTTATTATTTGTTTTTTCTCCACGTGTTAAATTCACGGTTCTATTCTTTATTTTATTTTTTATTATTATTATTTCAAAAGATACTTAAAAGTTTTCGCTAGTGCTACGATATTCATTAAATTATATGGACATGGGATAAGTTCATGTATCTGTCGATCATTTTATTCATTTTTTACCTCCGAATGCACGTCAGTCCGACAACGTAATTTGAATACCGCTGTCAAAAATGTTATGAATGCGATTTATTTTTTTTTTCTTTTTCGCTGATCGCTCTGTTTGCTTTAAAACGTATTTTTTTTATGAAAACGTTCGAACCATATAAAAAGTAACATGGTGATTTTAAACTGAAATATCGAAATAATTATTACCCGTCACACCGCGTGTTGTTTTGACGTTGACAAAGGAAGCTTGAAGCACGATCGAAAAAACTAAGATTAATTACAACAGTTTTAACAAAAATGGCGTAACTTTGTATTTACATCGGATTATATTTTTGCTTAACTTCGATAGGGACAAAACACGTTGTTATTATTTTGGGCTACATTATATTTTTATTAATATTGAAATCGGTATTTGAATCAAGCTGAAATGTCAAGTTAATAATTTAAAAAAAACTGTCTGGATGACCAATTCTGATTAGATCATGATTTATTTCACTCCGATTTTAATAAAAGTATAAGACTATTATTGAGTCATTACTAAAATGAGAAAGCAGGTGGCGTTTTACTCAAATTGTAAAAAACTAAAATTTTACTTCGATATTGGCTATCAAGTCCACTCGATATGTCAATTATCGAAAATTAATCGTTGATCATTGGCCAGGAATCGATTACTTAATATCGATTATTGAAATTTTATCGAATTCGGTGTCGGTGGACGTCGCATCCGTTAATTGCGTTTGTGGAGTGCAGGACATGACATAGTTATGTCCAGATACCGGATAATATGATTGGATAGGGTTTTGATCGAATTTTGTCCAATTTTCCTGTATTTCAAACGACTACACAACGTCGAGGCCTTAATGAGGTCTCCGATCGTGAGTTCAATTAGTGATAACGTTAGGGCTGTCCTGGGGCTATTAGGTTTTTTTTTCTTTTTGTCTCCCGCGTTAAACTAAATGAGTTTGAGTGAGAGTAGCGGGCGTTTTAATGCATTTAGTTCACGTATGTCGATCAAGTATCTCGGGGACTGACTACAAAAATCGAATGAATCACATAATACGCTATGTTATTATTAGGAGAATTTTCAATTACTTTTATTTAATTTACCTTTGGTTGTTTCCAAAGAAACTAAACTTTTGTATTAGTCAGTGATCAGAAATTTAAAATAGAGATTAATTTTTACAACCACCTGTATAATGTCAAAACGTCTAATTTATTATTAGTTAGCAGTGACTTTGCTGTGCCCCTAGTAACCATTGCTGATGTCCATGAGTGGCAGTGATCACTCAACAGATGGTCTGTATAGCTCCTTTGCTTACAGTGGCAATAAAAAACATCGTCGACAAACCAATATCTGTTAGGAGTAAAAACTATAACTATTTTTGTTTTTAAAACTACGAGATACGCCATACTGTCGGAATGATACATTTAAATAATAAACTATTTAATAATTTTAAATTAAAAGAAAATATAGTGTCGAACTTTCTAAATCCAAATTTGTGTTACATACGCTTCGTTTAGTGAAAACGTTGTCGTTGATTAGAATTTTAAGTTCTAGAATACAAGAACTGAGAATAAAGACTATTGTTGAATACACGGGACGGTGCTGATCATTGTCATTAGAATATCTATCGCCAATGATATGATCTTTATCATTAAACTATAATATATGGTTTTCAAATAAAATAAGATTGATTCAAGACAGAACGCAAACAGCTTTAATCCGATTGAAAAGTTTTAAAGTTCACCAAAATGTAGTTAGTCGATTTTGAAAAAGATGTGTCAAAAAAATTATAAAACTTGACAACATAATTTGTTAAGTTATTTATTTGTTAAGTCGTCAAGTGTTTCCTTATATTTGAAATCGACGTTTTGACGAGATATTAACTATGTAATCAAACGGATGACCCTCCCAGACATGCTACGAAGTGTTCCCATTTTGTTTATTCCCATTAAATTCAATTAAAAAATTTGAAGGGATATCCCATTTAATTTAATTATTAAAAAAATATATATACTTCGTAATAGCATAATCAGATCTTACGATTTTATTTTATTATAACATAAATTTTGGCCTATTTTGATTTTAAAATTTCATTAAAACTAAAGAAGAAAATCCATTTATAAATGCAATAATTGATTTTTTGACAAAACAATAAGTGAACCACCCTTATCTCTAGTTGAAAACTAAACAAAACAGATTAACGAATATTGTAATGACTCACTCTCTGCATAGCTGCGTGTTTCGACCAGCCACAGCGGTGTCTCGCAAATTCAATCCTCGGTGGCTGTCCGTTGTCTCAACGTTCTCAATGCAACCGATGAAGCCTGGATATCCGTGGACGTTCAACCAGCTTGGTATTCCACCTAAACATCAAAACAGATTAAGCATTTGTAATCATTGTCACCGTACTCTATTTAATGATACTAATGGTAATTGAAATGATTAGTTTGAACACTAATATGGTTCTGTTGTTAAAGACTATTATACTCCTTTAATGACAGAGTACACTATTACTATTACTATTAATAGTTGTAGGTCACGTGGAAGGAAAGAGAAATCGAGGAAGATTGCCAACCAAGTGGACGGACATTGTCAAGGAGGCCACAAACACCAGCGTCCAGGGCGCCATTAAGCAGGTCGAATGCAGGCTCTCTATATTGGAGGAAGCTAGTGCAAAAACTAGACCAAGGTGGTCACGACCCTTAGTAATGAGCAAGCGACGAAGAAGAAGAAGACACTATTGACAATTAATATTAAAGATAAGCAATATTAATCTATTCTCAATTTGACCACAGACTTTAAACAATAAACAAAGGATGCATATCTATGTGTGTGTGTCAAATACATGGCAGTGTGTGTAGTGTTCTTTTTTTATTGATTTAATGTATTTTTTATGCATAATTAAAATATATATTAACATTCTGCACTCTTTTTCTATAAATGTGGGAAATTCCGCACTCGTCCGTCCTCGAAATTTTTGTAAAATGGGGTACACAAAGTTTTTGCTTCACCTTTTGCTTTACTGGTGGTAGGACCTCTTGTGAGTCCGCACAGGTAGGTACCACCACCCCGCCTATTTCTGCCTTTTTTTTTTTTTTTTTTCCTACCTAAGCTGATTGCCTTGAGAGGCTATATCAGCGTAACCCTAACTTTTGTAGGTGAGCTCACGGGGCTCAAACCTGATGACGTTGCTAACACGAACCCTAGCAAGAGTCGTGCTTCGCAGAATCTACCACCGGATCGGAAACGCGACCCACTGAGAAGATCCGGCGAGAAACTCAGTGGGCTGTGTCTGAGAGTTAATTTACTCGTCGAGCCCTTCGTCGCAAGCGACGGGTTCGACGAGAACGGTGACCGGTGCTTGAAGTACCTAGAAGCACCGTTAGTGGATCGGGAGGATCCGAGATGACGTGTTTTGGGCGACGTCGACTGCTTTCCATTCTGTCCGCAGGATCGGGAATGAGTTTCTGCCGTGAAGCAGTAACGCGTTTCGGTTTGAAGGGCGGAGCAGCCGTTGTAACTATAGTGAGACCTTAAAACTCATATCTCAAGGTGGGTGGCTGCATTTACGTTGTAGATGTCTATGGGCTCCAGTAACCACTTAACACCAGGTGGGCTGTGAGCTCGTCCAACGATCTAAGCAAAAAAAAAACTATGTTTTTTATAGATACTTAAACTACGAAACGAATCGCCCAAAATGCTACTTATTTTTTTTTTATGTGTAGTTTCAATTTAGAACTGCGCTGTGACTTAGTAAGCTAATTCGTAATAATATTATGGGTAGAGTACATAGCTTTTGTGATTCAATAACAACGTACCGATGTATATGTTGGAGTCAGCGTTCATGACGTTGGAGATACCGGTGGCCGGCGCGCTCTTGTCAACTCCGTCGACGGAGAGCCAGGCGTGTCCGTCCTCGTGCAGACGAGCGGCGACCTTATTGAAACAATATCCATTTGGTAAACTATTTCAATTAACGTATTTAAACGCTAACACATTTCCATTCCGGTCATTGATTCGGTGGTGCATTGGTTAGCGGCATTGACTGTGGCGTCTGCGGTCGCGGGTTCGATTCCCACATGGGGCAAACATTCGTGTGATTAACAGGTTTGTTTGCTCATTGTTTGGGTGTTTATTATCTATATATGTATTATGTTTAAACGTATATAAGTATGTTTGTCAGTCCCTGGTACTTATAACACAGGGAATCCTATTTTGGAGCCGAATAGCTGTGCGTGATTTTTTCCCAGTTATTATAATTTATTTATTCTGGATTTGGAGCTGTTCAACTACTTTTGATATCGAAAATGGATTCGATGACATCACGGTCGTAAGCCATAACAATAAGTCTTGCAGATGAGGTTTAAGAAAAATCCTTAGGCGTATTGTAGTACTTGATTGTACTTTTGTTATTGGAGAGGTATGGGCGAAAAAAGCAACAACCACTCTCAACTCGTGAAACAAGCCACTGAAATCTTACCTGGTGCCTCTCGCCGTCGTTAATAGGAACATCGACGACTATGGAAGAAAGTCCACCGCCCAAGTCCCATTCGAGTACGACGAAACCTCTTTCAACTATAAAAAAAATATTTTTAGTAATCGCACAAAACATATCATCTTCACACTGATGATTGCTAGAAGACTTAGAATATCGATTAAAGATAATATAAATACTGTAATAGAATTCTGGTAACTAAGCTACTAAAGCAAGGCCAACCAGACGAGATAAAAAATGTAAACAAAGTTTCAGGAGTAAAAAACATTTTTATTTAAATAAATTATTACAAAGTTCGAATTTTAATCGCTGTCACCTGTACTAGACAAAGATGATTCGTCGGAAGAGTCCGAGTCAGCTGTGTTTATGATAAAACTATCTATTGTATTATCAATCATGTTGTCAATATTGCTATAAAAATTGTCCTCGACTTTTATAACGCAATCCAAACAGGAATGAACATATTCACAAAATGGTGGACTAAATGTTGACAACTGTGGTACTCAGTGCTTTCCTGTACCACGAAATACACAAAGACAGCTGTTGTCGACCAACTGACGCCGTAACTGCGCGTACGAGTGATAAGGACAGAGATAATAATCCCTCGCTATCGCAATGTAACTCAGTAACGGTCCGCTTGTTTACGTTTATTATCTCGTCTGGTTGGCCTAAGTTTAGTATACAGTTACTTGTGGGTTCACTAGTTTCAGTTTAGGCATACATTGATGATTATATTTGAACCTAGCCCATTGATTACGCGTTTAATAGGAATAGCTTTCGTGTCAGTACAAATACATTTTCGACACCAAACATTTGCTTCGGGTAATCATTATTCTCCTGCCCTTCTCCAGGATGACCTGGGGTCGGCGCAACATAAATATTATCTCCTTCCATACTCCTCTATCATATATATATACCATATTCGCTCACTGCCCACTTACACATATCGTCTTTCATGCAATCGAACCATTTCTCCATAGGTCTACCTCTTCCTATAATAATTGAAATACAATATTGCTATTTAAAACAAATTGAAAGCGGTAGTATCTTTCGTGAGAACAAATTGGTAATTCTGTTGATCCATATACTTACTTCTCAATAAGAAGTAATCGCCTTCGTTAGGTGGAGCTTGTCCTTCCCTCTGGTAGGCCAGTACTCCGTCGTTTGTTGTGTGCACGGCGAGGGCGATGACAGCGGGGTTCGAGGCCAGTTCATCATAGCGAAGCAAACTGGCCGGCAACTCTATATACCCGTTGCCGTTGAAGCCCACACTCTGGCCTAATTCGAGAGCTGTGAGGAAAACATTCAAATTATTACGCTTGTTTGTCATTCAATGTATGTTCAAATAAATACCCTGTTTACAGGTTTTAAGAGTGACAATGGCTTGATGGTATTTAGTCTGCTCGATTTGTCATCACATTTCATTTATACAGCAGCTTTGTGATACGGTATAGGGCTGCAGGTTGTGACGTCTGTATACTCCTGCATAAAACTAAGTAGGTGTCTAACAACTAAAAAAAACTTACGCATCTGACACGAGGCTCCGGCATAACCCAAGGGGCAGTCGCAGGTGTGGTTCATCCAAGAGTTACGATCTGGTTTGCAGGTTCCTCCATTGCGACACGGGTGCAGAGAGCAGGGGTTTACCGGCGGAGGTGGCGACATCAGGTAGGATGCAATGCGCGTCTCGCAGTACGATCCCGTGTAGCCGGGTGGGCATATGCAGTTGGTGGATTCAGTCGAACAGGAACCTCCGTTTTCGCATTCGCAGGACTCCGACTGCGAATGGATATTTTGTTATGAAATTGAAGAAGAAATATGAGAGGAAGAAGAAATGCGTTTCGATTTGAAGGTTGGGCAGCTGTTGTGCTGTTAAAACTAAGACTCTAGAAGTCTTGTGGGTGGGTGGCGGCATTTACGTTGTTGATGCTTTTATTATTGCTCTAGGCAAATAAGCTTATGGTCAATCTGAAGGTGAGTGGTTCCCATCGCTTATGGGCACCAGCAATACCAGGGGAAGAACCATGTCATTGCCTACCGTTCCATGCTCTCCACAAGCGCCTTTTGAAGAAGGACATGTCATTTGCGATGATAAAAACAAGATGAAGGTATCATCTCAAACAATTCCTAGGAGCAGTCCTCATGGAACACGCGATACAAAATACAGATATAATCGAATATGCTCCGCAGATCCAGAGGTTCCAAGCAATCCGTGAGAATGGGATTATCGACAATTCGAAAAGTCCTCTTCGGTATCGAGTCAAATAGAAGTAGATGGTATTGATGAGCCCCGTCTCAAAGGTGAGAGCAGCCTCCACGTGAGGCCCGACTTGTGCTTTGTAAAACAAAAATCTTTGTCAAGGCGTGAAGTTCCTCAATAGGACTCCCAGCAGTTTGGGCGCAAATTTGGCTTTGGCCTCCAAATTACTCGAATAGACATCGCTTGAAGCTTTGACCCCAAGTATCCCCTGTGGAACAGGAATAATACCTGTGGAAGGTTGCAGGGATACTCCTTTTAATGGTGGCAACATAACAGCCAGGTTCTTCTTCGCAGTGAATGTGCAAACCTGTCTCTTCAACGGGTTTGTTACAGCCTTACTGCACACTGTATGAGGCAGATCTTTGGCAGATAGCCATCACACCGGGGGATGTACAATGGCGTAGCACCAAAATCATACATAGTCGAGTTTGAAGCGAAAAGTTTGACCAGAAGGTCAGCCTTCTCTTTCACACAATGAGCCAGACTCTCATCCGACTTGCAGAGTGGTGGGACGCTAGACCGGCAAATTTTCCTTATGCCGCTTTGGCTAGCGACCAAAACGCACGACTCTCAGAGGGATAGTCTTTCAGTCGCTCGTCAATTCTGGGAACGCTCCAATTTTGCCTTAGCAATAGCCCTCTTGTAGAATCTAGAGGCGGCGTTATATCTCTGTCTTTCCCCTGAGATGTTCATCGTTCCATGCCACGTATTTAGACCGATTGAGGTATGCGTCCCTATTGGTATTGTTATACCAGGGCCTGCTACGACCCCCGGAAGGTACCTCAAACGAATGAATGACAATGAATGACAACAATTCCATCCTCTGGAGCACTACATCCTTAAGACGGTTCGCACAAACGTCAGAATCAGAAAAGGAAAAGTAGAGCCACCCCCATTAGTAGGATCCCAATCCGGTGACTTATACTTCCAAACTGTTCGACACCTGTACCTGACTGGATGAGTAGTCAGCAGAAGGTATAACAAAGAGTGCTCATGTCTCTCCATGTATGAGACACCAGCCTTAGGCCAAGGCGAAATCGTAAGCAGCCCAACACGAGAGGTCAGTGGTTCTGGACTCCAACCGCACTTGGGGGTGAGCGCTAAAATTTCCCAGGACCACTACTTCCAACGATAAGTACTATTCAAGCATGTTTTCAGTCTGTTCAGTCTCCTCTTCCACATATTCAAAATGAGTTGAGCCTCTATCAATTCGGGCCCTGAGCCTCTATTAAATCAAGCGGAACCTCTACAGGCAGGCGTAGAATCTTGAGCTATCCTCATGATCTACGCGTAGCCATAAAAGGGACAAGTCTCGTTGCTCGATGTCCATGGAGTCCAGTGACCATTTAATACCTTAACGGCCATAAGCCCGTCTGCCCATATTAGAAATAATAATAAATAGTTCATTTTTCTTTTAACTTACCGCCTGAATATCGCCGCGGTCGTACGTGTTGCACTCTTGAATGTTCGACGACTTAATCGATGAGTTTATGTCGACGGCGTTGCTATTCAACACGACCTGAACAATAAGAATTAGAAATGTTAATTTTTTTTTAAAACAGAAAAACTGGACCTTTTTGATTCACCTAAGGACCTTAAAAAAAAACTGGACCTTTTATGATTCCAATGATTCGTATGAAGAGAAAAAAAGCAATTATTGAATTAGTGAAAAGAATAAGTTGTGAAAAAATAGGAGAACAAGTTTGTCGTGATCGAAATATATAATGATGAAATTTATTTCGATTTACTTTTATCATAGGTACTTAATTCACAGGGTTGACACAAATATTTATTAATACTTTATTATTTTTTATACACATACCTTTAAATTTACCTTACGATATTAATTGAAACATAATGGTGTATTAGATAACCAATTCGGGACCATGATAATGATTGCGGTATACTAACATCCTTAATGCATCCGCTGAAGCCGCCGCTGACGCCGGTGTTAGGGTTCACCACCACGGTGGAATCGTCGACTCCGCCCACGAACATCGGAGTCTCGAACCGGAGGCTCTGTAATTAATACGTTATTTGTTTTCATCGCTTACGCTTATGAACGATTACACGGTATTTGGGGACCTTTTTCTTTTCCTACCTATGCTGATAGCCTTGAGAGGCTATTTCAGCTTCGCCTTACAGTGTTGCTAACACTGGCCCTAGCAAGAGCAGTGCTTCGCAGAATCTACTACCGGATAGGAAACGCGACCCACTGAGAAGATCCGGTGAGAAACTTAGTGGGCGGTGTCTATGGGTTAACTTACTCGTCGAGCCCTTCGTAGCAAGCGACGGGTTCGGCGAGAACGGTGACCGGAAGGGGACTAATGACACACGAAAAACGACGCGAAAGCATGCCACCTAGTGGATGCGAGCCGCAACTACTCGTCAAACATCGGCTCACTTCAGGTGGTGTGCTTCGGCAGAGTCGACATGTCATTGCTCGAGTGGAATCAAGATACATTCGTTGCCTGACTTAAGAGTGAAGACGTCTCAGAACTATCATGGTTTCGTGCTGCGCAATCTCTTTGTACGATTACCCTTCATACCGCCATTCTTCGACTTATATATTTTATATATTCATCACTCATATCAAATGACTTGTGGAAGGAACCGAATGTGAGATTTCGAAATTAAGGCTCCGCTATTTGACTATTGTTATGGTGAATACTTAACCAACTTATTGGTCGTGTGGTTATCGACTCTGTCTATTGTATAAAATTGGCAGTTACGATATAAATATGATTGTTACCGGCTCTATTGCAAAGTTTTAAACAGGTATGTGTTTATATGAATACGTATATGTATATGCTTTGTGATTCGTTTTTGAATGTAATGTACTTCATATTGATACCTCAGTTGCAAAGAGTAACAAATCCGAAACATGTTTTTGTGAGATTACTACGTAGATTACTACGAAATTATTAATTGTATTTAGTTTCATCGGTGTCTTTCACTTCAATTTCCTATCATTTAGGTGTAATTACTTATTTGTTTCTTCTATCAATCAGGTATTTCGATTCTTTTATTGACTTATTTTTTTATTTGCTGGCTACATTGCGTTGGTGAAACAGATAATTACTATTTGAAAGTGTAATTGTATTTCGCTTAAATAGTTTCGGTGCATCGAGAGGCCTTTTCGATATAAACATTGAATCTTACTTCAGCCGGTCTATCCAAACGTCTCTCGAAGCTGCGTACTAAGTTGATCTTCATGGAGACGGAATCCGCGAGGCGGGCGATCTGAATGTCGATCCATTGGTTCGCGGGCAATGGCCTGTCACTTGTAAGCACCACGGGAGTGCTTCCTGCAACGTCAGAGCATAAAAATTAAGTGAACACTGAAATGAGATAAAAGATGCAAAAACGAACAAATTACGATCTGGCCTTAAGCGTAGGTAAATCTGTTCGTAGCACAAATGTTTGCCTTAGGCAAACAAAAGAAAAGCGCTAACTACTGCGCCACGGCATCAGTCGATAAAACCACTAGCGTAGTACCAGACCTTATAGTTAAACTGAATATGGCACAGTTTATCGCCCTTTTAGTTGAGGTAAATATGCCACAGTGTACCAGCCCTTTTAGTGAGGTAAATATGGCAGAGTGTATCAGCCCTTTTAGGTGAGGTAAATATGGCACAGTGTACCAGCCCTTTTAGTGAGGTAAATATGGCAAAGTGTATCAGCCCTTTTAGGTCAGGTAAATATGGCACAGTGTACCAGCCCTTTTAGTGAGGTAAATATGGCAAAGTGTATCAGCCCTTTTAGTTGAGGTAAATATGCCACAGTGTACCAGCCCTTTTAGTGAGGTAAATATGGCAAAGTGTATCAGCCCTTTTAGTTGAGGTAAATATGCCACAGTGTACCAGCCCTTTTAGTGAGGTAAATATGGCAAAGTGTATCAGCCCTTTTAGGTGAGGTAAATATGGCACAGTGTACCAGCCCTTTTAGGTGAGGTGAATATGGCACAATGTACCAGCCCGTTTAGGTGAGGTAAATATAGCACAGTGCACCACCCCTGTCAGGTGAGGTGAATATGGTACAATTAACTAACCGGATCCGAGGTCGTAACGGAACTCAAGTCTTCCATTTCGAACGGTCAGTGAGGTGAAACCGCCGTATCCTCGCGACGACTCGGCGCAGTACATGATGATGCCGTCTGTCACTGGAGTGGCTGCCCTGATCTTTAGCGACATCTTCATGGAACGGGACGGCGGCGGAGCGTTGATAGCTAGGAATGCGCTCCCCGTGAAAGCTGGGTACGCGATCAGTTGCTTCGTCTCGCAGCTGCAAGAGGGGGAGGGGGGAAAGTGGGGGGGATGATTAAAAATCTGTATTTTTAAGAAATTCGTCTAATGACTAATGAGATATGTTCAGATACAATATATTACAAACATACATATCTAAAATATTAACATTGGAGTGTCTGTTTGTAATATTGAAATAGCCTCTTTTTACTACATGCATATTATTATGAATATATATACGGTACATACACTAAAATAATTTTTTTTACAATTTTTGTCTGTCTGTCTGTTTGTTCCGGCAATCTCTGGAACGGCTAGACCGATTTTGACGGGACTTTCACTGATAGGTAGCTGATGATATAAAGAGTAATTTAGGCTACTTTTTTTAGACTAGCTTCGCCCCGCGGCTTCACCCACGGTACGACAATAACCGCGGGTAACATCCCGGGACTCAGCTATCAATAATAAAATTTAATGTTTGCGAAGCGAAGCGAGGGCGGGTCGCTAGTATATAAATAAAGACGTTGATCAATGATCGATGCCCGTAACTAATGGCGCATATTATGTGATATATGAACAAGGCAGCTGTAACTTTCCTTTATTTTTATAACCCAAATCCAAAATTTATTTTGAAGATCTGTTACATGTGATTTAAAATAAAATTGAAGAGCAGCAAGGCAGAAGCGATAACGCGAATGTCGCCATCGACCTTGAGACTTGAGACCAGAGTCTCAAATGTATTGTATTTCGGTCAATCGCCGAACCTTCGAAGCCGAACTTTTAAATGTTATTTTTCACGTAACCTTCAAATTTGTCGTACTTACTTCTTGCCTGTGTGAGACATGGGACAAGCACACCTGTATCCGTCCACTGTTTCGGTGCATTTCCCAGGTCCACATAGGCCGGCTCTGCAAGCTTCCCCGGTTCTCTCGCAATTCCAGCCGGCGAAGCCAGGAGCGCAGATGCACATGTAGCCGCGTTCATTACGCGCCTCCTATCGGGATGTTAAAGGGATCATCATTAGAAAGATATGCTTTTTTTATTGCTTAGATGGGTGGAGGAGCTCATAGCCCACCTGATGTTAAGTGGGTACTGGAGCCCAAAGACATCTACAAAGTAAATGCAGTCACCCACATATGAATTACACATTGAAATATTACCCACATTGACATCTGAGTTCTAAGGTCTCAGTATAGTTATATGTAGCAGTATAGTTAAATAGTAGGCAGCGGCTTAGTTCTGCCCTTGGCATTGCTGATTTCCATGGTCGACAGTAACGTATGCTCGTCTGCCTATACGGCAATAAAAAAAGTGTGTTGACAGGATCTTTTGCTAATATAGACGTTCTCACGATTGACGTGGAACCTATAATAGCATCTCTCACCCCAGCAGTAGCTTAAAAATATTAGACTGTAGGATCCGCGTATACTATGTACTAGCAAGCCCGAAAATTCAGAGACAGGCGCAGGAAAAACCGGGCAGGCATCTCTTAGGTGAAATAAGTTCAGACCTCGCCTTTCTAAAAACCACTCAGCGGTTGCCACATTACTAAATACCCAATAATATTGATTAGAAAATGAGAAGATGGATTTGATGTGTGTTGAACTAAACTTACTCAGAAAATATTTGGGCACATTACAAAAAAAGTACCCACGATCGCTTGTTAATTAAAAATAGAAAAATCTAGATGTAAAGTATTAAAAATATTCTCCAGTTTACGGACCTGACAGATTCCGTCATTGACGCAAAGGTTGGGGGTGCAAGAGCGACATTCGTCGACGCCGTATTGTTCCAAGCTGTCGAGCATGATATTCTTCTCATCGTGGCCGAGGATCAGAGTGCTCACGCATCCGATGAACCTGTAGATATTTAAAGTTTTCTGCTGTTTTAAAAATAATCTAATCTAATTGAAACATATTGTTAAGTATGTTATGGGATAACTGGAATCTATTGACATGAAGATGTGAACCACCACCACCACGCGCCTTTTAAGTCTCAATTCATGTGCGATCAAACCAAAATGTACATATATCTGATTTGGGCTAAAAATACCGTTTTGTCACTCGCAAAAATACATAAAACATTCTTAATAAAAAACCCACGTTATGGTCAGACTGATAGTTCCGGGATCTGACGCTTGGGCGAAGAGTGCAGGGGAGTCGATTAGTGGGTAGGGCCCTCAAATTCTTTGGGCCCGCGGTCTGCTCCCAATACCTTGCAGATCGTGAAGTCCCACATACCAACAAGACCTAGTAGGAGGTTTGGGCCCAGGCCAGAAAAAAAAGTCCATCTGATAGTGAACGTGAAGCAAAGTCCGTGGAAGTTGCAATATCCGTACTGCACTATCAATTTATAGATGCCTCTTTAAATAGCGGTATGGTTGTTAAGGATTCGTCATTAAATCGTTGAACCTACCCATCGGATCCTGCAAGTCCAGCTGGTAGTTGGTCAATATCAGGAACTCCTCCAATGTACATTGGCTGGTTGAGTTCCAGCACGGCCGACCAAGGCTCTTCCGAATCAGTTATGAACGGTCCCGTATCGTCGACGTCCATTGTCACTGTTATCGACGAAGTCAATATTACTACTTAATATTTAAAAAAGGAACACAAAACATATACCTAATCCTGATGTTTACGAGCCAAGTGGAAACTTCTAAATGTCGTTTAAAAACACTGCTATCGAGTAGCGTGGCTAATAAATACGTCCCTAAGCTCGAACTGAAACGTTTTCCTTTCAAACCAAACAAATTTTCAAATGTCTCTCAACTCTTACCCTTCGAATCGGTCCTGCTGACTCTTATTGAATGCCAGACGTTCAATTGCAATGGTCTATCGCCTTTGACGATAACGGGTTCGGCACCAGCGTCGAATATGAACTCTGGTACTCCATCCAACAACCTCAGACCGATGTAGTCACCGGTTCTACCCTGATTTTGGCTGTTGTACAGGATCAGGCCGTTCAGATCTGCGATTTATTAAAAACTTATTAACATTCGTTTTTTAAGGCACCATAATCATAATTTTCATATGCACTATTGGTAATTTCGTTCGTATTTCATCCTATAAATAACTTCATTAAGACACTCACCGGTGGGTTTGAAGTAGACTTCAATGTCGAATTGTCTGTAGGCGTCTTTCAGAGGTGGAAGTGATAACCAACTCTTGCCTTTGAAGAGTGGAACCACACCAATTACCCTAAGGATCGCCTTCGCTGTAACTGTTACTTCTTGGTTGCTGACGCGGCAGACGTAGATGCCGGCATCCGCTTCTGTCACGCTTTCCAAGTGTAGGATTGGCTTTGAAGAAAAAAGAAAACATTGAATAGGACCGCTATGTTAAAGAAGATTTGGGGCTGGTAGACTAAAAACAAAACTGGACGAACGCTGTCTTGAATGACAAGACGCGATATACCTTGGCTCAAGGTGGGCCTTGGGACGAATGGAATAAGAAAACTTAGTTCCAGAAGTTATTTCTTCCCAAATACGTTTTTGTTTCTAAAGTGGGCTGACGAGATCACGGCCCATATGGCGTTAATTGGTGACCAGAGAAAATTTCGGGTTTGATTTTTTTACACGGTGTTATTCCTTCACCGTAGAAGTCATTCGTGAACATTTGTCATGTAATTTAATGAATAATAAAATGCGGCTTCGAATGAATTTGCGTTATACCTGATTGCTTCGAACTTCAGCGGGAAGCGGCGAATATTCTCGTTTCCATTCGATAATGACTGGCTCGTTTAAGTCGTGGTTGCAGGGCATGTCGACGGCCTCGCGAAGCCGAGCTGAGTAATGGGTGACGGGCAGGTCTCTGTTGCCGGGATAGACGGCGTTGCCAGAACCTAGAGACCATTTTCCTCAATATAATGACATAGTTTAAGTATTCACGCACTAACGACTTATTGCCTAAAGTATTATATTGGTTAAATCATAATTTCCGACGATTTTAGGATCGTCATCATCATAATTAGCCTGTGGCCACTGATAGACATAGTCCTATCCAATTGCAAGCCATTGACAAAGTTAGCCTAGAGTACACGTGTATGTGTGATTTTAATGAAAAATAAAGCAGCCAGAAAAACTTACAAATTAAGATACTTTATCGTATATAAATATCACAATGTTTATTTTAATTTATTTGTGTAATTTTGTCAAAAATTGCTATTGTTTTACACTGTACATTTATTAAGCTTTTTTTTATTGCTATTGTAGGAGGTATACGAGCATACGGCCCACCTGATGGTGAGTGGTTACCGTTGCCCACGGACTTCAGCATTGCCAGGGGCACAGCCAGGCCGCTGCCTACCGCAATATTTTTCCTTTTCCGCAATCTTTCAATCATTTCTTAAAAACGTATCAACTTTCTGGCGTCAATTGTTTTCACGTGACATAGCTATGAAACAGCGACAGATACGGACTCGACGTATGACAAGGTTTCATTTTTACCAACTGACAACTTAACTTTGACCCGAGAATTGAGCCAAAACAGTAGAGGTTCTAATTGAAATACGTATTTTAGTACCTGGTTCGATCTCCAAAACGAAATCGTCGTACGAAGAGATGCCGAATGGATCTGTACCGATGCAGCGATATACGCCGGCGTCGGACTCTTGGACGCTGTTTATCAGTAGCCGAGAACCGCCTCCGAACGGCTGCAATAAAAATATTCATAAACATATACATAAGACAAAAATGAATTATATACATATATCTACGTATAATGCGTTAATAGCGATACACGCTCCGGTGAGGTTTGCATGAAAAACACCGTTTCCTTGAGACTACTCGCGAGCCATTTGCCCTAGATTTACAGCAATACAACTTTAAAATTTAGACATAATTAAGAGGCGAATCATAGGTTTTATTTATGTACATAAATTAATTAGCAATAAATTCAGCATTCAACTTGTTTTTTAATACAAATCAAATATTATAAATTCACACGTACAAATAATCTACACGCTTATATACATTGTAAAAACAGCGTCCGCCTCTTCACCTAAAGATATAGCTAAAATTACAGATATCATCTTAGAATAGAAGAGCAAGCTTTGGCGGTAAGTTTTGTCACATTTATATATCAGTACATGGTATATGATTTTTTTTATAGCCCTTGTAGGCAGACGAGCATACGGCCCACCTGATGGTGAGTGGTTACCGTCGCCGTTGGACTTCAGCAATGCCAGGGGCAGAGCCAAGCCGCTGCCTACCGCTGGACAATGATACATTCTTTGCAGTTTGAAATGTTTAATATTGTGTATAAAACTTACATTAGTAACCAGGTACAAGTTGGTGTCGGGACGCTCCCACTTAAAGGTGACATCTCGAGATCTTCCCTTACAGATAACTTCGACGTTCTCCGAGACCCTGAACTTTCTGCGTGGCTGATCGATGTACACCAGCGAAGCAGAATTCGCGTCGCGTGCTCCTAAAATTGAACAGTTGGAAACGTTATCGATACGTGAACTTAACTAATTATGTTAGGGCATCCTTGCCACCCATCCCTGCCTCCCTGTATCCTTTGTTTACTTAAAATATACAGCGGTTAGAAAACTTAAAGGAAAAACCCGGTTGCTGAAATAATTTAAAGGTGATTTCAATTTCAAGGAATTTACAAGTGTGCTTAAGATTATATTGAAACATTCCCAAAAGTAAATAAGCTTCGGCAAGTTTATTAACGTAGCGTGCGATTGTTTTAATTCGTGGAGAATTATCCTTAACAGAGTTATTTATCTTTAACTTTATATTAAATTTTGTCAGTTTTAATATTTAAAAGTTACTCTAAAAATAGTATTATTATTTATAGTTATGAAAATACTGTGACAATATTGTGGTTAATTAAAGATGTGACATATTAATTAATTTTTCATAGATAACTAAGAATGGCTATCCGTCTGCGCCAACACTTTAATAGTGGTGGCGTATTATATACTTAGGTAGCATATTTTTATTGATCCTTCCTGAATTCCCATTATCCCACTGAAAGTAGGTATCGTAACTAACCATTTCTGTTTGATTTAATATATTTACTTAAATTCTCGTCTTTGAACAGTTCCATTATTGATAAAAAAAAATCAATTAAAAAAGCTCTTTAATCATTTCAATAATAAGTGTTTTATAAAGTGTCAAACAAAAAAAATTAAGTTAAACTGTCTCAACAGCAGAATAACACTATAGGGTCTGCTTTCGGGCGCAACGTTTTTTTATCCCTTTTTTGGTTTCAGATCAAACAAATCAACTTATGATGTAGTTGCAAATTGAAATCACGGACCTTATGTCTCCTAATGTCGAGGTAAATCACACAACTAAACCAGCTATATCTACTAAACGAAAAGTTTTCTAGAAGGGAAACCATCACCAAAAACAGTCATTGTCATTGGGATTAATATTGAAAAGACATAATAATATTTTGAACTACTAATACTGGCAATTTAAGATTAAATAATAAGTTAAGCAAATTCAAAAATAACTTAATTGTTAATTTCTAAAACTAGATGCATGCATGTAGCCAAACCATTTATTTTGTGTTATTTACGCCCTGTATCAAATTTATACACTATATTATTAATACTACATAGGAAATTATTTATATTCTTATAATCCTTTTGTTCATCCGGATCTAAAAGTAAGGAGATATCAAAGGACAGAACCCACACGAAAACGTATGCGTTGCACATGTGATAAGATTACCGTGAAAGTAAAATATTTTCAATAGTAATAAAAATAATAACTAAACGACCATACGTTAACATCTGTATTAGTATTTATGAAAGATAAAAGTGTATTGACTCGTCAAAAGCCATTCAGTGGTAGATACAATCAACAGTCAAGTTCATACTTTTACATACATAAATAATTTATTATTTTAATAAACTATCTGTCCAACTGTTATAATTTGGATTTCGAAACATAATTAAACGGTAACGATAATGGCTTTTCTTGATTGTTTTTATATTTCATTGGCTCAAGCAATCTTGTACATATGAACGCAAAACAAAAACACGGAACTGAACGAGGGCCCACATACACCGCCACACACCCGGTCCCAACATTACCGACTGGGAGCAACTCGTCTTCAGACTGCCACGACTTGAAGTATCTCTTATTCCTGTATAGGCAGTTTTCCTCGTCGCTACCATCGTAACAGTCCCGGAAGCCGTTGCAAACCAACGATTTATCAATACAACCGCTGTTGTCAGAGCAACGGAAATCCAACTCCGAGCATTTAATACCTTTGTGAGTGAAAAACTTCATCAAATACTGAGTGAGATACGTTTTTTTTTTGTTTTTTTTTTTTTGTAATCATTCCCTTAACCTGATGCAAATTGTAGATTTCTGAATCGTTATGTAAAATTTATTGCGTAGAAATAATAAATTTCAGCAGTCTCATATAAATTTAATAAATAGATTCATCAAATCAGATTCGTTCGTTCACAATTCAGTAATCTGTCAGGAAATGTAATGACAATAAAAATTCAAAACACAAGGTATGTACGTAAATACTTTATCTGGCGTTTCGTGATTTGAAATCCAGCTACTTTCACTACTTTCATGAACAAACTTTAATATTCAAGCTAAATATAGGAAATGGATTTAATAAGAAGAAAGAAAGAAAAAAACGGAGTTGTATCCACTAAGCCCTTCACCGTTTTCTATAGTATCAAAATGCTCCGTAAAAATTAATTAGGATGGTGAATTCTAGAATTTTAATCGCTCAAGCATGCCTGGAGTTATGAAGCTTAGGGTAGGGGCTCCTAGCTCGAGGCTGAAGCTGGCTACTCAATACTGGACTGACCCTCGATGTGCAAGTTGACGTAATTGCTAGATCTCCTTCCGTATTGGTCTCGGACGAAGCATTCGTAACGGCCGCTGTCCGATTTCTGGGCTACTTTGATGAACAGTGAGCCGTCGGTCTTCTGGCGCGACCTCGGGACGGGACGACCGTCCTTAGTCCAGTATATCCTCAAGTTGGGCTGCGAGACGTTACAGCCCAGGTGGACGGCGGCTCCGGAATGCGCGTACTGTTCGTTATTGTGAGATTCCACGGTCGGACGATCGGTATTTTCTACGGACGGTCATCATGCAATCAACCCTTAAGCGTTTAAGCCTTTTTTTGTTTATACGTGTGTGTGTTGACGTCATAACGCCGGCAAAGAAACGTGTGCACTTACATTTCGAGCATTGTACTGTGCAAGCGTTCTGTTTGCAGATTCCTAACAGACTTTGGTCTATCGTCATCGCTCGTTGTATTGTATAATATAAACGATACTATCATTTACCGCCATCATTTTAATGTCTTTATTTAATGATGCAACGAAGGACATCGATAAAACGACTCTGTGACGTCACCTAGCCAAGTGCTAAGTGCTTCTTTGGAACTATGTGCAAGTTTGCGTGTTCGAACATTCTAAACAACGACAATAACATTTACATACCGGTTACGATGACATTGGCGGTGGCGGTGTCGTTTCCGTAACGGCTGCGAGCTATGCAATAGTATATGCCGGCATCTTCCACTTCGATGTTGTTAAAGACCAGAACTGGGCCACGGATTTCGACACGTCTGGAAATCGAAGATTCATTTATTGTTGGAAAATAATAATTTCAAATGAGTTTCACCTATATTATTTCACACTTATTATTATTATTAGGCGAGCATTTTTTTTCAGAAATACTAACGTAAACAAGTAGAAATAATTTTAGGAAATCTCATCCACAAGGATCATACCAAATAGCAATCACCCTTTATGAAATCACATTCGATGCAAAGTTTATTTAATTTAGCAAGAGTTTCTCAAAGGGCCTTCAATTATTCACGGTCGAAGTTTTGACCTTTTCCATTTATAAACTTCGTAATTCTTCTATATATACCTATTAAAAACTAAATGATTTAACAGCACAAAATCGCGCACTCAATTTCAATAGACTCTCACCGCGTAAACCAACCCTAAAAACGAATTTGACTTATTGATTTTGCCCCATCAAAAAGCGAACGCTACAATTTGAGTTATTAAAAAATGTTAATATGACTGGGCCGTTTTAAGTTATTTCACGCACACGGATCATTAACTACTCTTAATTAACTTTTTTTTTTAAATATAGTGTAATAAATTGTCGAATATCGCGTAGCCGAAGTGACGACAGCTCATCGCGGCGTCCACGGCGCGTGTGGGGTTGCAATATTTTGTAACTAGGTATGACACGAATTCATCCCTTAAATCACGTTTATAAGGCTCACCTCATCCGACAAGGCTATCATGATGTATATTCCTTCGTTAGACACATTGTTCCGATTGCTTTGTTTGTCTAAATTAAAGTGAATCATAATCTAGTTCGAAACGGGTGCTAAAATGTTTCGGTTTTTTTTTCTACCTGTTCGCTGGTAGCCTAGGAGGCAACTCTAGCTACGCGCAGACGGGTAGGTGAGCTCATGGACTCAACCTGAGAAAATTTGCTAACACTAGCCCTAACAAGAGTAGTGCTTCACAGAATCTACCACCGGATCGGAAACGCGGCCCACTGAGAGAATCCGGCGAGAAACTCAGTGGGCTGTGTCTACGGGTTAGTTTGTTCGTCGAATTCTTGTACGGTGACAATGCTTGAGGAACCTAAAAGCAGCGAGAGGGTCAGCAGCGTCGGATAAGTAATTAGCGGAATGTTTCGTGTTTACATAACTTTCTAGTATTAAATTTCTTCGAACATTTGCAATTTTTTTTTTGGAGTTCGTTGCATAATAAATATACAAGGTTTGTAATTAAATAAAAAACTGTTTATAAGTAGCGTTTTTCAATAATAATAATAATAAAACACAAAATTTACGTTAAGTTGAAATGCTAACGTACTGAAAATTTATTTATGATTAGTTTTCTTTTCTTTTTTATAGAAAAATACTTGGTGCGGTTATCTGAAAAATCTGAATCTCACCTAGAAGGCTCCCTGTCGTATCTCCAAGTGACGTCTAGAATTTCATCTCCTTCGACGAGGCACTCGACCGTGAGCGACTGACCAGGTCGGACCGTTTGGTTGGCCGGCCTCAACGTTATCTTAGGTCGGGTCACGACTTGGAGATTAGTGTAGTTCGCCTTCACCACCTCTCCGGTGTAGCGGTTGTACAAACTACAAACGTACAAGCCGGAGTCGCTCTTGGACACCTACAGAAAAAAATAAAATTAGTTTTCAATTTCATAGGACTTTTTGGCGGGAACGCGAGGAGTGAACTAAGGTTTAAATACGTAATAACGATGTTTTATTAACTGTTTAGTATCTGTGAAAGTTCACAAATGTGGGAAAATAAAACAAAGCCGCTGGACGTAACTTCACGGGATCCTCCAAAAAGTCAACTGAAAAAGGCTTAGTAAATGATTTTACTGAGATTATATTTCATCCCACATCATCTCATCTCATTTCATCTCAGTTGATTAACGTCTCAAATTAATCATCTTCATTTCATTTCATTTCCTTTCACTTCATAATATCATTTTTCATAAAAAATAAAATAAAAAAAATAAGACTTGATCTAAAGGTCTCAATTACCAGGTCATAAAGTCTTTAAAAAAAAACAATTTCATAAAACCTGTTTATAATAGCCGGCAAACTTCTTGAGCATTTGTTGACGTAGTGGGGGTAAGTTTGCGCATGGTACACTCACGGGCAAAAACATTATTTACTCTGCGTCATAATGCAATTAAATTATTAAAATCAACATATGTATTTATTTATATATTTATTAGAACATCAACAAAAAATATAGGTTAATAATTATAATAATTTAATCTTGGGGTAAAATAGATATTCCTTCTATTAAGTCAAAACTAGAGCTGTTGCCAGGTCTTCGTTCAGTTGAAGCGAAGCTGGTATTTGTAATTTTTTTTCGTTATCATAATCTTGACCATTATCATCATCACTGTTTTCATCACCCGAGTCGCCATCATCGTGATAAGTCGACATAGGGCTCATCGGTGTAGTTTACGACTCGGTCGGTTCGATCTTCTTTTTTGTCTATAATTAATTATTTTTTGAAGATATTCGATTCGTAGTAATCGAATGTTACTTTTTTCAATTACCAGCTTCCGATTATTTTCTGTTTTTTTTTCCATCTGAAGCCTAGCTCTTTCATAATTCGTCGTAAACTTCATTCCGAGCCATTAAAATGTATATCTTCTTTAAAATTTTCGAAGCCTTTCTACGGTACGGAGTTTCGCTGCTTGTTATGTAGTTATTATGATTACATCTTTTTATAACAGATTGAACGAAACTATCCATTCCGGTAACTTTCTTCTTCCCTGATCTTTTCTTACCCGGAGTCCCAAGCACGATGAGCAAGCCAGAGCCTTTAGCTTCGTTAATAATGCACCTAACAGTACTCACTGATGTTTTTGTTGCTTCCGAAGTCTGTTTTACTTTTTCCATAATATCATTCTTCCCCTGTTTTATAATGAAGCAATATACGTCGTACACAATTTTTCTACCCTTTCTTTTGAATCCTACACCAGTTTGTCGCGGCATAGTGTATTTTTTATAAAAAATCAACAAACACTCAACAAATAGCAAAGGCAACAAAGTCAACAAGCAATTATAACAAAATATAACTTAACGATTAATAACGATAGACTTTTCACTGTACGCAAGCGTACTTTTGGGAGCAAGCGGAATGCGGAATGCGGTGCGGGACGCAAGGTTCGACTGATCTACCAATAACGCGCTCGATACGATTTCCCCTGCCGTCGCGCCTCACCCTCAGCACCAAAGTGATCTAAAATTCGGTTCTGCGCAGTCAAGGTCATTTGCTCACGATGTTTGCCGGTTACTATACCTGAGACCTGTTTACTATCGGATATAATATTAGATATAATAATATAATATAACAAAGTGAATGCAGCGACCTCCTTCAAGACGTCAAACGCTAGGAACGTTGGAAGAATTATTGGACGCTGGTAACTTGCGAGCTTTTAATACAACATCTATTATTTTTTTATATTGACAATGTATTTAAATTACTATTTTAAAAGAGAAAATCATGCAATCTATACTTTCGTTACTTGGTTCCGCCTATGTTATGTAAAAGAATTTAATCGATATATTTCGTATTATTCATTCTAATGAGCATCGGGGTTTTCGAAGCAAGCCGATCATAATCGACTATCTATTTCTAGGGCTTTGTATACAAATACTGATTAGAGCTGAGCTATTAGTTAACAGCGGTTGGGATAGGGATTTTTTTGATAATACATATCTACTTACACCACGGATGATCAAACGTGAATCAACTTGGTACGCATTTCTTTGCAGTGACTGTCTGTCTCCTCGGTCCCAGCGTGCGTTGAAGCCCTCAGAGCTGTTGCAGCTATAACAATTTCATACATAACCTTAGCACGTATTTATTAATTTAGGCATTTATTAAAGGCTGTGGATTTTAAAATGTGTTTGAACGGTACCCGTAGCGATCGTCTTTTTGGAGCATTTTATTTTAATAACCTTACATATAGGTTTCATAACATTATATACAGGGTGTTTTTTTTTTTTAACTTTTGAGTGTTTAAGCAGAAGCCATTTAAAATTATCGAAAGCAATTGAATATGCAATTTCGAAAAGGGCACATGTCGCATATTTTGTCAAATACGTTTTTTCATATACATGTAGTTTTGAGGCTTACCTACACCCATTTTATAATAATTCCAGTTATTTTCAATTGCTAATTGACACTAAAATATACCTAAAAAGTTAATATTTTAAATTTTACTCTACTTAACAAAATAATCAGCTTTTTTCATTTCCTGAACATTTTACATTTTCAGAGATGTGCCCTTTTCGAAATATTCAATAAAAAAAACACGTTTATTCATTTTATTCCGTTAACAAACCCTTACTATTATTATCCTTAATATTAATGCAATTACAATCGCTATATTTCTTTTTTGTTCACAAATAGGATTCGAACTAAAAACATTAAGATATTCACCCGAAATAAATAAGTTATACAAAATACGACTTACAAAATGGTTATTTCTGGTTCGTTTTCATAAGCGATCAACGTGTCTGATCTCCCGGTCGGGTTGTTCGGGTTGTAGTCAACGGGGAACTCGTCATCGCCGCTTCCACCTGTCGTATCACGTAAATGTATTGTAAAATTATACCGGGCGTAGCTAAAATAGCCACTTAGAACTACCATCGGATAGGCCAACAAATGATTATATATTAATATATAGTGGTTTTTACGGATGTTCCGTTATTACTACTGAACCATCCATCCGATTGACTTGAAACTTTGTAACCATGTAGAAAATACATGTACTTAATGGATAGGCTAATATTTAAATGCGTGTTGCGGGGGCGTTAATGATGAGAATCTTTGTGGGGGTGAGATAACATTTAAATGCCCAGCGAAGCGGACGGGTACAGCTAGTGATTATATAAAATTATCACAACTTAAAGGGAGAGTAGTGACTTTACGTGTTACGTGTAAGATTTATCTGATTTTGAATGACGTCGATGGGTAAGAGTTCATCGTCAGGTATTTACCGGAGCGTATAGAAACGATAACCTGTATTAATTACTTCATGACAAAAATAAGAACATCCTAACCTTTGTAAACCTTAATATTATAGGTAAAAACTAATAAAAGAAACTTTTAAGGTTCAATAATTCCAACTATCACGACTGCAGCGTTATAAATATTTAGAAATGTCCGATTATGAAATATTTGATAGGTTATCATCTACACTAATATATAAATCTACAGTGGTTTTTACGGATGTTCCGTTATAACTACTGAACCATGCATTCGTTTGACTTGAAACTTGGTATCCATGTAGAAAATACATGTACTTAATGGATAGGCTAATATTTATATGAGGGTTGGACTCTATACACTAGTTGCGGGGGCATTAATGATGAGAATCTTTGTGGGGGTGAGAAATAATAATGTTAATTTTAAATTCCCAGCGAAGCGGACGGGTACAGCTAGTTTAATATAAATTTATAGAATAATAATATTATTCATTTCTGTGATGTTTGCAAATCTGAGACAGTATTATCGTACTGAGGCTCTCACCAAATTCGTATTCGACTCCAATGTCTCCGCGGCTGACGCGTATCGCGAACGGCTCCTCGATGGTTCCGGCCGCAGAAGTGGCCGTGCAAATGTAGTCGCCGTCGTCGCGCTCAGCTATCGACGGTATCTTCAATGCTGCTAAGCTGGGTGTGGGCCGCACCAGCTCGCGGAGATCAGCGCTTGCTGTTCACGAATCAGATCAGAATATTTAAGAGACTTTTTTTTATTATTACCTAAATTACCTTGTCATGGACATGAGTTCTTTAGTTTGTTTTACACGTACAACTACTGCCCCACCCTTCAAACTGAAATATATAATTGCTTCACGGCAGAATAGGCAGAGTGGTACATTCCCGTGCAGACTCACAAGACACATTACCTTGTCATTGATATGAATTCTTTAGTTTCAGCTTTACAAGTACAACGACTGCCCCATCCTTCTAACTGAAAGGTATAACTGCTTCACGGCAGAATACGACGTTCGATTGACGTTCAACAAGCATGTAGTTTCATTTATGTTGAATAAAAAAATATGATTTGATTTGATTTGATTTGAATAGGCAGGGTGGTGGTACCTACCCGCGCGGGCCCACAAGACATCCTACCGCTAGTAATAAATCTAAAATCTTGATGACTCACTCTTTATGGACACCATTGGTAGGGGATACCCGTCGGCTCTGCATTCGACTGTCACGGAACTACCGAGAGGAGCCTCTAGGAAGCTCGCCGGCGTGATGGTGATGACCGGCGGCGATCTCACTTTGATGACGGAACGAGCCGTGGCTGTACCGGCCACGTTCGTAGCCGTGCAGAAGTATTCGCCTTCGTCGTTCACGTCGACGTGGTCAAACCTTGAATCAAGGATTTATTTATTTTTATTTATTGATACATAAATAAATTCAGGACCGACGACCTAGTAAAAAGCGCTGGGTCTCGTTGGATGCAGGTGGCAATGGACCGGTCGCACTGGAAATCTATTGGAGAGGCCTATGTTCAGTAGTGGACGGCGATAGGCTGAAATGATGATGATGATGATGAAATAAATTCAAACAAAACAAATTACAATCATTACAGTACATTACATGTTTTTTTTTTTATTGCCCTTGTAGGCAGGCGAGCATAGGGTCCACCTGATGGTGAGTGGTTACCGTCGCCCATGGACTTCAGTAATGCCAGGGGCAGAGCAAAGCCGCTGCCTACCGCTTAATACTCTTCACAAGCCTTGTTTGAAGAAGGACATGTCATAGCGCTCGGGAAACACCGTGGAGGAGAGCTCATTCTATAGCCGGATTGTGCGTGGCAGAAAAGATCTCTGGAAACGTCTGGAACTGTCGATGAACGCAGTGGCTCCAGATAATATGGATGAACTCTGCTCCGATCGCGGGAGGTGCGATCATAAAAAGGAGATGAGGGAATCATCTCACATAATGTTAACTAAGTCGTACAAATAATACCCAAATCTAATCTAGATTCCAATCTCAATGATATGTGCACTCAGTAAGCCCATATAGCGACCGAGCACCCAAATTAGTTATTGGAAACAAAATTACAAATAAAATGAAAAGTTACAATGAAAAAAAAAAACAAAAAACCAGAATTAAACACATATTATAAATTTATCACCCATAATTATTTTGATTATGCAATTTATATATTTTCCGATATCAGCTAATATTTCAGATACTCACTTGAGCGTATTTTGCGGACGGATGTGGACGTACGAGGACAGCGGTCGACTTCCACCTCGACTCCACATGACGTCAGGCTCAGGGACTCCACCAAGAACTCTGCAGATGAGTTCGTATTCTGTGCCCAGAGTGACTGCTCTCTCGCCTTGGGGCCAGATGTCCACTTGCGGAGGGTCACGTCCTAAAAGAGAACTCATATTATTAAGTTTTTGATTACACTATTTACTAAAGAAGCCTATGTGAATAAAATAATCAAAACTATAATAAGCAATTTAAACCCACAGACCCGACAGTCGACGTCCTAGCCAATATATTTTTTTCACACTTTAGCATTCTTTTACAAAAACTAGTTTTTACTTTAAACTTTTATAATATAGTATTTGTATAACACTATATTATATTTTTAAACGAACAATTCATATTCCTGTAATGATTACGGCCAATTCGGATCAATTCTAGCATTTGTTAGGTTTTTTTTTTTATATTAAGCTAAATAGTTATTTTGATGTAAAACTAAATATCAATGAAATGCTGACATTACAATATTTAATTTGATAGATGTAGGGCTACCGAAAATTTCACAACAAGCACATTTTGAGAATAAAACAAAAAACGAAACGTCCCGAATCTGAAAAATTTATATAATGAAAATTAATGTTCAGTTAATTTAATCTTTAAGACATGCGAAAAACAACAATATAGCAAACAAACAAACAAACTGTCGTATTTATTTAATACGTTCATTGGATGAATATTTTAATTTGCTATAATAAAATTAAGATACGCTGATCTTTTAAAGTGAATTTGTGGGAAACGCACAAAGCTTTTACCGCTGCGAAAGTTTCGAACAAGCGATAGATTAACACGCATTACTAACTTTCGATCTCGACGTAGACGTAGGAGCTGGCTATGGTGGCGCCGTTAACGATTCCCTCGCACAGATAGTATCCTTGATCGTCCTCTTTGGCGTTGTTGATTATGAGAGTGTTGCCGCGTTGGCTTGTTTCGCTTCCGAATTCTCCGCCGTGCTGGTTGGAAAATTACAAACAACGACTTTAAGCAAAATCGAATAGAAACACGGCAGATATTTTTTTAATTGCTTAGACGGGTGGACGAGCTCACAGCCCGCCTGGTGTTAAGTGATTATTGGAGCCCATAGACATATACAACGTAAATGCGTCACCCATCTTGAGATATATGTTCTAAGGTCTCAGTACAACGGCTGCTCCACCCTTTAAACCGACGCATTACTGCTTCACGGCAGAAATAGGCAGGGTGGTGGTACCTACCCGTGCGGACTCACAATAGGTCCTACCACCAGTAAAAAACGATACGAATGTTAAATTTCAATTTATCGTTTCAAGTAATCGTGGAAATGTCAACTTTATTTGAATATGCAATTTCAAAAAGGGCACATCTCTGAAAATGTAAAATGTTCAGGAAATGAAAAAATCTGATTATTTTCTAAAGCAGTGTAAAATTTAAAATATTAACTTTTGAGATATATTTTAGTGTTAATTATCAATTGGAAATTACTGTAGGTAAGCCTCAAAACTACATGTATATGAAAAAACTTATTTGACAAAATATGCGACATGTGCCCTTTTCGAAATTTCATATTCATTTGTAGATGCAGTTTTTTTTGTTTTTTTGTTTTTACCTTGCTCCATTTGATGGTAGGTAGAATTGTTCCGTCAGGATTACAGTCGATCTTTCCGCTTCCACCAGCCGGTACCTTCAAGCTGTCGACCGAAATGCTGATGTTCGACTCTTTGGCGGGGTCAGGACTGTATGTCGGTATGATTGTTATGATAATCGATTGCGGCGAGACATTCGACGATGAGCTCTGGCAGACATAGATGCCATCGTTCTCGGGTCGAGCGTATTCGATGTACAATACCCCGTTATCGGACCGCACGTTTGCCACGAACGGAGCATTGTCTTGCCTGAAAAAAAGCGTTGATTAACTAATAAGGAATAATAAGAAATCGGTGCGCATGCAACTTGGTGCACGTGAATGAATTGAAAGTTCTTTTTTGATGTGTAGTATAGTGGTTTTCTTCATTTTTCATTCTTAAATCAGATTGCTCTTGTAATAGGGAATGCTGTGTATAAATGATGCGACATCTTCAACATTTATATTATATATATTTTTAATTATACATATTTTGGAAGAATATTGCGCGCTGGCCTGTAACAGGTATACTACGCGCACGCGTTCGAGTGCCGCGCTCTCACTCTCGCTCTGTCTCTTTCTATTCCACGGTAGTGTTAAGCGTTTAACGCAACCTTGTTGGAAGTCGCATTAGAAGTTCCACTTCAATAACTAGGAACAAATCACGGACGGTCATCCGACCCTAATTAAGGATACCCTGTGTTATGGTATCGAGACTGCTAAAGACACTTATACATGTTTAAATATATAAATATGTTGATAATAAAGACCCAGAGAAAGAGCAAACAAAACTGTTCATCACTCGAATGTTTTCCCGATGTGGGAATCGAACCCGCGACCTTAGGCGCCATAGTCAGGACCGCTAACTACTGCACCACAGAGTCAGTCAATAAGTGAGTATTTTATAGTTGTTTTTACGTATCATTAAACTTAAACTCTTCTTAAGGTAAGCATTATTGTACAACCTATTGTATTACCTGATCCACTCAATGGAGCCGGCCGGAACGCCTTGTGTGCCAGTACAGACAGCCCTAGAACTTTGGCCCTCGTCAATTGAAAGAGATGTCGGAGACACTGTTAGCTTCTCCTGAGATGGCCAAGATGGTTTTGCACGTACATTGATCGTGACTTTAGTAGCTTCTGTACTGACTGCGTTCGAAGCGATACAACTGAGGGAAAAATAAATTATTGTTATATGTAGTCAAATATCTGTGATGATCTGTGCCGGGTGGCTGGCAGGAGATGGATGAGAGAAGCCGAGGATTGTGCTTAGTGGCATGCAATTGGAGAGGCCTATATCCAGCAGTGGGCTGCGATAGGCTGATGATGAATAAAATGAAAAAAAAAAACAAATTAATTCGATATCGCATAAATTTCAACAACCGTTTATAATAAACATTGTCATGATCAGCCCTGAACTGTCCACACCCTACGCAGTCCTGTGTCCTTAACAGATCGCTAGCTCATATAGTGGAAGGCCTAATGACACGCTATTAAAATGCGCGATTGCCACTTGTAACGTCAAAATAATACGGTACTCATTTTTTTACTTTTATTTATTGTTTACATAATATGAACGTTTCCACGGTTTGTTTGATGTAAATCGGACGACGTAGTTTATTCACATCTCAATCTGTATGGAGCCGTCCGCTTTGAAATATGAGGTGAGACAATTGCACTGTATTCACTAACTTAAACGCACGATACGATAGACTAGTGTAACCACTATTAGCATCGAGATACAACTATACATATTTCACTGACATCAGTTACTGGTAGCAGGACCTCATATATGAGTCCGTATGAGTAGGTACTACCGCTCTGCCTATTTCTGCCGTGAAGCAGTAATGCGTTTCGGTTTGTAGGGTGCGGCAGCCGTTGTAACTATACTGAGACCTTTGAACTTATATCTGAAGGCGGGTGGCGCATTTACGTTGTAGATGTCTATGGGCTCCAGTAACAATTTAACACCCACCTGTGATCTAAGCAATAAAAAAAAGTACTCATCACTCACTAACCACTCACCATACAACATACTGCCTACAAGGACAATAAATAAAACAAAAAACCTGTATTCTCCAGAGTCCTCTTGGCGTGCACTTTCAATTATGAAGAGGTCATCGAACGATTCAGCGGACGCCGGAAAAGGTCTTCTAGAGTTCCTCTGCCATGAGATAGAAGGAGCTGGGTTTCCTGTTACCGTGCATTCTATTTCGATCCTATCACCTTCATAGTAGTCAGTTGTGATGGGACGGATCGATACCGTGGGCGGGGTCATATCATTACCTAAAAAACAATCATTAAAAAATACGTAACTAAGTATTTCATTTTTTTATTTTTTTTTTATTTTAACATAGCCTTACCTTTAGCGTAATATATTCGATCGGGCACAACTAATCCAGAAAGCATGTAAAAATGTAGAAAAGTTATTTTTTTTAGAGACAATTTAATACGAGACTATGAGATTATGTTTTAAGGGGTTATTATTAGGACAATTAAAATAAATTAAACATTATGATTTGCGTAATTATTGGTGGTAGGACCTCTTGTGAGTCCGCGTGGGTGGGTACCATCACCTTGCGTATTTCTGCCGTGAAGCATATGTTTCGGTTTGAAGGGTGGGGCAGCCGTTGTAAATATACTCTTAGAACTTATATCTCAAGGTGCGTGGTACATTTACGTTGTAGATGTCTGTGGGCTCCAGTAACCACTTAACACCAGGTGGATTGTGAGTTCGTCCACCCATCTAGGGTCTCAGCAGTAGAGCGGGTAGAGCGGGTAGAGCAATAAATAAATAAAAAGAATTCTCACCGGGCACTATAAGAGTGACGACATCTTGAGCCGTTGAGTATCCGTCGCTTGTCTGACAGATGTACTGGCCGCTATCGGATGTCTGAAGGTTAGTGAGGAGCAAGACACCGCTGTTTTCGTCGACCTGCGACCTTCCTTGGGGCAAGTAGCCGTCGGCCTTGGACCACGCGATGCGGAGTCTGTTCGTAATGCGACTCTGAGCCTGGCAAGTGTAGTTGACACTGCTACCGACGTGCAGGTCCCTTATGTTCGAGGGCTCAATGATTCTCACGAACACCGTTACTTCGGGCGGCGGTTGATTAGGCGGTGTAGTCACCGAGGGCTCACCGGCTGTAATTATTGATGGTCTATTTGTTTATTGGCTCTAAGGAATACGATGACACGGGTCGATAGTATTACTTCTAGAAGTCTAACAAAAAATATGTCGTTAAACAGACATAAAATTACGTTACTAAAAGAATTATATAATAAACTTCATATTAACATGTCAATTTTAATAATAATTTATTTAAAAATAAACATATAATGCTGGACATCGACAAATGATACAAGTTTCGGGTTAACACATATTATTATGTTACGTAATGTTGCCACATACACATTATGCGAAATATTATAAATTCGATGACGATAAACGGACAAATTCTAAAAAAATAAATTATATCGGTTTTGTTACGTCATATACCCCTCAACCTGAACAGTCTCCTTTGAAATCACATAAAGCAATGGTGAAGGGTACGAGTGAAGAATACAGATAAAATTATTTTGCTTGGACGATGTTTTCATAGACTGCAATGATCAACCAAAACACGAAGCCACCCGTTTGTTCGGGTTCACAATAGTCTACCTGGCTCCGGCAAGCTGGTCGTTAACACTCCCAGAGTGAATCCTTTTTCAGTGAGTGTATGGCACTCGTATATCTCGCCTAGTTTCCTTGTGTCCCATACGGTTTGCCAGACGTGCTCTCCGTGCCATCCGTCTCTATGCAGCCTCGACTCGTTAAAGTATTTAGGCGGCCATTGCTCGCGACCCTCGTGGTAAAACTTTATGGTGAGGGGCTCGGGGGCGCGGTACTTGCAGATAAACTTTACTTTTCTATAGACGGTACTGTTAACTCCGTCATCGCTGATTGTAGGATGCAGTTCCATTACTAAGCCTAGATCGTTCCATTAAAATCACGTTAAAAATATTTTAAATATATTTGCTTTTTTCGAATATATCAAGCTGCTATTGGCAAAAGGTTCTTATTTTATTTTTTTACTAATTTTCAATGTTGCACCAGCTCGCGTGCAAGAATTTCGTACCTTCGTTAGACTAAATCACTACATAGTATAAAACAAAGTCGCTTTCTCTGTCCCTATATCTGTCTGTCCCTATGTATGCTTAAATTTTTAAAACTACGCAACGGATTTTGATCCGGTTTTTTTAATAGATAGAATGATTCAAGAGGAAGGCTTATATGTATAATAACATCCATTAAATAGTGGAGAAATCAATAATAAATTACAGTTTCCGAAGCGAAGCGAGGGCGGGTCACTAGTAGAACAATAAAATAATACGGCGTTGGTATGTGTGTGGCCTTAAGCTTGCTGGCTTCGAACGAAAAGTGCACGATGTGCATTGCCTTTTTAAACAAACTTCTTCTTCGTCCTAGCGTTTTCCCGGTCTAGTGCCAGAGACCGCTTTCCTATTTTACCTCCTCCAATTAAATTAAGTAAGTAATTAAATAAAAATCAGTTATTATAATGCGGTCGTTACTGAACTTACCGATGGTAGAACAATCGGAGCCGGTGTAAGGGGGGCGGCAGTTACATATAGTCTGTCCGTAAGCGTCGAGTTGACAGTCGTGGCCGTTACATGAGCACTGTTGGCACCGACCAGACACGTCCTTGTAGTAACCAGACGAGCAACTCTCGCAGCTGGTGCCAGTGTATCCGGCTGGACACATGCAGATCTAAACGAATAACAAAACAATCAACGACCAGCTCGGCATTTGAATTCAAATATCTTCATACGTGTAAAGTGGTTAGGAAATCGAAAATTACTAAAGCTAGCGGTACTTACTTCGACTCCCTTTGCAACAGGCAGATCTTGTTCGTACATGATAGTGGCAGTGTCCATGGACACGTCAGCGATAGATGTCGACAGCACGTTGGGATCGAGAGTAGCACGAACAAGCACTCGCTTCAGGTCCTTCAGGACATTCATGAAAGTGTTTCGAGTGACCGGCGTGGCCGTGTTCAGGAGGAACCAGTTGTCTTCGCTCAAAATCACCTGGTAATTCTGCGGATCGAAAGATTAATAATGTTAAACGGAACGCAATTTCACCACTGAAATGACGTATCGTTTTTCAAATTTTTAACCGACTTCAAAAAAGGAGGAGGTTCTCAATTCGACTGTATTTTTTCTTTTTTTGTTAGCTCATATCTTTTGACTGGTTGAATCGATTTTGATGATTTTTTTTTTGATTAGAAAGCTGATGCTTCCCGTGTGGTCCCATTTCAATTTAGTCCAGTTCTGATAATGGTATCCATGAGAAAACCATATAAGTCTTAAATTTACATTAAGTAGGTACATGCGCGACAAATAGATGAATAACTCAATAACTCAAATCACGCCAACCGATTTCGATGATTATTGTTTTTAGTGTATATTATTAATTTGTTTTGGAATATCTTTTTTTTTCTATTTGAAGTAATTTTTTGTTAAAGCATGTCGATTTACAATTATAAATTTATAAGTCGTTAATAACATTCAAAATCGATTAACTTACAAGAGGCACGCCGGATCGGATCGGAGTCGGGTTGGACCAGTACACCGAAGCGTCTTTGCCGACTAGAACAACGTCGACGCCGCTCTGTGAGACCGCATCGTCGTTGTTGCTTCGGAACTCTTGCCTTATCGACAGCGAACCACCGTATGACAGCACTCTGTTACCTGTTAATCGCGATAAGAGAGCATAAGAACCGGAACAACAATATACGATAGTAATGTTTATTGTCTATCGCATAAGGTCTACAATTGTGAAGCGTAACTCACCAGGGAAGATGGGCAACGACCAATACAGTTCGTTTTCGGGTGGGTACGAGAATATGTACATGAGCTCGCTTTTATCGGGAACTGGTACGAAATGTTCGTTGTATATTTTTTCTGCGTTTAAGTCGGTGAGGCTGTAGCCGCCGTTGTTTTCGCCGAAAACTGGTGCGGCTATCGGTATTCTACTGTAGTGGACGCCCTGGATACAAATATAACAATTAATCACCACTCAGCGCACCGATAATTCTCCGACACAACGCGCTGTCTCGGTACTTAATGGCTTGCTCCGAAAACGGATATATCCCATAAAGATTGCGGCCATTTGTAGCTGTTCTTAGAAGTTACTAAGTTACTATTGATACCTTACAAATTTTTTGATTCAAACGTTAGTTTATCAGAGGACTGAAATAAATAAAATACAAAACATATACGCTATTTCTTTCCAGGGTTTACTGCCATAAAAATATATTTTTGCAGTTCCATTATTTGATGGATTGGTAATAATCGGTAAGCGGAAACAAAATACATTTTTTGTATACGATTGATAAGATGAAGTTGAAAAAAAAAGCGCTTAAAACAATTTCTGTAAGATAAATAAAAATACACGATACGTAGACGGTACTTCAGTGTTTTGCATCCTTAACTCTGCGCGTATTTTGGACAATCGGATTACGATTAGTGGAAATATTTTAAAGCAATTTAATTCCAACCATATCAAACTGAGAAAGGGATTCTTCAAAAAAATTTCCTCCTAAATCGAAAAGCACCTAATCGATTTCCAATAAAATTACCTCGTGACATTCGCTGGTGACGCCGGAACAATAACACGAGAGACATCCCTGAGGGATGTTTCGGTCCAGCCCGTAGGTTCCAGGTCTGCAGGTGTCACAGTAATCGCCTTCGACGTTCTGCTTGCAAGAGCAGGTACCAGTCTCGTCACATGGTACTTCGACGCCGTCAGGATTGCATCTGAACATTAAAAAAAAACTTTTAGATGTGAAGTTGGCGCACAAATAAGATTCATGTCAAAGACCTGAAGTACCTGTTGAGAATATAAATAGTTAGGATACAGAAATTAGAATACGGTATAGCCTTTGTGGGCAGTCGATCATACCGAAAACTACAAAAGTACTGGAGTGGAGACCTCGTACTCGACTTCGTAACGTGGGCAGACGGCCAACGAGGTGGACCGATGACCTGGTCAAAGTAGTTGGTAGAGACTGGATGAGAAAGGCAAGAGACCGAAGAGAATGGTGTGCATTCGAGGAGACCTACACTCAGCATTGGGTTGACACGGGTTGAAGAAGAGATCATACGGCCCTCCCGATGGAAAATAGTCACCCTCGCTCATGGACGCTAGTAATGCCAGGGATAGATCCGAGCGGAAAGCCTAATACGGAGCACTCGACAAACCTCGTTTGAAGAATTCGAGGCTGCTTATTTACTTAGAAAATATGTACTCGCCAAACTTATTTTAAGTACCACAGACATATTTTTTAATCGAAACTGACCTGCAAGGTTGCTGGGTGCTGATGAAGTTATCGGATTCAACGCAGTTGCCGTAGCCGTCTCTGTCGTATCCAGGCTTGCAGAGTTCGCACTGGGGACCATCCGTGTTATCCTTGCAGTCCTGTCAAGGAGAAATATAAGTTATTTTTGCTGAACAAGACTTGTGACACGGAAAATACATGACAAAGAAATACTTTAAGCGTAAGTTTAAATAATGAGACAACATCCTTAAACAATCATTGGTTTGTGCCAAACAGTCAATTGTGATGAAATTCTCACTATGAAAAAAAAAAAAAAAAATCATTAAATAAACTATGAGACGCTTGATACGAACGAATAAAATCGATTACTTACGTAACAGACCCCTGTCTTTGGATTACACATATTCGAATGACCGTTACAGTTGCAAGGTATGCATTCTTTCAAGTATATAGTTCGATCACCCCTGAAACAAACAAAAGATGGATGAAAAAAGCTGAAGACTGGGATCGGTGGTGTGAATTTGGAGAGGCCTATGTCCAACGGTGGACGACTGTGGGCTGATGACGATGATGATGATGATGATAAAACAAACGAGGTCGATTATGAACAAGATCTTGCAAGGTTTTCATTTTAAGAACTGTTTAAAAGAATATCTTTTTAGTTATGAAATGCTATCATAATAATATGTATATATGGTATGAAACTGTGCACTCTTGTCAATTAAAATTTTGATCCAATCAGCACACGAATTATTATACAAATTATTAATTCCTAGTGCACCAGATATATCTACGTGTAGAATTTATAATGAAAGAGTAAATGGCACTACCTACAGACAAGCTCGATAAATTTAGCTTTATGAAGAGAAAATTTATTAACATCCTTCCTTTTGAAAATAATGATTCGGTAGGGAAAATTTATGTTATTAGGTCATAAAAATCTTTTTTTTTATAGCAATGGTGGTTGAAGCAGTATGGAGTTAGGTGTTAAGTGGTTTCCATTGGACATTCCCAAAGACCTGGATATACATGTATTATCTCACCTAGTGTAACCAGGAGCGCAGGTTTCACAAGATGTCCCAGTATAAGCTGGTGGACAAACACATTGTTCGACGTGTAGAGCGGCCGGTCCCTCCCCATTAGGATCAGCCTTATCGATACTAGCACTAATCGGAATGGCCATTGGTGAGTCTTGGGAATACGTAGCCTTTATAAGAATGGCTTTAACATCAACTAAAGCCACTAAGAAGTGCTCTCGAGGTATTTCTATGCCGTCAAACCTGCAAAAAGAAGCCATTTACAATGTTTAATGGACCAATTTGATTTTAGATTTCATTAAAACGTTTGGTAAAGATCACTAACCTTTTCCAACCGGTTTCTAGAAGGTGTATCGAAACGTTTAGGGTTCCGTCGTATGATGGAACGAAGTTGCCAGTGTAATGGAATGTAGGGTTCGTGTTCTGGAAAATAAATCGAAATTTGGAACCAGATTTTTAATAGATACAAGCGGGCGAATCTAACCATGGTCAGTTTTACGATGCTTATTAAAAATAAGTTGCATTTGATCGGTCGTTAAAATGACTGCGGTCTTGAAACTACGTCGATTAATGAGTACCTACGTTTTTTTTTTTTTGTCTAGCAAATCGCAATTTTGAAAGGATATTTCACGTCATGTTAAATTCACTAGCATAGCCTTATAAGCTCACTGTACATAGATAATAGGGAGCATACAGTATTAACATTTATATGATTACTCACACTGATGAGTTGTACGTCTGGAGCGCTGTTTAGTGATATCGGAACGTTATCCAAAGTGTACCTCAAGTAACCACCGTAGGCCGTCACCAAGTCACCGGTGAATCTAAAATCAATTACGTACATACATGGTACACGTCAAATGTTAGACAAGACGGCAATTTAATGCAATAAAAAAAAATACATGTGTGCAATTCACACTTTTTAAAGTGAAACCTTAAACTATTTTAGCTTCAAGATAATGAGACGAATGTAAAATTTCAGGAAGAGAATAATTGGAGGTTTTAGTAATGATCATAGTGATACAAAGTTTGATATTTATTTTACATTTCATTCGTATGTATTAAATAGATTTTTTCAGAATTTATTAAGCACGAATATTGGGTACGAAGCAGAGCACAAAGAAAACCACGAATAAATAATATAACACTATATAATTCTTCCTATCTCATTTTCTCCCACGTTAAATCTTATTTATTTATGTGGGTATCTCTTTTGACAGTCGCTTTTTCGTTTCATCGATTTTATAACCACAACGTTGCTAAAGAAGTTTTTACTTTAAAAAAAAACCGTCAAACACATTCTTGGGTCATGGAACGCGTGCCGTCAGATTTTAATGAAACAGTCCTTTGGATTCATAAAATCTAGTAATGATCACTTTTTTTACCTACGTAGGTACATATAAATAGGCAAAGACAAAACAGTTATGTACTTATTTCTCGTCTGTCAAGAGATATTCCTTAAATTTTCTAGGTATGTTGATAAATGGTTATCTATAAATCGTTTTCATTCATTAAGTAATACTGATCGGTAGATTGATTAAACAAGTTACATTACATTACTCGACATTACTCGAAAAGAAACGAGTAGAGGTAATCTCGTGTAGCTATAGACAGATCAATAGGAATATAATCATTAAAATAGTAACTGACTGACATATTAATGATAATTTAGAATGAATAGCACATTGCCATTACTGTTTAGGGTGCCAAAGAAACTTATCTTAGAGGATACATGCGTATAATATTTTTAAAAGAAGGTCTTATAATATTACCCGTTTGGTAAGCTCCAGTAGTAAACGTTGTCCCGGACTGCCGGTACCCTGCTCACTTCTATACTGCCGCTGTAGATCCGAGGTCTCACTTCAGTTTCAACCGGCACACTGTACCGTACAGCCTGGAGTGCTCTACCAGCTGAACTGTTGTAAACCCTGACTTGGTCCACAATGTTGGGCACGTTGAATTGAACGGCAGTGGTTGTACGTCTTAGGTTGCTGCTTGTACATTGCTGGGTAACGCCCATGCAGAAGCAGAGAGCGCATCCGTGACTAAAAATTTAAAATATCGTTCAGGACTTACTTTACTGGACCGTTGTGAAATTACTTAGTTACTTTTTACTGGTGGTAGGACCTCTTGTGAGTCCGCGCGGGTAGGTACCACCACCCTGCCTATTTCTACGGTGATACAGTAATGCGTTTCGGTTTGAAAGGTGCGGCAGCCATTGTAACGAGACCTTAGAACTCAAGGTGGTTGGCGCATTTACGTTGTAGGTGTCTATGGGCTCCAGTAACCACTTAACATTAGGTGGACTGTGAGCTCGTACACCCATCTAAGAAATAAAAAAAACTCAAATTTCACTTCAAATATCCATATAAATTTCAGCTTTACGGCTCTATAATAGTCGTTATTCCCACATAATAGAGATTGCGGCTTGTTTTATGGAAAACTACGTTTTACAAAAATCTGATAAGTAAGTGAAAGGACGTCTTAAATTTTCATAGCAAAAATCCTTTGATGAATTAATTACCTGAAGTCTTCAGACAAATAGAATGAATCGTTCTTGCACTGGTCACAATGACGTCCTTGTACGTTGACCTTGCACGCACACTCGTCAGGGAATCGAACCTGCTTTGTACCGGCGGGGTTGCATTTCTTGGTAGCTTTAGGCTTACACGAGTCTCCGGGCATGAGAGGATTTCCTTCGAAGTTAGACGAACAAATCTCACAGTTTCTGCCTTCGTAGCTGTAAATTATTATTGTTTACAATTTATGAAGCCTAACAATCATTCAGGCCGAGAATTGAAATAGAAATAAAAGAGAGAGAGAGAGAAAAATAGAGATTATGTCTAGAGAATCTACAAAAACTTACCCCGGTCGGCAATTGCAGAGAACAGTGCCGTCAGGTCCCAGTGCGCAAGTGGAGGCGAAGTTGTTTTCCCTGTTGGTCAATGGGCAAGGGCAAGGCTTGCAGGCATATCCGCTACTTGGGTCTCCGTAAGTACCTGGCGGGCAGGTCTCGCGGACGCAAGTACCCAACCATTCCCCAGATTGATCACGGGTATAGCCAACAGCGCATTTCTAGAAGAAGAAAAAAATGGTTACAAAGAGTATGGTTTCTGTATTTGTTGACATTAAATATGTTTCTAAGTCTGTTTCTTCATTTTTTTCCTACCTAACCTTAACTCGTAGGTGAGCTCACGAGGCTCAAACCGGAGTTTTGCTAACACTGACCCTAGCAAGAGCAGTGCTTCCCAAAATATACTACGGTATCGGAAACGCGACCCACTGAGAAGATCCGGCGAGAAATTCAGTGGCCTGTGTCTATGGGTTAATTTGCTCGTCGATCCCTTCGTCGCAAGCGACGGGTTTGACAAGGACGGTGACCGGTGCTTGCGGTACCTAAAAGCACAGTTAATGGGTCGGGAGGATCCGTAATGTAGTGTTTTGGGCGACGTCCCCGCACACCGCTGTCGCCTGGACGGATTTTGTACTAGTGGTGGCCGCACACACGACTAGTGATGTGCCGCCACATATCTAATCTTGTCCTCGATTTATTTACCTCGCATGAAAGTCCTTCGTATCCAGGCGGGCAAGTACACTCTTCAACCAGACTCGCAGCACCGAGTCCAACATTGATGTGCTGCGCGGATTCCATTGCGAAGTTTGTGATGTTCACGCCCGCATTGTGCAGATCAGCGCGTAGGAGTATCATTTCAACGTTATCCAATCTGAAGAACACATTGAACTGGTATTTTTCGTATTCAGAAGATTGATTATCGAACAGTATTTGACATTTGATCTAGGACTAGTAGAGCTAATTGGAATAAGCCGTTTTGTTGAGTCAATTTGTTTATGCATAATCAAAAATAAGTTTACGGCTTAACCTCGTGTTTATTATTTTCTTGAATATAATTAATTGAAATTGTAAGTTTGAACATTATTAAGGTTCTATTGTCAAAATTATTTAAATTTCTATAATCATAGATTTCGACTACAGTTTTAACCTATTCTCAATTTGACCACAGACTTTAAGCAATAAAAGAAGGTAGGTACCACAACCCTGCCTATTTCTGCCGTGAACAATAATGCGTTTCGATTTGAAGGGCGGGGCGGCCGTTGTAACTATACTTAGACCTTAGAACTTATATCTCAAGGTGGATGGCGGCATTTACGTTGTAGATGTCTATGGGTTCCGGTAACCGCTTAACACCAGGTGGGCCGTGAGCTCGTCCACCCATCTATGCAATAAATAAAAAAAAAAACCTACGTCATCATGATGGTCGATCTCTGCGCTGGCGCTTGAACGCCGTTTTCGTCCAGAATCAGCCAGTTCTCGGGAGTCAAACGAGCTTCGATGTTGATAGTTTTAGTCGTCTCGCCGCGGTAGTAATGGAACAGAGTGAAGTATTTCCCCTGAGAAATGCAAAGATTTCATTATATATTAAGATATAAACCTAAAAAATAAATAAAAATAAAACATAATATTATTATATTAACAAAAACTGAAGTCAAAGATTGGGTTTATGGTGTAGGTATGTTTCGGGAGCCAGGTTTACGTCCAGTGTTGGACAGTAGATGCTAATTATGAACAATCATTTAGTTTCTTTTTTATTTTGTATGATGAGAACGATGTGATGCGTAGAGAGGTGCATCTGATTAGGAGATGTATAGAAATGATAGTGCAAGGTAGAGGGGGAAGAGGCGTAAGAGAAAGATTATTCCCCGCGTATTTCCGCCGTGAAGCAGTAATGCGTTTCGGTTTGTAGGGTGCGGCAGCCGTTGTAACTATACTGAGAACTTAGAACTTATATCTCAAGATGGGTGGCGCATTTACGTTGTAGATGTCTATGGGCTTCAGTAACCACTTAACATCAATCAGGTAGGCTGTGAGCTAGTCCATTCATCTAAGCAATAAAAAAAAAAGCAGTAAGTGTTGAGATGACGGCTGATAGAGGAGAATAAAATAGAAAAATTCGCTGTGCCGACCCCACATAGTGGGATAAGTAGTGTAGATAATAGTGGGCAGCAGCTTGGTGCCAATTGACGTAAATGTAGAACTAATATTAATAAAATAATTCAATTCAAACAATTCAAATTCGTATTAATAAGACAATTTTATTTTTACATATTCTCACCTTGATGATTATGGTTGGTGCAGTGTCATCTGAGCCATATCCGGATCCGTGAGGCGAGATGGTGTATTTGATGTGACCACCGTATGAAGTTAACTGGTTACCGTTGTAGGTTTCTGGTAAGGTCACGTATGGATGAGCATCTTTGAACCAGCCCATGTCTCCGGGGACTATTCTGGTCACCTAAAACAAATTAAATATTCATATATTATTTCTATTAGATTAAAATTTTTGTTATTCAATCATATTTGAGAAGAACATTCATTTATGACTGATTGTTTCCAATTTGATATTTATATTTTTATACTGAAAGTTGCTATAGCATTGATTGATGGAGAGTGTCTGAATTATTTTTAATGGTATGAACTTACAGTAGCTCCGTTCCTCAAAGGTTGATAGAAGTATTCGTTGTTCATCGGGGCGCCGATACTGATGTCGCCTCTGGCCTGATGAGTGACAGTGACGAATCTGGTGCCGCCTTCTCCAAGGGGAGTCGGCATGTTGTACGTAAACAGATCCGCGCTACGACACTGCGTGGACTCACCGAAGCAGAAGCACTGGATGCATTCGCTTTGTGAACGCGCATCGCTGGAATATAACAATACCCTCAGTTGAATTTCTGAACATCCCGATCCTGCGGACAGAATGGAAAGCAGTCGGCGTCGCCCAAAACACGTCATTTCGGATCCTCCCGATCCACTAACGGTTCTTTTAGGTACCTCAAGCACCGGTCATCGTTCTCTTCGTAAATTAACCCAGACACAGCACACTGAGTTTCTTGCCAGATCTTCTCAGTGGGTCTCGTTTCCGATCCGGTAGTAGATCATGCGAAGCACGGCTCTTGCTAGGGTTCGTGTTAGCAACGTCGTTAGGTTTGAGCCCCGTGAGCTTACCTACTAGTTAAAGTTACGCTGAAATAGCCTCTCAAGGCTATCAGCTTAGGTAGAACAAAAAAAATTTGAACAAGCTTTGGTCTGTGCAGTTACGACCATTTTCAGTAAAAGTTTCTATAAGGCGTCCCAGATGGCATTGTCGATTTTCAAAAGCGATTCTGGGTTTTTATTCATTTATTGTACTTGTAGGCAGAAGAGCATATTGCCCATCTGATGGTGAGTGGTTACCATCGCTTATGGACGTCAGCAATGCCAAGGATAGAGCCAAGCCGCTGCCTACTGTTAAGTATTCAACCAAAAAATGACAAATGGGATCGTTGATCTTCGATGATTGGATAAAGATATTTGTAGACTTTACTCAGTATATAATTCATAGTAGCGGTCAGTTTTTCTGCCTGTTCATAAAGAAATAGCAAACGTCAAGATCAGTTTCTTTAATTATATATAATTTTAATTAATTTATAATTATTTTTTTCAATAATAAACAAAACTATGAAGATATTAAAGAGAACTCAAAGGAACGCTTCCTAAAAAAGAAAGTGTATGATGCTCTGTATTTAAAACTGAATTTAATTTATCAATAGAAATAAATAAAGAACAAAACGAAAAAGTTATTGAAATATCATTGAATAGTATATCAATGTTAATAACCCATTTCTATTATTAGTAGGTGACCCGACAGGCATTACCTTGTCAAAATCATTTCTTTTTCTTCAGAACGTAATTAAATAGGCTTGCTCTGACCGTTTTAAGGCGAAATTGCTTCAGGCGTTCTCAAGTGATGCCATTACAAAATGAAAAGCACTTCATTATTCTTTTATTAATCAATTATGTTTAAAAACCCAGTGACGTTTGTGAATGAAATCGCATTGAATATTTGCACTGGCGACTTTTGGCGGGAACGCGAGGAGTGAAGTTGTGTGATTTGTTTTAATGATATATGTAATAACGGTGGTTTATTAACTGTGGGAAAATGAAACAAATCCGCTAGACGTAGCTTCTCGGGATCCTCCAAAAAGTCCACTGAAAAAATCTCAGTACCTAAATAACCACAATATTTTAACCCATTTCATCATCTCATCATCTCATCTCACTACTTTTAATTTTCATCCCAGTTGATTAATGTCTCAAATTAATCGTCTTCATTTCATTTCACTCCATTTTATAATTTTTCATAAAAATAAGAATATAAATTAAAATAAGACATGACCTAAAAGTCTAAGTTACCAGGTCATAAAAACGCTTAAAAAAGAAAGTACTGACCTATTGAAATATCCAACGGGGCAAGGATCGGTTCTATTCACGTGTACGATTGCGTCCGGTGTCGCGAATGTCGTAGCTTTGTTATTGATGGCCTCGCACGAATACGCGCCGCTATGTTGGGGCTAGAATATTAAATTCCTTAAGTTAGCGTACAAAAACAACGGTTATTTAGTTCCCAGAGAGAATACTCGATAATACACATTTTACTGGTTACACTTTTACTGGTAGTAGAACGTGTGAGTCCACACGGGTAGGTACCACCACCGTGCCTATTTCTGCCGTGAAGCAGTTAATTCGTTTCGGTTTGATGGGTGGGGCAGCCGTTGTACTGTAAAAACTGAGACCTTAGAACTTATATCTCAAGGTAGGTGGCGGCATTTGCGTCGTAGGTGTCTATGGGCTCCGATAACCACTTAATACCAGGTGAGCGGTAAGCTCGTCCACCAACCTAAGCAATAAAAAAACACTTCAGAAAAACCGCGAACGCAGTAGCGCTAGTGGTAATGGTAGAGCTGTAACGCACTCGACTTAACATGTCAACCTATTTATTCATTTTCGCTAACAGAAGCAAATGAAGTTCCATACTGAATTATGAGATGTAAGTACATTAGTAAAGTCAGCTATTAAATATATCCTAGAAGTCCGACAAATTATGGACATTAGTAAAACTCTATATTTTTTAAGGTTCAACTTCGCGTTTATTAATTTATAATCAGAAACGTACTAATTTTAAGTACTAATTTTTTTCGTGGGCAAAATCACGGTGAGCTTTCCTTTATAAATTATTATAAATCTTTATTATAATTTTTAAATATGGGCTCTCTTATATCAGATATAATATAGTCTAATAAAGCAATTTAAAAAAATACTTAATATTATAAAATAAATCTAAATGATATCTTGCTATGCGTAATCGTACAAAACTGTGGAAGTATGACGCTATATAATAAATTAACAACTATATATTAATGACATTCGATCGAAAATAAGAATGCCTAAGTAATGTTGTAATGTAATGTTTTGAAGCATTTTATTAGCATACCTGCATGTTTGGACATGTCAAAACTCCGATACCGTTGTCACTGGTAAAGGTGCATTGAGGTGGCACGTGTCCCCAGTTGAGACGCCAAGAGACTAGTGGAACAGGTACACCAACGGCCTCACATCTTAGGGTTAACGAGTCGCCCGGATTCAATCTCACGTATGAAGGTTGCGGGGGTTTCGTGATATATACTTGAGCTGTGAACGATTATTTGACGTCAAACTAATATTATCTTGAGTTTAAAAAATCAACTCGTACAAATTCAGTGAAGTTCTTGCCCAAAATTAACGTTATAGAACTAAAGAACCCAATAATCGAGAAGCTATTATTGTAAAATAATCAGAAATGGACTCACCGCATCCGATTTCATCAGAGCCATCAACGCAGTCAGATTGTCCGTCACAGTGGAAGCTCTTCGGTATACATTGGTTGTTAGAAGCACATGAGAATTCTACCGCCAAGCAAGGGCTTCCAGGGGTTGGGGTTCCACAGTTAAGTTCATCAGAACCATCGCCGCAGTCGTCCTCGGAGTCACAACGCCAGGTCTTAAGGATGCACTTGTGATTCGCGCAAACAAACTCGTTCGGTTCGCACTGGCCACTGGCTCCTATTTAAATCAAATTAACTGAATTTAGATGTCGTAATATGTAACAATATAAACGTCCAGATAAAATGTAGGACCAGTTACAGTTCTACTATTTAGTTGTACTGGCCTATATGCTAGAGCAATGAATGTTACCGTATGTCATTAGCGATATTGACACATTGTTTTTTTTTATGATTGAAAGATTACTGGTGTCCCGGGGGCTTTCCAGTTTCACCAGGACAGGTGGGCGAGCGCGAGCAAAGGCTCAGCCAAGAGGGGTGGGGTAGGCTTTGTTAACAACTGCCCAAGCGCCTCCGAAGTAGACCTAACAGCTCAAGAGCAATTGCTTCGCGAACTCTACGAACCGAAACGAATTACTGCTTCAAATATTCCAGCACGTCTTGTTAATACTTACTAGTACTAACAATACTGCATCGTATTTTTATATATTTCAGGCACGTCGTAGTTGCGCTGGCATAAGAAGCGCGATTCAAATACCTTTTATGTGTAACTTAAAGAATATTACTCACCGCAGCCATCTTCGTCTGAATGATCAGCGCAGTCGAAAACAGAGTTGCAAATAGCCGATTTTGGTATGCACTGCCCGTTACCGCAAGTGGCTTCATGTGGCTTACAAACACCGAACACTGGCCGCACGGTCACAGCTACAAACAAATAGCTAGAGTCAGTTTAAAATAAATAAACGAAAAATAATCCTCGACTTAAGAGCCTGAGAACTTTTGAGCTATGATTTCGAGACGTTCAATTTTTAAATTGAACTAGACGAGTACGTGAATTCACTTTAAGTTCGGCCCAAGGATCGACTTTCTAATGCTGCTAATGATCGTTGGCCATCACAAGTTTCTGCCTTACTTGTTCTTCCATCGCGATAACATGGTAAGGTATTTTTATGGTAAGTTCGAGCATTTTTCATTCATGGTAAGGCACTTTCCACTTCGGCTACGATGATGTTGGGGGCAGTGTGAAATAATGCGCCTTAGTAGAACATGAGTTCAAAGTATCGAATTCGTATTGAATTATTGAACTCTGTAACGCTGCATTTATCCGCGACTTTATGATATGGAGCGGATTTGTATAAGGGCTACAAATACTAGCACTTACGGCTCGTCTCCACTTCCAAAGTAACTCGAACTTCCGCACCAGGCTGTCTCAGATAAGATGGTGCCTGACATATGTAAACACCACTATCGGATGGCTGTAAAATAATAGTTAATTGTTAGGGCTTTTTTGTTCCTATTGTTGATCGAGCGGTCCTTACGACCCGCTGCTGTAAAGTGGTTACCAGAGCCCGTAAAAATACAAAGTGGATGCAACCAGCCAACTTGAAACATGAGATCGGAGTTCAATATATCCTGCACGCCCCGTCAGCGCGGGAACCTCAAAAAAGCCTTGGACCTCTGGCCCAGAAAGAAAGAGGTGGTGCTAATCTATCGGTGGGAGCTTGCAATAGGTCCGACAGTAATACCTGCATAAGATTCCAATAAGGTTTGATTATGAAATATATTAGAATAAAAAGACACATTTAATACTTTAAACGTAATCCAATTTTGTATAACGATTGAATAATTTCACGGTATATCCTTCTTAATACGTTCAGTGCGTTTACCTACTTGTTGTTTGATTTCATGAAAAACTAGCCGTACTCTGCATTTAAAATTAACATTATTATTTATTTTCATTATTATTAGGGAGTCCAACACTCATGTAAATATTAGCCTATCCATTATGTACATATATTTTCAACATGGATACCAAGTTTCAAGTCAATCGGATGCATGGTTCAGTAGTTATAACGGAACATCCGTAAAAACCACTATAAATTTATATATTAGTATATATTAACAATGTGCTATTTATTATTTTAGTAACGAAAAAGTTTCGGGTAAATTAAATAAAAACTTACGGTAACACCAAACAGTTCCAGTCGTCCTTTTCTTTCCTGGTAGTTTGGCCTCATCGGCCTACCACCTTCTCGGATCCATCTCACGGGTGCACGACGAGGGCCTTCATCACGGCACTGAAGTACTACATCACCACCTAGAGCCCGAATTCATGGATCAAGAAATGAATGGCGAAACGACCCAGAGAACTCCCATTGTGACGCATTAATCAGGCATTATTGGAATGAAACATGACTTGAATCCCAATGACTATAAGCTGTGATAAAGATATGTTTTTGGCAGATATACTTCTGATTGAATTTCATCTGTTTTAAATAGTATCAAATATTATTTAAAAAAATTAAAGGTTTTTTTAAATACTAACTAAACAAAATTAGCTACTTTAGACTAATTTAAACTACTTTTAACTAAATGTATATTAAATAATTCCCATTATTTTTTGTCGTGAATCATGCACAGTGAGATTTGCCTTAATACAAAAATTTGTAGCTTCATCGAAATTATTTATCCGAAGACACAAAAGAAATCGTAAATTATGTTATTTATAATCGATTACTAATATTGTTATTGATGATTTGATAAATTTTATATCATGCCACTTAATTTGTATGTTATAATTTGTAATTCAAAAAACCAAATGATCAATTGCAAGAAAAAAAATCGTAGTAATACAACTTAAAAAAAAATTGCGAAACTTAATTATTAATTAAAGGAATGCATTATGTCAAAAGATATAAATTAATGTTTAATATCAATTCTTATTAATAATAAAATATTTATCAACATGCATTTAATTATTTTTTTGTATTAATTTTAAAAATAATGACCGGCAGTCCGTATTTATCAAACAGATGATAAAAAATTATTAATTCTCAAAAGAATTAAAACATGATAAATAATGTTATGAAAACCCTTTTTATTATTTTTGCCCATAAATAAGTTCATTTAGGCAAAATAACTCACCAAACTTGACTGTTCCACCACCATGAAAGAAATAATGCCGTTGATTAATATTCAAAGTAAAGATCAGTTAAAATAACGTTTACCTGACCGTTTTTCTTATTATGAAACGTGTCTAGTATAACATTTAAATAATAATAGAACATACAATTTTCTAAATAAATATCTAAAGTTGTTTACGTCATTTTCTATGCATTCTGCGGAAGGAGATTCCTGTATAAAATATTTCACAAAATAAATTAAATGATTCAAGCTGTACTTTGATGCAAATTTCTTGCATAACTGTATACGAACGATCTTCGAACCTAATTAAGTAGCCCTTAATTTAGGATATACAATAAAATATGACGTAGCGTGAATATGAAGATTTTTTTTGAAAACATATTAAAATGGTTATATTATACACAAACTAGTTTCATCAACATCAGTTAATGTAGTAAATAGAATTCTGGTTTCCCATTTGGATTTCACAAGGACCGGCTCATTTAAATAAACTTATCATTAAATCAAAACTGATATTGAGGGGAATTAACCATTTTGAATAAAGCTACCAATAGTATTTCCATGTTGGAAAGAGAACTTACAAAAGAGATGGGAAGTTGTATTCGTAACATTTTTGAGTTATTGTATTATTGTTTTACCAGATCATAACGGGTTTGCTCAACATAATAAATAGTAAATTCTAAATGGATAATGTAATTAATTAAAGGTAGGACGCAACACACGCCACAACGATTTAATTAAAATCAATTAGAGACATTGGAGTTATTTTGTAACGAGATTTAGGAATTAAAACCTCCTAAACTAACTCTGAACGTTAAACAAATCTGCACTTATCACTTCAAAAACTCAAAAAACGTCGTGCGACTATATCCTTAATTCATATTGTTGTTTACAGTCCACTTACTGGATTATCCTCCACCGACAAAGGGTTAAGAACAATCAAATAATACAAAACATTGAATGGTTTATGATTAAACTCACCTGTTTATGATCCCTTGTATTTTTAAAACAATTTTGATTTTAATTTAGACAGCATAAAACAAATTGATTCTGCTTTTTTTGAATACTAATTTCTTTGACTTTTATTCAAGAGAAAGTAATAGTATGGATAATTTTTATATATATTTTTGTATACATTAAATAAATATTGAATTGTTTGATGCTTACCGTATCTGACAGATTCCTGGTCTTGCGGATATGTTTTTATATTTAACGGAATAGGACCTGAAAGAAAAGCAGCAGATAAAGCGAATAATCTAAATCGACGAATTCCAAATGCCTGTCGGTGTGTCATTAGTGTGAATAGATTACGATTACGATCAGTATTAACTCCTCGAAATAGATAAACTTCAAATTATTAATGGAGCCGTTATTACTGTACACATGAATTTTTATCATAGTTAATGTAGTGAGTCGGATCAGTCTCCCCGGTCGGGAATCGAAGGGCTTGACGAGTAAATTAACCCACAGACACAGCCCACTGAGTTTCTCGCCGGATCTGCTCAGTGGGTCGCGTCTCCGATCCGGTGGTAGATTCTGCGTAGCACGGCTCTTGCTAAGGTTCGTGTTAGCAACGTCGTCAGGTTTGAGCCCCGTGAGCTCACCTACTAGTTAAGGTTCCGCTGAAATAGCTTCTCAAGGCTATCAGCTTAAATAGAAAAAAAACGAAAAAAAAAACGCGGTATATTTGCTACAATAAAGACGACTGTGTGATCGCCGGTTCGCAATTTTTTTTACCAACTGATCGGTAGCTTATAGACTCCAAAAGCAAAAAAAGCTATTTACTCATGGAAAATTCAACATATTTCTTTCTCTCTGAATTCAAACTTTAACGCTGTGAAAATCGCGATGCACTCCTGATAGTCAAATAAAATTATCCAGAGGCTTGCTTATTATTCTTACCATGAAATTAATTATGTTCTCCAGTTAAGATGGCAGAAGAGACATTATAATGTTTGGCGGCATTTATGCTCGAGATTCTGGTAGTTACACTGTAGTTGATAGGCCATGATAACATAATGTTAATTTTTATAATTTGAAAGATTTAAGTAATTTTCGATTTACCTCTGTCTCCTCTTTGACTACCAGATCCATATTGCCCGTCACCGGTCTCATAAACGCTATTGCCACTGTCAGGTCCAGGACGATAGGGCCGGTTTTCTGGTTGATTTGAATTGCCTTGACCCGAAGCTCCTGGACCAACATCTTGGCTTCCAGGTTGACGTCTGTCGTCTGTTCCACTTACGCCCCGCCCATAGGGATCATATTCACCACCGGATTGGCCGCCATAGGGATCTCTGTTGTCTGGTTGCCTTCCTGATTCGGGGTTGTATGGTATTCCACCTCCAAGACTGATGTCTTGGCTTCCAGATTGACCGTATGGAGGACGTCTATCATCTGGACTACCAGCACCCTGGCCATAAGGATCATATTCACCACCAGACTGGCCACCATAAGGATCTTCTCTGTTATTTGGTTGACTTCCTGATTCGGGATTGTATGGGCTTCCACCTCCTGGACTTACATCTTGACTTCCAGGTTGAGTATACGGTGGACGTCTATCGTCTGGTCCACCAGCACCCTGGCCATAGGGATTATACTCACCGCCAGGTTGGCCGCCAGAGGGATCTTCTCTATTATCCGGTTGGTTTTCTGGTTCAGGATTGTATGGGCTTCCACCTCCAGGACTGATGTCTTGATTTCCAGGTTGACTGTATGGAGGACGTCTATCATCTGGGCTACCAGCACCTTGTCCATAAGGATCATATTCGCCACCAGGTCGGCTGCTATAGGGATCCTGCCTGTCATCGGGTCGGTTGGTAGTTACAGAGCCATATGGTGGATACGGTCGACGCGGATCAGGTCTCTCTGAACTGGGTCCGTATGGTGAATACGTTGTAGGACGTCTTGCGTCGTCGTCGTAAGGCGAATATGTCCCTTGGTTTACCAATCCGTATGGGTTTTCAGGTCTTCTGTCATAATTGCTGGATCCAACATCTCGTCGAGTCGTTGTGTAGTAAGGACTCAAAGTTGTAGAAACTATTGGTGGGTATTCGTTTTCGTATGCAGGAGTTGATGGAAGGCAATCGGCTTCATCCGACCTATCGTAACAGTTGTAGACGTTGTCGCAATAGCTGCTGGACGGTATGCATTGACCGCTTCGGCACTGCCAACTGTTTTCGTCACATGCTGCAAGTAAAAAATAACAATCACGGCTTAGCGTATTATATATAACACTACGTGTGCGTTGTTAGTTATGAATATTGCATTACGTTGACTGTAAAACGTCCTACATACATGAAGTAGGATGCTACATTAATAAATAATTTTATGATTATAATTCAAGTAAAATTCAAAAAAGATATAGCGTAATCTTAAGTCTAATGATTTAATTATCGTTTTACTAAATTAAATATTTTAAATATTCAATTAGGTTATGCTAAATATTATAATTATCGAAAAAACGGGTTCATCATAGAATCATGCAATATTCGACTAACAAAACAGGATTTAAAAAAATCTATCAATATCATATATTAAAAAACAAAGCTATATACATTTGTTGCTTAAACAAACTTACTATTATATTTTTAGGTCGGAATAATAAATAGGTATTTCGTTAAATTGCACTTATCAAATAAATTACTATATAATAATTATGTTTTAGTTATTGTGCTTAAAATATGAAAAAACGAATAAAAATAACTTTTCTGTATTTACTGAGAGTAGGAAACGTGGTCTTTTTTTATAAAGAATACTCGTGAAATCGTCACGTGTGATATAAAGTAATTTTTAGTACATATGAAATATTTAAAAAGAACGTTTTATGGTTTATTTATTTCTATTTACTCTATAATTCAACAATATTTTCGCCATCAAACGCCTAAATAATTGTAAATAATATTTTATAAAGTCATTTTTGATGATAACGTCAACCGTGGGAAAATGATTTGTGATTTAGGCATACATCTTTAGACATAATTGAGGCATACAATTTAGACAATTTGACCCGCTCAACAAATATCAAAATCATTTCTACCACTATCATATTATTCCTACGCAGTCGTTTGGAACGTTTTTCTATTAACGGGATTCCGAGTTTTAGAAACCAAGCCAGTTGAAATCGATTCCCTACCTCACCCATGGTCGCTGACATCTTCGTGGAAGACTTTAAATATAAGGCCTTACAGTTTGTCCGCGAATCAACTAAACATGTTTAAGCTGTAGCGAGCTTAGCTTAGCTTAGTCTGTGTCGAGTCGTCGCTTAATAAATAGGTTTGCAAACTGTCCTTAATTTTTTTATTATTATCTCCCTATATAATACACACGTTCTAAATACTCATATAAGCACAGACTCAACAAAACCTGCCATGTCATTTCATTATAATACTCATTTGTATTAGTATTAAAATAATTGGTTTTTTTTTTTCGTGACAGTCATTGTAATCATGAAATTAATAAATAAGCATGTGTACAAACCTCATAACGTTCTTTTAAACATGCTTACAATTTATGAAACTTAAGAGAGTACTACTATTTATGGAAGTGGGTAGAACTAAGGAGCACACTCTATGAAAGAAAATGTGTTCATCGACTGGACCAATTCGAGTGGCGGCTAGATAACAACTAGTGTAATTTCAAAAACAACTCCAAAAGTAATTAGATTACATTTTTTAACTCAACACACTTCACTCGTCATGCTAACCTTATTTTGGTGCGTTTTTGAGTTGTAATTCCCTTACAGCCAGACACTTTTTCAACTCGTCTTGCATATAAGATCGTTCTCCTTAGTACTATTGAATATTGATGAATACATTAACCGTTTAAATCATCATGCATCGATCGAGAATACAAATGAAAATCATCTACAACATGCAAGCTTCAGTACAAAACTAAAAATGTTCTAAACAAGTCGTTGACGTAGAAGGGACTCCTAAGGATTTAAATTCCAAAACAGGCATTCCAAAATATGTTAGGGTACCATAATAATGGCAGTTTTGTTCGTCGGAGAAGTCGGTACAATCGTAATAATTGTCGCACCGCCTTGCTAGAGGTATACACCGCCCATTGTAGCAGGTGAACTCTGAGTAATCACACGGAACCTTCCGGGCTGGCGACCGCGACGCCCGCATGTACCATGCTGTGTGTTACCATTATTCAGTTGAGATAAACAATTCGAAACTATTCATTACAGTGTTGAAAATTCGATATACTTTCAGATATAGATACAGTTCAGTCGTGAGCCTGTTTTTTCTTTTTTTTCTTAGAACTTCTAGAAAATTAATGCTATTGCACAATATAATCTAAATTAAAGAAACTAGAAGTGCTTTGCTTCGTGAAAAGTGCAACAAATTAAGTGCTTTGAAGAGCCGTGAATGACGTACATACATGTAGTGCTAAGTGGTGTCGGTCAAATCTAGGTGTTATCAGTGTAAAAAGTAAACGAGTTATGTTTCATCTTAAAATTGTTAGAATAACACGGGTGTAAATTTTCGTGCAACTCATACCTTCAAAAATCGTAAATCGATTCAGGTACGTACGTAAAATCATACCCGTGTGCTGTGTTTTGTAAAAATCTCATTACAAATGTTTCTGTACTTTATTGTAATTTATACGTGTAATTAAGTGAATATCACACATAGATATTAACAAGTTAGGGATAAATACAAAACCACGATTTTTAATTGAGCGCTCCTCAGTTAATTAAGGCAATAACACAATTTTAAATTAAACAACGTTCATGTACACATTCAAGAATATATTGAATTTTGTATATCCGTAGTAGATCATATGAGATTTAGCTGAGGAAAAGCATTCGTATCTTCTTTCTTTGCACGTTTTATAAATTTCTCTATATTATTATATTTTGGAGAACTGTAAGGGGCATTTTCATACTAACTATATATATTTTTTTTGTTTTTAAAAGAAATAGAATTCTCAACAATAGTGAAATCAGGCTTTTTCTGTCTTATTTAAGTCTCACAAGAGCAGGGAATAGTTGAATTTATTAGTGTTATGGCGTATTATAAGCCAGTACGGGTAATTACCAATATCTTGTCTTTTTCGACGTCAATCAGTCATGCCTTTTTAGGTGAAGGGATAATAGTCTTACTATCAAAACTGACAACGAACCAAAACTAAGTAAACCGAAAGTACTAAAACTTCAAATAACAACACGAAAATTTTACAACGAATAAATCACAATAAATTTATTAAGCATAATACATATTATGTCGTAGGCGTTGTTAGTATTCTGAGTGTACGTGTTTTGAAAGGAATTTGTAATAAATTTAGTCTTTACGATCCATAGTTGTGTAGCACTGAAAAATTCTTCATTTTTCATTAGCTTAAGACTATCAATGCAACGGTAAGCACCCATGTACGTTTACGTACATATTATTGTTGTTAATATAATATAATAATAAATAAATTAACATCGTGAATACTTACTTGGAGTCGAAACTATAGTACTGTTGCAGTCTGCCTCGTCTTCGCCGTTAGGACATTCGAAGTGGCCGTTACAAACCCAATTTCTGCTTATACACTCGTCAGTTTCACACCTATGGACAAAAAAGAAAAAAAAATCGTTTCACTCATCCATCACGATAGTAATTGGTCGCAAGCCGGGAATTCGCTTTAATATGATTTCGCAGTGTGCAATAAACATTTAAGGTTCGTTCGTACGCCCGTGTTCATAGTTACCTGTAATCGTCTGGACCATCGCACTGTGCACAATGCAACTCGTCCGAACCGTCTGAACAGTCCGTGATAGAGTCACAGATATTCGCATCCGGAAGACATTTCCCGTCGCACTGGTGGCTGCATTCTAGATTTTAAAAAACGATTCACATAAATATCTATATTTAAATATATATACATATGCGTTTTGATTAACATTGTTTAATTTAGGCGGTAGTAAGTTTTATATGAATTTCGCTACAGCTATGAATCGCTAATGGCAAAATGTAGTAAATAAGCAAGAGCGCGTATCGATACTGAACCGAATTTCGTTATGAAGTTAGTAGTACTTATTCTATTGTAAAATCTATGTAACTTAGGGTATAACTAAAAACTACTGAAACTAAATCATAAAATTAATCATTCAATCTGGCCGTATTCGTCAGAAAATGCACATCACATACCTCTTAAAAACTTCAGTTCAATACTGCATTTCATACAAAACCATTCATAGTCATCATTCGAAATATCAATCAATATTACAGTGTATCTTTAGTGTGTAGGTATTTTTGCGTTATTATTTTCTAAGCTTGTCTATGAAATATGGGTATTTCTTTTTAATTAGGTACGACTTATTATCAACGAAAATATATAAATACATATATACGAATAAAAATATGTTATAAATAAACAGAGAAACTACACAAATGCTAACAAAACATTGTAACAAACTGTAAACATTTTATTTTTAAATGCAACGTATTTTAAGATATTAAAATATTATGTTCGTGTGTTTGATATTCTTAAAGGAAAAAAAAACTACATGTAACAAAATAATTAATAAGGTGATCATAGTAAAGGAGAGTCCTAGTTCAAGTTTCGCGATCGGATGAAAATACACACAAACAAATATTACAGCATCAGTCAGTGCTTACTGTTTAACAGTTTAGCTTTTATTAGATTTACCTTCGTCTGGACAGTTGTCCTCGTCTTCGTTCCCATCGCACTCGGGGAAGCCATTGCATCTTATAGCACACGGCACCGATGATGTTGGACTACAAGCGAACTTCTCTGGTGGACAACTCAACGTACCTGAAATATCCAATCGAACAATTAAAATTTCGAACGATTCACTTATTTATGTATCCATTCGTAATTAGATAGGCATCGCTGAAAACACAGATGCTAATACTGTGATTAATCAAAAGAATAACATTAAGAAATCTCTGTCGAAACATTAAATATGAAGCTTTTTCAATTCAAAATATTTTAAATTAAATATTAATCATAAAATGTAAAAAAAAAATATTTATCAAAAAAACTCTATCGCTTATAATGAAATTACATCTTACTGTATTCATGTGAAAAATATTGCAAGTAAAGACTGACAATCAATAAACATATTTTAATATAAAAATCATTGTTTTTTTATGTTTTAATAAAGGTAATAACTATTGAAGAACTATTACAAACATCGAATACAAACTGAAATTTCCGAAAGACGAAAAATATGACTTTCATAAAATTAAAAAGCAAACAAGCGACATACAAAAGAGACAGGGAGATACTAAAGAAAACAACTATTTCCGTATTTATGATTAACTCAAAAACCGTACAAACTTGTGTCAAAATAATTAGCATGTAAAAAATCTGAGACGTACCTAACTGTATAATCATTTACAGTATTCAAAATTGGAATGTAATGTAATTAGAATACACTGAATTTCATATTTTATCCTCTTTTTAATTATTTATTAGAGCCATACATACACCTATTGGGTTAAATCGGCTTTTATGTATTTTAAAAACACATTTTTTTATACAGACAAGTTTGAAAGTCGTCTAGAATTGTTTTTGTTTTGAGTTAAGGGGCGAGTTGGCCGTGTAATGTGGACATATTTTTCCACAAAGCGATCATGATTTCCAATTTTAAAGTTGAGCTCTGTTTTATTAAAATAGAGGGCTGTATAGTAATAAAAACTGAGATTTCGGCCTCATATCTTAGCCGATTAAAATTTGTAAACATCTGAATATCTTGCTGGTACTTCGATTCGAAGTCACCAAATTCAAGATCAGTCAAACATGATTTTGATAAAACCCACGCAATTCCCCAACACATTTTAATTGCCGTACACAACAAGATATACTATACTTATATATAACAAATGACAAATAAGTGTAGGTAGTGTTATTACAACAGAAGTCATTGAAAGATTTATCAAACTTTAGTCTTAAATGAAAACAATACTCAAAAAGAGTGAAGATTAAATTAAAACAATCACTACGAAGGCAATATTAGCGCTAAATCATGAAATAATAAATCAAAAGCGAAAAGTCATTCACGTATTTCTAACAGATCCAAATTCAAGCAACGCGCGTACTCGCGCGATTACTTACCGCAGTTGAACTCGTCCTCGCCTTTTGGTAAACAATCGTTACGACCATTACACCGCAAGGCTATATTAATACAAGAACCGTCATGACATTGAAACTGGCCCCTTTTACATGGACAATTCGTTTCGTCTGAAGCGTCATTGCATTCCTTGGTGCCATTGCACCAACTTTCAGCGGGCACGCAATCTCCACTCGAGCATTTAAACTGATAAGCCATGCATATTGTGCCTGCCATAAATGTAATGCACCATAACCATAAAGGCAACACTAGTAAGGGTAGTCTACTACATCGAGATAATCATAGGGCGATGCTTGAAACGATTCATAAATATTAAATTCAATAGAAACTTTAGTTTTTAGCTTCTGCCCTTGCTAGTGTTCCGCGCTAGGGAATATTTCATTAATCGGTGAACATTAAAATAAACTGTTTGGTTTACATGCACCATGCCGCATACAGTTTCGTAAAACAGTAAAATTTTAATGTTTCCCGTCTAATTAAATTGTATAAAAAAAAAAAAATCTGTGGTGTCAGAGAAAAATCAATACAAGCAAATTACTAGTCATCATGACAGAACAGATGCTACCTTTGCAGGTGATGACTACAAAAGACGGTAACCAGTTATGGTTTATTGCACATAAGGTTTCGTATTATATTATGTTAGTTAAAATATATTTTGTGCTCGAAAATTATGCCAAAGGTTTATTATGCACAAAATATTCACAACGTAATAGCAATCAATACTTTGCCATTATACTGATAATCGTAATGTGTTTACAAAATTATAATATAATCGCTGTTCTCTCAATTTCGATAATTGAAGGCCAAAAAAAAATTCACTTTAAATTAAAATTTGGAAAAAGATCAAACCGTAAACACAATGCCGTTCGTCTGACCCATCCTGACAATCATGCGTCCTGTCACAATGTTTTGACGCAGGTATGCAGTGCCCATTGTCGCATTTGAAGTCGTCTTTACTACATGCTGACCGGCAAAAAGAGAAACATCTTGCATTACACTAATAAAACAATTTAGCATATCATATGAAACCGTAGGAAACCAAAATATTTTAATGATAAATATTATGGAAGAGTTAGCGAGAACTGCTACCGCCAAAATTTCTACTGAAATCGAAGACGAAGAAAAGAAACCAGAAACCAATATGACTGGAATAGAGAAGTAATAATGACTGTAAAAGAAACGATCGAAAATAAATAAAGAAACGAAACGACGTGAGAATGAGAGATAAAAATGATGACTGAATGCTCCCAAAGCGAACTTACGGCAATTCTGTTCATCGGAATAGTCTCCCTCTGGACAATCATAATGACGATTGCATTTCATTGACACAGGAATCAATTTTCCGTTTCGACATTTAAAGAATCCACTTTCTGCAAACACATGTACATGCTCTTTACATACTGAATGAAATAAGTTATTTTTCATTAATTTCTCAATGTACAAATGGAATTTGCTGCTTCTAAATACGATACACCAAAGCCAGTTTCTAAACAATCTGGCGTTTTAACTTGACTAAATAATAGCATGCTAATGTGTGTGTGTGTGTGTGTGTGTGTATTGTGTGTTGTGTGTTGTGTGTGGGTGTGGGTGTGGGTGTGTGTGTGTGTGGGTGTGGGTGTTGTGTGTGTGTATGTGTGTGTGTGTGTGTGTGTATGTGTGTGTGTGTGTGTGTCTGTGTGTGTGTGTGTGTGTGTGTGTGTGTGTGTGTGTGTGTGTGGTGTGTGTGTGCACCGAAGAATGTAATGGAATAACACAATATAATTAATGAAAACCTAATTAATTCAGATGACCTAAGCAAAAGATTAAAGTGCAATGTAAAACGGTGTTTAAATCGAAAACAACATTAAATTAGTAACCATCGTAAGCTTTACGTGATAATCGAGTGTGAAATTTCATAATTTAATCAGTGTTCAATTCAACTGTAATTTGATTGATTAATAAAAGTAGAAACCACGTGCATTCCTTACCAAAGCAATTCCTCTCGTCAGACCTATCTGAAGGGCAGTCGACTTTACCGTCACAACGCTTACTGCGCTTAATGCAGTTCCCGTGATCACACTGCCATTTGTCTAAGCCGCATGCTTTAAGGATTAAAAGCGCTTATATCATAATACAATCAAATATTGTTAGTGGGCTCATCTATAAAGCGTGTACTGAAGTTTTGGTACTCATTAAAATCCGATCCAGATTTAGTGTTTTGTATTCGATTCGTTTTAATTATGTCCATAAAAACTCAATGTCAAAACCAAAACCGCAGTGTATAATGAACAACAATTATACGTACGACATCCGATCTCGTCGCTGCCGTCTTTCGGGCAGTCCCTGAAGCCGTCGCAGCGAAGCAGAATTGATATACAAGAGCCGTCACCGCAACGAAACTTTCCCCTGTTGCGACACACGTGGTGCCCGAGCCAATCGAATTTAAAGGATACTTACAGTTTCAATATTCCCAATACGGAGCGTGCATCAAATAAACTGACGTTAGATTACAACAAGGCAAACTTACAAAAACCGTACCTAACATACGATACTTTTTTCGATGTTTCAAAATTTCCTGCTTCGAGAAATAAGTGTTTATTGTTTAAAAAAAAAAACTCAATTATCTTTTTACCGTTGCAGTTCTCCTCGTCTGAGCGGTCGCTGCAGTGTTCGTATCCATCACAGCGTTTTCTCAATTCAATACATGATCCAGATCTACACCTGAATTGGTCCTCTCTGCATTCTACAATAAAAAACGCAGCTTGATAAAATATTCATTGAATACACTATATGTGTGTATGTTCTTCACATACTGTAGTGTAAAATACTCAGTATAATATAAGATTCGACCTATTGCTAACATTATACGAACAGAAAACGGGCAATATTTATGCATTATCCTGTACTCTAACGTAGTATTTAACACAAACAAAAAATTTAACCCACAGAGACAGTCCACTGAGTTTCTCGCCGGATCTTCTCAGTGCGTCACGTTACCGATCCGGTGGTAGATTCTGCGAAGCACTGCTCATGTTAGGGTCAGTGTTAGCAACTTCGTCAGGTTTGAGTCCCTTGAGCTCACCTACTCTTTCGGTAACGCTGATATAGCCTCTCAAGGCTTTCATAATAGGCAGGAAAGAAAAAAAAAATAAACCGAAAATTATTTTCCTTTGCAAAGGTAAGAATCAATTTATACCTGGGTATGAATGTTCACGGTAACATCTCGAGGGTGCGTCCTAAAAATACTTAATTAAGGGACTGTCTTGAAAAGGATATGTGAGAGAAAGGGGGGAGGGCAGAGATGACGTATGATAGGTCTGAATAGGGAAAGATGACATGCTATGCCGATCTCATTCTCAAGTGGTGGTAGAAACTCTTCTTGTGAGTCTGCTCGGGTAGGTACCACTACCCTGCCTATTTCTTCGGTGAAGCAGTAATGCGTTTCAGTTTGAAGGGTTCGGCAGCCATTGTATCTATACTGAGACCTTAGAACTCATATTTCAAGGTGGGTGACGGCATTTACGTTGTACCTAGATGTCTATGAGTTCCGGTAACCACTTAGCACCAGGTGGGACGTGAGGTCCTCCATCCATTTATGCAATAAAAAAATAAAAAAGATTCCATATGGTATTAAAATAATTAATAAGTAGGTAATTAAAATAAGACCAACAAAATGAAAAGGTCAATGAACGCAGAATTCGATGCAATAAAGAATGTATGGAATATTGAAAAAGGGAATGTGGGTATCATCTTAATTTCATCGGAAAAAGGAATTTAAATATAAAGATTTATAATTTTAGAAAGCATTTTATTTCAAGAGCGCGTAATGAAAATAACGCGGCGGGTGGATAGTGGATACATTGCCGCAGTTAAAAAAAATTCATTCCGCACGTAACTAGAATAATCCCTGAGGCTACTAGCGAATGGGTATGAAAACAAAAATACAAAACGATATTTTTTTCTTACATTACATGCTATGGTTGTTTTTATTGGTAAAAGAAAACGCTTCTTTTGTAATCACCAGTCTTAGTTTTCGAGAACAACCCTCTCACATCTAGTAAATAGCGTATATAATTTGTGCATGCTATAAAGATACATTCGTAACGTACGGTCCAATTCTTAGTACATAATAATTATATTTTGCGATGATTTACATACTTACCACAATTAACTTCGTCTTCGCCTTGAGAACAGTCCACAGCGCCATCACAACGTCTGAAACCCTCGATACAGGCTCCGTTGTTGCAAGTAAAGTCGTCGATACCACATGATTCTGTTAACAAAAGACAAATTTAACAATAATGTCAAAATTTAAAATTCGAATTTTATAGGTTTGTTTCGTGTTTAACGCCATCTATTGAAATATTTGTGAACTACGACGACTGTCAGATGCGTTTCATTAAATTTCAACAATCAGATTAATAATTTTTTTTAACAGACACTAAACTTAAAAGCCTTCGTCGCCTTAGAATCAAACTGCAAAAGTAGACAATATTTATACTAAAATGAAAAGCAATTTTATTTGAAGTTTCGAACAATTAGAAGCAAAGCGTCGCAACTCGTTTTCCGATTTAAACCAAGAGAGGGCACTCCTTTTTTTAAATTTCGTACGTCGTTTCTCGAACATTCATATTTTAAGATTCTATGATAACGAAACTCTTTTATGCCGAATTGTTATTAAAAAAAAATATTTGTTAATTCTCATTTTGAGAAACTGTCAAATAAATATTAACCAATTAATCTTCGCAATAACTTATATTCAGAGCGTAATAAGTTCAATCTTTTCGCTCTACTTTTCTAAAGTAAACCACAAATGAAATTTGAATAAATAAAATAAAACAAACAATAAAAAGTAAAGGCAAATCAGGACATTCATGAGATCGTTACCCGAAACTGAACACGTGTCGCGCCGATTTAAACATAAACCGACAATAAAGAAATAACACCAAAATCTCTCCGCGCTCTATGAAAAAAAAAAGCCAAAAAAATAAACATTTTCACAACACCTAGGCGTTTTTAATATTCCGGTACTGCCGCCTAAAACGTGATGTACTTATCCGTGTAATGTTAAATAGCTGCGTGTAAAGTTTACACTTCGGGTCCCGCTAAACTTCCCCGGCTTATATATCGGCAAAACGTGAATATTTTTGGAACTCTCTCACGGTTGAGATTTAAAGAATTACATTTTTGAGATTTTTATTTCCGTAAGTATTGCTTTTTTTTCTTTCGTTGACGACTGTACGAGCTTATAGCCCGTCTGTTGAATTAATCTTTGAAACCTGTAGAACCGTCACGTCATATTGTTTAGTAGATGCTACCTTCAATTACAAAAACATGGGTTAATATTAAAAAAGAGCATTTATAGCAAACTTGGGGTTCACACAAAATGATATAGATAATGAAAAATAGTCCCTAGATATTCTGTTGTATACGATAAGTTCAATCGTGCTAATACTATTTAAACTAGTGAATCCTAGACATTACTTGCTGTAATAGATATCATATTAATGATACATCGCTAAATACTGTTGGTTCACCATAAAGCATCTAGATACTCTTTGCATGAATAGATTTTATAAGGATTCGTGTATTATTTTCTCTTTTTTTGGAATCTTGACTTCTACAATAAAAACTCTAAGCAATTATTTAATGAAGTCATATCCGGAAAATGGTCGAAGACATTTAGGTATATAGCGTTAACAAAATAGTTTGAAACATCGATGTCGATCTTAACAATAAACCTTACACTCGCTCTGTTGTCATATCGTCGTTGCTTTTAGCACATAGCATACTTTGAGTTACAAACAATATAAAGCAAACCGACAGTTAGGATTTTTTTTTAAATTGACGCGTAATAAAGTGAAGTATTGAGAGATATGCACATGGAAGTTATTGCTGAGTATATGTAGGTATTCAAAATAACTTTCATAATAATATGAAAACATCATTTTGGCCCAAAATGTCACATAAGAGATTTTAAATTTGCAACGACGATATGTCATAATAATGTATTATTATATCTTTTATAATTTATAATTTTGAAGACTGTGGCCTAAAGGATAATACGCACTGTGTACTCTTATCCAGAGACTCTGTCTGTGTCCAAGTCCCGCAGAAACTTACTATTTTTTCTAATGAAATATAAAATATACTTAATTGCTTCCACGATAAAGGTCTAGTGTTGTGTAATAAAATTCCAAACTGCGATAGTTAATTTTACTTATAACATTATAACATTATACACAGGCGGCAGGACGTAATCCATAGTTAAAATTACTCTGCCTATATCTGCCGCAAAGTAGTCATGCGTTTTTTAATCTGTATAATTGTTGAAACATAGACTCATTTTTTCGGGCGTCAATATTCACATTCAGGTATTTATGGACTCATCCACTTAATACAAAAAAAAAACAGATATTACCAATATGCCAGGAAAACTACCCGAAGGTGAATAATTTTAGATAGGTACTATAGGATTTTCATAGAATCCACGAATACTTCAGTCACAGTAAATTCGTTACCTACGTTACCTACGTAACTCGTAGTCGAGGACATGAGATAATATTTGTATTTTACGATTGTGATGTAAAGGGGCAACAATTTAGGTCGTAGGACCGCAAGGCTAGGCTTGAATTTGTATAAGCCTTCAGTTTTGATATGGTGGTACTATTTAGTACTTACAGAGAACATTTGTTGAGACAGACACTAAGAAATATATACATCAAATATTGTCGACTTAAACATTATGATGAAGTTGACGAAGCTCTTTTCGTTCCCATTTTATAGTGTTCGACCTCAAAACGGCGGGAACGTGTATTTTTGGTCCTGAAGTTTCGCTCTCCGCCAGTACTTTCCCGCAAATTAGGTTTTGTCGGCGTTCATGAAGGTAATAATATTTCATTAAAAGCTTTCCACCGCTCCGTTGTTTCAGGGACGCGACGACTTTCGGTAAGTAGCTTGATCGTCCATATTTGTAAACATGTTACAAACGATAAGTTCAGTAAAATTTTCCTCCGCTTTGTATTGAATCGTTAGATCCGTGACATTGGGTGTATCGAATCCAAATTAAACAGCCTTTTCCTTCCTCGACTCTAGTATCATTCATCTTTGAGAGAGAAATCGGAAAGGGTACTTGCTATGGCTTATGCCGATTTCTTGCTATGACTACTCTGTTTGGCGGAGAGAGGCTTGACAAGAAGTAATTCCCTCCCTTTTTTATACCTTTTGATATTTGATCAGTCTTTAAAACTATTAATGAGTGAGTTTCCTGAAGTTCAGGGTTGGCGAGAACGAGCCACTGCTTCGTCTTCCTTTAGTAGGTTTGCACATCGGCTCTCTTGAGTCTTCTAATCAGATTTGGCTGCAAGAGTATACTGGACAACGGGTTTTGGTGGTCCTTATAGTTGGTTGAGCATAACTTTGTCCAATATGGGTGTCCTTTGATATCATGTTCTTTTTGACTCTTTTTATGAGCTCACAATAAATTTTACATCTTTCTTTTTTCTTTCTATTTCTTTCTTACACAGTGACGAATTTAATTGCAGCAGCGTTCAGATGCGTGATATTCTATGGGAACTTTGACAGTGCGTTTTCTGATCTCTGATATTTGTCAGGATTATTCACAGTGTATTTATTAAGAAGATATTACGATTTTGCACTAGTGGATATTCTAAGCGGTCACAAAAAATAAACATTTGGGATCATTCAGCTACCGCCAGGTAAGATTATGAAATATCTAAGAGTTATATATGTATTTTGTAAATAAATCGAAGGTCCGTTGTTAGGCACGTCGCGTTGTCCTAACAAATACTACAAAGCTGCCGTCAAGGTCATACAAGCGTTTGTAAAAACACGAAAGCTTAGCAAGAATATAATGTCAATTTTTGATATGGCTAGTTATTGAAAGTTTTATTTATGTCGTATCTAGGTTTGTCACACGTGTAAACATTTGAAAAGACTTTCCTTTGTAGGTTTATCCCTAAATCAAAATTACTTTAAGTGAAGTTTATAAGTACACACACAAAAGAGCCACTATTTATTTCTTATAATCGTGGATCTTACAGCAATTTCATATTTGTGAAATAAGAGCTAGATTCAGCTATGAAAGTGTTTCTATTACTCGCAAAGTTTCAAAAATATATTATTAAATTTAATGAAAATTCTATAGAAAAGAAAAATTTACGGAATCAGAAATGTTAATGCGAAATATTATGATGATACAACAATTATAAGCTAGTGAAAAGAAATTCAATATTTCACTACGTTCTAAAATATACAAGTCGATAGAACAAATGTATAAGGATCATGAATCAAAAACCTTAAATTCATTATTCTACCAATACGATTTTATGTCAGTTCTAATATTCTGTGGTTTGTGGCGTATTTTACACAGAGTATAAACAAATCGCTTTTAAAGTCGAAGCGGACATAAAATACAACCATAAGATGAACACGGTAAATAATATTCATATGATTATCGCTTTAATAAGCTTTTTTTTTAAATCGTTGTCGCATTTCGACCCCACAAAATCGGGCTTATCGTTCTCGGGTTTCCAATAGAAGTTATTAGTAAATTCGTGCATCACAGTGATCAACTTAATAAGTACCAGACAAAGTGGAATAGGTAAATAAATTAAGAAGGCTGCCCCTGGTACAGGGTTGCCCTTATTACGGAATTACTTTTTGCCAATATACTTATTACTTAGAAATATTTAAGAGGCTAGTATGCAGATAGAAGTTGGTAGGGGTGTGACTGCGCGGGTTTTTACAACAATTCCGTTTCGTTTTACGGAGAAGCAATCCTGTTTTGTGGATTGGATTTGCGTTATTTTAATGTGTCTCCGATCTTGTCTCAAGGTGCGTTTAATACTCTACAAAACCCAATGATTGATACTTAGGCCTATAATCCTTGCTTTATATTTATACAGGTGTCTGTTTTATATTCTGCAATCGTTTAACGTTTGTAACGTCACGTTACACACGTTCAAGCCGTTTTGATTTATGCCGCGGTTTACATATTTCCTGCAACATTACCTACTGTGGAACAATTTTTGACAATGATACAAGGGATTTACAAAGAGATTCGGTATTTTTATTTATTGAATAATTTAGTTAGAATTTCAGCCGCTTAGAAAGATATGCTAATATTTATATTTACTAAAGACTTCCTGACGTGTCTTCAGTAACAGTTCTGCTACGATATAATCCTGTGGCAAATTATGGTAAAACAATCCCAGGATAGCCGTTGTCGGAACGCTAAGATTTCAACTAAACCAACACACAAAACCCATTGAGTTTCGCGCCGAATGTTCTCACTATGCTGCGATTCAATTCCAGTGGTAGATTCAGCGATGCTCTTGCCCAGGGAGATGTTAAGAAACTATTTCAAGCTAAGCCCGTGAGCTTGCCTACCAGTCAAGGTGAAGCCGGTACAGCGAAAAGGGTACAAGAGAATCGGTGTTTACTGAGACCACATGTATGTAGATTAGACCGCTCTTCCTATTTCTCGGGAGAACTTAAAAAAGTGGTCTCAGTTCGGGAAGTGATACGAAATTATTAGGTACCGGTAGCCATTTAACACTACACAAGCCTGTAAGCCATTGTAAAATAGTTATTTGAACTCATAGAAATCACAAATTTCCCTTCAATTTGCAACGTTTTTTTTTTTTTGTGCCTTTTTTATGTGAACCTATAAGTCTGTTAGTGTTTTTTTTATTACCTTATTTTACCGTACGATTTTACCGCCCACTTGATATAAATCTGATAATGGAGTCCATAGACACTATACAATGCCTCCTTTAAGATACGAGAACAAAGAGTAAAAGGTGTAAATAGAGCAGCTAAAGTAATACATCATCAAAACGAAATTATATACCTATATACATACTTATATAGATTACTAAATCAAAAATTATATATATATATATCAAATCATTGAATTAAAATCACCTTATCAAGGAAAATCCGTATTTTAAGAGAATTTGTTAAATTGTATCCGTAATGCATTTGTGTTCCGATTTTACGCAGCAAATCATTAAGATAGATTCGAAAAATATTCGCGGTATTCTGAGCGCGACATCTCGAATATGACGACAGCTAATGGCCACATTATTATGTAAATGTAAGTGCATTTTATACGGTCTAATTTTGGTTAAACGACACTGCTTCAAGACATTAACCATGATAAAATTAGCATGATAATATTCGAATGACAAAGCTTTTTTTTATCAAACATATTAACTATAACTAAACAATACATTTTTAGAATGAAGTACTGATTATTACTTTTTTTCAGACTTGTTTATTACATCTCAACTGTCCGTATTACACGGGCAGTAGTCTAGGGACACTACAGATTACTTTACCTGCCTACTGTTCCGAATTCTCAATTGCATTACTTTCAGACTGTTTTTTTTTTATTGCCCTTGTAGGCAGACGAGCATACGGCCCATCTGATGGTGAGTGGTTCCCGTCGCCCATGGACTTCAGCAATGCCAGGGGCAGAGCCAAGCCGCTGCCTACCGCTACCGCTTTCTTGAGGTTTCAATAGCAAATATTTATTAACAATTGTCATGTTCTAATAAATTCGACGAACGAAACAGTGATGCCATCGCTGATATTTTTCTTGGTATTGATACATGAAGCGGATAATGATCCATCATGACCGAAAGATATATACAAATATACGTACAAAATAGATGTGTGGTGTCGTGGGACACCGGATAGGAACGAAGTTCCTTAATATAAAAATATTGAATTTAAGTTTTATTCGAGGTATAAAGAAAATAAAACTGGAGGTTTCGCAACAACCCACGGTCATTCGGTAACGTGCGAACTTATTGTGGTACACTTCATTCACGATCGTTTGCATAAGAGTTAGTGTATTGCGCAAACGAACGCTCTGAGATCGTGGTCAATGAATGATAAAAAAATATATTATTTTTTGTACGTTATTACAAAGTTAAGTCGTGCACTGTGTGCATTACTAATAAAAATCTTACGTTACGGATGTTTTTTCTCGGTTAGGGTACCCCTCCGCATCATCCCATAAGGAACTTCGTTCCAAAAAATCGAGTCAAATAGTCATAACGTTGGTTCTATTAGGACAGATATCGAAACGCTAAATGTAACTAATTAATATTATTAAGATATTTTATACAAAATACCTCGTTTATGTTTCCGAGCCCTATGAAAAAGCAGATCATGCTTTTTATAGTACACAATAAAATGCAGACCATAAGCATACAGCTTCAAAATAACTTAAAGAGATGTGGGCCTAGTGGAAGAGAACAATGCGGAATGTATCTACAAAGATATTAGGCCGAAATCACAACATGTCCCTAAGTAATTAATATTTAAAAAAGGATTACGTGGGTTGTATTTTGCATATTTCATAACGCACTATTGTTGATGCCGGTCCGGTAATGATTTACAAATATGTAACAGGCTTATTGAGTGAGACCCAAGCGAGATGTCTTTGCATGTTTAAATCAAAACGCGTCTGACTTTGCACCACAGCTTAATTTTATTTACGTCTCTCAAGTCTATGTCTGCTTTTAAAAAACGCTCCGCTAATCGAATAAGTAAAGCAACAAAAAAATACGATACCTGAAATGCTGTTGGCTAAATTTTGTTGATGAAAATATTCAATGGTTGTGTGTAATTGAGTCTAGAACAGACTTCAACTCTCTCAGAGGTTTATTCTAAGCTGACACAACTTATAATTTTTATCAATACATTATACGCACATTGTAAGACAAATAAAGTAGGTTTTTTTAACATACATCGATAATTTTAAATCGGCTTTTATACGTCCATTATTAAGAGATAAATTGACTACTAACATTTTCTGATATTAAATACGTACTTCATTGTTTGTTATATTTTACAATTTGATATTTCTGTTTCAACTTCACTGCAGCGAATTTAGGAACGCGGTCATTAACCTGTAACGATGTTTAGAGTCTCTGAGGTTTTTTTTTTCGTTTTGTTGGACACAATCGTGGAATTGTAAACGTTCTGGCTGCATGACTTTTAATCTTTAAGCAAGCTATTCGTTGATAAAATAGAAGTTTAAAAATGAACAACAATTTTGGGAGTTCAATTAGAGATGAGACAGGGAAGTTGTTGGGACCACCGCTGTCGTCTTTTGTTCAATAGCGCAGTAGATTCAATGTATGGTTATTCTTTCGGCCGGCTGTATGAAATTGTTATAGGAGTAAAACTGAAGTGGGATAAAAATCTCCCTGATAGGTGATATAGATCCCCATCAGTGAAATTATGGACTCTTGGTAAATATATATTTAGAACCAACCAAGTTCTCCTTGTGGGTCATGGCTATGATTATTGCTATAGGCCACAAAAATATTAGTATGTTTGTAATAAAAGCACACAAGCGTTGAATGAAAACAGAATTGGACCGATTTGTGTGCGTGTATTTTTGTTGTTTTTATAGTCTCCTTCTAGACTATAATTGTTTAGTATAAAAAATCACTGCGCAAATGACACCTCCCTATCATCTACATAAGGAAGGCGTCCTTTCCTTTATTCCAAATTAGTTAATCGACTAGATGTAATAAAATAATATGTGATATAAGCTTCAACATCAAATGAATAGAATTCTTAGTTTCAGTGGTTACGGTCGAGTTTCGATCGTCGGGTGACCACTAGTCATAATTATATAGCAACAAGAACACAATCAAATCACCGTCGAAAAAACTATATATAATGAACTAAAGAGTGATTTATTTCGTAAAAGTATATTAATCGTTTAATTACAAAAGAATCGGGTTGAGCGTTTATAAGTGTTCTTGAGTCTCGGTCACGAGCAATTGATCTTTTGGCCACGGCCTATTCAATATTCATGAGGCCTTTGTGGGGCACCCCTGTTTGATACTTGGAAGGTTTTTTTTGAAAAGTCATATTTACAACGCACTTATATTAATTTTGAACATTAAAGCGAAGATTAGCAAATATAAATTTTTTGAAAATTTTGCGTTACGTTCGACGTTACTAATATCACTTAAATAAAAAAAAAACGGAAAATATTGTCTATTTTAATGAATGTAGCATTAAATAAAAATTACTATTTAATTACATCAAATTATATTAAAAAAACCCTTTATGGGTTCGCGTGTAATTTACGAGATTCGATTATTCATTTTGTTGCATAAATAATTTATAATCAACTGAAATAAACCGAAATGTAAATATAATTTAGTAAATCTATAAATATAATTATAACATATCATTTATTATAATATTTATTATATTATAATATACAAAATATAATTTAGTAAGTCTAATCACGAGCAGATGTTGTAACAAATTTAAAACAATAAATCTATTTGCGTTTTGAAATACATCAAGTGATCGGTGATCGATGTCTCAATGATCTATTCCTGAACGTTGACCTGTTTGCAATTAGAATTTGGTCCAACTCTCGTTGAAGTTTGTGTTACGCTGTCAAAGAAACTCACCATGCGCTCGACAGCTAACATCAGCTAACAACAATCTTGGTAACAAATCGTCCCTTTATAGGTGCAATAACTTCAAACATTAAAAATCACAGATACCGTCAGATTTTTTTAAAAACAATTCATCTGTAGTCCTTTTTCTCCAAAAACAATTTCATTGCTGGTAGATATCGCATTTTTCCTCATTGATCATAATTCGATTAAAAGTAGGAAATTAATTAAAATGACAGCATTACAAAGGAATGTCAATTGTAACTAAGATCGCATTCCCGTGTGACCACGAATGTATATGGCGATTTTTTAATAAAAACAATACGAACATACCATGCCATATGTCAGACATGTGAACGATAATCTATAATAAATCAAAATGCTTCGGCAAGCCGTGTGTCTTTCAGGACAGAGTTGAATCGTAAAGAGGTTACAATGTTTTTTTATATATCTAAAAAGAAACCCTTATGTATTAAATTTCTGGGTAGCTGTATCTTTTTAATGCTTTTAGAACAAATATGTTTATATAAATATCCACAATATACACTTCTTCTTCTTCTCAGTCGTATGCACTCTTGGCAGAGTGGTCGTGGTCATCACTTCGGTTGGTGGTGCGCTTCACCAGACGTCGCCATTCCTCGCGTACCGCGGCCCTTCTTGTGCACTCGTTAACGGGACCGTTTAGAGCTGCCTTTATTTGGTCGGTCCATCGTAACGGTGATCTGCCGCGCGGTCTTGTACCCTCTATCATGCCCTGCACCACAAGGCGCTCAACTGAGTCGTCACCTCGCCGCGACACATGCCCGAAGAAAGTGAGAATGCGACCCTGAACGATGGAGGATAGTCGCTGCTTGATGCCGAGTTCCTGTAGAATTGACTGATTCGTTCTGAACTCTGTCCACGATATTTGCAGCATTCTTCTCCAGCACCACATTTCGAGAGCATCTATCCTCTTTTTCTCACTTTCTCTCAATGTCCAGGTCTCAGCAGCATAAAGAAAAATGGGGAAGACCAGTGCTCTTACAAGTCTGATTTTAGTGGCTTTAGTGATATTTCGATTCCGCCATATTTTCTTCAGCCTGTCCATGGCTGACCTCGAAACAGCCATACGCCGCTTGACTTCATCAATAATACAATATACACATAGATGTAATAAAAATAAAGGTTGAATTATTGAAGGTGGAGAGTAAACATCACTGATTCCGGATCGTATACTTCAAGTGTACGGAATGATTGATTCAACATTAAAACGACCGAAAGGTACATTGTCCGTGGTATTAATCCAATTTAAAAATAAAAATCTAATCATGTAAACTAATCACAGCGGACTGTCGTGATTTGAATGCATTGATATTTCTCACTCGATGTTTGTACCGAAGGCGTTCAAGTATATAAGTACCTATATGAAACTGTAATGAGCTTATCGCCAGCAAAGCCATTCTCTCTACATTTAGATCATTTGAACTATTATAAAACCAAAGACACTGCAATTTGGCAAGATAAAGTATTAATATTATTCCAATAACGGAAACAAAACTAATTTAAATACGATTTCCATTCAATCATCTTGTATTGATTGTAAATCATAATTTAATTTTCATTACAGCGTATTAATTAATTTCATTTAATAATCCATCAGTTTTTTTTTTTATATAACTTGTAACACAATCAATCATAATTAATATTGTATTTTTGAATAATACAGCGTTAATTTTGATTGGTTTACGAAAAGACTGGAAATTTCAAATTTATCGGTGAATTAACGTAATGGGATGTGCAGTGAATTATTATAGTTGATTCAATTTATACCCAAGTAAATGATCAACGAATATAATCTATTGATACATTTATAAATAGAGCTTTTGTGGTACTGAAAAATTTCGTTTTGATTATCTTTAAAGAACGGCTGTATACGGAGTGTTACGAATGTGAGGTTTCGATTTTTACTCGAATAAGACTCATCATCATCATTATTCTGCCCTTCTCCCAGTCACCTGGGGTCGGCGCAACATGTTTTCTCCTTCCATACTCTTCTATCATATACAATTTCTTCGCTCACTCCCCTCTTACCCATATCCTCTTTCACACAATCCATCAATTTCTTCTTAGCTCTACCTCTTCCTCTATATCCTTCCACATTCATAGTTAACACTCTCTTACCAACCTCATTTTCATTTCGTCTCATCACATGTCCATACCATCCCAAACGCGCACTCCTCAGCTTCTCTGTCACAGGTGCCACTTTCAGACTTCCTTTAACATATTCATTCCGTATTCTATCCATTCTCGTTACTCCACACATCCATCGCAATATTCGCATCTCTGCTGCATGCAATCGCCTTTCGAATAAGACTGTCAACAAAAAAGCCAACGAAAAATCCACTACTTTTGTATAGTCACAGAAAATGATTTGATCGAAATCTTTTCACGAAATTAATTTACATTACATTACTAGTTTACATTACATTACTGGTTTCGAAACTTCATAAAATACGTTCATTTATAAGTGGTGCAAAGGAAGCCTGCACGAGTAAGTATGAAGATATTGCCGTACAGTTGAAGCTTCAACCGCTTGATTGGAAAGTTGTAGATCAGCAACGAAATTCACGTTTCAATGTCTATATTTATCGCTTACAAGTAAATAGAGCGCGAATCTGCTGAACCTTCACAAAATAAGCTGAACGATTAATAGCGATTTGAAGTCGTCGTGGCCCAAAGGATAAGAATATATCTATATATAATATATATATATATATATAATAGAATCGTATCTAGCGATGCACCGGTGTTCGAATTCCGCAGGCGGATACCAATTTTTCTAATGAAATACGTACTTAACAAATGTTCACGATTGACTTCCACGGTGAAGGAATAACATCGTGTAATAAAAATCAAACGCGCAAAATTATAATTTGCGTAATTACTGGTGGTAGGGCCTCTTGTGAGTACGTACGGGTAGGTACTACCGCCCTGCCTGTTTCTGCCGTGAAGCAGTAATGCGTTTCGGTTTGAAGGGTAGGGCAGCCGTTGTAACTATACCTTAGAACTTATATCTCAAGGTAGGTGGCGCATTTACGTAGCAGATGTCTATGAGCTCCAGTAACCAATTAACACCAGGTAGGCTGGTCCACCCACCTAAGCAATAAAAATAATTAGTATCTGTAATAGTCAACCACGTACTTATTATAATTTATATATTTATTCAAATACTCAAACTGCAACGAATACAAAAAAAAAACCACACAACTCGCTGTTCTTAAATAAAAACTACATATGATTCAGTTAGATTCTCAGCGTGGAGAAATTAAAAACATAAACAGATTCTGTTTTCATTACATCCCCAGGAAGTAACGTTCGCAGAAGGTTTAAAGTTTATTTTATTTTTAAATAAATCACATTATGTACAAAATGTTTTTACGAGTAATCGGATTAAATGCTCCATTCGCTAATGTCGTTATCATCGGTTAAAAGCTATAAAGATACCAGTCTAGTCACTGAATAAAATTAATTTTATGCTCTACATCGTTTTTTCTGTTTGTCAATGCGTTATATCGTTAATACTCGTATAATCGAAAATGACACCTTATTACATACATTTTTTTTTTTCATATATCAGTTCTACAATAAGACAATCATTAATACTTAATTCAAGCTATCTTGAAAAAGTTTTTTTTTATAATTTTTCAAGTAATTTTACTTTGCTATTTGCTTTATTTTGCAATATTATGCAACTTTACGCACGATATTATTGCCATTTTTATGCAAAAAAAGAAGCCACTGAACTATATTTTTTTGTTAACTTTGTTATTTGATTAAATTAAGAATGTATGCCGTAGTGGAATAGACCAACGTATATCCACAATATTACTAAAAAAACGAATATTTAACCTATTATACATTCCGGTTTAAATTAGAAAAACGAAATTTTTTTTTTTTTTGTGTAAATCTCCCCTATCGAACATGACTCAAGAATTCACACATTCACAGAGCACATTCTAAAGACCTCTAATTGATTTTAATGATCATTTACATAAGGCTATCTAAGCACATTTTACTACATAGAGGGTTTATTATCGATTCGGCTACTGTATTAAGTGTTCGGGTTTGAAGGCGTGTTTAATCATATCGCACTGTGAATTTCATTTCAACACGGATTAACATTTCTGGAATGGGTTCCAAAGAGATATTTTATTAATTTAATCAAAGTCTAAATACAACAAAAGCATTTATGTAGCATATTTGTTGAATCTCCTTGATGTTACGGAACCAAAATATGGATGCAAAATTGAATTTTTATATCGACATATCGCCCACAAACCGAAGCACACGGGAAGATGATAATATGTATCCTTGCGTGGATTTATTTTAACCTCACAATTGACAACTACTTTTACCGCTCAATCTGACAATTATACTGACATTGAAAACCGGAAATACTATAAATGATCTATACTAATATATAAATCTACAGTGGTTTTTACGGATGTTCTGTTATAACTACTGAACTATGCATCCGATTAACTTGAACCTTGATATCCATGTAGAAAATACATGTACTTAATGGATAAGCTAATATTTATATGAGTGTTGGACTCCCTAATAATAATGACAATAAATAATAATGTAAATTTTAAAGGCCCAGCGAAGGGGGCGAGTACGGCTAGTATAATATAATACTATTATAATATAATATGCTCAAAACTAAAATGAAACTTCTTTTATTGGCTTATATACAGTCGAGGACATGGCTCACCTAGTATGAAGTGATCAACGGTATCCATAAACATCAGAACATGATGTCGAAATATAACGCCAGTCCCACCCTTCACATCGTGATTCAATGCATCCTCGCTTTGCAGTAAAAATTGGTATTAGTGGAGTCTACCCATAGAGGTTTACAATATGACATTAACATTTTGATGGGTATGTTTTTACTACATGACTTTTTTGATTTCGCTTCGCAGCTATCCATTATGCTTTGAAGATTTGGCACTTCGATTATTCTACACACTTTCCCGGAAACTGAGCTAAAATACTCTACATACAATAGGCGTCTTACCTGCATTACCTACAAGTAAGGTAAACGCTATATTATCATAGCTCAATATGCGCTCCGTAAATAAAGGAAAGGTCAGTCACAAGACTCGGAACCTTATGCAAGTGATCGCCAATCCAAGGACCCGTTTCGCTAGGGAATAAACATCCATCTAATTTCGTAATGAATGTGCACTGCAAATTCTAATTAGTTTCAATATTTTTGAACAGAAACTGTCTTCTTGCAAATCAATTGTAACGTTCTTAGTAAACTTTCGATGATGCAGTCTAAATGGAGTTCGTGGATTTTATTTATTCATTTTCAAATCATCTGGATGATTCTCTTTACTCTAAATTATAGGATTACAATTGATTAAAATGTTTTTGGAGTTTACTCCTTTAGAATCGATTTACATATATAGGCCCGGGGTATGAAAATTATGGGGACCAAAATCGTACTAGCATGTCACACGAAATGCGTTATGCGCATTTCGTGTGACATGCTAGTACATGCGCCGGCAGTCCGCCACAAAGCCTCGTACTGATCGCGCGTTTCTCTCATTATTGTATTTTCATATATTTGTTAGTCGTTTGTTTTGTGTCTCGTTAATTTGTTAATAATCTGTAGTGTATCGTGTTGTCGTAATATAGAACTATTTCTCGTATTGTTTCGTTTAATTTTTTATATCCAGTAAACTCCAGTCGTGCGTCGGAGCGGACACACACACTTTTTTTTTTTTTTTTTTAATTTTTCGTTCGTTGTCTATTAGATTATCGATCACATCGGTCTCTAGAATTTAATGGATTACCTAAATGCGTTGAAGCACTCGCATCAAATTACAAAACACCTTTTCATTTAGTCGAAATATTAAAAATAAATTTTGACTCATCATAACACAAACAAAACGCAGTTAGTTGCTCCATTTCGTAAACTGGTTTTACGATCGAATATTGAAGTCGACCTATATTATTAGACCATTCTCTGGGAACTAGTAAAGTATGGATATTAAAACGAAACAAGAAACATCCTACGACGGAAACTACACTGGCCAGGTTAACTGTCTCGGTAAAATACAGTATGGATCCAGTACGCTTGACACTGCTAGAACGTATTGCATTATCCTACCTACTTCTGCTGTGGGCAGGATACCTATTATGCCATACTGTAAAATTGTACCTTGTGGTCGTGTCTTAAAGCGGCTGGGGGTTCACATCGTGATTTGTATGGAATCCAATAAAAACATAGTACTTCTGGGCGCTGATCTGATCTATCCATATCTATTTTTACATTCAGACATTTTAAATACATTACGAAGTATAATATGGCATAAGAAGAAAATACATTTTGTACCAAAACTAGATTTACTAAATAAATTCTTTTTATATCGATATGTTCTAAAAAAAGTGTATTCTTGATTTCGTCCGAGCTTAAATCCACAATTGATATTATTAGTGGGCGTTTCATAGTTCAAATAATACTAAAATTATTCGTTACATTATTATGAGTCTAAAAGAAAATATAAATATCAATCACGCTGAGCGTCTTCTAAGTCCGTTTCTGTATGAAAATAGACACACGAGTCGGTTGGCGTACAAATTGAATTATATTATAGAAAGATCTGGAATAACAATACGTTTATCAATTGATTTATTTTCAGAAATCAATTTCGATTGGTCATCGACCTTCGAAGATGTGAGATTCCATTTTTAAAATGTAAACTCATTGTCTTTACTTTAAAATGAAATAAATACCTATTAATTCATTGTTATTTTCATGCTAAAATCAAGATCAATAAAGTTTATATTAGCACTCTCTTATAAGTTCAACTAGGTGGTCTAATAGAAATCACTTTTAGCCACAATTTTTTATTGGTATGATAGAATTTCTGACTTTACAGTTTGACATTTTAATATTTTGCTATGCTATCATATACTTTTCTATAAACAGTAGTTATAGACATTTACGTTTCATTCTACGCAGAACGATTTTTTTTTGTTTATTGCGCTTGTAGGAAGACGAGTGCATACGACCCCTCTTATGGTGAGTGATTACCGTCGCCCATGGACTTCAGCCATGTCAGGGGCAGGGCCTTACCTACCCAATTTTATTTATTTATTTTTGAAGTTATACTTCTTTAGGCTCGTTATGAGAAATTGATGAGAGTGAAATTTTACGATGCGCGCGCACCGTGACACAAAATTAACAGAAATGAAGTTGCCCACTAAATCGCTCATTACAATACGACCGACGTAACTTGGCGAGTCTGAATATAGCCGCAGGTGAACTTTCGCGCATGTACACTCGTAAAAAAAGTGTTATTAGCATTAATTTTTTAACGTTAAATATTTATTATGAATTATTTAATTTAATATTTAAAACAAAAAAGAATTAATAACAATAAAGTATAACTTCTTACGCGCGTACTTAAGTACACGCACCCTTTTTGGAGTTTACTCCTTTAGAATCGATTTACATATATAGGCCCGGGGTATGAAAATTATGGGGACCAAAATCGTACTAGCATGTCACACGAAATGCGCATAACGCATTTCGTGTGACATGCTAGTACATGCGCCGGCAGTCCGCCACAAAGCCTCGTACTGATCGCGCGTTTCTCTCATTATTGTATTTTCATATATTTGTTAGTCGTTTGTTTTGTGTCTCGTTAATTTGTTAATAATCTGTAGTGTATCGTGTTGTCGTAATATAGAACTATTTCTCGTATTGTTTCGTTTAATTTTTTATATCCAGTAAACTCCAGTCGTGCGTCGGAGCGGACACACACACTTTTTTTTTTATTGCTTAGATGAGTGAACGAGCTTACAGCCCTCTTGGTTTTAAGTGGTTACCGGAGCCCATAGATATCTACGACGTAAATGCGCCACCCACCTTGAGATATCAGTTCTAAGGTCTCAGTATAGTTACAAAATAAGTTTCTTGAGATCTGGATGTTTGTTTGTCAAACAAACACCTAAGTCGCCCGTGACTATGAAAACTGCAAAGTATTAGTAGCGTCTGAAATAATATATGTAGTAACAATAAAAACTCTAGATACACTACTACGCAAACTACAAGAAAAATAGTTCTAAGACTCGCGAAAATCGAAGAAAATACTATACTAATTTATACTCTGCTCTTACAAATGTCTGTACATCTTCGTAATGTATTCATTGATGTGGCCGCAGAGGGCGGGGCACAATCAGCCGTTTTGTGACCCATTCTCCGTCTCTAGTCGCAAAACACAATAATTGAGCCGTTAGAAACGGCGGAATGTTCACAAATTGTTCAGGACCGTGGGCGTGGCTGACACTTGTTAAATTAATATTTTTATGGCCGAAACGGATTGGTATCCGAATGTATCCAACCAAAGTAAGTATGTATTAAGCGGATCGAAGAAAATAAGCGTCCTAAAACGGCTCTCCTGTCCCTCCTATTATACTTCAATAACAATTAAAGTAAACTAATAAATGCTTATTTACTTTTTTACTGGTGGTAGGACCTCTTGCGAGTCCGCACGGGTAGGTACCACCGCCCCGCCTATTTCTGCCGTGAAGCAACAATGCGTTTCGGTTTGAAGGGTGGGGCAGCCGTTGTAACTATACTGAGATCTTAGAACTTATATCTCAAGGTGTGTGGCGCATTTACGCTGTAGATGTCTATGGGCTCCAGTAACCACTTAACACCAGGTGGGCTGTGAGCTCGTCCACACATCTAAGCAATAAAAAAAAAATGTGCTATCGAATCAGCCATCTGTTCGAGTGATCGCGTATTCGTTGTGTAAACATTTCACGTATAAACAGTACAAGTATACTATGATCAGCATTAACATGACTTATCATCTCAATACATACACGCATTGGTAACGCTAAGGCATTTTGTGAGCCTGCACAGAACGGCTCTAGGGTTGTGTCTATTCTGGCTGGAAGCAATCGAGTCATAATGGCTTGAAGTCGTGAGGCTTGAATAGTGGTCGTTTTATTGAGACGTTGGATCTCAAGTATCGCGGTGATTATAATTTCTGTAACTCTCCACTAACCACATTTATTTTTATTTTATTTTTTATTGATTTGATGGGTAGACGAGCTCAAAGCCCACCTGGTGTTAACTGATCACTGGAGTCCATAGACATCCACAACGTAAATGCGCCACCTACCTTGAGATATAGTTCTCAGGTCTCAGTATAGTTGCAGCGGCTACCCCATCCTTCAAACCGAAACGCATTGTTGCTTTACGGTAGAAATAGGCGGGGTGGTGGTACCTACCCGTGCGGACTCATAAGAGGTCCTACCACCAAAGTAAAAAAGTATCACATTAGGCTTGTGAGCTGATCGTCTGCCCATTAAGAGAAATCAAAACTGAGTGGATATTCTCACATTAAAGCAGCTCCACATTTCGTATAGATAGGACTGATCATCGATTGGATCCTTATTAATTCTTCGTTTAAAAACATCCAAAAATATATTAATCTATTGTTTAAGACGTGAACGTAATGTTTTTAATTGTTAATTTTAATACTAGAATATGACTAGAATTTTAAAACTGTCCAACAAAAACGTAACTAAAATCCAGATTAGCTAAAACTTCTACTTTTTTTAGTCCGCCCGAACGCTCACAAATGTTTTATTTGGCAGTTTAAAAAAAAAAACACATAACGCAGTTACAACGGCGGCCAGCACTAAATGGTTCAGTGATGGACATTCCAATTTGACTACGTGGACATTCCTTTTTTTTTTTTCAAAAATAAACCACCAAACGTCAGTTTTCACAATCAAACCGTTTATCGAATACACATCTGCATAAACAACAACAGAAAATGTTGTAAGGCTTACTAAGAACATACTTAGTTTTGATAGGAGTTTCGTTACGGAATCCCTGAAATAAATAGCAGAAAACATTCTATTGTCATTGAAATAAGTCGATACAGCTCAGAAATGTACTTACGTATTATGCGGAGCTGGGAGCGCGCAAGTACACAGCCAGCAAGCAAGATTAGGGACACCCACGCCCCTCTGTGACATATCATTTTAGCAGATGCTTGTATGTATCATTTATCCTTCTGCAATGTGACGTGCCGCGGTTGACAGAATATTTAAAAACATATCCACGATTTAACGTATCTGTTCTAAATCTCCACACAGAAAAGCTCGGTTAAAGATTGAATGATAGTCGACATCAAATTGGCAGTTACGATTTACGTTTGTAAAACATTAATCGGATAGTTGGTATCGAAAACTTTTTATTAACGCATTTCTCAACGCTTTTGTTTTTCTTAAATATACTTAGGTGCAGATAAAGCAACGATTTTTCCAACAATGACAGACCAATAAAGTTTTTCTCTAGTTCGTTTGCGCGTGAGCTTTTCTTATTTGTTAATTGCTTGTGTTGTGTTAAAAGCTTGTTAATTTACTTATTCATTAATAATAAATTTTATTTAACTTTGTTGTGATAATGATAGCATGTTGACGTAAATAATACATTTATAATGTTGACAGCTGTCATTAGTTTATTCAACTCTCTACTTTTATAGTTCGTTCGCGTGTGCTAAAGAGAGATTTTGTCTAGTTATGAATTATAGTTACTACATTCAAGGTATCTTTCAGATTTGGTTTTTAAAAAAAAAGAATTAAACAAAATAAACATAATATGTATATGAAATACATTGACATGTTTTTTTTAAATACACGTACTTATACAAATTATGAAAGTATAAGGGATTTTAGTAAGAAAATTAACAATGCTTATAGAATATATCATAACGAATAAATCATTTTAACCGAACCTCATGACGAAGCTATTTGTAATTATACTATGTAATTTTTTTACATTTAGTTATTCGATTATCAATACAATATTTTACAATAAATTGACGTCTGACGAAATATACCTTACCTAATTTGGTACTCACGTGAAAATTGCTAAAATAGTAATCTAAATACAATAAAAGGTTTTTTTAATCATGATGATCCTGATCATTGTACTTGTGCTACATATCCCAATTAATCACACTTTTTGATATTGCAAAGTCAGATAGGTACAGATTAAGTTATAAAAATGCACCAAAAATAAGTCTAAATGTTTGTTTATTCCAATATTTGCATATTGAAACTTTTAAATTTATAATGCTAACATTTAAATTAGCTATAAAACATAAGGCGGACACTATGTCAACAAGTAAAAAGACAACTATTTCCCAATGGGCAGCCTCATTCCACAGTAAAGATTTCAATCGGAACTTCATAAGAAACTGCTAGTAAATCATTTGTGTCTTTTATTACAAAACGTAGGTTTATCGAGTGACAAGCTATAGAATTTCTCGTCGAGCCGTGGTATCTATTTACATCGTAAAGTTATAAAGTGATTTATTTGTCATCAAATATATAGGAACTTGAAATATGATTAATCTTGTTGGAGCTCTAATCTTCATCATATTGGAGCCAAAGAATTATCTGAGAGAAGGCGTAAATATAGGTCCGGCATATTCGAGGTGGATGTTTCGGCAAATGGGTTTCATTTTCTTATTAATTTTCTTTAATAGATCGAATAAATTAAAATACGTTTGTGTTTTTCATAAAGAGTGTAATAATTGGAATAAATGAAAACAATGACAGACATAAGTGACACAATGACATTAGTCATACATAAAAAATATAAAATTATTTATTGAGGTTTATTTATGGTTTATCGCGCGAACATACCCCAATACACGGAGCTTAATTAAGATTATATTTACAATTCAAAAATCATACAAATTTCGTTCTTCATCAAGAGTTATTCAGCTTCACTTTTCGCATTTGATCTGCCTATTGTTTTTTTTAAGGCCGAGAACGGATCAAGTCCTATTAATTAGCCGCTATTTTGACCATAGAAACTATTGCTGTTATACCCAGGTATCCCATGCATCTGCGGTGTTAGGATTCTCGTATAAAATTCTTACCCAACGGAACGGTGTGTGGGCACACTGGTTTGAATTCTAGCCATTCTAAATTAATCAAGATTTCGTTTAATCACTTCCAAAATCCACTATAAATAGTAAAAATATTTGGTACTCAATATTGATTTGTATTATTGTACGCTATATATCTAAATTATGTACATATATAAATATGAATACCAAACAGTATTCAGATATCCGTTTGATTTTAAACCTGTTTCCTTATTCGAATAGTTTATTGAAACGTTCAGTTTTGATTTTTTTAATTAGACTATAAAACTTTCAGTCATGTGTACATTATCTCCGCAAGCCGGAAGCTGGCGAATTACGAATGTGTAATTTCTACAGGAAATGTATGCATCAATATGTAATTTGGATACAATAAGCTCAGTATATTGTGTGCAACAGCTTAATATACGAGACATTTAAATAGTGTATTATCTTAACTGACGTAAATTCTTAGTAGTCGCCAATTATTACTCAGTGCAACAAACAGTAGTGACTGTATAAAAGATGACGTCATTATGTACATTTATTGTTTTATGATTTCTTAAGTAACAGTACAAAAATATGGACATAATATCTATCGACTACAAAAAAAACTAAGTTAAATTGTCTTTGAATCTTTTATATTTCTTCATTAAAGGGTTGATTTTTTATCATTGAAACTTTTGAGAACATTGCAAATTCTAATAAGTTTCAGTTTTTTCATTGTCATAATTTAAAGGATTTTTAAGTGGTTTATCTAAAAATAATATTACGGCGAACCCATAGACTATTGTTTTTATATTTATAAACATAGAAATAAATAGTTTAATTTGTTTTAATTATAGCATTCAAACTTTAAAATTCAGTATTCATTGGCATTTCCAGTTGGTTGATTTTAACCTTGTAATTACATCATAAAAATATTCCGGAAAAACAAGGTGTCATGAATACAAAGCGATAACAATGACGTCAGATTTTCAAGGCTGATAAAAGAATTACCAGTTATCTGATAAAATACCTCGCAATGACCCACTAAGCACAGATTTGATGAGACAGAAAATTGGCGATTATATTACATAGTTTATCTTCAACTGTGACTACTCGCAGAACATTCTAGAGCATTTACTTATAACAATGAATTTAAATATTTAAAAATAGTTCTGAATTATCATCGATTACTCGCGTTGAAAAACGAAGCGTGCTTTCTTACTTTCAATTTCTGAGAGTACTAAAATTTCAAAAAAAGTATCACGTTCAACTTCGTTCACAAAGAAAATGTCATTCGTCTCGTCTTTCTTTTAGCATCGGTTGTCAGTTTAATGCGGAAATAAATCGTCCGAAATCACGAGATGCACGCGACTCAAACTTAAAAGGGGATCAGTGGAACAAAAAGCTGAAACTATAATTTGTTTATTAGCGAAAAGGTTGGCAGTTACTCCGCCACAGGTTGTTTTCCGAATTGTCTGAAGTTTCTGATTAAATCCGTGACTGTCGTGTCACGAGTCGTTGACCTCAATGGCACGATTGATCAAACTTGGTCGATGTAATCGAACGACATTAAATTAGTCTTCAAATTTACTTTAAAACAACTATATTCATGTCAGTACTAAAAGTCATACGATGGGTGATGTCCCCGACATACTATGAAAGCTTTTCACAGCCATGAAAATAAATTACACTGACCAACTACACGGAAATCGCATTTCTACCAATATAGCCGCTTTTAATCTATGACGGACAGTGGATTTTTGGTTCTCACTCTTAAATATTTAGATGTGAACAGAGAAACGAACTAAAAGGCCTTCGAACATGTCACAAAATTGTTAGGCCGCCATTTGTATCATTTACGAACTGACTCAAGTTTTGGTTGAGGTGATATCGAAAGGACCACATCATTACGTAAAATTGGCCATCAATTTACTCTAAAACTGTAATGAGCTGAAAAATTTAAAGGATTAAGTACGTAATGAATACGTCATACAATTTGCTCCAAGTTAAAACTGCAAGTACAAGAGCAGCAGCTGCTGCTTACAATCGTTTTTATAATATATTTCTCAGGAGTTATATTTTTGTTATTCTGAAACAGAACTCCACGCAGCCCGGTAACAAAGTATATTTTAAACAACACATAAGTGCATGCAAAGTTAAAACACGTTTTAGAATATATATATTTTTTTCGAGAAACCTTCGTTGTTTCAAAATAAAAAAATGTCGTTATTAATTCGATATGTGGTAAAAAAAAATTTAAACTGAATTCATTTGCATTTTCTTCAAATATCTTTTATTTATTTTTACAACTGCATTTAGTTGGGATTTTCTGCGACATTAGGCATCAAAATTGAATCATTGTTTTCTGACGGCGCACAAAAGCTATGTTCTTCAAGACGCAAAAGTGAAAGAGTACTCCCTCAAAAAGTGTGTCATTCCTTTTTACCCTCATGTGCGGAGTCTTCCCGTAATTACTGAAACGTAGAATAGGCCTTTGGAAAACGCGCAGTTGTCTCACTCCACTAAAAAATAATGGACGCTAAGATTTGGATATCTAAGCTTTCAACCATTCGAAATGTTTCTAAACTAAAATGTTCTCAAAATATTTACTAGTTGAATTTTCTTGAATTAAGCTAGCAACAAAATAACCTACATCTTCATTGAAAACAACACTTAAAACGTTACAAAAATCGGTGGCTTGAATACTAAAATCGGTGTCAATACATCAATAGAAGACGTAAACGTAAGCAATCGACGTCAAAATATAATCAAATAGATTGCTGAAAACTAAACTGAACGAAAATATGCTTTGTGCTAATGATTGTAACATCGATAATCGTATGTTAAAGAAAACATCGTGTCATTCATGTGAATCGACAGTGTTATGGGCGGCTATTTTAATTACATGACGCTACGGTTATCGGCAAATAGTCGGCAACTACCAAAGCACTGCTTTGAATCCGTGCTACCATCAACTATGAAAGCTCGATAATCGTTATAGTTTTATGTATTTTACGTGTTTACCTCTGATTTTAAATATTAAATATGAATTCCAGTTTGCTTGTTGCTTTAGATTTTATGAGTGGTTTTTTTTTAGATATCTTCACCAAGGCACCGCCCGTTCCCGACGTGAAAGTGTTGTACTGGTTGGAAGAAAGGAACGGCGGTTAAACTATACAATTAACATTTTCTTTTGGGGTGAGTTACAGAATTCAAGCCGCGATGTCTTAACATCGGCTGTACCAAGAAATAGCCGATTCAGTCCGAGATTTTTCTTTAATTTTATAAAAAGATAGTATATAATAGAAAACAAAGATAAATAACTAAGATTTATTTAATCTACTAAACTTCGATGCGATGTTTCAGAAATTAAATTAACGACTTATAATTCAGAAACAGTACCGCATTACGGATATTCAGCGGTTTTTGTGAAGCGTTCATTGCGGGACACTTATTTAGGAACTGATATTAATATTACTGGGGACACGAATTGCGTGCTCGCTTCCTATCAGTTTTATAAGCGCCAATTGATAAACGCGAGCGGATTCAAAAATTACTCTGATTTAATTGAATGTAACAAAAATCGTGTAACTGTTGGAATAACGACTAAGGAGCTTAAGTTTTCCCGCGGATAATAACCTATATTGACAAGAAAAATAATATACCAAATAAGGCAACAGAAACGTCCCTTATTTTTGTTTTCCGGTACCTAATCGTTGGTAGCTTAATGAGCTATACCAGCTAAGCCAAGTTTGGTACTTGGTAGAAACTGAATTTGGGAAGACAGTTTTAGTACCACCGTAATTTAAGGACTACTTCACTTAGTAGCCGTCGTGGCGTGAAGGATAAGACAAGACAAGATAAAAACGTGCTCGAATTCCGCAGACAAGTATCAATGTTTTAATGAAATACGTAATTAATGAATGCTTACGATTGAATAAAAATCAAACCCGCGAAAATTATGATTTGCGTAATTACCGGTGGTAGGACGTCTTGTGAGTCCGCACGGGTAGGTAACACCAGGTGGTTACAACTCACATATATAATTAAGACATTAATCTCTATGAGCTGCGTTAACAATTTTAGAACTGAAATGAGACTTGCTATGAAATACAAATTGATTTCAAAGTTTGAGTACATACTTGTTAATTTGGTCGTGATTGGTTTGGTGGTCAAATCAATCACCAAATCAATTTAGGAACCCTAAATATGGGTCTTTTTAATGTACCGAACTTCATGACGCTTTTCAAATGGCTTGGAGCTGAATATACTACATACATACATAACAGGCAAGTTATGCGGAAGAAGACAAAGAAACAGAAGTCCAGTACGCTGGTCGGACCTGATACGCTCCACTCTCAACACCTCAGTCCACCTTGCTGTCCACACAGCCGAGGATAGATAGGAGTAGGGCAAGGCAATCCAGGAGAAAGTTATTAGAGGAGGCCTCAACATTGAGTGTTATCGACACAAGGAGTACATTACTGCGACACACTGTTTTTATGATGTCACCTTAAGTGCGTGTTGAATACGCAGCTAGAAAGTTAGCGCATGTGACCTGTAAAATCATTGCAGTAATAGAACGGAAATTCATCATTGAGAATTTCATATAAAAAAATAAGAATATTATGTTATAGAATATTTTTAATAGTCTCCGCGGCTTATAACTTGCACCGCATAAAGGATAATAGTTAAGCAGTTATTCTTTATGCAAATCAGACAGACAGCCACACGACATCGCTGTCTTCTTTTGACTTATTTTCTATAACAACTGCAACTAAGACTAATTTTATGACGATTCATTATGTAACCAATTCTTTTGTGTATCCAGAATAAAAAATACACGAAAGTAAAGAAAATTTAAAGAATCGTGAGTTTTGTTAGATACTTTTGACATTTTAGGAAATTTTGTGATGGTTTTTATTTACTATTGCTAATTCAGAATCTCTAAATCTAAATATGTATATACATATATATATATATATAGCCACAGTATGACAAAAATATGAATATAATATGAAATAACAAACGAATTTCACTGGTGGTAGGACCTCTTGTGAGTCCGCACGGGTAGGTACCACCACCCCGCCTATTTCTGCCGTGAAGCAGTAATGCGTTTCGGTTTGAAGGGTGGGGTAGCCGTTGTAACTATACTGAGACCTTAGAACTTATATCTCAAGGTGGGTGGCGCATTTACGTTGTAGATGTCTATGGGCTCCAGTAACCACTTAACACCAGGTGGGCTGTGAGCTCGTCCACCCATCTAAGCAATAAAAAATAAAAAAAGAACCTATTGGTTTTGAACAAAATCCGACTTTAAAACACCATTCGAACGTTTCTCTATTACAACTGTTTTTATAAGTACACGTAGAAAAACTAAAGACAATCGTCGGCACAAAGTCACCCTCTCTTTAATTCAAATCAGTTGAAAGGCGCGTCTCGGCTCTTCACAAAGGAACTTAAAGCGAGCGATATTGAGAATATACACAAAGTTCGAAACGGATCCGAGGCACTCAGGTACCCTTTTGTTTTGTCATTTGAGTTAGCACAGCACTAATAAACTTCATCGGTAGCTTAAGTAAGTTCGTCGAGCTTACAAATGTCTACGTTAAGTTTTTCCAGGCGTTGATCTTAATTAAATTTAGAGCTGTGTGACCGCAATTGTTCCTGAACGTAAATTCTTGTGCCAACCAATCTCGGACAAAGCTCCCTTTAGAGAGATTATTGACGTATGATGTAATGGAGATGAGATCGATGCTATCAAGAGCGATCCACTTGTAGCTTCTGTGATTCAATCGCATGCTTTACATGATTAAAACTAGTGTTACGGTTCGATCTCTTTTCTCTTTCGGTTTTTTATAATAATCGACTAACCTCGTTAGCACAATTTTCAAATGTCGACGAATATCCCCAATCCTCATTGATGGAAAATGTAAAGTATTCGAATAGGAAATAATATAATGACAGTTAAATAACGTAAAATTAAACCGTAAATGTTCAATCAAAACATTAAAATTTACATTTCTGTGATTAAGTCATTTTTTTTAATCGAATATATTATTAACTAGCGGCCCGCTCCAGCTTCGCTTCGGTAGTAGCGCACATGATGTAAAGAATTTTAGGTAATTTTTTTACACATTGGGTTACGTTATTGGAGTTTCAGTAAGGCCCCTAATTTTTTTGAAAATATCATAAATACAGCCTATGTCACCCGCGGATAGTATAACTTGCTAACAGTGAAAGATTTTTTTAAATCGGTTCAGTAGTTTCGGAGCTAATTCAATACAAACAAACAATCGAACCTTTCCTCTTTATAATATTAGTATAGATTTTAGACTGAGTGACTGTTAGCTTATTAGGTATTTTTAAAAAGGACGTTAACGTAACAAGTAACTACAGTATTAGGTACTAGTCTATCTGAGCTACTAATCAATAGACACGGGTGACCAGCGCATAACATCAACTACTAATGCTCCCACTGATTAGCCTACTTCCACTTTCCTAGTATCCATCGGTAATTGTAACAACAGCTGTATTCTCCGCTTTTTTTTTACCCCGTCGTATCTACTGTCCCCCCACTGACACGGGCTGGTACCACCGCTCTGCTTATTTCAATCAAGTGTTTCAGCATTGAAGGGCGGAATAGTCATTATTCCGAAGCAACTACATCATAATAAATTTCCAGAATAAAAAAGAAATTAGGAAAATTTGCCGTTGTTTAATCCGTCACAATTCGCATTTCAGGATTAAATTAATTGTTAATACCTGAGTTTATCTAATGCAATTTCTTTGACTTTTTAACTTGTAAACTCAGTTTATTTATTATGGATACACATAGTTTTTTTTTTGTGATATAAGTTACTTTTTAAGTGAACCTCGTAATATTGTCTATAGGCTTCGATATTGAATGAGCCTTGAGGTTATTTAATGAAATATGTAGCTTAAAAACTAGAGAACACGCAAACGGAAAAATAAGTAAGTAAATCATTTTTACTGCCGCTGTTCTGGTCAGAACCAAAGTAACAAAATGATTGTATTGTCATCGGTCCTTGATACTTGTCCAAATTTTATCGTGCACTAAATATATCGAGATAGGCCAAACTAATAAGCCGTGTAGAATAGAATAAGATTACACAGATTACAAAAACATCCAATAACACTTTAGACGTTCCACGGGAAAATAGATCAGAATGACTCATCGTTTGTATAATGAATACAATTTTTATGATTACGAAAACAGTTCTGCATTTAGTTGGGCAACATCCGTACAGATGTGTATGTAATTATTAAGGTTTATATCAACAGCCCACGCTTTCCAGCCACCGTTACAATGATCCGCATACCGTGCGAGTAACTGGTTTGATTTTAGCCACAGCTTCATTTTCTATGCAATCTTCTTCGTGAAGAACTTATAGCGAATAATGAAAGATGAGCGGGCGGCACACAAGAACAAGCAATGAGAGAGACGTCGACGGTAGCAAATGCAGAACTATTATTTCTCTGCCTACTGTGAGTTAGTCTTTTCGGGTATCATACATTTCATAAACTGTATAATTTACCATATTTGTTGCGTCTTAGATCGGGGTTGAAAATTAAAAGTGTTTTTTAAAGTGCATATTAAGCTGTGGTGATGTGGATTGGTACCAGAGCATGAGCTAAGTGGCAATTGTGTCTCTATAACAACCGGCATGAGCGGTAATGTCGCACCAGAAATAGGCATAGTGGTGTATTGCTTCGCAACATGCTGAAAAAGGACTTCATTGTTTTTTTAGCCCATAAATTTATTAAACTTAATTTTGGACAATGACTACCGCACAAATAAGTCAGAACTTTAAAAATGTCTTTATTTAAGCAAAATAGCTGCAGAGCCGTGTTTAAAAAAGTTTGAATAAAAAACTTGAAATACTTAATTTCTCTAGTTTGCTGGTTAACGTTGGTTAGCCGAAAATAAACTAAGCATTTGAACCGGCCACAAGAACATTTAGTTTGCCCGAAATTAGTGAAAAGGTAAGCACAGGCTTAATCATATGTCATCGAAACTTTTTGCGTTAACAGTGCAAAGCACAAAATTTTTCTAATTTATTTTTAACTTATTTTTACTGCGTCTATCTATGACGAAGGCTTAATTTTTTTCATGTAGATTGAATGTTTTTAATTGCGGTAGGCAGCGGCTTGCCTCTGCCTCTCGCATTACTGAACTCCATGGGCGACGGTAACCACTCACCATCAGGTGGGCCGTGTGCTCGTATGCCTACAAGGGCAATTATTATTTTTTTCCACAGAATAGGCAAACTAGCTTTTTGCTCTCGCAACATTTACAGTTGTTTGTTCAAAGAAATTGACATAGCTACATAAAATAACAAATTATCTTGCTGGCGCATTTACGTTGTACGGTCTATGGGCTCCAGTAACCACTTAACACCAGGTGGGCTGTGAGCTCGTCCACCCATTTAAGCAATAAAAAAAAGGAAATTACTCTAATCACTCGGGCACTGTTTCTCCCTAATCCCCATCACGAGTGTATGTTTAAACAAATGTATCCGCGAAAAACCATTTTAATTTAGAGTGTATCTCATAATTTTGTAAGCTTAGAATGAAAGAGTGCGTCGTTAAAAAAATTTAAATGGTAATAATACATTATTAGACGCTTACTTTATTATTGAAAATGATAAGAACCTTGTTGCTATGAAAGATTAAGTTTCACTATTCACATAAATTTTTAATAATATATTAATAACCATAAATAGGCAGTAATAGTACTATGAGTGGTGCAGTAACAATGAGGTCTGTAAGACGATTAATTAGCGAGCTTAAAATGGTACGTAGTAGGTGGGGTTAAATTAATTCGATTTTCATTCAACAAGTCTGTACTGTTGAATCATAAAATAAATTATTTGTTAAATATATAATGAGTTCATGAATTTTTATTAAGCATCTTTACTATAAGTAAATAAAAAAACTTCAAATATTTTATTATTGTTCGAATTTGTAGTTCGTAGTTTTTTTTTTTTTTGTTCCATTAAAAACTACATCGTCGAACTAAAATTGTACGTAATTCTAAAACAAAATGATGTTTTCGTTTTGAAGCAAGTTGTAGATGTGTACACAAAACTTAAAACAAAGAAAAGTTACAACGTACAGTCCGCAGAAGCCTTGGCATGCACTAGAGGGGACTTGTCTTGAACCTAAATATACCGGTGGCTTTTATTCGAAACGCGAGAACATTACATCACGAGCACAATCTTCAACGAAAAATGACGAGCTTCGACAAATATCCCAATTCACGACAACCAATTTTAATTCTTAAGTTCACACATTTATCAGGTTACAAGGTCTATATTACCATATCAATTGGGACGATAAGATTATTTATACAATGCTAAATGACCTGCAAACTTGTTTATCTGACATTATAGGCCGTAGGGCTCCCGATAATAATGTATGTCACAGTTTTAAATAAATAAATGACGTCATTGGAACACGTTTACTAATATCTTACGGAACTAAGATCCTTAAGAACAATGCTGAATAGAATTATCTTTAGTGCTAATATTTGTTGTGATTTAGTCCACGACCGGTGGCTTGTAATTCGACCCGTTTGTTTGTCTGCATGGAGGTCAATGAAGCGATTCCTTATGAGAACTGAGTAAGGTTGAATTTTGTAAGCGAAAACTCAATGAAGCTTCATAGGAGCTGCTCATTAGATTGCCAATTTCACATTTTAAGTGACAATTCGATAAAGAAATTAAGTTAGTGTCTTAGTTGAGCATTGCCAGCGACTCAAGGATTTTGCACAAGAAACATCGAATGCTTTAGAAATGAATTCATCATTTTTAATGAAGTTGTTAACCATGGTAACAAATATCATGTTACAATGCCCCCTATGCTAGAGAAACTGTGCTTTAAAATTATACATATATGTCTAAGCATTAGTCTTGTCTGAACGACTGCCACCCTTTCAAACTATAATGTTGACTTTTCCCTTTCAGAGATAGGCAGAGTGGTGGTGCCTACCTAAATACCAGTTGGCATTCACAGTACGCCGGTATAGTTAGAAGAAACGACGCCTACGAGAAGATGTGGGTTGGTGCTATTCTAGATTATTACCACGCAGCCAGGTTTTCACTTCGTGAAACTATCACCCATAAGCCAAACAGATCATGGAGGATATGGAAATAAATTATTATGAATAATATCTTGATTATTCCCATTTCATACGGTACTGGTCGTATATCAATATCTTTAGTATTCATATAATGTGATTTGACGCGGATAAAACTGCGACCTACGTTTGGTAACCATTAAACCCATTACACACTCGAAACGTATTTGTATTTATTATCTAAATTACATCCGGGATGAGGGATTAACGTAATCCTTTATCCCCGTTGGAACGTTTGTAAACTACTGTTCAATTTATTAATTACGTTAAAATTACATATTCTCAAACTACGGAGCATTATAGTGCATGCGAGTATGACATTTACTTTTTTTTCTAATAATATTCATATTCTGTGTAATATATTATTTATTATAAGAATAACGTACTATAATAAAAGTAAGACGTCTTATGAGCCGCACAGGTGGGTATCACTACCCCGTCTAATTCTGCCGCGAAATAGTAATGCGTTTCGATTTGAAGGGTGGGGTAGCCGTTGTAGTTTATAACCGAGAATTAGACCTAAAGTCCGCCTTGAGACTTTAGGTCTAATTCTGGTGGTACCAATGACTTTGCAGATGTCTACGGGATCCCGTAACCGCTTAACACAAGGTGGGACAAGAGCTCGTCCACCCATCTAAGCAATAAAAATTAAAAATAGCTATTCGAGTTACTCAAATTATATTCGTAATCTTCAAAGTTGTTCAAAGTACAGAATGTTCAAAAACATGTAGTTCTGAAAAACCTTTTCACGTTCGTCAAATATTAAGTTGCGAATTAAAGACGTTTTTAATAAACTTTCAAAGGTGTCTCGTAATGTTTTTCTTGTAACACCTAATAATGGGATTTACTTTCATTTCGTTCTGCGTATATCGTAACTTCACATAACGGAGAGCTCATCGACAGATCAAAAGACTCCTTAAACGTTCGAGAGACATTGTTGTGGTGTTCAAGAAATCATTTAGCTGTATAAACCTTTCGGGCCCTTTGTGAATACGAACGCACGTACTTTAAGTTTTACTCGTCAAATGTATCAAGTATACATTTCACACTAGAGTTACACAGGAATATTTTAACGGAGATAGTGAATTTTGTGTTTATTTCGATTCAATTTAATTTGATTTTAGATATTATAGATTTTATTTTATTAGTAGTAAATAGTTTTATTGCCCTCTTTTTCGTTTCTGTTTTTGACCGGAATGGTGAACATGTGCGAGGTCCATAGACAGCACAGCGTGAAAGCCGTTACTCACTTTGAGAGTTTAAGTCTATATCTAACTGTTTAGTAGTTACACATATTACCCTAGTCCGCGCGAAGTTAGAATAGCCCTTTAGGCTACCAACGATTAGGAAGAAAAAAAACATATTACAATTTTTGCGAGCTTGATTTTTTTTATACGATGCTATCCCTTCGTCGTGGAAGAATTCGTGGACAAGCATTGAGTACTTATATCATTAGAAAAATTGGTACGTGCCTGCGGGATTTGACCGCTGGTATATTAGCATCGTTCGATACAGGTGCACCGGGCATCCTATCCTGCATGCCACGACAACTTCATAAAGGAATTAATTCGGAAATCTTAGTAAGAAATCTGTTTAAATTGAGACTTCGGTCTTAAAGCTTAATACAACGGTATTCGCGTTAGGATCTCGATTACGTTTTCATTATTGGTTATTTTTAACTCTCATCTCTATCATTTTATGATGCATGTGAAAATTATTCTGTATTGTATAGATTTATTTATTGAATAAAAAGGACCTTTCTTTTTAACAGAACTATAAGAGAGAACAGAAACCTTTGTTTAGAAACGAAGCGAACAAAACGTATTACCCGCAATTTTTTGTCGTCATCAAACGACGTTCTGTAATTCGAAGTACATTACAAATAAACAAGAGGTAATGCCGTTAAAATTATACGATGTTTATTTGCACTGTGGAGCAGTCAAACGTTTACGTTCCGAAAACAGCTGAACAGCGTCTAAGTATTTTCCTTCAACGCATGAGAAGCTCCTTTGTTTTTATACACGAACACAGTATTTTTAAGACTCATTTCCACATCTAAGCTTAAGCTTAAACGTAACAGATAAATCGCTTGTCCCGTCATTATAGTTTAGAGAAGATGAAAAAAAATATATGTTTAGGCGGTTCTAGTATTTGTCTATACTAACGTCATCCTCCGTCGCATATAATTTTATCCCCATTAGCGTAAACGTACAGCGTTTCCATTGATCATCTTTATTAAGAGCAACCAGGCTCTGGATCCAGGATCTGCTCTGGAAGAAAAGCTACGCTGCCCGTAACACCGTAGCTGTTCTTTAAAGAACTTTTTTTTTGTGACTGCGGCCGCCTCCTAATGAATATAGATATAATAATAATAACTCGAAACAAATAACGCATGGTCCTACGGCCTCCAAATTAGGGTTCTCTGCGTTATAGGTACTGAAGACTGACATACATAATTAGATACGTTTAAATATATACATATATAGATAATTAAGGTCAAGACAAATAACAAAACAGAGCTGTTCATCACACGAATGTTTGGCCGATGTGGGAATCGAACCGTCGACCCTCGGCGAGACAGTAACTACTGCGCCGCCGAGACATTAAGTCAGATATGAGAGTAACCAGTTACCAACAGGTAGTCTATTCATCCTGCAATTGGAAAATATCTTGTTGTTGAGAAGCCTGGTAAGTTGATTATTGCCCTGTATATGTACAGGTACTTAATGAAAAACATTTCACTAAATAATCAATTCACGAAAATTTATTAAACCAAAAAAGATATATTTAATTTTAAACTACCTAAATACGTCCGATTTGAAAACGATAAAGTACTTTCGACCATTACCTATTCGCGAGCACTAATATAAATAATATAATATTAATTAGTCTATTGTACCTTAACTGTTGCACTGATTGAGTGCGTACCACAAATTCTTGACAATACTTTGCGTCTAAATTTTTATTACTATTAAAAATAAAACAGTCCATTTTGTAATTGATATAACATATGAATATACTAATGCTATGTCTAGTCGATATGCTATCGAATCTGTCATATTAATGATAATAGTTTGCTTGACTATTCAGAGTACCTGAATGCGCCACTCACGACAATATGTATTATCAATACGCAGTAAGCTATCATATCTACCTGATACCCAATTTCTTCCTCTAGTCTATACTAATATATAAATCTACAGTGGAATATTTGTGGGGGTGAGGGGTACGGCTAGTTTTTCATAAAACTATGAATATAAATTATAATAAGACGTGACTTAAAAGTCTTAGTTACCAGGTCATAAAACACCTTTAAAAAAATTGAATCTACGTCGCTGCTAAATACTCTTGGAACAATTCGACGTGTGCTTAAACGAAGATTATTCCAATATCCGTATTTAAGTAGAAACTAACGATTACCTATGAATACTATATGATACGATATAAAACTCTGAAAATAATAGGCTAACGCCGTTCCCTTTTGTGTATTGAAATCGGCCGGAAATGTAAGGGACTCGTTTTACGAAGCACACAAGCGCATCGATACAACAACTTGGCTCAGCAGTGTGCCAGGGTTGTTAACCCACGGCTCACCGTTAGACGCCCGGCCGAGCACCCACGTTGAATCTTGTGGCAAGACAACGAACGTATACAAATTATATGCACGTGTTCGGGATCAATTGTTTTGTCTTTTTTTTAACCGCGAATTTAAATAAAGCTTCTTTAACGTGCAAAAGTGCACTTTCAAATACCTTCTAGATCTAAAGATAGTATTATACAAACATTTTATTGTTTTTCTTTTTTTTTTTATTAAAATTAAAGCATCAATCTGTTAGCCTGTACTGGTTCGTAGTCTGTTTGAAACTTTCTATGAAAATCAAAACCTATTAACAACTATGTCATCGAATAAAGCCCTGAACTAGGGTAAACTATGCAATGACTGACACTAACTTCCTGATACCATTATTAGCAACTAGGGCATAATCAGTATTAGCACTGAAAGTTGGATGGTGTAATTAACACTAGTGCATTAGGTAATTAGGTCCAGTCTAATTTCATTTTAACATAATTTACTTTATATTAAAAACGCTACAGCTTACTATCCACATGAATTACATAACAAGAGATATTTGGAAACTCTAGATTTCCACTGCATACATCTATATATAAATAGGCAAAAACAATATAGTTCAGTATGTTTTTCTCGTAAGCTGATTCCATTCTTTAGTCGTTGACGAGGATAAAATCAAATTTAGAAACAAAAGAAACGAAATAAATAATTTAATACATAAAATTAAACTAAAACTTGAAGTGGATTAGGTTCGAAGCGAAGTATAAAATATTATTGATCGCGCGGTACATAGTCGCCATATACGAGTATGAACAGTAAATGCACTCCGAAGCCCACCTCGGAAACTATCTAGTTCGTCTAATATGATTTAGCAACCTAACATTAGAACCTCAAGGACGAATCTGAACTAGAAAATTGAATATCCAATATTAAGCACACGTGAAAAGTTTCGAGGCGCTGTCTTCGTGAAGACGATGCGTTTTAACAAAGTGAATTTGCAAGATTATTTCAGGTAATTTTGGTGTCTAACATGTTTTGAATATTTAGTTAAGTAGGAAGGTATGCTTTAATGGAATTGTCATTTTAGTTGAAGCTTAGGAACGTGTTTTACGCTGACAAGAGTTCGCGTGTATTCCTAATTTAATACAGGAAGTATGAAAATGTAATTTTCCAACATTTGCAACAAATTTATCTTGTTCGTATATTATATTTTTACATAATAGAACTGTAGCTGTTTTCATAGCTGTTTTATAAATTCTAGGGGATATTGGTTTACTATTATTTTTAGCCCGTCTCCCGTTACCTCTAGGATAATTATTTTGTAATAATTGTTGTATTAGTAGGCGGGAAAACTCATTAAAAGTTATTTTTCTTGTAAACGGTAATTTTAAAAATTTATAAGGCGTTAGGTAATGTAAAATGATAAAAATAATTATCAGAGTCATTTATTTAAATTAAGATTTTGAATGAATACCCGGAAAGAGGATTGCAAATTTAAAACAAAAATAACATCCCAACGTAATTTCTTTGATTTTTTTTCTAATATTTTGATGTTACAAAAAAATTAAGGGAATCCTTAGGAGACATTTAAATGGGTAAATATTCAAAAATTTAATAATTCGAACCACAAAGCATGCAAGAAATATTACGTGTCGTTAGTCAAAAATATATTCATAAAAGTTATTAATAATTTGGAACCTTTCAACACGGGGTGGTATTTCGTATATAAAGGCCCCGTGTATTAATTATATTTCCTTTTTTTGTGATTCAACGATTCTTGGCGGCCTGGAAGACTTTTCCACTTCACTATGATAGATGAGCAAACTCGAGGGTTCAGTGTGGAGTGTGATATCAACGGCTTACTCATCTTTATAAAGTCATAACTTATAGGCATTTTAGTCAAATAAATCTTATCAACAATATACTCTGAATCTTTTTCTATAGACCAAATTATGCTGTAAATTGTTCAATTAGAAGAGCATAACTCATAGATGTACAGTCTTATATGTCTGATGTTATCGTGAAAAATAAATACATATTCATAGCATTTAAACGGAGCAAACATAAGTCTCCCGAAGTATGGCTTTTTTATATTGAACACTTCTTCCTATTGAAAATTAACATAATAATGTAGATTGGACATGGGAATGGACCCCGGATGTCGAATTACACTGACATTCACTTTGAAAGGATGTGTTGATATTCGTTGCGCTCGCGGCCAAGCAGCTACGAATTGATAGACAGGATGAGGGCATACCAGATGTTAAGTCACTACTGGAGTTTATAGAGATCACAACATAAATGACGCCGCTAAGGTTCAAAGAAATCTCAATTTCAATTAGTAATGCCTGTTCTGATATTCAAACTAGAATGTTTGACTGGTTCACGGCAGAAATATCAAAGTCTACTCCAAAGGATTTTTTTCATACATCCTTAGAAGGATTATAAACTTGAAAGAAATTTAAGTGAACTAAATATAATTCTAGGAAGGTTGCTTCAACTATACTCGATCAATGATCGGTGGATGTGTACTTATTAATCATGATCTTTAGCTCGTTTTTAAATGGCAGAGCCTTAATAAAACACAGATTAGTAAAATAAGTGAATTTTCATAAAATATAGCAAAATTTTCTTGTCAATCACGTAGAATCACTTTACAAAGTATTGTGGTGAATAAATCAAACGTCACTAGTGGATTCCCTTAGTTATATTCATATTTTTTTCGAAAATTTCGTTTAATGCAACAATCATATATTTATCTAAAGAAAAATATTTTCCTTGGGTTAACAGAAAATTTAAGGAAAACGATAGAAAACTAGAAATGATAATAAAAAATGCGTTATTAGTTTGGTACATAAAACAATTTTAAATAGAGGAATTTATCAAACAAAAAACTTTACGGTTAAATCTTCGTTTCATTTCGGACGCTACAAGTACTTTTAAACCATTTATAAGTTGCATAGACAATTGAATATCTTGTATATCGAGTCGACTATTATCAAAGCCGGCAATGTGACTTTTGGACAATTATTGGTAAATCAGAAAAACGAATTATTGACTTTGTATTCCATTGGCAGTCACAAAACTCTTCTGAACGACATCTTAGATAAATAACAGGTTAAGGATTAACCTTTATTTAATGCAGGTTTTGAACCGAATTCTTTGAAGGAGACGATTATATTCAAATAAATCTGTATTGACATATCAATAACATTTTTTTGTCTAAATGCACAGATTGCCACCTTTGATAATAGTAATACGAATAACATTTTTACTAGTACATATATCGTAATTCAAAAACTACGTCATTTACTTGTTAGTATTTATATGTCAAGCTTAAAAACATTTACCAACGCATCCATTAAAACTTATCAATAACGTTGAAATTTCGAATGACGAGAAGTAATTCGCTTCCCACGTGAAAAGTTTACTTCGCGTAATATCCTATTCGAAATAAAGACATTTTTACATTAGTCACGTACGTAGAATGAAAAATGATGTCTCTTAATAAAGACAAAACAAACAACCGCGTTTAGATAGCGAATAGTTTTATCAAATGACTGCTTAGTTTCGCATACTCTTAAGTTTGATAATTTTCATTCAAGAGTATCTTTAGATAAAATGTTTTACAGGTAACATTTTTATTTAATATCGTATTTAGGGCATAATGCACGACTGGGCGCGTTTTTTACATTGTTTTTAAATATATTATATCGCAAAATTTAATTTAATGCTAGAATGAACAAAATTGGCCTATTAATGGGTGAAATAGTAAGAACAGAGTTTTTTTTTCTCTCTAACAAAATTACCTATGATGTCCAGAGTAATCGAATAATAAATACATTTATTTTAAAATCCTCGAACCGCAACTGCCAATTTGAAATTGAACAAGCCTATATTTTAAATTCGTAAATCAGGTAATTTAAAGGTGTTCGATTTTTAAAAGTTTTAAAAACTAATCTAACTCTAACTGCACCGACACTGATTGGATAGTTTAGTTGAAATTCTGTGTGGAGAAGTTGTTAGATTTATTTCACATAAAACTTACGGGTGGTTGAGGAGACCGCGCGCTTACGAAAACGTGCGACTCGACGCACGGCTTGTAACCTACTGACTGACGAACTACTGAAGTGACTAGCACTAACCGAATACTGGCCATAGTATAATCTTGATTCGGCAACCGGCTTTCGTATCCCGAACTACACAATGATTGGCACCCTAAAGTTTTTATGCAAACGATGGCTAACAAGCCCATAGTAATTATAAGAACTGTAAATTTGGTAAGATGTTTTGCCATAGTACTCTAGAGAAATTTCTTCACCTTTCAATTTTAAAAACTTATAGCGTAATTCTTTCTCTCAAAAAATTAATTAGGTTTACCTAATCAAAATTTTTTATCGATTCGATTTGATTATCAAATTTTAATAAACTTATTATTTTTTATATTTAGTTTTGATTGATTTGATTTTGTTTAATTTTCAAATTATAACGAGTTCATAAGTCAGTGTCGATTATTAAGCTGTTAGCATGGTTTGCCCACCGTCAGCGAACATTGCATCCGTCAAAGTATTAAGGACCTGCAGCGACTCATCTACTATATGAAAAAAATACAAATAAATTGTTCTCGTAAATTAAAAAGATTACGTATATTTTGATTTTTTTTAAATATTTTGTGATTATTAGGCGTACTTAACGGCTTTAGACCAGCGCTTAGAATAAGATTACATCGGAAAATGTTATGCACTATGTAATAAGTAAATAAATTAACTAAAGGTTATTGTAATTTTGAGTGCATAATAAATACATTAGAAGACTTTTTTTGCTATAAATTTTATTCGTTCTTCTGTTCATGAAAATATATTGTATGTATATTTATGAATAAATGATTTTCACTTTTAGATTGAGTCAGCTTACAATTTACTTGATGGATAACTTATACATAATTATCTCTTGCCCTTGAAAGCGTTGCTTACATTACATTAATGTGCAACGAAACGCCATACATGCAAAGATGTTCTCTATTACACGCGAGTGGACAAATTTCTCGGAACCGTATACATCGCAACGTCCTCAGATCAGTTCGGTAAAATACAGGATATTAAAGGAATTCGAGAGTCCAGCGAGGTTTTTTGTTATTAAATGGTGAGTTCAACTTATTATTAATATATGCAGCTTACTAAGAATAGTATTGTAAACGAAATATGGCCTGGAGCTTGAAAAGCTGTCTAACAGGAAACACACCTATAAGCATTTTCATAACCAAATATTATTCACAAAGATTCCATGCTCATACACAAAATATACGTGAAAGTTTCGTTTGGCATTGCTGATATCCAAGAGCGACGTTGACCACTTACAATCAGGTCAGCCGTATGCCCGTCTGCGTACAATGGAATTAAAAAAAAACTCGCTACACGAATTATGTAATGTATTTATAAAATTAAAACTACTGAAAATTGTTCAGGTGACGTAATTCTAATATTACAATTAATGAAAATGAATCGCGCAACATCTTTGATTCATACTCAACAAATAAAATTTATTGGTAGCGGATCTCATCTTAGTAGAGATTGAATTCGAATACGAGATTAAAAATCGCAATAAATGACATGTTCCAATATTCAATGCTCGCATATACCCTCAACCGGTATGAACGAAGTAAATAAATAAAATTCGAATATTACATGTGATGCATTTTCAATCCATACTTTTGCATACAAATTGAGAATTATTTGGATTCCCGACGAGATTAAGTTAAAATTTCACTGAAATGTTCGTTGTACGTACATTGAATCCACTTGTATTTTTGGATGTTTAAATCCGGTTCAATTCACACGCTTGGCAACAAAAAACAAACATGAAACGCGAAATACTGAACAAAAATAAATTGCAACAATAATTTCATTATTGCTTTTATGCGTTCAAAAAATTAATGCGATTATTCAAAATTTGAGAATTTTTTATTTATTTAAGTTACATCCGTAAAATTGTGACGAGTACCAAATCTGATATTCTTTAGAGATAAAATTGTATTAATTTACGCATTACATTCAACGTCCCATATCTTCAAAGTACAGTCACTACAAACTTATAATATGTTTTAAATCATTCACTTGGCCATTCTGCCTGATAAAAATACATTTTCCAGCACACAAGCATGGTATTTAGATTTTATAACTAGACCCGCAGAAGCTGCAACTTTGGGGCAGCTGATTGACTCTCTATGAAGAAAGAGACTTCCATCATCGGATAGATCAGGCAAGAACCAGCTAGCTTTAGTTTCGATATTAATTTAATACTTTAAGAATTTTAAAGCAACCGTGAGCCTTAAAAACATTTTGCATTGTGAAGTAACCTAATATGAAGATTTCTTGGTTCTTTTGTTATTTTCGTTCAAAGTTTCCTAAATAAACAACTAGTTTGTTTTGATTTTGAAAAAAGCAAGAAGATTATTAAAATTCAATCCGAATTCGGTACACGATTAGGGACTCTAAAATTACACAACCCATAAAATAATGGTTGCATAGATGAGTGCTTAAAAACGAAACCCAACCAATCTTCTTCGAATTATTTTCCCATCACCCATCAGAATCTGTAGTAACTTCTCTTTTTCTTTATACCACATTATATTAGGTGATTTTCACAGTCATGTTCTCTTATTATGCTGCATAAAGAATTTGGCATGCATTTTATGACAGACCGCATGCCTGACTTCAATCCTGATTGAGATATATATCGATTACAACGCACCATATTATGAAGGGACTTTTTCTGTTTCTTCTTTTGCTGTTCGTTTACTTCATCTGTTTTAGTTATATGGTTTATATTTTATTATTGGAAACATTTAATTAAAATTTAGACAAATACCCTACCTATAATACGAAAATCATGAATTTACCAAATCGAAGAAAAATACTTGTGGTTTTTGGTAAGTTAATATTGTGTGGTATAGCAACATTAGGTGTTCCCGTAGGACCAGTCAACAGGCCAATAATTCGATTTTTATCAAACATTACGTGCAATGCAAACAATATTTCTTTTCTACCGTGATATTTTTACTGTCTCCCTATCATTCTCATCAATCTCCAGCCACCTGTAATCTTCTACCAGATCCAATACATCGTGCATAATAAAAGTCGCTATAATAAAGAAGACGCGTCTGCTCTTTGTTTGAGATTATAAAGAAGTGCAACCTATTGAAAGAATCCTTACAAAACACCCACGACTGTTCTTAAACAGACATTCTTACTTTCATACATAATCTGTTTAGAAAAAGTTAAGCCTCTTTATGCACTTCTTCTTTGGAAAAATACAACAACAACGTACCTGATTTTGTTATTTTTTACTTAAAATTTTATATAAATTAGTTCATTTATATAAATTTTAACTAGTAGAAACGTGGAATGATTAAATTGCTATTTCAATGAGGACTATTTTAATAGAAAAAGGACAATTAATTCTCTGTCAGATTATGCACAAGTTTTACTATAGCCGGAATTAATGTTCGAAGCCAAAATGCTCTAAAGCCAAAGTAAATAATAATGGCATTTAGTTGAATTCGAGTTGCAAAAGCGCGAGTGAGTTGTACTTACTTGCCTTCTGATACGAAGTGATCATACGTTTCGGTTTCAAGAGCATGACATCCATTATTACAATAAAAGTGGAAACAAAATTTGAAATGTGGGACCGCCGTTACTTACCAATGAAATGAACATTTCAAAATTACTGAAGAAGAAGGTTTCAATTAGCACCGCAAAACCTTAACGTGGATTTCCGGAATGTGCATGTTAAATTAGCTACACTGCATCTTTTGAGCACTAATACACGTGTATCGGAAACTATTAATAAACGTCCCTGAAAGATAATTCAACCAGCTCCTCAACAACCTCGGTTCCTACACAACTTTTTTGTATGAATAATCCTTTATTGCAATATAAGATGACTTGGAGCTTAAAGAAGTGAGTATCGGGTTATGTGAAGACAGAATGAGATGGTACAGCATCGTGAAGACGAAAGACGTGGATGAAGGTGGTCACAACTCAAAACACATAACACAAACACAAACAAGACTTGAGAAGCAAGACTGGACGACAGGAGCACTTCTAGAAGAGAGAAACTAACAACAAACAAATAACCGCAACTTATGCACGATGCTAGATAGCAAAATACTTCGATAAATAAACGTAAAATGAACCTGCAAAGATTTTCATTCGCTTTGATGTATATTTCCATTTAATATCTATACATGACGAGGCGAGGCTTGAGAGAGGCTTATGTTCAGTAGTAGACGTCTGTGGGCTGAAAGATAGATCTATAACTAGTCAGGTCATAAGTATTGTCACACAGTAAAAACTTTTCTTTTAGAATGCTGGCCACAAAAAAGTTTATTGAATTCGAATTTCGAATTGTTCGTGAAAATAAAAATATATACTTTTAGAATTTTACTCATTTTTAAATATGGAGTGGACGCTTAAAGAAGACCGTGTTGCAGTTATTGCATTGCATCGTTGCGGTTACGCGCCAATTCAAATTTTTAACATACTGAAAAATTTGAATATAACCAAAAGATTCGTTTTTCGTACCATCAAACTATACAATGAAGACTCTAGTGTAGATGACAGGTCAAGAAGTGGTCGCCCTCGGTCTGTTAGGACTCCAGCAGTGATAAAAGCTGTGAAGGCGCGAATTCAAAGAAATCCCAAACGTAAGCAGAAACTGTTGGCCCTTCAGATGGGGTTAAGCAGAACCACGGTGAAAAGGGTGTTAAATGAAGACTTAGGGCTTCGGGCATATCGAAGAAAAACAGGACATCGTTTGAATGCTCGTCTAATGGACCTGAGATTGATGAAGAGATGCCGCGCTTTGTTGAAGCGGTACGCGGGAAAAATATATCGGGAAATTCTTTTTTCCGATGAAAAAATTTTTACCGTAGAAGAGAGCTACAACAAACAAAATGATAAGGTGTACGCACACAGTAGTGAAGAAGCGAGCAACCGTATTCCGCGTGTCCAACGAGGTCATTTTCCATCCTCGCTCATGGTATGGTTGGGAGTTTCTTATTGGGGCTTAACAGAGGTACATTTTTGTGAGAAAGGTGTAAAAACGAATGCAGTTGTGTATCAAAATACAGTCCTTACGAACCTTGTGGAACCTGTTTCTCATACCTTGTTCAATAACAGGCATTGGGTATTCCAACAAGATTCGGCGCCAGCTCATAGAGCGAAGAGCACACAAGACTGGCTGGCGGCGCGTGAAATCGACTTCATCCGGCACGAAGACTGGCCCTCCTCCAGTCCAGATTTGAATCCGTTAGATTACAAGATATGGCAACACTTGGAGGAAAAGGCGTGCTCAAAGCCTCATCGCAATTTGGAGTCACTCAAGACATCCTTGATTAAGGCAGCCGCCGATATTGACATGGACCTCGTTCGTGCTGCGATAGACGACTGGCCGCGCAGATTGAAGGCCTGTATTCAAAATCACGGAGGTCATTTTGAATAAACTTTAGTGTCATAAGAATCTATGTTTATTTAAGTTCATTTTGGTATATGAATGGTTACATAATGAATAAACTTGTTTCAATTATTTTACATTAAACATGTGACAGAATTTATGACCTGACTAGGTATATAACGAGTGGTAACTCAAAAGCGCAACCCTCATAAATAGACGAGGTTTCTTATAATAATAATTATTACTTGAAGCATTATTTATGTTTATAGTATGTATGATTAGACAATTAAGTAAAAACTTCATGAAACCGCAGCCAGCACTGAAGAATTCTAATCATTAATTTACCTTTTAAGCACTTACAAACGAAGACATATTACGTGTTTGAGCTTAGTGTGATTCTTTGATCCAAGAATCTCGTATTATGTCGTTTGGACTATAATCTATCGTACGATCTTGTCATAAGAGTGACAATCGTGTGCATTTTTCGCTTGAGTTAAGTCTTATTCCGTATTTCAGTAATAGGGTGGGAACTCCGATTAATGTTACTTAAAAGAGTGATTTTCTCGTCTTGGCCGCTGAGATAGGGTTACACATTTTATTACTTAGAAGCCTATACCTCAACTTGACGTTTCATGGGCTTGTTTATTTTTAGCGTTGGATAATTTACATTTCTTATATACGTTGGAACAATTCTAAGGGGGCGTCGCAAAAAAAATCCGGAAACAACGAAGCGTTGTAATGTCGGTTACCTTTGAAACATTAACTTGTTCTATTGACAGATGTATCTATTAGGTTTAAGAATCAGTGAAACAGCGAGTACTATCCACAAGTCGATTTCATATCACGTTTGTAAATAGAAGATAAGCATAGTATAATTTAAGTTAAAAATGAAGAAAACACGCCTTAATAGAAAACCGAACTAACAATTAATTTAATAATTTTTTAATCTCTTGAAACTGATCACAATTTTAGAGGGAAGTTAGAAATGTCAATGTTATGGACATTGATGTGTGTGTGCAAGTTTTCAATCGTTATTTGAAGACGGCGAAAATAACGAATCGACGAAAAAAACATACACATGCCAAACTAATAAAATCCTTTTCTTTTTTTTTCTTTTTTTTTAAATACACAATTAATTATGCTTGGTAATTTAATATTTTCCCTCTCTAATGCTAAGTCTTAGCTTCAGGGAGAACTTACCTTACCTAAAGAGGTAATAAATATCGCTTTTGTCGGTCTAACATTTTTCTTTGTTTTAATTTACATTCATATTTGTGATAACTAAACGTATTTTGTTGAGTGTTTTATTGTATGGATATGCACTTTAATAATATAAAGTGACAATACTGTTCACGATTGTGAAATATTGAGAAATACATTTGACACTGTCATGAAGTCAACCATTTGTCGTCAATCACCCTCAAGAGCTTTTGAACGAAGACTTAATAAAAACGACCTTCTGTATCAATATTGTTAAATGGATACAAAACACAGCAGTATTTTAGAGTACGTATTCAATAATTTAATTAGTTGTGACCGTAATAATTCAGTTTGATGATTTTAAGCCGACTTCAAATAGAAAGAGGGGGTTTTCTATTCGAAGGGTATGATTATACACATCAAAGCTTTAGGTATTTTTTTTTTCGATTTATAAACCATACTATCGTAATTATTAGTATCAATATATGAGCAAGCGACCGCACGACATAAATGCTCTCGAGTGGTCAAAATTTAAATGTCACCCAGCTATGTCTGTGCCAGCCCTAAGCCATCACGAAGTCTCAAATGCAAGGAAATAATAGGTGATTCAAATCCGAACGCACGATTGCGTCACGACTCTTCAAACTACAAGCAACCAAGCTTAGAGTTAGAGTTTAGGTACCCCGGAAACTAAAGGTGTTTAAAATAGAATTCGTATTTTGACTGTAGCTGTAAGTACTACAATTTGTTGTTAAAGAAGATCTCAAAACTATGTCCATTCTCGTTTTTACAAAACATGGTTAACACAATATTCAAATGTCGAAAAACAACCTTAGTCGTCCAATGACCACGAAAACTATAAAGTAGACGCAATATTAAACTGTCAAAATCGGGTAGGTACCACCACCCTGCCTATTTCTGCCGTGAAGCAGTAATCCGTTTCGGTTTGAAGGGCCAGCAGGTTTGAACAGCCGTTGTAACTATACTGAGGCCTTAGAACTTATATCTCAAGATGGGTGGCGCATTTACGTTGTAGATGTCTATGGGCTCCAGTAACCACTTAACATCAGGTGGGCTGTGAGGTCGTCCACCCACCTAAGCAATAAAAAAAAAAAAAATAATAATAATTATGTCGATAGCTGGCAAAAACGGAAAGAAATACTTTTTTTTTAAATATACATATATTTAAAAAAAAAATCGTCCAAACAATAATAGACGAGATTTCAATTTGATTTACTTAAAAATAGTTTAAATGAACAAAATGCGCGTTTTCTATTAGTCGTCATTTAAACTGCGGAAAATGAGGCAAATTATCACACTTGTTTCAGCTTCTGCCTGCAATCAACATCTCATTAAGACTATGTGCTCTGATGTTAAAAAACAATACGTTAATTTCTATGAAAATTATATAATGAACTCATCGTATATATTTGCAATAAACAAGTTGCTGTCTTTATATACTAGTGAAAGGTAAAATTTAAGCCAAAAACCAGCCCAGTTTTATAAGCTCTGCGAAAATAGGTATACTGTATAAAAATGATTTAATAGCTACTAAAATCATTAAAATTATTACGTCAATAGCCGCTTACGCCTGTTCAATTCTATAGTAACACTAAATTTTCTAAAAAGTTTGGATACATTTACGCGTCTACCAAAAATTTTAAAGGTTTACATTTCAGAATCACATGTATTAGCCACTTAAAATTAACATACATATTATGTTTAATTATTTATTACAAAACTAAACTCATGATGAAACAGAAGTATGGTCAATCAGATATTTTTAAATATCAACCAGCTCACAGAATCAAATATTTAATCTTATTCATCTTCTACGAGTAATGTATCTATGTTCTGTATATAATATTTTCCCGCCTTTATAGCTGTACAGCGATAGTTTTGTATTATAATTTATTGGTTTTTTGGTTTAGCTCTTAATGAAACCACCTTTGTGGGTGTCACTTGTCAATCATCATTGTGGTAAAAATTTCATGAACACATTTTACATTTAATATTAACAGAATTTTATTACGTTAATAGAGCAGATAGCAAATCTCTAGTAGGTAATGCAAGTTACATATTCAAACAAACATTATCGCTTCATTCGTATAAGCCTTCTACAATTTCATTAGGAGCTATTTAGCAAAAACTCTGTTTATATCGTTAATTCATAAGCTGGCGCTATTTTCTTAGTTATCATTTTCTAAATTTTGTATTATGCCATATGAGAACGCATTAAAACTAATGTCCTAATTAAGTGTAAGAGGTTGGTGAAGTAATTAAAAATCCTCATTGCCTGTCACAGTTATGAAATCATATTATTATTTTGTACTCTTCAATGCTCGGTAATTTTAAGTGCTTAAAAATTTACCACATCAACAGGACGTTCTTAATTCGGACCATATTCAACTGTTGACTTTAAATACTTAATTTTGTTGTTATTAAAACCTATTACCAACTTATGATTAGTTCAATGATTAGTATACACGCTGTGTTATAACAATGACAGCAGTGGTCACCACCAGCAAATCCTATAACACAATTTGCTTTGAGAGAAAAGAATAGGGCTACTATTAATGAAAAAATTTCAAATTATGTATGTATTAAATTAATGTAAGCTTATTGTTTAGTTATTAAATACAGAATCAATCAATGAAATAATTTAACAAATTCGATATCAGTCAGTTCTAAGGCGATCCATTATCCAGGTTTAGTTTCCTGTCGGGGTCAGATTCTTTGTGTAAAATATTGGATATTTTATGTCTAGTTATAAGTTATGTTTGTTTTAAACGTATTTATGTAAAGCGTAACTCGGAATTTTTTTGAATCTAGTATGAAATAGTTTTCGTAACATGATACTTAATAACTTGAATTTGAACATTTTTTAAGGCACAAAGCATACTTATAATCTTTTGATACTATTGAACACACAGGTGTCGCTTGCGCCATATTGTGGTTCAACTACCTTCGTAAGCAAATGAAAAAAGGAATCACGTCAATCGTCAAAATAATTCATTCATCCAGATTATTTATATTACATTTCGAAAATTTATTTCTGTGCGTTTTACAGCACGTTAATGCTAAGATACATTTTATTTATTTAATATAAAACATATAACGTATATTAGTCGTAAAATAGTGATGGAAATGCTGTGGGTCGCTGATGTAATAATGTTTTAATTAGACCTATAATGATTCTTGCTCCAGATGCTATTTATATTCTGATGATGTCCGTTCGCTGTGTACATCTCATGATTCTGTAATATTGTTTGTTTTTACGGAACGAAATAGTTTTGTAAGCAGTTCGTCTATTTTTTTTTTTTAATATAAAAAGCGTAACGTGTTTTTGGATTTTTTTTATTAAGAAGATTGAATTTATTTGACTTTACGTAAACGCCTAAATGTCCTCGCCTTAAATCACAAGTATCCTGTAACTCAGATCGCCAACTGGCATTTGCTGGCGGTGGAGCACATTGTGGGCCCACGGGGTGGATTACGACGAAAAGCCCTTTTAAAAAAACGGAAACATCGACCTCAAATTAAGTGGAGGCTTTAATGTTGTATTTTCTACCACGCCACGACCAACACTTGGTCATTTATCTAAGTTTTCATTAATGAATGTTTACATCTAATAAGACGAGACGAATGTTAAATCTCACTTATGCTTCTGATTTTTCCCGTAGATAAGTAATACGTTAACTCCTAATACAAAATAAGATGAATATTAATAATTAATAAACCAAATTAAATGGGGCTACTGTCGTAAGTCATATTCCTTTTGTTAGGGTTTTTTTTTACCTACATATTCGCTGGTAACCTCTTATTTATATTATAATATTTCAGCTACGCCCGGACGAGAGGTGAGCTTACGGGCTCAACCTGAGAGAATTTGTTAGCACTAGCCCTAGCAAGAGCAGTGCTTCGCAGAATCTACCACCGGATCGAAATTGCGACGCACTGAGATTTTCGTCTTATCACAAATAATGTTTATTCGAGAATCAAAAAGGCATCTGCGATAAAGATCATATTAATGCTTGACCACTGTCAGAGCTTAAATTTTATTTGGTAATGGATCGATGACATATTAGATATATGATACCAAATGAATCGTAATGTATCACAGGTGCACAACCAAGAGTATATGCACACTCAGTGTAGAAAAATGCGCAAACAAAATATCAAACTATGCACACAGTCGTATTTCTTGATAAGGGGATTCACTCGAATAATTAGGTCACGTCACTAAGCGACAAAAATGCGTTTTTTTAACTAACTAACTTAGAGCATCAGAGAAAATATTTGTGAATAAGAACAAAGTATTATTGTGTTTAAGGGCTTAATACAGTTTTCTATTGAGTAATTTATTATGTTTAATTATGATAACTTTAGATCGTAGAATTTTTTTTTTTTTTAGGTATGAAGTTTGAAAATAATTTTCATTAATAAGCTCGTTTGATATAATTTAACTTGATTATTATTTGTCTATAATTCAAGGACTCGAGAACACTGTGCGTTAATTTGTGTGTATCTTTGTAATGTTTTTTTTTTAAGAAATAATTTATTACTTGGATAACCTTTGCATTAAGCTTTTAAAACTGAAAGTACTTCTTGAGAACATAAATAATTAATTAATCCATTTTTAACTAGGTACTATATGTAATAAAATATTATGATATTTTATATAGAGTCTAATAAGATTTTACTTCTGTTAGGGTTGACAGTTAATTAATTTTTTTTGTCGAAAAAAATAATTGCAAGGAAAGAAATGTGGCTATTGATATATAAAATTATTGTATCCCGTTTTACAATTGAAAAAGATTATATTTAATTGAACGTAGTGACAGCCCTATTTGTCGACGTCCATGTCCTATACTTCATTAGATAGCAGCCAGACTAACACAGTTAGTTCTCTTCATGTTACATTTAAAATGTAGGTACATCGTATGATTATTATGTTAGTAAATGCAAACGGCACTATTCCGAAACGGAGCGAAGTTTTTCAATAGACAGTGATTACCAGCGTAAATCCTGACAGGAATAGTTTAAACAAAAAGTGAAATACTGAGTCGGAACAATGTCATAAAATGTGGTAAACGAGGGAATCGCACGCAACCCACAAAACCCCTACTTAGGTCTTATTTTAATTAATATAAATAAAAATTAATGTTCGTAAAATAAAAATATCTGTTCTTTTCTAAATTATTCAGCCGATTGTTATGAATCTTGGAAGACTTACTGTTGGCGCTTCAAAAAAGATTTTTGTCATAGTACCACGTACTATAGGTGACGCCCGAGCATTTTCAACTAACCGATGTTTTTTATAAAGCTCCGTGCTTCGGTGCAGTAGACGGCGCATCAGGATGCCGCATCAAGAAAGCTTTCTTCCCATGTTAACTATCATCCCAGCACAGTTATCATGCAGAAAATACAACACCCCTTTTAGTTCGGGAAAAGGGGAAAGTCCAGAGTCTTCGCAATGGGACACGACGACCCAGCAGTTGCATTACTTACCTTTCATAAAATTCAATGAAATATAAAAAAATATATGTAGCTTAAAAACTATAAATGAAAACGTTTAAATAGCTAACCAAACTAACAATTACTCTCATATATATCTATCTATAAGTTCTAAAATTATAATTATTGTAATGTTATAGACCCTTGATGTGTGTGCAAATTTTCACATTAATCAGTGAATACGACGTTCAAAGACGCTGTTACGTACAAACATATTTACACGTATAAATACATAAATATCAACCTAATAAAAGCACGTTGAAAAGATACATAGACAAGTCAAGAGTTTATTTCTAATTCAATCCATATTAAAATAGTTCATATTTCCAATATGCGACCTTCAACCTTGACGTAAGTTCAAACAACATGTGTTTGAATAATTAGTGATTTTCAGTTAAATACTAGAACTCGGTACGCATCTAGTAATGAAAATTTATTAGCGTTTTTAGATAACGTTTTGCTTGTTTAACGTGTTTAAAAATGTGTGTTCAGATATTTTGGCATAATTTGAAAAAGTACGTATTAGATACGTTCCTTTAAACAGATTATAATGCACCTAATTCGTGACGTGATGTTATGAGATAAAGGAGCTTTATAGGTCCTTTATAAGACTGAAATTTGGCGGCTTTACTTTTATCCTTCATTCCTTATTAATCAAGCAGTCGTCGATAAATTGCGTTTTATTTATGTATTTCGCACTACATTACTAGCAAGTCATTTTTTTCATCCTACCTATGCTGAGTAGCCTTGAGAAGCTATTTCAGCTTCACCCTAATATGTAGGTGAGCTCACGGGGCCCAAACCGGAAGTGTTGCTAACACTGGCCCTAGCAAGAACAGTGATCGCAGAATCTACCACCGGATCGGAAACGCGACCCTCTGTGAAGATCCGGCGAGAAACTCAATGAGCTGTGTCTATAGGTTAGTTCGCTCGTCGAGCCCTTCGTCGCAAGCGACGGGTTCGACGAGGACGGTGACCGGTGCTTGTGGTACCTAAAAGCACCGTTAATGAATCGGGAGGATCTGTAATGACGTGTTTAGGGCTAGCATGCCATAATAAACCATTAACGCACTTGATCGACATCCAAAAAGGAGCGCATGGAGTTATCCGCCATCTTCGCATCGAATTAGGGCTTACGAAATATGACGGACTCGATGGCTTGGTAGCTAGTGCCACTGACTGATGTGCCGAGGACACGTCCTTACGGATCCATCAGATCCAATAACTTCTGCATTAGACGCCTTCAGCTCTAACACTAGGAGCAGGCATAGGGACCTCGGTAACCGTACTCGTCGAACTCGACAAAGAGTTCGCCGTGCAACCTAACCCATGAATCAGCTCGCTGAGTTTCTCGCCGGATCTTCTCAGCGGGTCGCGATTCCGATCCGGTAGTAGATTCATTCGCGAAGCAGCTACTCTTGAGCTGTTAGGTCTCCTTCGGAGGCGCTCGGGTAGCTGTTAGCAAATCCCATCCCTCCTGGCTGAGCCTTTGCTCGGCCACCTATCCTGGTGAAACTGGAAAGGCCTCCGGGCCACCAGTAATCCATCAATCATAAAAAAAAAAATGATGTGCAGAGGGTAATAGGTCGAAACCCACTTTGGCTAACCTTTCGTGTGATGAACAAGGTTTATAATCTTTCTCTAGGTGCTTTATACCTAATATTGTTTTTATATGTGTATGCACAAATTAAAACGTATTCAAGAAAGCAAATGCTCTTGAAAATGAAACCACCTTTTCGTTTGATCGTGTAAAAAGTCTTTGACCAGTATATTAAAAGTGACAATACGTCGCCTTGTATAATTAGTAAAACGCTTTTCTCAAACCATGATCGGTAGGTATACAGTAACATAATTTTCGTATCGAATTACTCACATTGAAGAGAAATTAAGAACATTTCAAGACCAATAGTAGTGGTTTTGAAATGAAGATTCCATTCTAAATATACTTTACATTCTTGCGTAAAGTTTGCAAAGCGCAAATACTGTTTACCTTATTGAATTTTTTCACTGATTGTTTATGTATTTCATTATTTTGTTACAAAATTAAAACGGTTTACGTCCACGCTATCTTTACATCGAATAAATAAAATCGTGTCTAAATTATTTTGAAAATGACAAAACCACTATTTGTTTCGGGCATGGTTTTTTTTTTATTTCTCTATAGAGTAAGTTTCTTTGTCATGAGCTCTTACTGTTTCGTTTCGCATTCCAGGCAATTGGACACGCAAAATTATAAATATGTCTGTTTACCAAAACGTTTCGATAGAAATAAGAATAAATATGAGCATTAGCTGAATTTAGATCCAGAAAATAATTTTTTTCTTTATAAATTCAACCTTACAATTAGTTTAAGGATCATTCAAAACAAAGCAATATTTGATTAATGAATATGTTCTAGTGTACCATTATTTTGTCAGCAATTAGAAACCAGAGTGACGTCATTACAAACTAAATAAAGAAAACCAAAGCATCACCTAAGAACACCGTGGACAGTCGTGCAATAAAGTTTACCTAAAAATAAAGTATATAGGCACCAGAACGACTCTTTCAAGCTAGTCAGTCACCTTTAAATGAGGTAAGAAGGCAAAAGACTACTATTTTTTATTATAACAACACTTACGGAATAACAATTATTATTATTACTCCATATTTCAATTAAAAAAACAACGGACCTGTGATTCTGTCATGGATCCGTTATGCGTCCGTCATGAAAAATTTAGCTATAGATAAGACAAACGAAGCGAGCGCACAACACGCAATGTATTATTAACATCGCTATAGTTGCATGTTCCAAATTGTTCGCTATTAACATGTACTGCTTTTACGATTAAGCACAGTTTCAGTTAGTGATAATGATTTCGAACGGCACTCGAAACAGCCACAGTACTTAGTAATTACTCGACGGAACCCGTCGCGCTGCAGTCGCGAAGTTCACGACGTACAGTCGTCGGCATAAATCAAGTGAGCGAGTAACACGCGACAAGATAACGTCGCGATCAGCGTGTCGCGACGCTTCCGTATTGTCCCCACGACCCCAACCCTATTCCTCTTATAACTTATATTCAGAGCAAACTCAAGATAGGGAACTATTACAGGACAATCCTTCTAAATATGCACTCTAATACGAAAGCCTTCCAACACAGTGTGTTATTTATAAAAAAAAATTTTTTTTCATTCTTCTTTCGAATTAAAAGACACGAGCATGCTAATTGGCACACTTGATTGAGCCGTTACAAATCATGATACATTGCTGACTTAACAAGCAGCACGCTACGGTCCGATGTCACCTTATCACAGTTTCACAATAGTCCGGCCCATAACAGAGGTTATCTAGGTTCGAACAAACATCGGTCACTTATCTAAAATGTAACGTAACCAATATTGGCGATTTAATAAAATACTATGTTATAGTTGAGAGAGTCGTCGATCGTAGGTAGCACGGAAAATAAACGCGAGCACGCGAACCTTATATTCAATTTCATAGACAAACTTATTTTATGTTGGCGGACTTCTACGTAATCACGGCAATTGAATAGAGCGCAGAAGGCTCTTTGACAATCATACCTGATACTTTTATATAAATCTTAAGTACAAAGGTATTAAAAGTTCAAAATATCAAACGAATTCAGAGTTCAATTGCAAGTAAACGCACACATTTGTATTGCGATTTCTAAAACTCTACATTTTAATTTTTACCTTACAATTTTAAACATTATTTTTACTTAATTTATAAGAAGATTCAATGCAATTTATATTATGCTCATCGCGCTTACACATCGAAATGCATTCTCTTTTTGAACATTTTTCTTTGCTATATTCTATTATATTATATATTTTTAATAATGAATTTAACTTGGCACTCCATTATAGTTTTTATCAAATAATAGATTAATATTTCTTATAAGAAAAAAACTAGTGTCAAACTTATCGCAAATAAACATACGTTTATCGCAAACATGGACCGTTTTTTTTTTCATTGAAATTTATATAAATGTATGTTCATTCATGTTATATTTACTGACGATAACGCTACTACTAGCTATATGCCCTTTCATATCAACGAACAATTTATATATAAAATATTATTATGTGACTTTGATCCGATAACCTTTGAGATTTAAAAATTGAAACTATTCGTTATAAAAAAATATAATCGGGCTTGAATTCAATACTGTTGGCTCCATTTCGTGGATGTTCTTTGAAAATATCCTAGTCTAGTATAATCTTAGCTCTAAGAGCTCACTGTAGTTCTATCAGTCAAATCAATAATGGTAAAAAACTCTTTAAAATTTCATTTGTTTGGTAACTTCATCATCATCATCATCATCATCAACAGCCCACAGTCATCCACTGCTGGACACAGGCCTCTCCCAATCCACACCACTGAGCCCGGTCTGCGGCTCTCTTCATCCACTTCTTGTAACTAACTTGTAACTTGGACCGATCAAAATGAATCTTAACTGTGTTGAACAACTTATTGTTATCGTTAGATTGGAAAAACTGGGACATCTGAAGCTATTATAGTCTTTGATGAGACGAATACAATTCACTCGATTTTGTTGTCAGACATTCTAAGGTTAGTGATTTTTATTTGAAGCTTAAAAATGGATCTAGATGGAAATGTGCCCTAACGGATGTTGGTTTTTTTTTTAACATACTTGAAGGGTTGTTAACTCGAATTAACAACATTAATAGTATTAATATTAGCTTACACACATAATAATAGCTTATTTAAAAAAGTTTTACGTTAAATTATTTATAACTAGCGACCCGCCCTCGCTTCGCTTCGGAAACATTAAAACACACATGAAACCAAAAAAATAAAATATTTTTTTTTTTTTAAAAAGTAGCCTGTGTTCATCAGGGACAATGTCGGCTTCTAATGGAAAAAGAATTTTTCAAATCGGTCCAGTAGTTTCGGAGCCTATTCGAAACAAACAAACAAACAAATCTTTCCTCTTTATAATATTAGTATAGAAAAACGAATACATTATTGGATAAATTATATCGTTGGATTTCGAACTAAACGACATTTCGAAATATTCTTGTGCATATTATAGTTAGTTGTATACAATAATGTGATAAAACTATAATGTGTCAAACCAATTTTACGATTATAACGATATTAACTAGTTGAAATAGTAGCGGTAGATAATTTAGGCACATTTAACCATTTCGACTAATTTACTCTTCAAAGTTTTTGCGATTTAGCTCCGCAAATAAATAGGAATGCCAATAAAAGAGTCACAGAATATATTCAAAAAAGAAATATTATTTAAGCACAATAGAAACATGCAATTATAATGAATACAAACTGATTTATCGATTGGCGACATCACGCGAACGAAAACGCTAGTGACAAGAAATATATTATCGACATTGCGTTGACTAAATTAAAAAATATAATATGTATCTAATATGAATGTAAATTTGAAAAGTCATTCCTCAAGGGATCTTTTTTTGTTGAAAACAAAATTATTCACTTTAATTCTAAGGTACAATATAAATCAAATAAATTATGTTATAATAACATGAACATAGGTGTAATCACTATAACATCTATTAAAGTGATTATACCTATATATTATAATATGTCTTTTTTTAAATATATATTATTCGATATCGTATTCTTCAAACCAAAACGCAAAACGATATTATGTGCGCGAATTTATTATCGATGATGTTTGTCTTATCCGTAGATGCATACTACTATCAAATTATTTGTTACATACTAACCAATAACGCGGACTACCCAGAAGAATATAAGTTTCGGTGACCAAATCTCAATCTAATCTCGAAAATCTTAAAGTGCAGTTAAATTTGGAAAGTTTTCTTGCTCATGCAATATAAGCTTAAAACATACATACATAATTTTGTACTAATCGTTATTGACATAATGAATACGACCGTATTATGTAAATATGATTTAATGTGCGTATTCATATTATGCAAAATTACAGATAATATGCTCTCGATAACATATTGATTAAATAAGTTCCGAAGATAAATCGAAGTTATTTTGTTACGATCGTTGTAACCTAGAACCTATAACGTAATAGTGTTATCATTCTGATTTATAATAACCGGTTGATTTTATTGTTGAATGACCGCAAGTAACACGCATATTAATACACTTGTCGTCAAAACAATATACGTATAATCATATTGTTTTTGCTTCGAGAATTCAGTTACAATTTTTTTTAATTGCTTTAGATGAGTGGACGAGCTCACAGCCCACCTGATGTTAAGTGGCTACTGAAGCCCATAGACATCTACAACGTAAATGCGCCACCCACCTTGAGATATAAGTTGTAAGGTCTCAAGTATAGTTACAACGGCTGCCCCACCCTTCAAACCGAAACGCATTACTGCTTCACGGCAGAAATAGGCAGGGTGGTGGTACCTACCCTTGCGGACTCACAAGAGGTCCTACCACCAGTAAAAAGCAGATCAGCAAAATCGAGTTCCATTTCGAGCTGTAAAACACGAATCTCGATTATTTAATGGTCTAAAGATTGATCGGCAGTCAGTCGATGGTTTTGATTGATTTTGATAATAAAACAACAACATATTGCATCAGTGATGACGAACAAATTGATAGATTGTACGCAATTGGTACTTCAATCTTATACCTCAAGAGTAGGAAGAGGCGTAATGTCTCATTTAGGATTAAATGGTCTGCTTCTGTTAGAAGTGGTTCGTTCGCAAGGTCTAAAGAGGCGCGTATTAATGTTACATTTACCACATTATCTTACCGAAAAATATTCTATTGTGAGTTATTCTGTTGATATTAATTGATTTAAAAAAAAATGTATTAATAAAATAGGACATCCCTAAAACTTAACCCTAAACGATGCACCCAGGGGTCGAATTGTCTTATTATGAAAATTATGTTACGTATTTTATGATACCACTTATAATAAAATGAAAGTTTGGATATAAACATGTCTACTATGTATTTCGTGCAAAAGTAGGTCAAAGTGGCATTAATATGAAATGATTTTGGCAGTTTTTTGTTAAAGGAAAAGACTATTCAAAGTTTGCTCTTAAAATAATTGTTAAACCACTGTGCTACTTGTGTGATTTGATACTACATATTTTTTATTAAGTAATTGTAATCTATGTACCGATGATAAGTTTTTTTTGTTGTTGTACAAAACTAGACACTGATGTTGGGTAAAAAATCGTATAATTTAGAGCGTAATAAAAATTTATTTACAAAACGTCGCCTTTATCAAACAATAGTCAATACAAAAAAACTATTTTAAGTACTGACATGGAATTTAATCTGTCGACGGTTCAAGCAGATGTGATACGACAAACCTCTTGACCCGCTCGGTTTGGATTTAAGGGTATCCGCTGTCATTTTATATATACAATCCCCTTTTGGTTACTCGATTCAAGATGACAATTGATTTTATAGATTTAGTTTACGAAACAACCACCATTTTTTAGATTATAATTATATGAGCTATCTTTTGGCGAATATTTGAAAAGATATACTGGGAGTACATCAAAATTGTTGCTTATAGATACTAATTTTATTTTAAACAATAAAACTCCAATGAAATTCTCATGTAAAATATTACAAAGACATTGGCACCTTTTGTTAAATTGAAACGAAGGGCCACTCCCTTCGTTTAGCTATAAAAATACACTTTCTGCTAATTGTTCCAACATAAAACGTGTGTAAAATGAAAATGCGTCTCAATTACAATTTCAATTTTCATTTCGAACGTATTTCCTTCTATTTTATTTTGAAGTCGTCGTGGTCTAAAGGATAAGACGTCCGGTGCATTCGTGTTGAGCGATGCACCGGTGTTCGAATTCCAGGCGGGTACCAATTTTTCTAATGAAATACGAAATACGTAATCAACAAATGTTAACGATTGACTTCCACGGTGAAGGAATAACATCAAGTAATAAAAATCAAACCCGCAAAATTAAAATTTGCGTAATTACTGGTGGTAGGACCTCTTGTGAGTCTGCACTGGTAGGTACCACCACCCTGCCTATTTCTGCCGTGAAGCAGTAATGCTCATTTAAGCGATAAAAAATTAAAAATAAAGTTAGATCTTTTGTATTTTTTAAATAAACAATAACAATTATGTAATAATTATTAAAGATAATGAACAAATTTGTTACCTATATACCTATAATATATCTACCAATAGGGAAACTAGCAGCCTAAGGTGATGCGTTTTACTTTTGCTAAGATTAAAAAGTGTAATTTCTAGTAAAATTAACATTAACGTTTTCTTCTTATTTTAATTTCAATATATATGTAGAGGGTAACTACTACTACGAACTAATATTACTGTTTCCTCTTGCATTTTATACCGATGACTTTCAGATGTGGTGACCACGAAAACTGTAAAGTATTTGAAATGTTATATTGACAATTTTAAATGCGAGATTAATCCATAAAAACGGTAATAAATTCAGGCCTTGAAATTTATATTGTTACGTGAATTTCTCTAAGCCAATCACACGTTTGGGTGATACTTATTTCTTACACATACTTACAATTCCATACTTATTTCTGTAATCTGACGAAGCATGTTGCGGATAATAACATGTATTTTTAGGTTAGGAATACTGTGTTCTTTTTTTTATAATAAATTTGGGTGTCTATTTGTGTCTCATGCAATCTTCAAGGACATCACAGGACTTTGTTGGGTAGACAAAGAATAAGGTTTAATCATAGAATTTCTGATGCAGAAACATTCAAGGTTCAGTATAAAAATTTTAATTCATGAAAGTGTCTCTTGTCAATCGATACAATTATAAATTGGATACGTCGTCGACTAATAAACATTATGTCATCGTTCAACAAAACTGTCCTTAGGTAATGAACCAGTGAGTGTTTAGGCGACGCGTTGAGACACTGCTGCATTTAACCTGAACTACATTACTCACTTAAGTTACAGTTACAGTTACGTTACAGTGTGTACATAAATCTATCCTATCCTGGATCAGCTTCGCATCCGAGTCAGGCTCTCAACAATACGTTACCAGAGGATCCTCAGTTACTTCGGTCATATTGCCCGCCGACAGTCAGATAACTTGGACAAAGTGATTGTGACGGGCAAAGTAGAAGGAAAGAGACCCCGCGGCCGATTACCTAGCCGTTGGTGTGATCAAGTAACCGCTCTAACTGGGTTGCCAGTCGCAACCGCCATTCGAGCAGCTGAGGACCGGACGAGATGGAAACAGCTCACGAGATAGGCAACGGTCAAGTTTCAGGGACACGACCTTCAGCAATGAAGAAAGCGACGAAGAAGAACAGCGTGTCTACATGAATTCGATTTATTAACAATGCATTTACGTATATCCAATATCACACGCATAGGATAATGGGTATTGTCACACGGACCTTTAATACAATACAATTTAATAATAAAAAATTAGATATATACAATATCTATTTTTTTTTATTGCTTAGATGGGTGGACATGCTCACAGCCCACCTGGTGTTAAGTAGTTACTGGAGCGCATAGACATCTACAATCTACAACGTAATGCGCCACCCACTTTGAGATATAAGTTCTAAGGTCTCAAGTATAGTTACAACGGCTGCCCCACCCTTCAAACCGAAACGCATTACTGCTTCGCGGCAGAAATAGGCAGGGTGGTGGTACCTACCCGGGCGGACTCACAAGAGGTCCTACCACCATTGCACATGGTGGATTGATAATCTCACGGCCTACCTAGGACACGAACTCAAAGCGTTTCAAAGTGAGCGATAGGTTGTCATGTCTATGGACATGTCTACGTGGTTGCCGTTAAGCTCCATTAAGTTTATAACGCCAGCAGGGTCGTATCATTTTCTTCGAATAACAAAAACTAATTATGCTTTCTTAATTATCACATTCCAATAGTTACTCAAAGAACGAAATGTAGTAGTAAGTTATCTGTGTTACCATCTTCTGTTCAGTAATGTACAAAGAATATGTTCTAAATCGAAACAATTCGGTTTTATTAATTTCAATGAGAAGGCGCCCTGAACGCAGACAGTTACAATTAAAGCACTTATCTGTTATATAGAGCCGTCTCGATTAATTTATTTCTGTTAAAATTTTATTGGCTAAATCTAACGGTAGGCCGCGTGCCAATGATGTAATTTCTATTGTTAGTTATGCCGTAATATTTAGAACTATTGCAATCAATTTAATGATATGGATATTTATGAGGCCAAAGTATTGATATACTTTGTGTTTTTAGACTACTAGTTCTTATTGAATCGTTTTTTGTTAGTATTACGACTCTTGAATGATGACAATAACAACGATAGGTAAAAAAACACGCTATTTTACACACTACTGTCGAGATATGAGTTTAATGAAATCGTGGTATTTTTATTGCATTATCAGACAAATGAGAACACAGCGCGACTAAAGGCGAGTGGTCATCAATGCTCATACACCAGACTGCATTTAACTATTGCTTGAAAAAGAACGGGTCAGTGCTATCGGATGAGAGAGTATCTTAGCGTTCGAGATACAGCATCTGAAGTCTCTAGCATACGTAGACTATCGTTTAGACTATTTATCTATAGTTTTTTAAAGCTTTTTGAACACGAATAGACATTTGGTCTGCCTTATTAGACACGTTTCATGTTATTTTATATATTTGGATAATTACCTGTAATTGCCAAAACTTGCTTCTTACATCTAGTAAACATGATTGAATTTAGTTTTTTTTAAACTATTATTTATTTTTCATTTTTTAGTTGTATTTAAAAAATTTCAATATATTTTTTTAAATTGAATTGTCATGAGTCCTTAATAAGTATACAAAATATCAAGTTAATCCGACGTTTTGAAGGGGGTCAAAATCATGTTCAAAGATTCCGTTACATACTAACATACATACGTCTGAAGCTAATAAAAGCGTATTAAAAAGAAGAATTTCGCTTTGAAATAACAAACATATCTGAGATAACAAAACTTTTGATGCTTATAAAACCGAAACGCTGCTATAGTTTCAACAATCACGTTAAATTTAAGGCAGCATTTAAGTTGTTGATGTCTATTTTCTCCAACCACTCAGCACCATGAGATCGTTCATCGATCTAAGCAATAAAAACACAAATCCGCATCTTTTGTTATGTGGCCCGCCTTAGTTTTAATTACGAATCACATTACGGTACCTTAGGTAAAACATAATTCAAAGTTCGGCATGGTTCGGTTGTTCGTTATATTAAAATATGATTTGTGCCGAAGATATTTATTATTTATCTAAAATTAATTATTATATAAAACATATCCTTTTGTCGAATCGATTATTCAAATAGAACATTTTATACAGTTTTCGACTTAATATACACTTTGCGGGACACTCTGTATAGTTAAAACAGATTAAACAATTCTAGCAGTGAGCACAGAAACAGCTTTAACTGATTAGTAAGACACGAGAACATCTATGAGGAAATTAGAGTTGTCGAGATTCCCCTCTTCCTAATTGCGATACAATTTACTATTCGACTGCAGCGAAATTGAATCATGCAAGATGATTAACAATCTTGTGGCTATTCATGTGTTTGACAAGTAAACGATGTTTAGTGCGCGATTATTATCACTGCATCGTTCTGCATTAGACATATTCATTTTCATATAACAAATTGGATTCACGCCACAATAGCGCTTTGTTAACTTTATTAAGCACAAGGCGTTTTCTGAATGAGCTTTAGAACTAAATTTAGAGAAGGGGATGGTCGAAAATGAACGTTTTTTTTTTATATTTTCATTAGCAAAAAATCATGTTTGTGTATTTATCTAAAGACTAGCGACCCGCCCTCGCTTCGCTTCGGAAACATTAAAACACACATGAAATCAAATAAATAAAATAAAAAAAAATTAAAAAAAAGTAGCCTATGTTCATCTGGGACAATGTCGGCTTCAAATGGAAAAAGAATTTTTCAAATCGGTCCAGTAGTTTCGGAGCCTATTCGAAACAAACAAACAAACAAATCTTTCCTCTTTATAATATTAAGTATAGATCTACTACTGTCTTTTGAAACGTTTCAATTATTTTAGTTTAATATTTATTCTTATTTATGTTTATTAATATTATCAGTGAATCATGGGAGATGTCCATGGTTAATATAATTCTCCCACGTACTCAGGTGAACGAACCGTTATCTCGTCACGAAGTCGGTAGCTATTCGCCTGGTTATGACAAGATTACACCACTCGAACTATATATGTCCGCCCACGAGACCACTTCAAATTCCTATCGACAGTTCTAAATTGACCATGATTTTGAAATGTTATGGACTGTGGCGAACAAATAAATACCCTTTTACCTACCTAATCATTAGTAGCCTAAAGTGCTATTCCAACTAGCCATACATAAGTGAGCTCACAGGGCTAAAGTTGAGAGACATTGCTAGCAAGAGCAGTACTTCGCTGAATCTACCACCTAATCGGAATCGCGATTCAGTGAGAAATTCGGCAAAGAACTCAATGAGTTGCGTCTATGGGCTAGGTTGCCCGTCGAATTCTTTGACGACCACCGATGCTTGGAGAGCCTAAAAGCACCGAGACTGGATTAGGAGGATTCGATAGGCCATGTTTAAGGCGACGGCGGCTTTACGTTGCCCCGTCGCCTGGGTCGAATATTTAATTAGAGACAGCCACGATAAGAGGGTATGTGTGGCGCGCCGCTTCCTCGAAGAAAGGAATTACTAATCATATGAGTAAATTTTTTTCAAAAAATATTTGGGTTATTCATATTGTTGTAGTGTTGTTTTATCGAATATTTTTTAAATATTTATTGTAAAATATTTGTATAGTATTTATGTACGTTAGTGTGTATGCATATTACGTTTATTAGTTTAGTGTATCAACTAATAAATAAACCGTCATATAAATATAAAAAAATATTTTTAGAACGCTGTGTAAGCTAGCTCTCTGATCACTGACAAGAGAGGGCGCTAGATCGAGAAGGCCGCAAGGATCTCGTTTCGGAGGCGAAGATAAACTCTGTGTAATGGAGAGTGGGCTAGATAATTGAGTATGACGAACAATTTGAATCCAGATTAATCTAGTTTAACTGATCTGTTATAAACACAAATTCAAAAAAAGAATCTGTCAGAATTTTCTAGTATTCATAGTCACAGTATTTATAATGAACGATAATCGTACAATATTCCGTTCATTGTATCGGTATGCATTAATGTTTATCTAAAGAGTGAATGTAAGTAAATTACTACCGGTTTTGGTTCGTGTTTAATATTGATTTACCTAAATGTTTTCGAACTTTAAACTAATTGAATTCCTTTAATATTGTTTATGTAGAAAAGTAATTTAGCTATGAAATTTTAGATTTTTTTATCGCACAAGATTTAGTGAGAAACTCAGGAACCAAGTTTTGGAGACCGTGGACCTCAAGCTTGAATGCATCCAAATACTTTAAAAGGCCGTAGATTCGATTGTTTCACTTATCAGCTGTCCTAATTAAAAAAATATATATCTGTAGTTTCGTTAGCTCTTTTTAAAGAAACAACAGTAAACATAACAAAATAACAAAGCTGCCTTCAAATATAACGGGGGGTGAAATTTTGCTGAAAGTGAAAATTGACTTCTATTGAAGAAACATAATTCACATTCATACTCGCTAAGTTTTTTTTATTTAAAACTGACGGCTTAATCAAAACTACCTACTCACGAGTTGTACGATGATGGAAAAGAAATTGAAAAAGATTTTGAAGCGGTAATGACTGCCGTAGGAGTTTCAGTTGAGTCAGACAATCGGCTACACAGTTTAACAATCTCCAAAATAAAATGAACCAATATTTACATATACCAATAATAGAAGCAGTACCCTAGTTTAGTCAATACAATTAATATCTGATTACCGTGAAAACATTAAGAACATCACCCGAACACAAGTGGTGTCTGTTTTCAGACCTAGACAATACTTTTTTTTATTGCTTAGATGGGTGGACGAACTCACAGCCCACCTGGTGTTAAGTGGTTACTGGAGCCCATAGACATCCACAACGTAAATGCGCCACCCACCTTGAGATATAAGTTCTAAGGTCTCAAGTAAGTTACAACGGCTGCCCCACCCTTCAAACCGAAACGCATTATTGCTTCACGGCAGAAATAGGCAGGGTGGTGTTACCCACCCGCGCGGACTCACAAGAGATCCTACCACATGTAATTTCTTTCTAGATATATCGAAAAGTTAAATTGAATAAAATAATTCTACCAAATCGAATTGTCATAATGTTTAATATAGTTTTCATTAGCACACATAAGCAACTATAGCGATAATTAATTATTATGGCGTTAAGGGACTTGAGGAGGCCACATGTACATCTCAAATGCCATCTTGCGGTCAAGGTCTGAAGTATTCCCAACAATTCTATGGGGCTCCTAAAACACCTAAACAGTTCTTTGAAGCAACCTCTATAGAATTAACAGTACAACATACAAAGACTTAGAGACAAAGACCGCATATTCATAAAATTTACTCTATCAATCTGCACAAATGCTAATAAAATAATATTCACCGTATCAATTTCAACGGTAAAATTACAAATTATTAATAGTAATTTTCAAGCTTTGTTTACATTATTAGTCACAGAGAGTATTGTAAATAAAATAGCATCCTTTAAATAGATGTTCGCATGTCGTGAGCGATCGTGTTCCGACTTAAAATGACATAATGAGGTTGAGTTGTTGGTAATTTATTCTCATCAACTCTAAGGTGAGCAGTTTTTTTTCTAGATTAGGTGCACTAAGTAATTTGATCGCAAAAATATAAATACATTTTTTATGTCTAAACAGAGACGAGGAAATTGCTTACTATTCTACAAGTGAAGGTTTGATTTTTTGGATGTTGCTTACTCGATCACGGAAAAGTAAGTAAACGAATAAAAAACGGATAACCGGACGAAATTTCGCACGTTTACTACATGAATTAACATCCGTATTTTTGCCGTCGTAAATGAAGTCAACTGAGTAACACTGGGTATTTCTACTATAATAAAAAAGGGTGCGTGTACGCGCGTAAGAAGTAATTTTTTTTTTTTATTAAATTTATTTCTTTTTTTTATTTAAATGTTAATCAATTTGTAAAAAAAACGATTAAAGAACATCCTCAAACACGCATATTGGACATCCCTTTTCTTGACATCGTATAAATTCGGTAATTTTCGGTTCAGTTCGGAAAGTTTATATTCGGCTATATTCAGACTCGCCAAGTTACGTCGGTCGTATTGTAATGAGCGATTTAGTGGGCAACTTCATTCTGTTAATTTTGTGTCACGGTGCGCGCGCATCGTAAAATTTCACTCTCATTTTTTCATAACGCGTCTAAAGAAGTATAACTTCAAAAATACGACACTTTGTTTTTTTTTTACCTATTAACAAATCTACAAAACAATTTGTAGTTTATGCATGAATGAGTGCCACGGGCAGCTCTGTTCCAGAAAAAATGTAGCATGTCTCACAATTTTTCGAAATATAAATTGAACAGGGTAAAAAATGTGTGGGACTTGTAGTTGGTAATAGACAAAACAATTATCTTTGGTCACGTTGACTTTGAATACCCGCATTACCAGGATCACCTCGACGAAATGGTGAACGTCTCTCGGGCCAATTCAGATACTGCCCGTTTATTGTTCAATCCCTGTTGATTGGCACCATTATATCAGCCGCAATTAATCCAGAACTAAATACAGAATTCATGTGTATCCCGATATATCGAACGGTAAATGTTTATTATGTCGCCAAATAAATGTTTCTCTAAGTGAAAACCTAAAAATATGTACTTACTTGCGCAGTTCTCTTCGTCAGTTCCATCCTGACAGTCGTTGATGTTGTTGCACACCTCGTCCCGTCTGATGCAACGAGTCTCATCGCATTTGAACTCGTCCAATGAACATGCTAGAAAACAAAATCAATTAAGCAAACTGCCGTCGTTTCTAGCTGTATTAGTGACCCAGCGAAATGCGACTGTCGGTTCTTTGGCTACCCTAGGCCTGCCGAGCACAGAATTTGTGAATAAACTCGTTTTTTATAGCTGACCACATTAATTCTTTCGATATTTTTTTAAATTAAAATGAAAGGTACTGTTGAATGCACCATTGACTTTTTACAAAATAAATAATGGTGGAAAATTACAGCAAATTTCGTACAATCGATTCGTGATACTTTAGGTAATAGAAACAAACATACTACGCAGCCCTGCGTTTTTCTGCAGCAAAACTGTATGTATTCCAATTTGAAGTAATGATATCATATTATTATATCTAATACTGGTGGTAGGACCTCTTGTGAGTCCGCGAGGCTAGGTATCACCACCCTGTCTATTTCTGCCGTGAAGCAGTAATGCGTTTCGGTTTGAAGGGTGAGGCAGCCGTTGTAACTATACTTGAGACCTTAGAACTTATATCTGAAGCTGGGTGGCGCATTGTTGTAGATGTCTATGGGCTCCCGTAACCATCTAACACCTTCTGGGCTGTGAGCTCGCCCACCCATCTGAGCCAAGAAAAAAAAGAAAAAAAGTATATAATTGAATCTTACACCTTATTTCTTAAGTTGGATGATGGTATTACAGTATTGATCTCTATGAAACCTATTAGCCACATAAAATCAGACGACTCTCGCATTTAATAACACATCTAAGCAAGCAAAACACACCATAACCTCAAATACAGCAGCTATCACATTATTTTCAAATATTAGCGCGCGTTCCCGGTAATAAGTTCTGAAGAATGGTTAACACTATTTTTCTACCATAACCAAGACCTTGCCACTTAACCAGAAATGATGGTAGAGAGAATTCGAGAGCTTTTCAAAATTAATACTAACAATAATGGAGCATTACTTAACGCCTACGATATGTAGGTACCTCAATTTATTGGCAAATATACGTTAGGACTATGCAACATGCTAGTTAGTTAAAAGCAGATCGAAATCAAATGAACAGTTATATTGGTGTTAAAAATACATATTAGTTAAATATTGTTAATGCCATAATAGCTTTGTTAGTCTAGTATTTTCTTATATCTCTGTAACAAGGTCGAAATCCGGTAAACAAAATGTTAGTGGAACTATGTGATTGGTTTTCCTTACTAAATTGTTCAGCATAGGGAACTGTAACTTCTTCTTCGTAATAATAAGGTGTGGTCGTTTCAGATGCGAAGGGCTGATCGCCACGTTCGATAGGACCTTAATCAAAAATATATGTAAAAAATAATATAACAAAAAGAAATAAAAATAATATATTCCCGGCTCTAACGCCATTAGAAAACTTTCAGAAACAATATAAGTATTGTTAAATTTCACTTCGCTGTGATTGTAGTCAAATTTAGGAAACATAAAGTTTATTTCCACAATGACTCAAGTCTAAATTTGAAGATTATTCGAGCTAGTTAATTTGACGTATGATTTTATTTCCTTTTGTAATCGATCGATATTATAGAAATTAACAGAAATTACAAACAGGTATATTCAAGCTCTTCTCAAAAGATTGTAAGCATCAAAAAAGTACTCACGATAACTTTCTGTTTCAGCCTCTAAGGTCTGTTCTTGTTCCTCATCGGGAATGTTTTCTACATTAAAAAAAAAAACAAAACAAGTAAAAAGAAACGAGTAAATAAATTGGACAAAAAATTAAATGAAAAATCACAATAAAAAAGAGCTTTTTACTTTAATATTAGGTCCTTAATTCGAAAACTGTTTTAAATACAAAAAAATTATAATTACAAAATCAATAAAAAAATAAAAAAATTTAAATACCAATAGGGCAGTTCTTTTCGTCGGACCAATCGCTACAGTCCCTTTCATTATTACATCTTGCCGATTCTGGGACGCAAGCACCGTCGCCGCACTGGATCTCATTAGGGCGACAAGTGAAGTTTGCTGGATTTAAAGTGTACGAATTTAAAAAAAAATTATCGCATATAAATTCGAAAGAACGATAATTCTATTGAAGTTCCAAAAATCTATATCGACATTTTCATAAGATCCGTAGCTATTGAAGTTATTGCTAGACAAAACGAATTAGCTTTTTATGAAACTTATAATTTTATAAATGGCTTATGCCACTATATTTATATTCGTCCAAAATTTTAACAAATATTACTGGGAGCTCAATTATCACACTCATTTTATGTATAACATTTCCTCTTTTATTGTAATTTTGAGTTTTTGAAGGAAACCCTGTTTCCAGAGGGTATCATCGTAGCTGTTCTCCTCCCTGTCGTTGAAAATTGAACTCTATTTATTTATCTTTTCCCATTTACGCATATCTTACAAATACTCGTGTACAAGTATTGCAAAATCAAATAAAAAATTATCAATCATCGGTTAACCTTTATAGTTTCTCAAAAGTGTTTCAGTCGTCCGTGAGTGACCACGAAAATTGTAAAGTTATCGAATGAACGGAAAAAATATTATCGAATGACAACAAAAAAATGCAGGTTTAAACTGTAAAGATAGTTTTAATTATGTCTATGGCTCGGGAAGACCGAAGAAAATACTATATAATAATATGTAAATAGCATATTGTGGTTTTGTTTTTCAATTCTAAAATTAAGACAGAGACCCGTATAAGACTGAAACTTACGCATACGTATTATAGTCAGTCGATCCACATCTTTCAGAGTTTAAAAAAATCGTGGTTTTAATTGCGTAACGTCCGCACGGGGACAACGAATAACTCAAGAACGATCTAGTCAGACCCCAAACATGTATCTTTGAAAAGCAACCTCAACCTGGAAACGAAGCCGAACCGAGTGGTTGTTGATACCTCTAACCATTAAACCAACAAGACATTAGGACATATGTATAAGCATTGTGGTATTCTGGACAAATGGACTCTGTGACCTGAATCTGAACCTGAAGCTCGGTGCTTATCGTCGATATACAGGACATGCCCTAAATCAATCTTTACAATTAAAGAGAGTGGATCGATCAAAACGCCTTCTGTCGCGATACGCAGGTGAAAGGCACAGAAATATCCTCTTTACCGATGAAAAAATGTTCACGATTGAAGAAAACTACAATGAGCAAAATGATAAAGTGTACGCTCAAAGTTCTAAAAAAGCTGCTCAAGTGGTCAGAAAGGTACAACGTGGTCATCATCCTGCGTCACTGATGGTTTGGTGGGGCGTGTCTTATCAAAAAGTTACAAAACTACATTTTTGTGAAAAAGGATTGAAAACTTCAAGCCAAAGTGTATCAAGATACAGTCTTGGATCATGTTGTAAAACCTCTCAGCAATACACTTTTTTTAAATATACCGTGGACTTTCCAGCAGGACTCTGCACCTCGTCACGCGGCACGAACTACCCAAGCTTGGCTTGAAACCAACGTTCCGGACTTTATAAGACCTGAAGACTGGCCCTCATCTAACCCAGAATTCAACCCTTTATGCTTCAAATTATGGTCAGTTTTAGAAGACATGGCCTGCTCTAAACGACACGGTGACATTGAGTCTCTTAAAAAACTTTGGAGCAATGTGGCGAAATTTCCCTTGGAAACAGTGCGTAAATCCATAGATTCGTCGCCAAACAGATTAAAGGCCTGTATAAAAGCCAAGGGTGGCCATTTCGAATAGGATATTTTTTTTTTTTTGCTTAGACTTTAATAATAATGTAGGTATAAATTTTAATAATATTACATTACTTCTATAAAAAAATGCAGTGTGATTTGTAACAGAACTTAGGGCTAGACTAGGTAGTACTAAATACTAGTTTAAAACACCAGAGGGAATAAGTTCTTCTGATTACGAGAACAAACAAAAAAGTCGTCATGTATTCAAATTTGTAAGCATTAAGACGTGTGCAGCGATTGGATTTCTTGATCTCTGTGTTTCATCATCATCATCATCATTAGCCCACAGTCGTCCACTGCTGGACACAGGCCTCTCTCAATCCATACCACTGGGCCCGGTCTTCGGCTCTCCCCGTCCACCTCCTGCCGGCCACTGTTCGATTATCTCTGTGTTTGTCTTAGGAGAGAAAATAGGAGAAAAAAGTGAAATAAAAACAAACCTGAATCAATAACAAAAGCGCTGAAATCGTTATCGTTTACTGTGACCGTCCCTAGCATGCTTCGGTTCCTGATGTGGTCTCTCAGGGTTTGAGCGATCACGTCCGTGTTGTCGTATCCAGTTGTTACAATGTCCAGAGTAACTTTGCAGGAGAAGTCGTCGGAAACGCAAGACCTAGAATATAAAGAGCGAGGCTTTTAATACAAGGCTGTATTATATAAGGTTTTGACGCTAAATTTGGCGATTCGCTTGTGTAGTGAAGTTAAAGCTGACAGCGATTGTAGATGAAAGAAGAGCGTTGCAAATTATAATTAGAAAAAAAAAACTTAATGATTTTTTTTTTTTATCAATTTAAGGAATACTCGTATTAATGAAGTTTTATTTAATATGAAGACATTATATTTTTTTGCTGTTAAACTTCGCTCAGGCGCATCGCCTTAAATGCCAATGTTTATTTCGCTTATAAATTAAAGTAAAACGTTTACTTCATTGAAAATAAGAATGTAGTAGTTGTTAAGTGTTAGTTTTAGCAATTGGTATTCATCGAAACTTTATAAACTAGAGTGCTTATTATTTATTGTGTCTTGTTATTAGAGGCAAAAGTACGGCTACCCAAAAATTTCAACTTTTAAAATTGTAAATGATAATTTATTATAAGAATATTGTCAACCCGAAGTCGGGACTTAAAAAAAGTTAAAATCAATCCATGAATCTGGATAAAGACCTTTTTTTAGCATAAATAGACGCGACCTTTGCTTCTCAAGCGTTAGGTGTAAATAAACAAACCTTTATAATACTGTAACTAAATACTACAAAACAAGCTTCACATAAAAAAACAAACAAAAATCAAACATTCACTGCAAATACTGCAGTTTTTAGCGAGCATATTTTTAAGCAATTCTACAATACGTATTCTGATTCGAAATAAATTTCATTTCATTTCATACGCTCATAAGTTCGCAAATAATATGAGTAAGCTATGTATAAGATACACAACTGCTTCTTCCAAAGTGGACAAAAGGGATATGAACAGGAATCTGAGCTATTCATTACCTTAGTACATGTTGTGAAAGCTTATAATCAATGTGAAATGACGCCACCAACAGTAAACCTTCAGATCTTAGTTACATAGTAATAATAATTGCTATGTAATTAACTAACATAAAACAAACAATACTATTCAAGCATATATAGAATCTTTTCTCGGAAATTGAAATTCTAGTCTGATTGATTCCATTAATTTTTAAATACTCGACATCGTTTTTCATTATCATGTGTGCGATGATCGATTAATTTGAGTAACAAAAACACATACCGAAAGTGTTAACGGCTTAACTTTATAGAAGATGAAAACAGTTTTTTAAGTTATTTGAAAAATTGAAGTTATAATATATTCTAATTTTTCCAAGAGATAAAAAGCTCGAATTAAATTTCGTTATTCCCATTAATCCCATTTAGAAGACGCTGAACAATTTAAAAACAAAATTAGTATTTTATAAATATAAATAATAAGTATATTATTCTTAAAATATGTACTCACTGGATTCTCACTAGGCTAGCCTTTTGTGTGCCAGGCAAAGATTCGAAGAGCTTATTGACTTCATCAGCAAGAGATTTGGATAAGTTCTGGAACTGTACCGAATCTCTGTTGACGTACTCTTCTCGATATGGTTCCATGACTACGAAGGTAACACGAAGGGTCTCTGAAAAAATTAAATGAGTAATTTTATTCATAAGTGTTTTTTACCTAATAAATTGTTAATTCAGTTCATACAATGTTAATATCACGTCGACTTAGTGATGAGTGACCATTATTACTGAACAATGGACAATTATTCCTGGTGGTAGGTGTTAGGACTCGACAATTATTACTGGTGGTAGGACCTCTTGTGAGTCCCGACGCGTAGGTACCACCACCCTCCCTATTTCTGCCGTGAAGCAGTAATGCGTTTCGGTTTGAAGGATGGGGCAGCCGTTGTAATTATAATTGAGACCTTAGAGCTTATATCTCAAGGTGGGTGGCGCATTTACGTTGTAGATGTCTATGGGTTCCAGTAACCACTTAACACCAGATGGGCTGTGAGCTCGTCTATCCATTTAAGCAATAAAAATTTTAATAAAACAATGGGATCCTGGCTTGATGGTTTGTCGCAATCAATATATTTACCTTAAAACATTAGGTATACTAATACTCAATTTTATTTATTGTGTAGGTACATGAGGATATTTTGATTATCTTAACTTGGGCGTTGAGTGTGTAAATTTTAACTTTATATATCTATAAATCCTAAAATTTACAGTTTACTTGGATCGATGTCCCAGTTAATACATACTTTCTTTAATTTCTGGCTCGACTCTGTTCTCCGGGTAGCCGGAGCCTTCGGTGTCCAAATCGTCGTCTTTCCTGTCGCTGAAATGTTAAAAATATATTAATGTTATTTTGTTACAGATATCCCATATGTCGAAAAACACAGTAACAGCAAATTCTTGTTCGAAAACTATTAACGTTGTTCCAATTTGGAGACACAGTTGAAAAGGTATCTTCTTAATTTCCTGCGTAACATTGGAATACTACATATTATGGACAAATAATAAGAAGGATAAAATAATCTCGCTATTAATTGCACAGAGGACAGGAAGGAATCAAGGAACATAGTCCAAACAAAAGTGTTCCTTTTTTTTCTACCTAAGCTGGTTGCCTTGAGAGGCTATTTCAGCGTAATATTAAATAGTAGGTGAGCTCACGGGGCTCAAACGTGACGACGTTGCTAACATGAACTCTAGCAAGAGCCATGCTTCGCAGAATCTACCACCGGATCGGAAACGCGGCCCACTGAGAGGATCCGGCTAGAAACTCAGTGGGCTGTGTCTATTGGTTAATTGACTCATCGAGCCCTTCATCGCAAGCCACGGGTTCGACGAGAACGATGACTGGTGCTTGAGATACCTAAAAGCCCCGTCAGTGATTTGGCAGGATCCGAAATGACGTGTTTTGGGCAACGTCGACTGCTTTCCATTCTGTCCGCAGAATCGGGAATGGGACTGTTCCGAAAAGATCACGACTCTCAGCACTGAGGAACACGAAGCAAGGAGGAGAATGAAGAATCAATACTCGATGTGCCCCCCTGGGTAAGGTTGCTTACCCGTTTTATGATTAATTCGTTCGATCGGCTATCATTATTAAAAAGCTATTTTTTTTTAAATCAAGAATTAACCTTCGCCTGCATCTGCGAATCTGACGTCGCTGCTAAATATTCTTGGACCAATTCGACGAGTGTTTAAACGAAGATTATTTCAATATCCGTGTTTATGTAGAAACTAACGATTACCTACGTGTGATTTCTAACGTCAGTTTAAATTAAAGGGTTGCATCATCGCGATTTAGTCACTAGAAAAATTTAGTTTGTTTATTGATATGCATAATTGTGTGACCTACATCGTATTTTGTCTATTTTATTACTTTCCAGGCAGACGAACATGAAGCCCGCTTGGTGGTATATGATCACCGTCGGTCACGAACCACTTAATGTCAAAGGAGATGCCAAGTCCCTATCTATAGCTGAGGGACCTCTTGAAGGAGGATGTCGTACAACTGAACTACTGTGAAGTTTCTTACAAAGCCTGATGACAGATGATAAGTTAGAGACAAAAAAGTCTGAAATGTGAAAGAACACAGAAACGAAGAAATAAACTGTTCAGGTGGTGCGTAATGCTGTGGTAGACAAGGGAATGAGTAGATCGTCTCAACCCAGGGATTCTTCAAAGACCCACCTGCGGCGGACGCTTTAAAGCTAATCTCACTGTGAATGAATGCAAAACGAACTTACAAGCTCGCATCGTCTTCAGTGATCGACTCGATCTTTTCAGGGGGCGCCTCAGTAGTCGTAGACGTGTCAAAAGGCGCTGTAATGAAAAACACATTTTATAACCCGTAAATGAAAATTAATAAGATATCGCCGGAATTCGATTCAGTGTAGCCCACAAGTGTCACGACGAATATGTACCGTCCACTTTGGGACATGAGATTGAAGTAACAATTGTAAAATGGCTGTACCACCTTTCAAAGTACTACTTAAGAATGCTTTGCAGCAGAAACAAACATGATGCACTAGCGACTAGTGGCGGCCATTGGGCGACCGGCAAAAGAATGCGATCCTGCCTGGTAACGATCCATGGGAGACGTAATTTGGGTTCGCATTTAAAAAAAAAAGTTTATTTACTATAATGACTATATATTTACTATAATGAATCATTGACATTGAGAAAATTTCTCGCTAAATTTGGTATTGGATTGTTCCCTTCTCTCGGTGGTCCGTCAATTAAAAATTACTTCTTTTACACCTCTTCAGCCAATGTTTAACATAATAAATATAGTTGCCAATATTATTATTATTTATGTATAATGATCAAATTGTCTTTGATATGAGGAACAAAGCGTAAGTGCCAAGTGCTTGAAATATGAACAGTGCTCTAAATTCATATTTCAAAAGATTTTCTTTGAAGAATTTTATAAAGCTAAAACAGTTATGAACTATTACTGCTATGTGAACTGAAAAGAAAAAATCATTTGCCAAATTCAGCACAAATACTTGTCATTTTAGTGAGTTAAAATTTAATGAACATGCTATGAAGATGCTCGTTGCACCATCTCGAGATTTTAGATACAATTAGTCCATCCATTTCTGTTTATAATAATACATTGCGTGCGATGCAAATTACGATATTTAAAGCAAATAATAATTCAGCTCTACCGTGTTACGAATCATCATCTCAACCAAAAATCGTTTTTGAAATCTGTTTTTAGGCAAGTGTAGTTCTGTAATCTAAGAGTATTTCTTTTTTTCAAATGAATTACTACTCACAAAACCAACTGTCAAATAGACCACGTTTCAGTCGTCGTAGATGTCCATCAAGACCGAGATCTTTGGGCTTAACTTCCAAGAATTCATTGTCTGCCACGTCCTCTGCCTCCATGTAAATGTCTTCAGCCTTCAACACCTGAAATAGAAAAGAAGAAAATAAAGAAACACGCAACATGCTTAAGACATTTGAATAATTAATATAACGTAATATTCCAAAAATCTAACTAAAAAGGTTTTTCGATATCGATGAAATATTGTATAATTGCTTCATTGAAATTAATATGACACATAAACTAACTAAATAAACTCCGAGCTTCTATATTTCATTTATAAATGTACGAGTGTTATATTATAATAAAATAATAAACACGTTAAACACATTTTGAATGTTCCACACATTCCATTTTCAAGTATGGGTATGGTTAATTGTTGTAGAGCAGTTTATTAGCGTTTTAAAAATTGTCATAATTTAACGAATTACATTTCAGAGAAGAGGAAAATGACGTAATTTCTAACTGTGTATTTATTTTAGACTTCAAAAACAATTCAATATTAAATAAGTACTAAAAGAAAAGAAACGCAAAGAAAAAAGTCAACGCTAACTGCCAGAACAGATACGGTGCCAGATAAGAATCATTCATATACAACGGCCGAAACCCCGAAGTGAATTGACTATATCTTTGAATTCTGAGGCACCGACACTCTGAGGTCCCGTGGGAAAACTCTCAAAGAATATTCTAACAAGTGGGGCAGTCAAATCAAGAACAGCGCGGGGGCGGGATGGGGCGTGCCTCGTCCAATCACGAGCCTTTATATACCAATCCGCACATAATCCCAATCCTAAGTATGTAACCACGAAATGACACTTGTAATTCGTCCTAATTTAAGACATCTCTCCTCCGTTTCCTCCACTAAAACAATCTCGGGGAATCAACTGCAAAGCACACACGACACAAATTGCGGTCTTGTGTTGTCTTTAACTTAACCGATTTCTAGTTCAGTATTTCTTTAATTTTGTCACTAACAATACCAATAAGCATACCATAAATGAAAATATCTACAGGAGAGCAGGAAATCAGCAAAACTGAATCTCTGTTAAATAACCGGAAAATACGTCTCCATTTCTTTTACTCTGTAACGCTATCTTATCATTCAAAGAGACTAATAGACAATATTTTATACTTCGAACAACAAAACAACATAACCCGACCTCTGGTAATAATAAAGTCAGTTCTGCGAAGTATCATTGAAATGCGAAACAACGCCCTGAAATTCTTAGAATCGCCACCCTAGAAATTTTCTTGCACTACAATATAATATAAAAATGACGCAGCGTTTAAGCCGCAAACTAAAAGAAACATTCAAGTTCTTTTTTTTCCTATACAGTTACATCATATCCTTACAGTACATTAAACGGCTGTATAAATTACAAAGTTTCAAGGAGGTCGCGTCTCGAGCGTTAATACGACAAAAATGCTAAAAAGCCAACGACCGGACACAGAGATCATAAAGTCGTCATTAAAACGACCGCCAGAGGTCATGATTCCCAAATAAATCGACGCTCGAGCCCCAATTAGGGGAGTGTGGGGTCGTCTGAACAACGGGGGATTTCTTTGCAATTTTAGTTAGTCCAACATGATCCGTCTGCGCGTGTGAACGACACGACCAGCAAGCTAATGGGCCAGCTCGATTCTGCGGAGCGTTTTGTACAGCCCACAGCAACACGGACGCACAGTGCTCGACACAGTGTCTCAACATAAATTATTATCCGGTACCTTAGAAAATAATGCAAGCGTCCGCGAGTTACCGACGTGACTTGTTTTACAGTTTAATTTTATGATTTCTTATTAACTGTTAGTTTTGCATCAAAATGTGTACGATTGTTAAACATTTAAAACAATTATTATCCGCATTCAATTTGTCCGGTGACCACAGCAACAAGCTTTCGAAGCTTAAACAGCTATTCTTGAATACGAAATTAAAGTTTAAAGTACCTTTGATTAAGTACTGGATCTAATTTTTGTGAGAAAATTTGGTTATTTCTATCTACTTTTTTTTGTTTCAAATCACTATAAGTGTTAAATGAATTTGCCACTTTAATAGAAATGTTTCAAAGTACTTATAGCGGAAATCATTAAAAGGTGCCTTAAATTATGAAACAGTGCTGGATCGAGCACAGTGTTGAATGTGTTCGCAGTTGGAAAACACGCAACGAGCACGAGGTTCTGCTTAACTGTCAACAATCGCTAAATTTATAGCCTTTACGAGTCGCGAAGAATCAGATCTCCGCGAATGTAACGTGCGGAATAAGTCATGTTACAATTCTGTAAACTAAAAACGATTTAGGCAAGTATACTTTTATCGGTGATATATTGTGAGCCAGCACGGGTAGGTTTCACTATGCTGCCCATTTCCGCGGATGATACGCTCCAGTTAGAAAGGACAGCGAACATGTATTAAGTATAGTTGAGACTATAGACAGTGTAGATATTAGTATCAAAATGGGTGACGGTATACAAATTGGGATGTCTATGGATTTCGGTAACCATTTAACACCAGTTGTACTATGAGCTCGATCACTCGTTAAACTAATAAAAATCATTGTTATACAGACTCGTCCATGCAATTTTTTGTCATTACATAATTTTTTGGAATTTTGTCTTACACCTAATATTCGACCTTATTTCTTTAATATCGCGAATTATGTATGCTGCAGTAGTCTCTCTTTTTTTTTTTATGTATACCAATCGTAAATTAAGTAAGTTTTTATTTTATAATAAATAACTGATTATAACACATTACATTATTGAAATCAGCGAAAAAAAAGGTTTAAATGATCCTTTTGTTATATAAGTAAAAAAGCAAACGATCACGCCCTTCTTAATCGATTAGTACTAAATGGTTAATTTTTCAGTTATATTTTTATACTAGCTATAAACCTTTAGATCGGAAATGATTTAAGAAATATGTATATAATAATATACACAAAAGTTGACACGTCACATACATTGGAGTTGTAATTATCTTACATAAATATAAATTTTAATTTTGAATTACCCATCTAATAATTAATATGAAAATTCAATAAGCTTGAATCTCTTGAGTTCTATTGAAATATGCAACCATCTTGTTTCCTGGCAGTACGGATGACTAATAAAGCTTAGTTCGTTCAAATTCTAGTTGCTCCACCATTTTATTAACATCAATTTGCGTGCGCCCATAAAATCCTAGTATCGCATTACCTTCAATAGACGAGACACAAATTCGCTCAGTTTAATGTAGTCGTAAACCGAAAGGCATTAAATATGATTGTAGAACTCACACGGCCTGCTTATTAAGCCAATCTTGATAAATGCCGAAGTCAACAAAGTTTCGGTCACAATGAGCACTTGTAGCCTACGTATTTATAATAATATTGCTAAAACATACAATCGAAACTCTTTTTATTTATTTCTAATTTAGTTTTAAATAATAAAATAAAAAAAAGGTTCGGTAATCAATTTGTGTTACTTCAATGGAACAATTTTAAAATGCATCCGTGTAACTTTTTTTTCCTACCTGTGCTAATAGCCTTGAGAGGCTATTTCAGCTTCGTCCTAACATGTAGGTGAGCTCACGGGGCTCTAACCGGAAGTGCTGCTAACACTGGCTGTAGCAAGAGCAGTGCTTCGCAGAATTTACCACCGGATCGGAAACGCGACCCACTGAGAAGATCCGGCGAGAAACTCAGTGGGCTGTGTCTACCTATGGGTTAATTCGCTCGTCGAGGCCTTCGTCGCAAGCGACGGGTTCGACGAGGACGATGACCGGTGCTTGTGGTACCTAAAAGCACCGTTAATGAATCGTGCCACAGTCATGAACCATATTATCCATTATTTTTTAACAAATACCAGAAAACGTTATTGTCTAGTTGGTTCTATTAACTTTTTATTTATAAAAAACACTTTGTGTTAATTTAATAAAATAAAATAATATAATAAAATAAAATAAACTTACAAAGAATTAAAAATCGAAAAATTTAAAAGTGATTAAATATAACAGTTCCCAGGAACGCGCTGTAGCCCATCACTTGTTGTAGAACCAGCCTAATGTGCAGAACTAAATAAGCGCCAATGACACATGAGTGTGGTCTAAAAGCCGAGTGCGGTCATGTTCCCAGAACCGTTCAACTACCATATTATGATGACACCAATTAATGGAAGTATTAAACTGCAATACTTATTATCTCACCAACAAGAATACATTATCCTATTTATATATGCATATGTGATGACGTCACTTTTTATTTTTATTTTTATAATAAGCATATCGCTACTTGTTATTTCGGTAGATACATAAGTTATATATTTTTCTATTGATTGAGAACGTTTCTATCGGGCGGAGTATCCATGTATGTGTGTTGATATCATTCTTGTTCTGAACCCAAAATTCAGGCTCTCTCGTTCTTAAAAATTAATTAATATATTTAACAAAAAACAAACACAGAAAGCTTGTAGGCATATCAATGGTTTATCACGACTTGAATTCCAACACAACTAAATCACAGAACAAGGAAATCATTGCAAGCCCTACCGAAGTACGAAAATAATTATTAGCTCGCCGAGCCGCATTCGTATTTAAGGTCATGACTAATGTATCGAAAACGTTCAAATTTAAAAAATATGAACTTATTGATTATTTTTTTAGTTTGCAAGTAGCCATGTAGCCACGCCAAATGTTATTTAATAAACATTGGCAAGCAGTACAATGTCGATTTGAAAGTTTTTTTTTTGTTGCTTAGATGGATGAACGAGCTCACAGCCCACCTGGTGTTAAGTGGTTACTGGAGCCCATAGACATTTATAACGTAAATGCGGTACCCACCTTGAGATATAAGTTGTAAGGTCTCAGTATAGGTACAATGGCTGCCCCACCCTTCAAGCCGAAACGCATTACTGCTTCACGGCAGAAATAGGCAGGGTGGTGGTACCTACCCGTGCGGACTCACATGAGGTCCTACCACCAGTAAAAAGTGATCGAGATTAAATCTATACTAATATTATAAAGAGGAAAGATTTGTTTGTTTGTTTGTTTCGAATAGGCTCCGAAACTACTGGACCGATTTGAAAAATTATTTTACCATTAGAAGCCGACATTGTCCCTGATGAACATAGGCTACTTTTTTTTATTTTTTTTTATTTATTTATTTTGTTTCATGTGTGTTTTAATGTTTCCGAAGCGAAGCGAGGGCAGGTCGCTAGTTGTAAATACAATTTTTATTACGTCTACGAATTTCGATAACGGAAGAAAATCGTTTAATCGCCTGGAATTCTTAGTGGCTATTGTCTAACAAAAATACTATAGGAATCGCTTGCAATCTAACACGTCTTTCACATACATGTAGCACAGAAAAAATCTAAGCACGCTATTTAAAATTGAAGACAGTATTAGGACAGTTCATTCGATGCTTTAAGTTTTAAAATCAGTAACCATCACATACTTAATCTACTAATATAACACTAGACGATGACCGAGCTTTGCTTGTTTTTTTTTGATAACGCCATCTTGTTGTGTCTTTAAATCGGTTAGTTGCCCTCAATTAAGAAAAATAGTATTATTATTCGCCAATAGATGTCGGGAAGAGTTGATTATTGAAAACATGAATAAAAACATTTTCTGAAAATAAGTCGTCGCTAGATCGATTTATCGCCCCCGAAATCCCCTGTAGGTATACTAAATTTTATGAAAATCATTAGAGCCGTTTCCGAAATTCAGATTATATAAGTATATATTAATATACAAGAATTGCTCGTTTAAAGGTATATAAGATTGAAAAACGAAAACAATGATCCTTAGTAACATAAAGAAATATCGTTAGACGGCGTTCGTAGGAAATGTTACTTAGTCGATACGTGCACATAACTGTACACTCGACTCGGTATTATTTGTAAATAAACTGTAATTTTAGAATTCACGACTACACGTCCCCATTCGGTTTCCTGGCAGATTGGCGCGTTTTTGTTTCAGACTTTCAACATAATGCATAGCGAAACATAGTTAATGCATAGCAGCTGCGTTTTACGTATTTATTACACGACGTTATTCTTTCAACGTGGAACACCTTCCACATAGAATGCGCACGCTTTTTTTAGTATGAAACAGCTTAGTACTAAAGACTGTCGCGTAGCTCATTACGAGTACATGGGTCACCTAGCTCAGTGGATTACAGATGCTTATAAATATGTACGACACCATTAGCCACTTGTTACCAGGTGGACTGTGACCTCATCTACCATTAAATCATAAAAACACTCAATTCTTTTAATCTAATCTGAGCGTTTGACAATTTGGAACTTGGACATGACATATACTCATATTTTGAAATTGTATACCATGACATAATCAGTCCATAGAAATGACATCCCAAAGAATTCTACCCACCTTAAGACTAAAGGATCAAAGCATTTGTACAATAATAGGTGTTCGGCTTCAAGCCGAAACATACGGTTGTTCCGGGACATAATCAATACATCGCAATACCTATACCGACTTACCATTGCCAAAGCCTCATAATATCGTTACAGCACAAAAATAAATATGCTTTTAATTCAGAAGCTACGAAATTCCAGAGGTAAACAGAAGTTTGACTCTGCACTGGCATTGCTAATGTCCGTATAGTCCGTAACTGTGACAGCTTGCTACCACGATAGCCGCATTCGTCTATCTTAAAAAGTTAAGTTTCATTGTAAAACCGAAAACTAACAGAGCTTCCTTAAGCATTAGCATGGCCATGGCCAATTTTTATCAGTTACGTGATGTCTAAAAATGATTCATGCAATAATGCAAGATTTATTTAAAAGTGCAACAAACTATCGACGCAAATCGAAATCAGCCTAATGTATTTGGTTAACAGATCGAATTACGTAAACAGTAAAAGCTACTTTGGGTTAAGTAAACAAATTAAACAGGGACGTACTCAGATAGCATTCAAAAAACGTATGCCGGTTTTCACACATCGAACAATAATTGGACTGCTCAAGATCTAAATACCGTGAAACGAAACGCAAAATGATGTTTGACGTTTATGAACAATTTTACATTATCTGTGCATTTGCATGCAACCACTTTGGCGCATTTTATAAAATATAATTCCCACAAAATAGTTAATTATCGGACTAAAAATCAAATAGAATATTACTTCCACAAATTTACTTATTATTTGTCCCGAGCGTGCACATGGGCAATCCAAATTTTTTTATAAATCTGTTTGGTTGTATGGTAGAGTGGTTAAGAATAGCACCACCCCATCTCTTCTATTGGGAATCGGAAAAAGCGACTACATTAGTCCACTGGGGTAGGGGCAACAGGCAATAGCGTTCATTAAATGTTAAAACAGTTATCCCTAAACGAATTTTCCGGTGTGCGGGACCTACTGTGAAGCCGCACAAACGGCGAACGCCTCCCATCTATTTTTAACTCGATGTAATGCATTTTGATGGATGGAACAAGGGTAATACAGTCCAATTGAGCCTTGGGATCTGGGAGGCCGCATACGCTTGTAAAGACTACAGGCTCCGACAACATCTTAGTACCAAGAGAGGCTCGTCTGAATATCTACAGCCACTAAAAACCACTTCTAGCTTGATGATTGCCAAGAAAACCGCTATAATCCGTCCTAATTCAAATAAAAACGAAAAACAATCGTTATTAAAGTTTCCTTCAAATTAAATTTAAACGTATTAAAATCCCTCTTAGTACACTAATAAAATGTAGGAAATACTAAACTTCAGAAACGTTTAGACGGAAACGATAAATAATTAACTTCTTTTTTCTTCTTTACAGTCGATATAATATGTATGTTACTGTGCGTGGGTATGTAGTAATAGTGCTATCAGTTCGGCATTCTAATTCTAAGCTGGTGTTCCGGGTTTTAAATTATCAAATATAAATAAAAAATACACTTCGCATAGTCTGGCTAGACACTATCTCTAATAAAGACTAAATGTCCACCGCCCTGCCTATTTCTGCCGTGAAGCAGTAATGCTTTTCGGTTTGCAGGGTGGGGCAGCCGTTGTAACTATACTGAGATCTTAGAACTTATATCTCAAGGTGGGTGGCGCATTTACGTTGTAGATGTCCATGGGCTCCAGTAACCACTTAACACCAGGTGGGCTGTGAGCTCGTCCACCCATTTAAGCCATAAAAAAAATGTAACCAAGCCCCTATCGCACAAAACACTGCCGACAGGAACTTGGCGTTGGATAGGAGACACTCTAAGAACTAACAAACTAACCCATAGTCACAGTCCGCTGAGTTACTCGCCGGATCTTCCCAGTGGGTCGCGATTCCGATCCGGTAGTAGATTCTGCGAAGTACTGCTCTTGCTAGAGCTAGTGATAGCACTAGGTTGAGCCCGTAAGCTCACTTACCCGACCGCGCGTAGCTTGAATAGCATCTTAGGCTACCAGCGCATAGGTACGGATTTATAAGAGAAGACATTGTCGCACACTTGACGACGCACCGTGGAAAGCGAAATCAGGACTGCCGACATGCGCGGCATGACCTGGAGTGAAGTTAAAGAGGTTAACAGCAAAGAGGCATAAGACAGGTTAAAGAGGAGACAACTTGTGAGGGACCTGTGTACCAGCGGGGTACCCTAGGACTGCAACAACAACAACAACAACAACAAAAATACGTTAAGAAATAAATAAATATAATTGGGCCATTATAAGCGCATTTTGCAGTTGATTATTTTGTTATTATAATTTTACTAACGAACGTCGAATTATGCAAATTGTTATCACGGCGCATACAACGGGGAGATGACAGCAAAATGAGTAATACTGAATTATAGTTCTGAAAAATTTGGACATAATACGAAACTTACAAAAAAAATCTATGAATCAGCAGTTTATCTACTCCATTTCAATTTCACACGATCCGCAGCGTTTTATTTAAAATCTCTTCTAAAAGCGTGATTTGCTGTCTGTCGCTCACCCTCTTTTGTACGCCAACTCTAGCTCTCCCCTTCTGAGTGGTACAGAGATTCAGTAAAAAAAAATTATAATACACTGTTTTTAAGCGTATAAATATAATATGTATTTCAGGAATTGTACTTAATAGTCTAATACAAATATAGTAAGATTTGACTTACTGACTCTTAAAATTAAAATTATGTTAAGTGATGTCATGACATTACTACTTATCCTTGATTTAGCTTCATGTCTTCGTTCGTGTATACAGAATCGTTAGCCCATCGAAGCGATAAAAATATTAGGGTTGCGTAGAAGTGAATGCACACAGAAATGGACCAAGCAAAGTATGGAGTTTCCTCATTAATACGTAGCCCTAATGAACCCGTCTAATTGTTTTCACAATTAGTGAAGCTCCAGCTACGGGGTTTGTATAAATTTCGTTACAATAATGTGATTTTCGTATTGTTCGCTTACGAATATTTTTCGTTTCAATGTTGATAGGGTTCAATTTTGATTGATTTTTAAATATCCCTAAACAACACTTTTCTCAACGTCATTATTTTGCTTATTTCAATTGTAAGATGAAACGTGACAGTAAAACTTTAAAGTGAGTTCGTATTCGTTTGTATAATTGTTACTCACATTTCGGACAGTTAGCTAAGTTAAAAATATCCCACTCTATTGATTCAGAACGCCGTTTATTTTCATTTTGTAGACTTCAACGTTATCTCTCGAAAATAAGTATTCTGTTTATGAACTAAGATAGTAATTCCGCAATCAACCCAAGCGTTAATCGATTTAATTACTTGACTTCAGCATTTTTAATATTAAATTAGTTGAATAGGAATAAATTCAGAATTAGTCACGATTCTACATTATTAACCAAATTAATAATTTAAAATTTTTATACATCAGATAACTTAGATCTCCGCACTTAAGGAATAAGTTTTTCCCTACCGATATAACCTTAGCGGTAAAATTGTCACCTTCAGTCTTTTTCATATTTAATAAATTATACATCTATATTTGAATAAGAAATAATTATTTAAATCCAAAGTTTTTTCACGTCTATTTAAATCTTACGTTCACTAAAATATATATAATAATAATTATTCGAACAAAAAGAAAGAAAGATAGTTTCGGACATATATTGTGAATATAAAGACTGATCTTAAAGTTTCAGTTTTAAAGATATAAAACAAAATGGTCATAGTTGAAGAGCTGGAGAGTATACGTGCTTTCCGACTTTTTACTTACATTTAAAATGTGAGTAATATATAAATAACTTAGTGATCTATATACTGAATTAAATTGTACCCTCAAAGACAGAGTCCCTGTCTAATATTATTAACTCGCTAATTAACTACGTCCTGACAACATCGTGTACTATCGACAAAGAAGACATACATAATTTCGTCTAAGTGGCCGTCTATTTGATTTAATTTGTGAGGCTTTGTTCCCTTTCTTAAATAAAAATGCAATACGCTGTATACTATTTACTTCTAGAATACGCTATTTACTTCTAGAATGAAGCCTAGATGTCAGAATGTCGGTGCTATTCCAACGCTAGGATCTTAAGTTGAAAAGAGACCTTGACCGCGATTTTTAATCCTATGGATACTATAGCTAAAAAACTCACGCGCTAGAAGCGTTCACTGATATCCATGTACATCAGCAATATTATGAGTGGAGCTCATTCCAGAATATGAAGTCGCCGTAGCCTAAGACTTCCGGTGCATTCGTATCTAGCGATGCAACGGTGTTCGAATCCCGCAGACGGGTACCAATTTTTCTAATGAAATACGTACTTAATAAATGTCTAGAATTGACTTCCACGGAGAAGGAATAACATCGTGTAATAAAAATCAAACTCGCATAATTATAATTTGCGTAATTACTGGTGGTGGGACCTCTTGTGAGTCCGCACGGCCTATTTCTGCCGTGAAGCAGTAATGCATTTCGGTTTGAAGGATGGGGTAGCCGGGGTGGCGCATTTACGTTGTAGATATCTATGGACTCCAGTAACCACAATACACCAGGTGGGCTGTGAGGTCGTCCACCCAATTAAGAAATAAAAAAATGAGATCCGGGAAACAGCCCCTATTCAATATGATATATAGCGATGCTATGATGGGAATGGCGGAACCATCTCAGAAAATTCCTCGGACTACTCCACTTTAGCATACTACTTAATACATAGAACCAAAGCTTCTTCGTAGTTCCTGAAATTCTCTATTCTAGAAGGTTCTATATTTTTAGAATAGCTATAGTACAGGATCTCTGTTACATTTTTCGTGTATTCTTGTTTTTTTTGTGTTCTTAAATGGTAGCGTACTAGGGGTAGCAAGGGTAAAATATGTTGATTTCACGAATTTAAAAAAAAATATTACTATTTACCAACGTTACTGTAAGAAAAAAAGTTGGGCGTCTAGTCAAAAGGACGCTACTCACGAAAAATCAGCTTGTTAGTAATAAATGATGAAAAGTGTACCAGGGATCCTGTACCATTAACAATAGTCGAAATACGTGAAATAGAAATAACATACATGGATATAATATTATGATAAGTCATTAAAAATCGCTTTGTAAATCCGACGATTTCATTCACTGTGTACAATGAGTTGTCTTTTGAAATCAGATTTATTTAAGAATAATCCGTTTCCCAAACGTATTGTGTTTAATTGGAACGTGCACTCTGTTCCTGAAATGAATGGTAAAATTAATTATTTTTTGTATGCGAAGTTTATTTTTATTCTATTTATTTTTGTTTGTGCAAACTGTATTTATTTGGATATGTTAGTTTTCTATTCTTTTCTTTGCACATATTGCGGTGTTTACTAAAGAGACTTACTTGAGACACACAGAATGTACCGGAATAATTTTTGAATAAAAAAATGGAATAAACTATGGACAAACATTTTTCATTTTATTCATTTCATATATGTATTTTTTTTATTAATCCGTAATAAAATGCAAAGTCGAGCCTTGCGTTTCTTCATTGGGTTCCTCGCGTGATTTGATTTTAGTTGTATTACATGACGGGCATGGAAAAAATGCGAAATTTTTGAATGTAATTTTTGGTGCAATCCAACACAATGCCCACCTTGAAACATGATGGCGAAGTTTCAATGGAACTTTAATACACTGATGTATAACCAAAAGGCAGAACTACTTCACAGGGGATTTGTTTATTTTATTATTATGAAGGAAGAGTGAGTACCGGGTGGGTTAAAGCCCGGAGGCCTTTCCAGTTTCACCAGGACAGGTAGACGAACGCAAGCTCAGCCAGGAGGGATGGGATTTACTAACAGCTGCCCGAGCGCCTCCGGAGATGTACCAGCTCAAGGACAGCTGCTTCGCGAATGCATCTGATGATTGCAGTTATGCGTCAAAAATGCGTTAAAAGTCGTCGTGGCCTAAAGGATAAGACGTCCGGTGCATTCGTGTTGAGCGATGCACCGGTGTTCGAATCCCGCAGGCAGGTACCAATTTCTCTGATGAAATATGTACTTAACAAATGTTAACGAGTGACTTCCACGATGAAGGAATAACATCGTGTAATAAAAACCAAACCCACAAAATTATAATTTGCGTAATCACTGGTGGTAGGACCTCTTGGGAGTCCGCACGGGTAGGTACCACCACCCCGCCTATTTTCACCGTGAAGCAGTAATGCGTTTCAGCTCGAAGGGTGGGGTAGCCGTTGTAACTATACTGAGACCTTAGAACTTATATCTCGAGGTGGGTGGCGCATTTACGTTATAGATGTCTATGGGCTCCAGTAACCACTTAACACCAGGTGGGCTGTGAGCTTGTCCACCCATCTAAGAAAAAAAAATGTATTTCAAAGTGAATCGTGAAGCGTTGAACTAGTTGTACGTAATCAATATAACTACTAACGTTCATATAGGTACATTTAATATGGACTAATGCAAAAAATATGAAATGACTATTAAATGATTGTTTGCACTGAAAACGGACGAAGCTCTATTATTGAGCCACTTAACATGCGTTCTAATACAGCAACGATTCTTACCATGTGATCTCGAACAAAGAAGTTTTTGCATTGATGTCTTCGAAGTTCACTTTTGAAATTTTATTATGTACGATTTTTCGTAACAGTGATAATACTTTTAAGAGACCTTACTTAGTTGTATTGTAAGCATTTAAATCCTACAAATAATTGTTACTGATCACAATGGATAATAATGCTCTTTTTGATTAATAATGATTTTTATAAGCAATAAAATACATACTTATAACTGAAAATTATCCCCAGAATATGCTAACAGCTCGTTTAATTAGTAGCAAATCAACATAACAACTTCATAATCTTTCACGTAACAATGAACCACAAACTAAATGCATTTTTTTTTTAATTCTTTATTAGATCCAAACTAAATGCTTGAAAAGATAACTTTCGTCCGTAAATAATATTATGTATATTGAAGCGCGCTCTGAGTGAGTCGAGTTGAGCCAGACTTGAACAAATAGTAGGATGCCGACGCCCCAAGTTGACTTGGCAAACAGATTAGCGGTCTCGAGTGTCAGATCATTTCCTGAATATAAATCGCGACGAAGGAAAAAACATGCGTACTTTTAGAGACGTATTATTTCTCGATTTGGTTTTCAAATACAGTAACTCAATGGCGTTTTTAGTGGGTGGGCTTATCAGAACTATTCGTAAGAAGATGAGTTCTTATAAGTCGCTTGAAGTATTCATATCGATCGATGTTACTGTCTGGGTCCTAATCACTCCAAGCATTTTTGTGAGTGTTACTATTTATATTCAGATGTCTAAGAAGTCACAATATCAACAATTTTGCTATCGTGAAATTTTAGATTAACAGTTATAAAGTACTAATAACTCATGGCTAGCTACCCAACTGAAAAGACCACGCTAGATGAAATTTTCCATTTACTCTAAATTACATCTCTAGTATTAAAAAAAAAAAAAAAAAACTGTGCACGTAAATAGCAAGCTGAAAACAATTCACACGGATCGAAAATATATTTTATGTTGAGATGTTGAGACGTTTTGAATCAAGTAATGTATTGAAATATAAAACCGTTCAACTTGATTTTCAGTACGTGGTAAAGATATGGCATTTCCGTTTGGTATCTTCCTGTTTATTTATGACAAAGCTTGATAGAATTTGGCAACATCTGCGAATTGTGCGCTTATCTATAACAAGTCTTATCAGTCTTACGTGTAATTTGAATGTTGACTGTAAGTGTCAATAAAGATAAACACAACTCAGACAAAGTAGTTGAAGCTTACGATAAAGATCAATAGGAATGAATTTAAAAAATTTGGACAGATTTATTATTTGTAATCTAAAATGGAAGAGCTACTACAGTCGAAATTGCAACTTGTGGCGTTAAGATACTTTACTTTGCAGTAATGGGTAGCTATAATCTACATTAGTAACCAAAATTTATATTGACTGAATAATACGAGTATAAAATAATAATTTATTCTAATAGTAACAAAAATACGGTTGCTGTCAAAAATGAAATTTTCAGTTATCTGCATTGATACATGTACATTCATAACTCTGAGACATAGCCCACTGAGTTTCTCGCCGGATCTTCTCAGTGGGTCGCGTTTCCGATCCGATGGTAGATTCTGCGAAGCACGGCTGTTGCTAGGGTTCGTGTTAGCAACGTCGTCAGGTTTAAGCCCCGTGAGCTCACCTACTAGTTAAGGTTACGCTGATAAAGCTTCTTCAAGGCTATCAGCTTAGGTAGGAAAAAAAAAAGTGCATTCAGTCCTATTAAAAATATTTTGCAGTCCATCAAGGTACAGTCACTATCAATAGGTCAACAAATTCAGTGCCCACGCGTTCTACTTCCTTGGCCCGAATTCTCAGTAAAGACGCACTAAGATAAGATAGCAACGGTCTCATAGGTCCATATTATTATAATTATGAACTAATCTGACATAAGTTAATGTATGCGTTCGAGATATTATGATGTTTCATCCTATATTACATAAAATTAAGGATAAATGAAAACAGAGAATGAAGTGCAAGTATTTCATTTTAAAAAAATTAAATTACGCTTAACAGAATTTATATTATATTTCGCATATTACTTTCCCAATTACAGTTCCCGGTAATGAAATATAATTGTGAAACTTTTCACAGCTCGTCAGTAAAACAGTAATTATCCAGGTCGACACCAAATTGCAGGTCCTTTTGATATTTATCTTTTTGTGATGCGGTTCGCTTTATTGCAATATTATGTTCAGGTCAGAATCCCCAATGAAAAGTGTTGTGTGCTATGACACATAGTTTGCTATATATTGTTTTTTACAAAACCATGATGTTGTATTCGCGTGAAAATTTTGTTTGGTTTTTAAAAAAAGCTGATGATTTTGTGAAAATTTAAAAATAATTTTGTTCTGTAAGATGCAGATTTTTAGATTGCGCCAAAAATTAGCCTTTCTTTCTTGGTTACTATTTTCATGCGAATTTTTATGTGAGGCATCAAAAAAAAGAGAACATTTAAGCCCTTAAAGCTTGTTTTTGTCTGTGTTACAGTAAAGCTATATCTGTTTTACAGTAGCTATAAAAGTTTGAATTATTTCAAAGGACTGCATGCATTACCTGCGCTTTGATCAAAACGGTAAAAAATTACATAAAACTCGCGCAAAAGCAGAGTTAAAAGTATTCTCGGAAACAAAAGAGAGCTGACAATTGTTCAAAGTTGTTTAAAACTTTACTTGAATTTTTTTAAATTACATACTCTGTGGAATGTTCCAGAAATTGCATACGCTAGCTAGCTACCGTATGAAAATGTGAAAACGTTAACAACGTTATCGAAAAATGTACAAAGAGGGACCGGATATTACATTTGGGGTTAATACCAGAAAATGCATTTAAACATAACACAATCACTAAAAACATCTGTTTTTGAATTTGAAATGTTATTATTCTTAATTTGCATGCTTTTCAATGAGTAATTGCCTTTTAAAAAACTAAAAATATGTCTTCATGTGTAAAATAGAAGAAACCAAAATTTGACATTCAGGCTAGTCGGACTTATAAACTTACATTTTCTTAATTAAAGACCATGAGTTCAATGTTCTAATCTTTCAAACTTGTGTTTTCATCAGTCGTGTTTTTTTTTTTATAAAACAATAGATTTTTTGCTTCCATACCAATTTTGTGCTCAGCTGTACAGGCTTTGTTCAAAAACAGCGAACCTACACGTTTTATTGTTTTGCATATTGCGAGATGAATCTACATACACATATATTAGTTATGGATAAGCAACTCAAGCACTCAACAAAAATGTTTACGGGCGTCGGCCACTAGATGGCTTCGCTTCGATTAGTTTCTCATTTCTCCTGTAGATGGCAGTAACATATTACCTATCCTATATTTAATTTTTAACGAAAGATTTAGTAAATTTTCAGAAATCACAAATTGATAAAATTTAGTCAATTTGTCTATAACGAATAAAGACATGTATGATTTTTATTTTTTTTATTTTCAGTGTCTAGGTATACAATAATTAAATGCCTTAACTTTAACAATATACAAGTTTAGGGGCATCCGCTACAAGATGTCGCTAGTTTCCATACCAAAAAAGATTTGTCTTAAAGTATCGCAGTTTCAGAGCCCTGGTTTTTATTACAATAATATTTAAGTCTACCACCCGCATTCCCGAGTACGTTACGGAATGAAATTTAGACAAACACATGCATCGTAGAAAATATTAGCATGTATTCCTAAATAAATTAGGTTTCTAAATCAATCTATGCATGCAAGTTCCATCCGGCCTTGGTCGAAAATAGATTACGTAACTGTTAAGATCGATCTCGTCTAAACTAGCTAAAATCAAAATATCTTTCATTTTACAACTAAAAATCCGAATTTCTATACGGTAGACAGCGTCTTGGCTGTGTGGCTGTCCACCGGAAAATTATGATGTCCATGATCGAGGGTGGTCACTATGTTGGGCTATAATATCGTCTGCCTACGGAGCCCATTAAAAAATAAAGTCGGAAAAAAAAAAAAAAAAAGTTTTTGGTGCCAAACAAAGAAAATACTTTTACAACCCGCGATACGACCAAGAAAATATTTTTAGATTAACAGCGATTTTTTTTTTGTTTAGATGGGTGGACGAGCTCAGAGCCCACCTGATGTTAAGTGGTTACTGGAGCCCATAGACGTCTGCAACGTAAATGCACCACCCACCTTGAGATAAGTTCTAAGGTCTCAGTATAGTTACAACGGCTACCCCACCCTTCAAACCGAAACGCATTACGGGAGAAAAAGGCAGGGTGGTGGTGCCTACCCGCGCGGACTCACAAGAGGTCCAGTAAAACAGCGATTTTAAAACAAACGTAAAATTTTTAAAATAATAAATTTTTCGTATAGTTATAAACCAATTTGATAATATTATTATATATAGGAACTCCAATAAAATTGCATTCCGTAACCCTGAGTTTCGGAAACCACATTTATTCGAGGAGTCAGAATAAACAGATTCAACAAGTGCCGACCCACGATACGCCGGTGCTAATAAATACCGACGCGGCCGGTTAAGGTTAACATCCACTATATTCGACAAATTATAAAAATATAAAGATATCCAGTGAAATTGTCTGAAAATTTGAGAGGCCAGCATATTAAGAGAGCATATGGAGAGTATTAAGCGGTAGGCAGCGGCTTGGCTCTGCCCCTGGCATTGTTGAAGTCCATGGGCGACGGTAACCACTCACCATCGGGTGGGCCGTATGCTCGTCTGCCTACAAGGGCAATAAAAAAAATATATTATGTCTATTAAATGTGAATTAGGATACGATAACAGCTGACTCATACAGAAACTTGTTTGTCAACTTTACTTCATAATGTCCAAACAATTTTTTTTAAATTTCGATCAAACAATATTTAGACTCCAAAAACAAACTTGATATTGTCTTTTATCGTCTATTTAAAAGTACTCAATTGTAACCGCTGAAGTCGAACGGGTGCGAAGAGCATAGATCAAATCTACGCAAATATACGCTTATCGTGTACAGAAAAAAAAAAGTTAACGAACACGTAAATTACATATCTATGTTTCATTCAAAGGTCACAATTAATTAAAAAAAAAAAAGAATCTTTAAAATACACAAATATATACCATTAATTTATAGATCACCTATAATAACCGATAAGGAAATAATATCATGAACTCGCCTCGCGCTTGCACTGGTTGCGTCGAACAAGACTTGTTCGCAATTCTCAGAAGTCCGTGACATCAGATTAAATGAGTCTGCATACGCTTAATTAGTAGAATGGGAATTTTTTAATTTTTAGGTTATATTCGGCGGTATCTATAAAACAGAAAGTCTAATACCAATATCAAGCACTTATGCACTTAATCGCAAATTGATCTATAAAAATATACATTGTCTAGTCTAGAGTTATAGGGAACGAATCACGTAACTACATAGTGCTTTATCTTAGCCTATTCTTTATGTGAATTTAATAACAATAATTCTCGTTCAGTGACCCATTACTAACCAACAATTGACTTTTAGTTCCGAAACATTAATCAAGCAATGACTGAGCGTATTATAAATAGTCTGTAATAATATAATACAATTACGCATTTAATTTGCGTGAATGTTCATAAGCAAATTTGAAATATATTATAATATACCATAAATCATTATTTTATTTAGTTATTTTATCATTAGAAGTCATCAATAATCAAATCCATGCTAATCACATAATTATTATAAACTGACCCAGTAAATCGTTCGAGACAAGTTTGGAGTTGCCATAATTATTTTCCGTGTGGTATTATTGCCGATATTTTATCACACATTGAATCTACCACTTAACCAGACCCTTCGCCATCTAATCATTTAATTTAGTATATAAAAGTAACTTTCTAGAAGACAACTAACACATTAGAAACACACAAAATACGCTAATTATAAAATACGTTTATGTACGGTACCGTAGCCTCCGTTATATAAAATCATAAATTGGAAACATCGACATTTTCTGTGAAGGAAGCAGTAATGAAAAGTAACAAAACTGTATTTGTATGCGTCACTAAATATAGGGCTCTACTATAAGCAATCTTGGTAAGGTACCACAAGCCTGTTTTTGCAGCAAAGCAATCTTGTATTCTGTCCTGAAGAGTTATCTAATGCAATTTAGAACTCGACCTTGGCGATCTTTATATCCCGTAGACATATGTAGGTTCTAGATATATTGAAATAAAGGTGTTTTTTTTATTGCCTTTGTAGGCAGACGAAGACGAGAGAAGACGAGAAAGCCAGACTGTCCACTATATGCCTTCGTAGGGTGCTGGAATTCTTCGGACATATTGCTCGTAAAGAGGGTCACAATCTTGAACAGCTGATGGTGACAGGAAAGGTGGATGGCAAACGTCCCAGAGGACGCAGTCCCACGAGATGGTCGGACCAAGTACGATCTTCTCTGAGCATCAATTTCCATAATGCCCTTCATGAAGCAAAGGATCGCGGCAGATGGAGGGAAGTCGTATGGGAGAAACTGATGCAGCGGGGGAGTCTCGACCCTCAGTAATGAGAAAAACGACGCGAGGAGGAGGAGGCAGACGGGCATACGGTCCACCTGATGGTGAGTGGTTACCGTCGCCCATGGACTTCAGCAATGCCAGGGGCAGAGCCAAGCCGCTGCCTACCGCTTAATACTCTCCACAAGCCTCGTTTGAAGAAGGACATGTCATAGCGCTCGGGAAACACCGTGGAGCGGAGCTCATTCCATAGCCGATCATGCCGGTTATCCCGAACAATCATTTTGGACTGCATAGTTGAATGATTAACAATAACAAGCAGGTTAGTATAGTTACGTGTAGCACGTGCTTGTTTGCAATGACGTTTCTATCTTAAAACATTAATGTATGTAAACTGTTCGTTCTGAAATTTAACTCTGTTACATAATAAGACGTTCGCTTAATATCCTATATTTTTCATTAGGATTCTCAAACGACGTGATTGAATTTTAAAACCTTATAAAGTCATCAAAGGGAAATTTATCATGAGAACCACTAAGTAATCGGTATGGAATTAAATATTGTTTAATAACCAACTTGAAATCATAAATTTTATTCGCTAAGTTTTTAGTACTATAAACTTCCCGTTAACGCAACGAAAAATATTTGTTCCTATATCATTAATAAAGACGTATTTTACATGTATTACAAATAACTGCAAAGGCTCACGTGAATCAAAAAATTTTTTCAGCTATTTATGTTACCAATTAAACCGGCTATAATCTGTGTGCTAATTTTTTTATTTATTGCTTAGCTGGGTGGCCGAGCTCACAGCCCACCTGGTGTTAAGTGGTTACTGGAGCCCATAGACATCTACAACGTAAATGCGCCACCCACCTTGAGATATAAGTTCTAAGGGTCTCAGTATAGTTACAACGGCTGCCCCACCCTTCAAACCGAAACGCATTACTGCTTCACGGCAGAAATAGGCAGGGTGGTGGTACCTACCCGCGCGGACTCACAAGAGGTCCTACCACCAGTAACTTCTTCTTCTATTCTTTATTAATTATTAGTAATTCTTTATTAATTACAAAAACATTCCAGCCAAATCTGACATCAACACTCAAGGATCTTGTCAATGCAGAGAATATAATTTTTCTGGTTTATTTATGTTGACAAAGTAACGGAGTTATAGATAAAATCTACCTATAGGAGATTTCTCATATCTCTTCAATTTCAACTCAGTGTATGTAACGATATGCTGGGAGAGATTGGATGCGGAAGGCGGAGGATCTGTGGCGGACTATGGGAGAGGCCTACATCCAGCAGTGGAGAGATACAGGCTGATGATGATGTATGTAACGAAGTTTTTTTAACATGAAAACAACACGATGTTCTTAAAATAAATTTAAATAATTTATATATTCTAAACTCATTTAATAAATTGCTGCGATTCGTGATCAGACTAGAATAATAGTCTCTATGCTAATCTATATATATAAAAATGAATTGCTGTTCGTTAGTCTCGCTAAAATACGAGAACGGCTGGACCGATTTGGCTAATTTTGGTCTTAAATTACTTGTGGAAGTCCAGGGAAGGTTCAAAAGGTGAGAAAATGTAAAAAAACTTGGAATTATATAAAAACAAACAATTTTGTTTTTCCTTTGATGTGTCCCCTTGATTTGTGTCTTTTATTTATCGATTGAGGCACTACGAAGTCTGCCGGGTCAGCTAGTATATAATAGAATTTAAACTTTCATATAAATATATTGAAATAACTAAAATTATTTAACGGTAAGGAGCGGCTTGGCTCTACCTGGCATTGCTGATGTCCATGAGCGACAGTAACCATCCATCATCAGCTGGGTCATATGCTCATCTGCCAACAAGCTTAATAAAAAGCTTCTGACCTATAGAAATTCTTACCTATATAAATACTTAAATTTTTTTCAATTAGTTCTGTTAAACATTTTAGTTTTTATATAATATGTAAATCTGAACAAAGAAATGCATTTAAATTAAGACATATAGTTACTATGTATTTTACAAATTTATTTTATCTTTACAAGACAGCTATGAATTTAAGTTAAAGTTATGAAAGTAAGCTGCCCTCTTTTGCTGCTACTTAAAACGTTGACTGCCATGTAGGTCACCGGTGCCCTACGTGGCGCACTGAAGCAATGACGTCGATTTAAAAAAAAAAAAAAAAAAAAAATTTCTAAAAATTCTAAAAAAAAAATTTTTCTATTCGATCTTCTTACTAAAACGCCGGAATATCTAGTAGACTCTAGGAAAGGTGAATCCGAACGATGTCGACAAATAATCTATTTTTAAGAGACCTAAAGACTAAAACATACATTAACAAACAAAATAAGGTATAATTAGACAATCCAGGCGCTTAGTAACAGAAATCGACATAATTACTTCAGTGCGCCGCGTAGGGCACCGGTGATCTACACGGCAGTCGACGTGTTAATACATAGAATTGGGAATTAATACTCGTCAACAGACATTTATTAATGGAAACACATTTAAACAATGCTAAACAAATATAGTTTTCCGGTAAATGATCGGTCAGTATAATTATTTTGTGTAATCGTAACAGCGAATAGGAATACAATGTAATATTTCTTGTAATGTATCGAGCCTTGAATGAATGGTTTTTGAAGTGATTTAGGTCGAACCGTTTAGCGTAAATTATTTCCCTACTGAATTATTTGCGAAAATCAGTTGCACTGCCTCAGTAAATTCTATTTTAAGGCATCCAGTTATATGAACAATGATTGGCTCTTGTGAACAAAATATTTAACATATTTTTTTATATGCTCATTCATATAACTATATGGAGAATTTAATTGATTGAATTGTGTAATTAATTGAATCTTGTTGATTTAGTAAATCTTCATTGTTCATTGAACCTATTAAATAACTAGCTGTACCCATCCGCTTCGCTGGGCATTTAAAATTAACAATATTAGTTCTCACCCCCACAAACATTCTCATCATTAACGCCCCCGCAACCGGTATAGGGAGTCCAACACTCATATAAATATTAGCCTGTCCATTAAGTACATGTATTTTCTACATGGATACCAATTTCAAGTCAATCGCGATCCACTGAGAAAATCCAGCGAGGAGCTCAGCTGACTTTTTTTTTGTATCATAGCTCTTCTATCAATTTCGTGGTTCCGACTCGACTACAATAACTTTTGTCTCGCAACGTGACCACGTGATGATCACCATTAATATTACAACACAATAATATGACATGAAACCGAATTCTGAAGTAGGAATTCAAAAGAATATGTTCCATAACGTTTAAGCGTAGGTAGGTAATAGTGTTGTTTCAGGTGCAGCGCGCTGTCACAGCGTCTGAGGGTTCTTTGTCATTCCTCCGGTCTGCAGGAAACAATTGTTAAAAGATTCCACTTGCACAAATTGCACGGTATACAGTGTAATTATAGACAGCATTAAGAGGAGTTTCTTGTTTTTTTTTTGTTCTGGAGAGAAACGCTTTGTCAGTATTACGCATTATCGATCATTCGACATCGTTGAGAAATGTCCCCGGAGACACATTATATAGTTTCGTTTTAAAATACAATCGAATTTAAGTATGGTAGTTGCTTACTTTTTTTATTTTCGTATTAACCATCCGTGCCGTTTTCTGAAAACTACATCAGAAGTTGTTAGTAGATAAAGTCCGGAGGTGTGTCAACAAGGATTGTTTGACAAAAGTCAACGGTTTCCAGAGAAATTGCGGAAATTCACGTTGATCCATTTGCTATGTGCTTTGTGGATCAGTGCGCATTTAGTGTTCCCGAACCTAAACCAGATTACCGAGTTCGCAAACAGACTGCACTAACGAAACAACTAGCATCCAAGAAAATATTTGATGTTTTACAAAAGAACCAAAAACACTCGTTCATATAATCTCCATACCCTTGATTAGTCTTAATAGCTAACTGGGTCGCAATGGTACCTCTCGAATACTGGAGCAATCGTTTTGAGAAATGATCATCCACTAAGTGACGCGAATGAATACTTCATCTAATGAAAATTAATCAATCATTTTCCGGAGTGGTTTCGTTTTCGGTATGCAAGAGTATAAACTATATTTTTTATGACCGATTGTAATTTTAGGAACACGAACGAACAGTCGATACAGTTTTCTGTCAGCAAAATCTTCACTAATATATATGTTTAGTAGTATAAACACTATATAAATAAACAGAAGTATCTATAAACTAAATTTAACGATAAACTAATTTTAATTTTCGTTTCATCTTTGAGTGACACTCTTTAGCGTCCAAACTTTTGATTTTTGTTCATAATCTAATTACATCATCTGTGTTATGAATACGCGTTTATTGAATGTGTTTCACTTGGTTTATGAAGTAAGTGTTGTTGTTTCATCATTACATTACCAGCTCTGATCCTTGTGAGGCGTAATGTATCAGTTTTTAAGCTTAAACTTTTAGTTAGGCGTATGAAGAATTCAATCGGTAAGGTACGCACATTAGTAGGCAGCAGTTACTTTGTGTCTGTGTGTGAGCTGCGGTAACCGCCTTAGTTACATTGAAAAATGGAAAAATAATATTAAAATACTTTTGTTATCGCGTTGGTTGTAGCAGTACCAGTGGTTAGTCAGCCTGACTACTGCAGCATATAGTCAGAGTTCGCTGCCCGGTAATATATTTGGTATTAAACGTATAACTTCTTCTTTACTCGTATCTGTGTTTTAAGTACTCAACAAAAAATATCGCGAATATAGTAATTAAATATTTATTTATTTATTTTTTATTTATTACACTTCATGTAAAATTTACATTGGCGGACTTAATGCCTAAGGCATTCTCTACCAGTCAACCAAAGGTAGTGCAGAGTGAACAGTGGTAGATGCAATGAAATTTATATTAATTTACAAATACATACACACAAAAAAAAGTATATACATACATATATACACAATCACATATACGTACATACATATAATAGTTTATACAGTATTAAAAGCAATATATTAATAAATTTCCTTAACAAATAACTTCATCTTAATAAGTTCATGACGATTCCGCTAACTTTTCCAACAACATTCGCCGAACTCTATAAATATTCTAAAAAAATAAATATTCTAGGACATATGAATTTATTTTTAATTGTTGAATACAAAAAATCCTTTAGCATCGTTGGAACTCGGATGAAACGAAAATTAATCAAGAAAAGCGACAACAAAAAGAGAATAATAACAAAAAATATAGATATGGTCTGCGAATGAATGAAATTGAATACTTATGGTTAAGGTTTCATCTACTGCGTGTGAATTGTACCCTTTTTTTTATTAAGACGTATTGAAATTTTACACCATTCTCGTTTCTAAAAACAGGGCAAAACAAAAAAATTGTGTTTTAAGGTACACCCCCTAAATTACTATTCGCAATTTTTTGGTAATGTTTATCGCTTATGCTATAGCTAAACATACTAAATATACAATTCATAAATTACAAAACCGAGATAAATAGATAGTTATAAGTAGATAGTTTAGCAATTAAGCAAGACATAACATATGCAATAAGTTCATATTTATCCATTACAAATAACAGTAATCAACTACAATACATTTTAGGTACAAAAGGAAATCCCTGTCCTGTGTTAACTCGTTGCTTAGTGAACCAGTTTATTAAGTCCCTTAAATTGTATTTAGCAAACGAGATCGTGGCTCAAACTATATTTGGTAAACTGTAGCTACCTCTGACAGAGATGCAGGGCTGACAATATTACACAAGGATTTTAGATGCATTTTTTCTAAAATTTTAATATCAATTTTCGTCAACATCCAAACGTTTAACTAAATTCCAAGTTTTTTTTAAATTACCATATACTAACGCACTGTGATCGTTGATCTGAATCTTAACTCAGAGAGCCCTGCTGCCCTTTTTCCGGTGAATCTCTCAATCGATTTGTAAGACACCTATGAAAAAGGATGAGAAAAGAGATATTCTAGGCCCCAAAGGAAACATGGGGTGCTTCTACCTCACGCTAATGTTGCGGACTCACAAAAAAGTAGCTTGTTTAATAGTAAGGGTTAACATCAATACAAATTGTTGTCATTCCACCTTTGGGTTGTAGTTTTGACTTCAGAAGCCAACTTTACACCTCTGGTACTTTCAAATATACCATCATAAATAATGTAATAACTGATTTGGCGACTGACTGACGCAGTAGTTGGCGGCCCCAAATGCTGAGAACAGGGACATGGGGTTCGGAACTCGGAACGAATTTTTAGTAAAACTTCTGCTATCATAACCGTAAAAACGATCGGATATAATTTTGTTTAAAAAAAAAAGGTTTTGTATTTAATAAAACATTTGACAACCATGACTAGTACTTAGGGCTGACGGGTGACGTGAGAATCTGATGGCGCCAAATCCGTCATAAGTGAATCCCTAATGCCACTCAGGAGGACTTAATGTTTGACAACGCTGTAGGGAGAACGTCACAATACCTGACGAAGCTGTACCAAGCCACAACACTGTGTAAAAAGTATTCGAAAAAAAATATGAATATTTTAAATGTACAAAAGTACCTTTTTGCGTGTATGAATATGAACATATTTGAGATTTTATTTGTAATTCAACCATACATTATCTTTAATAAACTAAATTCCCATATTTTCTCACCTTCTTCCACAGCACAACTAGTCGTTTCAAATGTTATCGTCGTTTCAAGACCCTGGTTCAGACTTATTAATAGTGAAGTATCATCTAGCTACGTTCTTCTCCAGAAGAAAGACTTTTCAAAAGTCCTCGATGGTAGACAGAAGCTTAGCTGTACAACTGAAATTTATGATGACCATGAGCGATAACAGCCACTTAAAATAACGTGAGCTATATTTTAGGTAAAAGGCCTTTTTTGATTTTTCATGAACTTTGTACATGATTTGTACATCTTTGTGTAATAAGGAATATTTTTATACAATCTCACAGAGTAAAAACGTATTTGATGTTTAAGGATTACTTAATTTGCCAACGGAGACTGCAGTAACCATGTAGCTGCTACCTAAGTATTCCAAATCGCGTCTGTACCATTTTCTAAGATGTTCTAGTTTGTAGATATAACTTGTGACACCTTTAAGGCTTAACCTTGAATTCTATGTATCAAACTCGAGCTACAGAAACTAATTTGTCAACCAGAAGAAAGCCTTCGTTTGATACATAGTGAACGAGGAGCTTTGACTCTGCTAATTTCACAAGTTCAAAATTTAATCCAGAGACCTAGGAAATTCACTGAAGGAGCAACGCAAGCGTGCCAAGTACAATTTTAGTGTGATAATTTTAAAGTATAAATACTGTTGAGAAAGTAATCAAATTTATTAAATTTTAGTTGAACCTGAAAGTTGTTTTCAGTAGCATTTTTCGTTATAGTGTCGCAATATTTGTTTGATAAAAACGTTAGTAATTTCTAATAAAACTAAATACATAGTTAATACTTTTTAGATAACTATTTTCTCGTTTTACTTCATTGTTATTTATTGAACTTTATTTCTGTTTTTTTTTAATGTTATTTATTATTTTAGGTATCGAATTTTATGAAAACATTAAAATAAATTTAAGGAATATTTTTTTAAAAAAATGTAAGAAATTTTCACCGAGAACGTATTATCATCTCTGCATAAATCCCAGAAATGTCTCTAGCAGGGGTTGAGTTAAATTACTCGTGAAATGTATGTAAGCAAGTCGCGATGCCACTCAAATGCGTCTCGGTGATCAAAGACGTCTTCTATCTTTTTCTTGGTGGTTCCGTATTTAATAACAACCGCTAACCTTAATTTTTCTTACTGTCAGACATCAGTCAGCTTAGACTGCTGAAAATTTATAAAAAGTAATGTTTGACATAGATTTTATAAACAAAATACATATGTTGAGGTATTACTGAGTTCAGGAACACTGGGCGGATTGGAAGAGCCATTTGTAAAATAGTATCGCGTAGAGAATGGACGAAGAGTTAATTCTAAAATTCAATAATAGCTACGTTTGAGAAACGAACGCTAGAAACCCACTCACTTTAGGAGCGCAGTAATTCGGAATATTGATGGTTCTTACTCCGGGAAATTTGTGTTCGAACTAAACAAATTCACATTTACCAAAAATATCTTCACTTTTTTTCAGTGTCAGTCACTTTTTTACTACAGTAATCTTTATTTAAAAAAATTGTTTCATGGTTAGAATTTTATTAATTCAAAAAGTTAATTGTAGTAAAATATATGCATCCACAGTATTGCTTATTCCAGGTAAACTAATAAGTGAGCATGATAAAGCAAGCGACTCAGCACACTGCTGTCAATGATGACTAAAAATCTGTCGATATTCTGAACATCTGGTAGGACCTCTTGTGAGTCCGCGCGGGTGGGTACCACCACCCTGCCTATTTCTGCCGTGAAGCAGTAATGCGTTTCGGTTTGAAGGGTGGGGCAGCCGTTGTATATGTAACTATACATGAGACCTTAGAACTTGTATCTCAAGGTGGGTGGCGCATTTACGTTGTGGATATCTATGGGCTCCAGTAACCACTTAATACCAGGTGGGCTGTGAGCTCGTCCACCCATATAAGCAATAAAAAAAAAACTGTTATAATGAAATAGATCGGAGATTAATCAAATTAATGGAGCTTAAATAAATATTGGTTGATTCATTCGCTTTCTTCTTCTTCTATACCTACAGTTTATTGGATTAACTATTAGAGAAGTCTGTCTAATTTGAAACCGGAAATGAAAACATTACAAGTACATTGGCTTGTTTAACAAATATTCCTAATAAATTATGGAAAAAAACAATAATAATCACCAAACTGAATTTAAATTTAAAATAGGTTCAGTTCAAATCTCACGGATTACCAAATGTACATTCATAGTACTACGCAGTATACGTTTGTCCCATTGTTAATGCTCTCCGTGATTCCTTTGAACTCGTATATAAAATGATCTTTTTTTGTGATGTTCGAAAGGCCACACCGGTTCTTAAGACATTGTTTTATCACCACCAAACGATTTCTTTCCTTTCCCATATCGATCTATCTAACTACCAGTTGAAGATTAAACACATTCTTCTGTATGAAACTTGTCTTCAACCCTGCTCTTCATATAACCCATGGCTAGTACTATTGCATCGCCATTTTTTAAATCTGAGAGATCGAGATACGAACTTCTTTCTCTTTTTCTTAATATATTGATTTTATAGTTTCAAATTCGAAGAATAATATTATTGTCTGTTTATCAGCTGTTGGCATCAGTATTAATTAAGGTAATGACTTTTAAATTTCAAAAAGCTTCTTCGGCTATGCTGTTTCGCAATAGAATAGCACCACCCTAGCCCTTCCTGTTTGGTAAAAAGGGACTAAGGCATTTACCGAAGTTAGAGTAGCAGCGCCCTCCGAGTCTCACGGGCGTACTGCGGTTGCAAACTGGCTTTTAATTGCGGTAATGTGTATTGGAAGCCCGCATGGACAGGTATCACGATTGTATCGTATTCTTGCCGCGAAGCAGTCATGCGGTCCCATTTGGACAGTGGGATGGATAGGACACCATATATTATACCATATATAATAGAAAGAAAGAAATAAATCATTTATTCACTAAGCATAGTGAAAATGATATTAAGTTAAAAGCAGCGTGTATGCTTTGTCATTATTTGACATGCGAATTTTAGTGCAGTGCAAGATATTATAATATTATTTAATTTACCATTCATTCATTCATCCATTCATTATACCATTAAATTGACACTTCAACTTTATTTTTCAAAATAAATGGCGTCATTCCATCCCATCACCAGCTGGGCAGCGATTTCGATCTCCCAAACAGGTAATAAAAATAATTCACTTTGACAATACGTTTTTTTTCATTCTACGGACGTCCACTAGTCGCCCCCAAGTTTCGCCACAATAATCGGTCCGGGGCAACCTGGATCCAGTAGATTCCCATGTCTTTTAGCAGGTCGTCTATCCACCTCGTGGGAGGCCTAGACACATTGCGCTTTCTGGTACGCTACGCGGTCGCCACTCGAGAACTTTTTGGTCCCAGCCAGACGGCCATCTGTTCTATGAGTAATATGCCCTATCCACTGCCATTTCAATCTTACAATCTTTCGGCCTATGTCAATTACCTAGGTTCTTTTGCGAATCTCCTCACACCTGATTCAATTCGAGGGGGAACTTTTAAAATAATTATCTAAAGATCTAAAAATATCTATCTAAAAATGTAGACGAACTTCATAAAAATAACGAATATTTTAAAACTACATCCAGTAGAGATTTAGAAAGAAAAAAAACGAACGAAAATCGCTTCATACAAACAGAATCGATCGTGTAAACCGCCCTTGTTTGTTATTATGAAAATCCGTCTGGGCTCGTTAGTTCTTAATCTCCTTGCAACGTGCCTGTACCGCGCGTGTAAAAGTAACTTGCAGACTGTATACAGTTTAAATGTATTTCCAAAGTGCGATATTTTTAAATTATAGCCTCTTAATAATCGACATTTTTCGTCGTCATTCAGAATGTTACAAGCCAAAGGAGCTGTGAGCTGTCTTCGATTTCCATTGCGGTTTCACGAAATACAAGCTTATTAAAAAACAGTTTAACGATTTATTTATATCCATTTGCGTTTATTGATTAGTTCGTTTCCTTTTTTATTTCCATTGCGGGTACTCTTTAGAACAATTTTGTTCACGTATACAAACCAATATAAGATGATACTCTTCATATGTAAATTCATACTGCTAATCTCTGACGTAATGAAAACTATTTATTTTAATGTTGCAAAACATTAAATTCTCGAAGCTACCAGGGACTATTTGAAATTCTACACATTTAATTCAATCAGAAGGTATAAACAGGGACGTCTAGCTAGTGCCAAGTGTTATTCAAGTAAATTGATAATAAAGTAAGTGGTCCCAAAGCACTTCTTCGTATCTCCGTTCTAAGTTTGCTATACTGTGGGATTTGTTTTGGTATTTCGTAATAAAATATTAAAATCTCGATATTTTTAAGGGAGATCTTAATTTGTCGACGCTGCGTTCGAAATATAGCTTTTTAAATTATAGTTAACTATTACGTGCTGGAAAAACCCAAATACGTTCGTATTCAGAATTTATTGCGGGTCATATGAGCATTTGTGAACATCAAAACCGTACAGCATATGAAAGGACGAAATTATAAAGTTTTAACGTATTGAGATATAAAATTACAATAATCAATACTGGAAACTATATCTCAAAAATATCTACGATATGCATTACATTTTTTTGGGTTTTTTTACATTTTCCAACATGTAGGATTATGATTGCTTTGTGTTAAATTTATGAAACGAATATTGATATGCTGCTGCACTCGATTCCGATTTTTACAGAAATAACTCTCAACTATATCCGGTGACTGTCGACGGGAATTGTCAAGAATTCTTTCGCAATACATAAATTCATACAGTAATGGCTTGACCGTGTCTTCTGATACCAGCCTTATCCAGGATAACGTCTCCATTGTTATTCATCGCGACACCCTCGACGTCTGTGGTCAACGAATTTTAACACTACAATAACATACTTTTGTGGCCTCCCAATGCCAATTTCCATTTGTGAAGATTTCGGATTTTTTTCGACACACCCTCTCTCTCTCTTTCTGACTAATCGTATTGCTAGTGTAAGTAACTTATAGTTAGTATATTGGAAGGCAAACTAAAAACTGGGCGTTCACTTTACTTCGATTTTTCAACGTTTAACTTAACTTAACGAAAATTACTTTCTGGATGTTCAGTTCCTCCGGTTTTACATGGCGAAGCGTCTTATTTTTATTTAATTTTTTTCCTTTCCCGCGACATTTTAAATTATTTAACTTTCGAAACGCTCGATCGAAACTACAACTCGTATGTATTAGTTCGTCGTCAGCAATCAGGATCGATCAATGTGTCCCGGTCATCCTCGGTTGTTAGCAAACCAGCCGCTAAGAGGAGTTTCTTGTCCGCGCGGGGGTTTTCCGCCTTCCCGTCATGTGTTCATATTGAGATTGATGTTAGGAGCGAGGCGGGCCGGCCTCCAGCTGAATACTAAAAGGCCGAAACCCCCTTCCACTCAATTAGTCTCAGATTTGGCCGGGTTTTGTCTCGTGTCGAACTGCGACACCCCGCATACTAAATTAACGTCATAATTTTTCTGGTAAGCCCCGCGGTAGGGGTGCAAAGTTTCCGGCACCGAAGTAGTCAAAAGGAACAGTCCTGTTTTCATACTCGTATATTACAGCTACGTGAACTATAACTAAACTTTCAAAATATATATAATGAGTATTAATGTTCCAATTCATTTTTGTTAATATTTTAAGTACTAATCGTGAAAAATGATCATATTGAAAATTGTTTAAAAATACACGTCGTTGAGTAATGATCAATTCGTGTTTTCGAAGCCTTGTCCTCAATAAACGGAAATGAATATCTTATTGAAGAGCCGCGTTATTTCGAGTCGCGAATACGATATGTGGGAGGCTCTGTTATGTGCATATGTATTTAGTGGCACGAATATCTAACTCTACGTGGCTGTAATATTAGTGTCAAAGTTTATGAATTTCGGAAACATTTTTTGTTACTTCATAATATCTGTATGAATTAACGGTAACTTAAAAAAAGTATCCTTCAGTTTGTTTATCTTTTATTTATATTCTGTCAGTATAAATATCCTATAATAGGATTTAGTCATACGAGTTATAAAGGAGTTCAATTGTCACTTTTATACTTGAATTTAAAGTCTGCCTCGAGTTAAAAAAGAGTTATAATTATATTTTGAAGACCGTTTAATGTAATTTTAGAATATAGAACACCAAGAAATAGCTAGTTATTTTCCTAACATTTTCACGTAATGACTTTTCACAGTTACTACAATAAAAGACGGGAAGCACGTGTCGCTCATTAAATACACATAAAAATTAACATAGCTTTTACAGTAGGCGTGTTTTTTTTTTTATTAACTGCGGTCAATGAAATAATACGCATTTTTATGTAAAACAATTTGCAGAGAGAACGAACTGTAATTTCATTACTTGAAACTGAAAAATAAAGTTGAACAACGAAAAGCAACCGCATATATGTTTTTCGGTTTTAATTTAAATAAATTATATTTTTAAATATCGAACATTGCTCGAATCATTGAACGAGTATTAAGTCACTATGACCAACTATACTAGCCCACTGAGTTTCTCGCCGGATCTTCTCAGTGGGTCGCGTTTCTGATCCGGTGGTAGATTCTGCGAAGCACTAGTGTTAGCAACCCTTCGGCTTGAGCCCCGTGAGCTCACCTACAAACGTTAGGGCGAAGCTGAAATAGCCTCTCAAGGCTATCAGCATAGGTAGGAAAAAACAAAAAAAAATGACCACTATACATACCTCTGGCTTTGGCTCCACTTCACAATCTGAGCTTGTTAAAGACATCGTTATTTGAAGTCGGAGCATACCTAATTGCTTGTGCGTTTCTAGCGCCGATAACACAAGAGAAACTTCTTAAGTTGTTGGCTTCAACGAATATGGAACATTATTGCATTATAATACGTTAGTTCAAAATCACCATTACATATTTAGCTAGATCGCTGTGATTACAGACTTGTTGTAAGCTGTGTTATTAATATTACTTTTGTTTGTTCAGAGCTATATAATGATTTTATTTATAGTACTGCTGCGTATACTAGAACGTGATTTGTGGTACTCTGTGATTGTATCGATACGTAGATTTACATGAACTTTTTGGTGGGAACACGAGGAGTGAAGTTGTATGATTTGTTTTATTTTGTCTATTTAAGGTTTCCTCGGGTTTGAATTTGTAATAATGGTGGTTTATTAACTATTTAGTATCTGTGAAAGTGCACAAATGTGGGAAAATGAAACAAAGCCAATGGACGTAGCTTGTCGGGATCCTCCAAAAAACCCACTGAAACCGTCTCAGTAAATAACCACCATTTTCCTGAGATTATATTTAATCCCATATCATCTCATCTCATTTTATTTAATTTCATCTGCGTTGATTAATGTCTCAAATTAATCATCTTCATTTCATTTCACTCCACATTATCATTTTTCATAAAATTAAAAATATAAATTAAAATACGACTAGACCTAAAGGTCTTAGTTACCAGGGCATAAAGTCCTTTAAAAAACTAAGTAGATTTACATTTACATATTATTATGCTCTAAAAGTATGTAAGTGAATTTTCATTTTTATCGTGCCTACTTATTTGTCAATAATCTATTAAAAATTGTTTCAATACCACATTCACACATTCAATCAAAACATTTAAAAAAAAACAGTTTTTTTAAAAACTATCTATTTGTATCTATTATATATAGAGCAATTCCTGTTTTCATTATCTTAACAAATACAACCCCATACATGTATTTCGAATGTAAATTTGAAAACCAATCGAGGAGTGCAATAACGAAAAGCAAGCAATTCAAAAATCGTTTTCAGGAGCAAGTTTACATTTAAAAAAATATCAATCAAATGGGGTCTTCGTTCTAACTAGTCCATACTAGTTTTACTATTTACTTCGGTGTTCCCGAGTCTGAGACATTACAAAACTAATTAAATATTATAATTTCGTGATCAATATTTCCCTATACACCGAATAAGACCCGTCGCCCAAGAGTTACAACCTCAAAGCGTTACCCATTTGACTGTTGTCGAAATGCGAAATTCTTAAATGGACAATGTTGTTTTTAAACAACATACATCACAGATAAAATTGACCTTCTTTTAATTTTTTGTTAATTTTGACAACTAGTTCTTATTTCTGAACGAATTTTGAAAAAAAGTATAGTAAATTCATGTCTAGATTTGTTTTACTCATTTTTCCTAGACAGTAATATATGTCTATTACACAAATATATATTTTTAAAACGTGAAACAAAAATCATCCATTTAAGGGTTAAGACCAATTTAGAATTTCGCATTTTAAATCTAGATCAATAACATCGTATTGTTGTACACTATTATAATACAGGGACAACAGACATAACCGGATCTTTTAAATTTTAAACGACAATATCCATAAATCAGGACGTTAAGAAAAATTCTAGATGTATTTAACAATTGACGTATACGGTATGATTGGTGAGCGCATATGTAAAATGGACTAATTGAAGTGAAACGAATAACCTATTCGATGTTTGGCATACCTCGTTCAAGTTACGAGAGGTAGCGATTTTGACATTTATTTTCTAATATTGGATAATTTTGGAAATCACATGTAATGCTTAATTGTCTATCTAAAGTTAGCTCAAGAAAATAAAAGTCATTATTGATCAATAAAGAAATCATTTTAAAATAATTTACTGGTGGACCACTATCGTTCTGATCTGTAAGTAAAGATAGCCAATTTACAACATTCAAGTTTAAAATTTTCATCGACAATATTATTGATATTAATTAATATTCTCAATAACAGTATTTTTTTGATACTGACATCTGTATTCTGTATTTAAAATAAAACAAACATACCACATCTTTCTCTGGTATTGCTGAATCTGTTCTTTTTTAATAAAACGCCTTTATGCACGTATCAGGAGACCCTTTGAGTTGCCCTAAAGTTCTGTGAAAGCTTTTTTCAAATAAAACATCATTTATTATTTTGAAGGGTGAAATCTTAGCCCGTTTAAAAAAGGTATCTTCCTGAAAAGTACGTGTGCTGCCAAAAAGCTCTACTATAGTTGGACTCAATAACAATTTTGCAATGAAAAAAACGGTTATTTGGCTGAGACATTTTTTATTTAAATTTAACACCATATGTAATTTTATGTGATACATATTATGTTATTTGTGAAACAGGCTTGTTGCGCTTTTCATTCTCAATTCGTAAATCACGTAATTTATTTAGAGACGCTCTCGCCTACAATTCGCGGAGAACCATTACTCATATTTAAATAGAAGAAAGACGGCTAATAAGCAAGTATCGCAGACATGTTTTGACGACTCTGGCTTAATTGCTGCGTAACAATTGATTTATTGAGTAGATTTTTGGAATGTAGAATTGAAATTAGCTTTTTTAAGTTAAACACATAACAGCACTATTCTATGCGATAAGGGTTGCTGGACGTGAGCCGTATAAAAGATTCATTAAGTAATTGACGTTGCCTAGCAAGCTTACTACACAGATTTTGGAAAATCAAAAGTAATGATAGTGCATAATAGCGAATTCTCGCCACACTGCCAAATGTACCTAGTCACAGATAAACGACATATGATCAAGGGAAAAAATATATGTATTAGATTAGCTTAAATTTCAAGAAATAAATTTCTGTCATCACTCAATTTCACATTGTTCTAGAAGTCTTTTCTATCGCATATCGCTTGGCACGCGAATATTCTTTGTGTTTTCTCCCCGCTGTACCAATCCTTCTTCAAACAGGTCTTTGAAAAACTCCTTTATTGTGGGCAGTTTCTTTAGAACGCTTACGGCATAATTAACCACAATTTTTTGTACAATCCAATATTTGATATATATACTTCTGGTTAAAATTCTGTTCACGCTGAACCCGTCCACAATGTATTTTTTTGATTATTTCAAATCAACGAATCAAAATTTGTTGATTAATTTAATATGGCTTATAAGCCACCTACACTCCCGTCGTTCTAAATCAAGGGACATAAAGGACATGAATGTGGATTCAAATAATTCAATTCGTTGCACCTCAATGACTAACCAGGCACTCCCCAGCACGAAGACACTTTAAAAAAAATCAGTAACGATAGAATTTTAGTATCTAAAGACTTTCTTGTAACACAGTTCACGAGCAGCGATGTAAAATGAAAGAGAATAAAAAACATATCTTATACCGTACGAACAAAACCGGTTTGTAACATTGCAGAATGAGAATTATTTTGATGCAAAATGTATCGTATTTTATTTTTAAACATACCGGTTACTATGTCCACTATGAATGCATTAAACTTAAGTTTCTCGAACGAGTTCTTTTAGAATTGCGTGGCCCTTTTATGGATACGGAACGACTTGCTAATTTGTACAAAAACAGTTCATCTAAAATTTTAATTTAAATATTAAAATCAATAGGTCAACTTACACGTATATAATACATATCTCGAAAAACCCGATTAGTTATTTGTATCGTTTTGGCATCCTTATTAAATACGTCATTTTGTGAAGATTCACTGTCTACAATTCAAGGATCGCGAACTACTCAACTAGTACAGTACAGTATCAATTTTAAGCGATAGAACTACCTATATGTACGCCGTGGCTCTTTAAAAATACGAACGGCTTCGATCCGGACTGCTGATGGTTGACTATTTGGGGACAATCATAGATTAATGTTTCACATTCGACATCAATTTGCCGCTGTACCGATTTAACAACTAAAATTAAAAAAAGAACTTATTCAAAGCGTCACTTTTTTTCCTTAATATGCTGATTGCCTTGAGAGGCTACTTCAGGTTCACCCTAAAGTGTAAGTGAGCTCACAGGGCTCAAACCGGAGCGTTGCTAATACTGGCCCTAGCAAGAACAGTGCTTCGCAGAATCTACCACCGGATCGGAAACGCGACCCACTGAGAAGATCTGGCGAGAAACTCAGTGGGCTGTGTCTATGGATTAATTCGCTCGTCGAGCCCTTCGTCGCAAGCGACGGGACGAGGACGGTGACCGGTGCTTATGGTACCTAAAAGCACCGTTAATGGATCGGGAGGATCCGTAATGAAAAGCGTCACATTACAATCATTGTCATTTATATCATATTCTTCTCACTCAAGTCTAGGTTTTTTTACAAATGATTCACGCATTGTTTTCATGCATTACTAAACTACATAGTGAGATTAAAATGGGTTTCTATCTTCCTATGTTAGATCTTCCATACAGAAAAACCTACAAATTGATAAATTAAATGACTTTTGTAATTGCTTCAACAAAGAACTATTCTACCTTTTCTAGATTCGTACACACCTGGAGAGCTCGGGTCGTATTTCCAATTCCCTGAGTAATAACGCAAACGTATTTTGACGGCTTAAATTTAACATTGTATTATTTCATTAAATCAAAATATTTTAATCAGTGTATATTAAACTATTCATTCGAAATGTTACTTTTAAATATTCTCTTCTAATATGCATGTTTGCTTTCCGGGCTATGTACATATATTGTTTACTAAAAATCGCTTAGTAGTGTAAAAGAATAAAGGCAATAGATTATTCCAGAATCACAAAAATCTCGAAGAGTCATTTAAAAATTAACGAACATGCTGTTCTAAAATTGATATTCCACTGGTCGTCGGTCGTCGAGCCGTTGTACCCGTTCATAACAAGCTGGACAAACAATGTAATGCCTCGCCAAAACTGAGGGCACATGAATGTATAACACATACCGTTTAATTAACTGTTTATACGTTTTACGTCTATTGTAATATACATATACGGTGGTAAAGCCCGTTGAGTTCGTATATGTCATGCGAGGCAGCCCTTATCTTCGACCTCATGTCTCAAAGTAGATGGCGCTAACATGAAGCAGTAATACGGTGGTAGCCGTTGTATTGTAAAAACTAAGACCTTAGAACTTATATCTCAATATAAGCATTACGTTTTAGATGTCTAGGTGTTTCAGTAAACTCTTAAACCAGGCGAGCTACCGCCTGTTTACGCACTTTAGTACATAAAATAAAAACTATTTATCAAATATGGATTTAATTTTTAGTGTTATTTAAAGGACTAACTTTAGTATTGATGAGCAGACGAGCTTGTGGCTAAGATTCAAAGATTTATGTGCATACCTTCGCAACTCAGAGGGCTAACAGATTTTGCCAATTTACCACAAAAAAATCTGTTGGGGCATAGCGTGTTCCACCCATCCAGCGATTGCCGACAAGACTAAGTCATAAAACTAAATGGAATGATTTGTAGAACGGCGTGTCAAATGTTATTATTATGCTGCTGTCAGTTACAATTTTAACATGAATCATTTTATTGAATGAACATCAATTTTAAATTTATCTTTGATGGAATAGTCAACTTTTTAATGAATCAATTGCTTTCGAACCAAGGCCAATAACGAATAAACAATTACATTTATTTGAGAATGTACGTACTTAAATTATTTTTTATACGGGTTTTTTTTTATTATTATTTCTCTTTTTCACAATGAACTTTACGACGAAGCAAATTATTTTATAACTAGCGACCCGCCCTCGCTTCGCTTCGGAAACATTAAAACACATATGAAATCAAAAAAATAAAATAAAAAAAATTTAAAAAAAAGTAGCCTATGTTCATCAGGGACAATGTCGGCTTCTAATTGAAAAAGAATTTTTCAAATCGGTCCAGTAGTTTCGGAGCCTATTCGAAACAAACAAACAAACAAATCTTTCCTCTTTATAATATTAGTATAGATAATACATAGTTATGTTTGCAAAGAACACACGTCATCCCTCTTGCACCACACCGCTTCCTCAGACGACGTTTCTGTTAAGCGCTAAGACTAATAAAATATAGTGAAAAAAACATCGGTCTTCTTGTTAAAGTTCTAGGATTCGGTAATATAAAATAACATCGATTTTTGGTGACAGCATCACACGAATATGCGAGCTCTCAGACGAAGTAATACCATTGCTGAGGTTTTGTAACAATGGACTTAGGTCTTTATTGCGTGTTACGCGAATTTAAATTCACAATTCATAGAATCGTTTCATACAAAACGAAACGCTTCATTGAAAAATCATATAACAACATTTTGAGCATCGTTTTTCTTACAGCGTTTATTAAAAAGACTTGTATTTATACTTTAACTAGCGACCCGCCCTCGCTTCGCTTCGGAAACTGTAATTTATTATTGATTTCTTCACTATTTAATGGATATTATTATACATAAACACCTTCCTCTTCAATCACTCTATCTATTAAAAAAATGCATCAAAATCCGTTGCGTAGTTTTAAAGATTTAAGCATACATAGGGATATAGGGATAGAGAAAACGACTTCGTTTTATACTATGTAGTGATTCTTAACAACAAATAAGTGTTTTTTTTCAGTAAGTACTATTTACTAACTGATCATTTGCCGTGAATCAGTTACTTTTTACTTTATTTTACGTATGATAAAATTGAAATAGGCACAAAGCATCATAGCTGTTAAAATGTCAAAAAGTACAAACACCGCTTTGATTTTGTTATTTTTTCGCATTATACGCTTAAAACGGAAAGAAATATTACATAACTATTATTTTTTTACATATATTTTTTTATAGCTTAGATTTGTGAACGAGCTCACAGCCCACCTGGTGTTAAGTGGTTACTGGAGCCCATAGACATCTACAACGTAAATGCGCTACCCACCATGAGATATAAGTTCTAACGTCTCAAGTATAGTTACAATTTGATGTCACAGTAAAGTACATTTAAATACGAACGCCTAAAAATGTCACATTTTTTCCTCCTACCGCTACACGCTTACAATATAGACGCGTACGTACTCTCGCAATAGCTAGCTCACTCCTCGAATTAGACTTCTTGTTCACGGATCACTTCTGAATCGCTTCGAGTTCAATGAAATATTTTCAAGTTTTACGACGCAAAAATTTGATTTAAAAATCAGATACTACCTCGTATTCATAATTTATTTACTCGATACCGATTCCTTCGATGTTTTATTTTAGACGTGGACGTTTTTAGACTAACATGTAAAAAATTTAAGTTAGATAAGTAATTTATAACCTTATTGACTCGATCTACAGGAAATATGCTCATTCCCACCTCATTCTGACATCCTATTAAACCTAATCCATTGTGTTTTTGGGAAGCAACGTCTTGTGTATTCCGGAACCGGTAAAATTGCGATGTAATATTAAAAACAAAAAGTTTTCAAAATAGAAACTTTCTTAGGTTAATTGCAAGTACAACTGGCTTCGATTTCTTCTAGCCGTAACGCTGGGATCAAGCATTACAAAGGTTATCTTACTCGTCGGAATCATCGATGAATTGAACGTAAAACCCAGCCCGTAGCATCGGTTCCACGAGATTCTCGTCAAATCCCCTCACCCTTGTCGCGGTCCCGAGCAGCTGCTAGCAATGACATTCCTCCTGGCAGAGTCGGTGCTCGTCTCCTCGTCCTGGTTAAATTGGCATAAGGCAAAGATCTTTCCAGCTACCCTTCCTGACTTTTGCAATCAAATTCAACAACTCCTCCTCCTCCTTGCGTCGTATTCCTCATTGCTGAGGATCGTGACCACCCTTTTGAATCACCTTCGCTCGCACGATCTTTCTCCATCCATTCTTCTCTCTGGCAGTGTGGAATCAGTAAATTCAACAACTACATTATAGAAATAACCAATCGATTCTTCTGATTCAATATTACCCATAAGTTTAAAAAAATAAAATCTCCACATCTTACATTTGAATACAGAAACAGTCAAGCTACGAGTCTATGGATGATATTTCAAAAACATCAATCAACGGGTCGTCGAAATGCAATTTCAGGAGTAACGAGATCATTTTGTCCTGTTCCCGTGTAAAGGTATTTTTACGCAGCGCACTCACTGATTTCAACTCGCAAATCGAATCATAGACAGACGCCAATGTTGTATTCGGACAGACTTCTACGTCGACTGCCGTGTTCAAGACTCGTGAATTTGTAGCACAACAAATTTACTTCTTTAAGCAATACACGCTTTACTTCCAAAACGAAATCAATCATTTATACGATGAAAACTTGCAAAATGGTAGCACCGACTTCTCCAGTAATCAATACTTTGCACTGCCTGCACTAACTTGAGTATCTCTTTAAGATATGCACTATTAGGCTAGTAATACAGAAGCTAGGTAAAGATCAGAGGGTCCTAGTTGTCCTGACCTAAAGATTGAGAGACGCTGTGTATTAACTGAAGCAACTATGCAGATGCACAAATATCGTATAGTAAAAAACAAAATTTCAGATCTTTTTTTAAGTAAGATAAATAAATGTACATGTATTTATTAGTGTTTCATTAGTAAGGCAAACTATACGCCGGGTACGCAAAACAGTCCTGCCTATATCTGCCGCCAAACAGTTAAGCTTTTCGGTTTGAAGGCTGGGCCGTCTGTATTACTAAATGCCTGCTGTCTCAAAATGAGTGGCAGTATTCGCATAGTGACGTCTATGGATACTGACAACTACTTGTCAGACGATACTTCGTGTGTTGGTACATCCAATAAACGCATCTGGACAATAATAGAATAAATAAACTAAGAATAGCTACGAATACTAAGTATTTTTCTCTAGATATACGATAATTTACGATTGATCAATAATAAAAATTAAAGATACTTAATCCTGTCCTGAAGTCGAAGCAATAAATAACTAACAGATCTTAACGTTTCATTCTCTAATAATGCAAGTAAGAAAATTCCGCTTAAAATTCAATAAAATATCCGAAACCAATGTTTCAAACTATTTAGTTGGTGATAATAATTGTGTATCTTAACACGAAGCAAATCAGAGTACAACCCCTCTGAACTGAGATAAGCGCTCTGATGACCTGGGACTCGTTCTAGATCGGTTAAATAAATCACTGTACCGAGTTTTTTTTTTTTTATACTACAAACATGTTTATTTAAAGCTATTCAGAACGTTTGACGCTTACGTTTTTAATGTTTTATTCAAAGACAAATCTAAAAATGTTTCTTTTTATTTGTAATTTTTTGATCAAATTCTAATTTAGCCGCCTATTTCCGCCGTGAAGCAGTAATGCGTTTCGGTTCGAAGGGTGGGGTAGCCGTTGTAACTATACTGAGACCTTAGAACTTATATCTCGAGGTGGGTGGCGCATTTACGTTGTAGATGTCTATGGGCTCCAGTAACCACTTAACATTAGGTGGGCTGTGAGCTCGTCCATACATCTAAGCAATAAAAAAAAAATACATTTAGTTGTAAAACAGTAATTTTTTATTGAGTCCATAATCAATCAATCTGATGTTTGACAGCTGCGAGAGACTATCCAGTCTGCTTCGCCATCCACTTTGAGAGTAAAATATGAAAACTCCGTGGTTTTATCATATGAATGCCTTATGGCGTAAATATATTTGACCGTGATAACTGTCCCTATGCGCTCTCAGTGTGCTTAGTGCGAGTTTTTAAACGTTCTCGATAGCGTAAAAGTTAGCTCATATTTGTATGGAATGAGATCGTTTGCGTACGTTTGCCGCTAGGGGCGCTGTTCCAACTGCATACAAAATTGAGTTAACTTTTACGTTATCGAGAACGTTAAGAAATTCGCACTAAGGACACAGGTGCACACCTACACAAGTTACTCAATATTATAGTTCCGATACTTACTCGACATCGTATTTAACGAGTAAAAATTGTTCATGACCCACGACCGCGCCTTAAAGCATTCTAGTACACAAATACACGTGGAGCAATTAACATTTAAAAAACATACTAAAGTCTGTATAAATGGTTCGAAATTATTATAATATAAAGCATTGTTCTGAACGTGTAAGATACATACAGATGGTGCTATTAAATTTTCTTGTAACAATAGCGTATTACTTAGTAGGAGAATTTTAGTTGGTTCACTCGAAGCAGCCCAATAAACTGGTTACAAAAGGTAATTATTTACTTAAAACATTACAATGAAGCACGTTTGGCGTCCACACGACTACTACTACAAGAACCAAGGTCTTCTGTGGACCTGATTCTAAAATATTCGACATTAATATAATCGTACCGTGTTATTTGTCGTCACATGAAATCGAAATTTAAACACATTTTTAGAGGACACAAAAGTCAAATTACAAAAAAAAAAAAAAAACATCAATTGGTATTAGATTATTTCCGTCCAATATTTAAGTAAAAAGCCAAACTAATAACTACATAGCAACCTGTTATTAAATCATAAAACTATTTCGCTAAAACCTAATCGTTTGAGATAAGCGTGGCTTGGTTGAACGACATTTGTATTAGATAAGCCCCTAGAATAGGAGCCGGTGTACGCGATCTCTTCGTTGGCGTGTTTATACGTAAAAAATACTTACGCAAGTGTCAAAGTTCCGTGAAAACGTTCGTCTTACAAATGTAGGTATGTACTTACGTCGAACGCAAAAAATCAACACGTTCCGTGTATAACATTATAACCTTACCTGCAAAGAAATGAATAATTAGAGAATTTTTGATTATTCAGCGCGAAAATCGAAATCGTCTTTTAATGAAATATTTACATTATTTTTTTTTATTTATTGCTTGGATGGTTGAACGAGCTTACAGCCCACTTGGTGATAAGTGGTTACTGGAGCCCATAGACATCTACAACGTAAATGCGCCACCCACCTTGAGATATAAGTTCTCAGTATAGTTACAACGGCTACCCTACCCTTCAAAGCGAAACGCATTACTGCTTCGCGGTAGAAATAGGCAGGGTGGTGGTACCTACCCGTGCGGACTCACAAGAGGTCCTACCACCAATCATAATATTAAGCAATATCTACTGTTCCAATGCTCCAATATATAAAAATTTAAAACGAATGTGATTAAATAAGACGAAATCCGATTTGAATTTAAACACCTTAATCCGATGGTCCGATGTATTTTAATCTAAAATGTAATTACGAAGCTTCTTGCAGCTAAACCCAGGAGAAAATACGTTCCGGAATGATGAAGTAGACGTTGCTTGTTGTTTACAGCAATAAAACGAAAACGCTTTGCAGAGATACACAAATACAGACATTGTTTTTTTAATTAAACGAACTATTAGCAAATCCGAACATTATAAAATAATTAAGTACTTATCGTTAAATACTGGTTTTACTGGTGGTAGGACCCCTTGTGAGTCCGCGCGGGTGGGTACCACCACCCTGCCTATTTCTGCCGTGAAGCAGTAATGCGTTTCGGTTTGAAGGGTGGGGCAGCCGTTGTAACTATACTTGAGACCTTAGAACTTATATCTCAAGGTGGGTGGCGCATTTACGTTCTAGATGTCTATGGGCTCCAGTAACCACTTATCACCAGGTGGACTATGAGCTCGTCCACCCATCTAAGCAATAAAAAATAAAAAATAAAACTATTTTTTATTTTATTTATATTATAGAAACGAGAAAGCTGCTAACAAGTCAAATTGCAAATAATTTAGTTTTCAAAACTATCAAGATAGATTTTAACGTACGAATTTACTGGATATTCCTTTGAGTCTCAATAACAATATTCGGTGTTTTGTAGGGTCGAATTAAAAAAAATGTCGTTTGAATTCACCAAAATTTGAAATACAAATATACCTAATGTTTTAATATGTTTATTAAAAGATTACAATAGGTTTTAATTTTCTTTGCGTAACATTATTTTTATTTTTCTAATATGACTTAGTACTTCTTACGTATTAGTTTAGTTTATCTAATTATGTTTTTAACATTATTGTAGTTTTTTTTTTTGTGGTCATGTATTGACCTCGAGTAATCATTTTGTTTACTGTTAAAATTGTTTCCGCGACTGGTCCATATCTAAATAAAAAAAAGATGTGTGGTGTCGTGGGACACCGGATCGGAACGAAATTCCGTATTATAAAAATATTAATTTTAAGTTCTATTCGAGGTATAATGGTTATAATTATTCGGGTATACACATTTTTTATTATGATTTTTTTATTGAAAAAATAATCGCAAGGGTCAACCACTCCGCAGTGCAATGGAGAAGCCTCGCCCTGGGGTAACCGCATGCATGTTCACGGTATCCAATACGCCAGGTAAGTATGATTTAGCAAGAGAAATACAAGAACGTCTATCAACTGTGTAACATCTCGTCTCCGCGATTCGGAAATTGTTGAATTTACGTGCAGCGACATCTGTTGATAACAAACTAAATAGAAAAAAGTGTCGTGACAACTTTTCGTAAGATTTTTTTCCGTCTAGCCCCCTTTCACAACGCGCGATAAGGAACTTCGTTCCAATAAATAAATTTGTAAAAAAATATACGCTTGAGACACAAGTTCCTCCTAAGTACATGTATAACTCATGGATTTAATATTACAGTTAGTTCAGGAGAAAGAAAAAATGATCTCACATACGATAAAGACGACACACAATAAAACTTCATATATGCACAAAGTTGACATTGCATACGATGAGTCACGCAACTCAAATTTATTGATGAACACAAATTGGATAAATGGTTTTAATTTTATATGACAACTGGTTTCTAATTCTATTTTTTTTATTTTTGCGTTATGTAAATAGTTTATATTGCAATACTTATAAAAGTTTTTATACCGTTATTACAAAGATTTATCAATATTTACAGCATTTTTACATTCAAGTAATGATTCAGTAGTTAAATTAGACGAGATAAAGTAATTTTTGTAACTGTCACATTATCTGTGTGAATCTAAAATTACTGTCATTAACAAATATAATTTTTTTAAGAGAAATTCTTATTTATTTAAAAAAAATCAAATTTAAATTTACAAGATTTAGATTTAGTACACGGCTTGATTGAAAAAGTGTTATCTGAATGCGTGTGCTGTTAGAAAATATTTTAACCTTTGTGGAAGATATTTGGTATTAGGGGTATGGATGTACCGTACCTGCTATTGTCTCCAAACGTCATAAACACAGGAAAAAAGTGTTGAAAATATAATTTCTACTCTGAGCCCACCTGGTGTTAAGTGGTTACTGCAGCCCATAGACATCTACAATATAAATGTGCCACCCATCTTGAGATATAAGTTCTAAGGTCTCAGTATAGTTACATAACATTACATAATCACGTACATATGTGTGAGTTCTTTACTCTCTCTCTCTCATTCTCTCTCACTCTTCCTAGTTTTTTATCCCACATGATGGTGGGGTCAGATATCCCTATTATACTCCTTAACAGCGATAGTTATTCCATTCGTATTTACTGCCCTTTTCCTTATAAATAGGAACTATGGTGCTCAATGTCCACGACGCTAGCATTTTGAAAGAGCGCAACACACAGTTGAAGAGTTTGGTGAGCATTACGATTCCGTGTTCGCAAAAACATTTCCAAGCCTCCACTGGTATACCGTCAGGTCCCGTGGCTTTCTTGTTGGCTATCTTTTCTATCGCCATTTTGACCTCATTGGAACGTATTGGAGATATAAGTCCAACGTTCCTGCTGCTTGTGTTTCTCTTTATATAATATATTCTTTTTATTTCTTCTTTTTTTTTTTTTCTCTTTATATAGTATAAGCTAACAATCGATTTGTAGAATTCGTCGGTATGTAAAAACATGAGCCAGTGAGCACAGTCTTTGCTATAGTAGATATTTCCATTCCCCACATTATATCATTTTTAACATAAATACGGACAGGATAAGTAATTGGTGGTCTAGGTTTCACCTCTAGTGACTAGGGTATCGACGATGACTAGCTTAGCGGTAGGCAGCGGCTTGGCTCTGCCCCTGGCATTGCTGATGTCCATGGGCGACGGTAAGCACTTACCATCAGGTAGGCCGTATACTCGTCTGCCTAAAAGAGCAATAAAAAAAATAGCTCTCGCACGAGTAAATTCTGGGATGAGGCGGTTATCATGCCGTCTCACCGTATTGATGTAGCGAGAAACGCATACTGTGTCAGTCCAGATCATAAGCTATATTTGAGCGAAATCTCATTCAAATCTACTGGGCCACTTTTCCGAGATGAATAACAAACTACCAAATATACAAATGTTCACGTTTACAGTTTAGATTAAGAACACTTTTACGTCATATCCTTGTATATATTTATAATGTTTCTTGATTCGTATTGTTAAATGATAAAAAAATTTATATCTAATAAAATATTTTTTATATTTAATCTACATAATTTTAGAATTAATAACGACTACATCTAATCTATATAATATTTAATAAACCTTATAACTAGTCTTTATAATCTAAGCTTATGTCTATAGCTAGACTAGAATCTAATACGCATCTAATACGCAAAACGCTAATACGCATTAATCAGAGCATATGGATATGCCATTCTCAGTTTCTTAAACTTCAACTAACATTGCCTGCCTATTTCTAATATCATCTCCTTCTTTGAACCTGCACGCAATGAGATCATGCTTTTACAACACACTGTATTGCTGGTAAAGTATAAACGCGGCCCACGGCTTACCCGGTTTTAAGTGGATACCACAGCCGTGTACCACGCGAATGCCAATTTGAGACAAGAAAACGTAGTCTGGATTATATTGTGAATGTCTCGCCCCATGAACCGTGGAACAGTTGAGGGCTAACGGCAAAAATATGGCACGGATTGTGGCACGTACCAGTTCCTACTACCAGCCAATTATGCTTTAAACCGTTTCTGTTAACGTTGATAATCTCTTTCTATTGCTTAGGTGGGTGGACGAGCTCACGGCCCACCTGATGTTAAGTGATTTCCGGAGCCCATAGAAGTCTACAACGTAAATACGGCCTCAGTATAGTTACAACGGCTGCCCCACCTTTCAAACCGAAACGCATTTCTGCTTCACGGCAGAAATAGGCAGGGTGGTGATACCTACCCGCGCGGACTCACAAGAGGTCCTATCACCAGTAAATCAGTAAACACAGCTATAGGCGTGTATTCTCATCACGGGGCCAATTATTAAGAACTGAAGAGTAATGAAGCTCATCGGTGCCGTCACTATAATTTAAATACAATGATATTTACTAACGTATGGCACCATAATGCGATTTCGAACCAAACAGATATTGATAAATTATTCATATAAAGCGCAGACCTTCGTCTACACTCCAGAGCAAAATATTAACGTTATGCGACTTCGGCTTGTAAGTTATCATAAATCTTCGATACGCAGTAGTGAACACGAAAAGAACGCCCGGTGTAATTTCAATTAATAAAAAATGGGGACTAAAACGATCGAGTACAAGAAATTAAAAAAAGATTTACTGGTGGTAGGACCTTTTATGAGTCCGCGCGGGTAGGTCCACCCTGCCTATTTCTGCCGTGATGCAGTAATGCGCTTCGGTTTGAAGGCTGGGGCAGCCGTTGCAGCTATACTTGAGACCTTAGAACTTATATCTCAAGGTGGGTGACGCATTTATGTTGTAGATGTCTATGGGCTCCAGTAACCACTTAACACCAGGTGGGCTGTGAGCTCGTCCAACCATCTAAGAAAAAAAAAATCGTCAATGTAGTCGAAGTTAATTTAAAATGCACCATTAAGGTTAACTAAATTTTTTTTTGTCAAATGTTAACAAAAAATGTAAATAGGATCGCATGAGAAGCACCAGCTTCTAAATTAAGAAAAAAAATTTATTAAAATAGGTTCACCTAGAAAAAATTACTGAAGTAATACACAAAAAATACAGTTGAACCGACAAGCTCCCCCTTTTTTGTAGTCGCTTAAAAATACATATTTTTTATTGGGTATGAATTTATTAAATTATTCAGTCCACATTGAAACTGATGGATAGAGCGGATGGAGCAGGAAACATATGTACATACATGGTTAATTCAAGGTCAGGTCATACAGAATAGGCTAGATCCCAACCGTTCACGAGTAAGGTCATCACGTAAAATTATTCAGCTTGCCGTCTCTGGTCGATCGATTACTTCGCGATGATGTCAATCGAATTCAAATTAGCTGATCATATTTAAACGCAGATTTTGTGTGTTTACTTATTTACGAAATGGTTTGATCACGAGGCGCGTGTGTCGAAAGCTGAAGGTTAATAATTTATTACTGTAGACGCAACCTGAGTATACGGATCATCTGGCAGTGTGATATAAAGTTAATTTCTTTATAATCATCATCGGCTCACAGTTGTCCACTAATGGACATATGCCTATTTAAATACACGCTGCTGAAAACAATCTTCGAATCTCCTCATTCTCATCTCATTTCCTGTCAGCCACACATCATACATCTTCCCCGCAATTAGTCGGGGGTAAGGGGGGCTATTCTACATTATTTTCTTTAAGTCCATATCTAATATTAACAATTCTTTACTAGCACTCAAAACACTAGCAGTATAGTGATTTGCAGAAAACAGTCAAAGGTTTTTAATCATTTTTGTTCGATTTATTGTTCGCCTCATTGGATAATTATTAAATTGTACAAAAATCTGTTTTTTTGGGTTATTAGAGGTCTGTGTATGTTTCATTGTCTCAAATCGAATCGAAATGCTTACGATACTCATAGCAGAGGATGAAATTCTGATTTGAAGTTTTCGTTTCGTTTATTTATATCATTTTTTACACAATTAAGTTTTTATTTAAACATTACAATTATAAAATGCAATGATAAGCGCAAACTAACACTCTTGAATGTTGCGCAAAAACGAAAGATCAAATTTTTCGTCTATTTTGAAAAATATGACACCTCGTGTATGAATGAGGTGATGTTGTCGTCATATTTTTTTATGTGTAACTCGAACGATAATAAAATTAATATATGTTAGTTTAAAATGTGTGGAGTGCTCTGAGGAATTGTTCGAGATGATGCCGGCATCTCATTTTTACCATCGCACCGCCCGCCACCGGAGTAGAGTTCATCCATACTACTGCGGTCATCCACAGTGCGTTTCCAGAGGTCTTTTTTGCCACATATCATCCGGCTATGGAATGAGCTCCCCTCTACGGTGTTTCCCGAGCGCTATGACATGCCCTTCTTCAAACGAGGCTTGTGGAGAGTATTAAGCGGTAGGCAGCGGCTTGGCTCTGCCCCTGGCATTGCTGAATTCCATGGGCGACGGTAACCACTCACCATCAGGTGGGCCGTATGTTCGTATGCATAGAAGGGCAATAAAAAAATAATAAAAAAAATAAGCTCACTTTAAGCAAGAAGCAATTTCAATATACCGAAAATCCGATGCGGTCGAATATTTAGTTTCAAAAGCAATCACTTTTGTAAGATACTCGTTCAATTCGTCATTGAGTTTTACATAACAGTTCATAGTAGTAGACGGCTGAGTTTCTCGTCGGTTCTTCTCAGCGTGTCGCGATTCCGATCCGGCGGTAGAGAATAATTCACGATACAGCTGCCCGACTATTAAGGGTCCTTCGAAGACGTTCATTCAGTTGTATGCGCGCCCCTCGCTTTTCGGCTCAACCACCGTCCCAAAGCAACCCTACCATATCAAAAAAAAACTTTTATTGAAATTCTTCCCATGTTTTCTCAATTAATTTACTTCTCGCCTCTAAATTATATTTTTAGATCAATTATTTAAAGGATTCTAACTAAGCATGGCAACATTTATATGCAAGATATTCGCCAAAATTTTCAAAATATCGAGTCTGTCAAAGAAGCTTACAGAACTGGTCCTAGCCACAAAATTCCACCTTCTAAATTCGAGTTTCAATAATATTAAAAATAAAACGATTTAGGGGCAACAAAACCCAGCGATGTATTCCTGAAAATATGGATTAGGATTTTTTTAAGTAGAGCTTGAAATAAAACAGTAAGTATACCTACCTAGACTGCATTTTTTATTTATCCTTTTCATAAATAGCTAACGATTCGTGAACCATTTAGCGAGCTTACATTGTCAATTTTCAAATAATTTTTGGGACTTTTTATTTCTAATTTTCCCTAAATTTATGACAATAATCCGATTGCATGAAGGAGCTGCAGAAGACCATAAACAATTTTAAAATAATGCAAGCGCATCCGCATACATGTTAGGCAACATTGAAATCAGAATTTGGGTCGGTTTATCGGTCCTTATCAACGCCTCACAAACCAACCAAGCGTTGGGCCCTTTCTTGAAATAGCTTTCGTGATGTACAACTTGGTGCTGATGTATATTTTATTCGTAATAAGCAAACTTCTGGAATCGTATCAAATTATATGTCAAGAAAATAAATAATTTTGCGTTTATTTGCTACTAATATGAATGTGAGCGCTCATGAACATTTACAGACTTCTGTCGCGAAGCATGCATGCGTAGCATACATGCATACAAGGTAGAGCAAGTTTAAATGCCTGCTTTGTTTAAATTAGTTTTAGGGCAAATTGTAATCACCTATGAAAAGGTATTTACTGCCTATTCTGGCGTGAAACCACCGTGTGTTCCGTGTTGAAGCGCTCAGAGTACATACATACACATACATACATATACAGCCCAAAGCGTACAATATGATTTGGTCTTCGACCTGATGTCTCATGTCTCAAGCTGGCGTTATTGTTTTATACAAGGATGGACACATCATGAGCTCATCCACGTAAGCTATTGTAACTTCGACCTCATGTCTCTACCACTCATGAAAATCAAAGAACAATGTGAAAGTTGACTATTTCCAATCCAATAAAAAACACTAAGGCTCGTTAATAACTCTTTGACAAATAAAAATCAGTTGATAAACATTAACGATAAACTAGGAATTATCTATTTTATAGTTTCCTGTTTAAACATAGGCAATTAAGTTTTAAAATTGATTAAGTATAAACTATGATAATCGGGGTAATCGTTGCCGACTACAAAATTAGCTCTTGAACAATTTCGTATATATGTATGTATCTATATTCAAAAATCTATTCAAACCATTAACTTGTATCCTTTATTTTACGTCTAAACACTTCTATTAATTTAAAATGCTTTATTTTTTATTATTATTTAATCGCAAATTTGATTTTTCCGATTATCCCCGTTGATCGGTTTCACAGAATTTAAGATAACGTCTTATTTTTTGTTGAAGCTAAAGGCAAACAAGCCGTTTTTTAGCTATGCAATGTTAAATTTCCAGCACTTTCTCAAGTTCAACCGTTTTCTCATTCTACCTTATTAAGGTGGAGTTCAATGGAGATCATATTTTATTTTAACTCAATTATTCCAAAAACGTCTTAATAAAATTAGCTCTCGAAAACATCTAATTAGAACGTTTCCTAGTAAAAACATATATATATATTTTTTTATTAAGCAAATTGGCATCGTTATCAAGTACTAAATGTTGTGCAAGTCAACGTGCTTTGCCGTTGTAACGATAACCTCTACTGATAAATGAAATATTTAAAAATATATTTTTTCATTTTAAATATCTCGGACGTAACAGAAACAGGGAGTGAGGCGTGATAACTTGTGGATAACCCTCTCAATGTCTTGTAGTCTTTGAGTGGTTAAATTAATTCGCATTACATTTTAATTTCAAATCTCCGCTTATCCAAACATGTGCGGCATAAAATATGTGTCACAAATAAATAACCAGTAATTAGCTAGTAACAAACCACGCACGGTCATACGGCACAAAATTCGACAAATTAAAGAAAAAACCACACATAAAAACGTTTATTATATACGTTTAAATATATTCGTGCATATATAGATGATAAACATCCAGACAAAAAGCAAAAAAATATGCTCTTCACACGAATGTTTGCCTGATGTGGGAATCGAACCCACAACCCTCGGTGCAATATTCAGGAGCGCTAACTACTGCATCACTGAGTCAGTCACATGAAGTTACATATTTCTCAAGTGGTTTTATTTAAAAAAAGTTCGAAACAAGTGCTGCGTATGGAGGGATCAAACAACTAGAAAACGCGGCACGATTTTTTTTTTAAATATACTATAAAATCAATACAATAACCTCTTCACTAAATAAAATATTTTTATCACTATACCACAGATTATATTTAGCTAGAACAGACTGACCAAGACCAATGCAAATGAACTAGCAGAGGGTAACAGGAAAGAAAGAGGAAGAAGAATACCACAAATAGCAAAAAATCGTCTCTTCATTCGGTAGTTATACTAAACAGTAAAAAAATATATCGAAAACAATTAAGATAATACAAATGAAATGGTCTATAAGTGATGGAAAATATCTTGGTATATCTTGCTATAACCATAGCACTTGAAAACGATGAAATTTTCTTGACACAGAAATACGTACTTCTATGATTTAAAAATATAGTCAACAAAAAAATATCAGCTATTTATAGAAACTAGAGGTCCCGCAGTGGTCGAAATTCGACTATAATTAATTGGAATTGTAAGTTTGTACACTAATATGATTGTATTTTATACTTCTATAATTACAAATTTCGCCAAGACTACACTATAAAAAATATTAACAAACAATATTTAATCTATTCTCAATTTGACAACAGACGTCAAGAACAAAAGTTTGACAATAAATAGTATGCATGCGTGTGTGCGTAAAATCCATGGTATGTAGTGTGTGTAATGTTTTCTTTATTGATTTAATGTATCTATTAAGCATTATTTAAAAAAAATATTAGCATTGTGCACTTCTTCTCTATATTCTCTATAAGTGTGGAAAATATCATACTCCTCCGTCCGCGCAATTTTCGTAAAAAGGGATACAAAGTTTTTGCTTCACGTATTAATATATAGATTTTTAACATTCACTTTTAACGATTAAATCGAACACTAAGATTTTTTAAAACATGCATAAGATACATTCCGAGGAAGCGCAACAAATTCTAAAACTACCTATATATTAGTGGACTTACAGAGTAGTTGTGAAACTGTCGTCCGAAATCGCAAAGTGAGAAATGCTATCCGATTGTTTGTTGCTTAATGCATTTAGTTCGTGGCACTCGGCTTACCGTACACGCCTTCTAAAGAATATAATGACCCAGTAGAATTTCGTGTGCAACGTAAACATAAAAACGTCAAAGTAGGTCCAAGCTTCTTCTTCTTTTTCTCCACCTTATCCCACAAGGTGGGGTCGGCACAGCTAATTTATCTCTTCCATTCTCTTCTATCAGCCGTCATCTCAATACTCACTTCTATCTCACTCATATCGTCATTCACACACTCCATCCATATCTTCTCCGGTCGACCTCTTCCCGCTCCAAGTAGTTTCAAGCATCCGGATATTAAATTTACTATTCATTCGACTTCGGTGCATCTTGAATTTTCCTTAAAGGGTTACAAGAAAATTTCATTTCCTCTCTACCGTTTTAATGTGTAATGTTTGACTTAAAACATTGAAATTGAATGTAAAGACGATATTTCAGGAAGGAGTCGTCGGCAGGGTTCGTCTAAATTTTCTTTACAATTTTTTTTTTTAAATCTATCGGATTTATTAAGTTTTAATGTGCAATTTAATACCAATTTCTTGTTAAGATAAACATTCGCAGACCTACTTTTAGAAATAATTGTGCAATATGATTGCGGTCTTATCATTACCCGATAAACTGTATGAATAAAAATATCGGAGTTATCAATGCATCGTGACCTTTGAGATTTGACACAGTTTTTACACTGATTCATGGAAGCGGCGCAATTAGATACCTTATTAAAATATGTTATAATTTAATTAATACACATATTAAATAATCACTGCTTTTAATATTTTGCTAGTGTATACTAGTAAAATTCTCGTACCTCTCAACGTAATATACCTGGAACTTGTATGTATGTAAGCTTATCTTGAAAATATCACTAATAACATCAAGGTTTTTGTCAAAAATCTTCTATGCTATGACAATTTTAAGGGGGGAAGAGACATTCCTACAATAATAGACGGTTGTACCATACATTGAATTACTTAGAACAAAATGAAAACCCCCCTACAGGTCTCATATTAAATTGGTCAGTAAAATATACTTCAGTAACCTTACAATTAGTAAAAACGTATCTGAAAATATAAACAATATTTGTACACATATTGTGATCAATAAACATCACGTGATTACGTACGATCACTAGTAGCTAATCACTGTTTAGTAGTCCGGTCATTTGTGTCATTCCATCAATAAATAATATCGATAAATTATATTAAAATGCTTTAATAACAAACAGTTCGTAATTGGATGTTACATTTGACGATTGTGATGCTAGATCAGAACGGTTTTCGATTGTATGATCACGGAGAAATTAATAATAATATGTGTTGATTGATTTTTGCTGGTGGTAGAACCTTTGTGAGTCCTCGCGGGTAGGTGCCACAATCCTGCCTATTTGTGCCGTGAAGCAGTAATGCGTTTCGGTTTGAAGGGTAGGGCAGCCGTTGTAATTATACTTGAGACCTTAGAACTTACATATCAAGGTGGATGGCGCATTTACGTTGTAGATGTCTATGGGCTCCAGTAACCATTTAACACCAGGTAGGCTCGTCCACCCATTTAAGCAATAAAAAATAGAAAAACCCGGTCCGTCTAAGCTCAGTATCTTCAGGTACGAGTACAACGAAGCGATTTGTTGTAAGCTAGATATATACCGCGGTACCTGAACTTACACAAAGAATTGATGTATTTTTATGGACCGCTCAAAATATGTGAACACAGACCTAAAATCGTGAAAACCTTCTTGATGCAACTTTACGGTACAATAGGAGCATTTTATTGCATGTTTCAAATCTCTAATTCTATAGGCTCAGAAGTGCACCTTCTGAGCTTATGAAGTGTGCCTTCTGGGTCTGACACCTATGAAACTATGTGTATCAGTAACGATAAGCTTTTATGATTATATTACAATTATTTTCAGCAAACCACACGACGTAGATCACCGGAAAGTTTAAAGAAAATGTTGACCGGAAAATTTACAACTTAAAAACAATGTTTTGGATATTCGTATGTATTTGGATCAATCGAATACCAACTTCTATATCATGTTTACGCTCGTAGAAAAAACCATTACTGAGTGTAGGATAGCGCGATTATACAACATTCGTACAATTTAGGCCCCGTTGTATCTTGTTGCCAGGAAACAGAGATAACCCTGATAAGACATGTCGCGGATTTCGTCGGGGTCAAAAGTACTCAAATAATTAGATTACTTTAGTAACACAGTACAGTAGTAGTAGTAGTCGAACTGGTTTTAACTACCAGTACAATAGCTATATCTTATAGAATCTTATCAGTACACGCATTAGTTATTCGTGAGCATATTCTGCGTTTTTTTTTATGATGTCGTTTGCTGACGCACTTAGCTGACGCTTGGCTTTTTTGTCTTTATTTTTATTGATTAGACCGCGATGAACAAGCACACAGCTCCCGACATAAAATGGTTGCTGGAGTCGATAGACACAACTACTTTAAGTCAAAACTTTTATATAACGACTATCCCATTCTTCAAATCGGTACGCCTCACAGTCTCACGGTGACGGTACCTATTTATTGGGGCCAACAAAACGTCCTAGCGACTTCATCATAAAAATAATAATAATAATTAATCGAGGTATCGTACCTTATATCGTATCGTACCTTATATCGTATCGTACCTTATATCGTACCGTATACGACCTTTGATCGTAATTGGAATCTAAATCACGCGCAATTTTTTTATAATTGTTCCAAAATACGTAACCGGATACCGTGTATCATTTTAACTCATCTTATTGCACATATTGACACCTCGGAGCTTACAATGCAATTCTAAAAGGTATTGTTTATCAACTCGTGACAAATTTAGTGATGAATTAAAGCCTCCTATGAAAAATCCAATTTCGTGCTTGATTTCATATTGTCTTCAATGATACGACATGCCTTCTATACGAGGACTAAATATTTACGTCATATTCGTTTTATAAGGAATTTAAGAATAGTCAGGTTCTAGTCTTTGTTTTTTTTGTTTGAAACGTAGCGACATTAGTCTCAGGTGGTTTTAGTCGTATTGTAGTTCTGTAGGGGTCGTTGTTGCCATACTGCATATTTGTGATGCGAAGCAGTCGTTCGCTCCGGTCCGAAGCGTGGGACAACAATTATACGTTACAATTGAGAAATATTTACGTCATATTTGTTTTATAAGGAATTTAAGAATAGTCAGGTTCTAGTCTTTGATTTTTTTGTTTGAAGCGTAGCGACATTAGTCTCAGGTGGTTTTAGTCGTATTGTAGTTATGTAGGGGTCGATGTTGCCCTACTGCATATTTGTGATGCGAAGCAGTCGTTCGCTCCGGTCCGAAGCGTGGGACAACAATTATACGATACAATTGAGACTTTGCTCTCATGTCTCAAGGTGGATGGTGTTATGCATGAATACCATCACGACAACAAACAGTTAGAGCTTCTTTTTTATGATTGAGGGATTACTGATGGCCTGGAGCCCTTTCCAGTTTCACAAGGATAGGTGGGCGAGCAAGGGCTCAGCCAGGAGAGGGGGATTTACTAAGAGCCATCCAAGTGCTTCCAAAGAAGACCTAACAGCTCAGAAATAGCTGCTTCGCGAATGAATCTACTACAGGATCGGAATCGTGACTCGCTAAGAAAATCTGACAAGAAACTCAGCTTAGGTTGCACATCGAACTCTTTGCCGAGTTCGAAATAACTTTATCGAAAGAAAAAAAACACCTTCAACTCGCTCTATTTATTACATTTTATATTTTCAAATGTAATCTTTTCATATAAAAGTAAAATAAAATTTGTTCCAAAATGCATTTACATTTAAATACATTTACAAAAAAACATAATATTATATACATTTTAAAAACGAACGCTCTCAATAGTCGCTAAAGAAAAATAATAAAGGAACATCTCATCTCATCAATATCTCATTAAATTTTTTGCGTCTGTCTAGTATAGTTTTAACTCCTGCAAAGAAGATATCATGAACGAATGTACGCCACGATGCACAGGAAAGTTATTCGCAACATACTTTTGAAGCTTATTTATTCGAATACACACTGTAAATTAAGCTCACTAAACATTTAGATGAAAACACAGAAAATTTTGGAATATCAAAAGTGGCTTTGGCTTTTGAGTTACTACCTACTTTGTTTTAAGCAAATGTTAGTACTAACTAATGCCAGAAATCGTTAGACGACGCAATAAAGTGTAAAATGAAATCACAAGCTCTTTTTAAATCAAACTATAGATTACGTTGCAGAATTTTTTATTGTAGAATACAAATAACCTTATCATGACAGCAAGGATATCCATGGCTGTCACATCACTATGACATCATTGTACACAATTAACTACAGTTATAGCTATCGAGTTATCGTTGAGTGAATTTAACGGAACATCTCTCGTTTCCTTTTTCAAATAAAATTGCTCAATTACCGAACATACTGTGTGTTCAAATAATAAATTTCAAAAAACGTTATTTCTGCTAAAAAAATATCTTAACTGTTACTTTTCTTTATTTTTATATGCATTTGCAGAAGAATTTTGCCGCTGATATTATACGATTCCAGAAGCCCGGTAATATTCCAACATGGGTGCCGCCATTCACATTGAGCTTATTAAGTTCGTCTTCCAGTACGTATGGCTATGGAGACTTGTAATCCTAGTCACTGTTATTACCCCCCATCTCTTACCCTTCAAGCCGGAACACATAGATCGTGGCAAAACAAAAACAACATGATGATGCCAACAAGCAACTTGCGCGGACTCCGAACACGTCTAGTTACACAGATAGATTAGCCATTATTTAAAAGACTAGAACAATATCATCGCTTCTGTATTGTATTATATACCGCATAACTATTGCATGGTTTTTAACAGAGACAGAAAACCGAACGTAATTTAATCTAAAGATTCTGTCTGAGATTTTTACTGGTGGTAGGACCTCTTGTGAGTCCGCGCGGGTAGGTACCACCACCCTGCCTATTTCTGCCGTGAAGCAGTAATGTGTTTCAGTTTGAAGGGTGGGGCAGCCGTTGTAACTATACTTGAGACCTTAAAACTTATATCTCAAGGTGGGTGGCGCATTTACGTTGTAGATGTCTATGGGCTCCAGTGACCACTTAACACCAGGTGGGCTGTGAGCTCGTCCACCCTTCTAAGTAATAAAAAAATAAAAAATTGGCTGGCAAGAGCTGGATGAGAGAAGCCCAGGGTCAGTGGCATGCAATTGGAGAGACCTATGTCCAGCAGTAGACTACTGTAGGCTGATGATGATGATGATAATGATGATATGATACACAGAATTAACTATTTACTGAAGCGTCATAATTTTCTGAGAAATCCTCAGAAGATATACAGTTTTTTTTTGACAAGCACATTTGTCTTACGCATTATGGTCAACTAAACGACGATTTATTGTATGCACCCGGAAAGTTTTCCTAAAAGCTAGACCTGCTGCAGTTTTCGATGGCGTCTGACAAAAAATCCGTAACCTACGAACATTTTCGGTAAACATACCGAAAGCTTTTAAGAAGTGTGCCTGATGTGAACTTGCTAAATTGAGTTTCCAACGCGACGCGCAGCCATGTACAACTAAGTTGTTAGTATAATATGTATAATATTTTTTCAAGTGCTCCGTGAACGTTTGGATTATACCAGAATTTTCTGGAATAAAAAATAATTCTAATCATAAAATAAGTAGTATAAAAACTGAATTTACCAAAAAACTTAAGCGTTTACTATGTCTTATTTAATTCGAACGTTCTTTATAATTATAATACGAAAAAAGATCCGCCATTTTAAAATTAAAAGAACCAATGGTAGATTAACAGCTAATTCCGCTTCCACTTTCAAGTAAGTTTATTAGTTCTGTGAATTACAAGGACCTAGTAGTAGCTTCAGCTTTTAGGAATAAAAGCTGAAAATGGAATAACGCTTATTACTTGACCAACCTTTGACTGCAGAAAGGCCTGGTAATTACAGCTTAATAAAAATGATATTGCATTACTCAAGTTCTGTGAAAAAATTCTACTTGAATTTTAGACCAAGATGCAAACAATTATCAGTTATGGCTTGAAGATAGAAACGCCACCTTGTGTAATTTGAATTCGATTACAGCTAGGATTCACGAATGTGATTCTTGAATTTGCACATTCAATACTTAATAGATGATTTGATTCATTCTTGACGTGCGAAATATTTGCGATTAACACACACGTGGAATGTTCTACGATTGTTGGTTGGGTGATATCGAATGACATGAAATTTCTAGAAATACAAATAGGTGTTATACAATTAAAATCGGATCGTAAGCATATTCTTGTTTCAAAAATGTTATGTGTTGGTAACGTCTGAATCACAATTGGTATTGTACAGGCTTATAATTCGGGAATTTAAATTAGCAGTACTATTATAGTATTGAATATGGAGTAGACGCCTGTAAAAAAGACTGCCGTGTGATATTTTTATGTCACTGGGTAGTTATGGGATAGTTGAGATTTAAGAATTGATGAAAAAAAATCTTTAAAAATACATTTGAATGCAATAGAGTTTATATTTTGATGAAATTTGAAATACATTACAATTTTTTTTAAGTAAGCTTATTATTTATTTAAAGTAACGATTATGCTTTAATTAATTAAGGCTAAAAACTTTTATATAAATTGAAATTGTCAACGAAAACGAAAAAAAAAGTTCTCATTTATATCTAACCGCTCATTATGGAAAAGCTTCGGGAAGCCTATGTATCTGCCTATGAGGGCGTATGTAATGATGACGAAGTCCTACATTAAGCGGCGCGAAATTAGGCTAGCTTACTCTATGCTATAGGTTTTTACATAAACACTGAATATAACCAGTATACTTAGACCTTGCGAATCAAATAATTTTTAATAAGAAAATGTCTCGAACCTATCGGCAACGAATCCCGTGGTAGAGTAGACAAAATCACCACCAGACCCTCTCAGTGATCGCAATGGTAGAACGATATTTTCCAAATTCATTTTAATTTAATATCTAAAAATATAGGTTTATTAATAGACGCAATTTTCCCAATGTTTATATGCGAAATACACTAATGACATTTTCGTGTTGTCGTTGAATTGTTCAACATTCCAAACATCGAAATTGACTTCAGCTACTTTATTATAAAACACGTTCGGTTGTTGTCGACTTTTCGGGGAACTTTCGTTTCAGTCTGTGACTTTAAAATCAGATTAAATTCTAGAATTACGGCATGATATTGTTACGAATAACTTTTAGAATCCAAATAGAATCCATAACATAGTTTTAGTATAGGCAATCTTCAATTTGTGTTCCACGTTAAAATCTTTCCTCCCTTAACGTTTTTCCAAATATGAGTCGTCTATTATCAAAGGTGGCAATCTGTGCATTTGAACAAAAAAATGTTATTGATATGTCAATACAGATTGATTTGAATATAATCGTCTCCTTCAAAGAATACGGTTCAAAACCTGCATTAAATAAAGGTTAATACTTAACCTGTTATTTATCTAAGATGTCGTTCAGAAGAGTTTTGTGGCTGCCAATGGAATACAAAGTCAATAATTCGTTTTTCTGATTTACCAATAATTGTCCAAAAGTCACATTGCCGGCTTTGATACTAGTCGACTCATATATCCGAGAAAAAAATATTAAAATTCATTGAGGAACCGTCTATCTGCTATTGAAAGACCTCTCAATTTAGTTATTTCAGAACTTAGCTTACAATCAGAACAGACTGAGAAGAAAATATTGACAGTCTCATGTATTTACTTTTTAAATTAAAAGATGTCTGTAAGTCCTTTGTTATAAATTCATTTGCATATTTTATATATATTTTGATTCTGTGATTAATTACTTTTTTTTTCTAATACAAAATATTCAGAAAATCAGTGCATTTGAAAACAAAATCAAATAAATTTTATAAAAATTACGGCGTTTTTACTGGTGTTTAATTGGTAATATTTTTCAGTCATGAAAAAATATGATTTAAGTTTTTAGACAAAGAGTAAGATCTGGTCTTTGTCTTTTCCATTTCTTATTAAAATTAATAAGATCCATTGAACTTTTAATGTTTAACAATTTTACGTTGCAAGGAGACGCGATTCTCGTTCGCTGGTACCGACATTCATAATCATTTCGATATTTAGTACAATGGCATACGAAACTGAAACCAAATTAAATACTAAGCAGCTGTTAAAATAATAACGCTTATGATTATATTCTTCAATAAAATGATAATAAGGAAAATAATTTTATTATACTTTCAATTACCTACAAGTGGACGCAAGTAGGTTAAAATTTATCGAGTTTTTTACAATTCTATCAACATTATCGATAGATACGCGTGCTTAGGTCATATAATCTATTAAATTTAGAACAACCCAACGAATACCAGTAGTAAAGAAAACAATATAAATTATCTATTTTTTACCCGATGTAAATTCAAACATTTCGTGAAATTTTCGTCGACGTTAAACTTAACGACGAAGTTAAAGTTCGAATACAATCAGCAGTCGCTAAAACCGGTTCTCGTGACCACATACATAATTTTATTCAGCGGAACAACATAGGGAACCTATAGAGAAACATAAGTAAATAAATAAAACAACTTATGCGAAAAGTAACTTGAGGCTTCGCTAAAAGTTTTTGCAAACTTTTATTGTTAGTTCTGCGAGCAAAATTTTAAACTCACCTGGATAGTAAAGGTGCTGAGCAGCAGAAGGGCTGCCGCCAGGAGCCCTCCAGCCCTCATTTTTCTCCGTCAGATGTAAAAGACGAATGTTGAAAAGTTTATTCCGGTGTCCGTCGAGAGCGCAGACGACGACCGCGCTACCCGACTGTCGGCCCGCGAATGATGGTCGCCTCGTCTCGATCGCCTCACGACGTCAACTCTACGTCCCAACTCCCAGCTCTAGTCCCGCAGCGCACGTATCCTCCCGCATCCAAATGCAACCTACGCAGCCGGAATGCGCTTTATACATTGCTAAAAATCATCTAAAACGACCACCTGGGTGCTGAACCTAAAACATGCTAAAAACGGTTCGGCACGTATATTGGTCGCGCGGTCATGTACCAGCCCTGTAAAGTTCTATGACCCCTCTCATGCGCTTATCACACGACGCTTTCTAATAACGAAATGTCATAACTGAGACTGCTTCTTTTAATGTAAATGTTACCTTTGGTTTTTAAGACAAAGTTGGAAAGGAGTTATTTGAATCGTTGATATCGCTTTTATTTGCTTAACGCACCTAGATCTTTACTACAGAGCTTGCTTTGGCTGGTACGAAAAGCTAGAAATTGCGAAAGATATCAACGTAAATAAAGTTATTGGCGCGAATACAGAGTCTCTAAATGTACTGGGCTCCCTCAATTTTCGGAAGCCTTCGACATAGATGATACAAATTTATAGAGCTTGACAATAAATTTAAAAGCAGCAAAAACAAGTGTGTCGGACGATTTCATGACATAAATCTTATTTCGGCTTTTTCGATTACATGTAATTAACTGAGTTTGTTCTGCAATTTTTATAGCACAATGTTTTTTTTTGATAACCCACAAAGTTCACGTTGAAGATAATTTTAATTTGAAAGGCTGTGAGGAACAAATAAGACACTCTTAAGATATCGAGTCAATTAGATATCTGAGCAACAGAAGTTGTTTCTTTCGTTATTTTTGTTTTTAAAATATTTTACTGAAAGGGCTTAGTGTCTTACATGCAAGTTTAATTGCTTTCTTTTTACAAACGTGATTGTATTTAGAGATTACGATCGGTTGGTGCATGTTTTTTAAGATGCCTTTGCCGTGAACGAAAATTATCTTATTATAGTTCAAGAGGCCCTGACGCATATTTAATTGAAGTATTCAGACGAATGGCTCATTCATTTTATAGTTAGTTAATTTGGTCATGGTCATATACAACTATGCCATAATACAATACATTATATTATAATCGAACTACAAGTACTAATGTAAAATACCACAAGGGTTGAATCCTGCGACCTGTGATCAGTGCATTCATTTACTTAGCGGTAGGGAGTAGCTTGACCATGGCTCTACCCACGATGATACTCATGACAATCGATGTCCGACGGTAACCAGTATCGATCATGGCGGTCGTAGGTCGCCTTATACAGCGATAAAAGCAGTAATGAATGACGAGATACAAGTCGTCTTGAGTTGAATTATACTGAGTATTTTTCCCTTTAGAAATAAATACATTTCACTTAAACTGGGGAGAAGACATCAAGAGCGAATCATTCGAAAATTCAGAATCGATTAACTGAAGTCTATCAAGATACCTAAAATAATTGCTAGAATAGTTAGTGAAATGTTCGAAATAAACTTGAATAAAACATAGCTTTATTCACTACTAGCGACCCGCCCTCGCTTCGCTTCGGAAACATTAAAACACACATGAAAAAAAAAAAAAAAAAAAAAAAAAATGTAGCCTATGTTCATCAGGGAAAATGTCGGCTTCTAATGGAAAAAGAATTTTTCAAATCGGTCCAGTAGTTTCGGAGCCTATTCGAAACAAACAAACAAACAAATATTTCCTCTTTATAATATTATTCACTACTAGCTGATCCCGCAGACTTCGTAGTGCCTCAATCGATAAATAAAAGACCTAAACTGTTGTATAAAATAAACTTAAAACAAACAAAAGGAATCCGTCCGGCGGGGGACACATCAAAGGGAAAACAAAATTGTTATTTTTATTTAATTCCAAGCATTTTCATATTTATCTACCTTTTAAGGCTTCTCTGGACTTCCACAAATAATTCAAGACCAAAATTAGCCAAATCGGTCCAGCCGTTCTCGAGTTTTAGCGAGACTAACGAACAGCAATTGTTGTGAAGTTGATCTTTGTGTGATTACAAAGTGCCACTTCCAACGTTACGGTTCTGGTATAAAGAATTATTTTATAGATTTTTTTTTTCGTTTTTCGAATTACAACGTCTCGTGGCAAGTGAATGCTCAAGTTGAGGAAATGTAGCTTAACTTGTTCGCTTGTTACGATGAATAGAATGTAAAGTCTAACCTACAACCTATAAATATATAACCTATAAACTAAACTATGATTTACATAATTATTGCTGGTAGGGCGTCTTGGGAGCTCGTACGGTTAGATACCAACACCTTACCTATTTCTGCCGCGCAGCAGTAACGCGTTCCGGTTTGAAGGGTGGGGCAACTGTAAAACTGAAACCCAGAACTCATATCTCAAGGCAGTTTGTAGAATTTACGCTATGGATATCTATAGGCTCCAGTAACCACTTAATAATGTTTTTTATAATAGCTGCTTAATTTTTTTTAATTACGTAGTGGTGTGAACGACTTCACGGCCTATTTAGTGTTAAGTGTTCACTGGGAGCCTTTGCATATGAGGTTATGGTCTCAGTTATCTTGAAAAACGGCTGTCGCACTGTTCAAGCCAGAATGCATGATAAAAAATGCTATGCAATAGCTTTACCGCGGCAGTTCCCGAGTGCCACACGTTTTTTTTAAATTATGTTATAGATTATTATATATTATTATATAACTATATATTATTATATTATAGATTATTATATAACTAGCGACCCGCCCTCGCTTCGCTTAGGGAACTGTAATTTATTATTGATAACAGTATTTCTCCACTACTTAATGGATGTTATTATACATATAAACGAAGGTTTAAATCACTCTCACTCTTCAATCACTCTAATTATTTTTTTTATTGCTTAGATTGGTGGACGAGCTCACAGCCCACCTGGTGTTAAGTGGTTATCGGAGCCCGTAGACATCTACAACGTAAATGCGCCACCCACCTTGAGATATAAGTTCTAAGGTCTCAAGTATAGTTACAACGGCTGCCCCACCCTTCAAACCGAAACGCATTACTGCTTCACGGCAGAAATAGGCAGGGCGGTGGTACCCACCCGCGCGGACTCACAAGAGGTCCTACCACCAGTAATAAAAAAACCGCATCAAAATCCGTTGCGTAGTTTTAAAGATTTAAGCAAATATAGGGATATAGGGACAGAGAAAGCGACTTTGTTTTATACTTTGTAGTGATTATTATATTATAGATTGATTAATTAATATAGAAAAGATAGTTTTTCTCTTCAACACTGTTTCTGCAAGTAACACTTTACGGGGAATCTGCAAGCGCATATTGTTCTGCCATCTAGTTAAATATGAAGGTACTAATCTTACCACAGCTTCCAGTCTAAAAGTATTAAAATAAATCCGGAGTTTTTACGTAGAATAAATAAAAAAATTGAATTGTTTCGCAGTAATACTTTAGAATTTTGCGTTTTTTTTCTGGTTTTACCATAAGTCGTTTAATTGCCAATTCCCGTTATGAGCCAGTGTCAAATTTTTTTATTGCCCTTGTAGGCAGACGAGCCTACGGCCCATCTCATGGTGAGTGGTTACCATCGCCCATGGACGTCAACAATAGGTAGAGCCAAGTCGATGCCTACCGTTAAGTGCTCTCCACAAGCCTCGTTTAAAGAAAAGCGGTAGGCAGCGGCTTGGCTCTGCCTCTCGCATTACTGACTTCCATGAGCGACGGTGACCACTTACCATCAGGTGGGACGTACGCTCGTCTGCCTACAATCGCAATAAAAAAAAGAAAGACGTCATGTGTGTGAATATTAAGTGTACATTATCTAAATTTTGCGAGAATTGCAGATTATTATTTTTCAATATCCTTATATCTGTATTAAGCTTACAAATGGAATAAAAAAATGAAGCTCATGATTTTAAGCGTTTATGTTCTTCCTTGATGTATTCTTTGCTGCAGAAGCTGGACCGTCTAATGCGCAGACGAATCAACTTCAAGTATTTACCCGAGCCCGAAAGCTGTGACTTTGGGATTATCAGAACTTGAAACAACGATGGTAGAGCCGTCAGTCACATCTAACGAAACGAATGAATTGTTCGCGGTTGAAAAAGGGTGATAGTAAAGGTCTAGGTTAAACCTGGGCTTCTGGAGGGAAAAGGTAATTAAAGAAACGATACAGTTAATAAGGATGAAATAAGGAAATGCGGTAACAGAAATTAGAAGTTGACGGGAAGGCGTATCCACACATTTCCTCTGAAATTGATTTTGATTGTATATTTTTACATGATATTCATGTTTATGAGGTTAATACGATCAATTAAATTACTAGAACTATTAGTAGGTAAGCAATTAAAAAAATATTCATATAACGAAACTGGCCTACACTAAATGTATGTGCTGCCATCTAGTCAATTTTTTAAGTACTTTTTTTTACCTCGGCCCTAACGATTGTCTGAAGAAAAATTAAATTGCAGTATTTAAATTTATTGTACGATATTAATATTCATAATATTACATTTCCGGCGAATCCGGGTCTCCTGTTGATTTATCAATAAAATATATTTTCATGTTTTGATTCCTATAAAATTCACAATCAGCTACTGTTGTCCCCCGATGATGTTATTATTTACGATCCATTAACGGTGCTTTTAGGTTTCACAAGCACAGGCGACCATCCGTGTAACCCGTCGCTTGCGACGAAGGGCTCGATGAGTGAATTAACCCATAGCCACAGGCCACTGAGTTTCTGGCTGGATCTTCTCAGTGGATCGCGTTTCCGATCCGGCAGTAGATTCTGCGAAGCACTGCTCTTGCTAGGGCCAGTGTTAGCAGCACTCCCAGTTTGAGCCCCGTGAACTCACCTACTCGCCCGGTTACGCTAACATAGCCTCTCAAGGCTATCAGATTAGGTAGGAAAAAATCAGCGTTACCGGACGAGTCGTCATCAAGCAATTGATACTACAACATCTTGTCTCAAGGTCGGTAGCGAGATTTACAGCATGATGTCTATTGGCTCCGATAACAAATTAACAACCTGTGAGATAGGTAAAGATCGTTAACCGATGTAATCTATATATTATTACGTGAAGAAAAAACTTTGTATCCCTTTTTACGAAAATTGCACGAATGGTGGAGTATGAAATTTCCAACACTTATAGAGAATATAAAGAAGGAGTGCAGAATGTTAATATTTTCTTAAATTATGCATAAAAAATACATTAAATCAATAAAAAAAAACATTACACACACTACCATGTATTCGACACACACACGCATGCATAATATTTGTTTATTGTCAAACTTATCTTATTGTTTAAAGTATGTGGTCAAATTGACAATAGATTAATATTGTTTGTCTTTATTAATATTTTTTTAAAGTGTAGTCTTGGCGAAATCTGTGATTATAGAAATAAAATAGTCTTTGACAATAGAATCATAATAGTGTATGTCGGCGTTAAGTCAGGATTTACACACATAAGTTCTTTTACAATGAAAATACAATACAATTCTATAAAACTTTAACATTACTTGTTTACAACAAAAAGCCACGCCTGAGTTATTCCGTGGTTCTTACACAATTAGCCATTTTGTGTTGGTTATAACAACTACAACTTCTTTTATACAAACAAATGTAATTACTGCGAAACAATTCACAAAACATAGCTTAATATTCAAAATACATATTTTAGTGATTTTACATGACTCACATTTAATTTAATTTACATGAATTACTTTTAAGTAATATTAACTAACATTGTTATTATCCAGCCTAATAATAGATGGCGCCAACAACATCATTGCATAACAATTACAATACTTAATTAAATTATTAGTACTGTTAATTATCATATAAATTATTATTAATATTTATGCTTTATTCATATTTAATCATTTATACAGTCATTTGTGTTTTTAAACAATAATATAAACATTAAACATATTCTGAACATTTTCACATCAAAACAGTGTCTGCTAATTATTAAATATGGTAGAATAACAGTTTTGTTGCTAATAATAAATAAATATTAACATATAATAAACTAAACTATATATTATTATGTTAATTATTGCCAACAGTGGCGTTTGCGCCCATATGTACAAACTTATAATTTCAATTAACTATAGTCGAATTTCGACTTCCAGGGGCACACTAGTAAAAAATTAATACATAACTGAAAAACGAACGAAGGTTTTACGTAGCGAACGAACAATAGCTCAAGACCGAGTAAATTGAACAAATAAAAGTGCAGGAGAGTACAGTACATGACGGAGACCTTCCAAAACCTAGATCTTGTAGCTTAGAGATGATGTGTTCTACGTTTTACGTCTGTTATGAGCGATTGACCAAACCTTTTTTATTTTTTATTGCTTAGATGGGTGGACGAGCTCACAGCCCACCTGGTGTTAAGTGGTTACTGGAGCCCATAGACATCTACAACGTAAATGCGCCACCCACCTTAAGATATAAGTCCTAAAGTCTCAGTATAGTTATAACGGCTGCCCCACCCTTCAAACCGAAACGCATTACAGCTTCACGGCAGAAATAGGCAGGGTGGTGGTACCTACCCGTGCGGACTCACAAAGGTCCTACCACCAGTAAAACCTGCTTGGAGATTTACGAGCTTCTCTATCCTTATATCTACAGTTCTTGAGGATACACACCATAGATAATAAATACTCATTACATTTCAAATGTCCAGTACGATAGAACGACCCTCTGTCTATGTTTATTAAAATGTATTTTTTATTTCGTAAAATCGCAACATTTCAATGTTAATATAATAATGTATGTTTTATTACAAAAAAAACAATCTAGACATGTAATTAAAATTTTATTTTTCAACGTACATAACAATCTCCAAATTATAAACCGGAATAAAATAAAATATAAATTAAAACCATCGAAATTCACAGTAAGAGCGCGTGTAAAATGATTGTCTTGATTCATACAAAAAAAACTCAGTTCAATTTTATACCAAAATGTGATACGTATTTCAAATATACCTTCCGAGTAGAATACCAAACTTATATTGTATTCGGTGAACGTAAACTTCTCCAGGGTTGAGCACCGAATTCGGAAAGTTGGTCTGAAAAATTCAAAAGTACTTTATTAACAAAAAACACTAATTTAAGCACTTAAACGCAAGGGATAAAATTTGTCTAAGTTTTAATACAATTTTCCTATCCAAAACAGGTTTAAACGGTTTATTTTCAACATATTAGACACATTAGTTTACTTCACATCTCAAATAATAAGGTTTTAAAATATTTGTTTACTATGCGAAAGAATCTCAAAGGCACGCTATCGTATTTATTCTAATTATATGAAAAAAGGCTAATTAGCTATTAGTATACCCCATACATACGCCAAAATGTTTTTTAAATAATGGTCATCTAGTGTTGTTCTCGCTTCATTTACACTCAAACTTTTATTGTGTTAACTTTCTTGTGTGACAAATTACCATCATATTTTCGGGGCTGATAACTACCAGACTAATAACTCGAATACAGTGATCGAGCTTCCACTGAACAGATTATGTTTGTACGTACTTGGTATGCAGTGTCTGTTTTGTGAATGACATCATCTACCAATGTAAGCGCAAGTGCGTGATTGTATAAAATTAGTTTTACGTAAACTTATAACTGTTGTATGAAAATGAGTGGGAGTTGAGAGCTTGTTTCGTTGCCATTGCGAGCAAGCTTACTGAGCGCTAATTAAATACAAACCTAACAAAATGTTTTATAAGCTAAAACGGTTATTAATTTAAAAATAAAATTGAAATTATGTCGACTTTTTTTTAAATGCTTAGGCCCATAATATCAGTCATGGTTTAAAATAAAGATTAACAAAACTTAGTTAAAATTTGATCAATCTTTCGTAATATTAATACGAAAACAAACTCAATTTAGCTAAACTGAGATAATGCTTTGACGAGTGGCAACATTTAGCGTTCCATTTGTTGTTTTCAATCTTTTATCAGGTTTCAAACTAACACTACTTTACTGAATTGATATGACAGATGTTTTTTTTTAATTAAATTTTATCTGTATCTTGAAGGGAAACAACGCGTTCTCATTTTTTTCTAAATGAGAAACGAATTGTTAGCAAGATTAGTGAGGCGATATGACAATATACTGGAAAATAAATAAAAAACTGTTGTTGTCAATAATCAGTTGAAGGAGCAAACTTGATCCAAACTGAAAAAAAATAACAGTTTGTTTTTATTTACTTGAGCCTTGCACAATGCAGTTTTGGACATTCATTTCTAAACATCTCTATTTACCGACATTTACTTTCCATTACTTTCACTGACATTTACTTTGACACAAAACAATAGATGTTGATTTCGAACGGCCATTTTGAAAATATCAGCTTAAACCCAACTCATTGTTTAAACGCTACCTCGTGACCGTTTAAATTTTGAGATAGCTTAAACTGCGAAGGAGAGTTTAACTACAATTAAAATTACGAGTCGATCTGCAATGACTGTTTAATCCTTCGATTTTAGTTGAAACTGCAATTGATATTATTGGCTTTAGTCGGATGAACGAGCTCACGGCCCACATGATGTTAAGGGGTTACTGGAGCCCATCAGCCCCTGAAGTCAATACGAAAATGCCGCACTCGCTATGACATATATAATGGCGACAGGAAGTCTTGTGAGTCCGCATAGGAACGTGCCACTACCCGTTTCTGTAGCTAAGCAGTAATGCGTTCCGGTTCAAAGGGAACGATAGCGTTTATACCAAGCTGATTAGCGGCATAAATAAGCATGTTAATGGTAAGTTAAATTAAATTTTGTCCGCCTTTCATTTTTATTACACGAATTTGTTCCTTCATCGTGGAATTCGTTCGAAGATATGTGTAAAATACGTGATTTATATATATATATATATATATATATATATATATATATATATATATATATTAATAAGCGAAGCAAAAACTTTGTATCTCTTTTTTAATAAATTGCGCCCATGGAAGAGTATGAAATTTCCCACACTTATAGACAATATAGAGAAGGAGTGCAGTTTTTTTTTTTAATTATGCATAAAGAATACATTAAATCAATAAATAAAAAAACATTACACACACTAACATGTATTTGACACAACACTTGTTTACTCTTTGCTTATTGTCAATCTTTTTGTAAAAATTGAGAATCGATTATTATTCTGTCTTGATTATTATTTGTCTATAGTGTATTTTTGGCGAAATCTGTGATTTTAGAATTCTAGAGAAGTAGAGAATAGAACTTTAATAATATTCAAACTTATAATTTCAATTAATTCAGTTAATTATAGTCGAATTTCGACTACCGGGTGACCACTGGTTAGAATAATTAGTACCCGCCGGCGGGATTCGAATACTGAAACCGTCACATCGCCCGATACGAGTACACCGGGCGGCTTATCCTTTAGACCACGGCGACTTTATATAAATAATGAGCGCTGGCTCAAGTTGTCATTAAAAAAACAGCTTTTGCTACAAACAGCCGTCCTGTGAGCGATGAATGAAATCATATTCAATTACGTGATTCACAGCATCAGGATAGTTTTGCGGCATTAAACAGAAGAGACCGTGTTTCTTGTAAAACGTTCCTTGTTTGCCCATCAGTGGAACGTAACCAACACTCGTTTTGCCCTGTAACAAATAAATACATATACAAATACAAATAAATTGACAGGAAAAAAAAAACTAATGCGAAAGAGAATTTAATTTTCGCATTTCTAAATTTCCCGCTAATACGTCCGAATTCATACACGTTGCGCTGTCTCAAAACTGGATGTTTTGGTGCCGGATAAACTCAAAGGCTTTGTCTATGAGGCCCTATATCTATAACCTATAACCTCTTATCAGAACAGTCGGTGCGCTTTCGATCTAGAAAAAAAAACGACTTATACCCAACTAGCATCTTAAAAACTATTCTAAAAAAAATTACATCATAATATTCATACGACCTTCTCAGAGCTTCATATTGGATTTATATCGAATTAAAAGCTGAATTATATGAAATACAAATTATAAGCGGCTACATTTAATGATTAATAAAATTAATACAAGCTTTCGTTTTAAGTTATGTAAAGCAAAATAAATGTAAATTAATATTAATAATGTAACCAGGCTACTGACCAACCAGATTTAGTCGTGCCTTGTAACTTGATAACAAAAAAGCTCTTCTTATAAAAGATAAACTAGCTGTACCCGTCCGCTTCGCTGGGCATTTAAAATTAACATTATCATTTCTCACCCCCACAAAGATTCTCATCATTAACGCCCCCGCAACTGGTGTAGGGAGTCCAATACTCATATAAATATTAGCCTATCCATTAAGTATATGTATTTTCTGCATGGATACCTAGTTTCAAGTCGATCGGATGCATGGTTCAGTAGTTATAACGGAACATCCGTAAAAGCCACTGTAGATTTATATATCAGTAAAGATAAGATTTAAAAAAACTACGTAGTTCATTCACCTCCACGCTTTCTTCTTCGTTCACGACTTCGCCTGCCACGCTCGATTTATCACTGGCAGTACTGTCACCGCTCTCAGACTTGGTGGACTCGGCCTCTTCCTCTTCGGCGGCCTTGACTGGAGTCTACCATCATATTTAAAAATACAGATTATTAAATTTGACCATAATCTATTAATACAGATATAATAAGGTGACAAAATATTATGCGAGCACAAGGTACAGACACGAAAAAATATAGAAATTTTACCTTCCAATAAAATTTGTATTATGTTTCCTAAGACGTCCGAAGTCCATTATGAGAGTACATCGTATGATTTCCACTGCAGGTCGCTAAATTTGACTACTTCCGTTTCCTAAGTCCCATCTACAGCGCCCTCTATAACGTCTGGAACCGAACCAACAAGCAAAGACAAGCCGCCATATTTGTCATTGTTCGGCTCATAATGATGGATGTAGCCCCAGGAAGACATTATCTAGACTTCGGACGTCTTAGGAAACATAATACAAATTTTATTGGAAGGTAAAATTTCTATATTATGTGTTCCGTTTGACGTCCGAAGTCCATTATGAGAGACTGTTTGTTATCTCCTGGTGGCTTGTATTTGAAATAAAATAATATTTATTTAAAAAGCAACAATGTGACTTATTGAGTTTAATTAAGCAAAGCTTAAATTAAGCACGTAATTTAAATTAATTGAAGGTAACCGTATAATATTACCCACTTAATTCAAAGCGACCTAATAAGATTTAGGACGAAAATACTGAGAAAGATTTCTCAGAATTTATATCAGTGTTTGATGCATTAATAATAAGTTTTTGATAGAACTTTCTAAAAGTATGCTCATGTTGTCAGTTATCTTTAGCTGAAATATAATTAATTTGGTAATTTCCTACCCAGTTTCAAGTTTTCACCACCGCTCTACAGCTTCCAACTGAGGCCTGAATACCTGAGTCTCCTAAAAGACTTTTTACCCAACTACTAATCCTCGCTGCAGTAGCTGGCCTAGTGGAGCCTTTAGTTGCTAAGAATAGATTAAATATTCCCACTGGTTTGCTGTGTCATATTCACTAGATTGCGTAGCCAGTATACTGCATCGATGATCAATTGGTCAGGAGCAGCCACGAATGTCCAACTGGACTGTTGGTGTGAAGATCAATTAGTTTTCGACCCAAATATCAGTAATTTAGAAGGTGCAGGCTTTGTCAAGGAAATAGATTTCAGTATGTTTCACTGTCGGGCTCGAAGCTATTTTTTATATCCGATAGAGTTTCACAAACGGACGCTATATAACAGACTTATAAACTAGAATGGTCCGGTAGGAGAGACCATGAGATAAATATAACAGAGAAATCTAGCTACATTTTCTAATTCGGGTACATTTTCTTGACAAAACCTTACCCCTTATTCCAAATAGGGGCGTATGTTCTTATCGTAGACTCTCTCCAGCACGATAATAGTAAGTTTCTCTCCTGCCGATGTCCATGTCCCTGTCAGCGTGTCCCACCAAAAATGAACCAAGCTTCCAGGTGTAGATTGCTGACAGCCTGGCGGTAGCATTGTCAGTGTCCACCAGACTGATGTTCAGATCTCTGAGCTTCTTGAGTCGCTTGAGGGCAGGTGATTTCAGGTCTGGCCTCCACAGGGGCTTCTTGCACTTGGGTACCACTAGTATGTACCGACCTGAGGTTGAGTTGAGGTGGTCCAGCACTCTGGATATCAGACTGAGCGGCGGAAACGGCCATGCTAGTCAGTAATGCCAAGATCTGCTGAACGCGTTGTAGAGGCAGGCGTTTGAGTTTTGCTTTGATGGGTGGACGAGCTGACAGCTCACCTGGTATTACGTGGGCACTGGAGCCCATAGACGTCTAGAACGTAAATGCGCCACCCACCTTGAGATATAAGATCTAAGGTCTCAAGTATAGTTACAACGGCTGCCCCACCCTTCAAACCGAGACGCACCACTGCTTCAGGGCAAAATACCTACTCGCGCGGACTCACAAGAGGTAAACATAGTTTTTTATCCATGAGCGGTCAGAGACGCGAACAAGTTCCCCACAGGCTGAATAGCCTAGTAGTTGCTTTTTCTGTGAGATACCACTCCAAGCCGCCGCGATTGCGTAAGAGGTGATCGGCTTCAGTGTTGTACAGTCCCGGTAGGTGGTGAGGGAGAAGTACAACTTTGAGGTGGTCTATTAAGTTAAGCAATTTTCCAGTCAGATCTAGCAATTATCGTGACCGGGTTCCTCCCTCGTTCTTTATGTAGGAAAATTCTGTTCTGTTGTTTACAAGGGCTCCCCACTGAATGTCCGACGCGTCGGTGATGACGTGGTTCGTGGCCATTCTCTGTGGATGAATTGGTGTGCTCTGACTGACTTTCTCTAACCACCAATCCAGCTCTGTACGTACCTCGTCCGAATACTGCTTTGGTAAATGAGGATACCTCCTGAGCTTGTTGCTGTGGTACTGCAAGGACTCGGCAAAGCAACTTTCCCCGGTGGGTGATGAAAGTCGCAAAGTTGAGATATCCTAAGAGGCTTTGCGCCTGCTTTAGGTTCCAACCGCCGGCAGTAAGTCGCACGAGCAAATTCTTGGGCAGGGACTTTGTCTTGGATTTGGTGTCCCATACGATTCCCAGAAAGTCTATCAAGCTCGTCAGTGTCATAACCGGTTGCTTAGATGGATGGACGAGTTTACAGCTTACCTGGTGTTAAGTGGTTACTGGAGGCCATAGACATCTACAGCGTAAATGCCGCCACCCACCTTGAGATATGAGTTCTAAGGTCTCAGTATAGTTACTTGAGATTTCAACAAGTCTTTTGCCCTTGTAGGCAGACGAGCATACGGCCCACCTGAAGGTGAATAGTTACAGTCGCCGATGGACTTCAGCAACGCCAGGGGCAGAGCCAAGCCGCTGCCTACTGCTTAATTCTCTCCACAAGTCTCGTTTGAAGAAGGACATGTCATAGCGCTCGGGAAACACCGTGGAGGGAGCTCATTCCATAGCCAGCTGGTACGTGGCAAAAAAGACCTCTGGAAACGCACTGTCAATGAACGCAGCGGTTCCAGATAATATGGATAAGCTTTGCTCCGATGGCGGGAGATGTTCTGCCCTGGTGTACAAGCAGATAACCACTAGTCGCAGACCCTTCTGGCGAAGTATTTCGGCTATTTAGTTAGTCACTGAAGCAAAAATCCGCGGTGGTGCAGCTAAGCCGAATGGCAGACATATCATCTGAAGTAGACGACCCTGATAACTGATCCCGAGAAACGTCATTGATAGATGATAATAGGCCTGGCTCAAATCCAGTTTGACATTCCAATCTGTTATAAAACTTAGGAACTCGATGGTGAAAAAGGTGAACAAGACTGTTTCATGTACTTGTTCAATGCCTTGAGGTTGAAAATTGTTCGATTTTTTATTGGTCTTGGGAAGTATGAAAAGAGCAAATCTGAAAGACGGTGTCGGGGGTGCGGGTTTTAATGCTCTATTGAATTAAATTTTGGATTTTGATTGACATCAAGTTATTATTAATTTCAATATTACGTTTGGTGGATCGAGTCTAGGTGTTTCGATATAGTCTTAGACATCCGCCTGAAAATGCTGTTGAGTAATTTATTTTTATTTCCTGATTTTCGTTCCACTTTGTACTTGTTCCCCCCTCCCCCCGTTTTTCTTGCTGAGGAATTATTTGGATAGCATCGCTCAGAATATCTGTTTTCGGCCTCTTTAGATGTATTGGAATGTGGCCTACCTCGACATGGCTTTGCATTGGCAGTACAAGCCGAGAGTTCCGGCGATGCGGGCCGGATGCGAGTAGCAGACGGTGCCGCTTTTGTAATTTATCAATACCACCAATTTTCTGTATATATGCCAATAATAAGTTGGGGTTAAACATATAATCACAAGAAGAAGATATTTTCTCTATATCTTCCCTGATATATCTATCCTTTAATTTCTTTATGAGGTATCTACGACGCTATCGTATAATCTCGGCTCGCTTACCGAAAATTATTTGAAGGATATCGTTAGAAACTTTTATAGGCGAAATCGTTACCGAATAGCGGTTTAAACTTTTCGTAAAAGGCGGAAGTATTAAGCTGAACATTCTCTGAATTTGACCCGTCGGCAAGGTTTTGTATGGCAGCATAACGCATTCGTTCTGTGCCAAAATAGCATTAGATAACGCAGGAAAATTTTTTTTTTTTTTTTGAACCTCCCAATACTGCACCGCGTTCCAAGTCGGCTAGTCAAATCTTTGCATATCTGGTTCTTTTATAGAAATGCTCAAATTTCAAAACCTACCCGCTTCTGGTAACGGACGGTCTGGTGGCAGACGTAAAAACTATTCGTCGTTGTCTAATTTCGATTGGAAGTTGAAACCAGATCAGACATTATTATTAGGTATAAGATGTTGGTATTTGTAAGTGTAAAGGCGGGACCACTGGTGCACGACCAGCAATAGCATGATTCGAAGTTAAAATATTATTCACATGACTCACCCATTATTGCGACAGTAAGTCAAACCTTTTATTCAGATCTCGCGACCAGTCACTTTTTCGAAGTTTTCTTGCTGGTCCCTAGTCTTTATTTTCCGACGAACCCGAAGAAATATCCGAAGAAATCGAAGAACTATCCTCACTTAAATTTTACTTTGAAAGGCGCGATAACCTCGTCACTCATTGTAGAGCCTTGGAGGTTTTCACGAAACGGAAGATAATCATAACACTTGTTTGAAACAAACTTTCTACTTCAAATCTCGAAAGTTGCTTATAACATTTTAAATTACTAACTTCTTAAAATATTAACGACTGCACGTGGGAAAAAACGACGCAACAATGACAAATATGGCGGCTTGTCTTTGCTTGTTGGTTCGGTTCCAGACGTTATAGAGGGCGCTGTAGATGGGACTTAGGAAACGGAAGTAGTCAAATTTAGCGACCTGCAGTGGAAATCATACGATGTACTCTCATAATGGACTTCGGACGTCAAACGGAACACATAATATGAGATTATCCTTTTAGTATAGGCGCTAGTCACCGCCTGAGGTATGTGAGCGGCAGGGCGGGCAGTAGATGTAGTATTGAACAAAAAAAAAGGAAAGTAGTTTAACAAATAGAGGAGAAAATAGTATTAGGCTGTTTTGTCTTAACGACTACTATAACAGAATTATTTTTTGTGTTATCTTAATCATTGAATCTATTTAGCAGTGTCAGAGCAACAGGCCTTATAATAAATAGTTAGGGGAGTATCTAAATCGTAATGATCTGCCAGGCTATCAATCAAAACCGATTAATATTTATAATTTCCCTACATAATTCCTTTAATAAACAAATAACTATCCTGCTACTATTCTGCAAAATCACGCATACAACCAATCTTCTGCAGTCATTCTTTTCTCAGAGTTTTCCAATTGTTTTGTTTCCGGTAGCAACAATTTACTATAATAATGTCATGAGTTCATCTGCCCGATTTAGCCAATAAGAACATAGATGACCATAAGTAAAGTTATACGCTTAATTGATAAGACTAGTTAGCTACCTCGACTATTTTATCTGGATCCGGCAAAAGATTCCCGGTATAGAACTGCAAGCCAGGTTGGTTACTGTACAACTCCATAACTCTTCCGGTTACTGGATGGAGGGCTCTGTAAAAATAGAAAAAACGTTTGGCGAATTGAGGACAGACTTATCTGAGACCAAGTAGAGTGTTCTTCGCTTAAACCGTGCTTCTAAAATACCTCTTTATTTATATTTTAGAAGGAGCAATGAGTCAACCAAATTATGGCACATGTTAAGACAGAACGAATCTCGTAACTTTGCTTAGTGACCTCTTCTCCGATTCATTTCGATTTCCTCAATGCTGAGGGTCGTGACTACCTCCTCGCAACAAAAGCTTATTGTGGATAGCTCTACGTCATTTGGTCCTATCTACCGCCCAGTGTAGAGCATCGTGGACTGTGCTATCGGTCGAGAGTAGTGCGGATCTGGTGACTCCAACGTATCGGGCCTCTACCTCGTGGTCTTTTTCTTAGTGACCTTGATTCCCTCACTGCTAAGGATCGCGACCACATATGATTTTCCTCCACAGTGTCCGATCATGAGTGGCATGGACCGCATGGTATAGACTACCACCAACCGCTTCCTTAACCAGATCTGACCATCTGGCTGGCGTTCTTAATGACCATTCGAATCCAAAGTCGCTAAAATACATTCTCAAAATCTCAAACTAGTATGCCGAATTCAACAAAAAGCTTTATTTAAAAACTGGTAATGTCCTATTGTGTCAAACACTTTACGAAGAATCCTCATTTGTTTAACGTAGTCATGCAAAAAGTGTCGTAAGTTGATGGTACAACGAGAAGCCAAACTATTCCCTAGACATTTACAACGTAAATACCACCACCAGCCTTGAGATATGAGTTCTAAGGTCTTAGTATAGTTACAACGGCTGCCCCACCCTTCAAACCGAAACGCACAACTGCTTCACGGCAGAAATAAGCAGGGTGGTGGTACTTACCCGTGCGGACTCACAAGAAGTCCTACCACCAGTAAAATTAACACCAGGTGAGCCGTAATATCGTCCAGCAAGCTAACAAAAAGAAACCACATTAACACACACAACTAAAACTAAACATACGAGATCAAAATACAGACCTGGCGTGAAAAGTTAAATCTTGTGCTGTTCCCTGTGTGACGCAATAATTGATATCATAACCGCCCATCGCTACTCGAGGCAGCATTGTCCTCAAAACACGGGGCACTCTAAAGTCGAATATAGTACCACCAACCACTTTCTTTTCACCTATAAAAATACGAAATTACGAGAAGTTAGTCACGGGCTTTAAGCCAACAGGCCGGTATTAATAAAAACCAAATGACCTTTACATTCTTCTTCTTTTTCTCCACCTTATCCCACTAGGTGAAGTGAGCACAGCCAATTTTGCTTCGCTTCTCTCTCTCTCATATCGTCAATTCACACATTCCATCCGTGTTTTCTTCGGTCGACCTCTTCCCCCTCTACCTTGCAATACCATTTCCATACATCTCCTAGTCACATGCATCTTCTCTCTACGCATCACATATCCAAACCACGCTAACGGTCAGCTCTTTTATTTAATTTAAAGACTTTTACATTGTATTGACAAAAAACTATTAATAAAGTAAGGATCAATTAACTACACTTAAGATAATGTGATGTGTACATAAATCTAACTTACCTGTTACTACTCCATCGTCATCTGCAGCGGTGTATTTATCTGCATTGATGGTAAATATGTGGTCGTACATTGTATTGTTACCGGAGTGCTGAAAATATTAAACACCAAAATGTGACAAACAAATTCAATCATTGATGGTTTTTCCAGTTTTTTTTTTTTAGATGATGTGTCTAAATAACCACTAAATGCATGAGAGGAGAGAAAACTCTGGTACAAATCAAGTGTGGCGGTACGTTTCAAAGTAGCAGCCCTGCCAACAGCCTAGGGCACTAATAATCTATACCTATACCTGAAACTTTTTATATTACTGAAACTCGAATCAAAACAAACCGGACTGATAAAAAAAGAAGAAGAAGATGGGTTAAGCCGTTACCGGAGCCGATAATCACGAACAATGTTAATTCCGTCATCCATCTTGAGACACGAGTTCTAAGTCCCAGTTTTTATACTACAACGGCTGCCCTACCCTTCTAACCGAAACGCATTACTCATTCATTACCGCTCATAGATGGTAAATAACAAACCACAAATACACCGTTAAACTTTGACCTCATGCCTTGAGACGACTTGTCAAACATATCTACTACTGGTGGTAGAACCTCTTGTGAGTCCGCGCAGGTAGGTACCACCACCCCGCCTGTTTCTGCGGTGAAGCAGTAATGCGTTTCGGTTTGAAGGGTGACGAAGCCGTTGTAACTATACTTGAGACCTTAGAACTTATATCTCAAGAGAGATGGCGCATTTACGTTGTAGATGTCAATGGGCTCCAGTAACCACTTAACACCAGGTGGGCTCGTCCACCTATTCAAGCAATAAAAAATATATCTAGTTCTACTTTAAATTAAAACTCACATGTCCAGCAAGATTGAAATACGGTGTGCAGCTCAGGTTAACAATAGTAGGTTCGCTGGACGTGCACTTCATCTCAATCTTAAGGGTGTTATCACAGGTTACTTCGAATGTGATTTGCGCCATCACCGTGCCCGGATATCCCTCGTGAAACCTCTCGGACACGTGACTCATTATCACTTGATTCCCGTTCACATATGAATGCCAATTAACCTAAAAATTTAAGATCGTTGAATCAATTATTTGAAGGTTCCGTAGCCTAGGAGGCAAGATGCCCCGTGTACTCGCATCAAATGACTCTCTATGCCAAGATGTAAATCCCCTGGCACTTACCAATTTTTGTAAGCGAATAAAATGCATGATATAACCACATTATATATTTGTGTATTTCATTGTGTATTCTGCACCAATAAGGCTAGTTACCGCCATCTTCTTTATTCTTACAACGAAGCGGTAATGCGTTCTGATTTAAAGGATTCAACAACAATTACAAGAATGAAACTTTAACCTCTGTAACCCATACTATCACTTGACACTAACCAAAACGAATTTAATCCAATAAACATGGGGTCGCCCAGTTCGCTAAATTCGACCATAGCCTGATGAAGTTGTGATTAAGATATTACGTTAAATTTAAAATTTCAAATTAATCCGAGTAGATAAATTCTAGAAGTTGTAAAAAATTATAATACGTTGAGAACTTCCTTCACAGAAAAAACTGGTCGAGCTAATAAAAGTGTTTTTTTTTAATCGGTTGAAAAAACCCTATGATATTAATAAGTAATCCCATCTCCGAAGTCCAATTATACGATATATTAAATACTTTATTCAGTACAATTTTGACTTCGAAATCAGTGAAAGCAAAACTCCATTAATTCAGTGTCACACATTAACAATCGGTAGCAGCGAGTTAAGGAAACAATTGTATTTAATCAAATTTTAGTATTATTATTCTTATCGTTTTTTGTTTGCCAAAATCGTCGTTGACGTTCGCAGCAATTTCTGGCATATTATGAACATGACAGCTGACAGCTTGCATGCTAGCCGACTTAACAAATAGTTTCCTTTCTACATTCCAACATTGGAATTGATTCTCAGAATTCACATTATTTTATTACGAATTATAACCACGTGGACATACATAGGTATAGATTACCATTAAGTTTGTGTGTTTAAATGACATCAGTTCCAACAAAATGTCATTTATTCACTTGCATACTTATCAACAAATTGAAACGAAGAGTAAACAGCTTCTGAAAACTTAATTACCTTATCGAATCCAACATATCCTCCATGGTAGTGGTGATGGCCTTTGTTGTTTGACAGCATGTACATTCTTCCCGAAGGGCGCACCACCATTGTGGCATCCCGAATGATGTTTGCGTAGCGCCCAACAGTAGCTCCGAAATATGGGTTTCGTGGTTGGAAATATTCTGGAAGGATTAATCTATATATAAGTATATAAAAATGAATTGCTGTTCTTTAGTCTCGCTACCCCGGTCTCCGGAGACCCATCTAGCGCTCTTCGCCGATGACACGGCTATCTACTACTCGTGTAGGAAGATGTCGCTGCTTCATCGGCGAATTCAGATCGCAGTAGCCACCATGGGACAGTGGTTCCGGAAGTGGCGAATTGACATCAACCCCACGAAAAGCGCAGCGGTGCTCTTCAAAAGGGGTCGCCCTCCGAACATCACTTCGAGCATCCCACTCCGTAGTAGGCGCGCAAACACCTCCGCCGTTAGCCCCATCACTCTCTTTGGCCAACCCATACCGTGGGTCTCGAAGGTCAAATATCTAGGCGTCACCCTCGACAGAGGGACGACATTCCGTCCCCATATAAAAACGGTACGCGACCGCGCCGCGTTTATACTAGGACGACTCTATCCAATGCTTTGTAGTCGAAGCAAACCGTCCCTCCGCAATAAGGTAACACTCTACAAAACTTGTATACGCCCCGTCATGACGTATGCAAGCGTAGTATTCGCTCACGCAGCCCGCACCCACTTGAAATCCCTTCAGGTTATTCAATCCCGATTCTGCAGGATAGCCGTCGGAGCGCCTTGGTTCCTTAGGAACGTGGATCTCCACGATGACCTGGAGCTCGATTCAGTTAGTAAGTATCTGCAGTCGGCATCGCTGCGCCATTTTGAGAAGGCGGCACGACATGAGAACCCTCTCATCGTAGCCGCTGGAAACTACATACCCGACCCAGTAGACCGAATGGTAAACCGTCGACGTCGCCCAAAGCACGTCATTACGGATCCTCCTGATCCATTAACGGTGCTTTTAGGCACCACAAGCACCGGTCACCGTCCTCGTCGAACCCGTCGCTTGCGACGAAGGACTCGACGAGCGAACTAACCCATAGACACAGCCCACTGAGTTTCTCGCCGGATCTTCTCAGTGGGTCGCGTTTCCGATCCGGTGGTAGATTCTGCGAAGCACTGCTCTTGCTAGGGTCAGTGTTAGCAACTCTCCGGTTGAGCCCCGCGAGCTCACCTACTAACGCTAGGGTGAAGCTGAAATAGCCTCTCAAGGCTATCAGCATAGGTAGGGAAAAAAAAAAAAAAAAAAAAAAAGTCTCGCTAAAACTCGAGAACGGCTGGACCGATTTGGCTAATTTTGGTCTTGAATTATTTGTGGAAGTCCAGAGAAGGTTTAAAGGGTAGACAAATATAAAAGTGCTCGGAATTAAATAAAAATAACAAGTTTGTTCTTCCTTTGATGTGTCCCCTGTCGGACGGATTCCTTTTCTTTGTTTTAAATTTATTTTATACAAAAGTTTAGGTATTTTATTTATCGATTGAGGCACTACGAAGTCTGCTGGGTCAGCTAGTAAATGTTAAAATGAATTCTGAACTCAACTTAGAACGTTATTTAAATCGTCGAATGACAATAAAATACCTTCTAAAGTGTCGAATCCTGCGACCACATCATCAGGAACGCCTTTTTTGTCAGGAACCTGGATTGAGGTGATGGTGGCTCCATACGATATTATCTAAAAAATTTGGAAGCAAATTCCAAGTTTTGTTTAACAGATTGCAAATTATAATTTGCGTAATTACTGGTGGTAGGACCTCTTGTGGATCCGTACGGGTAGGTACCATCACCCTGCCTATTTCTGCCGTGAAACACTAATGCATTTCGGTTTGAAGGTTGGGGCAGCCGTTGTAACTATACTGAGACCTTAGAACTCATATCTCAAGGTGGGTGGCGGCATTTACGTAGTAGACGTCGATGTGCTCCGGTAACCACTTAACACCAGTCGTGATTTCGTCCACCCAACAATGCAATAAAAAAAGCTTACGGAAACAAAAATTTATTCAACCCGTGTTGTTGAAACAAATTATACGGATCGGTGTATGCAGAATGCGTATTTCGGGGCACTCTGTAAAAAAATCACCGACTCTCACAACAGCGAGGGTTGTTGTTGTTAGTGTATATTTTATGTAGTATGTTTCTTGTATATTTATGTATAGAATTTAACATAAACACAATCAAATTTTAATATCTCAGACAAACCTAACAGATTTATCACAAGATATTGACTAACAGTGCTTTATATCCTTAACAAATTTAATTTTTCAACTCTTCATACCTGAACAGTCATCCTATTTTTCGTTCTCCAAGTATACCGTCTAACCACTTCAATGTTAGTACTGGAGGAGCAGGGACTTTTGGCTTCTTCATTCGTAACTTTTATTTCTTTTAACATTTGCTTTGATTCTTCGAAGGCATTCGAAGTGCGGTTTTTGGGTACCTTCATTGATTTAGGCATCAACCCAAACCCGTCAACAATTAATTCTACATCGGGTATTTTAGGTTCCGGTTGTGGAGTGACTGTCTTAGTGTCCTCTTCGACATCGCCGCTTGCTTTTTCGTCGCCTTCTTCGGCCATTTTCACAGGGAATTTAGAATTTTAAACGGAGATGTACTTGAAATTTTAAATATTTATCGAAAAATTAGGGATTTTCAACAATTTTTGAATTTTTTGTCTTACATTATCTTTTTGATTGCTGTCATATTTTGACAGAACCTTTTTACACAGACAAAACTTTTTTTTTACTCGAAACAAAGAGTTTATAATAGAAAATGTTCGTATTAACAAGTCGTCGTGGCCTAAAGGATAAGACGTCTGGTGCATTCGTGTTGAAGCGATGCACCGGTGTTCGAATCCCGCAGGCGGGTACCAATTTTTCTAATGAAATACGTACTCAACAAATGTCACGATTGACTTCCACGGTGAAGGAATAACATCGTGTAATAAAAATCAAACCCGCAAAATTATAATTTGCGTAATTCCTGGTGGTAGGACCACTTGTGAGTCCGCGCGGATAGGTACCACCGCCCTGCCTATTTCTGCCGTGAAGCAGTAATGCGTTTCGGTTTGAAGGGTGGGGCAGCCGTGGTAACTATACTGAGACTTTAGAACTTGTATCTCAAGGTGGGTGGCGCATTTACGTTGTAGATGTCTATGGGCTCCAGTAACCACTTAACACCAGGTGGGCTGTGAGCACGTCCACCCATCTAAGCAATAAAAATAAATAAAAAAGTATACACATTTGTGTTCTTTTATTTATGAATTCTAGGTCTCGAAAGGAAAATTAATTTCAATAGTTTCTTTAAGATTTATTTTGACAAAAAATTACTAAAGGTCATTATTTTGTTTTATTTAAAGAAACAAGATGACCAGTCACCTACTATTAAAGAGTCACCGAAGTACTTATACATCAGGATGTAAATATCGTTACCTACCTTGAAAAAGGAGGTTGAAATCTCAATTGGATTATATTATAACAGCTGTCAAACTGGAACTCTTTACTGTCTCTCACTCACTCAGGATCTTGGTATCAATCCGTGCAGCCTCAAATTACGCTAAACCTCCACTAATTGCGTAAAATTATAATTTTTGCAGGTTACTACTACCAAAGTCATCGAATTATAGCTACTTTCATGGTTTCCTATAATTTCGTAACGGATATAGTCAAGGTAACTCTATTGATCAGTTAACACGATTATTACAAGGGCAAATAAATTACGCAAATCTGACTTTATTTCAGTAATATTCGACAAAGTACAAAATGTGTTAAGTTAAAAAATCATTAGTCAACTTATTCTAAGGCAATATAAATACTAATACTAAAAATTGACAACACAATTGGTTGCATGTATACTCAAATTAATTTCAGAGAAATTTTATTCATGACAACAAATTTGGACTATTGACTTCCAAAAATTTTAGTTTTTTTTTTATTTATTAAAACCGTACACAAAACTCTAATAAAACTGCTAGATGCCTGCTAGCTTACTCGTGTTACGTACATTAAAAAAGGTTATTAGGAAGCTATAAATTTGTACATTGATCAAACCCAAAATACTTTTACGGCCTGCTTATCCAGTTCAATGGAATCGCTCTTCCAGTTCTCATTTCCTTGCAATAAATCTTCAAACTCAGTCATATAACCAACTTCTTTGCAAGGCGACGGCGGTATTATACTTATTATAGGAATTCCGATCTCTTGAAAGGAGCTCATCGAAGAGAATCCACTTTCGTCCTCAATGAAGTTTACAGCGTTATATTCGTTTCGTTTTTCCAATCTGTTTTGGGGTTTGGTAGTCCGTGTTTCTCTTTTGCTGTCTTTTCCCTGAATCTTTACGACTGCGAAGTCCTTTTCTAGGCCACATGTGAGCGGTGACGGTGATACTATGAAATCGGCTATACCCTTATCTTTAGTTTCAATGAATTTGTTGGTTATGCCTTCGTATGATCCCTCGCTGTCGCATATCGTGTTCAAGACAAATGCATTCGTATCTTCGCCGCCTACAGAAGTATTGCTTACAGAAACATTCGATTCTTTTTCACATATCTCCTCGTTGTCTTCGCTTTGCTTTGATCCATTCACTTCATTATCATTACAATTACACGCGAGATCAGGCAGTTTTGTGCTTAACACAGTGTTGGCAAGAATTATCAGTCTGGACATTTCTTCGGATAGCTTAAAAGCTGTTTCGGTTTCGGACGTCAAAGCCATTTTCGATTGACTCCTGTAAATTGATATTGTCTATTCAAATGCGAATGAATGAAGATTTTCATTAATACTGACAGTCGTTAAGAGATTACTCTTAATTATATTTAATATAATAATATTTTTTTTTTTATTGCTTATATGTGTGGACGAGCTCACAGCCCACCTGGTGTTAAGTGGTTACTGGAGCCCATAGACATCTACAACGTAAATGCGCCACACACCTTGAGATATAGTTCTAAGGTCTCAGTATAGTCACAACGGCTGCCCCACCCTTCAAACCGAAACGCATTACTGCTTCACGGCAGAAATAGGCGGGGCGGTGGTACCTACCCGTGCGGACTCACAAGAGGTCCTACCACCAGTAAAATAATAATTATATATATATAATTATTATTTTACTATAGTATAATATAGTATAGTAAAATAATAACTATAGTATAATAATAATTAATAATAATAATTTAAATTAATGTTAGATAACTTTATCTGTTACGAACCTTACGGTAATTAGATTAAGATATTTACCAAACATTGCAGTCTTTGTATCCATTCACATTACTGATGGACTTGCTTATTTTACGCGAGTTAATCTTTTTGACAGGGCTCAGGGTGTATTCCAGGTTCTTGTTGACGTGCAAGACGGACCGAGATCGTGGCAAGTCGGTGACATTGAATGACCTGTTCATTCTCGTGGCTTCCGTTTCTCCTTCCGTTTTCTGACCTTCAATGTGCTCCTTGACTCTGCTCAAGAACGTCACCACCTGCCTCAATAAAGCTATGTGCATCTGCCTATTTGCTTCAGTCTGAAAACCACACAAATATTTGCAAAAAAGAAAAAAAAACAAAACACAAGATTGAATGATTGCACGCAAATATAAAAATATCCGTTAAATCAACAATTCGCTACGCCATCTCAAATCGATATCGCATTGCATTGTTTTCATAACAATTATTAATGGTACACCGGAATTCGCAGTCAAAATGTATACGGGAATTTGATTGTATAAACATGAAAGCTATTTTAATCACCTGCGCTAGTTGCCATCTCAACGTTTCCACTTCCATGTTCAGCGCGTTAACTTTAGTGCTCCTTATGTCTGAACTGGTAGTCTGTCTGTCGGGAGGCTTGACTGTTTCACAATTTGGCTCTGCGACAAATTTCGAAAGTTGGTTGGCTTCGAAACTCTCTTGGGCCTGCAAAAAATAATCTTAATGTATATATAAAAAAGGAAACCGTGTCATCGTTGAGCGGTGTCATTAGAAATAAATTTACGAACGCACAATGAATCATGCACGTCCGATATGATTTCACTTTAAATACATCTTCTGTATAAGCCGCGACCTTAGGTCAATATGAATATAAGGATAAGAAATGTTCTTCGAAAAGTATTTCTAAATATATTACTAGCGTCAATGCGCAGACTATCTCGGATTTTCTGTAGTAACATCAAGTTAAGACTACCGGGACCCATACATTCAAAGTGAATGCCATCACTCACTTTGATAGCTTAAGTTTAAGTCCTCAATTCATTAAAATAAAAGTAATCAGCGCAAGCATAGGCATGAGGGAGAGCTCTACCCTCCTTCCCCGTATCTAAGCCTCTAAGTTATATAGGAATTATTACTAGCTAGGTCTATGTCTGGTGTTCTAGCTGCTCTATTCTCATGTCAAAATGATCTGGCCACAGTAAAACCGAAATTGTTTTTTATACCGTTAATTAAAGGTAGAATTTGGAATACGGTTCACTGCTTGAACAAGACGCACACACACATACATTACTCAAGTTATTGCGTACATCAAACAAAACCTTAGTACAAAGAAAATTTCGTAGGTAAAACGGCACACGCCGATGTTTATCTTGATATAGCCTACTACTGTTTCAACGTATGCGGTTCACCTCGGTAATTATCCATTGCAAGCCGAACGTGAGACGATAGCTGGTTTCATTTCAATTATGCAATGGACGGATTTCATAAATAAATAAAAACAATTGAAACCGTTAGGTCCTCATTAGCGATGTGCAGTGCAAGAAGAAAAGAGTAATCGTAGGTGTAAATGATTGGCAGTGTCGATGCACTCCCACGCTTTTGCCTCATTTCGTGCCTATGACCTCGATGTGAGTGCAAAAACAAAACCGCTACGCTTCGATTAAGAAGCACACAACGTAAATACTGCAGCGAATGCTTTGATTGCTTTTGAAGAAGTGCTTAGGCTTGACTTTTGAGAAGTCATTAACCGTTAAATGGAATAGCTGACAAGCACAATTGCATGAAATACGATTCTAAAATATCGTATTCATACCGTCATACTGGACACCTAATTTTATTCCAAATAGCTGACCCGGCAGACTTCGTAGTGCCTCAATCGATAAAATAAAATACCTAAACTTTTGTATAAAATAAACTTAAAACAAACAAAAGGAATCCGTCCGACGGGGAATACATGAAAGGAAAAACAAAATTGTCATTTTTATTTAATTCCGAGCATTTTCATATTTATCTACTTTTTAAACCTTCTCTGGACTTCCACAAATTATTCAAGACCAAAATTAGCCAAATCGGTCCAGCCGGTCTCGAGTTTTAGCGAGACTAACTAACAGCAATTCATTTTTATATATATAGAAGATAGATGACGCCAATCATAGTGTCTTCTGAATGAAATAAGCCTTTAAATTTCTTCTGTGCGTTCGTGACTTACAACTATTAGTTTGTATTATTTTAGTACCAACTCATAGAATGTATCCAGTGCCTTAGAAAATGAACATAAAAAAGAAATTGCCGTATAAAGCATAGAGTATGATGATGTGACCTGGTCGTTCCCAGCGACTTAATTCCCCTACAAAAGTCTATTGTTTCATATAGTGAATAGATTCATGATCTGCATCACAACACTGAACGGGATTCCACAGAGGAAATAGCAGAACGATGTTATTGTAAGCGGTAATTTTGTACTATTGCGTACTATATTATTCAATACGAATGGAAGTAATTTAAACTACAGTTGGTGTTTTTATTGCCTTTGTAGACAGACGAGCGTACGTCCCACCTGATGGTAAGTGGTTACCGTCGCCCATGGACTTCAGCAATGCCAGGAGCAGAGCCGAGCCGCTGCCTACTGCTTAATACTCCCCACAAGCCTCGTTTGAAGGACATGTCATAGCGCTCGGGAAACACCCGACAGTTAGCAATCTGTAAGATTTTATTTTGTTCCAAGCTAATTTTCTTTTAATTACAAATTAAGTGTAACGATAGACAATCCTAAAAAAACACAAAAGAGTAATGCGCAAATAAGTACGATAAATAAGACAAAAATCAAACACGATTTAAGCACTAATTCAGTGAATCACATCGTCTTTCGAATACCATTACCGCATATAGTGCGTTCTCGTATATCAAAAAGCACAGATTAGTTAATTTTTTTTTTTTATTGCTTACATGGGTGGACAAGCTCACAGCCCCCCTGGTGTTAAGTGGTTACTGGAGCCCATAGACATCTACAACGTAAATGCGCCACCCACCTTGAGATATAAGTTCTAAGGTCTCAAGTATAGTTACAGCGGCTGCCCTTTTTTTTTTTTTGGTCAGGAGGAAATCGCCGACTTCCGCCCTTTTCTGGGGATACTGGGCGGGGTATGTCAGAGTCGAACTGACTAAAACCTCCTGTCGCTCAATAACCAACGTCCAAACCTCGCATGAGACAGAACTCATGACAAGGCAAAGGGGGGAAAGTGAAGCGTTTAGTGCGGAGCACATCTCTCCCATCACCCTCTCCCTCGGGACGCCGGACTGGCGGTCGTCGGCGCCACGACCACCAGCCCTCTCGGTCGGCAGACTGTCCGAAGCCCGCCTAGATGGCGCCGGTTAGAGTGGGTTACCCTATGGAATACCCCGCTGGGCCAGAACCAGCGTGGGTCGAGGATAGCCGGCCTTCCATCACTCGGATGCTCTTGCGTAAAACGCGTGCAGAGCAGCTTGCACGTCGTCTTCTTAGGCCCCCCTTGCCGGTCCCCAGACCGACATGTGAGGGGGACCCGAAACACTTAGAGGGCCAGGGCTTGGGCGAGATCCGCCTCCCTGGCCCCCGCTCGACGGCGGCGGGATTGTGCGTCTCTCACGCGCCCCGCTGCCTCCTGCGAGATGGTGCACTCGCAGAAGTCGAGCATCGCCTTCCACGACTCGTCGTCGCCGAGCATCGATGCCACAACACTTGGCAACGACAAGTCGGTTCTTATTTTTGCGACGAGGACACGGCGCCACCCCTCCCATGCGGGGCAGGCGACGAGCGTATGCTCTGCCGTGTCCAAGTCGCAACCACAATGGTGGCACTCTGCCGTCGGCTCGGCTGTGATCCGGTGCAGGAACTCACCGAAACAACCATGCACAGTGAGCACCTGCGTGAGCCGGAAAGTGAGGCGTCCTCTGTCACGATTCACCCAATCCACAAGGACCGGGCGAATCGCCTCGACGGTCCTACGACCAGCCGAAGGATCAGCCAGCCGTCTAGACCATGACTCCAGCACGGAACAGCGGCTGCCCTACCCTTCAAACCGAAACGCATTACTGCTTCACGGCAGAAATAGGCAGGGTGGTGGTACCTACCCGCGCGGACTCACAAGAGGCCCCACCACCAGTAAAAGTTCATGCAAATACGTAAAGATTTATTACAAAACTAAATCATATACGTTCAATGTTCTAGTTAAGATGACGCTATCACGGAACATGTAGCGTCTTATATGTAAAACTTACAAAAATACATAGAAATAAGAAAAGAGTTTTGAAACAATTAGTCAACGCATTATTTGTGTAGACGTTGATCTGTCTACAAATTATCGTAATTTCTTGTGAATAAGGTCAACATTCAAAGTGCCTTTCAGATTACTTGTTTTTTTTTTTTTTAATTAATTCTGTATGTGTTGACCAATGTATAGGCAACTTTAAATACACGCGCTTTATATACATATATAGTACAATAGTGGACAGGAAGAAAAAACCTAAAGCTTATAATCCATGATGTGACGAAAGGTGCACTTTATACCAATACAACCGCATTTAAAGATTATATTATATTCTATTTAGTGCCCTATGGTAAAAAATTGATATTTATTTTTAGTGTGTTTGGTAGGTACTACCAAATTTCCACAGTATCAATACTTTATTCATTAAATGTTTAAGTACTTTAAAGTTCTTTGAAAACTCTAAGTACTTGTTCTTTTGGTTAAATATACAATATTAGCCTGTAATATGTAGATAGGTTTGTTATGTTGAGTGAAATGCACCTGGTTTCTCTTTAAGCTGGTGTCCGATGACAGACGGTGTACGATGATCTACTCGTGTCTGCACTAGATTGGAACCACTCGTGAACAAGGCCACCGGGCTGATAATATCATATTACAATTTCTATGAAGTATAATATTCAGTACAGGTTCACAAGAGGGCTTGGTGGGGGGGGGGGGGTGAAAGGCGACATTTTGCTTAATACGCGACATTTATCTTTGTAATTAAAGGTCCCTTTTATATGGTATTAGTATCAGCAATTCGATGTTTTTTTAATTGAACTTCAATTAAGATTACCCCGTTCAAATAGCCGAAGAAGTTTTTTTGTTACAATATTTTTTACCAAATTTCAAAACTTGCAATGGCTCTCCTGTAAAGTTTTAAAAAAACCGCTCAAGCCAAATAGCCTTTACCCCTCGATATACTACTACTAACTAACTAAATAAAATATAAATTAATGCTGAAATCTATATATATAAAAGAGAGTCGTGTTAGTTACACTATTTATAACTCAAGAATGGCTGAACTGATTTGGCTGAAAATTTGTGAGGAGGTAGCTTAGAACCAGGAGAAGGACATAGGATACTTTTTATCACGTTCCCGTGGGACGTGACATAAAACGTGATATAACAAAATGCAACTGACAGCTAAACGTAATATATTCTATGGTTAATTATCGTACATCGTAGAATTTTGAAGTTGACGTGTTTAAAACAAACAGTGTGGCGGAACAAAGTTCGCCGGGTCCGCTAGTAATAAATAAAATGGATAATAACTATATGCTGTTTATTGCTGATGGCATTACTAGAGAACTTCTAGATCGTTTGGGTATATCTTGGTCTTAATTGATCGTTACAGGCCAATTGAAGGAATTATTATGGAAAGGAAATTAGAATTAGAGTTGGTAGATAGAACGGTGATCAGAATTCAACTTATTAAAATATATATTTATTTTCTCCATCCAAACTGGATGCTTGGACAACATCGTCCAAGCAAATTATGACAAAACTAGTAAACAAAATAAGTTTTCATCGTTTTCACTGAACTTACGTAATAATGAGTCACAGGCAACACTACAATGGAGTCGTTTTGAATTAGCCGCTATTTTTTATGCGTGACGTCGCCCAGTGGGCCTTATGCCCCAATTAGGGTTGCCATGAAAATTAATCTAGTCAACGAAAATTGGCTGTATTTTTTTTTATGTAAAACATAATTAAAACGCTTTGAATAATAATAACATTATTCTATTCAAGGCATAGAGAACTGTTTTTAATGGCACCTTTTTAAATAGCATGAATTCGTTCACGTAAATTTTCTGTCTATAGCAAGATCTTTTTTTATGCCTATTAACAAACACTAAAACATAAATATCGCACAGCCCGTAAAGGATTATTCTGGTATGAGCTGTGAATTCGATACATACTAAGTTCTAGGACTGTGATTCTCAACTGTCGCTTCTGTTGGCCTCACAGTCAATCTTACAAAACCATAGTCGTTATTAAACGAAACTGGTATTTGAAAATATTGTTTAATCTTAAGTGTTTTAACGTATCACTGTTTCGGGTGCGGGAAACGTTCGCTTCGATGGATCGGTTCATTATTTATCGTAAAATGCCGACCGTGGTAGATGATATGAAAAAAAGACGTGTGGCACTCGGGGACTGCCGCGGTAAAGCTATTGCAAAGCATTTTTTATCATCTTATGCAATTACAATTAGACAATAATAATTTAATATTAAAACAATTATAAAAATAAGACCACGCTATATTTATAAACATTAACAAAAGCAAAAAATTAACTGTCCCCTTCACACTCATAAGCTAGACCGCGTGAGAGAGAGATGGGCAGACTTTTCATGATGCTCATGCAGTGCGACGGCACGCCGCGCGCTTATTCACAAACACTACACCAGCGCAACGTGTGTTTGTGTTGAACGCGAGCTACATAGTAGGCGTAGTGGGGCTGTCAGGTTATTTTCGTTACGGAATTTCTTGACTCAGTCGCCGCGCTCAAGGCCCGCGATAGAAGCTTGGCAATAACTTAAAAATATATAAATTTAATATTCATTAGTTGTACTACACTGAGACCTTAGAACTCACATCTCAAGGTAGGTGGCGGCATTTACGCTGTGCATGTCTATTAGCTCCGGTAACGACTTAACATCACGTGGGCCGTGGGCTCGTCCACTAATCTATGCAATAAATAAAATAAAATAAAAATGTGTAAAAGCCCTGATAGTCGGGTTGCGGAGTGAGGCAAGTCGTCATGCACAGTCGGCGACGCGTGACCGCCGCGTCCGGGCTTGGCCCTCGGAAACAGCCCTACCCCATACGAAGATAAAACGTACATAATTTGCTCGATCAAATGTCGACTGCGCTTTGCACGTGCATCGATCCCGTATTTAACCAACCAGTCTTTACGTAGTCTAGAACTGAAATGCATTATTGCGTGAAGCAACGCAGAAATACGTTACACGTTGAGTGTTTCTGTACCAAAATAGGACCAAGCGATTGCCAAACAATTTATATTTTGATAAACAATACTCGGATCAGTCGAGTATAGTAATGGTCAGTAATTAAATGAAATCCTTAGTAGTTACTCCTCGGATACCTGTGTGCTTAGTAAGAGTTTTTTAACGTAAAAATTAACTCAAATCTGTATGGAGTTGGAAGGTTTACCTACGTTTGCCGCTAGGGGCGCTGTTCCAACTGCATACAAATTAAAAGTTTACTTTTACGCTATCGAGAGCGTTAAAAACTCGCTCTAAGCGCACAGGTCTAAATCATCAATATACCTGCTTTATACATATTAATTTATTGCTATGAGAGTTTATGAGCAGTAAAAATGTTTTAACGAGACGAAATCCCGACCCACCTGAAGCTGATGGACCTCAACGTGAATAACACGACTCACGTTGAGACATGAGGTCGAATACTACAATTTTATACGTTGACCGAACAATTCATCAACTGGAACGCCTTAGTACTTCGCGATAAAAATAGCAACGATTGTGATAACATACCCATGGGGACACACAACATATAAACTAAGAGAATATGCACCGTTTTAATTTTGTGGGACTGTTTATATCGTTTTAATATATGGTAAAAGTGGTATCAAATGAACAAAGAATTAAATCTAAAAACGACATTACAAGACGAAGACCTTATTATTATTACGATTTCGATCCTATTTACTTTCAAGAGCAGAGGTCTATTCGTGAAACCTAATGAATAAATCTCACACGATGTTAGTGATTTGTAATTTAAAGTTATTCAGCCTAGACCTTCGTCGTGTTGCTGTCAAACAAAAATCGTTTGTATTTTCTTGTTGCGTACCAGCTCATTAAGTAGGTGCAAATATATTGTTATATGAAGAAAATGACGCTTTTATAATGTTTAATTGAATTATTTTATTTTTTTATAAATATTAAATGTTTAATGTTAATCACCACTCTATTATGCACGAGGGTTTAGCATTAACATCGAGCGATGCGTCTGAAGACAAGAGACCGAAGAGAATGGGGTGCATTCTAAGAGACCTACACTCAGCATTGGGTGGACACGGGTTGAAGAAGAGATGCTCTGTGCTGGTGTTCGAATCCCGCAAACAGGTATCCATTTTCGTAATGAAATAGGTAGCTACGGAACGACTTTCAACAATGGAGGAATAATATCGTGGAACATAAATTAAGTCCGCAAAGATTATAATTTGCGCAAAAACTTCAGTTATGATCGTTTTCTCTAAGGCTGATTTTAGAACTAAATTATTTAAGTTCAACTGATTTAAATAAAAAAAAACATCGTAAAAACTAACTGTAATTAAGTATACTACAGGCCCACAGTAGTCGAAATTCGACTATAATTAATTGGAATTGTAAGTTTGTACACATACTATAATCACAAATTTCGCCAAGGCTACACTATAAAAAAATATTAATAAAGACAAACAATATTTAATCTATTCTCAATTTGACCACAGACGTCAAGAACAAAAGTTTGACAATAAATAGTATGCATGCGTGTGTGCGTCATATACATGGTATGTGGTGTGTGTAATGTTTTCTTTATTGATTTAATGTATCTTTTATGCATTATTTTTAAAAAATATTAGCATGGTGTACTTCTTCTCTGTATTCTCTATAAGTGTGGAAAATTTCATACTCCTCCGTTCGCGCAATTTTCGTAAAAAGGGATACAAAGTTTTTGCTTCACGTATTAATATATATATGTAGATATAGTTTAAGTATAAACTAAAAATGACCTGAAGGACTCCTGCAAATCTCCCTAATAAATAATTAATTGCTCCAAAAAAATCATACTATACTTTGCTCACTAAGTAACCCAGTATTTTCGAAAAATAATCAAGTTTTATATTACTGTCCGTCCATACAATATTCTATGTCCAGAATAGTAATTCATTGGTTTTCTAAAGATTTTTTCAGCTTAACAATAAAAATATGTACTAATTATATTAGTATATGTGGAAAACACCACAGTTAAAACATATGTCCAATTTCAAACTTCCTCCTTCTTTTTTCAATTTAAAGCGGTTAAGTAGACGTCGTGTCATAATATAATCTAATCGTATTTGTGTCTTGCTAAATTGTTTTACGGTTAATTCAAACGATTGAAATAAGGAATTTATTGTTTATTAAAGGAGTGATAACTTTATGAATGCAAAACAATAAAATTACATAACATGTCGCATATGATGGCAGCCCTAACTCTAATCTATTGTTCTGCGTTTCCCAATAGTTCGACGATTCAAAACTCGAGACCTAACAATTTCAGACAAAAGAAAAACGTTGGCGGACAACGTAAATTGAAAGTTAGTTTATGACGAAAGCAAATATTTTTGATTTTACGAATAGTACATAGAAATCGTCTTCTCTGTTAAAATATGTATCACTTTATTGGCATCTACGACTCACAAATATGTCGCGTTTAACGTAATTAATACTTTGAAGTTGTCTCTCAAGCTATCCCATCTCCAGCGGCGTCCACGTTGTGATACACATGGGCTCCCCCATAGACATAACCCATTGAGTTTCTCGTAGGATCTGTTCAGCGGGTTGCGATTCTGATCCGGAGGTAGATTCTGCGAAGCACTGCTAGGGCTAGTGTTAACAAATTCTCTCAGGTTGAGCCCGTGAACTCACCTACCTACCCGTCCGCGCGAAACTGTAATAACTTCTTAAGCTACCAGCGAATAGGTAGAGAATAAAAAAGATAGGTTCCGGTAACCAACGGCCATTGTAAAGTATAAAAAAAAAAACTATCGACAATTTAGACAACGCTATTGTCATATTATAACACATCACATTCATGCGTCCACAATAGTTGCAGCTAGAGAGCTAAACTGTATTGAAACCGTTCGTTTTCCATAACGAAGCAAAACCACCGAAGATGACAGCATCAACATGTTATTTTGATGCGCAAAATACTTGTTTGTACGCATATAGGTCTGTTTAATTCTATTAGGTTCCCAAGGATTCTTCGCATACTATTCACACATAGTTCTAGTACCTAACAAAGGGGTCACAGAGGCACAGGCTCAGTGTATTTTCAAAGCGCATTAGTATATTTAAACGACTATTCGAATGCAGTACGCTTACTTGAACGCGTGTGTCTGCATTTGGTTATGTAACTAATGTAAAGGCAACGTCACACGAACACAAAATTATTATGTAATATTTAAGGACTGCATTTTTCAGAAGTATTTAATTTTTTTATTATTATTAAAGTACATTACATCTCGGAGGATTTTAGTAATACTAGTGGTCCCCTAGTTGTCGAAATTCAACTATAATTAATTGAAATTGTAAGTTTGTACATTATTATGATTATAATTTATACTTCTATAATCACAAATTTCGCCAAGGCTACACTATAGACAAATATTAATAAAGACAAACAATATTTAATCTATTTTCAATTTGACCACAGAACATAAGCAACAAGAAAAGTTTGACAATAAACAAATAGTATGCATGCGTGTGTGTGTCCATGCATGTAATGTCTTTTTTGAAGATTTAATGTATTACTTAAGCATAATTTAAAAAAATATTAACATTCTGCATTCCTTCTCTATATTCTGTATAAGTGTGGGAAATTTCATACTCCTCCGTCCGCGCAATTTTCGTAAAAAGGCGTACAAAGTTTTTGCTTTACGTATTAATTTTAAGATAATCAAACGACTTTCTTGAGAACTGTAACTGCTATTCCTATGTATTAGAAACAACGACCAAACAGAAAAGTATACTTGTTCTGCTATTTGACACGCAGATGACGTTACTCGTACCCACATAACAATATCACCAAAATAATATTTCGATTAAGTACGTGCCTAGCGCTTAATTTGTCGGAACTATGTACGAACACAGCCTAAGCATACGTATTAGAATCACGTACGGTCGCGCAGGGCGATCGTGTCCACAGAACGTTTGTCACTAGATCCGGCACTTTGTACTCGTGATTCGGTAACTGCTCTATAATATATCGTGCGTTGATGTGTAAATAAAAATTACCAACGAAAACGAATATAGTATAATAGTATTCCTGTCGCAGAGAGACGAGTTCCGGCTTGAAGGGCACGTTTTCAACGTATAAATGAATGACCGTCTTCATTTAAATTTTATTTTGTACGTACTGTGTATTGAGTTCCAGTTCTCGAAGATTACGAATCCATTTTGTAGTTTATGAATCCATATAAGGCTTCGCTATCTATCATCTCATTTCGAATCGCTCAATATGATGAATAAAAACAGAAAGAAGTGGCCTAAAGATAAATCCCGCAGGCAATTTTTTTAGTGAAATACCTCCTTAACTCATATTAACGGATGCCTCCACGATAAAGGAATGACATTGTGTAATAAAAAACAAACCCACAAAAATTGTAATGCAGAATTACTAAACATTTGAGAGATATACCTCAAGTATCAAGATGGGTAGCGGCGTTTATGTCGTGATATCTATGGGCTCCGGTAACCACTTAACACCAGGCGGGTCCTGAACTCTTTCACCGGTCTAAGAAAAGAAAAAAAATTAGTTATCAAATTCACGATCACGAAAACGATCTTTATGAACATGTCTTACGATTTGTAATGTTTCGAATGCGTAACGGTTTTTGCGATCACGACTGAAACGTTACAATTAAAATAATAAATACAAGATTGAACCAATCCATGATTAACATTATTAAATAACAGCTGTACTCGTCCGCTTCGCTGGGCATTTAAAATTAACATTATTATTTCTCACCCCCACAAAGATGCTCATCATTAACGCCCCCGTAGCTGGTGTAGGGAGTCCAACACTCATATAAATATTAGCCTATCCATTAAGTACATGTATTTTCTACATGGATACCAAGTTTCAAGTCAATCGGATGTATGGTTCAGTAGTTATAACGGAACATCCGTAAAAACCACTGTAGATTTATATATTAGTATAGGTTATGTCTGGAACTCGCGAAAACCGATCAAAAAACTTATGATCCTTGACAAATCTATTGAAATTTGGAGATGTAGTATTTTAATAAATAAAACTTAAGTTATTTATTATTCAATGTCTCTCTGTCGTTGGACAAAAGCTACCTTTTAATGTTTTAACGGTGTCAAGGTACGATGTGACTCCGCGTACATAGAGATACATGTAAAGGAGTTCCACATGGCTGCCCACCTCGCTCTAATGTCTAAATTGTCGGGATCCGGGCATGAGTCAGCCGCACCTGTCTTGTTTTTTTGATAAAAACCGACCAAGCATGAATTGGCACAGGATACTGCAGGGTTCTGTATGTAAGGGGCTTTTCAAATTGCTACCTTTTGACGGGATTTTAACAGCGGTGCAGTCGCATCGCTAAATATGAAGAAGAACCCACTACCCGGGAATGATCTCCCTACCACTAAGGGCAGGGGTGAAGTGATGCTAGGGACAGATTTGGGGGGCTGTTCGTAGCGTGTTCGGCAGCAATTTACATCTATATATACATATATATAATAGGATGAGCTTTGGTTAGGCGACGGAGTGATGCCCGTGGACTGAGCACCCCGGCGCCGGCTGCTGTCCTCTTCTTCATTTGCTAAATATAAGTGCACAGGGCGTCTTATGCTTAACAAATTACACCGCTGTATTTTTTTTTCATACGTACTTATATAGTCATTTTGATTAATTGCCTCAAATGTATACAAGCTTCGTCTAGCGTCTATATTAAGAATTTGAAAGCAATCAGTAAACTAAATGTAAATATTCACTTACGTTTCATATAAAACAGAAACGTTTCAAACTATTGTAGTTAATAACAATGTTGTTGCCAGTCACAAATTGGCCGTTCGGACTCCATGTTACATTCCGCCATTAATACTCATGGTATTTTAAACACGAAACTAATCAACATTTAGTGTAGTAAGGAAAACATAATCACAGTTAACTCTAAAAGCTGCTATGTTTAGGTTCCCAGTTCGTTCCGTAAATTGCCCGAGCATCGGTATCGAAGCGTACCCTGTAAATTGTTCTTTGATCACGACTTGTAATTTTACAACTTCAATCTTTTTTTAATACGCTTTTATTAGCTTCAGACGTGTGTATGTTTGTAACGGAATCTTTGAACATGATTTTGACCATCTTTAAAACGTCGTATTAACTCGAAATTTCGTATACTTATTAAGGGCCGATAACAATTAAATATAAAAAAAAAAAAAAAAAAAAAATTCTACTAAAAATTGAAAAATAAATAATAGTTCCAAAAAAACTAACAAAATACATTTTTATAGAAAATCCAACTAAAAAATAGAAAATAAAATGCTTTTCAGGATATTATCAAAATAACCCTTCTACTCATATCTGTTCATAAAATATTTATAACTACTGATACCATGCACCCCACGCTTTTTTTACAATAAAATCATTTTTTCTTACACTATTTTTAATTCAAATTTATTAAAATTTATTTTGTATTTTTTAGTTGAATTTTCTATAAAAGCAAATTTTGTTAGTTTTTTTTTAAACTACTATTTATTTCTTCATCGTTTCAACATAATTTGTGAAATGTAAATTATATGGATAAAATTACTATTTTCTTTTTTATAATTTAATACATATAATAAGTGAACAACAAGTATGTATGTATATACATATGTGTTATATATAGCTAGGCGATGAAAGTGTGTTGTGACACGCTTTAGTTTTATCAGAAATAGAATACATACGCTAACCAAAGTGGAACTTTGACAGAAAAATCCTATCCATTCAAAAATATCCTATCATTCTTAATTTTTAAATAATTTGTGCTCGCTTAAGACCTTTTTTTTGTAATAGATATGAGTTACCTCAAGTACATTCATTTCCAATCAATTTATCAATCAGTTTGGAATTTTACAGTCACGATTCAAAGCTCCTTTTAATGTTAAATTACATGATTCGATAAAAAATCGTATTGCGTTTTAATAATATTGTTTACGTGCCTTATAGGCAGTTAGTTAGTAGACTTGGCTGTGCTCTTTATTGTTGACTAGCGGAGCCGGCGAACTTTGTTCCGGCACACGGTTTGTTTCAAACACATCAACCAGTCAACTTCAAAATTCTACTATAATTAACACAATTAACCATAGAATATATTACGTTTAGCTGTCAGTTGCCTTTTGTTATAGTTACCACGTTTTATGTCAAGTCCCACAGGAATGTGATAAAAATGTCCTTCCTATGTCCTTCTCCTGATTCTAAGCTACCTCCTCACCAATTTTCAGCCAAATCAGTTCAGTCGTTCTTGAGTTATAAATAGTGTAACTTGCACGACTTTCTTTTATATATATAGATAGATTTCCGAAGCGACATTGAATTACTATCACGTGGGCAGTATACTCAGCCTACAATAGTAACAAATAGGTACTATTTTAGAATGGAAATCAGATTATTTTAGATTTTACAAATAAAATGATAAAGATGTCGCTCGCGTTACTCAATAGCTACTAGATAGATTTCAATGTTTTACTTCTTTGAGACTTGCTTCTAAACCGAAATAAAATAATCATGATATTTTCATTTCATTTAAAGATAAATTTATTAAGGTTTACAGTCTCTGTATGGTTTATAAGGCGTGTAAAGGTGTTAAACGCCCTTTATAAATAAAAGTGTTAAGTGTGGAGATATATACGATGGAGAGAAAATCTTCCACCGAGCTGGTGACGTTGCTCGGTAGACCGACGGTCCAAATATTGTCATTCGGAACTTGTATATGTGTAAGCTTATCTTGAAAATGTTGTAAGCGAGATTCAGGCATCTGTCAATTATCTTGTATAATGGCTACCTGCCACAACAAGTTAGTTTCGATTTTACTCCTTATATTATTACAAGTGTCTGTGGTCTGAAGTGTCGGAATAAGCGAAATACAAACGCACGTGCTACTCAAACTGTGTCCCTACAGTCTCATACGATAAATGCCGTTATATAAGTATAGTTTGATATAAAAACATACACTTCAAAAAAAAGAAGGAAAAGAATAAATGTTATCAGTCAACGGCCAAAAGTTAATAAAGAATATTCAATGACAATAATTTCATAATTCCAATGAAAATATCCGGTCATTCGGAATATTTACCAACACGAACGCGAAATTAACTGTAAACATTGTACATATTTCGTGCAAGTCAGTACTCGATGCTAGTTTTTTTTTTCTTTCGTTTAACCAACGGTCAATGGAGGCGGATTTAATCACAGCTGCGATTAATGTCGTTGACCTCTGAATACCTAAGCGTTTTTTAGGAGCACAGTACGGTATTACACCCCACCCACTGTTTTTATTTTCTACGTTGCAATTAAAAGGACGGAACTGCTTTTCCGTTCGACTATACATTGTTACAGTTGAATTAGAGATATTGTGACCTTTTCTTGAATGACTCGAAATCATTTATGAAGCATTTTCGTACAAATTTGTAGTATTTATTTACCACGAGCTGTGTCTGCAATGCTATTATTGAACTTGAATATTGAAACGTATTTTTATACATTCAAACGTTAGATGGGAAAACAGATATCGTCAGGTTGAGCCCCGTGAGCTCACCTACTAAAGTTAGGGTTACGCTGACATAGCCTCTCAAGGCTATCAGCTTAGGTAGGAAAACAACGGGAAAACATCCACCATCCACATAAGCCAAATCCAAATATTCATCTACATAGATATGAATGTGCACAAAGGCTAACAAGAAAAGGAAAAATTTATTCACATCTTTACTCTATACGGAAAATAGAATAAGCGATGCAAACATAATAAAAATATTTCGTCATGCAAAGGGATACTGAAATAAGATTAAAATCGTCTAAGCTTAAGTCTTTAAAATTAGTACAGACATTTAACATAATACACAGATACGAACTTGAACTGTAACACTAAGCAAATCACGTAAACGATATCGCTTTTGGCGCGGCGAGATAAATTGGCTGTTTTGGCTACCGGAACGAGAGTCGGACTTTTCCTTTTGTATACAAAAACATATTATAGATTGTCTTCGTTTCGTTTTATTATGCTTTAATATATTTCATATCGCAATGGGGACACGAGGCGGATTTGAAGAGCTTTTTTCTAATACCTTTATCGTAATGCAAGGCCTTTCTTTAAAAGATGTAAAAGATGCATTTATACTGGTAGGGAATTTTATGACCCGATACAGGCAGTTTTTTTTTTTTTATTGCTTATACGGGTGGACGAGCTCACAGCCCACCTGGTGTTAAGCGGTTACTGGAGCCCATAGACATCAACAACGTAAATGCGCCACCCACCTTGAGATAGAAGTTCTAAGGTCTCAAGTATAGGTACCACCACCCTGCCTATTTCTGCTATGAAGAAGTAATACGTTTCGGCTTGAAGATTGGCCCAGCGGTTGTACTATAAAACTGAGACAGAACTGAAGTTTCAAGGGTGGTGGTAACGTTTTATGTGTCTAGGGTCACTCGTAGGCTTTAAACTTGGGCCTATTCTACTAAAAAACCTAGTCCATACTCTAACGGACACAAAACAATATGGTACACGACTCTAAAGTAAAAATAAATTTCAAGAGACATCAAAAATTCTTGGCCACAAGATAACAACTGCGCATAGCGGATAAGACATACCTTCGAGCCAAATATAGTACTGAATTATTAATTTAATACACCACAGACGCCCGGCCGCTTCCTACAATGCGCATATACATATAATACATGTTTGTGGTTAGTGTTCGCACGAGATTCCATGAATATTTTTATTACCATTGTATTTATTGCCATTGTAGGCAAACCAGTATATGGCCAGCAGCAGAGCCAAGCCGCTGCCTACCGTTAAGTACTCTCCACAAGCCTCGTTTGGAGAAGGATATGTCGTAGCGCTCGGGAAACACCGTGGAGGGGAGCTTATTCCAAAGACGGGTGGTACGTGGCAAAACGTTAATTTTATTGTCAATTTCAATTCTGAATTCAATTTCCTGAACATTTTACATTTTCAGAGATGTGCCCTTTTCGAAATTGCATATTCAATTGTAAACTAGGATTGAGATGATTATTAAACATGGAATACACGCAAGAAGACCTTTTCCTTTAACACCTCCCAAAGCACAACATTACATTACAATAAGAACAGATGCTAATAAACAGTAAAACCACTGTTGCCATCGCTCTAGTGCGAGCCGTGACGACATTGGTAGTAGAAGTAGATAATTGTTGGTGAACGACCCTGACCGTGTGTTTGTACGTAAGTTATTTAGCACGCGTACTACGAATTTTAAAGTTTAAGCTATTACATTATTAGAAAGGTACGCATTATTCTTTAGTTTATTTATTTAAAGAATATTTTTTGGTATCTACACAAATAAAACTTCGTTCCACAATGCATTGACGAAATGCTTTCAAAGTAACATTTTGTATGATTGCAAAAAAAATATCCATAAGCATTAACATAACCTCAAAATAGATACTATATGATAGAGAACGTTGTTGCCATATTCGTTGACCCGTTTCCACAAATTCGTTGGGCCAAAAAAAATTAATACAAATTACACTTTCTACAAAGATGATAAAAAATAACGGTGTACATATTTTGTAAGTTGAACTACAATCATTACGTTTTATCGATACTCGAGATAGCTCTAGACATTTAGTAGTGTGAATCTCACGTTGTGCAGACATGACCTAGAATTCTTTGCGTGCCAAGCATTTATGATAAAACTTTATCTCGAGTTTAAGTTACGATGTTATCTGGGAGGACAGTTCAATCATTCGTTTAGTAACAAGCTTTCAATCCTAGAACCGCGTAAAAAGTAACTATTTTAATGGCAACGTTAGTAGAACACAAGAAAATTAATTTAAAAAAAGAAGCAAAAACTCGAATATATACATAAGCACATATCGCAATAAATACTTATTTCAAATTCAAATCGTGATATGGAACTAATCAAAACAAAATTTGTACCTACCTTAAAGCAATGCATTGAATTATCAAATTTCAATCTAAATCATAGTTACAAGCTCTGCTACCTTGCTATAACAATGAAAAGTGATTCAATTATAGAATCATTCAGAAGCTTTCCGTGTGTATAATTAATTAGTGTTACCAATTTAGTAGTCTCCACTACCAGACTACTTGACTACTCCTATAAACTGAATTGTTTTTTTGTTATCTACAGTTTGTTCTTCGTGACAGGGTTCGCGACAAACAAAAACATACATTTAAAAATACGGCGAAATAAGAGTTCGCGAAAGGTTTTTCGAAATAAAAACTCAGCATGATATAAAATGCAAAGAAACATCATTAACATATAAACCCCGAAAAAGAATACTACATATTATTAAAATGTTTATTAAAATTTTTAGCTTAAATGACCGTCATCAAACCAACTCAACCATGCTATGAACACTAAAACATAAATTGGAATGGATTTTACAATATTACGTAATCCATATTTCATTAAACTTTTAGTAAAACGGTTGACAAAAAAACGAGTCTCTTATAACCAACGAGACTAGAACGAACTGTATTTCTAATTTCCGCACGAGCGAAGTCAGAGGCCGATGTTTTCACTGCACAACTTCAAAAGGTCAGAAGTAATTTCTCTAAAAACAAGTTCCCAACAACCCTTTACATAAGTATGTGTTTAAATATAATATAAATTTACATAAGTGTGTATGGAAGAATTCTGGATACAAATTCAACAATAGAATTATAACGATCACTTTTATAAACCAAATAATGACGTACGTAGGTGTTCTTTCAATATCTTCGTGACAATGAATTCATTCAGTCACAGAACAATTCTGCCGTGCTTACGATAAATACAGTAAGTCACATTTTTGTCGATATTGAGTTAAGTATATATTTGGAATGTAGAGATTGAGATCTACATTTCTGTATATTTAAAATTTTAAAATGTGGTATAGAAACTTAAATAAGCTTAAGCATAATTACAGTAAGAAACATTTTCCGCCAAAACATACTTATTATAATTGCAGTATGGGCACATACGGTTGATTTTTTCATAAAGTCTAAACCATTTCTTATGTATTGATACAGTAAGTAATTTTGCTGTTATTGTTTTTAAGATATGAGTATTTTTCATCAAGTATCACTGAAACATATTAGCAGTAAGTACCACATACTATTATTATATTAATTGTTGAAAATAAAACATTAGTTACTAAACCTTAACATATCTATAGTAAGTTGAACTTACTGTGTATATGATAAGTCAGCAAATTAAAATATTTATTTTTATGCATAGTCGTAACAACAGCAGGATTCACTACTGTAATTATATTAAGGAATACTTCATATTATGCGTAGACTTGTCTGGAACATGTTAGGTAAACACGTTACTTGCTGCAAATATTATAAGGTGTTTAGTTAAAGTTGAGAGGGCTCAACTCATACTAATGTATAAAACAGATCATAATGAGATGTTTCAATCATTGGTTTTTTTACAAGCTAAAATTGTGAAGACCCAAAAGTTTCCTGAGGTGACGTCTAAAAATAGTCCCAGAGGAATCACTGCAGATCGTAAAGTAGATATTATACAGAAGCTTGTACCTCTGATGCCTGAGAATAGAAGAGATTTTTGGTTCAACATTTCGAATTCTGCAACAAATCTATTAACCGAAGAGTTTTGAGTTCAGATTTTTTTTTTAAATAACAGGGGTTATTTAAAATTGCCGTTTTATTGTAATAGGTACCTACTTCGAATTGACATAGAACCTTTATGGTTTGAGATTTTTTAGTGAACAGGTGTAACGTTCGATTATCGACTTTCAGTTTTTTTTTTATTATTCAGCTTAGACAAGAAAGATGGATACTTCGAAAATTCGAGTAATTTTTTAATAAGAGTTCCGACGCGGAACTAACGCTGCAAAAGCAGCACGCAGCATCAATGTTGCGTTTGGAGAAGGGACTGCTAATGAACGCACCGTGCGATTTTGTTTAAACGCTTTCGTGATAGAAATTTTGATTTGAAGAACGAACCACGTGGAAAAGACTGCCCACACAAGTGAATAACAATGAATTGAAAGGGATGGTGAGAGCTGATCCGAGCCAAACTACCCAGGAATTAGCGATATGGTTTAATGTTACCTTATCAACAGTATTGACTCATATGCACCAAATCAATGAAATTTATAAAAAGAGGGAAAAATGGGTGCATTATGATTTGACTGATCTGCAGAAAGAAACGCGTGTTGAACCTTGTGTTGCCTTGTTGAATCGATACAGAAATGAAGCAATATTGGATCGAATTGTGACATGTGATGAAAAGCGATTCTTTACGATAACCGTAAGCGAAAAATGTAATGGCTGACCCCAGGTCAAACGCCGCAACAGTGTCCTGAAGCAAAGCTTACCAATATATGTATAGTAATGGTAACTGTTTGGGGATCTCAGCATGGTGTTATTCACTATAGGTTTCTCCGATATGGTCAAGAAATAACGGTAAATGTCTACTATGCCGTACTCCGAACAATGATAGTAAAACTTGTAGTGAAACAGCCCTGAATCCTGAATCGATCTTCACCATTATTGCTCTATGATGACGCCCGACCTCACACAGCACGAGAAACCGTTTTAACTCTACAGGAACTGCAATTAGAAACCATTGGTCACCCCCCGTATTTGCTAAACCTTGCTCCAACGGAATACAATTTTTTTCGGATTTGGACAATTTTCTACGTGATAAAAACTTTTCTTCCCAGGAGGCAGTACAAAATGCTTTCACACAGTTTGTAGAATCTAGATCACCAGAGTTCTATCGCAAAGACATAAATGACCTTTCTATTAGATGGTAGCAATGCAGAGATAATAACTGTAGATATTTTGATTAAATAAATATGTTAAATGAAAAAAAAACGAATTTCAATTTTTCAGGTCAAATCGGCAATTTCATACTTTAACCCCTAATATGCCTATATTATGTAAGCCTACATATTACTAGTTAATTATAGGACATTTACTATTTAACCATAAACTGTTACACAGGTGCTAATATTATTGATTTGTAAGATTGACTGATTTGATAATTTCTCGTATCGAGGTTTTCATAATCTACATAATAGTTTAGTAGTACATAATAACCGTCTTAAGAGGTTAAATGACTTATTAAAGATTTTAAAGTACCTTATTAGATCAGGGTTGTGTAGCTGCGTTCTGTCAATCTACATATTATTATTTTTATTATAAAGATTCCAAAGAGAACTGTATTCGTTTTTTTAGAAACAAAGTGTTTATTTTTGGTAATTTTTTTATTGTGTACAAAGAAGTACAAACACGAATTTTAAAAAAATAGGTACGGTAAAGGTGTTGTTTGTGTAGATACCTACAGAGCTTAGTTTGTTTGGTTTATGATTATGTCATGTACGAAGGAGATTGTACAAATACGAATTTATTCTTTATAATTAGTTTATAATATGATTCTCAATGCATAAAAATTCAATAAATGGAACTGATTTTAAAATTTTATAGTATTAACAAAGTTGTGTAATTATTCTATTAAGCTGTGGTTTCATTAGATCTCTTTTGTTTCTTTTATCTACAAATAATATCGAGGAAGAGTAATTAATTATGGTTCCAGTGCTTTATGGTAGATGCCATAAGTTTACATATTGCTCATAGCTATAATTACAGTAAGTGATTAAGTTTCATTAGGCAAATTGTGCAATTTTTGTTATTCTATTTAAACATTCACCTCATTCCGTAATCATAATTGCAGTATGTAGTTCAAACTAAAGATTGTTACAGTAAGTCACACACTTACTGTACCAATGCTAAAAAAATGTTTTTTTTTTTAATTATTAATTCCTTAATATAAATAATTTTTGAAGCTTTATAATTTAAATATTATTTCTGAATAAAAATAATAATAGGCAAATTGTTACAAAAGCCTATATTTATCTTAAAAAATTATAAAAACTTAGGTATGCTTTATACTTTGTGAGAAACGTCAAAAGTAAAATTGAAATCTTTAAACGCGTTTTTCTCAAAAGTGTCTCCAGGGCACTTACTGTATATATCACAAGCACGGCAGAATTAACGATCGCGTCTATAGAAATTGGAGAGGTATAAATATATTGCACACGCCTTGTCCTCGCCCTTACACATTCAAAAAAGAAATAAAATAAACATTACAAAGAACGAGATTATTCACGATTGCTTTAACACCCTTGGCTGTAGGTTCCCCTTCTGTTGCCTCAAAAGACTGATTCAGTTACTACTATTCATCATTCTTCGGGAGCATATTATAGCGACAGATGATTTCAGAATGTTTGCATCCAGTTGTGTTTTATGTTACCAACAATAATAGGAATTACTTCAATGAAATTATTGAATGCCCTTTTAATATAACAAAAGTATACTAGGGAATGACAAATGAATAATATGTACCTATTTTTCAACAGTTTGGAATCCTCGTGATGTCTTATTTTGTATCTTAGTGAGTAGGCTATTGACTGCCGTTCAAGACAAGTAAAAAACAAATTGAATCGATGCAGTCATATATACTTGAAAACGCCTATAAAGGCATGTTTGTATGAAACAACTTTTCGTTTGGGTTTTGACTCAATCAGTACAAAATGACGCGGAGGTACTCGAGCAGTTTTTAGCAAATCCAACCCCTCCTGGTTGAGCCTTTGCTCGCCCACCTGTCCTGATGAAACTGGAAAGGCCTCCGGGCCACAAGTAGTCTTTCAATCATAAAAAAAATAAAAAAATTACTGTGGCAAAGACGAGAATCTGCTCCCGAAGTCAGAGAAGAACAAGAGAGTTAACTTGTTAGATATTATTACATCGTAGGTATCTTAGTGGGCTAAACTCAAGATTTATTCGTCTTGTTGATTTGATACCCTAACGAGCGTACCGCGGCACTCCCACGGTTCGCAACGTACACCATAAATCTATGGCACATCCCATCTACGAAGGAGATTGAAACGAGAAACAATGAGTCCGTATCACCCTTTCATATCTCAGCGGCGCGGCGGCTCACAATGAACGCGCTAACTTCCGTTAAAGTTGCATTCAGAAACGAACGTAACAAAACACAAGCGAAACGATTATAATGTTTCCGCTGTGTTTATTGACAATTGAAAAAAAAAAACGCCAAATTTATTTGATTGTTGAATGAACAGTGCCTTCCGTTAATAGCGTCTGTAATGAATAACTAAATACAATTTAACTGGTGGTGAACAGTTTGCATATAAACTTTATTTTATTGTTTTTTTTATTTTATTTAGGTAGGCGAGCTCACAGTCCACCTGGTTTTAAGTGGTTATTGGAGCCCATAGACATCTACAAGGTAAATGCGCCACCCACCTTGAGATATAAGGTCTAAGGTCTCAGTATAGTTACGATGGCTGCGCCATCCTTCAAACCGAAACGCATTACTGCTTCACGACAGAAATAGGCGGGGTGGTGGTACCTACCCGTGCGGACTCACAAGAGGTCCTACCACCAGTAATATAGATACGGCGAGCTGCTGGAATTACAGACGGTATGCCAACCCTGTTCACAAACACGAAGGGGTGAATCTGAATATGCACTTAGAAATTTTCAAAAAAAAAAAACTTTCCTTTTATTACAAAAAAAAAATTATGTCCCAATGTTCATCTCGTACTGTTTCGATGTTCCCACAGTTTTGTTTACGATTAAACACTTCTCACACGTGTATTAATAAACTCACATCGTTAACCTAGTGGTTTAATAGATGATTGTTTTTAGAATCTTTTATGGGCACGCACTGAAAGTGTCTCCGCTTTGACGAATAGGGGATTGTGACGGTGAAGAAAGTGAAATCAAGGTTGTTGTGAGTCAACAGGACTTCTGCAGTGCAATAACGAGGCGGCTTGTTATATTTCTTATCAATAGGATCAATAGGATAGGACACTACCGAATAATAATTGGTTTTCAGTAGATTTTAATTATTAAAGTGGTCGTGCTCTTGTGTATTTGTTGCTGTTATCTATATATTAATACGTGAAGCAAACACTTTGTATCCCTTTTTACGAAAATTGCGCGGACGGAGGAGTATGAAATTTCCCACACTTATAGAGAATATAGAGAAGGAGTGCAGAATGTTAATATTTTATTAAATTATGCATAAAAAATGCATTAAATCAATAAAAAAAACATTACACACACTACTATGTATTTGACACACACTCACATGCGTGCTTACTATTTGTTTATTGTCAAACTTTTCTTATTGCTTATAGTCGGTGTTGAAATCGAGAATAGATTAAAATATTGTTTGTCTTTATATATGTATTTCTAAGTCTAAAGTGAAGTGTTAGCGAAATCTGTGATTATAGAAGTTTTCTAATGTCTTTGACAATAGAACCATAATGGTGTACAAACTTATAATTTCAATTAATTATAGTCGAGTTTCGACTATCGGGGGCCACTAGTATATTCTTAATGTACCTACCTAAAAATGCAACGTGAGATGCCTAACGTAATGCAGCTTAGTTAGGTTGCCGATAGATCACGGAGTTCAATTCTAACCGCGCTCCCGTTGATACTTGCCCCAATTAATTTAAATCGTCAGTTTCAAATGTTTTATTTATTAGAATTAAATAAACTCCGTTTATTTTTTAATGCTTTTCTAATAAATACTCGTAACAGAGCAATGCGACTACGGCGGTGCTCAAATCCCGTAGGCAGGTACCTACCAATCTTTCTAATGAAATATGTATTAGACTCACGAACATTCACAAATGACAATGAATAACATAGTACAATAATAATCAAACTCACAATTATACTATACAATTGAGAGAATAGACCTCAAGAGTCAAAGTGGGTGGCGCTAAAGCTTCTTGTTAACAAAGCAATAATAAGTAACTATTGATTTAAGAATAGCTTTATATAGACACATAGTTTAACGCTTAAAAAAAAACATTAAATTAATTACATTAAATTATTAAACGTGTACAACGATTTAAAACATATTAAATTTTTAAATAAAATTTGTTTTTATGAAGCCTTACGTTGTGAATTGTTATGAAACGCTTCCACTCATGGGAAGGACACGTCTGTCGTTCACCGCAAAGGAAATAATTTGTTTTCCTTTGTTTTTTAGTATTCAAATTTTTTAATCCCACACTTCATTATATACGCTTATGCACTTTTAACGGAACCCTCTCGACTTCACGGTCACTAAGTATTTAAATAATAAAACGCGTTTGTTAAATATAGATTAGGATATTATGTTAAACGTTGTAGCATTGATGGCGATCGCATTTTTGTTAATTACTAGAGGTCCCGCAGTAGTCGAAATTCGACTATAATTAATTGGAATTGTAAGTTTGTACACTATTATGAGTGTATTTTATACTTCTATAATCACAAATTTCGCCAAGACTACACTATAAAAAATATTAACAAAGACAAACAATATTTAATCTATTCTCTATTTGACCACAGACGTTAAGAACAAAAGTTTGACAATAAATAGTATGCATGCGTGTGTGCGTCAAATACATGGTATGTAGTGTGTGTAATATTTTCTTTATTGATTAAATATATCTTTTATGCATTATTTAAAAAAAATATTAGCATTGTGCACTTCTTCTCTATATTCTCTATAAGTGTGGAAAATTTCATACTCCTCCATCCGTCCGTGCAATTTTCGTAAAAAGGGATACAAAGTTTTTGCTTCACGTATTAATATATAGATATAATAGTTGGAAGTTCTATCTAAATTAACGTAATTTATTCTGTCGATTTTCATAACACAATTACATTATTTTATTCAGAACGAATTTTTAGTGTATATTTTTCTTGAAAATCGTGTTTATGAACTTTCGCCCGCTGCTACAGATAATCGGCGTTCTTGGAAAAAATATTCCTAAACTTTCAAGACGACGAATTTTGTTCAAATTTTTAAACTATATAATCCGAATCAGATCTTGTATCCCACTATGGAGTTCAGGTTTCAAATAAGGTTCATAAAATTACGAATCATACAACTTTAATGGAAAAGTTTTGAATAGGTATCCAAATAAATAAAATACGGAGAGAAGAAAAAAATTATACTCGTTTAGAACTCCTTACAAACGCTGTAAGTACTTCCGTTTTTAGGATACGGATAGAATTTAAATGAGAAACTAAAACCAAACATTCTATAGTATTATGAGTGGTATTTTCTAAAATTTACTTATTATACATTATAAAAAAGGATCTTCTTCTTTTTCTCCACCTTATCTCGCTAGGTGGGGTATAGTGAATTTTTCAATTCCATTCTCTTCTATCAGCCGTCATCTCAACACTTGCTCTTACTACCTTGCTCTATCATTTCCATACATCTCCTAGTCACAAGCATATCCTGACTACGCATCACATGTCCATACCACGCTAACCGTCTGCTCTTTAATTTGTCAATCACCGGGGCTACTTTCACACTTCCTTTGATATACTCATTCCTTAACTTGTCCATTCTTGTCACTCCACACATCCATCTCAACATTCGATTCTCTGCCGCATGCACTCTTCTTGCATGCTTTACTTTCGTTGCCCAACATTAAAATCCATGAGCAGGACAGGTCCAATGATCGTTTTTTCCCCTTGAGTTTATGGGGCATTCTACGATCGCATGCTGTTGCAGAAACCTGTTGCCATTTCACCCAACCAGCGTTCATTCGGCTCGCTACGTTATGGTCTATGTTGCCGTCGTTATGGAGTATAGAGCCGAGGTACTTGAAGTCGGAGCAGACTACCAGGGATACAACATCTAAGGCGATTGGCGGGAAGTCTGAATAACCACTAAAACCGAAATTTAAAAAAATGGATAAAAACCCCTTTTATGATTTAATCTCGTGAATAACGAAAAGAAAAATATGTTCGTTTGCAATAACCGCAAAAATAAAATATAAACTAATACTAATCACGCAAACTGCGATGTTTATGCTTTTTTTTGTTGTTGTTAAAGAACGAACAGATGAGTTACTAGCTCAATGTCAATAAGTTCCCGTAGTCCAACCTGAATTCCGTCGTGCACATTTATGCAGCTAAGAATTCAATCCGGAAAGCATTATCAAAACAAAAATAAACAGAATAATGCTGTACAAAAACTTAATCGCCAGCAAGGTGAATTAGGCGGTTATAAATAAAGGTATTAAGTTACCGAAGAACTTCTCATCACCGGCAAAGTTGAAGGAAAGAGGCCTAGGGGGCGTAGAGCCATGCGCTGGTCCGATCAGATTAAGACGACTTTGGAGTCCAGCATCAATGTCGCTATCCACTGCGAGGAGGCCAGGCATGAATGGAGGCATATAGTATTAACAAAAGTGCTTCGTGAAGGTCACGACCCTCAACACTGAGGAATACGATCCACGGAGGAGGAGGATTAAGTTAGCGAACACAGGTGAACTTCTACATAAAACTCTAGATTTTTGTGGGCGAAACACTGCTGCTACCGACTGAAAGAAACATTTTTGTTTACATACCGTTTACGTTGCAATAAAAAGATAATTTAACAGCTTAATATCAAAGCGAATTATTTCAACAAAAATAAAAAATCTCAACGCTACTTAGGTATACCGATATATTTAAACAAACGATTGTTGTCAGCGAATAACGCTACTACCAAAGCAAACAAACAACAAATCGACGTAAATGTTTAATTATATATCGCTTATCAACAAATAAAAATGTTACGAATCTAGCTGATGGCTTGCCATAGATACAGGTACACTTTCACCAACAACAATAATAATAGAAATGAAAAGTAAATCAAACCCTAAAACATTCCAGACCGCCAAGCAATAAAAAGTTTGGTATTTAAATAAAACGAACTTACATCTTGCGCTTTTTCGTCGAGACATAATTTCAGGGAATTGTCTTGTCGCGGAGTCGGGACATGCCTGGATATGAATCGATTCGATAACTTCCTGGCGAAATTACTCTTGAAGTCCTCACATCTCATTATTGACTCGACCGGTCTACTGAAACCCTCGTCCAGCTTACCGGGAACCGTATCAGGCTGCATAAACATTGTTTTTTGCCACAAAACTCATTATAATAAAGGGTCCGTCATTGATGAAGTTTAATTTGCATATTCGTACAAATATTAGCAGCGACTCGCTGTACAACCGTCTGCGTTTGAACTATGTTTTCAACTGACATGGAATTGACACGCTTACAAGACAAGACACACAAGCTCACATAATGCACACCTGTATCGGTGGCCGCTAAGCAATAGCAACCTTTGCTAAAACATCCATATAGTTCACTTAATTTTATTGTTATTATTTTCAATCATACCAAATAACTGTAGTAGATCTAATATTATTGTAAATTTATTTTAATATTTACAAGTTCGTACAGAAACACGATGATGATGATTTTTTTATAATAGTGACATCTAGCGTTTCTTAATGTAATCATTTGCAAGTTCTTACTTTTGCCATTCAATTGACTTCATTTAATCAAGTCAATTAGAAACTATTTGATATATTACGAATGCGACAGATGGCGATAAAATCGAGTTATACCTATGTTTTAGGAAAGAGCAGTATAGTAAAGTTGAAAAAATAAATAGTATTAAATGAACATTAATAATACTTAAATCAATATTTTCATGATAACGTCAATTTTCTATGCACTTTTGTAACTTTTTTTTTATTGCCCGTGCAGGCAGACGAACGTACGGCCCACCTGATGGTAAGTGGTTACCGTCGCCCATGGACTTCAGCAATGTCAGAGGCAGAGCCAAGCCGCTACCTACCGTTAAGTACTCTCCGCAAGCTTCGTTTGAAGAAGGATATGTCATAGCGCTCGGGAAACACCGTGGAGGGGACTCATTCCAAAGCCCGATGGTATGTGGTAAAAAAGATCTCTAGAAGCGCACTGTGGATGAACGTAGTAACACCAGGTAGTATGGATGAACTCTACTCCGGTGGTGGGCGGTACGATGGTAAAAACGAAATGGCGGTATCATCTCATACAATTCCTCAGAGCACTCCCCATGGAACATACGGTACAAAATACAGAGGGAACCGAAGTCCCTCCGTAGACCCAGAGGTTCCAAATCACATTTTATGCCAAGTCTATATACATAACGTCCTCTTTCTAAAACAAGTCGTATTTGAGACAGATCTGATTTAAAAAAAACTATCCACAAACAAGGCAGAATCACATCTCTGCTATATCTTGTTCAGAATTTCCTTGTGTACAATTTTTGTCTGGAAGAGAGCGCTTTTAGCGTTAAAACCACTCATTGTAGATGTTACATTCAATCTCATTTGTCATCATGGTGGCAAACTGAAATCATCGACGGGTATAACGAATCATTTAAAACTCTATGGCAAACAAACGCTTACCTTTACAAAGTATAGGTACTAATAATAAACCAAAAGTTGACTATATGACAATTTTTTGACATTTTTGATCAAGAATCCTATCAAATGAATTTTCTGTGTAAAAAAATTTATCAATCTTAACAAAATACGACAAAAATGTAATTAGAAATGGCTGATAAATCTTGTGGTATGTAAAGCTGTCGAAGTTAAGAGTAATATATTATGTATTCGGGTGTGAATAAGTTAACATTACACCACTATAGTTATTACTACTTAGTAGGTAACTAATGAATCCCCTGGATTCAAACAAAATTGCCCTGCCTTGATCAACTTCTCGCCGATAAGCCGGATGAAAACACATCATGAAAATATTTTGATTTTAACTTATCATATTTAATTATGTATTTAAATAAAAGTATGATAATGAAAAACTCAGCAGTATAATATGTAGTTTCTACTTATTTTTAATTCAATTTAATCAAATTATATTATATAGTTCAAATTGATGCATCCAGTTCACATTTAAACCACTACTGACTGCTTCGATGATGCAATCGTTAGCACTCCTGATTGCTGGGTCGTAGGCTTGAATTCCACATCCTTAACGATGGTAGAGCCGGCCACGGTAGTTCAGCTCACGGACTCAACCTAAAAGAATCACTAACACTGGCCCTAACAAGAGCAGTGCTTCGATGAATCTACTACTTGATTAGAATCGCGACCCACTGAGAAGATCCGGCGAGAAACTCATTCGGCGAGAAACGCCGAGCTCTTCGACGTATTCTACAAGTTCGACGAGGACAGTAATCGGTGCTTGAAGAGCCTAAAAGCACCGAGAGTGGATCTGTGAGATCTGACAAGACATATTTCGGGCGACGACGGTTTTGCATTCCCCCGTCGCATATGTTCCGAGTCAAGTGACGGGACAACGGGGGAGAATAATTACATAACTAGCGGCGGCCACGATAAGAGGGTTAACGTGTCGCACCGCTTTTATAAAGTAGCGTTCTGACGCTTCCTTTGATACGTATCGATTCTAGATTTAGGTCATAGTGAGGATCAAAACAAACATTATTTTGGTCCATAGATTTGTTTGTTCTTTAAATGAGTGTTTAATATCTATATATTATTATGTATATATTCAAACGGATATAATAAGTATGTACTGTCTAATTCCTATAATTCGTAGTAGGTACAGGTAGTTTGGGATCAGATGACCGTCTGTGACTTGTCTTCGGTTATAGTAAAATAAAATGTTAATATTAAGCCGGAGATTAAATCGTAATATGTTAATCAATTATTTTCATTTTATTTGATAATTACATTCCATATTTAATATATTATAATATTATGGTCATAACATTAGCCTATACCGTGTTTGTGACCTACAACGTGTAACATTTGTACATTATCGTTTCCAGAGCAATGTTCTCCAACCCTTCCCCCTCCAATATTATTGATGATGAAGATATTAAAGTACATACGGAAATTATTATTTTAAATGGTGTGTTTGGTTTTCCGTAATAATTATTTTGAGTAGTTTGAACTTTTTTATTTTCTTTTCCATTAATTAGTTTTACATTGAAACTTTTAGTATCATAATTATTCTGTAGTTTATTTTTGTTTGGGATAAGCTATAGTTTCTTATACCAGAGTTTGTTTTTTAATGCAAATATTTTACTATCTCCAATAAAAGTTGATAAGTTTTCGTCTCTGATTCGTACTTAGATTTGCATAAAATAATTGATAATGCAATAATAAAAAACCAAGTAGTGTTATACTGAAAATGGGCCTTTGTTTAATTTGTAGAGTTTCAGAAAGAGCAGTTTATAGAACAATTCACTAAGCTATCCATATACAAATGTATATTAAAACTAATAGCCACGGAGCGACATTGGAAAGATTTGTTATCTATCTTTTTTGGCCTATACAAAACGATGAAAATAAACTCGTGCTGTTCGACTCTACTGATATACGAATCCTTCTTCTTCTTTGTCTCACTAGGTGGGTTCGGCACAGCTAATGTTTCTATTCCATTCTCTTCTATCAGCCGTCATCTCAACACTCACTTTTTTTTTATTGCCTTTGTAGACAGACGAGCATGCGGCCCACCTGATGGTGAGTGGTTACCGTCGCCCATGGACTTCAGCAATGCCAAGGGCAGAGCCAAGCCGCTGCCTAACGCTTAATACTCTCCACAAGCCTCGTTTGAAGAAGGACATGTCATAGCGCTCGGGAAACACCGTGGAGGGGTTCTCCATTTCTCTCTCTCTCTCTCTCTCTCATATCGTCATTCTCACACTCCGTCCATGTCTTTTTCGGTCGACCTGTTCCCCCTCTACCTTGCACTACCATTTCCATACACCTGCTAGTCACATGCATCTACTGTACGAACCCAATGACTCTAGAACATTAATGTTAATAATAAGAAAACCTTCTAAGATACTGCTACTGACATAATGTATCATGATTTTTACTAGTAGTAGGACCTCTTGTGAGTCCGCACGGGTAGGTACCACCACCCTGCCTATTTCTGCCGTGAAGCAGTAATACGTTTCGGTTTGAAGGGTGAGGCAGTCGTTGTAACTATACTTGAGACCTTAGAACTTATATCTCAAGGTGGGTGGCGCATTTACGTTGTAGATGTCTATGGGCTCCAGTAACCATTTAACACCAGGTGGGCTGTGAGCTCGTCCACTCACCTAAGAAATAATTTCTTTTTTTAAATAAAATCTTTCTTTTCAACAGTAGCACAAGATGACCAACCCAGAGTTCCCCCCGAAGTCAGCAATCTGCAGCCAGTTTGATCTGGTCGAAATAGTTTTTATTTGTGTAGCCTTCACGTTCCTCCTCATTATTTTATCGCAAGCCTGCAGAATTTTAGCGTCAGGATTCATCAACTACACCTTTTGAAATGGATCCACAAGCGTAAGTTCCTTATCTATACTAATATTATAAAGCTGACAAGTATGTTTGTTTGAACGCGCTAATCTCAGGAACTACTGGTCCGATTTGAAAAATTATTTCAGTGTTAAATAGTCAATTTATCGAGAAAGGCTATAGGCTATAACATCACGCTAAGACCAATGCAAGCAGAGCACCAATAAATAATAATGTTTCAATATCCGGGTTTTAATTCCTTTTGAGAACTTCCACTGCGTGCGCTGCGGAAACGGTTAAAGTTTCGCTAAAGTAATGTGTGAGAGAATTGTTCCCCTTTAAAAGATCTAAAAAAAGTGCGCGACAGCATAATTATATCTATATATTAAGAATTATCAGAATCGATTGAAGCATTCTCGAGAAATCGGTGAACATACATAGATAAAAAATTATTGTCGAATTGATAACTTCCTCTTTTGAAGTCGGTTAAAAAGCGTGATTTTGGTACTTTAAATAACTATTCACATATACACTATATACATTCTATTATTCAAAAATATTTTCACTTTCTACGAAAATGAAGAGGCGGCAAAAATTTAGCGTTTAGCCAAAGTAACTACTTCACGCGGACGAAGTCGCGGGTAAAAGCTAGTATATATATATTTGGTTAATATTAATACAGCGGAAACATTACAAATATGCAGCAATTAAAAGTGTATTTTAATTTTATTGTAGCCGGATTCATATTTAAGGTTTTAATCCGTTCTGGAGTTTAGACGCATATTATATGAAATAATTTCCTTAATTTAATATTATTGTATGTTGGAATACAGTCTTTAGCATCGAAATAAATAAGAGATTCTAATTAATTGAGCAGCTGTGTTACAGTTGCATTAAAATATTTGTTGTTCACAAAGAAAATAAATTACGCGATAGAATCGCGATATACTGTGAAGATCCGACGAGAAACTCAGTATGTTGAGTTTATACGCTAGGTTGCCCCTCGAGCGAGTAATGGAAAAAGCATCAGCGAAATGCATGGTAGGTATTGGAACCACCAGCTACTTGCGGTCGTTATATTATGAAAGGCATTACCAAATACCTGTAGTTATGCTTTTGTTAAATTCTAAAACACGGCTTCTGCGTATGTAGCTCTGTGCTTTGTTACCAAATAATTACAGATTCTATCTTAGATAGCGTGAATCATGTTATATAGGAGTATTATTACTATTACTAGAACTAATTTTATCGGAACAAATAAACATGAAAAGTTATATTTAAATTAATGTTCGAAATTATACTTATTTTGGTTTAAAGATTAAAGAATAATAGCCGCCAGGGAAGAAATCACTACATAGTATAAAACAAAGTCACTTTCTCTGTCCCTATATCTGTCTGTTCCTATGTATGCTTAAATCTTTAAAACTACGCAACGGATTTTGATGCGGTTTTTTTAATAGATAGAGTGATTGAAGAGGAAGGTTTATATGTATAATAACATCCAATAAATAGTGGAGAAATACTGTTATTTTTGAGGTTTCTAATGTGATGTCGTAAATAATCAATAATAAAATTTCATGTTTCCGAAGCGAAGCGAGGGCGGGTCGCTAGTAAATACCTATATATATGGGACGAAATTTTTTTTTTATTCGAGTTGAAGAGATTGCTCTTGTTCCGGAGACCTTAACAGCTTCACTTGGAATCGTGGGCAATTTCGAGGGCTGAACCACAAGGGGTAAGCTACCTGGGTACCTCCAAGGGAAGGCCTAACTGCTTGAATGAATCGACCTCTGAATCGAAACCGCGACTGTTAACTAACCATCGTGCTACCACTTACATGGGACAATGAATTGCCCTATTCGAGGCCTATCCCGGACTGTGAGAGTAGCAATGAGAGATGCTGTGTCCTCGTCGCACAAACCGGTACCGACCTGTCGCTGCCGATCATTGTGTCCGAAAGCGATCCTCTTGCAAAAGCAGGTGGCCATAGCGCGTCGTAAGAGAAAACGTTATTTTTACCAATAACCCGTCACTATTGATTCAGGGACCGGCTAATAAGGCTCCCTAGAATTCTGCCTGATCCTTTCGAAATGGCGATGTCGTGTAGGTTGGCTTCTGATAACCTACCTAGAGTCCCGGTAGTCTGTGCTAACAAGCACCGTTCGGTTTTTCGAGCGGTCATGGTGGCGGACAGACACGTTCTTGGCGCAACTCGCCATTTTGCCTCCAGCCTTTCTTCCAAGGCCGTACGAGGCTGAACCTAAGTTTGGCTCACCCATGGCACGAACGTGGGCTATTGACAGCGGACCTTATTTCCTATATGTCCCACCTACTAACCTCCATCGCACACGGGGGAGTTTATAAATTTCCCCCTACCCAAACAGACATGTCCTTCTTCAAACGAGGCTTGTGGAGAGCACTATGCAGTAGGCACCGGCTTGGCTCTGCCCCTGGCATTGCTGAAACCCATGGGCGACGGTAACCATTCACCGTCAAGTGGGCCGTATGCTCATCTGCCTACAAGGGCAATAAAAAAAGGTATGCGATATTTTAATTTTAATTGTCATCTTGTTATTTTCATTTAGTGACGATAAAATGGACAATGACTATCATTCCCGAAGCAACAGCAATCTTGAACGCCTTAATCGTGTACAACAGAACTAAAAGATAATGGTATTATTTATATTTCGAAACGCGTTTATATAATACACCGGACTTAGAATAACGCGACCCACTTCGGTTTGTTACTTTTGTAAGTAGGCTAGTTTTTTTTTTTTTTTGCATTACGCAAACTTTAGGCCAAGGCGGAAGGCCCTGTCAAACACGATGACTCTGTACTTGTAACGTAACGCTAGAATGCTCGGTTTTATGGGAATTCTTTATATTAAAATACGCTTTTAAATAATAAAACTTTTCAATATTCATTTTTTTTGAATTTAATAGACATTTGGCCTCTTTGGATATGTTTTGAGTTAAGTTTTGTTTATTTATTACTGGTGGTAGGACCTCTTGTGAGTCCGCGCTGGTAGGTACCACCGCCTGGCCTATTTCTGCCGTGAAGCAGTAATGCGTTTCGGTTTGAAGGGTGGGGCTGCCGTTGTAACTATACTTGTGACCTTAGAACTTATATCTCAAGGTGGGTGACTCATTTACGTTGTAGATGTCTATGGGCTCCAGTAACCATTTAACATCAGATGGGCTGTGAGCTCGTCCACCCATTCAAGCAATAAAAAAAGTTTATATATTATATTAAATATGCAGATGTGAACCCTGCCGGTCACCTTCACAATGTTACGAAACAAGAATATTTAACGCATCGTGTCTACAGGATGTATTTTCTTTGTGTCAGGTCCACAGAAAGCACCAATAGTCCTTGCTGCACCTCAATATGTTGCACGTCGAAGATTGGCTTAGAAGATATCGCCTGTATAGCTGTTGCAGTGATACTCATCCTGATCGTCATGTCCCAGGCCTACAAAGCGATCAGCAGGCGGTTCCGTAGACGCAGACGAAGGTGCCATTGAAACAATCCAAATAACGTATAAGAAGAATTCACTAGCAAATTGGGATTCAATAATGAATTCTCCACCAAAAGCTTTCAACATGCGCTTCTAAAGAGGTCTGAGTCTGTCTGTCTACTATTTATGTAACACTTGAATGATCTTTCGAAATATAATTCTGAACTCGTTCATATCGCTTTTGTTTCATCAGGCAACATGTTTCTAAGTTACTTGCATGTTTTTTTTTATTATTTTATTGCAGTTGTAGACAGACGAACATAGAACCTAACTAATGAATGGTGAGTGATTACCGTCTCTAATGGACGCCAATAATGTTAGAAGAAGAACCGAGTCACAGCTTGCTGTTCTTATAAGATAAATAATTATAATCATTGAACTTAAGTTTCAAATGGTTATAGGTCCGGTCTCAAACCGGAACGCCGGATTGTTTTACATCAGAAATGGCTGTGCTGATAGTGGTAGTTGAAGCTAGCGTCGCTATAAAATTCAAATCCCGCCGGCAGATGCAAACATTTCTAATTCTATATCAATCCACATGCGCCCAAGTGACTTCAAAATGAAAGAATAACATCGTGTAATGAAAATCACACACATTAACAGTAAATTGCGACTTGTGAGCTCGCGCTGGTAGATACCCGTCATTCTACCTATTTCTGCCCCGAAATAGTATTTCGTTTTGGTCTGAAGGGCGATACATCCATTATACTGTGGAATAGACGCTTCATTCGCAAGTCTCCTGATGAGTGACGCATTCAAGTTGTGACGTTCACGGGTAACACTCGAGCTCGTATCGCGCATCTATGGAGTAACAGAAAGTAGTTTTTTTCCCCTACCTAATAACTGGTAGACTAGGCTATTGCAGCTACGCTCGAACTGGTGGGTGAGCTCACGAGCTCATCCTGAGGAAATTGCTAACACTAGCCCTAGCAAAAGCAGTCCTTCTGTACAACCATCGGATCGGGACCCACTGAGAAGATCCGGCGAGAAACTCAGTGAGTTGTGTCTATGGGCTAGGTTGCACGTCTAACTTTTGTGACGGTGACCGGTGCTTGAAAAGCACTGAGAGTAGATGCGGCGGATCCGAGAAGATATGCTTAGGGCGACGGCGACTTTGCTTTGCCCCGTCGCACAGTGGGTCGATACTATGATTTTAGTGACTTAGGGACCAACTTTGTTTTTTAACAAAAAAATTTATGGGGATGGATAGAGCTCGTTAATCTCAATAATAATTGTTTTGGGCAAAAATTAAAAAAACTTTATACTTTGGGCAGAAAAATGTGTTTTGTGATTATTTTGTATGGAGCGGATCAAATTAAATTAAATTCCTGCTAAGTACCGCGAGGTCCCGCTTTGAAACTTGATTTTTCTTAAACCTCGTCTAGTCTACTATCATTTGATGCTATCAGCATGTGCATAAAGTTGCAACTCTGCTAAATAAATGGATCGAAAAAAATGAAAAATACAAAGAATAAAAACCTTCATTTTTATTTTCGTAAGTGCTTTTAAGTTAAATTTGATATGAATTAGTAAGTAAAAGCACGTGCTAATACCCATAATTACATAATAACTAACAACAATACATTTAGTAGGTCTCTAATTAATCAATCTCTCGAGTTATCCTTACATTAGTTGATGAGAACATAATTAGTTAATAATTATCATTAGCTCATTAACATTAGTTAATATTAATTAGTTAATAATTATCCTCATTAACATTAGTTATTTAGTTAGTTAACATTAGTTAATGAGGAATGTTAAGGAGAATTGTAATGTTAAAAATTAGTAAACATTTGTTGGTCACTGGAAGTATAAAATGACCATGTTTATATACCAAAATCAATGAATTTCAATATGTTTCTTTAATGACTTTAATTAGTTAATAAAAAGTTATTTACGTTAGTTCTGAATAGTAATAACAGATAAATACTAATATAAATTAGTAAAGGTAAAATAACTCACTACTAACACAACTAAACTAAAAACTAACTATATACAACACCAATCTTTACTATTTCCTTACAATTATGATATAAAAAACTAATAAAAAAGTAACAAGAAACTTACAATCTACCAAAAATCTTATTCACTATCGCTATGACTATCTTGTAAATTACCTACATCAATAAAATCTATATCGGATTCTGTGGGAAAATTCAGCAGAAGCTCTTTGACTTTTGGAGAGAGAGCCATTATATTTTGTTTCACCATTCGAGGTCTTAGACTTGTGATCTTTGGATCAGAAGACAAAAGAAGATTGTGTAAAATATCCTCATTAGTCGTCGTTCTACTTATCTTTCTAGAATGACTCTCTCTATATTTCCGAAAATCTTTATTGCGAGCTTCCGCTGCCTCTTCCGACAGTTTACCTATAGGAATGGCACCAAAATTCTTAATTATATCACTGCCATGTACCAACAATTTATGGATACTGGAAGGCATATAATACCAGGAATATAAATTAATATACAATTCTGCAGTATCTCTACAAAATTCGGAAAATTTGGAAAGGTCTACGTGTTCTCCAGATGCAACAGTCTGAAGAATCACGTGAAACCTCTCTATTAAATCTTTACTTATTCCTGTTATGCGAGCTGTTCCTTCTGCATCCCTGAAAAATCTTCTGGCAGTATTGCCATCATTGGTTGTTCCTACTCCTTGCTTGACAACATCTATAAGTAAGCCGGATTCCTTTTTAAACGCTTTCTGTATAGCGCTCTTTCTAATTGACATTTTTTTTTGTCATCGCCCCTACAACTCCATTTTTTGAAGTCCAAACGATAAGCTACAAAAAAAGAAATTTCATTGAAAAAATACTCTCACAGGAAACTATATACGAAGAAAAAATTGTGAAGTAATAACATTGTATTTACCGATATGAAGTAAGCACTCCATGCATCTTATCCAGGCATGTAAAGATGACATTCCATACTGGAATATTTCTTTATTCTTTTCTCTTTGAGCAAGTGACTCCAAATTGTTCATCTCTGACGGTTTTGCTTTGCAAATATCACAGACAGCAGAAGATGTTTCTGACAAATATGACATTATTTTGCCGTCTATCATCGTCATGTGCAATTGACGCTTAACTTCAATTTGTTTAATTTTTGATGGCTGAAGTCTTTCTATTTCTTCTGTTATGCTAGCTTTTATAATTGCCACTGTTGACTGCGTTTCTTTTGTAAATTTAAACATTATGGGACGGCAGTAAAAAGTTGATGAGGGTCGGTCGTTTTCCCAAACAATTGTTCCATCACATTTTTGAAGCCTTATAGGAACTAGACTGGCCAAGAAAACAGATGAATCATCAAACTCTATTTCAGTCTTTTGCTTATAATTACTTTGACTTGAGGCTCCATCAAAGCCCCATTTGCTTATAAGCAGTAGCTCTCTTGCCGAGTCCAAATCCAAAGTAATCACATCTAAAAGCCTAGATACCGTCAAGTTTAGTAATGCTTGCATTTTAATAGCAGCTCCTTCTTCCGTAATAATTATATCTTCTTTCCCTGGATAACATTTTGTCTTTTCTTGCTTAATTTTATAATAAGAAGGGTATAAATCAGACCCATTTTCACTTGCTGCTTCTCTTAGGTTTATATACTGCCACTTACTTAATTTAAGTGAAACTAATAAAGACAGTGCCTTATCGGGAGAATATGTACTACTTTTCGCTTTAGTTGTACTTAAACACTCCTTAACCTTTTCTAGATCTTCGGGGTGATTTAACAAATGGTTCATTATTTCCCCTACATCTTCATTTCCAGTGTTTCTCAAACTAGCAATTGTTGTAGCTTTTATTTCATCTGGAGATGACGAAAGCGATTGGTAAATTTGTTCAACGCGTCTTCGTTTTTGCCTGGATCCCAATTCTTCAAAAGGTTTTCGAGGTGTAAAAGTAGATGTCGTGGCTTCTGTAGTAGATGTTGAGAATGGTATATTTTCAACATCTTCAGTATTAGGAATATCGAGCCTTTCCTGTGCAGTGTTGTCAGCTTCAGGTATCATTCCTTCAGGCCAGTTTATTGCACGTTCTAACCAATCACCATTTTTTCTTATAAAGTGTGCTAAAGTACGACTACTTCGTTCCCATCTTGCACTTATATTTGAACAAAAGCGCGTACAGAATTTTTGGAGCTCAACACTTTTCTCTTCGGTCACGTTTATTTTATTTTGTAGGAATTGAAAAAGTTTTTTATTATCAGACAGCGACTGTAGTTGCTCTCTTAAAATCATAAATAAATCTAAATTGATAACAAAATTTTCCATTATAACGGAAAAGGAACTATAACAATCACGAGATGTTAGTAGTAGTACGAATAAACGAACACTAGTTAATATATAATAAATATGGTCATTTTATACTTCCAGTGACAAACAAATGTTTACTAATTTTTAACATTAACAATAGTTAATGAGGGTAGTTACCCAGTAATGGCTGCTTAACGAAATATCCTCATTAACTAATGTTAATGAGGAATGTTAAGGAGAATTATCCTCATTAACTAATGTTAACTAACTAAATATCTAATGTTAATAAGAATAATTATTAACTAATTACTATTAAATAATGTTAATGAGCTAATGCTAATTATTAACTAATTATGTCCTCATCAACTAATGTAAGGATAACTCGAGAGATTGATTAATTAGAGACCTACTAAATGTATTGTTGTTAGTTATTATGTAATTATGGGTATTAGCTCGTGCTTTTACTTACTAATCCATATCAAATTTAACTTAAAAGCACTTACGAAAATAAAAATGAAGGTTTTTATTCTATGTATTTTTCATTTTTTTCGATCCATTTATTTAGCAGAGTTGCAACTTTATGCACATGTTCATAGCATCAAATGATAGTAGACTAGACGAGGTTTAAGAAAAATCAAGTTTCAAAGCGGGACCTCGCAGTACTTAGCAGGAATTTAATTTAATTTGATCCGCTCCATACAAAAAAATCACAAAACACATTTTTCTGCCCAAACTATAAAGTTTTTGTAATTTTTGCCCAAAACAATTATTATTGAGATTAACGAGCCCTATCCATCCACATAATTTTTTTTGTTAAAAAACATAGTTGATCCCTAAGTCACTAAAATCACAGTATCGACCCACTGTGCGTCGTCTGGGTCAGAGCGGCGTGGCGGCTTCGATTAGGAGTTATCGTGTCGCGCCGTTTTATCAAACGTAATGTCAACCAGTTTGGGTTTTTAATGCGCCCTATCACTAATAATATGTATAATAACTAAGCTAACTTATAAACCATAATAAGAATAATTTGTTAAAGTAGAGAACCAGATATGATAAGTGAAAAAATGTAGCAGCTACGAACGCCGAGTATTTCAATGCGATTGGTTAAGTACTGCTACAACGGAGTTTAACAATGTGAAGTAAATTGGCATTTATACGCTAAGTTTTTCACAAGATGAGCATCGTTTAGGCAAAAATGGATTTTCCATTTAGAGCAAGCACACTGAGACGATATTTTTTTTGCTAACATTAAATTTCTGAACAAACTTGAAATTTAAAAATCCTTAGATATTTTAAACAAGATTTATATTTGCAACAAAAAAAATTGTTTTAGAATTACCTATTCTTTAAATAATAAAAATAACTGTAGCTTTACTGTAAACGTTTTTAAAGTAATTTATTATCCTTGAGACAACAATCCAGTTAACAATTTTCTTTTTTTTATATCAGATTAACGTTATTACTCTTACTACTTACTGTCTCTACCTACTTAATCAAATATTCGGTTTGTAAATTGTTAGCAATTTAATGACATAAGCGTAGACTTCGCTCATAAGTTACAAACGACTTCTAAGAATCGAAAATCCTGTCTGCCCTTTAGTGCAAATAACCTTGGCCTGTTGAGAAGCGACTTTCATCTTCCGTTGCTAAGTACATTCGCGTGCACAAGTATTATAGATTTAAAAAAAAAAACAATCTAAAAAGCTATTAATTGGCATTCAAACAAGCACGAAAATTTTGAAGTAGTACACTGTTTATGTGATGTTTTCCCAGTTTGTTTGATCGTCTCAACCTCGGTCTCGGCGTAATGAGCGTGAATGCAAAATTAATTATCAATTGTGGAAGACAGTCAGTCAGAACAGACACTTAAAGGCTATTAAAGTAGAGCGAAACGAAATACACAAAAATGTTCACGCTTTTCTACTTAATCTATTTAGAGTTGCAAACAGGTGCATCTAGATTCATGTTTAATCTATGCTAACCTAATTTCGAACTTTACAACATAAATAACGGCTTGCAATGATGTAGTTTTTTTGTAATGTTCACATGTCTGATTTGACTAATCACTACATAGTGTAAAACAAAGTCGCTTTCTCTGGCCCTATATCCTTATGTATGCTTAAATCTTTAAAACTACGCAACGGATTTTGATGCGGTTTTTTTTAATAGATAGAGTGATTGAAGAGGAAGGTTTATATGTATCATAACATATATTAAATAGTGGAGAAATCAATAATAAATTACAGTTTCCGAAGCGAAGCGAGGGCGGGTCGCTAGTTTAAATTAAAAGTGAAATTAGCAAATATTGTTGAATTTAGCAAATTAGCAAATTTTTTTTGTATTCATCGTTGATAGATTTTACCAAAGCGTTGATAGATTTAACATTAGTCTGTTTTATATTATACATCTATTTTGTTTGGATATTTAATACGTAAAATTTTGAGTGCATTGACCTCATTTCTCAAAATTATTTTTTATTTACCAGTCCCTCTATGGAATGACATAAGAGGTACTTATTTTCACACAATCATTATTTCATTTTCTAATAATGTAATAATGTAAAAAGTTTATATCTGAAATTTAGAATTGGGATCGACTATATTACTTAAACTATTTCAAAATTGGAGATGAAAAAATAAGATTATCTTGATAGACCAGTGGAGTTCTAATTATAAAAGTCACGAAGTCGATAATCAGGAAAATTACCGTTCTTACACCACTTAAATAGAATAAGTAACAATAAGAATAAGATAAATAATGTGCTCCTTTGAATAATATTGTATTTTTTTATTAGTGAAATATGAACTAAAGTGTAACTATCGAACTTTATAGATAAATAGAGATATTTGTGCCCTGGAAATACAGGATGGCCCTGCAGTGATAGTTTTATTGTTCAAGTATCAACGCTTATTTTGTATCATTTTCACACTCGGACCAATCTCACTTCTTCCCTAATCTGTGCTGAGACAACTCGGGACGAGCTTAAGCCCCATCAATGAGGCAAATTAAACTGGTATCCTCAAACTGCGATTATTACTTGTACTATATAATAATATATGGACATTGGAAACACCTAGACACTTTCGCGTTCAGTGACTTAAATTACCAATTTATAAATCTTTTAAACAAAGAACTAATAAGGTTTATAGCTTTACTGTTGTGTTCACACGGCACACACGTTCTCTGAGTTTAATTACATGGATATTTTGTCGGAACACATATCTACACACATTGTTTCATAATATATTATTACATGTAATAAAATGTAAGTGCCTTAACTTTCAGACGTTCATATAATTCTCTCCAGCTATTTCACAATATTTTTAAAGTTGTGTACTTAATGATCCAATTTACTGTAGGTACGTTAAGTTTCCGACCATCACGCTCATTTTTGCTGTTGCTCAAACAAACCTACGCTCGCGCTTTAAAGACAACAGAACGACAATATCATAGATTATACACTTATGGACAATATTGTTGGCAGATACTATTTTGACCGAGTGCACTTTCAATTAATAACATTGATATATAAAAACCCATTTTTTAATACATCAATGATTAATAAACGATTCGCCGCGTAATAAACAATATTATGGGATCAAACGACTTTGTATGATCGACGTATCATATATATTATAGGAAAAATGACAAATTTAATCCACATATAACAAGCAAAACTAGACGGCCTAACCTTACATTACTCATTATTGAATGTAGGTCATCGACCCTCCGGCACCTCGGCCTGATGACATAACTGACTGTTGCAATCACAGTACCAGTGCATATTTACTTTGTCTCTTTCCACCATCACATTATTAAATATATGCCATCCCTTTCGCAAGTTTTGCAACGTGTATTTGTTAATGCACATTGCTTAGTCATTGTGATGTTTTTTTTAAAATAAAATTTATTATATATTACTTTACCGTAATTAGCACATCTGTCAATCATTTTTTTTCTAGCAGCGTACCGATTTCCTTGTAACTAAAATTACGAATTTAATGTTTTAAAACCGAACTATTTCTACAACAGTATGCTTTATTGTACACCAACACATACATGTATTACGTCATTACATTCACTTCTTAGGACAAAGCACATGGGCGGTTCTGCTGGTTTTTTAAATTTCACTAACCTAAAGAATAGTAGAGCCCACCTGGCGATGAATGATCAGCGTCGCTTGTGGACATCAACAATGCACTTGATTATTTTAAAAAATTGTATAAAAATATATTTTTAATTAGAAAATGCATATTTTTAAATATTGCGATCTAGGATGAAGACTCTTCAAACCGGTACCTACGTAGACAGCTTTGCTGAGAAATAGGATAGTAGTAGTAGTACCCGTAGGGGCTTTCAGTACGCCCTAGCAAGGAAAAAGATGGGGCGGTGCTGTTCTAGATAACATACAAAATAGATACAAAAACCGCCGTGGCCCGAAACATGTCGGATCTCCCGGATTCACTCTCGGTGCTTTTAGGCCACTCAAGCAAATGTCACCGTCCTCGTCGAACACGTTGATTACGACAAAGAGTTCGACGAGCGAACTAGCCGTGAGCCCACCGAGTTTCTCGCCCGTTCTTCTCAGTGGGTCGCGATTCCGATCCGGTAGTAGCGAGCACTAGCCTTGCTAGGGCTAGTGTTAGCAAATTCTCTCAGGTTGAGCCCGTAAGCTCACCTGCCCGTCGGGGCGGAGCTGGAATAACCTCTTAGGCTACCAGCAAATAGGTAAAAAAAAAAATTTTGGGAAATATTTGTATAAACTTTGCTCTGGCCTTATTTCTTTTAATGATGTCAGCTTTAAGTAGTGGTCACAAATAAATCACGAATCACTCGGAACATCTGGGTCAACGGAGGGACTTTGGTTCTCTTTGTGTTTGGTAACGTTTGTTCCATGGAGAATGCCACAAGGACTTGTCGAAGATGATCCCTCCCGTCTCCTTTTTACCGTCACACCTTCCGCGACCAGAGTAGAGTTTATCCATTCAGACAGTGCGTTTCCAGAGATCCTTTTTTACAGGTTACTATCCGGCTTTGTAATGAACTCCCCTGCACGGTGTTTTCTGAGCGCTATGACATATTATTCTTTAAATGAGGTTTGCGGAGACAGCTCAGTGGCAGGCAGCGACTTGACTGAGCCCCGGGCATTGCTGACGACGGTAACCACGGTACCACGAGCGACGGTAACCATTCTCGCTTAGATGGGCCGTAAACTCGTCTGCCTAGAAAGGCTATAAAAAAGGGCATTATTAGTTCTTTCATTATCTATATTATTATACTCGTATTAATACGTGAAGCAAAAACTTTGTACCCCTTTCTACGAAAATTGCGCGGACGGAGGAGTATGAAATTTCCCACACTTATGAAGAATATAGAGAAGAAATGCAGTTTTTTTTTTAAATTATGCATAAAAATACATTATATCAATAAAAAAAGACATTACACACACTACTATATATTTGACATACACAGGCATACATACTATCTGTTTAGTGTCAAACTGTTCTTATTGCATAAAGTCTGTGGTCAAATGGACAATAGATTAAATATTGTTTGCCTTTATTAATATTTGTCTAAAGTGTATTCTTCGTGAAGTCTGTGATTATAGAAGTATAATGGTCTTTGAAAATAGATTCATAATATTGTATTTATAATTTAAATTAATTATAGTCGAATTTCGACTACCGGGGGACGACTAGTTTATATAAATACATGCATACCTTAATTTGAATGTAATTACCCATTTCAGTACAATAGTACAATAGGTACAGGCAGTCGCGTGATGGAATTTAAATTCATTCAATTAACATAATTGTTAATAATTTTATTTCTCTAATATGCATATAAATTACTTAATTAAAACGAAACTTCAGGGTCTCATTACGTAAATTTTTAATATTGAACTCTGCGAGTTACCGATCTTCGCCGTGACACTCGTTCGCTAAAAACAATTCGCGCCCCACCGTTCCTTGGAGGCTTGTAGGTATTTTTAATTCAGTTGGAAGGATAACCGGTGGTCCGGTGGCTTCCCAGCAAAGCTAGGACGGGTGGGCAAGCATGGGCGCAACCGGGACGAGTGGGAGTTAAGAGGCCTAACAGCTCAAGCTTGATAACTGCCAGCTTACCACCGGATCGGAATTGCAACCCGCTGGGTAATCCGGCGGACTATTCAACGGTATGTGGTTATGGGTTATCTGTCAATTAAACTCTTAGCCGTGTTCGCCTATGTTACGGCTTACCTACCGTTAGAAATAGAAGCGTTGAATCGTACTCCAAGGGGATCGATTGGAATTAACTGGAAGTGTTCAAGCGTCGACGGCAACAAAAAGTAAAGAGAATTAAATTGAAGAATTGCACGAATATCAACATGACTTGGTATTTGAGTTGAGTTGATATACGAATGATCACAGAAACAAATGAACTAACAAAAGAAAGGACTCTTTATTAAATTTACGTTATTCAAAGTCAATTTCGATTTAAATTTTGCATTGTATGCAAATTTGCTCTGCAAAATGATTAAATTATCTGTCTATACAATATGTGTATGATACACGGCTGCTTCGCTGTTTGTTTGAAAAGAGAACAACTCGGAAATAAGATTTAATAAGCATACAAGTATTGTCCTCATCAACAAGCTACCATTGTGAACCTCAAAAGCTTACAGGAGTTAATAATCGCAGAATTATCTATTATATAACGTATTTGTATCAAGCTAGAATCACGAAAATTTCAATAAATTATTATTTAAGAGACGAAATTTGACTCCATTGTCTAACTAAAGTTACTGTCACCTTGAGCCGCTTTTAAAATTGAGTAATAATTAACAAAAGAGAACCTAATATTATTTGCGTAACCTTAAATAGTTACGAAAAGATGCCTGTTTTTGTCTTACTTAGTAATGTTCCCTTCGGTAAAGCAATGAAGTTAAAAATAAATAATAATTAAAAAATAATAATACGCTTTTGTACTTAGTTTAACTAAGCAATAGAAAATAATTTACTAGAAGTTAAAAAAAAGTGTAAGGAATTCAGAAAATAATTATTTTTTCGTGAAAATAAGTTGGGCGATAGATATCAATTATTGGATTTCAATAACCGATAGTGGTATACAACAATTTTATTAAAATATCTTGAAAAGGAACGGTTATTATTTACAAAGAAAGCAGCAGACGCATATGCCTTGGTGAGTGGATATTATAAAGAGGAAAGATTTGTTTGTTTGTTTGTTTCGAATAGGCTCTGAAACTGCTGGATCGATTTGAAAAATTCTTTTTCCATTAGAAGCCGACATTGTCCCTGATGAACATAGGCAATTTTTTTTATTTTATTTTTTTTGGTTTCATTTGTGTTTTAATGTTTCCGAAGCGAAGCGAGGGCGGGTCGCTAGTTATTCATATTTTTAACACCAAATTTATTTATTGTACGTTACTTATGTCATAATTGACTGACCAACTCATCAGTTGGCAGTTAGATAAAAGGGGTACATCCAATATCATTTAATAATAAGGTTAATTTTAAATGCCCAGCGAAGCGGGCGAGTACGGATAGTATGTAGGTTTATAAAATTAAAAATGTTATGTATGAATACTACATGAAATAAAAAAGATAATGCATACACTTTTTATTAGGTGCTATTTGTCATTATCTAACCTTAATTATTGTTAATCATATTTGAATTATTTTACAGAACGTGAGAGAATAGAGTCAGAGAACTAAAACATTTTCACTATACATAAACATAAAAAAAGATAAAATATTTCACGTAATTTTCTTCAAATAAAGAGAATGAGTTTTTATCATCCTATTTTGAAATGATTCGCTAAAAAGTGCCTAATATATGTATTTAAGTATCATTACTTTACTTACTATTACTTTTACTAGAAAGTAAAAAAATTGGGAATTTTTTTATAAGTCTTATAATTATTGAATAAAATTGGAGAATGTTATATTCCTAAGCTAACATGAGTGTACCAGGCTCACCACAAACCAGGAGGAGTGGCGATTGCCCGTGAGGCGCATAACATCTGCCTACAGCAATAATGCTGAATGACGCCCACGACCGCTCTGACAAGAGTTATACGACAAAGGAAAAGGAAAACCTAACTTTACTTTTAAATACCCTGAGGTACTCTAAGAAAGTAGTTTTATAAACCATTAACCATAAATGCTCGTCATTATCGGAACATTCTAACATTAATGTTACCGAGTAAAACCTATTAACGCTACCGAGTACGAAGTCCTTGAAGGCTTCGGAATGTTAACTGATACATTTACTTAAAATGAGGTTGAAGTGAACGGATGAAAATGTTTATATTAAAGATTATTACAAAACTGGGCCACAGTGAAATTCATACAATTTTAAAGAAACATATGTTTGATAATGTAATATTAAATTAAATATATTATAAACATACTTTAGTAGTTAGATAGGTATCTACATAATTTAAAAAGTAAGATTTCCCTTTCATTTCAAAGTATTCGTTTATCAAGCTTCTTCCTAAGAGTTTTTAAAACTATTATCTACAGAATTGTTTCAAAACTCCTCAGAAATATAAGTCCGGATTCTCTCAGTAATATAAAAATATGAACATGATACAGAAAAAAAACTGGAGCTTCAAAAAGATTGAGCGCTTCTGTAACCAAATTAACCGAAACTACAAAACCTCCGTTACTCGTTGCGGTAGACAGAGAACAATCACCAAACTAGCAAAACTACCGGCTTTACAGTATTCGAAGTCAGTGCCTCACGAAGCCCACTTGAACGTGCACGTGTGAAGAAGTGGATTGAAGTTTTGAATTTCGGCGGGAAATTTGACAAGTGAGTTTTATAGTAAAATTTATAAGGACTTCGTGACAGTATATTAATAATATTTTCGTCATATATAATCAAAGGATAAGGAATTTGTATTATATCTAAAAATTTAGGTACGTACATACATGTTTTATAATTATTTGAAAGTGTTCATTATGGTAAATAATTAAAGGTTTTCATTAATGGTTATTCATAAAAAAAATGCATTGCGAATTCTCCGAGGTATCGAGATGCGAAGCGCTTTCTTGAGAAGTACTTATCTAATTTAAGCCGATGATTTGTAATCATAAACAAATCTAGTATGGTATGATTAAAATACTAAATTTTTATCTTGAGTATTAATTGGTCATGTAAATATAAAATTACTGGTAACTACAATCATTAAAGTGAATGTACCCATGATAAAGAATATACGACATACCTACATACGTCTTCAAAAAATAACGATTTATCGCGTTTAATTCTACATTATAACATATTTGTGGTTAAAATTCATTCTACGTATTTATGGCTAAAAAAATATGGAGATTTTGACAAAAACAATTAACCAAAAGATGTGCTAATCGAAGTTTTCAGACTTAGATCTTAAATGTTCTACATACAAAGTTCCTAAGTTAGACTTTTATTCGTTGTACTGGAAACACGTACGACGTAACAACCAGACTCCGAAAGCTAAATTAATAAAAACGATTTGGAGTATCTGTGACTACGAAAAATGTTAACAATTTGGGACGTCGCAAATTTTAGCATTTACAAAACAAGCGTGATAAAACCGTAATCTTTATTCAATAATATAAATAAAAAATATAAAATAATGTATCGACAGGTGAAAGGCTATTTGATTCAAGCGACATTTTTGCAACTTTACGAAAGGACTATTTAAAGCCATTACATAATATATATAAATTCTTCGGATATTTAAATGGAGTAAACTAAATTGAAGTTCAATTAAAAACATCGAACTGATGATGCTAATATCAAATAAAACGCACCTTTAATTACAAAGATAAATGTCGCGTAAACCAAAAAGCCTTTTAACCCTCGATATGATTAAAGAGTTTTTCAGTTACCTACAACATAGGATTGTACGAATTGGTTAAAAAACTGTTTTGCTAGTTCTGCTGCCAATAAATCAAGGCCCCTTAACACCAGAAGGGTCGTGCGCTCGTCTACCCGTGTAAGCAATAAGAAAAGCGTTTAAAGAGTTTAATATAAGCGCTATTCCAGTATACTTGAGACTTCCGTTTCGTATTTAAAGATAAGCGGCAATTATCCGCGTAACGTTCGGTGGGCCGCAAGGTCGTTCGCCCATCCAAGTATTATTTAAGTAAATAAATGAATTAAAAATAAAACAAAGCAATTTATGCGATATGCCGCAGGCGTACTCGTGGCATTTCTGATGTTCATAAGGGACCAGAGTTCATAAGAGACATTCATAATCAGCTTGGCTCTACGCTCGTCTGCCTCCGAAGGCATTACGGAATTTATAGATCAACTAGCTGACCCGGCAGACTTCGTAATGCCTCAATCGATAAATAAAAGACCTAAATATTTTTTATAAAATAAACTTAAAACAAACAAATGGAATCCGTCCGACGGGGAACACATCAAAGGAAAAACAAAATTGCTATTTTTATTTAATTCTGAGCATTTTCATATTTATCTACCTTTTAAACCTTCTCTGGACTTCCAAAAATAATTCAAGAGCAAAATTAGACAAATCGGTTCAGCCGTTCTCGAGTTTTAGCGAGACTAACGAACAAAAATTCATTTATATATATATATATATAGATAGACAAAGAATAAAAAGACAATACTATCGACTCCTTTTTTGATCATACTTTTTTATTAGTAACTATTCACGAGAGAGTTATCATTATTTTATTTGAGAAATAACAAGTTCTATTAGTACATAGTACACAATTTATCGCTTCCATGTGAAATTCATTAGTTTTCATGCATCACAATACACACGTCCGTACTGGAACCGTATTTGTGAAATATGTACATTCGAGTTGGCGAAATCACTGTGGGATGGCGAGCGCTTTCACCCCACTTAAACGCCATAGAGCAAGAAGACAAATAAAGATAATCAATATTGTCTTTGCTAATTTGAGACATCTTAGTAAACGTTTCATATAAATATTTAACTTTCTCAATTTGATTGATAACTTGATTAGGATTATACATATCGAGGAGATTGGAAGCAGTTCGAAGAGCTATAGGGGGCAATGCCCACAACAGAGAAGATCTTTTCGTTTATTTAGGTGGGATGTAAAAAAAAATAGTGAAAAAGCGAAAATGAAACAGCATGATGGATTTCTATGAGAATGACATGTTCCAAATTCAACACTGTGATTTTATTGTATTTTATTTATAATTTAATACAATACTATTATGACCAGATAGTGTAATAAGTAACATGTCTTATAATTAATTAGTCAAAACGGTTTTCCGAATTTTTATAATGACGGAGATCGATCGACAAGTCGAGATTTTTCTTAACAAATGGCAATACGCTGTCGTTCTCAAAAAGCCATAGAAAATTAAACCACTAAGTGACCACCACATAGGCAAACAACTATACGTGCAAAGTTCGTCTAAAGGCATTGTTACGGTATATACGGTATTATATGAGTCCAGCAAAATTTAGATTTCCTCTTGCGATTAACGTTAGAATCAATTTTTCATAATATTCTCTGTGTTTAACTCAAATACTGAATTATAAGTTTTGATTTTTTTTTTTAACGTAGAACGTTAAAGAATTTGCAAAAATAATTTTAAGCACGAATCTTAGACCATGCAATTCAAAATGGCCTGCTAAAATCGTAACCACATACATGGTACAATATTAATTAAATACCCTTAATGATTAATAAATACATACATAATAAACAGACATTTTTAAAGAAAGATTTGAAAACATTTGTTTCAATAATTTGTTAGAATTATTTCAATTCTAAATTTATGAATATTCACATAACTTTAACATTCATTTCTTGTAGATTACATCTTACTTAAATGCCATCACAAATGACCCATCATACACCAGCTATTTATGCAATAACGAACCTGTGCTCACATAACACATAATGATCTTATTATAAATCAAAGATAGTACGGTTGAATTGCTTAACCATTTCGTATTGCTTGCTCAGTACAAAGAGAAAAGCTCATCCGCTTTATTCTAACACGGTGTTAAGCGGAGCGGGTATCTTTAAATTTTGATTGTATTAAATTAAGAAAGGTTTCGAAACATTTTATCACTTAGATAAACAGAACACAATTCGGTAGGCAGTAGCTTCGATATCCTTGTGGAATCCTTGACGTCCACGAGCCTCGGTGACCACTTGTTATTAGAATCGTAAGATCCTTAAGACATTACCAATAAATTAAAAAAGTGAAAAAAAAAAATTATACGTGAAATGAGGTTTAATTTAAGTGCACATGTATTTATGGCCAGAACGTATAATGTTTGTGAATAACTCCTTAATTAGAACAACACTTTGTAACAGTCTGCTATAAGCTGGTTCCGATAACTTGTTATGAATAGGAAAGCGTTAAACAGAGATAGATAATAGTTGAACACAAAATTTTGTTTTTTAATACTATGTACTATATATATATTATATATATATATAGGAATAATATTATACGTATACCATACATTATTAAGTTTAATATACCATGTGTTATAATGACGATATTATTATATCTTGAATCATTAAACGCTCTATATTTCATAATATTTTTTCAACGAAAACTAAAGGCTGCAATAAAAACTTTATGTTACGAAAATCTGCAGTTACACGTATCAATGGCCTCACGTACGACGCTCACAATATTTGGTGGTAAATTATTCTTAATGAGTTTCATAACATTAAGCGGAAAATATTATTTTGATGGCGTTTGCACAGGCAAGGCCTAGTCATATTTATTATTTCGCTATACGACTTGATGTCATAAAATATTATTATGATTCGCTAAGTCTATAAACTATATTGCAGTCTTACATCACGAAGTTGTATTAACCGGATCTCGTAAGAGGATACTATAATGTTGCAACTGTGTTATGAAATAAACAAACGGGAATGGAAGTGATGCAAATAATAAATTCGTTATCTCACATCTGCATCATTATTTCAATGCACCAATACAGCAAACGAATGAATACAATACTATGATGTCTTTCAAATACTAAAGTTTTCTTTTTTTACACAGAAACACGGGACTATGAGATACTAGTGAAAACACAAAATTAATAATATAATGCATTTAATAATCAATATATGGTATATATAATAGAACATAAACGTACTTAGATATTGAAATACGTTGCATATACAGTCATTATATGTATATTAAATCAAAACAACTATTTATATATGGATTACATACATTTTAACGTTTCTTTTTATTTCAAATCGCAGTTGACGGGCTGTGCTTTTAATGTTTGCATAGACATCGCAGCTTCAATTAAAACTTAAAGACGAAATCTCAGTTTTATTAAACGTCTGCCTTACACTTAAAAACCATCCGGTCACCGTTCTCGTCGAACCCGTCGCTTGCGACGAAGGGCTCGACGAGTAAATTAACTCCCAGACACAGCCCACTGAGTTTCTCGCCGGATCTTCTCAGTGGGTCGCGTTTCCGATCCGGTGGTAGATTCTGCGAAGCACGGCTCTTGCTAGGGTTCGTGTTAGCAACGTCATCAGGTTTGAGCCCCGTGAGCTCACCTACAAAAGTTAGGGTTACGCTGACATAGCCTCTCAAGGCTCTCAGCTTAGGTAGGAAAAAAAAAAAAAAAAAAGAATAAAAACCATGCAACCCTGTGGTTGGTAATACCTAACTACCTAATTATTCCGGTTGATTTTTTTTAAGACAAATAGGAAATGAATAACGCAATCCGATCTTTATTTGTCTTCGAAAATAGACGACCTTACGCTTAGAGTATACATAAGCATGTATACTCTAAGCGTAAGGTCTTACGGCTTATGTCATAGTATGTGGTTATCGTCATCTCTAAGCGTTAAACTAGTAATAACATCACTGAGGGCTTATTTCAAACTTCTTTCGGGAAAGTACATTTCATAGTTCACTAAAAGTAGTTCAGTACACCCCTACAAGATTTTTATTTTAGTTCAGGTCTGTAAGACGATATTTATGTATTGATGATCAAGAACTACCTATCATTCACCAAGTTTAATCGAAATTTTTCAATTTCAAGTATTTTGCATAACTATGTTCGCAGATCAGAACGATGTCCAAGAGATTGCAGAAGAGATATCTGACCGAGGCTGACGAGTACAAATGTCCGCTATCCGAGGAGACGCAGACGATAGCTTCAGAAGAGTTGCGGGAGACCGAGAGCGCGAGGACACAGGCTCTGCAGGCCCTGAGGAGTTGGATGGAACAGAACCCTAAGCTGTTGGCTGTTCGACTTGGTTAGTTTCGGACTTAAGGACTTTTTCGGAATAAGTTTAGTTTATATTTCGATTATGATACATCTATTGATTGAGCATAAGCTATTGTGATATAGTCACGCCACGAAAAAAGAGATGTGTAAGCCGAAAAACGTACAGCAGATCTGTTTTGTTTAAGTTTTGATACGCTTTATTGCTGATTTTCGTAAAAAAAAGGCGACAACCGAAGAACAAAGAAATAATGGAGTAAATGCAAATTTTGATATTCTTCTACAATATTTTTAATTATTAATATTCATTGTTATATTAAAACATCTAAATATTAACATAATTATGTATCTTTATTAAAGGTACAATTTTACTTCAGTTGAATGTATAGAATTAGTGGTCTTAGTGATGCTGGCGTATTAGTGTTAGTAGGTATAGTAAGTCCGCGTGGATTAGTTCTAAGCAGACTTGATTTGAAGGAAATTTTGACTTCATGTCTCTATGTACTACGGCCTATGCGCCTGTCAGTTCCTCTATAATATTAAGATTAAATCATGAAATAACCTTAAAAAGTATTCTTCTTTTCTCGTAGATTACAACGTTGCTTATTTAAAAAAAAATTACTTCGTTTACGATTCAACTAAAATGTAAACAACCATTAATTAAAAAAATTACTAAGTAATGTATTTTTATGTTAATTTATACGTTGTTTATACACATGCGTTGTGGAACAACAAAGCGTGGGTGCCCTCGAAAATTTTACGTCAAATTCATAAATTATACTGATTTCATTTATATACACGTTCTTATTGTTTCATCATGGAGTTTTTCGGTGAACATTATACGCTTTAATTAAACGCATCACTCGATACGAACACACTTTGTATTATTTGTTGAGGCCGTGAGCACAAAAGTAGCCTAAGCTTACCATAGTTAGTACGAAGGCAATTAGGTTTGAATTATCATGAATTTGAATTTGAGTAAGCAAAAAAAAATACGCGCAAAAATAATGTTCTGTTATCTATGGGTAAACTATGGATAGGCCGTTGCATCAAAATTTATGATATTTTAAATAAATTCCAATATACGTCATATAAGCTTAAATATAAACAATTGTGGGTTAGGCCATTTTTGCGCTGATGACCTCATTTATAAGTTCGAAAACCTTTTCAGACTCGAATTACTTGCTCCGGTTTCTTCGAGCCAAAAAGTTCAGTGTTCCGATGGCTCAGGAGGCAATCGAACGTTATCTGCTCCTGCGTCAATCCTGGGGCATCGCCTTCAACCAGCTCGACTACAAGCTGCCAATCATGATGGAGCTCTTGGAACTTGGGTATACTAAAAACGACCGCTTCATACATGTTACGGTTTTGAATCGATTATTTTGTACGACAGTTAAGTCGTCGCCACTAATTAAATTGTTACCCGATTTCGTGAAATAGTTCGGTCGTAGAACAGTGTGCTAAGTGCGAGTTATCCGGTCACCGTCCTCGTCGAACCCGTCGCTTGCGACGAAGGGCTCGACGAGCGAATTAACCCATAGACACATCCCACTGAGTTTCTCGCCGGATCTTCTCAGTGCGTTGCGTTTCCGATCCGCTGGTAGATTCTGCGAAGCACTGCTCTTGCTAGGGTCAGTGTTAGCATCACTCCGGTTTGCCTCATGAGCTCACCTATTAGTTAAGGTTACGTTGAAATAGCCTCTCAAGGCTATCAGCTCAGGTAGGAAAAAAGCGAGTTTTTTAAGGTTCTCGATAGCGTAAAAGTTAACTCAAATTTGCATGCAGTTAGAACAGCGCCCCTATCGGCAAACGTATGCAATAGCACTAAGTACAGACTGCTATTTCAGACCTCAATATGGAAAAGCGAGCGCCCGATTGTTTGGTAATGTTGATCGTATTGTGAGCACATGGATGGCTTATTTCGTGTAACGCTAAATGGGCGAAGTAGTGGGTCTCGTGATACCAGGTCGAAGTTTCAGTTGTATATTTTTTTTAATTGCTTAATGGATGGACTAGCTCACAGTCTACCTGGTGTCAAGTGGTTACTGGAGCCCATAGACATCCATTACGTAAATGTGCCACCCACCTTGAGATATAAGTTCCAAGGTCTCAAGTATAGTTACAACGGCAGCCCCACCCTTCAAACCGAAATGCATCACTGCTTCACGGCGAAAAATCGACTAAATGGTGGTACGAGGCCATACGGACTCACAACGCGCACTGTCCTCAATCAGATGAAACCTGTTGCAAATCTATTCATCTTTGTAGGTTTTATCTTTAAAAGCGACGTTAATCCTTCGCCGTGGAAGACGTTTGGCAACACGTGTAGGCTACGTATATAAATAAATAAAAAACTCGTACCTGCCAGCAGGTTTTGAACATGGGCACAGCCGCATAGTTTGATATGAGTGCAGTGGGCGTCTTATCCTTTAGGCCACGACGACTTTCGTAATCCAAAACAACTAAGCACATTAAGTTTCTAAATACATATACAATTTCGTTCCAGATTCGTTTTCGTCAGCCCCTTCAAGGACAAGGGCGGTCGTCGAGTCGTTATTTATAGACCAGGTAACCATTAAAAAAATAGAAGATAAAACACAAATTGTGGCCTCATATGCATAAGATCAGATATACCAAACAGAGTATTTTTTTGAGTACAGACTCGCCGCGTAAAATGCGGCTCTGGCAATCACAACGGTTTTGCGATTTCTTACCGAAAAAAATCCACTGCAACTTAGACAAATCGTCTTCTCGCATTAAAACTGTATAATCTCAAAACTTACACATTTTACAGGAGAGTGTTTTAAAGGTTTAAAACATGTGATATTTTTAATATTAATCATCTTTGCAGCATTTATTTTTTATTTTTTACCAGTTACCGTTATCTGTCTTTTAAAGTGAGATAAAATGATGTATTAATTTTGTTAATAGAAGTCAAAACATAGGTAGGTAAACCAAAAAAAAAAACTTAACTATGCTCTTTTGCCAGTATTTATGAGAAAAATAATGGTGATACCAAATGATTCCGCATATTAACTCAATTTCGAAAGTTTTTGGAAATTGTACACTTTTAATGCTAAAAGACGAAATATCTCCACCGTCTACTTCTTTCCGATTCCTAGGAGTTTTCGACCCTTACAAATACACCAACCAAGACATGTGCCGTGTGATGGGCATCTGCTATGAAACTCTTATGGAAGACGAGGAGACTCAAGTGCGAGGAGTTGTTCACTTTGCTGACGGTGGGGGAGTAGGCTTCCCACATCTCACATTATTCACGCCCAAAGAAGCCGTCCGAATTGTCAAGAATGGAGAGGTTAGCTATCATAGGTTCAATCACATCATTGATCTAAGTTATTCATTAATTTTTGTCAATAGAAAAGTTAAGGATTTGATGATTGTTTTTTTTTGCCCAGTAGAAGTTCCTATCTGTCAGATTTGATATTGAGTTAATGTTACGTCCTTATATTTCAATATTGATCTTGTCTTGTTTCCAGCGCACAGTTCCCGTGAGGCATAAAGAAATTTACGGCATCAATGTCCATCCCACGATCAAGTTCGCTTTAGACTTCGGTATGGCTCTCATATCAGAGAAGATCAGGAAGAGAGTCAGACTTTACACGAGCATAAATGACGTGGAAATAGACCAGAGTTTATTGCCCAAAGAGTACGGCGGAGTTATGCCGATGAAGGAAATGATAGGTGAGAAATTACAATTAATTTTTCTATTTACTTCCAGCAGTTTCGAGATGTAAAAGGTCGATGGTCTGGAATGCATTGAAGTTACGAATCTGTAAAATTACAAATCTGTACAAACTTTATATAATTGATTTCTATCGCAAATATAATATTGTTTCAGAATTATGGAAAGAGCAGCTCGCGAAAAAACGAGACATGGTACTACTAAATGACAAAATGAGCGTGAGGTTAGAGATGTACAGTGAAGCCGCGCGCGAAGGCGCGATCTCCGCTTTAAGATCTGGAGCCAACACCTGCGCTGGGGCAGACGCAGTGGGAGACGCCATGCGAGGTCTCACCGGAAACTTCAGGAAACTCGAAGTCGACTAAATCCCATTGAAATTAATCAAGACTGTTAAGAAATGTCAAAATGTTAGGTTATCTTTCGCGTCAGAAAGTTAGGTTATGGTGACGAATTTAATAATTCGAAGTTAAATAGTTATTGCTATTAAACAGACTGTTACTGTAGAATCATTAAGATGTTACGTGTATAACTTCTGCACAAATTTGGTTTAGGTCAGAAATGTAATAAATCATTTAAATCTTATGTGTAAATTATTGTATAGCTCTTTCTGGGAATACAAAATTTTAAGAAATTATTGTTTTATTTGTTAAAATTTAATTAACCTTGTCCAATAATATAAATAATTATAGAATACGCCAGTCAAATTGTACTTACTAGGCGACCATTCAATCTCGTTTATATTTCGTAGATTTATTCGAAAATTTTAAACTCATTCCGGCCTAGTATAGTGTCTATAGTGACGAAAGAGCAACCACCATTCTCGTATATTCATTAAAAAAGGTAATGTTGTTTATATAAATATCTACGTGTAGTTTACAAAAATTTTTTTACGTCCTTTAATTGTAAGAGTTGTGTATTTCAACATTTGAGTCTTCCATCCAGCTCATGGGTTAGCTGGCCCGTACGATCCGGTAGTAGATTCATTCGCGAAGCAGCTGCTCGTGAGTTGTTAGGTCTCCTTCGGAGGCGCTCGGGCGGCTGTTAAAAAATCCCATCCCTCCTGGCTGAGCCTTTGCTCTCCCACCTTTTTTTTTAACGCTGGGGATTCCCTTTACGGATAAAGTCGGTCGACCCCGGTCGCGAGGGGTTACAGACCGGGTTATGTCGGACTCCGGCGCCTCCAGACAAGAAGAGGGAGAAGAGGAAGACCAAAGTCCTCCTCTTCTTCCAATCCCTACCGGGAGTCTACGCCTTGAGAAAGGCGCACGAGGCACTGCGCAGCGTCACCGCGCAGGACCCGCCCCGCAAACCTTTGGTACCGCACAGTGCACGCCAAAGGTTCGCCGTCGCCGGTACCCGTCCTGACAATACAATGGGATTCCATCCCCGGGAAGATCCCACAGGACGTCGTCTCGGGAGACACACCGTGTGGGCGCACAGGAGCCATCTTGCGCCGCCTCACCATGGAACCGACAGCAGAACACCGGGCGCCCCCGCACCCGGTACCCAATAGCCCCTAGGGGAGATTAACGAGAGCATCGTGCCCGCGTCGAACCTGCCCTGGTGAAACTGAAAAGGCCACCAGTAATCCTTCAAACAAAATAAAAAAACTGAGCTGGCTCGTGAATTCGTCCAGAACCAATAATCTGTAACATAAAGAAATACCTACAAAATATAAAAATAATAAAAATTGAATTAAAAAGTTTTAAAAATACTAAAAACACAATAATAGTTACATTCTTTATTTATAAAACCATGCTATCCACATGAAAGTTATTCGTCTCGACTCGAAACGTAACATCTCACAGTACATTTCTTGTATGGCACAAAACGTCTTGTTCACTCAGAAATACCTTGCATGCTACAAATAACTATATAACTAATATATTTAAACTATTGAATAAAGTAAATCTTTCAATACATAAAATTAATTCTTAAACTGCACCACAGACTATTCTCTACTGTTTCTAATATATTACACCGAACATTTATTTATGTAGGAATTCGGTTTTCATACAGAATGCAATTAATTTTACAGTTTATTTTATAACGAATATTGTAATGCAAAAAAAAATCAACAAATAGTTCTATAATATACCTGTATTGATTGAATAAAGGTCTTTTCACATACAAGGTTATTATGTACATGTATAAACAACCAAACAGTAACATTTTAATTATTTCTTAAAATGAAAACAGGCTCGTTACAGTTGCATTTATAAGAATAAGTTAAATATAGTAATTTCTAGGTGTACACGAAATTCAGTTTATAAAACAAAAATAAAAAAGATATACCCTTTCGCTACCCCAAATTGTGGTGCCTAAATAATTATGTGTCAAAATTATTTTTCAATTATTTAAAGAAACCAATACCAGTCATTTTATTATTTTAAAATAGTCGATAAATAATGAACTAAAATATTCGCTTTGAATTTGGATCCGTCGCGCGATCGTGGATGTATGTGAAGCGACCTTAAGCACGGTAAGAGTTCATCAGATGCATGTAACTATTAGTTAAAGAGTAAGTTTTAAACTGTACTGAATTTCGTTATGATTCATTACCGACACGAACCTCTTTGTTGCTTTATTATGCATTCATTACGATATTTAATTAAATTATATCAAAATAAATTAAAATTTCAGAACGACATTGTATATAATATGTATTATGATTGCACAAATTAAATGGAACTTCGGTTGATTGTGAAAAAATGTGATTTATTGTCATATATCAGATTAACGCGATAAATAGTTAAGATTTAAAAATAAATACATACATACATAATTTTGATCACATTTAAAAGTACAAAAATTTCATCAAAATCGGTGTTTCTGTTTCTAGGGTTTTTATTTTGTGCAGATAGATGAGGGAGTAAGCGGACATGAGTTCGAAGTCTCAATTGCACCGTACCTTTATTATTCTCCACATGGAGTCAGTGCACTTAAACATCGTATCAGTACTTCAGTTACAAAGAATAGCCAAACACGTTCAAACGGCATTATAGAGAAATTAAATTACTCAGGAGCTATTTACTGTCGAGTTTAATTATATTACTGTTTCTATTTCGAGCTCTGGGATTACAATGAATGGAACGAGTTCTCATACTTATTTGATTTTTCTAAATTAACTCAAACTTCTCACCATTTCGAACTGAAGCAATTATTTCATAACTGTTTTCAAGCCTTTTTTAGCTTTATGTATTTATCCATGTATAAAAACTGTAATAAGTATGAATAATTTGAAAATTGTCACACATATCGATGGCAGTGTAATAAAATTAATTTACCCTAATAATGCGACGACGACATCCAAGATGATTTTTTATTTATTTAAAATTTTGTAGTCGGCTTACTGCTTTCATTTTTATTCCGGGTATGGTTGCGAACTTTGGAGCAGGCCATCAGGCCAATATGGCCAGCAGCGCACATCCCTGGTCTGATCACGACGATAATTTCTGAACTAAATATTTTTTCTAAATAATCAACACTAAAATATTGATATTTCCGTTAATACTATAACATTATATCAAAGGGTGTATCGGAAACACGTCTTAAAAACGGCACATAGTTGTGCACTGCGTCTGTACATTCTACGAATTCATATTAGCGAGTTTCGCTAGTTTTCAATTGAGACGAATATATTTATGATGAATTGTGTGTACGTATGTAGCTACATCGTAACGGAAACATAGACCGGGAACTCTATTTGTAGTTTCTTTCGAAATGGCACGTAAGATTGGAAATAATCTCCGGAGAATGTCCCGGTCTTGGCCCTTCAAGCACTACGTCTACCGCGCGGCAGAAATAGTACGACGTTACCGGTTCATCATTAGACGCAATATTTACGAACATTTATAAATTTAGTGGGGAGTCGACAACGTAATATCACTTCATCACATCGTTTGGCGTGATCATTCGTCAATACATTTGGTACCTATAAAGATATTTAAACCGATTTCTGTCCGACACCTATTGAAGTTACCAAGAACATTAAAGAATTACTGTATTTTTTTGTTTTGTTTTTAAGTACCTAATTAAACTATTAATTTATATGATTTTCTATTCGTGTATTACTTTTTATTTGTCATTTAAATATTCCAGTATATCAAACATTCAAGGATTCGCTTATTATTACTATTACTATTATTATTATTCTATATTTAGCTTTTAATAAATGCTTAGAGCGCTTGTGAAATTGACTAAATTGTTTTATGATCTATTTCGTAGACATTGAGGTTCATGATTAATTGGCATTATATTACAACTAGCATCTACAGGGGTATCATATATGAATAAAGGCATCATTGAGCACGGTAATAAATATTACAATACTTTGCGATACGCACGGATTTCTTGTAATATTATAGTTTGCAGTAAAATTTCAGCTATTGTATATGAGTCGATTATTATCAAAGCCGGCAATGTGACTTTTGGACAATTATTGGTAAATCAGAAAAACGAATTATTGACTTTGTATTCCATTGGCAGTCACAAAACTCTTCTGATCGACATCTTAGATAAATAACAGTTTAAGTATTAACCTTTATTTAATGCAGGTTTTGAACCGTATTTTTTGAAGGAGACGATTATATTCAAATCAATCTGTATTGACATATCAATAACATATTTTTGTCCAAATGCACAGATTGCCACCTTTGATAGACGACTCATGTATGGTATATGATAGAGGAATACGGAAGGAGAAAACATATTGCGCCGACCCCAGATGACTGGGAGAAGAGCAGGAGAATGATGAGTAAACTTTCAGCTATTGACACAAATTTCATTGCATTGGAATAAACCTTTTTTTTTAAACTTAACTAATGTGTTATCTATACGATATCAACATTTATTTAATTATCTAATGCATCATTTGGCACATTGTAATATGAATAAAGATTTGATAAATAGAATTAACATTATTTTCAACTAAAATGCGGAAGGTTTTTGTTTTAATACAATAATCAATACCCGATCATAACGTGAACATACTTGTAACAACGTAAATAGATTCAGTTCCATTGGGTTTACCTTATTATTTGGCTTAAGTACTACATTTTTAAGTACCATCAATAACCAAATAATTAGAAACTCTTTGGCTTACGTTCGGTTTCAAATAAAACTTATCTATAACTATTAATTAATGTTATATGCAAACAGTAAAATTACATATTAATAAAATTACATCAACTTACATAAAAAAAATCGATAAGTAAATAATATCGATTACGTAATTCAACTAAACGATTAATATAGGATAATAAATGTATTTATTATATAATATAACGTTAATAATATTTAATTTAATCGCTAACAAATCATATAATTTTGGTTATATTTTTATTGTTGGCAACGTTTTCTTGGCGTTTACGCGCCGACGAATATTAAACATCGTTTGTTTAATTAAGTTTTCTTTTCAGTTCTTAGTATTATTATATTATATAACGCGTGTGCGTGCATTATGGAACACGATTCTTAAAATAAACGTACCTTTGGCCGCGACGTTAGTTCAATTCCCAATATCTTTTTTTTTTTTTTTTTATTGCCTTTGTAGGCAGACGGGCATACGGCCCACCTGATGGTGAGTGGTTACCGTCGCCCATGGACTTCAGCAATGCCAGGGGCAGAGCCAAGCCGCTGCCTACCGTATCGGGAGCATCATTTGACGATTCTAGGTAATATAATTCTTAATACGCTAGGTGAGTGTTACATTTATCACGTGTGCGCTTTCTTCAGCTTTCCCTGGAGATCACGGAGTACTGACTTTTGAATTTTGGAATTTGAATGAATGAATGAATGATTGACTTTGAATTTACAAGGGCCCGAGAATAGGTACGTAATACTAAATTTATATCGAGAGGTGAAAAACTATTTGATTTAAGCGACATTTAGCTTTATAAGCAACATTTACCAACTACAAAGTAATTGGTAAAGGTGCGCTTAGGTATAGCGACCCGCTCTGGCTTCGCTTCGGAAACATTAAATTTTATTATTGATAGATTAGTCCCGCGATGTTACCCGCTGTTATTATCGTACAACGGGTAACATCGCCGGGCTAAGCTAGTCTAAAAAAGTAGCCTAAGTTACTCCTTATATCATCAGCAACCTATCAATGAGTGTCGTCAAAAATTGTAAAAAATGTTATTTTGGTGTATGTACCGTATATATTATATATTCATATACATGTAGTAAGAGCGGTTATTTCAATATTACAAACAGACACTCCAGTTTTATTTATATGTATAGATTTCATAATATGCATGTAGTAAAAAGCGGTTATTTTAATATTACAAACAGACACTCCAGTTTTATTTATAGGTATAGATTAACATCAACAGTTCGATGTTTTTAATTGAACTTCAATTAAGTTTACTTCATTCAAATAGCCGAATATTCCAAATTTTAAACTTTAAATGGCTCTCCTGTATACAAAAATCGTCGCTTAAACCAAATAGCCTTTTACGCCTCAATATTGAACAAATCAATGTCCTCAAGAGACGCCAGAGGATCCTATTCAGACTCGGAACATTGTCCGCCACTAATACTGAATTGGGAGTAAGTGAGCGCTATGTCAACAATGATTCCATTCGCTTTATATTTGGAGGGTAGAGATAAGAAGAAGGAGACCTAAAAATAAATGGTTCGATTGCGTGAAAGACGATCTGTGTAAGAGGGCAGTGAGCGAAGAAATATCTATGATAGAGGAGTGTGGAAATAGAAAACCTGTTGCGCCGACCCCAGGTGATCTGGGAGAAGGGCAGGAGAACGATGATGATGATGATGAAATAAGGAGAACCATTTCAGTGAATTAAAAAGTATCCACTGAAAAGGAGCCAATCAAGGTGGCGCTACAGTAGCAAGTGGAAGGATTTAAAAACCATCCCCCGTAAACTACCACACTTCGTTCTGTTTAAAACTGTTATATTCATATCATTTCCAGTTCCTACACTAGCACTATTTCCATAGAGTCTTCTAACAATAACCTGCTGTTTACAGGGGAACACTTGTTCGACTTGTCCCCTATACAAGATGGTGGTCCTTACCTCTACCCTCCATAGTTTTGTAAATCTCACATTTTTATGCCGATATATAACTGTTGTCCTTTGTATAATTATAACTTTGAAACCAGTTCAGGGATACAGTTACATACTCCAAAAGATCGTACACGTGAGCACATGTCGACGAGAACGAAATATTCTAATTCAATATATCTATAAATAAAACTGTATATATGTAGTACTTATTTCTATTTTATGTAAATTTTTTTCAAATTATTTTATTAACCCGCAATACAATCAAAGAGCACTCTAAATACTGAGGTATTACGTAATAGGAATTCGTTCGAGACAGACACCCGTATCTTTAGTCGTTTACACGAGCTTAACTCGACTCGACTCAACCTCCAACGCGCGTTTTGGTATGATTAGTCGTAAAAATAAACTCCACTCAAACGTCCTTGGAAAAATTTCCTAACCGGAGTGAAGTAAGCGAACTGTCAAGTCAAGGTACGTCGCGACGTACCTCGAACGTTCCTCAAGGCTGGTTTTCTATCAATGTCCAAATAGTATGTGGACCGCAAATGGAAATATATGATATTGTTGTGCAATGGCCTGGATCTGTGCATGATTCCCGCATATTTTGATAATTTAAGTTTGATAATATTTATTAATAAAGTAAATAGTTCGAGGTTAGACATTTGAAACTCTTTATTTTATTTACCTACATAAGAGACATATTTTGCTTACTACCTGATAAATAAAGTCAATGCGATTATAAGTTTTATTTATATAATAATAAACTGGTGGTTGTGGAAAAGCACTTCAACAACACGATGCAACCAAAATCACACAAAAGCGGCGAATAAAAATATAAAGCCGGATCCGAAATCTAAAATAATAATAGGTTAGAAAATAAGTAATATACTTTCAGATTTACCGCACGCACACATATTTACGAATAACTCAGCAACCAAAACATCAAACAAGTTCATCTAGTGTCAAACAGACAGCGGCAGCCTGACTTTGACATTAAACAATGACCATAGACTACAGAACTCTATGGGTTTGATGCTAGCTTGATCAAATTTTCATCATTATTACCTCACTCGAGGACAGTTGAGGAATATTGTAATGGTCGACTAAAAATACCAAACTCGAGTAAGTTTGGAGGGAATTCTCGAGCATCATCGGATGAGTTAAGAGTGGAGGACTATTTTACGAAACGTCTAAAGATACGGGCATAAGTCTATTAAAAAAACATGTTAAGTTTCCATACTGCTATATCAATATAATTTTTTTCCATAACTGTACATACCTCTAGTCCTTATTTCTTTATTATCTAAGTTTAGAATTAACCGATTCAATCAAAAACGCATAGTAACTTTACAATTTGTAGAAGTCGAAAGTAGTTCGTAAATACTTTTATAAAAAAATCAGTTTTACGTTTTATATCGTTAAATGTCTTCAATTCCTATGTACGTTTTATTGCTTCCAAATTTGGCACTAATTGGCTATTTATCTTACGTGAAACATTACATTTAACATTTAAATTTATTCAGGCGAAGTATCGATAAATATTCGTCGTTCGACAACACTAGTTTAGGGAATAATGAAATTTACGTTACTTACAAACGACGTCCTGCGTTTCTAGAATTATCAGAAACTAATGATTTTTAAAACCATCGACACTTTACAATGAAGTACAGTCGATTATAATAGTGTTTTACCGCGTGAAGAAAGTAATCTGATTTCATTGTTTTTATTGTTCAAGGCAACGAAATATCTCAGACGAGTCATAAAAAAAAATCATTATTAAATAAACAAACAGACCCTCAAAATTATTTTATTGTTATTCGGCGTCTATTAATTAAGTATTTGGACTGTCGTACAAGGAGTGTGCAGTACATTCGCTTTACTAGCCTGTGACGTCACAAGGAAATCCAAGTAGAGACCGACAGACGAAGAACTATCAAAATAATTTGATGTCCCAAAAAATAAACACGGACTATTTATTTCTAAGCTTTTTAGAGATGCTTAATAAATTTTGAGCATCGTACTAATATTTACGCATACATCAAAATGAATAATGTTTATTAATTAATATACAGTGACATTTCCTATTCGATATAAAAAAAATTGATCCTATTTAGTCATGGTAAATTAATGAATTGTATAATATATAAAATGGATAAAATTATTTCTGGAACGTGGTTCGAGATTTGGTGTCCTAAGGCATGACGTATTGGTGTTATCAGCCGGTCGTTTTTTTAAACCGTTATTTCACAAGTTTTCTGTTTACGCGGTACCGTGTAATTGCTTAGTAGAAAAGGCGTAGGAACTAATTCGACGCGTCGCCGGCGGCTCAGTGGTACGCATTTTTCATCGTTCGCTTTTAGAGTAGCTGCGGACAAAAAACAATTATATATTAGACTAGCTGTAACCGTCCGCTTCGCAGGGCATTTAAAATTAACATTATTATTTCTCACCCCCACAAAGATTCTCAACATTAACGCCCCCGCAATTGGTGTAGAGAGTTCAACACTCATATAAGCATTAGCCTATCCATTAAGTACATGTATCTTCTACATGGATACCAACTTTCAAGTCAATCGAATGCACGGTTCAGTAGTTATAACGGAGCATCCGTAAAAACCACTGTTGATTTATCTATTAGTATAGATATATAGGTAGGTATATAGATTTGTAGGACGGGTTTATGTATCATTTTCTTGCCTATTTCAGCCATAAAGTAGTAGTACGTTTCGATCTAAAGAGTGGGATGTCTCAAGGTGGATTGCAACAATCACACTGACGATAATTTAAAACTAAATCAACTGTGAACAAGTTAACGCATCCAATCAATGAAAAAATATACTGAATTCATTCCTTTTTTATTACAGTGAGTTTCACATTTAAAAAAACTCTTTTTTCATAATAGAACAGTTGCAAGATGTCAAAATTTAATTCCCAGCACCATCTTCAAACATTGGGAGTAGTTAGCTACGACTGCCTTTTATGGACAATATCAGATAGAAAGAAGAGTACAGCAATGCTGTTCTTCATACGTCATACGGGTGGGAACCAACTAGGATACTGCATATTTTTTTTCTTTATTGCTTAGATGGATGGACGAGCTCACAGCCCATCTGGTGTTAAGTGGTTACTTGAGCTCATTGACATCTACAACGTAAATGCGCCACCCACCTTGAGATATAAGTTCTAAGATCTCGGTATAGTTACGGCTGCCCTACCTTTCAAACCAAAACGCTTACTGCTTCACGGTAGAAATAGTCAGGGCGATGGTACCTACCCGCGCGGACTCACAAGAGGTTCTACCACCAGTAAATCGAATCGCAAATACATATTTTTGAAAGCATTAACATAATGGTATCTATGGGTCTCGATATACCGAGTGTTAGTAGACCGCTTCCGAAAACGAAGACAGACGATAGTACTAATGACACCTTTGACGATGGGACGGAAAAAACATCGATGCTGGTGTAAAAAAAAACGCAGTACCAGCGCCGCGCCCCCGCCTGGGTGCGTGTAAAAGAAACGCCGCGCCCGTGCGTTCATTGATCCGAGCATCAGCTGTGTTTGATTTTGTGTTTCACTGCCTGTCGTTTCATTTAAAATAATGCTAATAAAACGTTTTAAAATATGATATTTTTTTTAATCAGTATCGATTTTTTTTCCGTTCCATCATCAAAGGTGTCATTAGTACTATCGTCTGACTTAGTTTTCGGAGGCGGTCTCCTAACACCCAGTATCTATAGGAGGACCGTGAACTAGTCTGCTAATCAAAAGCAATTAAAATATGGGATTAAAAAAGTTTACCAGGTCTGGGCGGCCCGGGCAGCGTGCAGGTATGCTTGGGTCAGACCCAGTATTGGTTGCGTCTCAGCATCGGGTTCGTGGGTGCCACACCGGGCGCTCGGATCGGATACGCAGACTCGCTTGCCTCGTAGCTGCTCCAGTCTTCTGCCTGTGTTATAAATATAGATAAAATATGTGGATATTATAACATAGATAAAATATATCGACGCTTGAAAAGCAAACGTGACTAAGCGACAATGCGTGAACTTTACAGTAGACTAATTTAAAGTTGAAATACCTGAAAAAAATTATATTTTAACGAATCTAGCTGTAGGATTGAAATTATTTTAATAGACCTAGATTATGATTATTGCCTATCATTTATGTACAAAGCAGTTGTTGTCGTTTAGTCACGCTTGCCTTTCAAGCGTCGATATGGATATTTTATCTATATTCAGAGACTTTTTGGCGGGAACGCGAGGAGTGAAGTTGTGTGATTTGTTTTATTTTGTCTATTTAGTGTTTCTACAGGTTTAAATGTGTAATAAAGGTGGTTTATTAACTGTTTAATATCTGTGAAAGTGCACAAATGTGGGAAAATGAAAAAAAGTCGCTGGACGTAACATCTCAGTATCCTCCAAAAAGTTCACTGAAAAAGTCTCAGTAAATGACCACAATTTTACTGAGATTATATTTCATCCCATATCATCTCATCTCATCTCATTTCATTTAATTTCATCCCAATTGATTCATGTCTCAAATTAATAATCTTCATTTCATTTCATATTATCATTTTTTATAAAAATAAGAATATAAATTACGATAAGATATGACCTAAAGGTTTTAGTTACCAGGTCATAAAATCCCTTAAAAAAATAATATTAATAGTAATCGATTCATTCATCATTCATCATAAGTATGAACCCATGATCATTTAGATAACGCCAGAATTCGATGTTGGAGTGGTTTTTCGACTACAGTCTACTACGTTTCACAATTATGAAATACAAATGGGAATATTATGAATTCAATGTCTATAAAGTTTGAATCGTTTTTATGACAAAAGTGCCGCAATCTGACCAAACATTATTGCTGTCCGATTCTCCATGAGCACACTTACCCATAGACACAGCCCGATGAGTTTCTCGCTGGATCTTCTCAGTGGGTCGCGTTTCCGATTCAATGGTAGATTCTGCGAAGCACTGCTCTTGCTAGGCCTAGTGTTAACAACGTCTCCAAGTTTGCGAGAGCTCACCTACTTGTTAGGTTACGCTGACATAGCCTCTCCAGCCTATCTATAGCTTTTGTAGTAGAAAAAAAGGACACTTACGTCAGTGTGATCCTCAGCTCCGTAAGGGTATCTAGTATTAAGGTCTGGTAGTCCTGCGTCAGCTAACGGTGTAACCTTACACGCGACGCTCCCTCCAGACGGTAAAGGCGTACTGGCACCAGTATGGACCGACTGTTCTGATGATACGTAACTGAAATACATACATAAATATTTTTTTTATATCAAAATATTATTTACGCTAATTGCGTTAAACAAAACGAGCAGTGACTATGCGTTGCTGCTAAGTTATTACGTCTTAAGATTTGTACAGCAGGACAGCTGTAATACTCGTACAATTAAGACTTCAATCTTTAACTTCAGTCTCAAGTAGTCCAAAAAGTTTTTAAAATAGTATAGTTACTATTTAATTTAAATTAAGGTAAGCACGCCAACATATTATTACGCTGGTAAAAGCAACGCCATCTATCGTCGAATAGCAGATGCGAATATCAAAATAACGATTAAAATCGAGAAGCACACCGCCATCTATTATCAATTCACCGAAATACATGTCGAAACTACTCGACTTGTTAGGAATGTTCTCGACAATTTTAGGGATGTCGTATCGATTGTTAAAGCGTTGCAGATATGACACGGAGGCATTTAGTAATCGAATCTACTCGAAGCGAAACAGCTAACAGATCACCCGAAGCAAAGCAGAAGATGTGAATTACGAATTGTAGTGTTCTGTGTGTTAAATAGAGTTATGTGTACTTTGGTAGAATTGTTATTTGCCCCAAACCCAAGCGCGTAACAATATAAAATGCAATGGCTTAACCAACTTGGGTGTAATATCCTGAATATGTATGTGATTACAAGAAAGGCTAATTTTCTCATGCAACGCATTCATCAAGTAATTCTAGATCTGTGGTTACCGTTTAATCGGTGGTGTTCCTTGACTCGGTGAGGGCATGAGGTGGTCAGGAGGCCTCGGCAGCGGTATAGGAGCGACCGCTCCCTGACTTTGCCCGTGTATCTTTACTAAGGCGTTCTGGTCGCGGGCCAATATACGACGACATTTTATCAATCCGAATATAACTACAATCGCTAGCACAGTACCAAGAAGCGCCATTAATATCATCATGTAGTATGAAGCGGTTTCAGTATTCGCCACCTGCAAGAACAACCCCACGTATTGGTAGTTTTTTTTAATACTTATTATGTCTGATATGTCCTTTAACAGTGGACGTTAACTTGAGAATATCATGGTTACTGTGACAATTAATCGAATCTTATGTAAAATAATCATTGATGTGCCTTTGGAAAACATACAGCATTGTATTATGAAGAAGCAGTGTGTACTTAGCTTAAATTCCTTGTCTATGTCCAACCATAGACAGTCAATTTAGTTCCATCTTTAGCCGCTAGGTGCTGCCAGCAAGTATAAAGGAAGCGCAGCCATCTTTGATCTTCATAGCGTTGTGTACTTTCGTACTGTGAAGTCGCAAATCCACAAATATTTATTCGACTTCTTATTAATTGCAAAAAATATTTATTTTGTGTTTCTATGAGTGTTATTTTGCAATCATTACGAGTATTATTTACCAATCCTATCATCGGACGCCATGAATCACGCGTCATCTGTTGGAGGTGATGTTGAGTCAAGCTCCATAATTTCCGAGAGGGAAGATGTCCAGGCGAGACGCGATGGAGACGCCTTGCGTTCGAACAGCTCGTCAAGCGAAAAAGAACAAAAGGAGTCTCTGCGTAAGAAACGACGGGATTCAAAGGTAACGGTCGATCTTCGAATCGGCTCGTTATCCCACCAGGTCAGTGACGTTGTAAATCTAATAATGCATCAACTGTGTGTAACAATTGAATGTAACGAAAATTGTTGTAAACAAATTGATCTCGTCAATACGGAAATTTTGACAAAAACACAACAGATTTAAACTAATAATCTTTGTAACATAATTACTGAAAACTTTGGCAAATCGTCTCCGTCGTACAAGTTACCCGTAAAAGCGTTTTAAATTGTACACGGAAAAAAGGGCTGTATGGATAGAAATAAGACGTCAAAGTTTAATTTCCGTGGTCTCTAACAAAGTATCCTGTTGCCAACGCACTACTCATTGAGGAATCTTTTGTTTGATAATACTAAATTGAAATCTATTCAGTCCCTCGGAGGGCTACAATCCTATTTGTCACGACCTCGTACAAAAGGCAAGCCAAACATTATAAAATTTGTAAACCATGTATGGTTACCAAATACCAAAAAAAAAAAAAAAAAAAACAAAAACAAAAACAAAAAAAAAAAAATTCTGCGTAAGAAAAGCGACGGATCAATGCGTCCAATTTTCGATCTTCGAGAGTTGAACAAGGTCGTAAAGATAAAACACGTAACTGTTTTCGGACACCTCGGTACCAAACTTTCTCCACCCAGGGGACTGGATGATAGAATTAAAACATTTCTCAGGAATATTTTTCTAGTATCAGTCGCAAAATTTCGTCGATACTTCTTGAGGATCAGTACCAAGGTACCAGTATCAGTACCTTCAGGAAGGAATCGGTACCTTCTTATGAGTTAGTATGAAATGACATGCCTACCCTTCGGTCTGGCTTCAGAGCCACACCTTTTTTGCTTCTATAACATGCGGGTCGCAGAGACCTTGCGTGCAAAGGGAATTCGAGTGCTAGTGTCTACCTAGATGACTTCCTTTTGGTCGACCAAGACAAATCCAAGTTGAAACTTCAGGCTGCAGAAGCTGTGAAGCTTTTGGATTAACCTTTTTTGCTTCCATAACATGCTGGGTCGCAGAGACCTTGCGTGCAAAAGGAACTCGAGTGCTAGTCTACCTAGACGACTTCCTTTTGGTCGACCAAAACAAATCCAAGTTGAAACTTCAGGCTGCAGAAGCTGTGAAGCTTTTGGATTATCTGGGCTGGCATGTCAATTTCCATTATATAGGGTGCTCGGTCGCTCGGTCGCGGAGATATTGCGTGCAAAGTCGAGTGCTAGCTTACCTACACGACTTAATCTTGTTTCACCAAGACAAATAAACGTTTTTGTTCCCATAGCATGCTCGGTCGCGGAGACCTTGCGTACATAGGGAAGTCAAATGTTAACGTACCTACGCGACTTTTTTGGTCCTTGAAGACAAATAAACCTTTTTGCTTCCGTAGCATGCTCGGTCGCGGAGGCATTGCGTGCAAAATCGAAAGTGCTAGCTTACCTACACGACTTGATCTTGTTTCACCAAAACAAATAAACGTTTTTGCTCCCATACCATGCTCGGTCGCGAAGACCTTACGTACATAGGGAAGTCAAATGTTAACCTACCTACGCGACTTTTTTGGTCCATGAAGACAAATACACCTTTTTTGCTTGCATAGCATGCTCTGTCGCGGAGACATTGTGTGCAAAGGGATGTTGAGTGTTATCCCACCTACGCAAATTCCACCTGGTCCATCAAAAGAAGTCCAAGTTGAGTCTTCAGGCCACATAAGCTGTAAAGCTCTTGGATTATTTGGGCTGCCAAGTCAGCCTTACAAAAAATCAATTAGTACACTGGTTCAAGAGATGACATGTTTAGGGATTCGATGGAAAATTGCGAGAAATAAAGTGGCCACTCAACAACATCCTAGCTCAAACTCTGACGGAATTACATCAATCTATGCTAACTTGCAAATTGCGAACTTGAAAATTCTTGCGAAGTTTCAAGAAAAAACACCCCCGTAAAAACGGGCCATCCTACATGTGTTAACAATTAAATGCAGCGCTGACGCGGAGCCCCATCTCAGACATTGCCGATACACAAAACCAACCATTTCCTGGCAACGGAAGCTTCGGACATGTGTAGGGGTTACAAATGCAGTGCTGACACGGAGTCACATGTCAAACATTGCCGAGACACAAAACCAACCATTTCCTGGCAACGGAAGCTTCGGACATGGGTAGGGGTTACAATTAGACAAAATATTAACGTCCTGTCTATGGTCAGCTCAACAACTGAAACGGCTCAGCCACAAAAGAGCTATTTGCAATGGTAGTGACAATCAAAATGAATCTGAAAGTATTTCACTAGCGTTGACCTTTCGATCTTTAAACCTAAGCGATAAGTTCAAGATAACTGTCAGCTTATAATCTCTCGGGGAGATACAACATCGTAACCGACAGGCTATCACGAGGAAATCAACCTGCGAAATGGCACTTTTTACCACAAGTGACCACAAAAGTTTTTCGAAAGTGGGGTCATCCGGATATAAACCCATTCGCCGACCAAGATTGGATACCTTCAGCAGACCGTAGAGGATGCAACTAGCATGGAGAATTCCTCCTCTCAACCTTCTCCCCAGAGTAATGACTCACTTCAAGTGTCTAGGGAACCTACCTGGTAGAGTTCCCAGACTGAGCGAAAGCATTTGGGTTCCAAGCCCTCAGATCCCGAACGCTAGATAACGCGCACGAAATCCAAAACCTGCCTCCTCCACAGGGTAAACATTAACCCTGAAAGCTTAGAAAGGGGGGGGGGAGGTTGTACAAATAATAGACTGGTCTACACAGGAGAAGATTTATTTAAAATTAGCTGGTGTCAATCCACTTTGCCAGCATACTTACCAGCGACTAGAAGATGGTGCATATGGTGCTACAGATTTAAAATTGATCCTAAGTCTGCAGATGTTGCCAAATTCTTTTTTCTTTTCCAAAAAGAAAATTTTGCCTATAAAACAATCCTTCTGCATAAAGCAGCGCTGTCGACTTTCTGTGGGCAACATACATGTAGGACAGCGAACATTCTCAAGCTCTCTAATAAAAATTGCTATTCTAAAAAAGCCATCGGAATAACTAAACAAAATTCAACTACTTATTACAACTTTACTAAGTATAGTCCCATTCACATGAGATCCGAGAATAGTTCTAAATTGGTTTTCTTCAAACCCAGCCACCACCAGATCACGCCTCAAGGTAGCTTGAAGGACACCAACAACCATGTTGCTGGCTACTGGACGCAGAGTTAATGATCTTACTTTGCTCAACATTTAACAGAGAAAAACATCTTTCTGATACCAGTCATTGGGTCTAAAATTAAAATCCATTTTCGTCAATAATCTGCATAAGTGCTTTCTAAACATGAAACTAAAGACATGCCCAGTAAGATTCGTAAGGACTTTTTTCTAACTATGTGTGTTGTCACAAAAGCGGCATCCCGTACTGTAATTGGAAACTGGTCTTCGTTCAACCTTACGAGGTAGTGGCATCAACCCATATCTAAGAAGTTGTAGATCAGCAGTAGCCTCTGAGATGGATTGGTAATGAACCAATAGACGAAATACTTTCTAGAGGCAAATGCAAATCATCCAAACGTTTACAATAATTATTTCCGAATAATAGAACTTCCTAAAGATCCTCACGATTCTTTTTTTCAAAACATTTACACCTACATGATGTATATACATCATTTATACAATTTATACATTTTCTTGTATATACAAGATAAAATGTTTATTACAAACTTATAAATATTTTTTAATTATTGAATTAACATGGAAGTTAACAACTGTGTTTTTTCGATTTCATAATTATATAAATTATGAACATTATCATTGCGCTTCATAATTTTATTATAGCTTACCTATTTCATCATAGCGTTGTGCTTAATAATTTCACCAGCAGATAACAAACACGTCTTCATAATACAATGCTGTATGTTTTCCAAAGGCACATCAATATTACGGTTTTACATAACAATAAAACCGATATTATGTGCCGAGAAGGAAAACATACAGCATTGCAGGAAGTTCTTCCTGGTGAAGACTATGAAGATCAAAGATGGCTGCGCTTCCTTTATACTTGCTGGCAGCACCTAGCGGCTAAAGATGGAACTAAATTGACTGTCTATGGTTGGACATAGACAAGGAATTTAAGCTAAGTACACACTGCTTCTTCATAATACAATGCTGTATGTTTTCCTTCTCGGCACATAATATCGGTTTTATTGTTATGTAAAACCGTAATATTAAAAATGTAAATAGAGATTTCCATGAGCACTCGTTGATTAGGTTTAAAGTGAACCCATTTAACAAATACCAGTATGTAAATTGTGTGTAAGGCAAAAACTCACTGGAATTCCTTCGTGACTCTCCGGATCATTGGGGCCCGGCAAATTCTTCTTCTGCCTATTACCTATTATTATCTTAACTTCACCGGCCGCAGGCTGAAATAACGTGGTCGCTAACAAAAATCTGAAGCCGTCTTCGAAGCCGTTCAAATCCGATAGTTTTTTCTTTATAACAAAATATATGACGCCCGCCTTGAGGTCTTCGTGCGTGAAGTACGCTATTTCCCGTTCCCTTGCACTGGTCTTCTCACCGGAGCTCCTAATTATTTTCTTTATAGTGCCGTATTTAGGTTTCTTAAGTAACGTGTATATCGGATTGCTGACTGTCAGCTTAGCCAGGCTACTCGCGTCCATTGTGTTAAGGGTGATCTTAACTTTTTCGCTTTCTACCCTCAGATCACTCAGCGTCATCAAAGGTTGCACTACAACCTCAATTGCAAACGGCGGCGTTGCATTACTGTTATGCACGCATGCGATTAACTCAAAGCTATCATTGGCCGTCGTCATGTCGTTCTGAATGTAAATAACGACTTTCTCGATCAATTCTTTATGAGTAAAATACGTAACGGGATTGCTGCTGACGTATATCAGACCGTGTATCGGCGGACGGGTGATGTTGTACCAGACTTTAGAAATCCTCGCGTTCGTTTCTACGTATATCTGTTCGGGAGTGATGGCGGCCACGTTTGAGCCCTGTTGCAAATGTATCGGATGTAGCGAAGTAGCGTTCAGTATTACGGGTACAACGTCTATCGTGAATACCGTGTACGTGGGCTTGAACTGACCGTCCCACACTCTGAAATAAAACGTGGCTGTTTGTAATATACCGGAATGCTCGTATATAATTCGACCGCTGTTTATATCGTCTTGAGTGAACTTGTTTATCGATTGCGCCTCATCGACGGTCTGGTTCCTGTCGATCATCACGATCCTCCCTTGAGTCGGGCCGCTAATGATATCGTACAATATACCCGATGGACTTGTATCCGCGTCTTCGGTGAGCAAATCGTTTTTCGTTATCGTATAATTCTCGCCTTGAACGACCTGTATCTGGGGTGTGTCCGTCAATAATCTAAAAGGCTGATCGTTCACCGGCATTATATGAATCGGTACGGTCACGTTACAAAGCAAAACGTAATCCGGCAATAGGTACAGAGACATATCGATTTTATCATTCAAACTGTCCGAATCGTCGTGCTCGTAGTTCACAACACCATTTTCTAGCTGATACTGAGTCAAGGACAGCCACAACGGCTTTAGTTCACCGTGCGAAGGCTGCGACAGTTGAGCTTCTATTTGCGGTTGACGCAATCCGGCCTGTGTCTCTAAATAAGATATAACGTTGGAAACGTTCACTTTGATCGGTACTTTATCGCCTTCTTGAACCTTTATCTGCGGTATGTAAACGTATTTAGACAGTCCTCCGGACGACACTGATATATCGATATTGAATATTTGATCGGTCAGAGGCTTGGCCAGTGCTGTTTCAACCGTAAATATAAATGAATCGTTTGTGTACAAATCAGAGAAGGGATGCGTGTGTTCGTAATACACAACAGAATTGTTCAGATCGTGTTGAGTGAATTGTTTTATTGATCTGTGATGATTCTCCCCGTTTAACATTATTAATCTACCTAAAGTTGGTGCCCTTTCGATTTTATACAAAATGCTTCTGGAAGGATCCGAACATTTAGACATCAATATATTGTTGGTTAGCGGTTCCCGCATCAGGGGGAATACTCGTAAATTTTGTTTTCTAATGAGCTTTATTGAAACCGATTTTGTCGAGATTAGGAATGTAATTTTAGAGAGTTCGTGCAGTCCGTCAGTCACGTTGAATATCATCTTTCCTTTTGTTCCATCTGAAAAATTATATGATATTTAAAACTTATCATAAAATCATATGAGCTTTATTTTCGGTAGATATTTAAGATAAACGTACAAAATTTACTTTAATATTTACAAAGTCGTTACTTACTTTTGTGTACAAAAATGACTTTTCCTTTATCAATGGCAGCCTGAGTGAAGTGATCGACCGCTCTGTCGATATTTTCCTTCATAGCGATGTATCCCGACACTATATCGACAACTCGTATCGTCACATTCTCTAGAGGAGTATCGATATCGTTGACATCTGAAATATTCGTACCAAAAATGGAATAATGTTCGTCCACATATTAGAAATTTTGGTAAAATATTTATCTTAGTTAAGTAAACAGAGTAAATATTTTAATCAATTTTATATTAATACACTGATTTTGATTATATCATTGCCCATAGACTTTGGACAGAGCTACCCATCATGATTCACATAACCTGTTTACAAAAACTAATAGAAAACAAAACTAAACAACTAGACAAGTCAGTTATATGTTATGTGGGAAAATTCATATTCCTCAGTCTGCGCAATTTTCATAAAAAGGGGCACAAAGTTTTATGCTTCACATATTAATATATAGATATAGAGAAAGAGTGCAGAATGGTAATACTTTTTTAAACTTGTGCATAAAAAATACATTAAATCAATAATTAAAAAACACTACACAAACTACCATGTATTTGACACACACACAGATAGTAAGCTCTTTTGTTTATTGTGTAAAGTCGCTGGTCAAATTGAGAATAGAATAATATTGTTCGTCTTTAATGTTATTTGTCTAAACTGTGGCCTGGTCGAAAACTGTGATTATAGAACAATGATGATTATAGAAATATGACAATAGAACCATAATAATGTTCAAACTTATAATTTCTACCACCGGGCGACCACTAGTTATTTCTAGTTATTTCATTTAAAGGAATTCTAGTACTCACAAAGCTCACTCCTGGTGAATGTAAATGTGCCTCCCTCCCAAACACAGAGCCCCGTATTGGCCGCTACTATAGGAGTTTCATCGTTCACGGCCACTATAGTTATACGAATATAAAACGGTTCACTTTCCTTATTATTTTCAGTTAATGCGACAAGTTTGACGACATCTGATGACTCTTCGGAACCGTCGTTAGCATACTAAAAAAGTTGACGGAAAGCGTTATTGAATTGAAATTTTTGAAAATTCAATACAAGCCACAGTATCATAACTGCATATCGTACATGCGGTGCTATAAAATCACTAATGCAATTTTTGTTAAAACTGAACTGAAAATACATTTTTTAATAGTTATCAGTGACATGTTTGCTCTTACTGATGAAGTTTAAAGTTTTAGTTTAAATATTATCGTATTTATTTCTTGAATCTAGCAGAACTATATAAGAACTATAAAATGTTAAATTTTCCAACGATTCTCCTGACAAATTACATGATTTGCATTAGTGACGTTATCACACCGTATGTGCGATATATTATACTAGCGACCCAAACTCGCTTCGCTTTGGGAACTATAATTTATTAATGATTATGAAAACAGGATGGTAGACTTTTCTTACTTGCTTGACACTTATCGTTATATTCTTGGTAATGCACACTATATCTTTATAAATTATAGCCAATGTGTTATTCTGATGTGTCAGCTATATTATTGTCATTAATTAGAAGGTTACATCAAAATGCATCACGTAGTTTTTGCGTGAGTAACAAACATACATCCATACATTTTTACAAATTTTCGCGTTTATATTAGTAGGATGTTTTCTACAATCCAACTCAACAGTATAAACATTAATCTATTTTATTTTAAATGTAGTACCTTCTAAGTGATACCCACCTGAATATTACCAGAATTTAGTTTTAAAACTGGCAATAAGTTCAACTCCTGATCTCCCATCATAATTTTTCCGTACTTTGGTTTCTCAACGACTTTGTACGATACAACTTTACCCCTATAATAATCTGTAATCGTTTTGAATAATTCCGGCCTCATGCTGATCGATTCACCTTCAACTACAGTTAAATTCGATGCCATTATGTAAAAGTGTTCAGGTATAATCACTATTGACATTTCTATATCACGCAACCAAACAATCCCGTTCGTGACGTCCATTTTGATTCGGTCGCGAGTGCGATTGACGCCAGATTGCACGTAGACTAATCGATTCGAGTTTATAATCGATTGATCAAACACTCGGGTGTGGATCGGTTCCTCGTTGTGATTTTCTGGTTCTAAGTTTCCAAGAGTTGAAGCGATTTCGAGCCATCCATGATTTGGACCTTCTGTAACTTTGTAAATTATGTTTGACGGCTCGATTTGTGGATGCATAATCTGTAACAAGATTTATATTATACAATCAGCTAACTGTCTACATAGCTGGGCTCACGTCAACTACACGTTGCGTAGCGTGGGCGGAGACCTATCCCCAGTCCACTCGTTAAACCTACATGAAAATCCTTTTAATAGTTCCAGAAACGCTGACGAACAAACAAAGAGTTTTAATAATTCACTAGTTTCTATTTTGATCACTTTTCTTCAATATACATACAAAACCACAAGATTATACTGTTTTATTAAATATACTGACGATGTCATTACTTGTATTTTGATATATTCGAAATTTAGAGGTGAAATCCTCAACTAGTAGTAAGTCTTGTAACATTGTCATTATTCAATTACTCACTTCCAAGACATCTTTGGTGATATTAACGCTTGTAGATTCCTCAACAAATAGCGGTGTGTTAGTTTGCACCCTCAACGGTTCCCAATAGCTCGACGGAAATATCTTTACCGTATATATTCCCTCGCCCCATGTGTCAAGGCACATCACTTTGAATCTGAAAATATTGTTTTTAATGATACATTATAAACGAAGAATAAAACAATGCTTAATTTTTGATTTGTGTTTTGATGTTATGAGATAAATTATTCAAATAATCCATTCGATTTACTTTTTGTACCAATCAACCATTATATTATATTATATTATATAATTATGTTTAAAAAAATATGGAAAACAAATGCTAAATAATGCTAACAGGTACATTACCTGAACTGATCGGAGGGTGTTTTGGGTTCCCTGTGTCTGTAGGCCACTCTTCCAGCCGCTATGTCTAACTGAGTGAAAGTGTAAGCGCCTTGACCTTCACCCACTTCTATGGAGCCATGCTTCGGCTCCAAAGTTACCTCATAACGAATGTCCTCCTCTAAACAATTCATATTCGTGTCCACCTTGAAATTATACAAAATATTATTTGAAGAATGTAAAGTAAAAGACTCATTTATACTTTATGAGGACTGAGAAGAAACAATGTTATAGGCTATGGTATAAAAATACTGACAAAAAAAAGCATAACTTTTTTATTTGTAAATTTATCAATTTTATTTTCTGCACAGCACTAAGAGTAGAGGTGGAGTATTTAGTTAACATCCAGACAAAACAAGAACAAACTACAGGATTGTGATCGCATTTTAGTCGAGTAGCTACCCGATAGAAATTGTTTCGTTAACACTGCCTAATTCAAATCGTGTTGACATAACCACCAAATCAAAAAAGACCCACTTTCGGGACAACAAACTCAACTCTGCTTATTTATTGTATATTTTTCTATAGCACACAGTTCACTCCCTACGAATAGCTTTACATATTCGAGCCATTGAACTACGACCTACCTGCATATCGTTGGGTGTGATGACCACAGCCTTCCCATTCTCCATGATAGATCCGTTTGATGGGTACATTCTTATAAAGGGCGGTGAAGCTTGTATCTCCAAGTTACCGTTAACATCGTACCTGCCGTCCGACACCCAAAACGCAAGCTTCCCGTACTCTTTGCCTTGATGTTTGAACAAAACCAAATTTTTATTAATATCGTCTTGAGTGAACGTCGCTATTTGCTCAGATGGATTATCAGCTCTAAATATACCACCGTTGGGTGGGTCTTTTGGTGACCTCTGCACAGTGTAAACAATATCTGAAGATTTTGTGTCCAAATCTGCATCGGTGTAACTCAAATCTCGCGCTGTAATGAGTCTAGCGCCGCCGTGTACGATGTGGAATGTGTTGTTGTTAACTCGCACTGGGCTGTTGTCGTTTTTAAGAATTATATCGATATGAAATACTCCAACATATTGGAAATCCTCGGGCTCTGGACTCAACGCCATGAAGTGGAATGAATCGTGTCGACTTTCTGAATTGTCGTGCGCGTAATAAACTCTGTCAGAATTCAATTCTTCTAAAGTAAAATATGTCGTGTTGTCTCTAAGAATCTTTAGCATATCCGTTATAACTTCAATCTTTCCGTGCTTCGGTAAATGTGTGATGTTGAATATTAAATTCGTTACTACATCGGTTCTGAAGTTCAAATGCGTTGCTGGTATGACCATTCTAGAACCTTCTGACACTTGAAGTCTTTCTAAAGTCGTGCGCACTCGATTCGGGGAATGATCGAATGAAATTGAGCTCGGTACGTGCCTTATCATCATAACTCCAGTGATATTTTCACATTCCGTGGCCCCGACGACGAAATGAAACTCATCTTGTATGTGCGAATAAGCACGTCTATGTAAACGATACCATAATTGATCAGCGTCGATGTTTTGCTGCGTGAACGTATTGTGAATTTGTAAATGATGTTTTCCGGATGACAAATGAAGAATGCCGTATTTCGGTGGTCGGAGTATCGTATAAACAATTCGATCGTTCGATAAGGCTAACGGTTTTGTTTTAAATCGTAGATGTTGCGCCGATATAAACGCTTCTCTAGTGTTGTTCAGCACTAGCTCTTCGTTAATCGATTGATATAGTTCGAGTTTGATAAATGTTAATCGAAAATCGTATAATGTGTTCGTTCGTATAGACCCAACGGATGCTTTAAACTGAAACAAAGTTTTAATTGCGTTCAATATATTGATATAGTGCTATCTTATATTGATAAATAGTCTTTTAAACAAATTCTGGGTTAACACAGAGCAACTTTTAGATTTTTTTTATTGCTTAGTTGGGTGGACGAGCTCACAGCACACCTGGTGTTAAGTGGTTACTGGAGCCCATAGACATCTACAACGTAAATGCGCCACCCACCTTGACATATACGTTCTAAGGTCTCAGTATAGTTACAACGGCTGCCCCGCCCTCCGAACCGAAACGCATTACTGCTTCACGGCAGAAATAGGCAGGGTGGTGGTACCTACCCGTGCGGACTCACAATAGGTTCTACCACCAGATTAAGCATTACGTAATTATTGTATTACCACCAATATGTGTCTGTGAGAACTTACTTTAAACTCATCATGATTAGGATTTCCAAGTAAATGCATATATCTAACAGCACCGAATGCCACCATTTCGCTTGTAAATGAATCGACAGTTTGCCACGTTCCATCCAGTACTCGTAACCTTTCTACTACACCAAATTGTGGAGGCTTCACTATATCGTATCTGTAATAAAAATGTATAATCAAAACCATCGCTAACTTTTATTCACTATATTTATTTGTTTATTCTCTTTAAGAACTACAAATGTAAGCATCTACCAATAAATATAATAGACACTCTTATCGCTAATAGGAATATTTACAACCCTATACAACGTTCAATAATTTATGAATGATTCATTAACAGAAGCTTAATATTGATTTCATCAGGTGGGATGTGAGCTCGTCCACCCATGTAAGCAATAAAAATAAAATATCAATTGCTCTTTGAATTTTATTTGACTTTTCATTTCAGATATTTAAATACATATTTGTCTATTCATTTGGAGTAAGATAGATGCTCTTTGTTTTATTACTTTAACCCTTTTAGTGCTGATCTTATTTGCACATCATCATCATCATCAGCCCTTATCTGCCCACTGCTGGATCCTCCCCCAATGCCTTTCACATATTTTGCACAAATTGCTAAAGGATTTTTGGAATAAAGAACTTTAGAAAAAATACAAAATCAATACTTAATTCACAGCAAAATAATTTTAAATAATTATTTCTAAATCATAAGACACGTCTATACAGGTCGATACCTAATACCTATAGTCAATCTGCGCAATAGTGGGTATTCCAACGCTTCACACTTTAAGCATTAATAGACACTCGATTTGTCGACGGTTCGTGCTCAAAGGGCTAATAAATAACAATAATATTTCATGATATTCCATTTTTTTTTACTGCCCAAGTAGTTACTGATAGATAACCAAAATAAGAACCATTAGTAGCCCTCCATAAATTTATGAATTTCCTGTTTGACCAGACTGTGAGAAAAACTTGACATGCTGTAAACCATTGATAAAGAAAACTTACTTGACTTGCACATTGGTCTCGTCCGCATTAGTAGCGAAAGTCAGGTTGTCAGTTGTTATGATTGCATAAGAATTGTGAACGAGTTGCAAGCCGGTATTGTTGACTAATCTGACTTGTAACGGTACTATCGATATTCGAAGTATACCTGGACCGCTGGTCTCTATGCCATCAGATACCTAAAGAAATATGTAGAATATATTATAATTAGATTTACTGTTTATTAGTCTTTAAAGTTCGATATGTTAATGTTGTCGTGCCCTAAAAAAAGAAGACGCCCGGTAAACTCTAATCAAGTATTACGCAGCCCGTTATACTTTTTCTATTAAAATACGCACTTAACATATTACGTTCATTTCCACGTTGAAGGAATAACATTGTAGAATAAAAATCAAACTAGCAAAAAATGCAATATTCGTCATTACTAAACAATTGAAATATAGACCTCAAGTCTCTTCGTGGTATAATTTTTCAAATGCACTGGTAGGTAGTGCTTCAGTCAGGTTTTAGGTTTTTATTTTAAATTATTAAAGGATAGGGTAGTATATCAATCATCAATCAATTACTTTATCATATAAAATTATAAGTTAGTTCAGTTGATATAAGTATTATAAGATAGAATAAGAATGTATTTTATTGGAACTTAAAAAAAACTTCTATATAGTGCCATCAACATACAAGAGATGGCACTGTTTGTGTTTTTTCTACTGGTGTATTTCATAATATAAATATCTAGGTCAATCACAAAACCCTAACCAGGTTTGAATAGATAATAAATAGCTCTCACTAAAATAGAAATTAGGGAAATGGTCATAATATGGCAATCGGTGGAAATTCTGACTCACTTTTAGTTTTATTTTCTTTAGAATTTGTTTTAGTTAAACTAATTTTTATTTCTATATAAATTACAGTATGTTAATTACCTGCAGAGTAAGCCTTAGAGAAGTTTTGTTCAATTGTTTTTCACCATTAGTGCCATGTACATATGATATCAGTCCAGCATCTATATCATGTTGCGTGAATGAGTCAACTGGCTGTCCTGACATCTCGATGTGGCCACTGTGAATAAAATCTTCTTAGTATGTTCATTAAAATTTGTCTATAATTACTTCTATATTTGAAAAAAACTATTGTTGTAACTGTTAAAAAAAAGTATTGTAACGAATTTATTTGCTTTTTGTCTGGATTTTTAATTTATACATTTATATATATTAATCAGTTTCATGTTAATACAGTACAAGGAATCCTGATTTGGAGCCATATGATCGATCATACGTAATTTGTCTCCATTTATATATTTATGACATAATGTGAGGAGATTTTGTTATAATGTCTACCTTCATAGTTAACCTCTTTTTTTTACATCAATGTGTCCAGTAGACTTGAAAGAAGATTTGAAATTTATAATCTACCTGTTGGCTTCGTTTTTTCCATGTAAAACGGTATACAATAAGTCTTCTGTAAGTGTGTCTGGATCCTCTGCCTTCAGTATGTCAGAACTGATCACTTTACGTGTACCCTAGACAAAGGTTGTAGGTAGAGATTAAAATATAAGAACTTGAAGTTATTTCTTGTTTTTTATTTTCTAAGGTTTGCAAGCTCGTAGCCACAATGCGATTCTCGTAGTCCACATATTGACCTAAGATTGAAGTCTTTGCTGCATTGGGATAAAGACTATGCTTTGACAGCTCTTTGACTTCACGATTTTCCGCAATTTTAAATTTCCGCAAAAACAAGTCGCACGAAAATGAATTTCAGTACGCTACAAGTCATTCATAAAATTATTTCTACTTATTTTAGCAAAATTAAACTTAGTACTAAGGTGAGTTGCAAATACACAATATTAGCTCTTTAAATGAATTTGCTATGTAATAATTCAATATCCATCTTAATTTAGGATTGATTTTTATAATTTGTTATTTTATACTTACACAAAACTATGATATGTTAATGGTGCCAGTGACATGCGCAAAAAACATGCAACTAAAAAAAGCAAATTATTAACTGCACTCGTTACATTCTGAAAACAACAAAAATTCAAACTGAAAAAAAAAGGATTTTAAATGAAAATTATCTATTAAAAATTAAAATCGTGCAAAACAAAACTAGATAAACATAATTTATACTACTTTTAAGTGCAACAAAAAGGGTTTTTATTCTGTCTACTTTGATCAAAGCAAATGCTCAATGTTTCACTATTGAATTATCAATCTGTCACAGATTCGTTTAATTCTGCATTTTGATCCTCGGCATATATTTATACACCATTTCACTCAAATTATTATATTCACCTTGTCTATTTTTGTATAGATAGAAAATGGATTGAATACATTTTTTGTTGACAGTACCCACTTCTATCATTTCATAGCAGTTAACAGTTATTGAAATCAACATGTGAGGCATTTTATTTTATTCCACTTAGATCAGTTTCAAGCAACAACTTTGTTACTGCACTGCTACTTTATTGCTATACTGTATTGTCGTATATAAAAGGATTTTAGGTTAAAATTAAGGTCATATCTAATACACCCGTTTCTATGGAGCACCTGAGTAAGCCTAAGCACTTTTCCTGGCAGTAAGTTGAGAACTGGTGGGTCGTTGACTGGCGTTACGTTTACATGCAGAACAAAAGTATTCCGGCCCTGTAGATAGCTGGGTAACGTGAATTTTGTCTCTTGAGTCAACTCCATATCCAATACTATAGCATCTTGATGGTTTTCAGAGCCGTCGTGAACATATCGCACCTGCGGCAATATATTATCGAATGTTATAATTAACAATATCGCTTACTCTTGTTATGTGTGTCAGAATAAATAGGTAGGCACCATCTTGCATATTTCTAATGCGAGACATTTATGCCTTTCGATTTAAAGAATGGTTGGTATAGTTGGTAAAGATTTTAAACCTATGTTGCAAGGTGGGTGGTTGCATATCTGTTATACCTACGGTTTCCAATAATCAATTGACACCAAAAAAAGGTAAAAAGTAAAGAAATGAAAACCAGTAGTTAAAAATTTAACTACTTAATTTTTTTATAATAAAAATTAACTAACCTTATCTCTAGATAAATCCAAAAGTGTAAAAAATTGTTTTGTCTTGCCGTCTGTTTCGACATAGTTAAACTGTGGTGAATTTCTCTGTAACGATAAGTCGATTGCTATCCTTCCGTGCATTGGTGACTGTGCGACGTAAAAAACAACTCCTGAAGGTCTGACCCCATACTTATGATGATCTAATACCACATCGATATTTTGTGTTGTAACAACTGCCACGCCGCCTTCTTGAACAGTAAGGGGGTATAGGGCTACTAGTTCAAGTTCGCTACTCGACTTTGAGAATACCTGTAACGTATTACATTCTTTTTTATTTTATATTTTAAATAATTTACACTTTTGTTGTATAATTGGCAATTGAATCAAATATTTTTTTTATGATGAGGTAGATAGAAAGACATGAAAGAACGAATTTTTTAATTTGTTATATTTCCCAAAAGACAATGCCCAAAAGTGGCCAACTTTGTGTCAAAACTATTTGTACTTGAAAAACTATGCCTTATTTTTTCATGTTGTATAGTTTATGTATCAACATTTCTTTCACCCTGGCATTGTTTACAAGAAAATAAATTACTTATTTGATAACTTCCGAAAACTGAGTACTTCCATCATTCTTAGTTTTTAAATTCGCCAATAGGCAGACAAGGGGCTTAGCCCATACAGCCTTATAGTAATCCTAAATGCTGCCAAACGAAAGAGTTGGCTGTGACTTGAACAACAAACAAAAAAAAATAGCTAATGGAACGGTTACAATTCACAGACTTTTTTAGTTTATTTTTGTTCAATTCAATATTTATATATTGTAATAATAATTATTACTTAAAACCATGAATTATTTAATATTTTTAGACATTAATGATTCCTTTAGTAAAAATCTCAATGGCCCACCATTACTTATTCTTATTATCTATGGTCAGAGAGTTTTGGCAGAAACACCCGAGTGAAGCGTCACTTGAAGTTTTATTTTAATGTTTTTTTTACTAGTTTATTGTGATGTATAATATATAAATTGGGAGTTGTTTTGTGTATTAAACGTCAATAATCGTTGTTCATGGTTATTGAGGCATTGGAATAAAACTGTGGCTACGCATAGCAGTTACGGTTTTTTTTTTTTTCAAGATAAAAGGTCTGCAGAAACTCACGCTCAGTCAATGTGCTATTCGTTGAATTGACGGCAAAACTCCCAAAAAGCAATAAAAAGAGATACACCAGCTTTTTATTGACATGGAAATAATGTACTGTACTGTACTAAACTACGACAGAGTAGCCTGTATAGGCTACGCTCTCTGTATGCCTATTGGCGAATTTAAAAACAACAACAACAATATTGTTGCCAGCTTCCGAATTTTCATTTCCGAAAGAAGGGTCAATGAAGTCCATTCTCAGAAACCACTTTCATTTTATTATTATTATGAGGATATAATAATAATAAAATGTACATAAGGGCTTATTTCTAACAACATTAACCACAATTAACTTATTAACTAATTATGAGAGCGATTATTGATTTCGAAGAAAACAATTATCAACTTAGTTTTACCTGCAGAAAAAAACAGATTTCTCTTAAGCCTGGGTGAGAATATAAAAATAGTTTTCTGAATATGAAACGATATCTCTTTGTCTATCAAATTAAGTTAAAACCATCATGACACGACAACTTTTTTAGGGGCCCAAACGCCCAAAGAAAATGGGCATTGCCTTTTACTGGTAGTATAACAGAATGGTAAACATATACACCATCCATATTATACTGTATATATTAATAAAAATATCCATATGTATTAGATTGAACAAAATTTGTGTTTTTCTTAAATAAATAAAAAATGCTGAAATGTTTCATGTAGATTCAGCTCCCTGGTTCCTATTTATTGTTGCAGTTGTAGGCAGTAAATGTAATCTATATACGACTACCCTTTATCTATCATCTAAAATATCATCTTTAATCTTCTGTCATCACAAGATTAGACTAACCTTGTACTTTTCAGCATAATCAGGGCTTATGCACAGGTCTGAATCACATTTACAAGTGAAATCATCAACACCATGCTGTTCACACACAGCTTGGGCCACACAAGGAGGATTCCTGGGTTTGCATGACACGGATAGTACCATACGCATTTAGGGCTTACACCATATGTAACTACTGCACTGGGTAAACCAAATACTTTATCATCCACTTCTATTGGTTTTATACAGCCCTGAAAAGATATTAATAAAAATGTATTTACTATACTATTCGTTATAAATATACTTTAAATTTAAATATATTTTTCTTACTTAACTAATTATTGTACTAATTATGGCACTTTATAAATCTGGTGGTCATTTCATATAATAGAAAAATAACTGAAATAATAACAATAACATGAGTTTATGAGTTTTTAATTTTAAATATTCAGCAATTGTAAGCTTCTCATTCAGAGAGAAGTTAGCATAGCATTTTTAGCAGTATTCAAAAAAACATTTTTCTTCACCATTATAATAAATTTTCTTAAATTTACTTAACGGAGTAAAGTATTATGACAGAAGTTATATCTCACCATAATACTTGAGTCAGCAGCTTTTATTCCTTTAGCGAATGCTCTCTGTCGTTTCTCGTTTTCAATACCTCCAAGATAGAAAGAATCGGATAGATCTAAATACCTCATACCGCCACTTTCGATACGGGTGCTCATTGCGATATTATCCACAGATAACTGAAAATAACAGATACATTTCGAACCCTATTATTGATTCGATAATATGAACATAAAATTACTAGCAATAATATTTCGCTTTATTATTTTTTAATATTTATAAAATTCAATATATGCAAAAGAAGAATCAATTTGCATTGTGTTTGTTGCATGCTGAATGTTTTAGACTCAAGTATTCAATAGCTAATTGAATCGCACTTTACGCTAATGCGCGATCAGATCAATACGCAATCGCAAACATACTATGCTGCATTCTAAGATGTTAATATTTTTTTCAGCTAGTTTTCATTCGCAAAATCAAATGCCAACAGTGATTCTTGGGAAGGCTATTGCGTAATCGCAAAGCTTGTTGTCAATTTATTTATTTATTTGAAATTTAACCACATGATTTTTGAAAATAGCTCATTACACAGCAGCAAGACTCGTGGTAGTCTCAGCCTAGAATAATTACCATATTATCTCTTTATGTGGATGTTGTAAAGGCAGTAAGTAGTAGGATATTTTGTAAGCCTGGATAGAATATTACCACTATCCAGCGTGTTTCTGCCGCGATTCAGATTTGAAAGATGAGACAACAGTTATACAATTCAATACAGACTAACCAACCAACCTCTAAGTTTGTGTCTATAGGTTCCAGCAACTACTTTCTGTGAGCCATATACTCATTTACGCAGTAATTTAAAAAATATTGAAAAATCAGATGACAAAAATTAATAAAAACAAAGCAGCAGTTGCATCTACATTGCAAAAGATAGTCAATAATTTCTAAGCACTTGTATAAATAGCAATATAGAAAAAAGCTTCGCTTTTGCAATGGGGCACCAAAATAATAATAAAACACGAATACAATAATCATATTGTTGTTTCTATCACCAACCTCAATAAGTGAAGGGTTGAACAACAAATGAAGTTTATGCCACTGTCCATCGTTAACTCGCATAGTGTGAAGTATTTGTCCGCGTGCCATTTTGACTCTTACTGCACCTTCCAGAATTTCAACAGCCAAAAAATCGGAACGACCGCCACCGGCGTTATACAGAACGATGGCATTTTGAGCAATTGTTTTGAATTCAATTTGCCACCTGAAAAAAATATTCTTACAATCATCATTGAATTACTAATGACAATCACACATTGTATGAAAGTACTACTCTATTTTATAAACATCATAGTCTTGCTGTGTTCTGCATTGCTGAGAAGATCAGGGGAATGTTTAAATATACAGATTAACTTTTTAATGTAATGAATTTTAATACCGTCCACCCGCTCTGGAATTTATCTTGGGTAGTATCAAGTAAGCTCCTTCATCAATGAAACTAATGTCTGAGTTGATATCAGCATCAAATTCAGGAGCACAATTCCAAGTAACACCCTCGACACGTACAGACCCAGAGCGGCTTCTAGCCTTCTCTATAATTTTACCCCATTGTAATATACCTGAAAATACATTAAATTAGTTACATACAACAATAAATATATAAAATGTAGATAAATTAGGCCTGGCACTTACATCTTCCATGCAGCCACGAAAATTTTCCATATGACCCAAAAATAATTCAGAGAAATCACCCTGACCTCCGAGAAATATACCAAAATGAATGTTCAATTCAAAAAATCTTCCTGGAAATCTCTTCCTTACAACACTGTCATCAATCTAAAAATACAGTAATAAATAAGAATGAAATGAAACCCAGTTAATATATAAATGAGAATATAATTAAAAATTTTGAAACTATTATGAATTTATAAAGAAGTAGACACTTTAAGTATGGAAGAATACTTGTTTCATTTGTTTAACTACTTCTTTAGTTTCATTTAATCCATTTATGCTCTGAAAACTATATTGATTTGTTTGATATATCTTTATTAATATGAATACCTTATTTTATCACAGACATTGAATGACAAGTTAATGTTTATACTTAAAAACTCAAATACAATGACTGAAAATTTAGAAAGAAAAAAATGTTCATGTTTCTTGGTCTGATATCTAAAAATTAATTAACATAACTTTTTAGTTTTTGGTGATAATGAGTTAAGCACTTCAAGTGCTTTAAAAGTTTTATATTTCAAATTAGTGAACATACCTTCATAGTGAGATTAGCCTCACGGCGAATAATATTGACATGGTGCCATTGGCTGTCATTTAGAGTTCCTCTGGGCGAAAATAGTTCACTTTCTCCTCCACCAAGATTTATGTTCAATTTTAGTCTTCCTTTCTCAAGACGTATCTAAATATAACAAAGTTGCGCTTGAATAAATGCGTTATGATAAATTAGTTCTACCAACAATTGTTTGGGAAAACAAAATTTCAACTTTGTTGTAGAGTTTTGATCAAATTTACATTCATTTCATTTTGATTCCTTCTGGAACTCATTAATGATATAATATTGTCTTTTACCTACTGATAATATGATTTATGTATATTTTCATAACACAATCATCAAAACTCACCATACAATAGTCAGTCTTTCCAGCTGCAAGCAGCAATAGCGCATCAGAAAGATGAGTTCGAAATCGAAAATTAATGTCAGTAATTCCTTTGGCCTCTTGAAGTGGATATGAAATATAGCTGCCCCATAAAATGAAGCTGAAAATAAATGAAAACATTTTATACAAATGGTAGACTTCATAACACTTCCCCCATATTGTAGGCCCACCAGTAAATAAATATGCATCATCAACCCACATATGCATCATCGAGGGTATTGCTGCATTGAGGCAATCATGTGTGCCAGTTTGAAGAGTGGGACACCTGTGAGACTTTGACATAATGTCTCAAGATGAGGTGGGAGCATTCACATGTGATTTTTGTGGAGTTTTACAGGCTAATCGTGAGATAGTTTACGCACCTTCGCCATAAAAAAGTAAGCCTATATATAATATATAATTTTTTTTACTTCTTGTACAAAATAATTGTAATTGTATAAAATTATATATTAAAACTTCTCTAAGTACTCTATGAATTAATTGTTATTTCAATACTACGGTATATTTCCATCCAGCGTAAATAGTAAATAAAAGCACTGTAACTTCTCACCTTTGTCATACGCCAATCCAAACGTTACCATGGTCAGAATTAGAATAACCTCCATTTTGAGAACACAATAACATTAATACAAACGGCCAGAAAACGTTGCAGTCATAATCCCAAGCCGTTAAATATACAAAGTGAATGTACCTATTTCCTAGAACGAATCAAAATTAAATGCAAGAGGAAGTTATCGCATTTGGAAATATTAGTAACATTTCCAGATGATGTTTGGAAGTGTCATATTTCACACTAAAATATAGATTTGTTTCAAAACTCTTGTAAATTCATGTTTCGTGTGTACTTATCAGATTTCAACAGATAGAAATAGATGTTCTTACAAAAAAAATAAACTTTCATTCGTTGATTGCTATTGCTGCCATTATGTGAATTATCTATGGTCATAGACTATGGCCATAGATAATAGACATAGACAATAGCATAGAGAGTACACTTGAGAAAATACATACTGCCATTGGCGATTGACATAAAATATGTTTCAGAAGAACTGAGTCAAGTTGATAAGAGAGAAAACCTTAGCTCAAGCCCTAAATAATTAAAAATTGAGACAGATTATGTGGGTAAATTACATAGCACCCAATATCTTAGATAATACAAACAGCAGCATCTAAAACAGAGAAAGAGTTGATAAAATCAAGTCGTTACTTGCTTTTCCGGAACTGAAATGTGCCACTTATCACATTTATTCTTTATGCAACAACGGATTTACACGATTTCATTTATTTTTATTTACTATTAAAATATGACTATACTATATTCCTTGCCTTTATATTTTCCATCTAATATGTTCCATAGCGCATCTGGCTAAGGTATGTCATTTAGTTTGTTTTATGCATCGACCACCGTTTAAACATAGAGTTTCCAAGTAGAGAAGACTAGTACATTTTGAGGTCAAAGATGCTGCAACATGCTGGCTAATTTCAGGCGAATGGCATTCAGACACTATTGGTACGATCGAGATCCACCATTTTTGTTTTAATAATATTATCATACTCTCAGAGAATCATTAGAGAAATTTAAAATCAAAAAGGAATCTTTTGAATTGCGTGTATGTACCTTAAATATATTTTCATTATGGTCAAGAGCAGGCGAACTTACATTAATTTATCTAAGATCCAAGTAAGTTCAACCTTCACCAATTCGATAACCAGGTGAAAACAATAAAATATCCACCGCGGATCCACTCTTGGTGGCAGAGATAAGCTAGGATAAGAAGATTATCGTGTCGCATTGTGGTCAATGATAATTCGTTTACACACCTACAAAATCTGTCATACAGGAAACTAGTAAAGTTGAACAAGGTCTGATTTGAGTCATTAATGAATGTTTAAAAACCACTTTTAAAAACATTAAAATAGCATTTAAATCCATCGTGAGGTTTGACGACTTAATAAATCTTTGGATGTATACCTAATGTGGCATAGGCTAGTAGATACTAGTACATACGGGTATATACTGGTTTAAATTGTTATATACGGGTACATACTCTATTCACCTCTGTAGACATTCTCAGTCAGCCCGGTTCTTAAATGCTTATTTTACCCATTTGATTACATCGAGAAAGAGAGGTACAATGCCAGTCGATTATCGGAGATTCAAATCTATTCGGCTTATCAGAGACTTTTTGGGTTTGGAATACCTATTGTAATTATTACGTGGGCCGTCGCCATGCCTGTTTTAGTTATTACAAAAATATGTAGACAGCGTCATATTTATATTTATTATGAAGTAGGAATGACAAGGGGTGAAGATGGAATCACAGATACACAATAGCCAACCTCACCTGCCCATAGTGCACCCTGCTAGCTAACGGACGAGGTTCTGGCAAATGACAAATGACGGTGTAATTATCCCTAATAAACTGTGCCCTTAAATAGCAATAGACTAGGACAAGGTCAGCAACATGCCCTGAGGGAAGGACATGGTACTGCGGTCACTAATCCATCTGCTAAACGTGGTGACTATTGGCGTAAGCCCCCCCAGGAAGGAACTCCCGTTTCGACCAAAGTCGCTCAGCGTATGGAAAACGGTATGCTTGGAGTTTTGGATTGAATCAGAAATGAGGAAATCCGTCGAAGAACAAAAGTAAACGACATAGATCTAAATATTAGCAAGCTGATCTGGCAATGGGCCGGGTATACGTGTCGCAGAATCGATGGCCGATGGAACAGACGCGTTATGGACTGAAGACTAGGTACGTACCGGTAAGCGCAGCTTTGGACGTCTCCTTGACCGGTGGACAGATGACTTGTGGCAAAATGCAGGAAGAGATTAGATGCGGAAGGCGGTGAACCATTCACTGTGGAGGATTCTGAGAGAGGCCTACATCCAGCAGTGGCGATATACAGGCTGATGACAATGAAAAGTTAACAAAGGATGTGATAGAAAATAAAAGGGAAATAAAAACAATAACTTATTTCGATATAAATATTCAATGAGTATTTATTAAGTTAGATTGTGCGTCGAAGAACACGAAACGCGATCGATTATTTCTATACGTATAAAAAAATTCAATTGATGTTTTTATTCTACAAACTACCAATAAACGATGTTACTCACATGCATTTAACCACATCTTTTCAATAATTTATTATAAAAGTTCATTAAAACGTTTTGACACCAAGAATATTAAATGACTTAATACATTTAAATGACTTAACTACATTTCAATAATGAATTACTTTCTAACACCCAGATATTTTAAAAAAACAACATTGATTAAACGTGTTCACACATTTAAAACGACGTACAATAATCACATATCGATAGAGCTAAACAAAGTAGATAATAATCTTACAAAATGATGTCAGTATGTAGTAGAACTAAACAACAATTATGCATGAAACATCGATGGAAATATATAGTATTGTAGCAAAACGTACTTAATTAGGTGTATAGTATAACTAAACAATATCAGTAAAAAGAGTACAAATATTACAATTCAAAATTGTACGTAAACAAACGGTATAATACCTTTCCTACATCCATCATAAAATCGCACCTGTCCGAACTTAATTTTATTGTTGTAAGCACGATAAAGTTAAGTTTTCCTAATTCAGTCTTGCTAGGAATTCTCAAAGAGACCCTGTCAAATTTCGAGACTATGCTAAGTATGTATCATATTACGCTTAAGTGTGATAAAAATGTCAGTGGCTCTAAAATAGCGATCTTGATTTTTAATGTTGTCGTTCACATATAAAACGAACCTTTTAAATTTAAAAATTTACCCAATGCTATACACGTTGTGAAGTCTTATGATATAAAGTAGGTACATACATACGAGTATATAGAAAAAACTGTACCGTTGTAAGTCATAAAAATACGTGGACGTCTGACAATCCCTTGTTCCATTCTTAGCATTCCATTTTAACAAAATTAATAAAATTTAATAATAATAGGGAAATATATATAAGAAAGTACATTTAGAAAGATACGACACATCGATTATACGTATTAATACAACAATGTAATTAAAGTGCATCCAGTGCATTATGGGAGAGAAATTCTAAAAATCTTGAAATTTAGTCAATTATTGGAATAATGTCCACCAGGCTGGGAGTCTCAAAGGTACATCCAATGCTAGTGAATCGAATCATAAATTCGGGTTTCTTCTCAAGCTCTTTCATCAATTCATAAGCATAAGGGGCGGCCAAGCTACTGGAACAGCACATAGCCAATGCGGGCATGTGGTTGAATATTTGTTCTTTAACAGGTTTCAGCTTGTCGATCGTTATTTCTATAACCTCACCAAAATCAATTTTGTTGACAAATATAATTTTTTCTTTTTATCAACGCTTAAAACAATGGCTCTCTCATATATTTCACCGGGTAGCTCAATACCGACACAGAGGCCTGGATGAACTGTGTCAAGGGTCAGTGGTTGCTGATACTGGCAATAGTAAGAGAAATCGGGTCGGTTTGCTTCGTATGCACGGTATGCCCTAATATCGCTAACGAAAAAGCGATAAGGCGTGCTGACGTATCGCATAATCACATGCAAGACATCACCGACGTGACAGCGAATGTAGCGGAGCTGGCGACGTGCTACCTCATTGACTTCTTCGTCCAACTCTACCATATATTTGCTGGGAGGATTGTTCATCTGCACAATGGAGATTGAAACATCGTTCGGAGTGCCTTCATTCAAGTCGACCAGAATAGTGTTTCCATACTTCGCGCATACTCTCATCTTTGCACGTTCCACGCCAAGAGCCTGCCGCATTATGAGCGTATCACTTTTCGTTGCGGCTGGTGAAGATTTTAGCACATAATTTGCAAGACTGCATTTGGTACTGAGTGCTGGCAGATTGGCATACTTACGAATCTTGAATATTTTCCAAATCGGTATCTGCTTATCAATGAAGCCATAATCCATAGCAAATAGATCGCACACAATTTCGTGCCCTAGCCCAGATGGTATCATTTGGATGAGAATAAGTTGACCACGAACGAAGCATTGCACAACTTCTGACTTATAAGACACGATGCGCCCGATTTGTAATTCACATACTTTTATCAGTTCCCCAGGTGATTGCAGGAATCGTAAATCGTTACGGAATGCAATAGGACGCACATAGAATTCATCGGGACTCTCTATATGGGTTACATCTACCCAATAATAATGTCTCTCCAGGAACTGATAAAATCGAATTTTTCTTAATATTGATATTTGTTGTTCTACCATATTGTGGGGTTTAAATGTGGAGCAAAAATCACAATAACGAATGTTACTATAACACCCTTTAGATAACGACTGTGATGAGCCCTACCTATATAGTCAGCACCTGCGCAATGATACTGTAAGCTAACGCTGAGTGTACACAGTCAAGAAGCATTTAATTTAAAAATAATAATACATATTCAAAATAATTTTCTAGTTATTTTGTTATAATGAACTGAAGTTGTAATTTAAATAACAATTTTTATTTTCTTACCCTAGGTAGATGGCCAAGTTCACGATAGTCTGTAATGCACTGTACTGTAATACAGCGACACTCTTAATGTAACTATAAATTGTGTAAAATCTATGAAATCGTTTTATACACCACACAAGAGAATATGCTTGCAGGAACCCGGTGTACAGCGGTCCGCGTTGTCGTCGTCGCTGTCATCGTCGGACGTAATGTGAAAGAGCAACCCGGTCGGCGGTGTATCGCGTTTCGACCCGGCAGGCTGTTTCTGACCCAACGTGGGTTCCCTGAACATCAGCGGCATCGCCCAGGCGACCTGACGGGCCGCTGTACCGCAGAGACCGGCGTCGGTGGTCGTCTATGAACTCCTCGACAAATCATCGATCGGGCGTCCTTGGAGTGGCGCCGCGAGTCTAGTTGTAGTGTTATCTGCGGGAGCCCCCTAATATGACGGAATTCTGACTCCGGGTAGAGGTCGGACGTCGGGTGAGACTGCAAGAGGAGTGGTTTGGTGCGGTAGGGTCCTAAAAATATCCATGTATCCGCGGTCTGCTCCCAACATATGCAGACCGACAATCTCACATACCACGCGTACCCCCTAAGTGCGGATACCTCGTAGGAGGTCAGAACCCTTCCCGAAAAAAAGGGTTCGGTTTCTGTGGGTCGAATATTCGAGCAATATTGAATTATTTATAAGGTTAGTACAGTTAGTCAATCGAGGTTTTTATAATATTAGAGTTATAAAATATTAGAGTTATAAAATGTTATAAAATGTTTATTCACGTCCGATCAAAGATTTTTCCTTTACAAAGAACAATTTAGATTCGGCGCGTGGAGTACTTAAACGTGCTACGTCTAGGCCAGAGCTCCGAGCTAACTATAGTATTTTACTGTAAATAGAAATGGTCCCTCTACTATGTTTCCTGAGCACTAAATATAAGATATATTTCTTAAAATCAGTTTAAGTTAAAAGAAAAATTATTAAAAATAGTAACCCTTTTTATGGCCGTGTCTTCTTAGATTTGCGGCAATTTAGAACCACAGCAATCATTAGATAGGTCACGCTTGCTCGATAGTGTCAATGACAATAAAAAATAAAATTTTAATATGACCTGTACTCGGCTTTAATTTATTTAGCGTTGGAGTTTTCCGGTTAGAGCCTGCGCGGAAAGGAGATTTCTCCCTGCGCAGACGCTAACCTAGCATCACTAACCTGACTGCATTGGTATTGATCTTGACTCTCGAAAAGCCCGGGTTGAGCTTGCCACCTGAAGACGTGCACAGTAACCATAAATCTATCTATAATAACATTCCGACTTTTTTTTTAACAATTCTTTCACACTTTTATGGCTGTGATCAATTGTAAAAAGAAATATCGCTTGCGTAATCTGAGTTAATAACTACTCGTTGTGCTGAATTGCACAACTAAACTTTAAATTTCATTATGTCTACTACCTTTCATAACAATATGTATTTTTATTATTTGTCGATGTAAATATAGCAATTACAATTTTGGGTTCCGTGACTGCTGACCAACCAAACCGAATCTTATAATGTCATGTCCGTTTTGGTATCTCTCCGGTCTGACGGTATTATAACCAGTGTTAGAAATTCTCTCAGGCTGAGCCCCTGAGCACACCTATCGGTACGTGATTAATTGGAATAGCCTCATATTATTATGCTACCAGAGCTTACATAGTGAAAAAATAATTTATTGTATTAACTCGCTGCATATTCTGAAATTTGCACTGTAAATATTTTGATTGAATTTCAAAACTACTTAGGTGAAAGAACGCTATAAAACGCTTCAAAGGTCAGTCCAAGTCAAACTACAAAATTTAGAAACTCTACTAAATGACTGATGGAAGAGAAAGAATTGTGTGAGGACGCTTCGATAGATAGATAAGGCCGGCCATTGTTGTACCCTTTTTTTTCCTACCTAAGCTGGTAGCCTGGAGCGGCTATTCCAGCGTAACCGTGGCTAGTAGGTGAGCTCACGGGGCTCAAACCTGACGACGATGCTAACACGAACCCTAGCAAGAGCCGTGCTTCGCAGAATCTACCACCGGATCGGAAACGCGACCCACTGAGAAGATCCGGCGAGAAACTCAGTGGGCTGTGTCTGAGAGTTAATTTACTCGGTGACGGTGCTTGAAGTATCTAAAAGCACCGTTAGTGGATCGGGAGGATCCGAGATGACGTGTTTTGGGCGACGTTGACTGCTTTCCATTCTGTCCGCAGGATCGGGAATGTGTTGTACCCATTATGCCCATTTGTACACCCATTTAAATTGTTTGTAAACTTAAGTTGTTTTTATTAAATTTTTTCTAAAATAATTTTCTTCTATAAAATAATTTTTAATTATATTAAAAGTTAGTAGGCTTAAATGTAGGAATACAGTCTACTTGCTTGAAATATGATGTCAATACGAGATTTTTAAATAATTACGTGAATGAACAAATGTAATACCTAAATGATGTAAATAAAAAATATTTATGTGCTTTGTCCTCTGTGTTTATACCCGATTTTTCTAAGTTGAAAATAGAATACGATGTTGGTACCTATTTTCTTTAAAGTTATACCTCGTTTGAGTTTGCGTGGAAAGTATTGATCATAGATTATACACATAATATATTTGAGAGTATTGATTGTTAATTACCTAGGTTGTTATGCTAGCGACAGGACTGACAGGGTAGCTGGCCAGGTCAAACATAGAGAACGCTGACCTGCGCTAGCAGTCGAATGCTTTCATTGTACAATATCACTTTTCGAAAATGCAGGGGAAAGTTTAAGAACATTTCTAAATTGCCTAACCTCTAATAAAAGTCGCTCTAAATGAATTCACCGTTTCGAAGATTATTTCAGGCAATCAAACAAAGAAATTGACAATTGTTAGCATAGGAATCTTGTCCCTATGTAGTTGTGACCAGCGGCTTGACTGTAACCTCTGTCAGTGCTAATATCCATGAGCGATGGTGACCATTCCCCATCAAGCGGGACTTAAAGCCGTCCTGCCTATAATAGTACCATTAAAGAAAAAGAAAAAAAAACAGTTACCATAATATCTACTTTGCTGTCCGTTTTGTATTTCATAGACCTTGAGACACCGTTTCTTAGGAACAGCTAGAGGTATCAGAATGTTTGTAATTAGTAGTTATGTGATTGTAGTAATATAATTAGTAAAAAGTAACCTACAAAGTTAAAAAAACCTACAAACCTACAAAGCACTTCCTGCTAATTAAGAAATATAAAATTTAACACAATTCAAGGTCTTATCCTCCTCCGTGCGTCGTATTCCTCAGTTCTGAGGGTCGTGACCTTTACTGAGCTCTTTTTTTAGGACCATGTTCCTCCATTCACTTCTGTCCTCCACGCAGTGGATAGCGACATTGATGCTGGATTCCAAAGTCATCTTAATCTGATCGGACCAGTGCATGGGATTACGCCCCCTAGGCCTCTTTCCTTCCACTTTGCCGGTGATGAGAAGTCTTTCGAGATTGTCACCCTTTTCCCTCAATTAATCCATCCTCCAAATCCTCTAAAATTTAACACAATTCAAGGTCTTTTAAGCCGAGCTAAAGATACCTAGTCTATTTGATAGTTCGAAATTTTAATAAAAAATTTTTTGAATGATTAGGTTACTTAGGTTTCCTGTAGGTAAAATGCCGACCTTTATAAACACAATATTTAGAAGAATAGAATATAAACAAAAGAAATATAAAAAAATCCAACCACAAATATAAGATTGTATTTCTAACATACCAATGACAATACTCAAACCACTTGTGAGCGTATTTGGTAAATTTTAGACTTTTGTTTTGGAAAGGCTGAATAGCTAAGTTACCGTAGTCGAAATGGATAAACCAAAAAATGTCAAGAGTGTCATGTAAAAATAAATTCTCTAATCTTTTCCTTCATACTTTTGGATTTTGGTTAAAAGTAGTTTGGCAATAAGCTTTTTTTTGTAATAAATTATAAAAAAATGAACAATTCTGCAGCTAAAGTAAGTATTTTTATGTCTGGGCTAATGAAATTATCGTATTAGATGAATGTACTACAAACGTTAAAATAATTATAGGTTGGGGAAATTTTTAGAGAGGCGGGAACTGCATTCAATAAATTATCAGAGATGACAATGCTTCTTCATCCCATGGGAGATTCGCAGCCGGGGTGAGTAAATCATTTTTAAAATTGCAAAGCTTATACCAGGATTGCATAAATAATAAACATCAAGTTTTAGTCAGAAAACGATCATAATAATTATATCGTTTTCTTTTAAACCCTCCTCGACCAAACTGTATCGTGTCAGTTTGAAAAATTTTAAATATTTTTTTCTTTAAAAAAATCAACAGGCTCTCCACATCGCACACCACCATATTAAATTACAAATAGTTGATTACTTGTAGATGATCGATATCAGTTCATTTACACCATCTATAACTGAATCAATTGCAACCATAATTATTGTACAAATTCATTATTATAATTCTTTTCTTTGGACTATGGTACAATTATAGTCTGAAACTTCTATAAAAATATTTAGATTTTAATTATGTCTGGGTATTTACTACCTTGTCTATACATGTCTATGTCATGCTTTCAAGAAAAGTGGGACCTGGAGCTGGAGCCTGGTGGAGGCTGAACCTGTTTTATAATAACATTCATGAATAAATTCCACAATGAAGGAATAACATAAAGTATAAAAAGAAGACCCACAAAAAAATAAAATTTGAGTAATTACTGGTGGTAGAGCATCTTGAGCCCGTGATCGTGAGCCCCTGTGGGTTAGTACCAGCATTAGCACTGCCACACACAGCCTATTTCTGTCCTGAAGCAGTCTAGTGTTTCGGTTTGTAAGGTGGGGTACGGACTGTTTTATAACATAAACAGACACTTTCAAACACATTTCTAACAATAGGTGGTGAAATTTTCATTGTTGATGTCTTAACCAAGGTCGGTAATCACCTAGCACCAGGAGGGCTGTCAGCTCATCAATTTATCTAAACAAAAAAATATTTACAACCAATGGATTCCTAAATATTGACTTATGCTGTACAGAATAATGCTGACTTACAGACTCAAAAAAATGCATTGAATTGGATTTGCATCATTGTACTTTCCCTTTAAAAAGTACAATCTGAGGTTAGCTAATAGGTTGGGGATATCACCAACAAGATTGACTGTTTAGGTCCATAAATTTTGGTTAATTTTTCAGAGGACATTTATCTTATTCATGGGAAATTGTTCTACAGCCCATAAGCCATTTAAAAAAATACTATTGTTTTAAATTATGATTTGTAGGAAATCACAAACCAAGATACTGGTAACAAAAATTTAACAAAAAATTAAAAACTCAAATTTGATGGCTATTAAGATGTTAGACTTTATTAATCATTAATATATGTTATCACAATAAAACAATTTCAAAAGGTGTTTCATCTGGACTAAGAATTCTATTACTAGGGGTATACTTACTATTTAGAACTACCAAGTACTAAACCTCAGTAACGTAAGCATTACACATGAATATGTACTGTATAGTAATCATACCATCCAGTAATCATATCATAATTTCAGAGGTAAATGGACTGAAGAAGAAATAGAAATGCTGCGCAATTGTGTACATAGATTTGCAGTAGACCTGAATAAACTCAGTCAACATATTAAGAATAGGACAGTGTAAGTCACTCATATTAAATTTGTATACACTCCATAGTTAATTTCACAATCATGCTCTATATTTACACAAAAAAAATGCAAGTAAGAGGGTTAGCTCATTATTTTTATCATTGGTCATTTAGCACAATTAAATTATTTATGATATTTTTATCATAAATAATTTTCAAATCTGTAGGCAGTTAATAACATAAATATCCTGTCGTTCTAGAAATCAAATTCGATCAACGTTGAAGAAGAAAGCTTTTGAAGACGCAGGTATACCTGTGAGACAGGTAAGCGGCACAACAGGAAATATGGGTCAGCCACAATCCCAGGTAGCATCCCCACTGGCTGCCATCATCCCGCAGTCAGTGATAGGAAACAATGCCGAGGTTCAGAAATTCACTAATTACACAAAAATGGCACAGTCACTTATCTATCACATATATAAGAAGATAGCTTGTTCCTGCCAGTATAGTGGATGCTTATTTCAATTTTATGCACTGGTTTTATAGTCAATGGCATTGATATCTTTATCTATTCAAAAACAATCATTTTTTGACATATTATTACGTTCATGATCGTGTTAGTACTTAACTATGTATAACAATTAAAAATAATTAAAATTAACTAATTACGTTATTTGCAGTGGAAAAATGATTGTTTAATTTTGCTCTCATTGATTACTCATTGAGTACTTGTAGCTAATGGAGTTATATATTTAAAACTTATTTAAGGAGTTAAGATGCCTTTGCTAAAATAGCAGTATATTATTATTTTGATGTAGGCCAAAGGCAATATTATATACTTGTAGACATTCTCCCACTGCCCTTTTTACTATGAGTTAATGTCTTAAGAAAGTCATGACTGGCCTTCATACTCCAGAAATTCCAATAGAACCTGTATAAAAACTAAACTACATTAGTGATATTAGTAGTTCTAAAAGATTTTATAATAATTTTGAAGATTTCATATAAAGCATGATGATGATAATGATTCATCATCCGACCGATTTCGGCCATGGCGACCACTTCGACTCCTATCCGTCGATTTGGCGCTCGTGCGCTCGAAGATGGCTTATATAGCCTATTTTCACGGCAAAACTCCTTGCGCATTGAGGGCACGTAAGCATAAAGCATATGAACAATACAGACCACTATATGCACATAAGTGATGACCAAAAGTCTGATTATAAGTAATTTTGCATCTGAATTTTTGTTTACTTACTTAAACCAGATAAGATATTCTTGTAGTAAATTTATTTTGGCTTAGCTCAGTGATTTTTTAAGCATGATTACAGAAATGAGAGAATGAGTAAATAAATTAAAAATAGAATGAAATATTGCTTAATAGGAGTTTTATTTGTGTTATGTGTTACTTATCAGTTAATTTTATATAATATGGCAACGCTTGTTTAGTTAGAGCCTGTGATAAAGTTGTTAAGATCGTTATCTTACTTAGAACTTACATATCAGTACTTAAAGGCAATTTAGTATTCGGTTAAGAATGCGCTGAGATATAAAACTTTGTTTTAGTTTGATGACGACTTCACCGGGTTTTAAGTGGGCTACTACTTGACAGACACAAGTTGTACTATAATAATGGCCATCCTACTCCTGAAAAACGAATGCATAATTGCTATGCATTATGCAAGTGATATATGCAGTATAGTATAAATTCTTTGTGACCTTCAATATGCCTTTTCACCAGTACTATCATTTAAATTATCTAGATTATTATCATAATGATCTTATTGTTATAAAGCTGGACTACTACAATAAGTAGGTTATTGTTAGACTGTTACAAATTACTGTTACATAAACTATTTTTGGGGTAAAAAATGAAAATAGACAGATTGCAGATTTATAAGCATGCAAATGCATAGGTCTTGTACAATTATGATGAAGGTGTGGGATTATAAATTGCATGTATATAGGTATTACAATATTGCACGAAGTCAGCATGCGATCCTCTCAATGGATGGTTCTGTCCGTTTCTCTCATTGCTTATTAAATACTGTGGTCAATTTTTTTTTATTTGACAGTTAAGGGCGGTGAATAATTTTGTCCACGTGTTGGGGTATGGTTTTTGTCACTCATAGACACAGAAAAATGTATTTTAGACCCGAATTTCTAAGCAATATCCGAGAGCAGTTCCAATATAAAATTAAACGAAACTAAAAAAAAAACACCAAAAGTCCTTTCGTAAACTCAGATAATCTAAATGTCCGTAATCCAGACTAATGATATCTGAAGTTCTTCGGTAGAGAGTCAAATAGCTGATAAGTTTTCAAAGATAGTCAAATTGCGACGCCATCACAATCGAGTCTTTCACTATTAATGCTTAATTTAATAAGCTTAATAAAATTTTAAATTATAAACCCTATTTGGAGGCTGTAGCTCTCGCTTTCCCACTTCAGTTTACATACATGTGTCTATAGCCACACCAGGATGCTCAAAGTTAAATCAGTGGCCGGCAATGCAAGCCTCCAATGGATAGAAAGTTATTGATATTCAGAATTAAAGGCGGGGAAAGAGGATTGTGATATAGGAGCATCGTGTGAATCTTGTTCGTTTGCTATGTTCGTGTTAAGCTCAGATTCAAATTGAGGGTCTTATTGGGCGATTCAAATTGAGGGCCTTATTGCGCGATTTTATACAGGCCTCTAAATACAGATCGGTCGTTGGATCCGGAGCTTTACACGAATTTAAAACGGTTATAAAACTTCTGTAGTATGATTAAATTGTGAACGCATTTCTTTCAGGTAACGCTTAACATGTTGAACGCATCCGAGAACGAAGTTGACGTTGAAGAACTGACAAATGACGTCAAACTTGAGTTCGAGAGCGAACCCGGAAACGAGGAGGTAGCCATCAGAAATTTGTTCTAGCAATTGATATATTGATAACCCCATTCGTAACGGCTTTGTGTAAATTGAGGTTAGTCGTTGTATGGAAATCTGCTTAAAATTTGCAAATTGAAATTATTAATTCGTAATAAATCCTTGAAATCTCACTGTAGATTGTTCGAGTATTTGCAATAGCCATTAATCTTTCTAGCTTAGTTTTAGAGTAGAATAATTTAAAATTACTAACTAGTTTTCTGATCTTCGGTAAGCATGTGTGATTGTAAATTGTAGAAGAAAGAAAAACACTGATATATTAAAATAGAAATTGCACACGTAGTTACATGTATTATTGTTTGCTGATTGTACAGATTGAAAAGGCAGTTGTCGTGGTCTGTTATTTTGACCTGGTTTTGTAATCAATAATTTGGTTTCGCAAATGTATCAAGTTCTGTAAATCTCTTATTTCGTTCGAACCTTAGAAAGTTCGGGACCACTGTTCCAGTACAATCAGCTTATAATAATATAGTGGTTAATCATGTATTTTAATATTTAGAAACGAATTTATGTAAACAGAACAAACATTTTTTTTTGTACATATTTATCTGTAACATGTAACTTTTGTTATAAGCGCAAATTTGTCTTACACTCCAGCTACAGGCTTTTGCTCATACTCAATACTGTACTGTGATAATTAGGTAAGGACTCGAGACTGGTGATTCTCACGTTTGTTATTGCTCAAATAATTGAATATAATAATAAGATTATCTCTTGATGAGACATTTTATAAAAACGTATTTACAAAATATATATTTTCAATGTGTTTTTTGTTTTTTTTTTTTAATAAATTCTATAAGCACAAGATCTTGGGTACTGTTGTTTGAAATATTGAGAATTTCAAATATTCAGATGTATAAATAGAGAATATATATTTTCTCTTTACTACCTACCTTTACTATGAAACGTAAACAGAGAGTGGATTTCTTCAACGCTAACCTTAATTTATTTGGAACACAAACTGTCAAATTCTTTCAGTCAGATATTCAAGGTAAAGTGTACCTTAATTAATTACCTTATAATTGTAAATTAACATTTTAAATAATGGATTTTGTAATTGATTGATTTACGAATAGTCAATGACAATATTTACAGTGAAAATTTCAATGGTATAAGTTTATTTATTTGTCATAAAAATGACAAAGGGTTTAAAAAATGCTAATAATGCAGAGTCAAGTAGCCTGGGCGAACACCACATCAATCTGCTAATTGTAGATTTTACCAGTATTTTTATGAATAGATATTTTAGCATAATTATTTGCTTGTAGTCATTAACAAATGTTAATAAATGGCTGTGTATTTTGTATGACTAATATCTACTAAAAACGTTCACTATCCAGGAGCGTTTGAATAATAATCAAAAGTAGCCGTACCGTGAATTCGTAGTATGTTTTAATTCCCTAATCGTAACGCTACAAATATGTGAATGTATTTTTTTCGTTTCAGTGACGCGTGTGTTCCACCTTTCATAGGAAGTCAGTACCGTATCGGATTCTTAACAAACAGAATACAGGACAGGCCAAAATACTGAACTTCAGCTTCCCATCATCGGAATATTCGTTGTTTAACCGTATCTACTATCCGAAACGCACTTCAAACACGAGGCTTGTTTCACGACCGAAAAATATAATTAACTGGCAGATAAGGTGACAAAGGCAGGGGAAAAATTAAATAACGTCTCTAGCTAGCTTTTACCAGGGCATTAGTTTTTAAATATGGCGCTGTGAAGTAATGTCTAAATTTAATTTAGTTCTTTGCATTCGCGACAACGGCCGCTTAAGTCTGGAGTATTTATGAAAGTATTAAGTGGGTACTATTAGTTTTATAAGTCGGCCATTTTGCGTAACACCAAAGTAATTTTAAATTTAATCTTATTGTTGAATTTTCTTGACATTTGTATTATTTGATTAAACGCAAACTGAAGAGTTTCATATGAAAAAAGTTTAAATATTGGTCAAAATGAGAATGCAAATACAATATGTTAAAAAAATCATCACTAGTGTTTTTTGGATTAAAAAAAATAACGTAAAAGAGACGCTTCCTGAGCAGTTGATCAATGCTTTGGAATTAAACTGACTTGACATTAAAATGCCTATTTATCACACAACAAACATGAGAATATAGTTTAGGGAATAAACGATTGCCGTAAAGCGAACGGAAAACTTTATTCGCTAACGAAAATAATACAAAAATACACCGTGTTTTGTATTATTTCACAATGGCAACTTATTGCTGACATCGGAAAAATGGTAAAATTTGAATTTGAATTAGGGTAATTGTTTTCATGTTGTCATAACAAGATTTAGCAGTGCTCCCATCTATTTTCGTTTTTGAGAAACAATTTGTATACATGAGATTTAATTTTGATGCTAAAAACTGTTTTTTTTTTTTATGTAAAATAAATAGTTCTCAGTGGCTGTTGTTAGAGAATTTTGTTTGGGTTTCTTTAACTCGTGTGTAGTACGGTCTTGTCAATAACTTTTTAGTTATTATTCGCCTGCATCACGCAAGTACCTCAGAAAGCGTAACTCTTAAATGGCGGACTAGTAAAATTATGTACATACTTACAGAAACTACAAAAAAAAAGTTGTATTTGGATTTTCCAGATCTAAGAGACTTAAGCTATCGTTGTGGCCTTAAACTCTCGTACATTCCAGTACGGATACATAAAACTATATTTAGAAACGAATTCAAAGCTATGTAACTTTATAATGCTCGATTGTGCGAACGGTATCGAGAATGTAGTTCATTGTGCTTATTGCGAATTCTTTAACGTTTTCGATAGCGTAAAAGTTAACTCTTATTAATATGGAGTTGGAACGTTTGTCTACGTTTGCCGCTGGAGGCGCTGCTACAACTGCATACGAATTTGTGTTAACTTCTACGCTATCGAGAACGTTAAAAAACTCGCACTAAGCACACTGACGTAAGTCGACGTGTTCTTTGTAATGTACAAATAAAAACGTCAATTTTGTTAACGAATCGCTCCGATATAGTAAGCGCTATGAAAGGTTGGATGCCTTCGGTCGCAATTTGCGATGTATTTATTAATAATGATTGTTAAATCTACTAGAAGTCTTAGGTGCCGTAATGTAGATAGACGGACGCAATGACATGAAAATCGCTTTATGTACTCGCGTATGTAATAAAGGCGTTATTGCTTAAAATTAATTCAAGTACTTCTAAGGACGTGTGTAATAATTATGCACACCAAATAACTATTGTAACTGTATTTGAATTAGTTATAATTGTATTCGTTAGACGTTGCTTATAGAAACTTTGACTGAACATGAATATATAAATAAATAATCGAATAAAACAGACGGGTTCGCTTCGCGGGAACGAAGAGCTAATTTCTAGAACGTTTCACATTCAGTATTGTAAACTGAAAGTAGGTCATGGGATCGTTGTTCATTGATTTGGAAGCAATTAGTCGATCTTACAATAGGAATGTTTCATCTCATGTTCTGTATATTGTTTTCTGCGTAACAATCTTAATATATGTAGTGAAATATTCATATTTGTATAAAAAATCAGTATGAGCCATAAATAGTTTCAGTGCGCTAGAAAACGTCGCTATCTCTCTCGCACGTCCAAATAAACGACGATGATGACGTGAACACATAAATGCGCATCCTTTTTTCTAACCAGTTCATTTATTAACGGATCAAATTTTTTTTATACCGCATAATTTATTTTGAAAGTAAGTGTAAAATTTAATTCTTAAAAAAATTCGATTCCACAATGTGAACGGCGGTCCGCGACTGAGCTTTGAAGGTCTAGCTAGCTAATTGTCGTGCACATCGACAACCTTATATTGTAATTAGTCAATTTAAAGTAGATACGATAATTTCAGTATTTTTCCACTAAGTATTTGTTTGTATACTCGAGTGCGTAGTCTCTGGAGTAAAGCGTTAACGAATGCATATATGATACGAACATTAGTTAATGTTATAGGCACTAGTAGTATTTATGCTTGAGTCGTCTGTTCAGTGAATGTATTCAAAATGTCGAATGAGGAAAAGACCCGGTCCGTAGTAATACAAAACTTAAGTTTTTCGTGTCGAAATTGATAAGTAATGATAAGAAAAAAGTAGAGATCTCTTGTGTTACTATTGAACGGTGTATAATGATTTTTCTTCCTGATCCAGTGTACCAACCTTCGTATCCCGTTCTTAGGACAGTCTGACACCAGAACTTGCCCTCTCCTTCTCTCCTGCCCCCCCCCACTTGTCCTACTCCAGTGTATTGATTCCAATTTTCGCTTAATATCTATGGGCTGTGAGATCCTCGCCCATGGCTTAGATAATATTAAAAAAAAAACAATTGATTTCATGAGAAAATGTATATTAATTAACGTTATATATATATTTATAGTTTACTAAAAATATAAATGTACAAAATGTACAAAGCGTTGCCTTAAATGTTCTGCGATTTAATTAATTGACATTAACTAATAATAAAGTTAAGATTTCTAGTTTAATCGTAAGCCGACGATGAAGGCGATAGGTTTTTTCGTTTTAGTAGTAGTAGTAGTAGTAGTAGTTAGTAGAATATTATAATTATTATATTACCTACGTATTTCTTGTTGTTAGGCGAAATCGGTTTGTGTTCTTTTATTATCTTAATTTTCTTAAGTAGTCGCTTCTCAATACAGATAAGGTGTAAGCTCTTTTTTTAAAGCTTTTCATTATGTTAATGTTTTCCCAGTATCATTACAACACCCGATTCAAGAAAATTAACGAATTCGATCCAAAAACTGTAAAAAACGTTAGATTTCAGATGTATTAGTTGACAATTCCACAATTGAAATATATCTTGGTGCTGAAAAAAAACGTTTGTTTAAAATTTGCATCGAAATTAAAAACTATTCTAGGAACTTATATTTTTTTGTGTCACTTACAGCTTTTGATAATATTCTAATTAAATTTGTAACACGCGCTAAAACGACGAATAGTGGTTTTTACAAATTCGAAGTAGGTGGCGCTTTAATCAATTATTATAATAATATCTATTATTTAGTGTGACCTCAATAAGTTAACTCGAATTTAATCATAGTTTAGATTCCGGAGTGAAAATTCAATACTCCAAATACTTCCTAATGTCCAACGATGAAACTCATATTATTTTTCATAATTAATTTAATACGATAAGTGCAATAAAATGTGCATATTGAAACGACTAAAGGCTTACAAGATATATACATATTTATAAACTTAAATATTGGAAAAGAGTTTAATATTATTGTTGCACTATAATAAATGTATTATGTAACAACAAACAATTATATAGCTATATTTTAGACAAGCATACTGATAATTATAGCTTACGCAGTGATTCATGTTCCATAATAAAGAGTCAATTGAGTGGATTTTATGGGAAGGGCATGAAAAGTCGTTTACCAATTGTGGTTTAAGGAAACAATTAATTTTTACCAATAATGAATTAGTACAGACTTAAATGCGTTTAGGATGTGTTTGTATTGATTTTTTCTATATATTTTTTTTTCCTTTTTGGTGATGGGATATCACATTCTACCTTTAACTGGGGTAAAACTGTTGCGTTCTGGTTGGTAAGGTGGGTTAGGCCTCATGCAATGCTATTGGGAATTGAACCTCATGTCTCAAGGTGGGTGACAGGAATCAGGTCGTGATTTCCGGTAACTATTATGTTTAATGCGACATAAGCTTGTTCACCCAAAGCCACCTAAGTTCATTAGTGCCACAAAAACACTTCTGTCAAGGATATTCTAACCAGTGGAATTGTCTTTATATTTATCTAATTAACTTTATCTATATTATATCTATAGTCTAGCTAGTACTTAGAGACTATAAGAGTAAGAATATTTATGATCGACCTCTTAAAGTATTATTTACTTAATATAAGTTGTGCAATTAGTAATTTCTTGTGTCCGTGTCATGGTTTAGTTGCAAATACGAAATCACCACTTATCACCACTTAATCACCACTTAACACCAGGTGGGCTGTGAGCTCGTCCACCCACCTAAGCAATAAAAAAAATCAGCATGAAAAAACGAATGATATTTTCAAGAAGTATCATGACCCAGATATAAGCTTGCTCTTTCAGCTACGGCTAAATCTCGTGCTTAATATATGTATATGTTACGGCAAATGTACGCTCTTGGGTAATGTACACTTTTACCGGTAAATGTGCACATTTCTTAATACTCCATTAGCGACCATGAAAATTCGTAACTCGGAATATTTTAAAATGAAAACTAAAGGTTGTTGGCCTTCGGCAGTAAAATGTGCTTAGTATATAACTAAGTTAGTATATAATTAAGTCTGTATCTGTTATTAAATATCTAATCTAGATACTCCTAAAATAGTTTTTAAGTTAAAATAGGAAACCAATCACTCGAATATAGACAAAAAAGTTAAAAGGACTTATAGAAATCACATAATATAAAAAAAAATCGTTATCTTTATCACTATAAAAATAAACAAAGACAAATTGTATTAAGAATATTTTTACCCTAGCATAGTTATACGTAAAATTCGTTCAAAAATAAATATCACAAGTATTAAAAAGAAGAGTATTTTTCTTTAATTACAATTTAGTTGCAATAAATTATGCAATATTAATATAAAAGTAATATTTGTAGTGTAGTTTTTTTATATATAATATAAGTATGTAGTTAAATTCAAAATGTTAAAATTAATATTTATTAATAATAAATTTATTATTAATGAAGGTTATGAATATAGTTAAATAATATAGTATATGTATGGTTGGTAACATTTAATTAAAAGTAATATAATGTGTTCATAGCCTGAAAGGTACGACATTCGTGATTCTTGAATGATGAGACTGTAGAAACATGCAATTTCATTTGCCAAATATTTCAAGTTCACACGCAACTAGCATCGTCTTCTACGATCAAGTAGTAACATCGTGTAATAAATAACAAGCGAAAACAGTATGTCTAAATAAAAATCTACTTTTGCGAGTATTTTGAGCTCATCACACGTTATCATAATACAGTTGATATTTGACCTCATATCTCTAACACTATGGCTTCATTGAAATCTAAACAAATTAATAGAACAGTATTGGAAATTTTCAAGAGGTCACGCATAGTCTAACTATTAATTTTTTATTTGCCTTTTGTATGGTTATCTTTAAAATAATCAATTCCATAATGTTGTCTGGTTTAATTCAATATTAAACACAAATAGATTGTAGGCGAATATCATCTAACTAATGAAACAATAAAGAGGCGTGCTTAGCTATGTAAATTACTTTAACCTCTTCAGGGGTATTATTGGTATACATGGAATTGGGTATGTACGGTTTTTTTTTTTTATATTTAACTCTAGGCTGAATGGTAACAAATGTGGACATAAATTTTGTTCATTGAACATTCACTATTTTTGTTATTTTTTTTTTTACTTATTGAATTGCTTTCAAAATAAAATTAACAAATCGCAATAAAGGATAAATTAAATCCATAATTCTTTGTACTTTAAAATATTCGTTCCTGAAGAGGTTAAACTTTTGGTGTAGTTGTCATGCCGCCATCTTCGATTCCGTATGTTACATTGACAGCCAACTTCAAATACGACAGAAAGATTCGAAACTCTAAACAGGAGTTACTAGAGAACAAAAGGACCTCATTGTCATTGATTTTGAATGGGCTGTAATAGGTGAAATAACTGAAAATGCATTACACGGAAAAGGGGCGGGTGGTTGGTTGGATTGACCAATTATTATATTTAAGTATCACTGAATGACAAGACGGGATTTCGTTGCTCGTTTTCGCATCTTACTTATCACTTGCATTGCCTTAATAAAAATTGTTTTGTAGATAATCAAACTGACTTGTCAAGTATGATTAGGCCTTATTACTTAAGAAATTTTAAATGTTTAAGCTAGGTAGTCATAAATAACATTGTTGATTGTACCGACCGATTTTATAATAATTAACATATTCGTGTGTGCTGTGCAGATTTCATTTTTTTTTTGGATATTATTGTCTTTAATGGTATTATGTACTAGCCGATGTTTTTTTGAATATGTATGAATATGTGTATAGTTCGGACATGTAGCGCTAACATTATAGGATGTTTTTAAGTTCGTGTGAGTACATAAACTTAGTTGAAATAAAAATCTTGATATGTTTTTCTGTATTTTATTTATTGGTTGTTTTATTTTTATTCATCCATTCATATTTAGATTAATTTTGTAGAAAAGAACGAAATTTAAGGTACGACGTAAAACATCAGATTTAACTATTTTCCTTTAACTTTGTTGAAGACGAGGATACATTATCTATAGTTAAATATAGAGAAGCGTTCAATTCGTCATTAATAAACTAAGCACGAAAATACATTAAAATAATTAATTTTGTACATTTCATGTGAAAATTAAATCAAGACAGTACTGTATCTGGAGAACTACCTTTCCATAAGTGAATCCCGTTTGTAGGTGGTCGCTCGTGGTTATTGTGGGGTATCGCCAGTTTGTGTTTCCATGTTTTATATCGCCTGTTTTTAAGCAATGACATGATGACGGGATGACAATTCGCGTCCATATATTGCTCTGGTTTCTGAGATAAGTAGTTCGTAGCTGGAGACTTTTGCCATGTACCATTTGTCTCTGTAATGAACTATCCTCCACAGTGCTTCATGAGCGCTATGATACGTCCTATAAGCGAGCTTTCGGGCGAGTCCTAAGCGGTAGTCAGGGGTTTGTTTGTATGGCGTTATTGACATTCATGAGCGAAGATGATTCTCGTTTCCGTTTTAGGATAATAAAATAATATGTAGCGTAAGTCTAGTCCAGGGGTCGGCAATCTGTTTATCTTTAAGGGCGCAATACTAAATTTGAAAATCACCGAGGGCGCATATTTTACAGATAATCAACAGGTATCAATAGGCATTAAAAAAACAGATTTTTTATAACTTTACTTTATTGGTGTCATACATAATGATACATATAATTCAGTGCGAAGCTTGGGTGTCCATATTTTCAACTAATTTCTTATAATTGGGGATATATTTAGAGTTTCCGGTCCTTAAACAGTTATCTAAATGTGAGTCATTAAGCTTTGTCTGGTATTGAAAGAAAATAATTATTTCGGATTAATTGGTAGTTTTAAATGCACGGTCTATGCGTGGTCTATTCGAAATGCGATCACATACTAACAAAAAATACGTGCGTGTTATTAGATACGCGCAAGGTTAGCAAACTGCTAATCTATGCGCAATCCTAAACTCAACTGACTACTTGCTGTATCACCGTTTGACAAGAGTAAGTAAATCGCTCTGGCTGTCATACATTTACATTAGTCCAGCGAGGGCGCTTTAAAAATCTATCGGAGGCGCCATGACGCCATGGCGCCCGCGGACGCCGCGTTGCCGACCCCTGGTCCAGTCGATCATTGTAATAAATATATTAATATTATATATCAATATATCAGTGAACGAGTCTACCTGAATCTATGAATCTTAGATACAGAGACTGACTCACTTGGCGGAGCAGCAGTTAGCGGCCGTGTCTGTTGCACCGAGGGTCCTGTCTTGTGAGTCCGCACGGGTATGTACCACCACCCTGCCTATTTCTGCGATGAAGCAGTAACGCGTTTCGACTTGAAGGGTGGGGCAGCCGTTGTAACTATACTGAGACCTTAGAGCTTATATCTCGAGGTGGGTGGCGGCATTTACGTTGTAGATGTCTATGGGCTCCAGTAACCACTTAACACCTGGGGGCTGTGAGCTCGTCTATCCATAAATGCAATAAAAAAAAAAAAAACTTATCTTTCCTTAGGTGATTTTAGTTCATCCGATGGCTTGGAAGAGATCACAATTAAATTAAATACCACTAATAGTACTACTGTTTCTCTATGTACATTGATTTTTTGTACTATGTGACCTACAGTCTCTTTCTTCTCAACCCTATTATAGATTATTCACTTATTGAATCCCACCTTCGTAAACACATACCTGTGGCACGCGACGAGGTTGCATTATTTGCTGCGGCAATGCCGGAAACTTTGAAATACACGCGACATGCCATGGTACCCCGCAGCATGTCACGTTTACAGCATCGCTGAAGGTCCAGAATCTTCGACTATACCCACGCTATGTATAGTTGATGGTGGCATGTATTTGTAAGTAATCAAACAACTACATTCTAAGGGTAGAACTGATTACAATTAGTCATTGCAAAATCAAAATCAGTTTCATCTTTCGTTATCTACGTAAGCAAAGGTCAAAAACATTTTTATATTTCCGTAAAGTTTCCATATGAAAATTTATTACTTGAAAGTAAAAAAATGTAAATATTCAATAAAGAACTATCAAAGAAAATCACATAACACGTAATCAATATTTAATTTACATCGATTTATAAAATCACACTAAGTTTTAATTACACTGTTCGTAAAACTATTACAGTCTATTATAAATAAATTATTAACAAAATCAAAAAAAGATCTTCAAAACATTGACTAGAAGTGATTTTAGGTGTTTACAATTATAATTTAAAACACAGAGTAAAATAGATCGGTTCTAGTACACATTTATGTTAGCCTAGTCTATCTATATTTCCGTTAACTATTGCCAGCACAGAAGAAAATGATAGCGTCCAACACGTAGCGGTGCAACATTTTATATTTCATTCAATTTTAATCTTAAGCTGGTATTTTATATTCAATTTGGATATAATTTAGTCGTGTACGTAATGTGGCATAGATACGAACTTCACAACAACGAACGACAGCAACAATGATTTCGTTATAGTGTTAAAATAAATAAATTGTTTAATGAGCGTTTCCTCACGGGTCCACTTGAAGCGTCGCTCACAATTTCTAATATTATCATTACGCAATCACCTAAATGGCGACAGTGCTATGACCGCGTTTGTTTAAAAAACCATGAAATGTGAAATCGTTGAAAATAAATATAATTAAATTGTACATAATGTTAATTTTGTAAGAAAAATATTTTGTTTATTTTTATTTCAACATCTACAACTTGTCGATTGATCGTAGGCCCATTTCGAACAAGTAGAATAGGGTGTAGAATTAGCTAACAGGAGATGTTAATCGCTATTCTGGTTAACATTTACATGACACCATTTATTCATTAAAAGGACGTTTCAAGATAACTTTTTAAAATTTTCAAGAGCACCGCTATTACGAATTGTTAAAAAAACATTTAAAATAATTTTACTTATTCTGAGACTAGAATAGTTCACAAGTTTCAAATATCATATCACACGTATATTAATAAGATCAATGCTCCTACACTTAATACATTAGTATATCAGAATAAAGTGAGGATAATATTGTATAGAAATTTACAGCTATTTCCGCTCTTAAAATTGAAATAATTACTACTATTGTATTATTAAATGATAAATTTGGTGACAGAAAATAAATTTATCAAACATAAACTATGTCCGTTGTGATATTTAAAATGATAATAATGGATTCTATTTACAAAATTGTCCAATTCTGAAATCGATGTGATCTCTAATACATTTGTTGATTCTAATTAGCTAATTGGATTGACTACCGATTTTCTGTGCATTTAAAAATATTTCTACAAAAAAATACCACAAGCTATACCTACATATAATTTATTTTCTAAATAAAGTTTGTTTTTAATTATAATTTCTGTACAATATTTACATAATAATTTTTTTTATGACTTAAAACGACAAACTACAACAGTTTGTTTTTAATTATCCCGTCATTTATTGTTCAAACATTAACCACCGTGGTATTCAAGGCTTGTAAAAATCTAAACGGTATCACGGTGAAATGTTTCATCGTGTTTCTTTTAACAATATGTCTGGTTAGTTCATTTACTTAACGTGTCCTGAATAAATTGGGAAATTATTTGAATAATATTTATCAAAGTTCATAGTTGAATTGGCTACGTTCGCGTTGGAGTATGTGTGGGTTTGATTGGTCTCCGTGGCTGTAGACTTGATGCACAGATCCATAGCGGAGGTCTGGCGGGGTCTCTGCCCGGACCGGCCACGCCGGCCGGAGCCACGGTGACCGGTAAATCAATGATCAGTACTAAAATATGAATTCTGCATTAGGTAAAGTTTGTCGATCGGGTTAACGACGGCTCCGGTTCCGAGGTTCAGTGGCTCGTGTGCAGAGTGGCCAGGATGCTGGTGGTTGTGGTGCTGCACTTCCAGATTCTGCAGGCTCATTGTGTCGGACGCGCCCTCGTCTAGCTGGTCGAAATTGCTGCCATCGAGGGATATGTCGGAACTGCAAAAGCTGTCCCCTGAATGCGCTGGGTAATCTGGAAACATCAAATTGATTTAATACATTTTTAAAATGACACTCATTGGAAATCAAAATATTTTTCATTTTCTTACCATCGGGCGAATATGGAAGGTTAGGATTTAATGGCTGGCTGGAGGCAGAGTATGATCCATCAAGACCTAAATAATTTCCGTGCTCGCTTGTCGGCGACTCTTGTTTGATCGATTTTTCGTCCTTATCTTTCTCTTTGTCACCGTTTTTGTCGCCTTCTTGTTTGGCTTTGCGTTGGATCTTTTTCATTTTAGCTCGTTGATTTTGAAACCAAACTTGCACGACCCTAACACTCAGACCGGTGTCTTTAGCGAGCGCCTCTCGAACCTTCCTGCAAGGCTTCGGACTGACCTCGAAAGACGCTTTGAACTGCCTGCGTTGGGCAGAAGTCAGAATGGTACGAGGACGCTTCGGGCCTCGTCGTCCGTCTCTAGGACGCTCTGAATCATCGATAATCATGTCATCTTCAGCATGCTGCATTAGATACATTTCTTTTTCGAAGTCTTGCCTGCAAAATATTTGACCAGCGCGAATAACGTACTGTTCGCCCTTCTGTAGCGGTTGGCAACACATCACGCAGACGAAGCATTGTATGTGAAAGACATACTGTTGGGCCCTCATTACCATTTCTTGTGGGAGAAGACGGTCGCCGCATCTTGTACACTTCACCCCGAACAATCTATGGGACAAACGAATTGGTGTTGACACGAAAACAAAAGGAACAGTAATTGACGCTTGGCTTGTACAGTATCGCTTTAGCATTGTAAAAACATGATCGCGTTTGCATTTGCCTTATTAAACTTAGAAGGTACCTTCACTAGAACATGACAATATTCTGTTTTTTGTTTTTCCTTTACTACTTTTACAATCTCATTTCGGTAACAGAATATTTCATGAACACAGATTCTTTTCAATTGAAATTTACCTATCGTAATCGGGTTTGCAGTAAAGTTTCGCGTTTCTGGTGTAGCAGGTGTGAGCAAGCGGACACCCGCAGACACAGCAGCTGAGGCAGTGCTCATGCCAGGAGAGCTCTCCGACCCGCATCAGGTATCGATCTTGAATTTTTTGGCCGCACCCTTCGCAGATCTCGACTATCTTCTCCCTTTTGATGCTGGCGCTCAGTTCTGTTGACAATACGCTTGACTTAGCAACACGTTAAGGAGTTAAACCTTTTTTTTAATTTATTAATATCAAACAGCTTAGCTCTTGTGCCTTAAAAAAACTTTTTTTTTTAAGCAAAATTCTTTCTCCCGTCTATTTGAGTATAACATTTTAATATTTATTTACGATACTAAAAAAAAAAAGGTTGCTGGTTTAAAATATAAGATCACCAATCTACTATAAATAACAAAAAAGCTAACACATTTTACATATTAAACACATAATTCGCAGTGGCCATACTATGTAGTTAAATCGATTACAAGTTTTCATTCTCAGGATCGCTCCCAAGTAATGAGAGAGAGATATCTCAAAGATATTTTTAGTTAGTTTGTAAAATACAATGTTACTATTTATTAGTAACTTAGCAATTTGTAACTAGTACCTCTATTAAGTTTTTTTTGTATGTTATAAATATTTATTGGTAACATTGTGGACAAATTTTTTTGTTTAGGGCTTTATTATTTTATTCGTAGGTTCCGAGGCTTATTCGGCACATCGATTAGCCGTCGGACCGGTTATTTTACGCCGACGTTTTGCCGGTTTGATCGCCGAGACCTGGGTGACCGGGAACGCCCCGCCCCTCCCAGGGGCGTGTCCCCCTCACGTCTTAGGAGCCTTATGAGACGTGAGCTACCATATATTTTCCCAAACTCGTGACGCTATCTCGATCTACACCTATAGATACGTCTTCGATGTTTTAATCGATAGACGAAACCGAGAGCGGGGCGCGTTAAGCTCTATCGCGGGAAAATCGATGCTCTTAAACTAGGGCAACGGGAGGGATGTAGAAATGCGAAAACGGAAAATATGACTTTAAAGATATTCAGAACGCTCTACTTCTGATTTTTAATAAAATGATTGTCAGGGTTAATTATCAAAGATTACATGTGGTAGGGGAAAGTGAGATATGGTATATGTTTTAAGGTATTGTGTAATTAGGCACTCATCATTATTTATTCGAACTTAGCCTTTGAAGCGCATGTTGAGTTAGCATAAGTGCATTTAATTTGATTTCTCGATATTATCAGAAATTGGAAGTCGTGGGGGCTAAAGGATAAGACGCCCGGTGCATTCGAATCGAGCGATGCGTATGTGCCGGTGTTCGGATTCCGCAGACAGTTACGAAATTTTGTCATGAACAATACGGTAAGAGAATAGCATCGTGTAATAAAAATCAAACCTACAAAAGTTTAATTTTCATAGCTACTGATGATAGAGTTTTTTGTGAGCCTACACGGGTGGATATCGCACTGCCCACTTTATTTCTGCCGTTAAGTAGTAATATCTAGCTGCAGGATTTGCGACAGAGATACGTAAATCATGAATTCGTTAAATGATTTCAAGTTTTCTATAGAGATATATTAGAGAGAATTGGACTGATGTGCATTTGAAAATGCGTCAGGTGAAACAGGAGAAAAAATACGGTATCTATATATTAATACGTGAAGGAAAAACTTTGTATCCCTTTTCACGAGAATTGCGCGGACGGAGGAGTATGAAATTTCCCACACTTATAGAGAATATAGAGAAGGAGTACAATATGCTTTAATTTTTTTTAAATTATGCCTAAAAATACATTAAATCAATAAAAAAAACATCACACACACTACCATGTATTTGACGCACACACGCATGCATACTATTTATTTATTGTCAAACTTTTGTTCTTGACGGCTGTGGTCAAATTGAGAATAGATTAAATACTGTTTGTCTTTATTCATATTTTTCTATAGTGTAGTCTTTGCGAAATTTATGATTATAGGAGTATAATAAGTCTTTGAAAATAGAATCATAATAGTGTACAAACTTATAATTTCAATTAATTATAGTCGAATTTCGACTACCGGGCGACCACTAGTATATCAGGTTTTACCTACGAAATTGCCGTTTATTAAGTATATTTTTTAGAGTTATTTTTTCCGTGTTTTTTGTCTTCACTCTAAACATAATTAATGTTGTGAGCCGTTTATGTGGCATTGCATTTATGTGGTACATAATTACTCGTATTTTCATGTCCATTGATTAAAAAGATGCAAACGTAGTGAAGACAAAATACTAATCAATGAACTAAGGACTAAATTTGAAAATGTAATTCTATATTTTTAAAATAAATTGCCTTTTTGCATTTGAAATGGTCAGTATTGTTAAACAGCAACCTCAAAGACTTATTTATTATTCAATATCGTATCATTGCAGCTTATTTATGTATTTGAAAACTGACAATCCTTTCCAATATTATGTCTTGTTTAATTTTGTTTGAAAAACTAAAACAATAGTGTTGAATCAGTACAGTCGCGCGGCCCCGGGGCGCTTCAAAGACTGTATTCCATAGTTTTTGGTTGCTAGTTTTCATTTATTCATAAACAAAGAGAATTATAAAATAATGCACTAATTTTAAGTTGCTCCCAACGAATATTATTTTGCAAGTTATTTTTTTTCTTTTTATTCTTCATCTTTAAATATGTCATATCTAAAGTAATATCTTTATAATCAATAGAAAAGTACACACCGGTCGAAAATATATTTTTATTGAATGTAATTAAATTAGTATGTATGTATGTATAATACACATAAATTTACACATAAATTATTTAAAGATAAGCAACTCAAGCATTCAACAAAAATGTTTACGGGCGTTGTCCACTAGATGGATTTGCTTCGATTAGTTTCATTACTTTCTCTTCGATTAGTTTCTCCTGTAGATGGCAGTAACATATTACCTATTCTATATTTTATTTATAATGAAGGATTTTGTAAATTTTCAGAAACCACAAATTGATAAAATTTCATCAATTTGTCTATAACAAATAAAGACTAGTGTGATTTTTTTTTTTTTTTTTTTTTCTGTATTTAGTTATGCAATAATTAAATGCCTTAAAATTTTAACAATATATAAGTTTAGGGGCATCGGCTACAAGATGTCGCTAGTTTCCATAAAAAAAAAAAATGTCATCTAGTGTCGCAGTTTCAGGTAGGTCCCTGAAATTATAACGAATTAGTCAAAACAAATTATATTTTATTTTGGAAATATTTTATACCACCAGATAGTTCAGATAAAAGTTTGTTGCCTTTTTTTTTACGGGACATTTTCTTAATTGCTGACTATCAAATTGAATTTGTCTACTTCTATAAATTTGAGATTGAGATAAAGTATACGAAAACAAAAACAATACGAACACGCGCAAATTTAAATTAAACTAAATTAAAGTTAAACGAAAAACGGAGCCTTTTGACTTCAATTTTATGTAATCGTATATTTTTTCGAACGCCATTTGCTTTAACTATCGTTGTGCAAACATACGTAATCAATCAATAAACGTATCGGTAATACCTTAGTTATCTACGATCAATTGTTTTTGTACGTAACGAAAGAATATCTACAAAACATAACCTACCTTTGAATTGTTTATTTCTATTTTGAATGGTTACTTTGTGCTGTTCAAAGAAAAAAAAACATTAATAAAACACTCATTTCAGCCGTTGAACTGGTCTGAAAATACCTCCGCTCATTTAAAAAGCCGATTATGATTTCGATATGAAGCATTCGGAAATGCGCATCGCAATATCGGTCAAAGCGATGCGCGCTATTGTGGTCGAGCAATTCCAATTATGATTCGGAATTGCTTTTGTGAGTAATTCACAATTATCATACATTAACATTCGGTGTTTTGTAGTTTCATTTGCAATGTTAGCCCCGGGGGCGGGTTTGTTTCGTTCTATTTTTCATTAAGATAGAAGTATTTTTAATACGCTTTTATTAGCATCAGACGTATGTATGTTAGTATGTAACCGAATCTTTGAACATGATTTTGACCCCCTTCAAAACGTGGGATTAACTCGGAATTTGGCATACTTATTAAGGACAACACGCTTTTTTTACAATAAAATCATTTTTCTTACACTATTTTTAATTCAAATTTCTTAAAATTTATTTTCTATTTTATAGTTGGATTTTCTATAAAAGCGTTTTTTTTTTGTTTTTTTTTTAACTATTTAGTTATGTTCCTGTTGGTATTAGCGAGAAAGTTATAAAATATAGATTGTACTCGTTGTGGCCTAAATTCGTATCGAGCGATACAACGGTGTTCAAATCCCGCAGGTAGGTAGGTATAAATGTTTCTAATGTAAAACGTACATAGTCGTGTCTTGTGAGTCCGCACGGGTAGGTACTACCGCCCTTTTTTTTTTTTTTTTTTTAACGCTGGGGAATCCATTTACGGATACCCGGTCGAGGGGGGTAACGGACCGGGTTATGTCGGACTCCGGCGCCTCCTGAGAGGAAGAAGGGGAGAAGAGAAGAGCCGAGGTCCTTCACCTCCCCCAATTTCTCACAGGAGACTACGCCTTGAAAAAGGCGCGCGAAGCACTTGCCCCGCAGAACGACTACCGACTAAACCCCATCGAGCCCCACCACTCCGACTCCACGAAACCCACGGTACCGCACAGTGCGCGCCGAAAGGTACTACCGCCCTGCCTATTTCTGCCGTGAAGCAGTAATGCATTTTAGTATTAAAAGTGGGACAGTTGTTCTACTATTTATTAGACTTTAATCGCATGTTGTGTTATCTACGCAATTAAAGAAATACGCTCTTCTTTTAATTCCGGAGGCCTATGAGTAGAAAATAATTCAATGCTCCCATGCATCAGCCCGCTGAGTTTCTCGCCGGATCTTCTCAGCGGGTCGCGATTTCGATCCGGTAGTAGATTCATTCGCGAAGCAGTTGCTCTTGAGTTGTTAGGTCTCCTTCGGAGGCACTTGGGCAGCTGTTAGCAAACCTTACCCCTCCTGGCTGAGCATTTTTATTTTTTATTTTTTATTGCCTAGATGTGTGGACGAGCTCACAGCCCACCTGGTGTTAAGTGGTTACTGGAGCCCATAGACATCCACAACGTAAATGCACCACCCACCTTGAGATATAAGTTCTAAGGTCTCAAGTATAGTTACAACGGCTGCCCCACCCTTCAAACTGAAACGCATTACTGCTTCACGGCAGAAATAGGCAGGGCGGTGGTACCCACCCGCGCGGGCTCACAAGAGGTCCTACCGCCAGTAAATTACAATATAATTTTCATTAATTATATCCAAGACACATCTAGAGATATTAATGTCTCAATTCCTTTAGTAAAACAGTTTTTAAAGCGAAACGCACGATTGGTTTGCGGCAGAAATATGCGAGGCTATATTATAATATATCTATAACTCCACTGCATACGATTCTTTACGAAACTTACTTTCTCTCATGCAAGCTTTTATCACGATTTCTTTTATCGCTACCTTCTGAGATTATTCGTTAAAGCTCTAGCCTTGTCAAGGTTACGCATAAACCTACTGGCCACAGTTTTATAGTTTAAGCCTTAGGTCAGGGACTAGCGAGGACAATTTCCTGAGCTTGTCTAACCTTTTCACACGGAGATTGTACCTACGTTACTAATACCTTGCTTTTATTGACATGAGCTCATGTTTTAATTAAATTAACTACACAATTTCTTGTACCGTATATTACACGAGTATGTATATTAAAAAAGTTGCACCTTATTGCGCACACGAACATAAAAGAAAATTGCTCAAAAATGACATTTTGAACAGCACTAATTGTCATTTTAATTTATTTTGTGCTACAAAAAAAACTGAAAAAGAGGTTTTAATTTTCAAAAATGTTTGACGGGCTTCTTTTCAAAAGACAATACAAAAACATGAATACAAAATAAAAACCAAACACATTTAAAATTGCTTCTTTCCGAGCAAAAAAGATCTGGATGACAACAATAAATATGACAAAGGCCACTTAATAACAGCTTTAGCTTTAAAGTTCGAAGCGAAAGTCAGCTCTATGTCCTTGGTGCAAAGACCAAAAGCTCATCGAAAGAAAACCCGCTTTTGTCTTATGATACACTAGACAGATTTATACAATATGAGCAAAACTAGAACTAGTGCGAAAAACTGTGTTCTCCTGAGTTAAATGACATTCTTCTTTTGTGAATTGAAGAAAGATTTTTAGGCTAACGGAATTCTATCAAATTTATCCCTTTTTTTTTAATGCATAATTCACAATCTTAAAATCGTGCTTGATGTTTCGGTAACGGCATTTTTAGTATTAAGAGCTATTATTATCTAAATTGACTATTTCGAACTATTGTAGCATTGAACTTCTTGATAAAATTTTCGTATCTAAGAGCAAAAATAATCGAAGAGAATATACATAGTCTTGCAAATTAAGAGACGCACACACTCAAAGATTATATTATGTACAAAGCTTCCCCGAGATCTGTCTCTATTGATTATGCGCGTAGCCGCGTAACTGTCTACTAAAAGCTACGGCGTAGCAAGGCTACGGCCTGTGAAATAGGTACGGCTCGGCGATATTGGCACAAGGGTCCTTATTTTATTGCTTTCCCGCTAAATTTATAGGCTTTTAACGGTTAAATACAGGGTTCATTCCGTTCGCCTTCTGCGTGATTACAGTAAAAGTTAATGTGTTTCAAACGATTATGTTTAAAGTTTATTTTCCGTTATAAGCAAATGCAAAATAATAACGGAGCATAATTTTTTTCGTATAAGAATACATTCGTAGACAATAGAAAATGTACAAGTCTAGTGATTTATTACCTTAAATTGTGTCAACAGAAAAATATTTAGATTGTGTACTATTGTAAAATTTGTCTGCAACAAAACATTATATTGTCGCTCTTAAATTTATGAATTCTCTGCTCCGTTTGATGTTACGTGTGTTCATTGGAGCGTATATATTACAAGGTTATAACTTAACTTAACTAAAAGAGGTAAAATGCCAAGTATCTCAAAACAAAACTGACTTGAAATTGAACTCGAACTTCGTGATATAGTTAGTCAGTATTATTAACCACTCGACTAACAAGAGATGTTCAATTATTAAAAGCATTACTAATTGGGACTCAAAATGGACCAAAGAATGAATAACACTAGCTTATCTCCTCCCTTGGCAAAGGCGACTAAAGAATTTAATGGAAAATGGACAGCAGTCTTTTCAGTGTTATTCTTCTTACCTTTATCCTACCAAGTGGAATCGGCCCAGCAGAATTTTTCCATTCAGGCCTATCACAAGCCATCTCTGCACTCACACCCTTTTACACCGTTTCATAGAGTCCATTCAAGTCTATTTAGGATGCCCCTCTCCTCACATTACCGTCTACTTTCATGCCTAAAGTATTTTTCAGACCGCATGTTTCAAGCATGAGCACTACATCCACATTATAACATCGATGGACTCCGACAATTACCCCACACTAGGGGGGCTCATAATTCATCTACAAAGTACATGTAAAGAGTAAAAAATGTGTAATGTTTTAATAAATATTTGTGAAGATCGAAGAAGACAAACTTAGTTGCGAAATGGAAAACTGTGTAAAATTATTGTCGACAATTCAAGGAAGGTATCTCTCATCAACATACGAAAGGTAGCGTGCGAGCAACTTCAAGTAATCGGTCTCATTTATAAAAATAGCGACAGGCAGAGTTATACGACTAGAAGAATCGACTTGAATTAGTAACTTTCTGCGTTGTTACTAACTAGTTGTGTAACTTATAAATACTACTAGAGGTCCCGCAGTAGTCGAAATTCGACTATAATTAATTGGAATTGTAAGTTTGTACACTATTAAGATTGTATTTTATACTTCTATAGTCACAAATAAAATATTAACAAAGACAAACAATATTTAATCTCAATTTGACAACAGACATCAAGAACAAAAGTTTGACAATAAATAGTATGCATCCATGTGTGCGTCAAATACATGGTATGTAGTGTGTGTAATGTTTTCTTTATTGATTTAAAGTATCTTTTATGCATTATTTAAAAAAAATATTAGCATTGTGCACTTCTTCTCTACATTCTCTATAAGTGTGAAAAATTTCACACTCCTCCGTCCGCGCAATTTTCGTAAAAAGGGATACAAAGTTTTTGCTTTACGTATTAATATATAGATATGTTTCGTTTTTTTGTTTATAGCTAAACAAAAAATATGTTACAGGAATTAATAATCGCGTATTAGTAATCTTTTTTTTTATTACTTTATAAAATCGTAGCTGCAAAAATCGCAACGTTCAAGATCCTACCAATAGAATAATTAACCCAACAAAATCTAAAGAGTACAATCGATATTGGTGATAACTTATCGCAACGCAAGCACTGAAATATCAGTGGGAGAAAAAGCATTAATATTACATTTTAGTGTGATATGTGAGCCCGCACGGGTCGGTACTATCCTGCCTATTTTTACCGTGAAGAAGTAATGCATTATGGTTTGTAAGGTGTGGCAGCCATTGTACAATAAAACTGAGACTTATCACTCATGTCTCATTGTCTCAAGGCGGGTGGTGGGCAGTTGTAGATATTTATGGATCCGGTAGCTATTTAATACCAGGTGGGCCGTAAACTTGCTCACCCCACTTAGCAATATAAAAAAAAACCACGTCCCTGCATGCTATTCGAAAAGAGTGAAGGTCTTAAAAGTCAAGTATTAGGTTTAGTAGTAAGACTGCAATAAAGATTACTATCTTTCTTCCTAATTCGGCTATAAAGAAATCACGTAGCTACGAGTATACGTTGGGTTATCCGATGAAGCTGCAATTTTGACTTTTTCTTTTTTTTAACTGCCAGATTAGGCAATGGTATTAAAGTGACTGTATGATGTAGTGTATAGGATGTGAGCATTTCATCCTCTCTAAGCCAAAAAATCATAAATAGTTGATTCTAATAAACCTCCTAAATTTCTCTTCAAAGAAACCTTTTCAGCGAAATTCTTGATTGTGTACAAAAAAAATTAACTTTGTTTTCCTCAATTGATAACTTAATGCCAATTTCAAACGATGTAACAAAAGCCAGCGAAACATAATCCCCATTGCCAAAATCGTTGTTATGTTTGTCAGTCAGTGTCAACGTTTAACATTCCCGATAGTGCATTTCCCTTTTCATTACGTGTCGTGTGGGCGCGGTTGGTTAGTTAATTCGACCTCCACTGCGTGTGTACATCACTTTCACTGTTTACACTTACATCAGAAACGAACAGTGAATGTCACAAACCGCTTTGAAAATATTTAAAAAAAAAAGCAATACATACGCCCGTGCCGTGGATATTCTATTAAATACTTTGCTGAAGCTCGATTTTCACTTTTTCGTTTGATTTCTCGTACAAACACTGCAGTCTCGAGCTCAAAATTTTTATCGCGAAAAGTTGTTCTTTTTATGAGTTGCCCTTGTTAGTAAGTGTAAGCCGACTTATGCTAATAGGTATAGGCTCTAATAAAGAATATTAAAAAAAATGAGTTGCCGTTGTTCATAGGTCGTAGAACTTACATAAATACAGATAAGGCGCTAAGCACACCAACAACTATGAAAAGAATAGCGAACAAAATCCCTATTGTAAAACATATCGATTTTGACTAAATCGGGTGATTTAAGATTTAAATTTCAAAATCGATTATACCGAACCATTTCCTAAATAGACCGAATACGGAATCCTAAATTAATGTTCGGTGCATCCCTATATTTTCATTGGTCGTATTTGTGGTTCGAAAACTATGATCAATTAATCTGTGTTTGATTTGTTTTACATGGTTAGGTTTTGATGTTTGTTTTATCATCACTACTGCATGTTTAAATGTTAAATTTCGGATTTATTTGCGCTTACTCTCAAACAATAAATTATTTCTTAAAACAAAATGTAGCGCGAAGAATTAAATTAATTAATTTTGGTTTAGATTTTCAAACAGGAGCCTTTTTTCTTAAAATTATTATTGTTTCAGATCAATTATTATATTTAAAACAGTCGTGATAGAAGTTACTTAATATCTAAAATATTTCTGTTTGGTGCAAATTCGAAAGTTCACCGCCCTTAGCTGCATCACTTGACAAAGTAAAATCGATTTTAATTTGAAAATTAAGTTTCTTAAATAAATCAGCCCGGGTGCAGCAATTTCCATCCAAAATTTATTTAAAACAGTGCAGTTTAAAACACGCCGAATTTACGCCAATATTGGCCTTTAGATTTACTTACTCGAAGTTCGAAAAGTCGAAAGTAGATTGCATAACTTTGCTGAATGTCATTCTTCAGGACTGAAGGCGTTGAAAGTTACGAGATACTCAAATATTTTCATACTGACTTATTTTAAAGTCTTACTGAAATTATTAGTTTCAGCAAAGCTACTAACTGCTGCAAGTAAATTTTTATTTCCTTGTTTATATGTTGTTTCATTTTCGTAAATTAAAATGGATAGAAAACACATCGTGACTGTTTTCCAGTTTTATTGGAAACATGAAAAAGTACCGAGAAAGTTTTCATTATTTTATGTGTTCTCTCTTTCTCTTGTGTTCTCTCATGTGTTCTCTCTTTCTCTTTCTCTGATTTATCCACATAATTTACAGGCTTATCTGTTCGTACAAGCATCTTATACTGTTCTTACTTTGTTAGCATAACAATTTAATCTTCAACATATAAATATTTGGATTCAAGCAGTTTTATTAATATTTTGCAATATGCCCCAATCACTGAATATTTTCCAACTATAAACTTAGGTAATTGATTTTTTTGTTAACGTTTTGTGGTTGTTATCATAATTGCAGTTGGCATACGATTGAATTTGTTAATTTAAACCGGTTTCTGGTAGGTCTTTGTACTCCTATTTATTAAATTCATTTTTATATGTTAGTTTCGTTACGAAAACCTGTGTCAATATAAAGCTATACTAAAACTAAAAGCATTTTTTCACATTGTGAGGATTTTAAAATAATATGAAACCGTCCTTCCGCAAACTCGACTTCGGGAACCAAAATATAATATTTCGTTTCATGGCCTTTCGATCATCACGCAAAATTCATTACACCAATAAATTACCGTAAATAATTACCGTCGCAAAAGGCCATGCTTCACACATCAAGCATAAGTTTTAAATATGTATGTTATAATGAAATGAATTCCTTTGACTTGCATTCGAATTTAGATTTCATAATCAAGATCTAAAAACACTTTATAATTCATGTTTAATTATAGCGAATCATTTTATATACTTTTATTGAGTTAATACTCGACGACAAATTGCTGGTTCCTCTGTTAAAATATGATTTAAAAAATGTTAGGTTATTTTATTGCAGTGTCACATCGGCTGGCACAAGGCCACTTAACAATGGTTGTTCAGCGGATCCTTTATCTTTTGACGAAACATTTTACTAGCTACATTTTTATATTCCTATTTCATTTTGTGTTTTTCGTTATTTCTTTATTATATCTATATATTAATACGTGAAACAAAAACTTTGTATCCCTTTTTACGAATATTGCGCGGACGGAGGAGAATGAAATTTTCCACACTTATAGAGAATATAGAGACGAAGTGCACAATGCTAATATTTTTTTAAAATAATGCATAAAAGATACATTAAATCAATAAAGAAAACATTACACACACTAAATACCATGTATTTGACGCACACACGCATGCATACTATTTATTGTCAAACTTTTGTTCTTCACGTCTGTTGTCAAATTGAGATTAAATTAAATATTGTTTGTCTTTGTTAATGTTTTTTATAATGTAGTCTTGACGAAATTTGTGTTTATAGAAGTATAAAATACAATCATAATAGTGTACAAACTTACAATTCCAATTCATTATAGTCGAATTTCGACTACTGCGGGACCTCTAGTTTAAGATAAAAGCTTAGAGTTGTGGTAAGTGGTAGTTTTCATATATGTAGTTTCTAAATTCGTGTCTAAAATTATTGTCTTCTTACTTGGGCCTTTTTAGGTTAAACTTCTGTCTGTATACATATATTATATAAAATGTATTCAAACGCAAATAGTGTGAAAGAATACTATTCATATAGGAAAACCTTGCATGAGTTTATATTTTACTATTTATTTCACATATGAAGATACAGCGTAGCGGAATGTGAATGAAAAATTTGAATATTAAAGAAGTATATTATTTATCATAATAAATTACTTACTCTGAAATTTATCATATTGATATTGAATATTTCGAGAACGAAATACTCGTAGAATTGTATGAAGATATTTAAGATAAGAAAAAAGAAAACTCGATAATGTAGCAAGAGTTATAAAATGTAAAATTAATAATTTAGGAAACGATAGCTTAAATAAAAGTCTACTGTATCGAGTATTTCATCCACTTATTTGAATTTGAAATTTGAAATTTCGTCAGGTTTTTTCATACCAATAGAAATAACATATAATATTTATTTGTAGTAAATTATATAATGTAATTTAACGTATTTATCGGTTGTAGATAGATATTTTTTTATTGCTTGGATGGGTGGAGAAGCTCACGATCCACCTGGTTATAAGTGGTTCCCGAAGCCCATAGACAATTACCACGTAAATGCCGCCACCCACTTTGTGTTATGAGTTTGTCATGGTCATGGTCAGTTTTACAGTACAACGACTGCCGCACCCTTCAAACTGAAACGCATTACTGCTTCACGGCATAATTACGAACGCATGATTCTTTTACGACATGAATAAGCGGGACAGAGCTACCTACGGTCTAGGGTTGACACACAAAATTACCTGCTTAAATTATGCTTTCTTTATTTGACGCAATATTGTTTCTTAATCGTGGAAGTCGTTTCACTGGTGGTAGGTCATTTTGTAAACCCGTAGGGTAGGTACCGCGGCCCTACCTATTTATGTCGCGAAGTAGTGATGTGTTCCCGTTTGAAGGGTTAGGCGGTCTTAGGGAATATGGCGGCCATTGTTGATGTCTATGGGCTCTGGTAACCACTTAACAACAGATGGACAGTGACTTACTGTCATCAGTCTAACCCATAGATTATACACTTAATATATTAGAGATAGATGCGCAACTCTCATTTTTATTTTTGCTTTAGTTAAAGCCCGGTCCAGCAGGCGTCGCTACGGTCGATTATTAGTCTCCCTACCCCCCACCAGGTGGCTTTTTTAGTAATTTTAATATTTTTAATAACTCTCTTTATGAAAAAATCTTATCGTTTAGAATCGCTGAAATTCCCGGTAGTACTTATGAGATAATAAGGAATGTTTGATTGTGTTCAGCATTCTAATCGATAAGATCTTTTCATACAGAGAGAAAACAGTTTTTTTAAATAAAAAGCTGTAATTCTCTGTAAGCTATTTAATTTCCCTATATTACAAACAATTTTCTGTTAAAAGATTGTATGAACGTACAATTGTATAAAATTTCGAATAACAATAACTCCTCTAGATTAATCCTACTAGCGTACTTATTAACATTAAATCGAAAGTTATCTAAAAGTTAATTAAGTCTAGATAATCAAATCATTCAATGTCAATTAAGTCATTTGTGCGAAATATAAACATGTCAGCTTTCCATTACAAACATAGTAGACAATTTGAATTAAATTTAATAAATTTGTTTCTTAACGATAGCAGTTCTTGCTTAAAGTTGATCGTGACAGATCACGACCTTGTATGAAAATATTACATCTATAAACACTACCTATGCTTCGTCATACAATAATTGTCATTTAAACTAGCATTGTAGAGATAATACACACACTAAAGTGAATACTAAATTATTCTTAGCATTCTTATAAACATTTAGAAATTTAAGAAACGATTAACCCACAATCATGTTCATAACATGTGACATTTTGTTCTGCACAAACGTTTTGTTACATGATTTGAAAAACAAAAAAAAAACAAAAAATGTTTAAAAAATGTAAAGATGATTTAAAGTACTCTTAAATATTGATAGTTTGTACTTAATAACGCTTATAGTAATCTTAGACATGATTACAATAGTTATACTTTTATTCCCTATCTAAATTATTTCTATTCTGACGTTTCTGATGCTTTAGCTTTGGTAATACTAGATGAAACAAACAGCAGATTGAAAGAAAATCATCTTAAAGTTAATTACATTCATTACAAACCATTAGTTTGCATTTTGTTACAAAAGAAACTGATGTTCGTTACATGCAAATGAATTATAAACATACACATGCAAACATAAAATGTAAATTTATCTTTTAATCCAAATTAAATGTACATTAATATTACATCTAAATAATAGAAAGGGTTTCGAAAATTTTTATTGCACTCAACAGCAGACCAGCATGCAACCCGGCTCATGATAAGTGGTCACCAGTGCTTATAAACTTCAGCAGTGCCATAGGGGTTGCTGTCTATAAATTAAGTTTTAATAAATTATTAATATACTCAAGTCACAAGCATATTGATTTCACATAATGAAAATGTAAGAAACATAATCATGTTTGGGCATTTTCATTTATATCTGCTCATACAGAAAACACAACTTAGCAAATATATTCCACAGTTAATCTTTTGATCATTAATTAAAATCATCTTCTCGTAGAATTTACAAAAGGTTATTTACAAAAATTTATATCAGTATTTTCATATATTACTAACTTACTAATTACAACTATTCAAACATAATACTATAACTATAAGAACTAAACAACCTATTTTAAAACAAAATTGGCATCAATTTAGTTCTTATGAACTATTTCAATTATTAATTTATAAATTATAAACATATTTAAAAAAAATTAAGATCCCTTGTGAGTTCACGTTCCTTGCTGAATCAGTTTCTCTTCTGAAACGGAGAAACAAAGTATCTTAAGTATGTAACAAATATTGAAAAAATACGACCAGGAAAAATTTTGTGTTAATGTAATCATACTTACAAATTAATATATTACATAACACGTTCTGGTTCAAATATAGTGCATCAATCTTTTCATGTTTCAGACATTTTAGTGCTCCTTATAATTTTTCCATAAAATTTTGTCATTATCAAACCTTTGTCTACAAAAATAAAAACATTATTTTATATTGGGTAGAAGGATGAACGTGGTCACAGGCCACTTGGTGTAACTTGGTAATCAAACACCAGGAAACAAAACGTGAATGCCATCATCTAACTTTGGATGCGAGATCAATTGTGCTGTATTTTATTTAAACAGGAAATCATGACTGATTGATCATTCCAAAAAACTAGTTCGGGCCCACTTGACAATAAGCATATAATACGCTGAGTTGCAAAACATAAATACTGCCACCCACTCGGGACAATTTTATTATCTGAGGTGTGTGTGTGATAGTACGAGACTTAATACCGACTGTTTTGATCAAAACTTAACATATATGATAGCTAGGCAGCAGAAATAGGAAGGACCATTAGTTGGTGCTAATTCATTTAATTATATTATGAATAATAATTCTGTTAGCAAATAATATACCGGGAAAATAGTGTAAACTCACCGTTATCAAGGCATCCGATATAGCATTTCATTTTCGATCTTGAGGCATGCTGATTTTTAATAATAAACTTTCTGAAATGAAAATAGTTACACTGGCTTACGAAACGCTAACGAAGAAAAAAGTATTGGAGCCAAGTTATGTCTAAAGAGAATTCAAAACAGAGTTTCTCAATGTCTAATCGTCTAATATTCTCACAAAGCTAAAAGTTGCTCTAAATTAATACTACAACGTAAAATAACTCAAAACAAAACAAAAAAAAAAACGATTTAAAAAATTAAAGCGTTATGTACGACATTTTGAAAACTTTTTTTTTTTTTGAGATTGTTTTATTGGCCCTGGAGTTTTGAAAACTTCAAAGCAGTGTTTCCACTTACGTTTTTTTTACCACATTTTACCCTAGTTTCTTTTGAATTTATCCCTAAAATTTCCTAAACAACTTTCATAAATCCTTTATATAGAAAGCATAAATAAAATACAGAAAATAAACCACAGCATATTATTTAATGTAGGTATATATAATCTAAACGCCCCCAGAAGATCATAGATCTATAGGATTAGAATTTTCAAGGAAGTCGACGCATTGCTTTTATATTCTTTTGCTGCACGCAACCTAACACTGTTCGGTTCTAAAATTAAGCAATTGTTTGCTGGCATTCCCAACTTTCTATGAAGCAAGTCGTTCAGGGTTTCGTTAGAAAGCCTGTTTCTTTTGTCAGTTTTTACATTTGAGAACACTGAATAATCTTTCTACCTCAGTCTTTGAAGAAGGAACTGCTAGCAAAAGCGAAATGACAATTACAAGGTTTTCGTAAATGAAATTACCATGATAATCTTTCATGGTACATGAAGTACCTGTATATTACAATACAAGTAAGTTATGGTGACATCAACGAAAATAGGTAAATAAAAATTTGGCGGATTATACTTATTGGGATTCTGGGGAATCCCTAAGAAAAAAGCAGTGGCTTAATCTATGATTTACTTTACTAGAGGGTTACTGTTGAATCAAACCTTCTTTATAGTTTTTATACACAACTCTGTTTTATTCTTTTACTTGTCAACTCGACTTAATGTCATTCTCTCCATAAAATAAAATGTTCATTGTTTTACTTTAATTATCGTTTATTTTAAAATTCACAACAGTTACTAGTATAGGCTTTGCTTTTTACCCCGAAATATCCTAAATCCTGGTATTTTTAAAATTGTCTTTATCATCCAAAATATCAGCTATTTTTCCCTAAAAAAGGGAGAATTCCCTAAAAGTGGAAGCACTGCTTCAAAGTACGCTAACATTTTTATTGAGTCAGAACTCGTATCTGCCATCTAGTGAGTTTATTAGTTCATTAAGGCCAAAACGTTTCAAAAATGACCTCGCCGGTTCCTAAAGATGACGCTAGTTGAATGTTCTTTTCCTTTGTATGGGAGTTGCACCCCCCTGGTCTAACCAATACAAAAAAATATAGTACATATTCGGTACTTAGATATAATACATCTCATTATTGTGAAATAATCTTTTAACATGCATAAAGTAAAATAAAGTATAAGCATAAAGTGAAACAAAACTGCTTATACACATTAGTTATAACAATAAATAAAACAAAATTAAAATTAAATTTAATAATAGAAGTTCAGGCAATCACGAAATTATTCAGTTTATTATTATTATTATCAATGATCAATACAAGTTTGATCCTATATTATGTTAAGACTATATATTTTATTTATTCTTCAGAATATAAATTATTCCCTAAGAGTATAAAGTAATTTACGATCAATTCACGCATATTTATTATTTCTTTCATTTACTTCCTAAAAACACAAACCACCTCTTCTTGAATATAAATGGGCTCCGTAATAAAGCATTTGAAAAATTATATTAAATTATATCATATTTAAATTTATAGATTTTAAAATTATTGCATATCAATACCCCAATACTATTAATAATAGATTAGATCCGTTTCAACTAAAACGTGTAAATGTGATTTATTTAAACATTCAAATTTGTAATTTCACATATCTGTATAAGCTTTAAGTATGGTTGGTGAATGTGTCCCGTACCTAAAATATCGACCGGCGAAAGCGAAAGTCCTTACATTGTACCTACAACGTAATTTTTAATTGCGTGCGTTTTTATTTAATTAAAAACATTTTGTTTTTGGTTCGTGTGCGCGTTCGCAGAAATTTTAAAATAGTGATGTCTTACTTTACCACTAATTCTAAAACAGATCGTTGAGAAGTACCGGCCAGCAAATTAGTAATTTCATTTTTGCATATTACACAATATATACAGTACTAAAATCTACATATATATAAAAATGAATTGCTGTTCGTTAGTCTCGCTAAAACTCGAGAATGGCTGAATCGATTTGGCTAATTTTGGTCTTGAATTATTTGTGGAAGTCCAGAGAAGGTTTGAAAGGTAGATAAATATGAAAATGCTCGGGATTAAATAAAAATAACAATTTTGTTTTTCCTTTGATGTGTTCCCCATCGGACGGATTCCTTTATGTTTATATTATGTTTATTTTATACAAAAGTTTCGGTCTTTTATTTATCGTTTGAGGCACTACGAAGTCTGCCGGGTCAGCTATCACTTATAAAAATTAACTAGGAGAAACTGACTGATATCACTAATCTCTGACGAAATAAATGCTTAGCATGCAATGATGCTATGCGGAGCACTATTTCAATTTAAATAGAGGTTTGTGAATTCCATAGTACAGCACAATTGAAGCATGAAGTCAAACCGTAAATTTAATTACATTAAAACGGTGATCTTAGCTCTCAGACTGGAATGCCATACTATTTCCAAAAATATTCACTTGCCTTGCCCAAAAATAACTAAACTAACTAAAAAAATTATGATTTTAGTAAATGGTGTTGCTTCATTGAATCGCCGTATTTGTGCTGTTAGCAAACGCTGTATGATTTACGTTCCTTTAAATGTAGCTATTTGATGTGTTTTAAGTATGAGACTGAAATATTGTCGCTTCTTATGTCTACTACATTTAAGGTAAAGTAACCTATATTCTTAAAAACAGAACCTGCTATGTTCTAAAAGAAATCTATATATTAATACGTGAAGCAAAAACTTTGTATCCCTTTTTACGAAAATTGCGCGGACGGAGGAGTATGAAATTTTCCACACTTATAGAGAATATAGAGAAGAAGTGCACAATGCTAATATTTTTTTAAAATAATGCATAAAAGATACATTAAATCAATAAAGAAAACATTACACACACTACCATTTATTTGACACACACACATATACTCATTGTTTATTGTCAAACTGTTGTTATTGCTTAAAGTCTGCAGTCAAATTGAGAATAGGTTAGTATTGTTTATCTTTAATATTACGAGGATTTGTCTATAGTGTAGCCTTGGCGAAATCTGTAACAATAGGACCATAATAATGTTGAAACTTATAATTTCAATTAATTATAGTCGAATTTCGACTACTGCGGGACCACTAGTTACAATAAATCATTATTGTTCCCTGTCAGACTATAAAAAAGAGGAAAGCATAAAAATGGACGTAAAGATTTTGCGTCAACGTCCAATATCCAACTGTCCGGTATAGCAGAGAGCAGACGAAGGCGCATCTACTCTTCTAAATAGTACTTCTCGCGCCCCAGGAATTTAAAACTACTTCAGCTGGAATTTTATTGCAGTGTCGTTGACATTTTCTTGGGCACTTTAAACGATTTAAGCTTCCCTTGAAAACGGATTACCATTTTAGCTTTGACAGATGCAATATTCTTTAGTTTCTACCCTTTAGAACAATTTGTTATTTGTAGTTAAATTTGTCGGCTCTCGAATGTTAGATTAGATTGAAACTTATAATAAACGTCTTTTTTTTTTTAAAAAATATATATTTTTTAGTCTAATTTAACAATTAACGCAATAAACACAAAAAATAAAATTAATTTATATTTTTTTTATTTTCTATCGATTGGAATAAGTTCAAACACACCAAATTTTTTATCCCTGCCTATTCGCTGGTAGCCTAAGGGAATATTCTAGGTTCTCTCGGATGGGGAGCACCGCAATATTAATCACGACCCAATTGGTTCAGCCATATGAAGACTCGAGTAAAAAAGAGGACAGGACTTTAGCTTCGATTTAAAATATATTGTGCGCAATATGACTTTTTGGTGAAGTTCACTCGTTTTCGTGATTATTTAATTGCGTAGCCCGGAGGTCTCTCTAGGTTTAGCAGGACGGGAGGACGAGCACGGGCTCAGCCAGATGTGATGGGATTTGTGAGCGCTACTGAGGCCATCCACTACCGTATTGGAATAGGAACCCGCTGATTAGACACGATAAGTCGGCGGGCTGAAGCATTGTGCTAAGGCTGAATTCGTAACATCTTTACTATCTCATAATATGTATGGCATTTATGATAAACAAGGCGTAAGATTAAATAATTCTACTAAACTTAACAACTATTAAAGGCTCTTAAATTTAAATAAGATTTGTAATATGCGATGCTTCTGGTTGAAGCAATTTAAATTTAAAATAATTCTGACAATTTCAAAACGTAGTTCTTGATTTAAATCTCTGAACTGCCAATATATTTATTTCATTTCAATGTACATTTATACAGTTTACATAGATTATTAATTAATGTAATTATCATGTATACAGGAACAATATTAATGTAATAAATACATACATAATTTGATTGTTTATTTTAGTGTAGTTATTCACGATATAAATTATTTCTTTTATATGTGTAAGATGAAATTTCGAGGGTTTTATTTTGAAATAGGATTCTTATTTGACTTTAAAAATTAAACAGGAAGAGATATTACTTTATAATGAAATGTTTTAATAAATGTGATAGTTCTGAGAAAAATTAAATAAACAGTAAGTTAGATCAGAGCTTCAGCAATAGAAATCAAAATACAATCGCAGTGTTGTCGTGTTTCCTGACCTGTTCTCCCGGTGCAGGTGAGGGGCGGCTGCATCCCGTCCTGCATCAATCCTGGATTAATGTTCGTGTAGAATTCTAACATGGTCATGTGGTATAGGGACTGTGGGACACTTCACGCGCGGAGACGCTCTCGCGCCGACGGTCGACCTCACTGTGACGCGAGCTTTAAGCCTGACTACAGCACCATAACCCTCACAATGCTGCCGAGGGCCGCGCGACCCGCCAATGGCGACTGCTCACCCGGCCCCGCCTCTCGTCGACGCCACCTACCTATTATACAGAAAGGGGATATATTTCGCCACTCCGACGAAACGGCGGGCGAATTGTGTTTTTTCGTTTGCCAAAAAAACCGCCGGTCAGACAGACGGCATAAGCGCAGTCATTATTGAATACTGAAATCGTTGAAAACTGTGTTATTAATTTCGTTTACTCCGCCTCGAGGGAGTCGAGATAAAGTTGAACAAGTTATCTCGAGCGTTGTCAATCGCAGTCTCTCATTACCGTCAAAATGTTTGTACATTTTTGCATACGTAATTCTTATATCAGACTTATGTTCTAGATATCTAGTTTTAATATTATTTTACTGCTTTTCTTTAAATGCAGTATACATCTATGTTGACCTTCTTTTTTATTATTATTTAAATGGGTGGACGAGCTCACAGCCCACCTGGTGTTAAGTGGTTAGTGGAGCCCATAGATATCTACAACCTAAATACGCTACCCACCTTGAGATATAAGTTCTTCCCCCCTTTCAAACCGAAACGCATTACTGCTTCACGACAGAAATAGGCGGGGTGGTGGTACCTACCCGTACGGACTCACAAGAGGTGCTAGTAACCTTGTAATTCATCTTAATCACTCCTTATTCCACCTGCGAACTTGTACATCTAAAGTACTACCGCGTTAGGAAGTTGTGTTGTATATACCTACTCGTAACGCTAACAGCCTAAACATGCTTAAAGGCGCTCTGTAGTGTAAGCTTTTGCCGGGCATCGAACCGTGCTTTCGGAAACTTGGTTGAATGCTCAAAGTTATTATGTTTTCCATTAAGCATTCCTGAGAATTTCGGATATTAAAGGGCGAGCTTTGCGTATCGTGTTTTAGTTCTTTGAACCGTATGACTTATTGTTATTTAGTTAATATAATCGAATGACTTGTACCCATTAGATCTATTTTTGTGAATTGTGTGAAGTTTACGGAATATCTAATGTCTCTCTCTAAGTTTGAGAAAAGTATTATTTATATAATTGGAAAAATGGTGGACATAATTTGATCTTTTTCCACGCTTGCGTTCTTTGGAAATTTGTGGTTCAAATTAATTTGGAATATCAATAAAACAGCGGTGACAGAGATGAAAAAATACGAAGTAATAAAATTAATGTCTATGTAGAATAGTTAACGAATTAACTATACTATTACTATAATCATAAATATGTATGTATTATTACCATTTTGGTAAATTAAATTCTACCTTATTACGTATAACTAAAATTTTGGTACTAAACCTGGTGTACAAAACGGTCGTTGTAAAAACCTGACAGCTATCGAACGCAAAAAGAATGTTCAAAAGAATTGCAAATATCATTCGTTTGCAATTTGCAAATATGATGTAGTTTATTTTAAAAAAACGACCTAGTAACAAATTGTTTATGTCCTATGAAATTTAGTAGTTTAGTAAATGCTTTTTTTTTGGCCGCGTAGGCAGCCGAGCATACGTCCCACCTGATGATGAGTGGCTACCGTCGCTCATAGATGTCGTAATGCAAGAGGCTGAGCCAACCCTCTGCCTACCGCTTAATACTCTCACAAGCCTCGTTTGAAGAAGGACTAGTCATAGCGCTCGGGAAAAACCGTGGAGGGGAGCTCATTCCAAAGCTGGATGGTACGTGGCAAAAAAGATATCTGGAAACGCATTGTGGATGAATGCAGTGGCTCCCGGTAGTATGGATGAACTCTACTCCCTGTATTTTTAACAACCACCTTAGAATAATACCACTGTCCTACTACCTATTTGTGTCACAATAAATTCGTGCTTTCTGATCTGAATCATAAGAGATATATTGAAATTGAGACTAATGTCGTACAGTGAGTATTAACTTTGTTATATCGTCTAGCCAGTTATAAAAATATGAAGGTATACAAAACAGGCCTTTTCACTAGCTCTAAGAACGAAAAGGAAAAAATAAAATCGTAGCGAGCGCATCAGCCACTCTTTGAATTCGAACAGTTCCAAGTTGCACTCGAAAACACAATGAGTCTTTTCATCGTGTTTATCAAGGCCAAAATCCGTGTTCCATCATCAGCAAAACGAATAAAACGTGTTATTGCTCCGGCGGCAGAGGAGATACCGCAGGGGCACTGGATAGACTATTGTGCTTCAAGTGGGCCAATTCTCCCATTGAACCCGTACTTGCGCCATCCGCCATGTAAACAACATAGAAGCGAGAAAATTTTTGAGCAGTTCTGGATGTGGCATTAACTTCGGAATTTGAAAATAATATGTTTTATACAAATGTCAGATGAATGTATGTATCAAGTGAATTGTGGAAATCGTAATGTGAATTATTCGTTGTTAAATAGCTGTCTTTGTTTAAATATTTATTTTCAAAGGTTTTCAATGCTACTATAGGCAATACTTTTAAAGAAAGAAGACGAAAATAAATTTTTGGATTTTTGTGTATTTATGTATGCATATACCTAGTCAGGTCATAAATTCTGTCACATGTTTAATGTAAAATAATTGAAACAAGTTTATTCATTATGTAACCATTCATATACCAAAATGAACTTAACAAAACAGAGATTCTTATGACACTAAAGTTTATTCAAAATTACCTCCGTGAATTTGAATACAGGCCTTCAATCTGCGCGGCCAGTCGTCTATCGCAGCACGAACGAGGTCCATGTCAATATCGGCGGCTGCCTTAATCAAGGATGTCTTGAGTGACTCCAAATTGGGATGAGGCTTTGAGCACGCCTTTTCTTCCAAGTGTTGCCATATCTTGTAATCTAACGGATTCAAATCTGGACTGGAGGAGGGCCAGTCTTCGTGCCGGATGAAGTCGATTTCACGCGCCGCCAGCCAGTCTTGTGTGCTCTTCGCTCTATGAGCTGGCGCCGAATCTTGTTGGAATACCCAGTGCCTGTTATTGAACATGGTATGAGAAACAGGTTCCACAAGGTTCGTCAGGACTGTATTTTGATACACAACTGCATTCGTTTTTACACCTTTCTCACAAAAATGTACCTCTGTTAAGCCCCAATAAGAAACTCCCAACCATACCATGAGCGAGCATGGAAAATGACCTCGTTGGACACGCGGAATACGGTTGCTCGCTTCTTCACTACTGTGTGCGTACACCTTATCATTTTGTTTGTTGTAGCTCTCTTCTACGGTAAAAAATTTTTCGTCCGAAAAAAGAATTTCCCGATATTTTTTTCCCGCGTACCGCTTCAACAAAGCGCGGCATCTCTTCAGTCTCAGGTCCATTAGACGAGCATTCAAACGATGTCCTGTTTTTCTTCGATATGCCCGAAGCCCTAAGTCTTCATTTAACACCCTTTTCACCGTGGTTCTGCTTAACCCCATCTGAAGGGCCAACAGTTTCTGCTTACGTTTGGGATTTCTTTGAATTCGCGCCTTCACAGCTTTTATCACTGCTGGAGTCCTAACAGACCGAGGGCGACCACTTCTTGACCTGTCATCTACACTAGAGTCTTCATTGTATCGTTTGATGGTACGATAAACGAATCTTTTGGTTATATTCAAATTTTTCAGTATGTTAAAAATTTGAATTGGCGCGTAACCGCAACGATGCAACGCAATAACTGCAACACGGTCTTCTTTAAGCGTCCACTGCATATTTAAAAATGAGTAAAATTCTAAAAGTATACATTTTTATTTTCATGAACAATTCGAAATTCGAATTCTATAAACTTTTTTGTGGCCAGCATTCTAAAAGAAAAGTTTTTACTGTGTGACAATACTTATGACCTGACTAGTTATTAAATTTCTTACGTATCAAAGAATTTAAATCGTTAATATCTCTATTTCACTTCAAGTCTAATTGCAAAATAATCGGTTTCCATTAATCATGTTTTTAACAAATACATTCACAAGTCTTCATCTCAATAAAACATACCGTATCCAATCATTATCAATCCGTGCACATTCACAGAAATTAGATTGTGTTTTCATTGCTCAAACGCAGTGAATAGCACTGCGTGCGTTTTTTGCTCCATTGTACGGGTCTCTCCACCACTTTAAGCTGTTCGGTGCAATGATCACGGATGGCCAACCGAGAACTGACGAGTTAAAACGGGTTACCAGATTCTAAACGTATGTTATACGGGAACTTTCATGATTTTGTAATATTTATTTCATCATGCAAATCTTATGTTAATATTATATAATGTTGCTTTAGTTTTATCACTGCGAATTTTTGCTTAACTTTTAACGTGAATGAATTTCTGATAAAATTCTGTTAAAATTGTTTTATGTTAACGAAATTGTGGGCACCTACACTTACGTGCTCACAATATGCCCTAGAGTCTTTTATTACGAAAATTATACATTGATCAAATAAACCGAAATGGTCTTACTCTTTTTTTATTGACCTTGTAGACAGACGAACATTCGGCCTATTTAGCGGTGAGTGGTTACTGTCGTCCATGGACTTCAGCAATGCCAGGGGCAAAGCCAAACCGCTGTCTACCGTTAAGTACTTTCCACTCGTTTGAATAAGGTCATGTCATATTCAGAGTGACACTAATTTTTTTTATTGGTTATGGCTGCTGTTTGTCCAAAAGCCTTTACAGATACGCCCGGATGGATGAGCATGCTCGAGGAGTCTATTTGAAGGGCTTATTCTGTTTAGACTCGTGGCTATTCCAGGGACGGGCTGTTAGACCATGACTCCTGTGCCATGCGCCGCGTAACAAATCCTGAATTATCAAATTTACTAGATAATTTATGAAATACAATTTTATAGTCAAATGAATTCAACTAAAACGAGAATAAAGTAAATGAATTTGATCTTCGGTCTTTGATTCAACATTATAATTAACTTCAGTAGTAGTGGATTTTACTCAGTCATAATAGTACATTTTTTGTCTTCTTGATACCGATAAATATAATACGCATTAATATCTAATAAAAATCTCGCTATCACAAAGAAAAACTATGTAGTTGTTTTAATGTATAGAAAAACTCGTAACATTTCAACATTAAAATGAAAAAAATACAATAATATTCCAAAATCAAGAAAAAAAACCGAAGTCAGAATAAATTGTACGGAGACTCTGGTAACACTGTCGAATGAGAACTTGAATTTTTAAAGAAAATACACTCAACGTCAACTGAACCCGAGTAATACGATTATAATTGTGTTTGGTTATACAAAACTTGTTTTTATTGCTTACGTTAAGCTTGAACCCAAGGATAAGGCTTCGCGAACTACTTTAGATTGTCGCGGAATATTCGAAAATCAAGATCCGTGCATCAAGTATCTGCATCTTTTTTTTTTTTCCTGCTTATGCTGATAGCCTTGAGAGGCTATTTCAGCTTCACCCTAACGTGTAGGTGAGCTCACGGGGCTCAAGCCGGATTGTTGCTAGTACTGGCCCTGGCAAGAGTAGTGCTTCGCAGAATCTACCACCGGATCGGAAACGCGACCCACTGAAAAGATCCGGTGAGAAACTCAGTGGGCTGTGTCTGTGGGTTAAGTATCAGCATCAAGTAGCGTTAGATTCTCTGTATTTATTTTGTAGAATATTTAACTGTTTTTTGTAACGATAACAACTACTATATTTGTTTTAATGTTATCAAAGTAACTATAAATTAAATTTTAAGCTTTAAATCCTCGAAGGGACAATATATTTTTACTAGACGACTGAAAAGTGAAAGGAGGGTTATGTTTTGTATTATTTTTCGATTATTTGCTTTCTTTTGCTTCCCGCTGTCGTTTTTACGATTTCTCCTAATAAAATGCTTAGTTTGTGTTGATTTCTCTCTAAAAACATCACATCAGAATCGTAGTGAAAAGTAGTGTACTATTATCTGCTCATAATATTTGTTAAACGTCCAACTGCATCTATTAATTAATGCTATATCTTTCCCTTGATAACTTTTGCGCAACATTAAATAGAACATCTCCTGCTTTTATGAAAATTCAAGTCGCGACTCTAGTTAATTTAACAATGTTATGAAATTTGATGGCGTTGTTGAAGTTGATGGCGTTTGCCTCTTGGCCAAATATTAAGTACTAGCGTTAAATATTACTGCACTCAAATTACCTATTTAACAAATCACTTGTCTTAGTTTTCTCCGAAGCATTCAACTTTATTTATTTATTTTTTATTGCTTAGATTGGTGGACGAGCTCACAGCCCACTTGGTGTTAAGTGATTACTGGAGCCCATAGACATCTAAAACGTAAATGCCACCACCTACCTTGAGATATGAGTTCTAAGGTCTCAGTACAGTTACAACGGCTGCCCCACCAAACCTTTAAACCAAAACGCATTACTAGTTCATGGCAGAAATAGGCGGGGTGGTGATAGGTACTTACCCGTGCGGATTCATAAAAGATCCTACCACAAGTTATTACGCAAATTACAATTTTGCAAGTTTGATTTTTATTACACGATGTTATTCCTTCACCGTGGAAGTCAATCGTGAACATTTCTTAGGTACGTATTTCATCAGAAAAACTGGCACCCGCCAACGGGATTCGAACACCGGTGCATAGCTATATACGAGTGTATCGGACGCCTTATCCTTTAGGCCACGACGATTTCAACAACTAAATACAGTACGCTTAGACAGTATTCTGTATGTCTATACCAAAAATAGAACATACGAATAAATATTCTTTATAATCTTATCTAAATACTAAATGGAAAATATTCCGCATAACACCACTCAATACATTCAGTACCTCTGGACAAGATTTTTGCATACCGATATGGGGAGTTTCGGTATTTAAGGCAGGTGGTATTTTATTTACCCCCTCGGTTGGGTGGAGCAAGATCCTGCAATAAAGACCGTGCACCATGCGTGCCTGTGATACGGAAAATTCCGACTGTTTTAAGGTTACACGATTTCAGCTCTTAAAATTATTAAAAATAAGGTATTTTTTGGAAAACTCGAAGAGGTTTCTCGAATGAGAAGGGACCCGTTTTCCCCCATCGTAAACACAGGGTTGTATTTTCATGAAGATTATTGAACGTTCCGCTTACAGATAGGTTCTTTGTTTGGGTGCAGAGCGTCCAAACAAAAGTGGTCTGCAAACTCATGTTGGACAGTAAAATTCTGAATGCATGCAAACATGAAAATTTTTAATAAATAAAAAATATTGAAATATAGAGGTTTTACATTTTACAAACACATAACAAAAACCATTCACTGTGCGTCGAAACAATTATTTTGAACAAATATTAATCGATATTCGACAGAAATTGGCTGACAAAATTTTTCGCAAAAAGAATTCTATCTTCACTATCGACCTGATTCCCAACTTGAGACCTGAATGTAAGGTTGAAATCCTATATTATATATAATAATACAAGTGAATTAGAGTCAGCGCCTAATCTCGAATGTTTGATGAAATAAATGTAATATAAATTAAATAATTTAAACCTAAATATTAAATATTATAAACTGAAACAAGTCGGCACTGAATTTGTAAAATAAAGGTTCTATCTGTACCTATTTCTCCCTGAAGCTTTTAAGTGTTAAATGCGAAAAAGCGGAATATCTATACTAATATTATAAAGAGGAAAGATTTGTTTGTTTGTTTGTTTCGAATAGGCTCCTAAACTACTGGATCGATTTGAAAAATTCTTTTTCCATTAGAAACCGACATTGTCCCTGATGAACTTAAGCTACTTTTTTATTTAATTTTTTAATTTTTTATTTTTGTTTCATGTGTGTTTTAATGTTTCCGAAGCGAAGCGAGGGCGGGTCGCTAGTCTTTCATAATTCTATTCGGTAGATCTTCTTTACTCACGAGTTTTTTTTTGCACTTGTTTGTGCTATAATCTGGCTTTATGTTCGTTTCATTATTAAACTGTTCCTTAACGAAAAATGTTTCAACCTTCTACATAGTCGTTTAGAACCTCCCGCGTCGTGCTTCCGTGTAGCCATCAGTTAACATTGTTTTAAAATAAAATTTTAAAGAATATTGTTGCGTTGTGAATAAGAGTGGACTGTATTATTAGTTTGAATTTATTTATCTATAAGTGACAAAATAAAGAATTTAAAATTAATGATTATAAGAAATAAGAAACAGATGTGTCGCCCGTGACGGCTGGAAATGGAAAAGGGGTAAGGCGTCATAGCGGACGTCGCTCGTTGACACCTTTGACGTTCCGAATTCAAACAATATAAATGAAGTGGAAAGCTTCATTCGATTTTCGAAAAAACTATACTTTTTTTAAACTTATTATTTTATTTTCCAGAATTTATCTATTTTCGTTAGGTTTTTAACTATTCTGGTTTGACTATTGAATGATTTTGGCTATTTGACCTTTCGAGAAAAGAATTTTGATTTACTTCAATATTTTTATGAGTTTGATTATTAATTATTGTTGTTGGATGTTGTTGGAATGAACATCCTCAACGCGGTTTCTCGCAAGGGTTGTCTGATATTGTAGAAATCTTTAAATAAAGAAAACGCTTTGACGCCCTTTCCATCAAACTTTATGTCTGTCTCTTTCGTCTCTTCTCTGTCTTCTTCTTATTATACGAGTGTGCGCTTTCGTTTTGTGAGTATCAAGATTTGAGCCACTTTCCGACCAGCTTTGCTCGTTTACGTTACTTCAATATTTTATTTTGCATGCTTTACATAACTTATAATCCTATCAATTTTATTAGTAAATTAAATTTTTTTTGGAACGAAGTTCCTTAAGGGACGATGGAGGGGTACCCTAACCGGGAAAAAACGTCCCTAACGTAAGATTTTTATTAGCAATGCACACAGTGTACGACTTAATTTTGTAATCACGTACAAAAAATAACATATTTTTTATCATTCATTGACCACGATCTCAGAGAGTTTGTTTGCGCAATACACTAACTCTTATGTAAACAACCGTGAATGAAGTGTACTACAATAAGTTCGCACGTTACCGAATTACCGTTGGTTGTTCCGAAACCTCCAGTTTTATTTTCTTTATAACTCGAATAGAACTTAAAATTAATATTTTTATAATAAGGAACTTCGTTCCTATCCGGTGTCCCACGACATCACATATCTTTTTTAAATTTTAATTATTTTTTTTGAGGTCCCATTCATTTTTGATTAACGAACTTCATTCTTGACAGGGACGCAAACCACAAGTAACCACAAACACGTAGAGGCCGAAGTTGGAGGAATTTAATAGTAGAAAATGCATTCGATTCGCCTTAATACCTACACACAATCTAAAATGTTGATAACTCGCATTTATTACTTCTATATTCGATAAAGAAAATATATAAAATTAATTAAAACTCAAAGACCTTTGTGAGCGTACCCATTGAGAATATCGACGCACATACCGTTTCAGAGAGGCACCGATATTGAATATCTAACATTGAAATACCTTTTCGCATACCTTGGAACTCTTCGAAGCGGCAAAACGCTGTGAAATAAACTACAGATGAATATGCCGCAAAACGTTCTACCAAAATAATATGGTTTGAGGTAATTGTGAAGGCGATATAGCATTGGCAATGAAAACAATTGGAATGGCACTAAAAAATTTTTTTTGTTTTTATTGCCTTTGAAGGTAGACTAGCATACGGCCCACCTGATGATGAGTGGTTACCGTCGCCCATGGACTTCAGCAATGCCAGGGGCAGAGCCAAGCCGCTGCCTACCGAAATCTATCCTTAAGCAACATCACTGCTCCGTAATGTAATATTAGATCGCCAATAAAAATTTTGATGATGCTCCGTTAACGAGACAATGGCTTCCTCATGAGTCTAATGCTCGCGGTTTGCGCCCTATTCGACCATTCGCTGGCCGGAGTGAGACAAAGGAACGGATGCGGCAAATATGCCAGCGGATGAATTAATGCATTATAGGGGTTGGCGCGACCCCGCTGCACTGGAGGGTAAACGAAATTTGTTACACCAAATAATTGGGTGAATGATTGATTTACTTTTGACGAAAATGCAATTTATATGTCGTTCGTCCTTTGCTGCCTGTTGATAATAAAATCGTTATATAAAATGACATACTTTTCATTTTACTGATCTCCGACTGGGTCGCGCTCACTAGACTTGATCACGGGCTAAGCATCTTTCAATATTTTTTTCTAATCTAAACTAATCTAAGGTAAACCTTCATCATACTATAAACATTTTCTGTTGAAATGTTTCTATTATTATTTTAGCAGAGATAACAGAGACTTCGATATATAATTATTAGGCTCCTTTGCAGTTTAATGGTTTTAAATAGCATTCAAACAAAGATCCGCTACATGTTTGGCGTTGTTTAGTATTCATAATGCCCGAATGGCTAATATCAATCAATGATCAAAGCGCCCCCGGCGTCACGTGCCCGTCACGCGTTAGACACGCGCCCGAGTTTAACTAAATACTGCTAGGTTTTTGATTTTCGACATTTTGCGAATCAATTGACTGTGTGATAGTACCGTATCTGCTAGGGAAGGTGTGCGCTTGAAGGTGAATAATGTATGTATGTAATAGGAATAAAATCGATAGAATTGTCGCGAAAGATTAGCTACGGTAGTTAGGTCCGACATTGAGTTTCATCCATTATGCGGATCGAACACAGCAATGAATATTCATGCAGTAAATTAAACTACATTTAAAAGAGAACAAAGAATTAAGGGTCGGTTGCAGCAAAGTTCATTTAAACTCATATTAGTCATACTAGAAGATTTCACAAAGTATTATAGATCAGTTTGAATGTCTTACGTTTTTAAAGTTATATTTTAAATTAAAAAATCGCATTATAAAAATACTAGCGACCCATCCTCGCTTCGCTTCGGAAACTGTAATTTATTATTGATTTCTCCACTGAGGTGGAGAGAATTTTTATTACTATTAATGAAAACGTAATTATTTTCAGTATTATTTTATAAAGTTATATATTTATTTAAAACTTTAGATTATGGTTTAGAACTCGTGTCTTTAGGTGGATGGCGACATTTACGTTGAGAGTATGTCAATGGCCTTCGGTTACCACTTAGCATCAGGTGAGCTGTGAGCTAGTTCGTCTATCTAAGCAATAAATAAATAAAGAAGACACATATCTAAGACCGATGACTGTATAATTATTTTATTAAATTTCCCTATATTAAAAACTCCATGGGTGTTATTATACATATAAACCTTCCTCTTCAATCACTCTATCTATTAAAAAAAACCGCATCAAAATCCGTTGCGTAGTTTTAATGATATAAGCATACATAGGGATATAGGGACAGAGAAAGCGACTTTGTTTTATACTATGTAGTGATTTATGTGTTACATATGAAGAAATAAATAAATTTATAAGAAGAAGAAAAAAGAAATTCCGTGTACTCATAGTCATAATTTGAAAAGTCGTCGAGTAAACAAAAGGGAATAAACGAAGGAGCGCCAAACGTTAATTTATATTGGAGAATCGTAATGAAAATTTAAAATAAAGAGTTGAGCGGAACGTTCTGGAATAATAGTAGTACAAAACGGAGATATTCTAATGCGGAGCAACGAAAGGAGGTCACAGTTCTCCGGGATCAAGACATTGAAGTCAAAGGAAAACGTTAATTAAAGAACGAAAGATAATAGAAAATAGAACCCATATAAAATGTTAATGAAATAAGCTTTGTAGATTTCTTATTCTTCAGTTCAATAACTTATTGCCGATACGATACAATAACTTTAGGCTTTTTTCGCTACGAGATACTAAGTTAAGTTTTTTAACAGAATAACTCTCAATCTTATACTTTTATGCATAACATAAAAATTGGTGTTGTTTGTATATTTGCAAAATAAATAAATATATTACCAGAATGCCTAATCTAACTGTTGTTCTAAAGAAAATTGAATTGATCTAAAAAAGTATTTAAATATATAATAGTTTTTCATTTAATACAGTTGTTCGCTCTATTGTATATTTTGTTTCAGTTTTGATTCAACTCACTTGTATTATTTGATGAGACGAATATATGGTGAATCGGACGTCCATTTGTGATGCTTATTTTTATTTATTCATGAACTGGTATTAAAAAATGAACAAATATAAAAAAGAGCATTAATATAAAAGATTCCTAAAAATGTTTCCACATTTTTTTAAATATTTTGGTCCAAAAGGACAATTCCCCTTGCGTTTTGCGGATATTTGATATTTCACATTTTAGTTTTCACATTTATTTTTAGCGTCTAAGTGCAGAATAGTTTTGAACATTGAGTACCCGCATGCAAAAGCATACCACATCAGTTTAATTAGATGACACGGGTTGTCTCACTGATAAATTTATGTTCAGAATGTTTCTAGAATGTACCTGATGCATTCGTGACCTGAATGAAGGATAAGGCGTTGAATATACTCTTATCGAGCGTTGTGACCGTGTCGGGATCAAGTTTTATCAGTGTGTGGAGGTATACGATAAAGGGAAGATCTTCCACCGAGCGGGTGATTTTGCTCGGTAGACCGACGGTCTGAATGTTATTGTTTCGAATTTGTATAAATGCAAGCTTATCTTGAAAATATCGTAAGCGAGGTTCAGGCATCTATCAAATATCTTGTGTTGTATGATGGGTACCACCACAAGTGTCTTGGATGGTAGTATTCAATCAGCAATTGCTCTAAACACGTCATTACGGATCCTCACGATCCATTAACGGTACTTTTACGTACCTCAAGCACCGATTACCGTCTTTGACGAACCCGTCCCTTGCGACAAAGGGCTCGATGAGTAAACAACCCCACAGACACAGCCCACTGAGTTTCTGCCGGATCTTCTCAGTGGGTCGCGTTTCCGATCCGGTGGTACAATCTTCGAAGCACTGCTCTTGCTAGGACCAGTGTTAGCAACACCCCCGCGTTAAGCCCCTACTAGTTCGGTGAATCTAGAATAACCCCCGAGGTTACTAGAATAGGTAGGAGAAAAAAAGTCAGCAATCACTTATTAGCTGCGGCTGCTTAGAAATAGACAAGACGATAATACTTATCTATGCAGGACGTGTCGATATCCATTCCGCCGTAGAATCAAGGACGCCGCGTACGCTGTGTGATGTAGTATCCTTAATCCCGTATCATGAAGAACGTCGTTTCACCTACCCGTCGCGCTCATATTAAAACTGCAGTTCATAAAAGCATCCTTACAGTGTCCTGCTGCGATGTTTTTAATCTAGCTCTTTGTTGGCGTTATCGCTGCGCCACGCCGCGTGATCGCACCCTTTAGGATTATATCGGTGGATAAAAAGCGGCACGCTCCAACATTTAGCGAAAGTCCATGTCGCACGATGATTAAATCTTTCCGATTCGAATGACTTTTATTCGTGTTTAATTGTTACAGTTCGTGAAACGGATACCGCTTGATACGACGACGGGCTGGTAGCTCTTTTTTAATGAAACAAGTTTTATTGTTAACTAGATTTGGACTTCATTTATATAGCTTTGTAAGTGCTTAACGACGTCACCTTCTTATCTTTTGGGTCAGTGAATATTTTATACGAATCTAGGTTACTCAGTGTTTCTTAAAATTCTGAAAAACTCTGTTCAGGTTTTATAGTCGACAGTTATGTTTTCATTTCGAACGAATTTCTCTTTTAAAAAGAATTTTTCGTAAACATGAAATTTCTTGTCAACGGCTAAAGCTAGCTGGCTTCAAAGCGGGGTGTTGTGTCGGATTGTTCGAGGGGTAGACAGCCCTGCGGGTGCCACGTGCGGCCGGCCCACGCCTCGTCGCGTCTCTAGAATACAACGCCAAGTATTACTCGTTCTCCTCGTGTATTCACAGCGAACGGTCTTGGTCCTTGCAAAATTATGAGAAAAACAGTGTGATTGATACTTGCCATCTTATTTCCATTGAGTGATTGGACCACATCATATAAAATAAAAGTTGAGATTTGACATTGTGTACTACATAAAGTTCTAACACATCTTGTACAAGTTACTGGTGGTAGGTCTAAAGAATAAGACCGTTGGTATATCTGTATGGAGCGATGCAACTGTGCCCATTTTCGAATCCCGCAAGCAGATACAATTTTTTCTAAGGAAATACGAACGTAATAATTGTTCACGATTGACTTCCACGGCGTAGGAATAGCATCTTGTAATAAAAATCAAATACGCAAAAAATTTTATTTGCATAATATCTGGTCGTTTGACACCTTGTGAGTCCGTATGGGTAGGTATCGTTTACCGTAATGCATTTCGGTTTGAAGGGTGTGGCAGTTGCACTGAAATTTTAGAACCCATGTCTCAAAGTGGGTCTGGTAACCACTCAACTCCAGATTCACCGTGAGCTTGTCCACCCGTCTCAACAAAAAAATAATAATACGAAGCTTCTTCTTACATTTATCAAATTTTATTTTGTAAATAAACACAACAGCGACGCGACCAACGCGATATGGCATGATCAATTTTATGTAGAATCGCGGATATATATCCAAGGTAATAATAATAATAGAGTCCTAAACAAAAATTTTAGTCGCCCGCTGAGCTCCCCGCCGCGTCCAAACTTGACCAGTTGGCATGATTGACAAGCCAAGTGGTCAATAGAGACTGACGGCAATACCGACCGGTCGATGGCTTGGCAAACAACAAACTTCAATCATATCCGTCAGATTTCTGTAATAAAAAAGATTATTACATTATGTATATCCAAAGATTTGGCCTTGGCCTGGGATTTTCCTTCTCAATTTAGACATTTAGAAATTCGGACTAGTTTTAGAAGAATCTTCAGTACGTCATAACAAATAACTTAATATTCCATCTACAAGCATATAGTTTATAAATTAAAAAGACCGGCACAAATGGCAAACCCGAAAACATACACTTAAATTTATTTATACTGATAATCCTGCTCAAGTTAATATAGGGAAATTTAATAAAATAATTATACCGTCAACGGTCTTAGATATGTGTCTTCTTTATTTATTTATTGCTTAGTTAGACGAACTAGCTCAAAGCTCACCTGGTGCTCAGTGGTCGCCGACGCCCATTGACATACTCTGAATAACGTAAATGTCGCCATCCACCTAAAGACACATTTTAAACCATAATCTAATTTTTTAATTACATATATAATATTATAAAATAATACTGAAAATAATTACGATTTTAATAGTAATAACAATTAAATCAATATCAATAGATCAATTTAATAATGCTAAGTAATAAATTAATTTCATATTCATCAGATTAGGGCCCTTATTATTTTTATTATGTAATATTGATAATCGGGGGCAATTTAGTTAATCAAAGATGACTTGATCCGCAATCGTTTGATATCATGGGGGTCTCCGCTCTCGCAAGTGTCTTGCGGAGGTATCTGGCGCGCTCGTTGCTCGGGAAACCATGAGCCGAATCGCTTGTGGGGCGATAGCGCGACGCTACCAAGATACTAATATCGGTCGAGCCACTAAAACCGAGGACGCACAACTAGTTATATTTCAACAATGCCGAAAGGAGGATTTAGAAAGAGCTGTTGTCATAAATAAAAGCAAATTTAAGTTTTCATGATAGATTTTTATGAATTGAAAGCCTTTGGACTGGTGTATATGTATGCCCACATTAAATGGTACACGTCGGTGCTTTTAGGTACCTCAAGCAGCGGTCATCGTTCTCGTCGAACCCGTCGCTTGCGACGAAGGGCTCGACGAGTAAATTAACCCGGAATAAAACCGGATTTTCTTATTGAATCACGTTTCCGATCCCGTGATAAATTTCGCGAAGCACTGTTCTTGCTATGGTTAGTGTTAGCAACGTTGTCAGGTTTGAGCCCCCTGAGCTCACCTACTTGTTACGTTGACATAGGCTTAGGTAGGAAAAAAAGGTACACGACTACACAAAACGAGGAAGCGCTTTCTTTTAACTGTCGTTTTGGCTAAGCTTCTGTATGTTGTAGCTAAAAGATATGGATTGATATATTACAGATATTCAGTTTCCGTGGCTCCATTCATAACGCTCAGCTCCTTGAAATAGGATTCACATGAAATTAAACCCAGACACATGATATCCCATCTAGATTCGGCTACAAAACGATTGCACCTAACCCTAATCTGAATTTTGGAAACAGTTTCAGGCAGTTCTCAAGTAGTACTATCTAAGAGTCTGAAGTAATTTAAGTCACTAAAGATCGGCAACACTAGCCAAATATTAATGACTAGCTATAAGCTGCAGCTTCAACCGCGTGGTGAAGCAAAAGTGTCAGTGTAGTTACCAGGTACTTTGAAAGTGATAAGATTATCACCTTCAAAGTATGTAGTAGCAGAAACGATACACTTACGCCAACAAATACTCCAATAATTAATACCACTTTTTGAAAGCTTTTTCCGGAATTGAGTTCAGTTCTCGCGACTCTTTTATTTCTTGTACCGAATGAAAACGGGTGTCACGAAGTGGTAATTTGAGTTTAGGAAAAATAAAAAAGTCCGCTGGAGTCATAACTGGTGAATGAGGGGGTTTCTCGGTGGTATTTTTGAGTTTTTGATCAAATATTCGTTTGCAATGGATGGCTTTGTGCGAACCTGTATTTAGTGTTGCATAATACAATAAATATCTTTCCACAAATCTGGTCCTTTTCGTCGAATTTGTTTTCTTAAACTCAAATAATATTCTATGTTTATCGTTTGACATTTCGGCAAGAATTCTGAGTGCACAACACTGTGAAGTCAAAGAGAACAAACAGTCAACATGAACTTTGAACTATACTGTAACAATGCTTTTCATGAATGTTAGGTCGGAATTGACCCTTTCTGGCGTGTCCTCAGCGACTCTTATGGGATTGAGTTTTTGGAGAAAATTCAGGTCTTTTGAGAATAGCAGAGCGGCACCGTGTTTTATAACTAACTGATTATTTAAAATGAAAGGGATCGATTTGTGAGACAAAGAAAGGCGGCCGGCCATCTCTCTCAAACTTGAATGAGAATTTTCAGTAACTATTTCTTTCACTTTTGCGATGTTAACTTCAGTTGCAGAAGTTGCTGGCCGGATACCAGAACGAGATAAATCTTCCATCTCATCTCGACCGCTTTTGAATGCTTTTTACTACTCGTAAGCACGTATTTCTAATAAAGTCAATTTATCGTAAGCTTTTTATAATAAATATATTCAGTAACTGCGAACACGAAATTTCATTGACGATGCAAAATATGTTCTTTGTTCAATATTTTTGTCCATTATAAAATTCGCAACACACACTAGATATAATATGACTTCAACAGCACTGTGTTCAATACAAGTAACAGTGATATCAAACTCCGCATCAAAATGGAAAACAGTAGCGCAAAATAAACAAAAAAAAATAAAAATTAAATGAACTTTGGAGTAATAAATAAATCATTCATTCTCGATACTTTTTTGGCTGAATGTAGGTATGGATATGGAAGATATATTAAAAAAATGTTACGAAACAATAATTCACTTGTAATTACTCAATTACAAGCGATCCCCTTTTTAAACGTTAATTTTTGCAATATAGCGTATTTATCAGTTGGTTTATCGAGCTAATACAAAGAGCACGGGCCTCGACAAGTGGGTTCCCATACCATCGTTGTGGTTCACCGGAACACGTTGGCATAGACTAAGTAGTATGTATAGAGTCACCAAAATCATTATATTTATATATTTTTATTTTTATTGCTCGAGCAGGCAGAGAAACACACGGTCACGGCACACGGACGTCAGTAACGCCAGGGGCAGAGCCAAGCCGCTGCCTACCGCTTAATACTCTCCACAGACCTCGTTTGAAGAAGGACATGTCATAGCGCTCAGGAAACACCGTGGAGGGGAGCTCCAAAGCCGGATGGTGCGTGGCAAAATTGATCTCTGGAAACACACAGTGGATGTAAGCAGTGGCTCCGGGTAGTATGGATGAACTCTACTCCGGTGGTAGGCTGTGCGATGGTAAAAACGAGATGATGGTATCATCATAAACAATTTCTCAGAGCACTCCCCAAGGAACATACGGTTCAAAATACCAGACCAAGAGGTTCCAAGCGATTTCTGAAAATGGGATTATAGACAATCCGAAAGGCCTTTATTTAATAATAAGTATTGATACATTTTCTTCACACTTTTATTATGTCTATCAACTTCATCAACTAACAGATAAACCGTTTAATTTGGATTGGAATTTCCTTAATGTGAGTGATTATGCTAATGATATGCGTAAAGGTCCTTAATCGTGAATACATACAAAATATAATGATGTTCCCAGGCGCCATTCATTTTTGTATGCTTCCAAATATATTAATTTAAAATAAATTTAATAAAAGCGATACCAGATGAATAACCGACTCAGATTTAGATTCTACTGTTTTTGATACATTGAGATGAGCTTGAGCGAGTATTTATTATTTATTTCATTTAAAATGACTTCTAAAAATATGTGAATATTAAAACAATGTACTTACAGCATTACTTTTTGGGCAATACACGGGTACAAGCTTTTGTATTATTATTTATTATTACCTGTATATATATTATTACCTGTTTAAATTAGTTACTATGATGCATATAGTGTATATTACACATTCTATTGCTTAGTGAAATGGCGATGTACTGATTAACAAAGTCTGTATTGGCTATTGAATGTTTTCCTTTTTTTTTACAAAGAGAAATACAAACAACATGTAAAAACTAGACGAAAATAATTACAAAACCACGATTACATATTTGTAAATCAAAAATGCTCAAAATGTGATACTTTATAAAAGATTAAAGCGTATCAAAACTACTAAAAAAACTAACATGGCGTGAAAAACGAATTTCTAAGCCGTGTGTAATAAATAGTCTTCAAATACGATTTTCATTAAGTCGCCACGTTGTCCCTTTTATTTCTTTTTATTTATAGCTCAGGGTTCTATATGAGTTACACTTTTGAACCCAAAAAATGCATCACACTCTCAAAGCGAAAAAGCCGGTGAATCCCAAAAAGATGACTTTAGAAAAGTCGCGAAAATTCCATTTATGTGTGCGTTTTGAACGGCATGCTTTCGGTTACATGCAATTAGATAATGCTGTTAAAAATTAGAGAAAGAGATAACGGTTTTTTTTTTGTGCTAACTTAATTTTAGGATCTGATTATTTGCAACTTCAGTGAGAAACGACGTTTAGTAGGCCCTGTCTGTTTATCCCTTGATTCTTTGCAGATACCATAACCTCAATTCGTCAATTCGATTTAGTGTCGGAAACATATAGATTTTTAGAAACATATAGATTTGAAGTCGTCGTGGCCTAAAGGATAAGACGTCCGGTGCATTCGTTGTTGCGATGCACCGGTGTTCGAATCCCGCGGGCGGGTACCAATTTTTCGAATGAAATACGTACTTAACAAATGTTCACGATTGACTTCCACGGTGAAGGAATAACATCGTGTAATAAAAATCAAACCCGCAAAATTATAATTTGCGTAATCAGTGGTGGTAGGACCTATTGTGAGTCCGCACGGGTAGGTACCACCGCCCTGCCTATTTCTGCCGTGAAGCAGTAATGCGTTTCGGTTTGAAGGGTGGGGTAGCCGTTGTAACTATACTGAGACCTTAGAACTTATATCTCAAGGTGGGTGGCGCATTTACGTTGTAGATGTCTATGGGCTCCAGTAACCACTTAACACCAGGTGGGCTGTGAGCTCGTCCACCCAACTAAGCAATAAAAAAAAAAAAGATTTGTATCTAAGATATCCTATTAAAACATAATGCCGGATATGAACGTCTCAATATGGCTCAATATCTTTCTATGGCTGTTTATACGCCTGCAGTGTATGTTATTTTCATTAGCATTAAAAAAGTTCAAATGTTTGGCTAAACACAAAAAAAATAACTATTCTTTTTTAAAATAGATACAAACTCAGTGTCGTATCTACGATGTTTAGTCTATACAGGTAGCCCCTGTACTCGCGTGTCCGTGGGAACTTACGCGCGAATAATCGCACGGACTGAACACTTGTCTCTTGTTTAGGGCTTTAGTTCTATATTTTTTGCGTTAGTAACATTTATGGTAAACAAAACGATTAATTATCATATACGTGATCATGACTTTCCAAATTTTATGTTACATTTATTAAAATTTGTTTAAATGTACCGTTGATTTTTAGTATTCGATTTTTTTAAATGAAGGTAGAGCAGTTTATGCGGTGGTAGGTACCACCACCCTATTCCACTTCCACCCATTCACCCACCCCCTGCAGTCAAGCAGTAATGCCTTTGACGCCTGAACAGATGCCTAAATACCTTGTATGAATATACCTATTTACATGTTTAAACATACACACATACGCTCAGTTCGCTCGCTAATTGATTCTTATAATCATTATAAATTTAACGACCTGCGTGTGTGAATTAAAAATATCAAAAAATATAATATAAAATTTAAATTTAAGTATGTTATATATAAATTAATAAAATCTGTCAGATCGGGAAACCCCATGAACGAAGTTCCTTATTTCACGACAAATACGCATTAGTTTTGTTTACCAAAAATCGATCGTTGAACAATTCTCGTAAATCGTACTTTGTCTTCGATTCTTCCATATCTGCTTATCTTTTTATATGATTGCCTATCAATATATTTTATTTCAAATGCGATTGTTAGTTTAAATAGTACTGATTTCTGATCTCCTTTCGAATTTTAAATTTCATTTCAAATTTAGCGTAATTGTTTTTTAAGAGCGTTATATATACATATAAATAAAATTAGAGTGTCTGTTTGTAATATTGAAATAACCGGTTTTTACTAGATGCATATGAATATATATATACGGTACATACACCAAAATAACATTTTTTACAATTTTTGTCTGTCTGTCTGTCTGTTTGTTCCGGCTAATCTCTGGAACGGCTGGACCGATTTTGAAGAGACTTTCACTAATAGGCAGCTGATGATATAAGGAGTAACTTAGGCTAATTTTTTTAGACTAGCTTTGCCCCGCGTCTTCACCCGCGGTACAACAATAATCGCAGGTAACATCGCGGGACTCAGCTATCAATAATAAAATTTAATGTTTCCGAAGCGAAGCGAGGGCGGGCCGCTAGTTTAAATATATAAATTGACAGTAAATAACTTTTAAATTTGTATTTATTTCAATGGAAGGCAGACGAACATACTGTCCGTTTGGTGGTAAGTGGTCACTCTTGCCCATGGACATCAACAATGCCAAGGGTACAACAAGGCTACCTACTACTTTTGAATAAAAACATAACGTTGTAGATGTCTATGGGTTCTAGTAACCACTTAACACCAGGTGGACTGTGAGCTCGTCCACACATCTAGGCAATAAAAAAAATAAAAAAACACTAAATTGCATCCATTTTTAAATTCCGTCTTCAATCCGTCTACTATAAGATTAATGTTTATTGTTAATATTCTTTTTTAGTAAAAATTGTACCTTCGCTTTAAGAAATTTCAATCCTAAGTACCTTATGTGTAACTTCTTTATAAAAAAGATGTAGTGGTAATTACTATAGAGAACAGCTGTCAAGGCTTTAATAAGCGAAGGATTCCACATGAGCACGACTGCTTTGCCAGGAGTAACCAACTATGATGAATTACATATTAAATTGACCAGCTTATTACGCCCGTAATACATTTCCAAACTGGAATTATATTTTGACTACAAATTTTGAAGAATAAATAAACGTTTCAAATTCAATGGTCCGAAACTAGATTTTGTTTCCTCCTGTGTTAAGGTTGCTAGTAAAGCATAGTAGAGAAGAAACCTAGATGTCTAATAGATATGGCGTTCATAAAAGAAACTACTTCCGACCTGGAACCGAAGAGAGACCGCGTGGTACAGTTAACACAATAGCTCAGTTTTACGACATATCTATAAAACTGATCTTCATGTTTAAAAAAAACCTTTTTAATTAGTATTAAAAAGAGAAATGGATTCCCCGAAATAGTGTTTTGAAATTTTAGGGTTGGCAACCCTACTCGCGGCACTGGTTTAATAAGTTAGACTCATTCATGTTGATTAAATTTGACACATTTAATAATGTTTCAAAGGGGTACCGAAGCGATTTGAATTTAATTTAGACATAGATGTAAGTGTGTATTGTTGCTAAAATTATGATATTATTAAAATATCAGGGAATCTTACCCGGTGAATTTGTCCGACTATTATACTGTAGTGATTTAAAATTTAAGAAGGTGACCAGTACTGTAAATATGATTAGCACTGAAAATGCCAATTATTAAGCGCATTAAATACTTATCAGACGAAATAATAAAGAGTGGAATGCTATGGTAGTATGGGCATGTTATACAAAGAAATTATGAGCCAATATGAACTCTGGATATGAAAGTAGACGGTAATATGAGGAGGGAGCATCCTAAAAAAACTTGGATGAATTGTGTGAAAGAGGTTAAGCGAGGGTAGGGTGCGAGTGCAGTAACGACGCATATGGAAAAAGAGAACATGTCACGCCGACCCCACATAATGGGGGATAAGGGATAGGAAGAAAAAGAAGAATGAAGAAAGCTTTCAATTTATTTTGTACTTGCCTTATGAACTTTTTTTTATTGCTTAGATGGATGGACGAGCTCATAGCCCACCTGGTGTTAAGTTGTTACTGGAGCCCATAGACATCTACAACGTAAATGCGCCACCCAACTTGAGATATGAGTTCTAAGGTCTCAGTATAGTTACAACGGCTGTCCCATCCTTCAAACCAAAACGCATTACTGCTTCACGGCTGAAATAGGCAGGTTGGTGGTACCTACCCGTGCGGACTAACGAAGGGTCATACCACCAGTTTAACTGCATATATATGTATTAGCGATAATAATGTCTTTTACATACCTTTTATTATCATATTAGATAATAACGCCTTCAAATCGTAATTCCTCACGGCAAGAATGTCAATATCTCTTAAATAATCATAACAAACCACGTAAATTATAATTATTTACATTCGTAGAATTTATTTATTTTATTTATATTCAAAAATGTATATTATGGTATAGTGCATATAAAATATGTAGATGGGAATAGTGCATACCAAAAATATAAAAACAAAAATTGAAATAGTTATCTGCTAATCAGTGAAGATATGAAGGCTCGCAATAAAACTGATAATAGCACCTGCACAAATACAAAGCGGCCCCAATGCAAATATAGTCTTGACGTATGTGTGTGTGTAACAATGACTTGGACTGGCGCACTGTACTAGTAAACACAAAGTACTTGCGTCCTGCTCGTATTTAGCTATGCTATGCGATGCTCTTACACGCTTGATAACAACGCATATAAACTATGGGACTATGGCCAAATGTGGGATAAATTAATTGATACTATAATATTTTCATAGGATGAACAAAAATTCAGACACGAGAAATTTAAAATCTGGACGAATACTTAGTCATGCGTAACCACAAATACTTTGAGGTATTCGAAATCTTGGTTACAATAAAATAAAAATGATAAACACGAGATAAAAATATGTAAAAGTAGCTCTAGTTTAATTAACATAATAGCATTTTGTTGATAATAAGTGATGCTGCGCTATATCTGCTGTGCATGTAGATATGTGAAGCTAGCGTGAGGTGTTTTATTTAAAGGATTAAGAACCATGATCAGCTCTTATTATGAATTTGAGAAAGTTTTTTAGTCCTCTTGGACTGTATAAACAGGACACTATGTGATAAATGATTTACTGGTGCTACCATCAGTAAATCATACCAACCTACTATATATCAACCTACGTACCTCTTGTGAGTCCGCGCCACTACCCTGTCTATTTCTGCCGTGAAGCAATAATGCGTTTCGGATTGAAGGGTAGGGCAGCCGTTGTAACTGTACTTGAGATCTTAGAACTTATATCTCGAGGTGGGTAGCGCATTTACGTTGTTGATGTCTATGGGCTCCAGTAAGCACTTAACACCAGGTGGGCTGTGAGCTCGTCCACCCATCTAAGCAACAAAAAAAAATGTAAATAGAATTAAGGCAATTGTTAATACTTCTCAAAATTGACCTAATAATATTTATCCATATACATAAATTAATAAGGCATAGTCGAATACGGGTTTTGAAAAAAGAAAGAGATAAAATAATTGTATTTAAATAAATAAATTGTCGTCGTGGCCTAAAGGATAAGACGTCCGGTGCACTCGTATATAGCTATGCACCGGTGTTCAAATCCCGCTGGCGTGTACCAATTTTTCTGATGAAATACGTACTTAAGAAATGTTCACGATTGACTTCCACGGTGAAGGAATAACATCGTGTAATAAAAATCAAACCCGCAATTATAATTTGCGTAATTACTGGTGGATAGGGCCTCTTGTGAGGCCATACGGGTAGTTATCACCACCCCGCCTATTTCTGCCGTGAAGCAGTAATGCGTTACGTTTTGAAGGGTGGAGCAACCTTTGTAACCATTCTATCTTAGAACTTATATCTCAAGGTGGGTGCGGCATTTTCATTGTGGATGTCTATGGGCTCCAGTAACCATTCAACACCAGGTGGTCTGTGAGCTCGTACACGGAACTAAGCAATAAAAAAAAATGCGTTGGAGATGGAATTGTAATTCTCGTCTGCTTTTTCATATTATAGTTTAGTAAAGCATCGCTTCGATCGCTGTGCGACGACAATATAATAAAATCAATAAACGTACGTATTCAGTTCCCACCGATCCGTGTCCGACATTGTTTACATATCGAAACGTTATATATCTATTGGGATTGTTCGACTTTATTAGCATTTTGTGAGATTCAATGCTTTGTTTTTACCCAACCCCGATAAAAGATGGTTATGTTTTTAGATGTATATTTTAATACTAAATTACCAGCACATTTTTGTATATTATTCGTTGTATTTTGGAGAAAAGTATGTGTATTTAAGAACGGAAAACTTTTCTCAGGGAAAATAAGCTGAGATTTTCTTCTTGTATTATGAAAGGATGCCAGGAAAGGGCGTCTATATTCAGACTGATCGTCTAACACCTAACTACAACATACATAACAATCATGTAAAAAAATCGAACTTGCAAAATTATAATTTGTGTAATTACAGGTGGTAGGACCTCTTGTAAGTCCGCACGGGTAGGCACCACCACCCTGCCTATTTCTACGTGAAGCAGTAATGCGCTTCGGATTGAAGGGTGGGGCAGCCGTTGTAACTATACTTAGATCTTAGAACTCGTATCCCAAGGTGGGTGGCGGCATTTACGTTTTAAATGTCTGTGGGCTACACTATCCACTTAACACCAGGTGGTCTGTGAGCTCGTCCATGAATCTAAGCAATAAAAAATAGGTATAAAAATAAAAAATAGGTTTCAAACGACTATTAAGTTTTTTTTTTGCCGAAATATATCAGCTTACTTACATTTGAGGAGCAAAAGCAGTCAAGTAAGCACGTGTTTGGAGCGTTTTTGCTGGCTGAAAATGTTTTCGGTAAGTGCTCATCGCTACCCGCGAATATTGGTTACGCCAAGGGCTCAACTATTATATGTTCGTAGTCCCACTTCAATACTGATCAGAAGCCTCGTTCAATGACAGAGATGAGATTTGTATTTTTTCAATTGGTTAATCAAAATTGAATCATAGCCCTCAAAGTTTTACATGTCGCAGCGCGTCAAATTAAATGTTGTGCAATTTTGAGCTCTACTTCCAGATTGAAAGGGTGCAAAAGTCATCCCAATTAGACAGCGCCGCAACAGTTCGATTTTAATTTAAGTACTTGATTTGATATTTTGATCTTTACTTGTAACACTTGTTTTTCTTAGTACATATTTTGTTTGTAATTTTTTTAAAGTAAATTCATGTCTCTGTCTGGTTTCTGTTTTTGTTTGCAATAAAAAACGCTGTTCTCTGTCACTATATCTCCTGTTGTGTATAAATAAAACAATTTCATAGTCATCTTTCGAATCATGATGTTTCATTGAAATTGACGAGTAACGTACGCCCAAACCCGTTGCTCCGATTTAATAGATAAACATAGCCGTTTGTAAAAATATTATTTTTCCCAAGCTACAGTATTTATTGAGCGAGGTACAAAGCACGACATCCCGCGAGCAATAAAATCGCCCGTCTGCAAACACGGGGCGCGCACACGAGCGACTTATCAATCGCCACGTTTGACGTTTAGTGGCGGACGCCGTCTGCAAAGGCTTAAGGACGCGTGCACATCGGCGCCGTGGGCGGCACGCGGCGCTTGTGAGGATATCACATTAGGGTCATAGCGGATTGACTTTTCTGGAAAAAAAATTGGTAATTAATATGAAATAATTTCTCTGGCTCTTTGTAATACATCTCAAATTGAAGATTGGAGATCATCATATTACTTTTAACTTTATCGATACATTTAAAAAATGTATGTCTTCGAATTTTGCTAATTATTTAGTTTTATGGAACCAGCGCAACATTAATATATTATAAATATTAAAATACTCTGAATGTATGCAAGATAATATATATGAAAACACTTTGTGTTTTAAAATGTAACATTCAGTATCCTTTCTGTAATAAAAACACCTTTGTTTTATTTCAAGCTGATAAATAGTTCAAAAACTAAATAAATATTAAGCATAATCAACAACGATTGTGCTTGTCTGTAATACTTTATCAATGAAAATAAACCTTAAAGTTCGTTAGATATGAACTAGTTTCCCCTGAAATGAAAACTTTAATAAAAATTGTTACGATTGAGCCATAGTGTTGGCCGTAGCTATTATAGTTAAGTCAGTCTAAGCCAAAATGGTATGAAATAAGAATCCGTAATATTTCTACATTAAGTTTGAACTTTGAGTCCGAAGATAAAATTTTCATTGCAGTAATTTTTAGCTCGGGATATATATATTATCAAATTATTGACCACCACTCTAGCCAATAGATCGAAATTTTATGTTGCTTAACTGATTGAACACTTGCATTAAATAGTTACTGTAATGCATATACAAACGTAAATTCACAACGTGAATCTAAAGTCGCCTCCCAAACTGGATAGAACAGACAGAAATAAGAACAAACATGATAGACGTTGTTAAAATGGTGTCAATATTTTTGAATATTTCAAGAGTAGGTACTTTCAAGTTGTCGTGCCTGGCAACTTGGGGAACCACTTTAGATTACGCAAGCCGTGAGATAGGCTACATAGGCACTCTTATATTAACAAAAAACAAAGTCATATCAAGAAAACTTTTAGAATGCATTGCTGAGTATAGATAGCTGTAGGTTTGGCAATATGCTCCGTTCATGGTAAGTTTTGTATTTCGCGGGCTTGCAAATATTTACACCTGTGAAATATATTAACTATATATTATGTATACTTATGTGTCAATATTAAAGCTGAGATTTGGTCAGTCATAATATAAGAAGTGTCGTTTAGTTTAGCTTACGCTGACGAGCAAGTATTGCCAATCATGAGCACGCGTGTATCCTGTTTGTATCCTAATAAGAGGGCGAGGCCGATCCTGTAGTAGATTCTGCGAAGCACTACTTTTGCTGAGGCCTGTGTTAGTAAACTCTTTCAGGTTGAACTCACCTACCTACCAGAACGTACCTAAAATAGTGTTAGAGCTAAACGAACTACAAAAGAATAAGAAAAAATATAATAAAAAGACCCTTAGTTAACTTGTAATATTGAAATCCCGCAGATAAGAAATATCAGGGGCACAGCAAAGTTGCTGCCTACCGTTGAGAACTCCGCGACAAGCCTCGTATAAACAAAAATATGACAAAGGGCTCTAGAAACACCAAGGAGGGAAAAAATCTCTGGAAACGCATTGTCTATGAACGCAGCAGTTCTGGGTAGTACGAATGAACACTACTCCGAGTTACTATAATATTTTCGCTTTATTATATTCCCACGACACTAACTTGTTACACACACACAAGCCATCCATAAATTCAAAATGATCGGTATAATGTCTCATTAACATTAAAACCTTAATACCATTGGTATTTAATTTGACGCGTGCATGCACCCTAAACGTGTTTATTAATATTTACCACTAATGCGATGTGTCTGTGCGCTATTGTACGAAGGATTTTTCCGCTCATAATTTCATATGGCACCTATTGGCAAGTGTTTAATTTTTTAAGTCATAATTTAAATGTAGGTTCAACCTCGCAGCAAACATAGTGCTTAGAAAATTTTTCGTTCTTTGTCCTAACATTTATACTAGGTTTTCCGGTTAATTATTCACAAAAACTAAAATAAAATACCTTTTATTGGTATAAAGTTTGCTTTTGTGATACTTATAGTAATAATACTCATTTTTAATTTTTTTTATAAATTTTAATTAATTTTAATAATTAAAAAAAAAACCGCCCTATGAGAGTGGGGTGTTTACGTTTACACAGTGCCACTAAATGGCAGTCGAGTCATAAACAACGATCAGTTGTTTTGTACAAGCCCAGAAAAACTTAAAATGTCACGAAAGTGTAAATACGATCCTGATGCATTTTGTTTCATATTATTATGTGGTCAATTTTTTAAAGTTCAAAAGCAAACTGTTTCATGCCATGTATTTTTTTCTGTCTAATTACGATCTAAAATATCGAAATTTTATGTTTTGCAATCAAAGTCAAATTTGGTGTTGACCCGTGTTATGAACGCCTTATCGTTAAATAGCTGTTAAATATGTATCTTCAATGTTGTCAAAATTATTCAATTGTTATAATTAAAATTTCTTAAAAAAACCCTAGATGTTGTTACAGACGGATAGCTAGACGACCCAGACAATCGATACGTGAAAGCGATAAGTCGACGTAATGCCTTCTACGGGGAATCTCTACGATAATAGCGGAACTAAGCTTTACCGTTCCTCGACTGAAATGAGCCCTAAGCCTCTCTCTCTTTATGTTGATAGTGGTTCTTGGTATAAAACTGACTTTGCTTAGCAAACTTATTTCTTTTAGCCAGACTAAAGTATTGCATAGCATTCTACAAAACACTGTCCATTGATGGCGCGGTTTAGTGGACCTAATTTTTTTATCTATCTGCCTTAAAGTATTACGAGTATTCGTTAATATTTTTCATTACAATTTGAATTAGTTAATGTGTCTTCTCATTAATTTCAAATAATATCTTCTTCATATTCTTCTCTAATTAAGAATGATTCTCTCTCTGATGAAATAATCAAATAGATCATTTAACAATATTTTATAAGTTCCTGCGGGACCATTTTAACCTGAACTATAAAATAATAATCTAAACAAAAAAACAAAACGTAATGTTTGCTTATTAATGCATGCGTAATGCAAAAATGTGCGGGCTTACAAGACATTTTGCCACCAGGAATTGCGCAAATTATATTTTTGCGAGTTTAATTTATATTCATAGAAGTCATTCGTTAACAAGTATCAAGTCACTAGAAAAATAGATACTTATCTGCGGGTTTTCAACAATACAAGTTAACTAAGGGTCTTTTTATTATGTATATTTTTTTCTTATTCGTTTGTAGTTTGTTTAGCTCTAGTACAATTTTAGGTACATTCTGGTAGGTAGGTGAGCTCACGAGGCTCAACCTGACAGAGTTTACTAACACAGGCCTCAGCAAAAGTAGTGCTTCGCAGATTCTACTATAGGATCGGCATCGCCCTCTTATTAGGATACAAACAGGATACACGCGTGCGTATGATTAGCAATACTTGCTCACCAGCGTAAGATAAAGTAAAGGTCACTTCTTATATTATGACTGACCAAATCTCGGCTTTAACATTGATACATAAATATACATATACAGTTAATATATTTCAGAGGTGTGAATATTTGCAAGCCCGTGAAAAACGAAACTTACCATGAACGGAACATATTGCCAAACCTACAGCTATCTATACTCAGCAGTGCATTCTAAAAGTTTCTTTGATATACCGAAGCACGTACATATTATTGTTTTTCATAAAGTCTTACTTATTAATAGGCTTTTATTAGCTTCATACGTATTATTAGTACCGGAATCGAAATTACGGAATCTTTGAATATGATTTTGGCCCCTTTCAAAACGTCGGATTAACTCGAAATTTGGCATACGTATTAAGGACCGATGACAAATCAATATTTTAAACAGTTTAATCCGTTATCCTTACTAGGATTATCAAGATTTGCGATTTTTTGTTTTCCTGAGACCCGGAGTGTCTGCGTCAAGACCAATAAGGAAATAAAAATTGAAGTTCAACTAAAAAATGAATAAGAAATGATAGTTTGAAAAAACTAAAAAATACGGTTTTGTAGAAAATCCAACTAAAAAAGGAAAATATTTTTTTATAAATTTGATGTAAAAATAGTGTAAGAAAAAAATATTTTATTGTAAAAAAAGCGTGGGGTGCATGGTATCAATAGTTATATTTTATGAACAGATGAGTAGAAGGGTTATTTCAATAATATCCTAAAAAGCACCCCTTTCTATATAAGCGTATTTTTTAGTTTTTTTAAACTATTCTTTATTTTTCATAAAGCATTTACATTAAGAGACGATTATTAAGCCGGCTACTATGTTAATTAATAAAAGCGCTCGGGTTGGAATTTATACTCTACACAGCAACGGTCCAAATCGATCCTTGTCCGGTACTCGGCGACGCAGTCATGTTTCCTTTAGTTCAGGTCATCTTGGTAATATGTACTGATTTAATAGTGTCTTGTAAATTAGATGATTTACTTTATGATTTGTAAAAAGTAAACCATGAGTTTCCTCCCAGTGATGAAACTGCATCACTAAACAGCAGTGAAATCATTAGGATATAAAGACGCCAGTGAAGAAGGTCTACAATTACAGTATTTTGATATTGAAATGAAGAACATGTCTCCAAATATAGAAAAAACGTCATTAAACGTAAATAATATTTAATATAAGTTTTTAGTTTTTATCTCTCTTCTGGTCTTCATCGTTCCCTCACTGCTTAGGATTGCGCCCACATGTGACTTTCCTCCATAGTGTTAGTTTTTATATACATGCCTATATACCGCCGAACTGTATATGCGCTTAACACAAATTCACAAATGACTTTCGCGATGAAGGAATAACATAGTATATAATAATAAGAATCAAACCAGCAAAAAATATAAGTAGTGTAAGTAGTGTAGTGCACGGGTAGGAACTCCAATCCGGCCAATTTCTACGGCGAAGCAGCGTTCCAGTTTAAAGGTTAGAGTAGCCATTATATAAGGTAAGGTAGATGGGAAAAGACCTCGGGGGTGCAGCCCAACACGTTGGTCCGACCAGATCCGCACCGCTCTTGATTCCACGTTTCACAACGCCCTCCACACCGCCAGAGACAAGAATGGATGGAAAAAGATCGTGCGTGCGAAGGTGATACAAAAGGGTGGTGACGACCCTCAGCAATGAGGAATACGACGCAAGGAGGAGGAGCCATTATATGATGGATTTTCTATAGCATCTTTGATTAAATTATAGAGAATGGCCACTGTGCTCTTATGCATGTATGCTTAGAATAGAGGTCTCAAATTAGATGGCGACATTTTTGAAGTCTATTGGTAACCTCTGGTAACCACTTAGCACCAGGTCGGCCGAAAGCTTGATCAGACATCTAAGCAATAAAAAAATGACGATCTACATGACGAACACTATTACTGAAATATTTGATAACAGCTATGAAATTTAAAAACTCATCAAAACTAAAATCGTAGGGAGAGCTTCGTTGAATAAAATATTTCACAAAATAATAATAAATTGCTACATTAATAAAGACAAACTGAACAAGTTAAGTAATCATGTCGCTACAGTCGTCGAATAGTCGCCTCGCCAGAAGTGGCATTTATAAGCTGGAAGTCCGGCGAAGTGGACAGGATTAACATTTTATATTAATTCTCGCAAATTAATCTCAACCGAGAGACCTTTTATTAAAACGATGCAAATGAGCCGAGATGCATTTTAATTTCTCGAATTATCATCGTTTTTATGATTTTAGTTCGTTCTCGAACACTTCATTGGATGATTTTCAAGATTATTCGGTAGCATTTTTTTCGTCGGAATTGAGGATTTTCGTATTGTGAATTTCTCGTTCGACGAATCTAGTATAGCCCCTCTAGGCTACTAGAATAGGTAGCAATGGAAATTGTGAATATATTATATATGTAGCTCAGTACAATTCATCATTATATTAAGCTAAAGATATACTGGCTTAAAGCTTGTTTAACCATATTGTGAATTCGTATGATATTAATAAAGGTTACGAGAGATTGATATCAGCCACTACTGTTTTCCGCAGACTCATTTCTACGACTGCACGCATAAGTACAAATGTGGCATGCATTTTGATAATCGTCGCATGTCGGTGCTCAGACTTCATGATGCTACTAACGACTAACTTGGTTCAGAATTGTAAGTTAATCTATTATGTCTATTTCTAAGTCTTAGGACACAGCCTCGGTGGCGCAGTAGTCACTGTAGTAGTCTGACTGTTAGACCGGGGGTCGTGGGTTCGATTCCAACATCCAGCAAACATTAGTATGTCTAAACTATTCTTTGTTCGGGTGTTTAATGTTTATTTAAACGTGTATCCTGGCTTCCACGGTATGGATGGAATTCTATCTTGGATTAGATTAGATGGTCGTGTGTGATTTATTTAGTGTAAGAAAATAGCCATTATAAAAAGTCAATCGTCTGTGACCTCGAAAACGGTAAAGTAATCGAAGCATCAGAAAAAATAGAATGAATTTTTAAAAAGCACACGAAATTAAATCGTAAGTGTCAAACTATGTCTACGAATTGCGAAAATCGAAGAAAAACTCTTAAATGTCTTTGACAGAACATGAATAAACCATAGAACTAGTCTAGCCTGTGATACCAAGATAAGGTGGTCAGGGTCACAACCCTCCAGAGCACGTGGCATAGCATCGGTGTGATTGTTCGTAATTACACCTGTAAGTGGATCAGTAGCTTAACAAGTATGACAAAAGTCGTGCGTCGGTCGTAGTGTCATGTTGAAAATGATCCGTTGCCAGATGCGGGCAATCGGATTATAGGATAGGTTTAGGACAGAGGGTGTGCAGACAACGCGCTACCTAACGGAACACGCTTTAATTAAATAATCTTTTATATAAACTTTACCTAGAAATTATATGGAATAAATATTATTGTAATTCACAAGTAACATCTCAAGGCGAAAGTGTTTTTAGAACTCACTCTTACTTTCGTCTTATTCTTATTTTCCCAGTAAAACATCAATATCACAAGTATAATATATAAGATACTTTATACAATATAGAAGCATACTTTATAAGAGCTGCTAACAATCTTAATGATCTAGTTGACTGCCCTGAACTGGATCTTTTCAACACTTTTACTAACAGTATTAAGAGAACATTAATCAGTCGATGGTTGAATGAAATTTTTTTATTGATTATTTTCCTCTTACTACGTTTTTTAAATTATTTTTATTTTTCGTTTTGTGTTCAGTATTTAATTCTAAGTGGTGCGATGCGATTGCTGGGAAAAAGTGGAAGTGGGCCGGCCACATATGCCGTCGCACTGACAATCGGTGGGGCACAAAATTACTGGAGTGGAGACCTCGTACTGGACGTCGTAACGTGGGCAGACAGCCAACAAAGTGGACCGATAACCTGGTCAAAGTGTTTGGTAGAGACTGGATGAGAAAAGCAAGAGACCGAAGAGAATGGGGTGCATTCGAAAAGATCTACACTCAGCATTGGGTGGACACGGGTTGAAGAAGAGAAGAGAGAGAGAGAGATGCAACGTCACAAGCGTTTACTAATTTAAATTCGGAGACGTTTAAATGGTGTGTACATAGTTTATACATATTTACTGTTTGCCTTAAAAAAAATGTCTATTAATATTTTTGTTTTATTTTCTTGATTACGGAACCATACTTTTTACTCATAGTTATTATATCCTATCCTAAAAAAGACCACACATGTCGTCTATAATATTATACAATCTATTAAAATTATGTACCTTTAATTGGGCAGCCGTTGTAACTATACTGATACCTTAGAACTCATATCTCAAGGTGGCTGGTGCATTTACGTTGTAGATGTCTATGGGCTCCAATAACAGCTTAACACCAGGTGGGCTGTGATCTTATCCATCTCATCCATCTAAGCAATAAAAAAATAAAAAAATTGAGAATGTTGATATCACGAATATTCTGGACTTAAGTACACTTAATGTTTAAAAGCGTATTTCTTTAATTGATAAAACATTATTATTATTTTCTCGTAGGTATATATAACACTTTAGAAAATTATCGGTGATAAAGATGCTACTATAAATCTTTGCACAATTTTAAAGGCGCTTTAAACTGTTTTCATAAGGTCGGCGACTCTTGAAGAGTGTCCAGCAACTTTATTAGAATTGTTACAACGCTTCATTGAGATCACGACTAGTTTGCTCGCAAAGTATCTATTATTTATTTTATTTGCATCTGGCCTTGTTAAAAGTAAGATACGTTGACCTCATATCTCCTGTTACAAGAGAAAATAACTTGAAGAGATTTTAACATTTTAACTGAGAAACTGAAAACGTCTCGAAGAACTAGAAGAAGCAACGCTCGGTACTGTTCATCCCAAGCTAACTTAGTATAAATGAAAAATGAAAAAAAAAATATGCACAGGCTGTAGGGATATTTCGACGACGCAGTGAAGTTAGGAAAACACAGTCTGAATCGGAGAATACAAAACTCATGACTCACCGTCATGTTTTCCGAATCCTTATCCTCTCCAGCGGTAGGATTTCCCAATGATTTTCCAGCAACGAACAGGAGGCGAAGACTTCACAATGTTAATTGAAATTTTAATATTTTTGTTATGTTTACCATGTTGAAATGCGTGTTGCACGTAAGAAGCGGGAAAACGAAATGGAGCGTGTTCCAAGTGTTCCAAGCGAGTTCCAAGTTTAAAATTATGTTATTTAGTGATCCTTTTTTATATTATTACGTCATCAAGGAGGATTCATTGGATCCCAAAGAGGCGAAAACACAAGCGTGTAAACTCTAAATTCATAACTGTGTTGAAGATAAGAAGGCGCTCATCCACTGTTCTTTTAAGGATTTTTTTCTTAACGAACCGCCTTATGTTAAATAAATTAGGAAAAGTTTACATACTTCTATCATTTTGCTTCATTCCTTTTTTGTCGTTTACTGTTTGTTTACCTTTTATTTATATTTTTTGTTTATTTATTTCACGAGGCGTATGCATTTGTAATTGTGCTTGCTCCTTACAGGAATAGTGATAATCGCAGCAACAATGCTAAACTCATCTTTGATCAGTACTTTATTTACTTAATGAAAACTAGTTCTAGTTTATTTAATAAATATAGGAACTTTTGTGCAGTAATGTACATACACAAAAAACTGAATCCTACATTTCTTAGCGACTGTTCTCAGTGACGTAACTGCATTCCAAATGCTCTGTGTAAATGGCCTATTCGAAATTCGATTTTCTTTTCACAAATTTTACGGTTTTTCCCAAAACAATTATTTTATTCCATAAAAGTCGCAAAAATCAAGGTTAACTGTGTATATGAGAATCTCTTTCCAAAATGTCGTTCACAAAATACTTGTTCTATTGGTGGCAGAGCGTAAAGTGTGCGAGTCTGCACGGGTAGGTACCGTAATCCTACCTGTTTCTGCCGCGCAGCTTCAAGGGTTCCGAATGGGACAATATTCATCGCTGAGGTTTGGATTGCGGATTTCACGTTCTAATAATCTCTATGGAATCCGATAACCAGTTATCATCCGGTGCATAGTGAGGCTTTTTACCCATTGAGTTTAATGAATACAAGTTTTATAGTAGGTTTTTATGTTGATCCAAAATTCACTTAATATAGTCTTCAACCTGTTCCACCCTGTTATTTCCCACGGGCCCGACCCGCGCGTTTGATCAACAAATCCTAGATAATACCTAACAGAACTATATGAATATCGACGGGTAGACATAGGATTTAGTCGGATTAACTTTATACGGCGCCGATGAGAACTCTATGCTAGAGAACTTTTTTGGAGTCTATTTAATTCATTAGGTTTTTTTTTATAATAATGATTTACGACAATAATGTAGGTAGTGCTCACTAAGGTGCCTTGTCTTGTAAATTGTCAGTTTATCTTGTATTGTGCTCTTTTTAGACCACTTGGCAGCAGTCATTAACCTAATTTATACGTCCTTGTTTCGTTTTTTCGTCATCACAAGATTTCTAACGCGGTCGTTTCTGTAGTAGCTTATAATGCTCTTATATCGAATAGATTATTGGAATGTAATTTTTTTTTACATTTTGAATGATGTAACTTTTTGATTTTATTAAATGCATTTCGTTACTAACATTGCTGTGGAAAATGTTCTATGTTGCTTTGGCTATAGCAAAAATGTTTACGCTCTACAAAATTATAGCAATTTCGTCTTACGTGTTCGCAAAATTCGAGTCTAATGCGATATTTTGTGTTTTTTTTTTTAATTTTTTTTATTGCTTAGATGGATGAACGAGCTTACGGCCCACCTGGTGTTAAGTGGTTACCGGAGCCCATAGACATCTACAACGTTAATGCACCACCCACCTTGAGATAAGAGTTCTGAGGTCTCAGTATAGCTACAACGGCTGCCCCACCCTTCAAACCGAAACGCATTACTGCTTCATGGCAGAAATAAGCAGGATGGTGGTACTTACCCGTGCGGACTCACAAGACAGGACACTCGGTGCAACAGTCACGGCCGCTAACTGCTGCTCCACCGAGTAAGTCAGTCTCTGTATCTAAGATTCATAGATTCAGGTAGACTCGTTCAGTGATGTATTATAATTATGCGGGTTTGATTTTTATTAAACGATGTTATTCCTTCGTGAACATTTCATAAGTACGTATTTCATCAGAAAAATTGGTACCCGCCTGCGGGATTCGAACACCGTTGCATTGCTAGATAAGATTGCACCGAACGTCTTATCCTTTAGGCCACGACGACTAATGCGATTTTTTGTGGTCAAAAAACACGTCAAAAGTGACAATTGCGCTTATCCAACGTTAGTCTAAAAGTTTACAACAATAACGAAGTGTGGTACTACAAAACGGTACGATTAAACTTGCGCCATTCACAAAAACATTTCCCTCGGGCAAACAAAACTTAATCTCATCTCGCCCGTGAAAACAAGAAAATTTCTCGTTCGCTACGTTCAGCTGAACTTTATTAAAAATTCAAAGAAAAAAAAAAAACATTTTTGTTTTCATACTTTTATTTATTTAACTTTATGTCGATTTCGTGTTCATAATAAAACAGCTTTGTTGGTTTAGAGAGTTTCTCTAATGGCGGATCCTTATTTACTCAAAAATTTCATTCAATTCTGGGATTCAATGGTTATTTTATGAAATTTTTATACTTAACTCTTTATAAATCAATAAAAACAATCTAAATTTTTCATGTCAACCTAAACGTTAATCACAATACATAAAATCATAAGTTCTTAAATTTACCGTTGCGTGTAACTTGTTTTTTGTTTGGCCTCATATGACGTCATACGTAATTAAGTATCCATTGTTTCATACAGTTTACCGCAAAAAATAAGAGATATCCTGTTCCCAACTACTGTTTAATCTATCGGGCTATCGGAAACTATCAGGAGTTCTACTTTAACACTAAAATTCGATGTTTCTTTGACCTCATATTACAGAGTGATGAATGTCTTTCACATTACGGTGCCTATGAGTTCCGCTAATTGCTTACATTAATAAACAGCCTTTTACTAAAGCTTGCTATTAACAAATATTGGCACAGCAACACGGCAGCTGACACGTCAGAGCAATAATCGTTCCTAAGACCACGCAAGAGATGTACATACATCCCCAAAATTTTGAACTAGCCAATATAACCCTAAAAGCAGCGGTCGGGGAACCGAGGTAGATTACCCAAATGGGTTAAAATGAAATTTTGGGGGGTAAAAATGAAACTTTTGTGAGTAAAAAGTATATATTGAATTGAAACTTCTTTAGAATCGTTGTGATTTCAAAGTCGATGAAACGAAATGAAATGTACCAAAAAAATACTTTTTTTTTTCAAAATTATCATGGGATTATAATATGAAAGATGCTAAAAAGAAGCGATTTCGTTTTTTTTTGTTCTTCGCCATGGAGTAATATCAACTTACACAAAAATATTTTGGGGTAATAATTAGTTAGTTAGTAGTTTCCCGACCGCTGCCTAAAAGTGATTAGTAATTGCTAACCACGTGCACGAAGGCGGATTCATGGAAATACCGCACTAAATGTGCCAAACGGGGTGCAACAATACTTTAACATTGACACTAATACTGGGGCATGTAATTGATGATACGACGCGGCATTCATGCGCGAACACGCTCGGCGCACTTGTTCATAATGGCCGCGGCCTTACTATTAATTATCTGTCGAATTTACTGTTAAACCTGTATGAAATGGTTCGTACTCTTTTTAATATTTATAGTCGACTTTAAATAACAGAATCAGAATCTAAATAAAATTGCTTTATTCGAAAGTATGGAGTAGACTTTTAAGACTTTAAAACGGTAGGCAGCGGCTTGGCTCTGCCCACGGCATTGCTGAGGTCCATGGGCTACGGTAACCACTCACCATCAGGTAGGCCATACGATAGTCTGCCTACTAGGGCAATAATAATAATAATAATAATAATAAATGTTTAGATCTTCACTTTATATTAAATCAGGTAGATTTTATCCATGTATATTCAATTTACTTACGTCCCGGAATTAATCAACTAGCCGATAGTAAATAGGTTTACGAGAGCATTTCTCTTAAAAAAGATTTGTTGTTTCAATTTAACGATGACACAAAATTCGTTGTCTTTATTGGGTCATTGTTTAATGTTGTCATTACTTGAAACTTCTTTCTAAACTCAACTGATACTCAACACATAACTGTCAATGCTATAAAGTTTTTTTTTTTATATTTGTTGAAAATAATGTCACAAATATAAAGAAATATTCATTCATTCAAACAAGATTAACAAAGAACATTGGTTTAATCAATCCTTTGGCTACCTATAAACGCATCCAAATCGCATTACTCGGATTTCAATACAAAGCTGTACAGCAAAGATCAAACAAAAAATCTAAAATCAACTTTACTACAACTGAATAAAGTACTTTATTTAGTTAATAGTTAAAAGTAATTTGTTATACGTAATATATTTTTGCTAGGGGTCATAACAGGTGGTACAATGTCGTCAGACACCCCTAATTTATGGGGATGATTTTAAGTTACGAATAGTGTTTTTTTAAGGGTTGTACTTTCACGGTTCTGTTTGAAATATTAGCATAAAAGGAACATTCTTTAATTAATATGCTTAGTATTTTTTTAGGTTTTCGCAAGACGTACACATAATTAAAACTTTTATGGCAATAATAAATATACTTAGTCCAGCCATAAGTTTTGTTATAAATGAAAATGCATTTTTTATTGAAGTAATGTAACATTATTAAAATGTATACCTACATATTTATTAAAGTCTCAGCAAAAAATAAAAAATTAATATGGCCAAAAATGAAATGGCCTCTTTTGGTTTTTATACCTTAATCTGTTTGGCCACGTATCTATGGATTTACGCACTGTGTCCAAGCGAAATTTCGCCACTGCTTGCTTCAAACATTTTTTAAGAGACTCAATGTCGCCGGTCGCTTAGAGCAGGCCATGTCCTCTAAAACTGACCATAATTTGAAGTTTAAAGGGTTGATGTTTGGGTTAGATGAGGGCAGGTCTTCAGCTCTTATAAAGTCCGGAACGTTGGTTTCGAGCCAGGCTTGGGTTAGCGTACCTCGTGACGAGGTGCAGAGTCCTGCTGGAAAGTCCACAGTATATTTTTAAAAAGTGTATTGCTGAGAGGTTTCACAACATAATCTAAGACTGTATATTGATACACTTTGGTTGAAGTTATTCACTTCATTTTCACAAAAATGTAGTTTTATGACGCCTTGATAAGACACGCCCCACTAAACCATTATTGACGCAGGATGATGACCACGTTGTACCCTTCAGACCATTTGAGCAGCTTCTTTATAACTGTGAGCGTACTCGCCGTTTTGATTGATCCGCTCTCTTTAATTGTAAAGATTGATTTAGGGCATGTCCTGTATATCGACGATAAGCACCGAGCTTCAGTTCTAGTTTTATAATACGCAACAGACTCCTAGCGGAAATCTTCATTCCTCGCGATAAGATTTTTTGATTCCTAATTGAGTTTGACGAATTCTGGCTTTAACAGCATCAACAGCCTTTGTAGTTCTAACAGCACGCGGCCGCCACGACCTTTTCTGGTCTTCGACAGACGAAGTGTTGTTGTATCTGTAGACACTACGATATACGAATCTACGGCTGATACCAAGCTTTTGATGTGTCTGGAATATGACCGACGGCTCCATACCCACTTTGTGCAAGGCGAATGCGGCTATGCTATTTTCTTGAACACCCCATTCAATATTGTAATTTGATAATGAACACGAAAAAATATGTGAAATGGCGCAAAATCAAAATAACTTTTTAAAATAATATAATATGTGCTCCAAATTCAAAATAATTAAAAAGTTGAAAAAAGAAAACTTTTTATGTAACGGTATTTATGGCCAGACTAGTTATATTTATAATGAACCTGTGTCGTTATAGATATAGAAAATTGTAAATAAAGATGTTATTTTATTAGACTTACCTACTGCTACTGAATTCGAAATGAAAGAGGCAATGATGCAATACTGAAAAGTATTCTATAGTTTTTTTTTGCTGCGTAGTACCACTAGATAACAACAAATTACATTAAATGATATCTATGACTGGTAAGAATGGAACGTATTTATGAAAAGAGTGTGTAACGGAACGTTGGAACGGAATATGGAATGGATGGAACGGAATAGAACGTTGAAATGTGAGTGAGGGAAAACAGTAAGAAAGGGCAAAGAGAATAGATAGAATGAATAAATAAAATATAGAAACAATATAAATATAACAATGATAGAAAAAAAAGGAAGATGGCGAAAACGGTTAAATGAGCAAGATGTAAAATAATGTAAATTATTTTTTAATTATATTATAGAAGATTTTAGAAAAGAAGAGTAAAAGCGCAAAATTACAGTAGAATTATTATATTTTATGTGCCACGATACCAATTCTACACCTATATGACATTTATGATTATAATGTATGGGACTTAAATTACTGGTAGCATAGATCGGAAACCAGCGCCACTATGACCACACCCCCCTCGTACGCCCTTCAGGCGAACCCCCCGGCTTACGATGACGATGACAAGGCAGAGTTACTGACCGATGCACTGCACAAACAATGCTCCACCAGTGCTCAAACCTCGGACCGTGAACACACCGAGTTAGTGGACGGGGAGATCAAGCGTAGAGCGTCTTTACCGCTCTCGGACGTGTCACTCCCCATTACCGTAGACGAAGTCAAGGAAGAAATTTCGAACTTACAATCGAACCAATTCGAACTTAATTAAAAAAAATGAAACCAGAGTGAAAAAACATGTGAACAAAATTTCAACTGCAACTATTAAAAAAGTAGGTACATACTCGCGAATCACGCTGCCAGTGTTTGTCTATGTACAAATTTATTTAGCTTTGAAATATCAAGCATTTAAAGTAAGCGGAATAAAAAATTCATAAAGCATGGCAAACTGCAGTGGCGATGATAACACGACTAAAATTAAACTATCCAAAATATAAGAAAAGGAAAAAAAAATGAAACCGCCGGGAGTGTTATGACAAGCCGACGATAGGTCGGGTCACACACACACACATGTCCACATGCGTGCGCATTGTCTCCTGTGCTTGTGTTTGTGTATCTTTGCGCGCACGTGACGCCGTGTCGTCGTTGCTCCGTTATTAAACTGAAAGACAGCGCTTGTCAAACTCGCGTCGGCCTTGAGAACTATTTTATTATTTCATGTCGAAGTTAGACATAGCTAGAGATGTATTATTCCCCTAAAAAAAGAGTGAGATTTTATATTGAAAACCTAAATTTAAAATCACTTAACCTAAAGCTAGAACGTAAGAATCTTTTAGATCGACTGTTTAGAATTGACCTGCATCTACCAGATTACTATGCAACATCATAAAGTATGAAAAGTTCAGAACTGATCGCGATTTTGTACTCATTTTTTTTTCTGTTCCCTTAATTTGAGTGCCACCGGCTAACTCACCCCACTGAAGGAGAGCCGCGTAACTCGGCGTACACATTCGGTGAGATCGTGCCAGAAAAATTTAATTGTGAAATACGATCTCCCCTCTCCCGCCCGCTGAGACGCTCAAATCTGGCGGACAGGTAGGCGGGCATTAATATTTTTGAGGTAGGGCGGCGCTATAAATAAAAAGTATTAATATTGTACGAGATAATCTGTTAAATGTTATCACACTGATAAAGTACGAGGACTTTACTTTAGCGGCTTCTCTTCGTTTCTGCTTGTTTGTTTAGCGGTTCGGTACAAATTGCCTTCGATTATAAAGGTTTTTAACGCCACAATTAGTTACAAGCCCTATTTAAACCTCAGGACTGGATTTGAACGCAAAATATACATCAATAGTTCAATATCCGCATATAGTTCTAAAAACAAATTGGAAAATTAGGTACTATGTCGACCTTGGCAAACGGCTATCCCATCGACTTTACTTTTTTAGGGGCTGGTAACCGTACCTTCTACGATGTTCCTGCGGTTAAGGAACCGCGCGAGATATGCGGAATCTGACCCATTTACATACATGATTATACTAGGATATTATATTATATTATTATATTATACTTACTCTTGATTCCTGAAGTCTTTAGTATGTGATAACTAGTTCGAACCACTGCGAAGCGCTACTCTTGCTAGGGCCAGTGCTAGCAACACTTCCGGTTTGAGCCCCGAGAGCTCACCTACACGCTAGAGTAAAGCTGAAATAGTCTCTCAAGTCTATCAGCATAGGTAGGAGGAAAAAACGGTTCAAACCAGAAGTAAGCTTTGTCTCATGCTACACTCCGAAGTTTTGATAATCAATCAAACCAACAGAAAATGTTTTTACCGATATAAAAGATACTAAAAAACTCGATTGTTTTAATATCACTTACACTTTTCCATTCGATAAGAACTTACATTTAAGTATTTCGTTATTCCTTTCCAAATGATTCTTGTTCATCTGATAGTTGTCTGGAAGAGATCGCTCTTATCGATAAGATCGCCAATTGTACTTTTTTTGTATTTAATGTATAGCATTGTTTATTTGTTTTTTGGTGTACAATAAAGAATACTCTCTCTCACTATTTCTTCAATGAAACGTAAAACGAGGACGCGAGAAGACCACGTGGTCGACTGTAGATCCTGTAGATCTGATAGCATCCGGTCATCGTTCTCGTCGAAACCGTCACTTGCGAAAAAGGGTTCGGCGAGTAAATTAACCCACAGACACAGCCCATCGAGTTTCTCGATGGGCTCTACCGTCACAAGCATGTAGCATTAAATAGTGCCGAATATAGACGAAGCACGTCGAGAAATTGTTTATTTGTGTAATCTAATAGTAATCTAACAATGTCTTCAAACTAGACACGACTTTCAGAAATGAATGTACCGATGTATGATATCGACTTGGAACAAGCAGAAGAAATGCAAGTACATAAGTTTAAAAAAAACTTATTTTTACACATGCTTTATGCATCTTTTTTTTTTTTTTATTGCTTAGATGTGTGGACGAGCTCACAGCCCACCTGGTGTTAAGTGGTTACTGGAGCCCATAGACATCTACAACGTAAATGCGCCAAACACCTTGAGATATAGTTCTATGGTCTCAGTATAGTCACAACGGCTGCCCCACCCTTCAAACCGAAACGCATTACTGCTTCACGGCAGAAATAGGCGGGGCGGTGGTACCTACCCGTGCGGACTCACAAGAGGTCCTACCACCAGTAATTACGCAAATTATAATTTTGCGGGTTTGATTTTTATTGCACGGTGTTATTCCTTCATCGTGGAAGTCAATCGTGAACATTTGTTGAGTACGTATTTCATTAGAAAAATTGGTACCCGCCTGCGGGATTCGAACACCGGTGCATCGCTACATACGAATGCACCAGACGTCTTATCCTTTAGGCCACGACGACTTCAGCGAGGTCTTGAAAAAGTTGGTACTTTGCAGCCATCGGTGGCTGAGTCGTGCCTCTTAGACCTACGATTAGAAGACGCATAGTAACTGACTTTTGTAACATATGGTTAATGTTATAATACATTACATGATTGTATTATCTGTTTTCCGACGGTAGAAGCTCGATCGCTACCACCCTATGCACTAGCCATAGAAGAAGAGCAACAGGGAATGTGTTTGTGAAGCACAATCCAAGGGGATGGTTTGATATGTATTATTTTCAAAGTTAATCAAATACTTTACAGTTTTTGTGGCCATTCTTACAACTTGGACTAATTTACAACAAGACTAGATTGGTTGATTTTCCTGACCACATCGTCACCCCAAGGATCATCAATCGAGTCGTCAGCTTGGTAATGGTAATTTAGGGTGTTACTAATAAAACTACGCAGCATACCCCGCAAAAATATGCACCACGTGCGCCCAGGAATGCACTGACGTCACGGCCGAAACCTAAGGGTGCATTACAATACCCTTTCATGACGATATATGGAATAATTCATTTTTTAGGGAGCAGTAAGCAGTACAATTAAATTGGAAATAATAATAAAATATTTTTATAATCAATTCCTTTTATAGTTAATTCTCTCTAATACCTAACGGAACTAAATTATTATGACGACGATCCTGAACTATTTAATTTTTTATTTTTTACTTGAAGCTAAAATATTCCTTTAATGAAATTTTCAGTCTGGTCTGGTATGCAGTTAACTAACTTGTTAACTTATAGATGCAACTCTATTACAGTCTTATTTCTTCTTTTAAATTTTTATTCAGAGCCATTACTATCATCTTACACTTGTATTCATCTGCAGCTGGCCAACAATAGAAACAAAAGCACATGTTTAACAAACAAAATGACAGCAATTTTGCACGTCAATAAGGCGTGTCGCGGAGTCCGATCCGACACGGATCCGTAACGGGGGTAGACGTAACGAGGCGTACACGAGACATTACACGCTGCGTCACGCGTCGTCACGCATTTGCAAAGGCCCCGCGTTAACGGAGACGTACCGCGACAAAATCATAGCTTTTGTTAATTTTATCATAAATAATACGATCCACTTGTAAACACTCCTCATAGCTTCCTGTTACGTTACGAAAGGTTTTTTTTAGTAGAATTATTTAGACATATAGACAATGAAATTTCTACCCAAACTTATGTTTGCACGCAATGTATTTATCGAAACTATATTAATAAATAATGCGAAGATCATAGCATGATCTACTACTGATCATACGCAGCTTTGAAGTATCATACTATCCTTCTGAGATGTTTCAAAGCTACGTTTTAACGCATTGGAGAATATTGTCATACCAATACTGGAATATACTTATTTTAGTGACATAACTTTTTTAATTTTTTTGTATTTTGTGCCTGGTTCAAATTATTCGTACCTATATTAGGAATGATAAATATGTAGATCTTCTACGATGTAAGCCACTCTTAGTGCAGAGACTATCAAGCAGTTTTATGTACTTCTTCTTCTTCTTAGTCGAATACTTCATTGCTGAAGGTTGTGTCTCTGAAAGCCCTTCGTGGCTCTTTGTACCATCAACTTCCATTTCCTTCGGTTTTCGGCTTCTCTCAAAGCGTTCGCAACAGAGAGTCCAGTGAGCGCAGTTATCTGATCCGACCAACGGTTTGGTGGCCGGCCTGCGGGTCTTTTCCCTTCTACCTTGCTTACCACAATCAATCTTTCAAGGTTGTCTGGTGGCCGCCGAGCAATGTGACCTTTTTTTTTTTTCTACCTAAGCTGAGAGCCTTGAGAGGCTATTTCAGCGTAACCCTAACGTTTGTAGGTGAGCTCACGGGGCTCAAACCTGACGACGATGCTAACACGAACCCTAGCAAGAGCCGTGCTTCGCAGAATCTACCACCGGATCGGAAGCGCGACCCACTGAGAAGATCCGGCGAGAAACTCAGTGGGCTGTGTCTGGGAGTTAATTTACTCGTCGAGCCCTTCGTCGCAAGCGACGGAATGTGACCAAAGTAACCAAGAACCTTCTGGTAGCAAATCGTCGACAGTCTCGTTTCTATACGAAGTTGCTCCAGGACAGATTTGTTTGTTCTCTTGGCGGTCCACGGTATGTATATATGTACATCATAAGTTTATTGGGAATTGTACGGTTTATCCAAACAACCTTCTGTTTTGATAATGATAACAGCTCCAATGTTTGAGTGATTGTTGATTGATAAGCTTACAGCAACTGATTGATGTTTATACAATAAAAATGATATTATGCGAGTACGTGACGCCTAGCTGATGGCGCTACACGAACTGACTCGAAAATGAGTGACCTCGATATAAAATGCATCCGTATGCAATATAATGTGCGCGCTTACCCGTACATGCTCCCGGGCCAAAATAATGAGGTGCTGATGATGAAAATACTGGTGTGATTACAAGGGCGGATCCAGCTTTGGCGCCAGGAGGGGGTCACATAGTCGTGGGCAAGTTAAGAACTTATAATTTAATTTTGATAACAATAGATAATAAATAAATCATGATGTTCTTCAATTAGTCCAAGTTAGTTCAAGTCCTGTAACTAGCTCAGGGGGGGTCATGACCCCCCCCCTGGATCCACCGTTGTGTGATTACCAGTAGTAACAAGGTAATAACACATGTTCACGATTGACTTCCACGGTGAAGGAGTAGCATCGTGTAACGAAAATGTAACCCGCAAAATTATAATTTGCGTAATTACAGGTGGTAGGACCTCTTGTGAGCCCGCGCGGGTAGGTACTACCATCCCGCCTATAGCCGTGAAGCAGTAATGCGTTTCGGTTTGAAGGGTGGGGCAGCCGTTGTAACTATACTGAGACTTTAGAACTTATCTCAAGGTGGGTGGCGCATTTACGTTGTAGATGTCTATGGGCTCCAGTAACCACTTAATATCAGGTCGGCTGTGAGCTCGTCCAACAATCTAAGCAATAAAAAAATAATAACGGACTGTAGCACTGGTGATGACGCTTTTTCACTTTGAACTAAAACTAAATGGTTATTCGACTCTGACAGTTTCACGTTGAGCGCTCAATGAAGATGAAATAAATGTTTTACCATTATTCCACTAAGTCAGATTGGTGTTACGTTAAAAACAAATTTACCGTAAATCTATATATATATAAAAGAAAGTCGTATTAGTTACACTATTTATAACTCAAGAACGGCTGAACTGATTTGGCTGAAAATTGGTTGGGAGGTAGCTTAGGATCAGGAGAAGGACATTTTTTTTTTTGGTCAGTAGGAAATCACCGGACTTCCGCCCTTTTCTGGGGATACTGGGCGGGGTATGTCAGAGTCGAACTGACTAAAACCTCCTGTCGCTCAACAACCAACGTCCAAACCTCGCATGAGACAGAACTCATGACAAGGCAAACGGGGGAAAGTGAAGCGTTTAGTGCGGAGCACATCTCTCCCATCACCCTCCCCCTCGGGACGCCGGACTGGCGGTCGTCGGCGCCACGACCACCAGTCCTCTCGGTCGGCAGGCTATCCGAAGCCCGCCTAGATGGCGCCGGTTAGAATGGTCTACCCTCGGAATACCCCGCTGGGTCAGAACCAGCGTGGGTTGAGGATAGCCGGCCTTCCATCACCCGGACGCTCTTGCACAAAACGCGTGCAGAGCAGCTTGCACGTCGTCTTCTTAGGCCCCCTCGCCGGTCCCCAGACCGACATGTGAGGGGGACCCGAAACACTTAGAGGGCCAGGGCTTCTGCGAGATCCGCCTCCCTGGCCCCCGCTCGACGGCGGCGGGATTGTGCGTCTCTCACGCGCCCCGCCGCCTCCTTCTGCGAGATGGTGCACTCGCAGAAGTCGAGCATCGCCTTCCACGACTCGTCGTCGCCGAGCATCGATGCCACAACACTCGGCAACGACAAGTCGGTTCCTATTTTTGCGACGAGGACACGGCGCCACCCCTCCCATGCGGGGCAGGCGACGAGCGTATGCTCTGCCGTGTCCAAGTCGCAACCACAATGGTGGCACTCTGCCGTCGGCTCGGCTGTGATCCGGTGCAGGAACTCACCGAAACAACCATGCCCAGTGAGCACCTGCGTGAGCCGGAAAGTGAGGCGTCCTCTGTCACGATTCACCCAATCCACAAGGACCGGGCGAATCGCCTCGACGGTCCTACGACCAGCCGAAGGATCAGCCAGCCGTCTGGACCATGACTCCAGCACGGACCGCCGAGATTGGCCCCTCCGCGCTCTGACCACACTGGGGCTGGGACGCGCCACGCCCCGGGCACGAAGGTCAGCCCGCCACTTATAGTCAGCGGCGAGCGCCTCCGCTTCCAGAACCCAAGGCGGCGTCCCAGCCAGTACACACGCCGCCTCAAAGGAGATGGTGCGATAACCACGGATGACCCTGACCGCGATGGTGCGTTGCGGCCGTTGCAGCAGCTTCGCCACCCCCACGGCCAGGGACTGGCCCCACACGGGCGCCCCGTATAGGGCCATTGATCGCACCACCCCCGTATAGAGACGGCGTGTCACCTGGTCAGGCCCCCCGACGTTGGGCAGAAGCCGGCTTAACGCGCCGGCCACCCCCAACAAACGAGGGACCAGGTTCTGAAAGTGAGCACGGAAGGTCCAACGACTGTCCAGAATGAGGCCGAGGTACTTCAACTGCACCCCGACCCCGATACGGACGCCTCCAACCACGAAGGAGAAGGACATAGGATACTTTTTATCACGTTTCTGTGGGATGTGACATAAAATGTGGTATAAAAAAACGCAACAGATATGGAATAACAAAACGCAACTGACAGCTAAACGTAATGTAGTTTATGGTTAATTATAGTAGAATTTTGAAGTTGACCGGTTGATGTGTTTATTTCGAGTTTCTATTAGCTTATTGTGCCGAGATAGGCAATCATTAAGAAAGCCATGCCGCGACCAACACGATCAAATCTTTCCCGACGAAACCGTAATGCAACTAGGATTCGAAGCTGCGAGTGAAAGGACTGAAGAAGAACAAGAAAATATAATAATAATAACAACTAAAATACATGGCCAATAAAGAATCATTAAAATACTTGCTTTTTTAATTTACATTAATTATCCAAATAAAAAATTTACCTTGATCAAAAGTCTGCTCATTTATTGCCTCTAAGGCGGAACAAAGTTCGCCGGGTTCGCTGGTACTGAATAAATAACATTGGAATTTTGAATAGAAGCATTACTTAAATGTCTAAACTAATAACTATTGTTATTCGGACGAATTTACAGCGTTAGACCGCGCCGTTCCGGACATGACACGGACGCATAACGTACGAATTAATGTGCGTTGCGTTACGCGTGAATGTCAGAAATGCTTTTCGTTGCGGATGCGACCGACGAAACGCTCAGCAACGCCGGCAACTGTGCGGCCGGCGTCAGGTGGACGGCGCTAGTGCGACCAAGCTTTACTAGATTGCACGGAAATATTACGTTTTATATCGAGATTAAACTCTCGAAATTATAAGCATTTGACTGACGCGTTGGTGCGGTAGTTAGCACCTCTAACTATTGGGCCGCAAGGGCGGATCTAGGGGGGGTCATAGGGGTCATGACCCCCCCGAGCTGGTTCCAGGACCTAAGTGGACCACATATTGAACATAATGATTTTAGGACCACGGTTATGGAATATAAATAAGCTGCCTCATTCCGGGCGTGATAGTGCTTCTCTGGATTTCTTCAAGAGAAGATGACAATATGTACGTGTGAATGTACAAGTTATTATGTGTTAAGTTTTTCAAGTGTACAATAAAGAATAAATATTTTTAAGTACAGTACTTACGTATATTAATAAAATACCTACTTTTTACTTGTATCTATTGTTATCAAAATTAAATTATAAGTTCTTGACTTGACCATGACTATGTGACCCCCTCCTGGCACCAAAGCTGGATCCGCCCTTGTTGGGCCGATTGTCTTGTCTTCTTGTAAAGCTGGGAATGGACTTGGTTTTTTTAAAAATTGATAACACTTAAGCTAGTCAACAGCTATTGAAACACGAAGAAAATCGTTTTAAAAACAGAGGTGAAGGGTCACTTACAGTTTTTTCTTTGTTTATTTACAAATACATATGTTACCATCAACATCCACACCATGCATTTTTAAATTAGTTATTAATTTATACAGGACCGTCCGATTAACCTTAAAATTGTGGTTGTATGAGAGTGAAGCACGTGCGTCTCCCTCGTGGACGCATAAATTGTTAGGTATTGTCCCGTGACGTCACTTCGCCCTCCGACTGGCGACATATTGCGATCAAACAGGGAACAACAAGGGGACCGTCTCACTTAATGTTGTTATTGTACGGATACCTGATTTTTATTCGACATCACAAAGCATAAAGTCAGAAAATCAAATGATGTAAATATATTAGGTACCTAATGAAGATTGTATCTTTTTTATCACATTAGGTTCTTTTCTACAATTTGAGACTTCAATTTTATGTCACAAGATGAAAAGCGGCATTAATGTCGCAACTCCTATGAGCTCTGATAACCATTTAATGGGCTGTTTCCGTTACTTCAATAGGGTTTACAAAAAAATTTAATGAAAACACTACAATTGTAATTATGTTGGTATAATTGAGCATTTGGAATTTATAAATACCTTGCGTTCCATAAAAAAACACAAACTCTTTTAGAACCCGGTTCATAATTTGTAGGTGTTACAGCTCAGTGTTATCTTTACTTTCAATACTTTTTACCTTTGATTGGCGATTTCAACAAGTAGATCTAGACAATCTGAGCTACTAGATCCTGTTCAAAATGTGTTAACGCAGTAGTACTGAAATGTTGGTGAATTTCATTGCCATGTGTTTAATCCTTATTTATATTAGAACCAGCGATATGTGCTCACCTTGTTTTTGTTACGACTTCTCTAATTTCGTGATTATGTTATTCTAGTTACAATCGAAGCTAAATAAATAAAGCTTGGTAGGTTTTATCAACATTTTATCGTGCGCTATCGGAGTTTGCGATAATAATTCTAGCACCAATTGATTTTTCCGATACAAACTTTCAGTACTTCCTATTTTATTACTTCGATTTATGACTCCGAACATCCCGGTCCATGCCGGCTGTTTGTTTCGTTCTTTTTTTTTGCAATTACGAGCGTGAAATTCAAAATTTATATTCAACTGTACTCGATATTTCAGCGTAACTGTTCGGTTGTCCAATTTTATGGGCTTCAATTAATAAATTTAATGTAAATTGTTACCGTAGTGCAGATATAAACTATATATTCATTTTTATTCTTTTTAAAATACGCGTTGAAGTGCTTTTCACTTGTTATTGGGAATGTTAAATAGAAGGGAAGCCGTACGATTCTCGGCTTCGAATTGAACCGACCTATATATTCCGTGAGTGTTGTCAAAGGCGACTAAGCGACTTATTTTGACTACCATCTTATGCCAACGATTGAATTCCCAAGAAAGGGTGACATAAGGCAGGCGGCCGATCCTAAAATCAAGTCAAATCCCTATGTAGCGCAATTTGATACCTAGTTAAAATGGAAAACGAGGACATAATGTCGGATAAGTTTAAGAAGAAGATTGGTGATGTTAAATGACGAACACATCGGCGCTTGAAAGGCAAACATGACTAAGCGACAATAACTGCTTTATACATAAATCATAGGCAATAACCATATTTGATGCACAAAAAAAATATATTTCTGGGTCTATTAAAATCATTTCAATCCTACAGCTAGATTCGTTAAAATAGATTTTTTTTCAGGTATATCAACTTTTAATTAGACTACTGTAAAGTTCACGCATTGTCGTTTAGCCACGATTGCTTTTCAAGCGTCGACATGTTTTGGTTAAGTATATTAAGTAACTAGTCAAACCGGGTCGTTTTGGTGGCCAATTTTTTATTTGACTGTAATCCGATTGTTACCAAACTTGGGAGGAACGGGTGATCCACCTGACTCATCCTGAAGATTTCCTCAAAATTAAATCGGGGTCGGTCCAGTCCTTTCGGAATCTATAGGGAACATACACGACTTCTCTTCTTTTTCTTCTTGCCCATATTCCGCGTTATGTGGTGTCAGCGCAATATGACCTCTTATCATTTGGCATAAGAGTTACGACCGGTGACATCAACTCTGGTTGTGTTATGTAATCATTCATATATCCATTGCATCGTTCCATAGAGAGGGACTTTTCTGTTTCTTCTTTTGGTGTTTCTTTTACTCCATCCGTTTTCTTTTTAATTATTTGCATTATCTTATTTAATGTTTACACTAAAATTTACAAATGTCAACAGATCTGTAAAATTCTGTAAAATTACAGATAAAAATTACAATTTATATCTTTTTGGCATTTCAAAATTGAAATGCCAAAAAGATATAAATATGAAAATGCTTTTTCTGTATTTTCATGCACATAACGTCTTTTAAATTATATACACAACATATTATATAAATAATGATGTACCTGAGGAGAAACAGTCACGCTCAACATTATACATAATAAACTAAATTATATTATATTATAAACTAAAGTAGTTATTCGGTCAATATTTAGATTTTCCCCATTAATAGGCCGTTATCTAGTCTTACGTTAAAATAAAATAAAATACAATATAAATTTATTAAATACGATTGCAACCTATTTGATCTGATCGCATTGCACAGCCTTCTACGATTTGTCGATTCTAACTATAAATATGAGTCTCCAATAGGGGTATTCAGTAGGGATTCGTGAAAGGACTGCTTTTGAGATCCGGACCGGATCACCACAGAACATCACATTAGGATCACACAGCTCGGACTACTGAAAGGATGAGACGTTAATAAATAGGCGCGAACAGGTCTCAGACTCAAGTTACATGAAAATTGTCTACTGAAATAGAATTAAATTCGAGTTGATAACTTAGCAGTGGGCCATTCGTTCAATAAGAAATACAACCATTAATAAACTGGAGGTAGGTGACGACATACTCGTCCCTAAATAAAAATACGCCTCCCAGGGGACGCTATCCCGTTAAATCAATGTGTATTTTCACGTGTAAAACAAACATAGAGGCTTGATGGCAGATTCATGGGCGTCCAATAACTCTGAATTAGTTGTAAGAGTGAAGATTCTACAATTCTATTTTTAGTTTCCGATTCTCGTTCGTAACGTGAGCATTTTTGTTCGCGCTGTGCTGATAAATTCAAATTTACGACGTCATATTACAGCACTCAGAAGATCATAAGCGTACGATAACCTTTTGTTTTTCTAAAAACTTAATTGAAGCTACAAATGCCAAAATCGCAAGAAACGTTTCTATAAGTTTTGTTTATTAGACTATATTTTTTCTATTAATTATTTTGTTAAAAGAAATCTGATCCTAAAGTTAATACTATCTAGTGAGATTCTAAATGAAAGGAATCCAAACTAATTTAATCGGTACCTAATTTTTTCACAAAGAGCCCAAGATCGTTTTGCTATTAATGAATATCACTCGATTCAGAGTACTATTTGGAAATAAATTAGTAGATAACGAAAGGCATAGAAATATTGTGGCATTAAAGGTTTTCACCTTAGTAGTGTTAGATCGCATTCCATTCGCAAGGCCTTAGGTGTCAATGGAATTTATGCCTGTTGATATTACTAGTTCCGATAACAAATGCGACAGGCTGGACGCAACGTCCAACTATTAAATGCTTTATCAACATCAGCCATTGATGGAATTAATTTCATTATAGCTGAAGAACTAGTAATATACAAACAATGTATCGCTTAACCAATGATTATTTTAAGAATGAATGCATATCATATCGTGAAGGAAAAACAATTTTGGAATCTTCTAAGGACATGTTAGAAAAAAAATACATTCTGGGCATAGGCCATATCTTTCTTCTTTCACAATGTTAATAACACACACACACACACACACACACAAACAACTCATGTTCTTATTCTCATGCAAACACACACACACACACACACACACACACACACACATACACACACACACACACATATATATTCACACCTTCCCTTGTACTTGCATCAAACCATATTCATAATTTTATCTCTCCTTTATTTCATCATTACGATCCAGATAGATTATCAGTTCCAAAAATGTCGGTTCACCTTAAAGTCCTCATAAGAAATTTTCACGAACAAGCACGAATAAACAAGTAAAAATAATAGAAAAGTAGAACAGTAAAGAAATCGTTTGAAGAGTAAACAGTAAGATCGTGGCTCAGTAACGAGTGTTTGATTCACACGACAGGTGTCAGGACTTCCGAGTTATGTGAATGAATCTTTGAATCGCTTCAACTAGATAGACGAATGTTTAGAAGCGGCAGTTTTTATTTATTATTTTAGTGGATAATCACACGCATATAGGTTGCTTGTTTTTATGGTAGGCAGCGGCTTGGCTTTGCCCCTGGCATTGCTGACGTCCATGAGCGACGGTGACCACTTACCATCAGGTGGGCCGTATGCTCGTCTGCCTACAAAGGCAATAAAAAAAATCTTACATTTTGATGTCCCTGTCAACCGACCCCATGCTATCCCATATCAGGATATTATCGGTTCCTTTTAGTTTGAAGAGTTAGAGCAGCTGTTAGAACAAACTAAGCTGGAACAGCACCTTAGGCTACCAGTGAATAGATAGAGAAAAAAAACATTTGTGCAATTCACACGTGGTAGAAGTGAAACCTTAAAGAAATTTGGCTTAAGATAATGAGACGAATGTAAAATTTCGGGAAGAGGATAATTGCAGGTTTTAGTAATGATCGTTTTGATGCAAAGTTTGATAATTATTTTAAATTTTATTTGTATACATATTAAATAGATTTATTCAGAATGTATTAAGTACGAATATTGGATACAAAGCAGAGCTCAAAGAGGACCACGAACTTATGAAACACTGTATGCTTCCTATCTCATTTTCTTCCACGTTAAATTTTATGAATTTATGTGTCTGTCTCTTTTTACTGTCGCTTTTTCGTTACCTTCTTCAAACGGGGCTTGTGGATAGTATTAAGCGGTAGGCAGCGGCTTGGGTATGTCCCTGGCATTGCTGAAGTCCATGGGCGACGGAAACCACTCACCATCAGGTGGGCGGTATGCTCGTATGCCTACAAGGGCTATAAAAAAAAAACATAGAATTTTGAATCACAACGGTGCTTGGAACTTAGACGCCATGACTCATTATGATGTTTACTGGTAACCCGGTAACCATTTTACATGAGCTGATATGTAATTAGATTGATTTTATTGCAACGTAACAGCTATGATAGATAAGCTGTCTTGTGACCAAACGATAGTCGATTTAGATATTTGTCATAACATAATTTAATATGTGAGTGCTTTTATGTTTGAAAAATAATAAGTTTGGATTTTGAAGTAATGAGCTGATTTTTTTAAACGAACCCAACTTTTATTTACGATACTCCAATCTATGGTTTGATTCTATACATTCCGTAACTCTATGGAAAGGCCATCAAAAAGTTGTTACTGTTGTTTCGCTCGATTTGATACTGTAGGATACTGAGATAAACGCAGGTTTTAATGTGTTCAAATATCGACGCGTTCGTTGCGAATTGTTTCCGAAAAAGCAGGTATCTTTTTGTTATCTTGTTTATTTTATTCGTTCAAGAATTTTCTGGGTATCGCTTAAGTATTTTAGGAATGATTTAAATTGAACGACCTCTTTAAAACATCGATATATTCGTGTCTATAAAAAGGCATTATTGATTTCGTGTACTTACGTAATATGTACATATATCTGTGCGTGTTGGGCAGTTTTATTTTTTTTGTAAAGGTGATAGCTGTTGACCCAAAGGCCTTTACAGCTTCACCGGGATGGTTGAATATGCTCCAGCCCAGCTGGAAAAGGAGAGGTTTGTTAATAACTGAACGAGCGCATCCGAGTCAGACGCTATCATTTAGGCAGCTAACTCGCCACTAACTATAATATCGTAAGGCGTGCTGAAGAGTAATCACCGTTTTAAAAGCGATAATTGAAATAAAATCTTCAACTTTGACGGTTGAACGATCTCATGACCCACCGGTGTTAAGTGGTTACCCACACATGTTAACAATGTAATTACCGCCTTGAGACCTTGACACCTTAAGACATGAATTTTAAGTCTTGGTTCTACAGAACGGCTTCTTTCGAACTTCAACGGCTTTTTTTTCCGCGTCTCGGGGTGCTCCCGCGGTCAACAAGACAATCACACTCGCAGCGTCACCCTGAGTATGCCCGACCGACGGATCGTCGTGGCAATCGTCGACTACCAATGACGCCAGTCTCCGCGGCACGGCGGCCCGTCAGGTACTGCGGACCATGCCACTGGTTTCCTGGACGTACGGCGACGACAGCCACTACCACACCGCGGTCCGCAACCACCAACGCGTCGTCCGATTCTCCTGGTGCTAGCGCACTAGAGTGACGAAAGCGTACGGCGCAGTCTCAACCCTCTCAGGTCGTCTGTGACCATCACGGGAAGAAGTCTGTCTCCTTACAGGGGTCGGAACTGGATGAAAGCCCTCCTCCGACTCCCGACTAGACGACGGTGGCACGGCGCCGAGGGGGAAGAAGAGCTCGCTCTCTCCCGTTCCGCCACCTCCTTCTGCGGGATGGTGGACTTGCAGAAGTCGAGCATAGTACCCACGACGGTCGGCAGCGACAGGTCCGGTCCCATCTTTGCGATGAGCACACGGTGAGCGTCGCTACCTATTTATTCATCATGAGATAGGCAGCAAGCTTATACCTTTTCTAAGACTTTAAAAGTAAAACGCTAAGGAGCTAGCGACAAATAGACAAAATATAATTATCTATTTTTACTTTATCTAATCCGATACTGTATCTCAAAACTCTAAAAATGTAATAATAGTGGTAACCTCATTATCGATTGACTATGAATAGTATTAAATTTAAAATTGAAATTGTTGCTTTCTCCATTAATGATCTACTCGCAAAATATTTATCTAGCTACCTACTCGAAGCGGGTAACTTCAATATCGCAGAACGTTATTGGTATTTACTTTCAAACTCCAATATTAACATCACCAGAGGAAACGATGCACGGTGTTGTAGTACATGAGGAATATGATCACGACATCACATTCTATAACATCCGGTTATTGAAAAAATCGTGAAGTTTAAAATTGAATTTACCTGTTTGACATCACATAAAAGAAAACAGATATGCTATCGATTTTCATCTAGGTCAATCTGAAAATTCGTTTTAATATATAGAAGCATGAATTCTTATGTTAAATAAACATAAAACAAACTATTAATAATATTATAAGACAGTTAAAATCTTTAACGTTTAAATCTATATCATTTTATTTTTTAGATTTTTTGCTGTGTAGTCGGATGAGCTTCTGATTCGTTTGATGGTAAGTGGTTACCGGAGTCTATAGTATCACAACACGAATGCCGTCATCAACCTTAGGACTTGAGATCTATCATCTCTATTGTATAACAAGTACCTAACAATTTTTGCGGGTATGATTTTTAGTAGAGTAAAAGCTCTTTATTCGCGGGGTATATGTGATAGGGTGGACTAGCGGCTATAGCAAATAATTAAAAACGTAAATATTATTTGAAAACATTGTGTTTACTTGTGTATGATAAAATGATTTTACATAATGACACCGCACATCAAAAGTAAAAGAACATAATACAAATTCAAATGCAGTGCATCATAGACAAGTATACGTGGACAGCATCACGACCTTCCAACAACAGGTATGTTCCATAAATATGCCGCGAATAGAGAAACCGAGAATACGGGATGGTAATTTATTTATGATATATATTGGGGATATATAGGATATATATACATAGGATTATAGGGGATACGTTCCTAGGTGACAAATAATAAAAAACAAATATATAAAGAATTAATTTAATTGAAGTGTTTGAACAGTTTTGAAAATTCTTCTGGATATCGTTCTGTTGCAGCAGTGTCTGCACATGCTGCTTCTCCAACGATTTTAATGATATGCAATGATTGTCTCACTTTAAATTTATTGACCAACCTTCCGATGCTTGAAATCCTTCATCTGTACATTCACCACTACCACCACCATCAGGTTCTTTAAAATGAGCGTAAAGAACCTTTGCCTTCTCCTAGACCATTGGACCACCCAGGGGCACCCTTTTTTAGTTGCATTTTTCGATCCATAATGACAATGTCCCTTCCAATTTTTCTATTGCTGGAACAATTTTCGCAGTGAAGTTGAAGCTACAGACGACTGTACACGTTGACATTCCTTCATCACAGAAGTATTTTGTCAGCACGTGTCAAGTACGAATGCCTATAGAAAAATTCGCAGCTACCTGTGCGATATTAACATCGTCATAGCTCTGTCGCTCTAAAAATTTCATATCTTCCGTGACATGTCTTTATACGTAACGTATTGGAAACATTTTTATTATCATATTGCTAAACTCAAATCGACATGGTATTCGAGTGATAGCAAGTATGTATAAAAGAAAGTATAAATGATCGGTGGGCGCTTCCAGGTAAAGGACTTACCCAGTTTTGACATTTTGTAGAATTTAAAAAAAATCATAATTATTTTCAAAATACATAAAATCTATTTCTCTGTGAAGATATTAATTAACATTTGCTTTTATGCTAGCGAGGTTAATTACAAGAAATGTTTACACTGTCTCGTTTATGTAAGCTTCGTTTTTTTGTTACGACTCTTTTTTGAATTTCAATTTCAATATGTTGGCAAAGCGTTACTATACCTCTGTAAAGGCTTAGTGCCTACCTACGGGTATGTTAGAATGCAATCTTGACAGTATAATTTCAGACATTATAGCGTTCCCTGAATTTCGATTGTTAGATGATTCATCCAACAAACAGTTCTAGAGCTAGGTTCAGAGTTATAGAGTTTCAAAGAACATTATTCCCCCGAATAAGGACTAACATTCTATTAACTTGAACACTACACTTAAAATAACTAAGTTTCGTTTAGGTATATTTTTTGACACTACAATATTTAACAATTAAGAACGAGTTCTTTATTGAAAATAAAAGAAAGTTTTGTTGCCAAATTATTTATTACAATAAGTATATTTTAAAAACTAAATAATACGTTCTTAATTGGAAAATTATCTTAATATAAAAATTACATTTCCTGATAATCTTGGTCAGGATATTAGATAAGAGTAATAAAAATATTTTAAAGTCATCGGAGCTCGACACGTTTGAAAATATTCAAGTTAATAGGACGCCGTGAAGTAACTGAAAATTATGTTAAAAGATTTCGTGAGAAAACATAGTGAAGTTACTTAGATTACAATAATAATTAGCATTATTTTATTGGAATCGATGATAAGGTTAACGACCTTTTGTTAAGCGCTTATTGAAAGTTATTTTATACGAATATCATCATATAGCACTGATCGCAATTTCAATTGCATCGAAAACGGATCAAATACTGATCTTTAAACGGTTGGATTAAGGATTGTAGAGGGCATACACGAAGGGAAATGCTCAATATAACATAAACTATTTGGGATCACAGTACTAGTCACGAGGCAACACAATTTGATGTATTTAAAACACCACTTAAATATAACACGAAGAACTATCTCTTTGGGGAAATTTTCAATGGGCCTAATTTTAATTCGGTACAACGTAAACACTTATCTTCAAAAATGTGCAAAATAAAAATTGAATCGAGAAGCGTGGAATACTTTATTTTTATTAAATTTATTTCTTTTTTTTTAAATATTAAATAATTAATAATAAATATTTAACGTCAATAATTTAATAATACTTAGTATGAATTATATTAAATAATAATTTTGTCATTTATATTACTAAATAATACATACGGATAGTTAACCTCAATTGTATTGGAGTGATTTAAATATTCAATTTAAATCACTTCTGATTATAATTCAGACGCACATATAAAATTCGCACTTGTATAATGAAAACAAAATGAAAACACGTGTTTTAAATGTAGAAACTCAAAGCATGTGGATAAATATTATAAATATAAATACACAGTGAACAGAGACGGCGTGCGTGCCAAAATGCGCCACTAACAGAGGTTCCATTTCTGTTTTGTTGGTAGCATTTTTTACGAGTGTAGGTACATGCGCGAAAGTTCAGCTGCGGCTATATTCAGACTCGCCAAGCTACGTCGGTCGTATTGTAATGAGCGATTAAGTGGGCAACTTCATTTCTGTTAATTTAGTGTCACGGTGCGCGCGCATAGTAAAATTTCACTCTCATCAATATTTCACAACGCGCCTAAAGAAGTATAACTTCAAAAAATTACCTAAAATTCTTTACATCGCGTGCGCTACTTCCCAAGCGAAGCCGGGGCGGGCCGCTAGTCCTTTATAAACTGTATCGGCTTTTTCTAGAAAACAGGTTTAATGACCGAAAGGCGACGACGGGGAGTGTGCAAACAAACCTACGGGCGTTTCGTCGAGTGAAACCAAAGTCTACAAAACGTCGCCGGTCGAACTACGGTGACGCCCTCCGGCTACAAATATATTGGAATCTGCAAAACCTCAAACAGCGTGAATTAATTTGTCGGATTAAATATGGTGGTTCGAAAGATTTAATGGAACGAAGGCTAACAAAAAAAAATTACAAAACGAAACACACGACCTTTGTGCGGCAGATATAGGCAGAATGGTACATTGTGCATCTAACAGTGTGCCCTGTAAGTATGAATAAATTTAACGGATATTAGATTCGTGTATTACTTATAACTCAGAAGAAGCAGTACCCGCCAGAGATTATGATTAAACAACGGACGCTTCAAATTGAAGAAAACAGTAAATTTATAAAAAGCGGTAACAGAAATAGGTAATTTTTAGGTTTTTAATATTCTAAACCATCTCTCATACTCATGCTTGCTCTGTATGTTTTGTTTGTTTCTTTTAGGACCGCATGGACTTTAATGTTCATTAACTTAGGAAAACTTTTGCATATATAAATGAATAATTGAAGAAAAATCAAACATATTTTCTGTGAAGGAAATCTGAAAATGATAATTTTGCATTATTTTGATAATACAGAATAACTAGCAAAAGTTTGATATATTTTTTTATTTTTAAGGTAGTTGTTAGAAAATTTTAAATTTTAGTATAAATATTTATAATAATAAAATGCGAATGCATAGAACGAAAAGCGGATGAAGTAAAAGAAGAAGAAAAAACGGAAAAAGTCCTTCCCTGTTTCAATAAGTAGGGTTGACATTAGACAGATGATATCGTAAAACGCCTGGTAAATCCCTGTACACCATGATAAAAGGACATTCTGAACCGACCCTAAATGAGCTCAGGTAAGGGTAAGAAAACTAAGGAAACCAGAAACTCAAATTCGTTTAAATATATTTAAGCACGTGGATGTGTTATGTGGTGGAACACTAAAATAGTAAAAACAAACTCATAATTTTCTTACATTCAGAAGGTTTTTATTTCGCTAAATAAATTTAAAATCTAGTATTATGGTCATTGCGAATCAAGATAGTATGTAATTCAAATTTTTTATTCGTAGGGAATTAATGAATCTCGTCCTCATGTTTACACTGAACGAATTGTTAAAAGAACATTGACAGCGTGAAATTGAATCCTTTAACATAATCAAAGTTCAAACAATTTTGCGTCTAAAATATTATTTTTATGTCCATTGCTGGCCTAGATTATCAAAGCAGCATTTCTTTTAATTTATTCTTATATGTGATTTTTCAAGTTTAAAACTCTTCTGTGTTAAACTTTATTAACTTAAATCATGGCCGAAACGGTTGACAAAAATTAAGATAATTCGACGTCAAGTCAACCTGTCGAATATCGCTGAAAAATGACATGAAATTTTTCGTGCAAAATTTAAATAAATTAAAACAAACAAAAAAATGATAGAAACATAAGCAAAACAATTTAAACACTTTCAACGTGTTTTTTGGGGACTCGTTTCAATTCTGCAAGATGACAAGGTATGCTCGTTATCATGATTGGCCCAGATTAGTCTAGTGCTGAGAAAGGTTCCGTACGCATAAGTATTAACCCACTGAGTTTTTGCCGGAGCTTCTCAGTGAGTTGCGATTTCGATCCGGTAGTAAATTCAGCGAAGCAATGCTGTTGCTAGGGCCAGTGTTAGCAAATTCTCTCAGGTTTAGCCCGTGAGCTCACTTACCAGTCCGTGAGTAACTAGATTAGCCCGTTAGAATGCCAGCGATTAGGTAAAAAAATATATATTTCTCTTAAATAAAAAAAAACGTTATAATTTCCAATATCGAGATTTTATTCTTAAATTTTAGAATACATGTTTATTACTTTATTGCTTTTTAATACGCTGCAGTCACCTTTATAGTTAACAACCTTCAAAGAATAAAACATAATAATTAACATCCGTCTTCTTCCTGCCTACATCTGTGAAGGAAGCTAGTTCTTATGAGCTCGGACAGCCACCACTTTTTTCTGTTTATATCCCGAAATGCGTTTGGGCTGGAAGACATGAGACAAAAATCTAGAATTCGGTTTCATGTCTCTAATATGTTGTCTATTGGACCCGGTTACAATGGCCACTAAATACCAATTGCCAATCTACAACTACTGGAGAAAAATCTGATCTATTGAATGTGTGCATAGGCTATTCTTTTATGACTTGAAGAATATAGTAGAAGAATAATATAGATGGAATATATAATAATACTAGCCGTACTCGCCCGCTTCGCTGGGCATTTAAAATTAACATTATTATTTATTGTCATTATTATTAGGGAGTCCAACACTCATATAAATATTAGCCTATCCATTAAGTACATGTATTTTCATACATGGATACCAAGTTTGAAGTCAATCGGATGCATGGTTCAATAGTTATAACGGAACATCCGTAAAAACCACTATAGATTTATATATAGTATAGATAATAATATAGAAGAACATAGTCTTTGAATTACGAATAAAAATTTAAAGATTAAATCATTAATAACGTTTCAAAAATAACATTCAGCTGCTGCACTTGCGAGGGCCACCATAGCGGTGCTAAGTCGAGTCTGCCGCTGGTCTGCCTGGTTCCTCGCGATGGAGCATCTTCGGAAGCCAGGACAAAGCCCCGGCCTGCATCAGCTGGGCCCACAACTCAAAATGATTTCCAGTTGCTCGACGAGGAGTACATCAGGAAAAACTTTAAGTTGCCACAGAGGGCGTTGTATTTGGACCCGTATAGGTGGATATTCAAGCTCGAAATTAAAATAATTCATTACTAAAATGTGTCCATACTAAAACTTAATATACTAGATTTTTTTTAAAAGTATTATCAATTTATAATTTTATGCAGTTATTATTCCCATGTATAGCAAAAAACCCAGTACAGTACCTACCTTAAAACCAGTGGTTTAATTTAAAATTAATATTATCTTGTATGTGTAATGTTTGTATCATTTACAAAAAAAAATTACGTAAATGATATATTAATTAATGACTCATTGCAGACGTCCCCTTATAACCTTTCCGATGACACAAGAAGACTGTAAGCATTTCAACTTAGCCAGAAAGTATAAGATTAACCAACAAATATTGGACGGTTACTTGGATCCCGGAGAATCAATATCTGCGCCGAGCGTTTTCGTTAGTTGTTTTAAATTATTTGATCAAAGTATTTAACAAATTAGGTATTTTTTTGAGTTTGCAAACTGGGCGTAGTGTGAAACACCAGATATATTGATGAACCGATTTGGGAGTGATGGATCAACACCCAACTCATTCCCGCTGTTCACTATTTAGTAGAAAAGCTGATCTTTTTAGGCATATCCTAATTACTATATTAGTTACCTTTATTGCATACTTTATTGGTATAGGGGATTGTTCAATGCCTACAACAGCTTCTCACACAACACGCAACCTAGACCATAATTGGTTACCTGTTCATTCACCCAATTAAAACTTTCCTCATTTTAGTGTCGAAATTTTTTAATCAATTCAAGTAATTTTCGCTTTTCAGCCATATATGAAAACGAAGGCAGAAAAGCAAAGCGAAGCTGATGATGATGAAGAAATAATATACATATTACAGCTTCCTGATTATGTATACAAATGTCCTTTGCATAGTCAAACCATCAGAACGCCACGGTACCTATATTTCTTTCAACATCTTGTATATCGCCAGGTTATTTTGTTGCTAGCGCCATCTGTTTTCTTTTATTGTACATGGGTTAAAACCCATGCTTCGTGGCATGTTCTAAACTCGGCGTAGTTTTTAATACTGGCAACAGATGTCACTACACAGCAAATCATTTCAAGATTTTTTATGAAAAACTCAAAACATTTCTATTATAAACAGCTATTTATTATTGAAATTGTTATTTATGATAATTTAGTTTTTTATATTGTGATTGAAGGTTCATTTGGCATTCTTGTAAGAAATCAAAGAAGGAAAAAGGCGGCGAGTTGAAACGAGGTGGAGGACCGTTGAATAAACCAAAACCTTGGCTACTCAGCAGACATACAGACTTTGACTTGTTATCACAATGGTGATTTATGTTTTTATTTAAATATACAAAAAAAATTATAAGAATAATAGTTTACATAAACAACTAATACAACGAATTCCGCAATAAAAATATTACAGAAGTTTATTTTGTTTCATTACCTCTATCAGCTTTATTGGTTTGACAACCAAAAAAAATTATTTGTAGCTTTTGAATCATAAGTTTCTATTAACATGAGTATTTGAACGTTACTTTTCTTAGAATTTATACATGCGGAGTTTGCTGCAAAGCAATAAATTGTCTAGGGATAGATTCACGGTACTACTGAGCCGATTACTGAAACTTAATTTTGTATTTCGATTTCTATTGCTTTCTGTTCTATTTATGCTTCCTATTCTATTTATCTATTTCTATTGCTTTTAGTACGAGCTCAAAGGTTGACGAGTCCTTCAATCATAGCTGTGATTACATTTCGATTATTTTTTTAATGTATTTTCAAAGGTTCCACTGGTATTGATCTTGCGATGGAAATATGTTGCAAGTTGAGATTTTATGAGTAAGGTTTAAAACAAAACAACGATAATCACAGGGTAAGGAGCAGTATATTTGTCTCTGGCACGGCTAATATTAGTTTACTCTCGCTGATATTAATGGCTGACAGTAAGCAATATGTATATAAGTATTAAACGGTAGGCAGCGGCTTGGCTCTGCCCCTAGCATTGCTGACGTCCATGAGCGACGATAACCACTCACCGTCAAGCGGGCCGTATGCCTGCCTACAAGGCCAATAAAAAAAAAAGTAACAAATATACGTCACAAACTAATGCGCTCATAAATAGTATAATATAATAGTCATTTTATATTATACTAGCTTACCCGGCAGACTTCGTAGTGCCTCAATCGATAAATAAAATACCTAAACTTTCGTATAAAATAAACTTAAAACAAACAAAAGGAATCCGTCCGACGGGGGACACATCAAAGGAAAAACAAAATTGTTATTTCTATTTAATTCCGAGCATTTTCATATTTATCTACCTTTTAAACCTTCTCTAGACCTCCACAAATAATTTATGACCAAAATTAGCCAAATCGGTCCAGCCGTTGTCATGTTTTAGCGAGATTAACGAACAGCAATTCATTTTTATATATATAGATAGAAGATAAATAGAAGATTATTTATGAGCTAATTAATTCGTTTAGGTGTATCAGGTAGGCACGTATGATTTGTTTTAGTAAAACAGTTTACAAACAAGTTTCGTTAAGACTTTCGATAAGCTATTTATTTAATAAATTTTTAGGAAGTAATATTGTGAATTTCACACAATGCACATAATATTTATCCTTAGAGTAAACATTAAAGCAAAAACCTACCAATATATTATTGTTTATAGTTAGTAATTACCCCCTAATTAATTTATTCGCTAAATTTACCAACGAACTTTAAATAATAAGGTCGTATACATTAACCTCTTTCATGTATTGCATGAATAATATTTGACGTCTATCATATTATTATGAACAACGTTTGGAAATAAATAAAATAATAAAATTTTCTGTTTGTGCAGATTCATTGAACGTAACATAAAAATGACTGATAAAAATCTTATTGCAAAACTTGCTAATGTGTGAGTATGTCGTTTGAGCGTTTAGGAAAAAAAACAACTTCTCCAAATTATATAATTTAATTTCTTAGGCCTTTGGAGAAGCCCGGCTTCGACGCTCTCAATATGACCGCTCCGTTTATGGTACAAATGAACCCGGACGGTAAATGGAATAGTTGTAAACCAGAAAACTTAGACGAAGAACGCTTAAAAGCAGTCGTACAATATTTAGTAAAATCGAAAGCAGTATCTGCAGCTCATAGTTATTGTACACAATGCACTTCCGGGAATCAGGTATATATAAATAGGATAGAATATATAAATACTATAGGAATGTTACATACTCCACAAAGCTTCATTTGGCTTAAAAATAACTCAAGGTATTATTCTGTTGATATCAACTGGCCAGGATTCGAGATGTATTTGTAATATTCGTAATAGGTTTTAAGTTTTTTTTTACCATGATTATTGCCTTCGTCAATTCGCACATTCTTGACCACTTATAGTTGTAGATGTAAGTACATTTTCTCTTACTGGTGTTCGTGATAGCTCTATTCACACCATGGCGCTAAGTAGCACAAAAGAAGAACTCGGATCTACATTACTAGCAGCAGCTACCAGAGCCCCTAGTTGCTGACGTGCACATGCCAGCGATCCGTGATGCGTTGCTGATTGATTGTTCCACAGACCCACTGAGTTTCTCGCCGGATGTTCTCAGTGGGTCGCGTTTCCGACCCGGTGGTAGATTCAGCGAACAACTGCTTGTGCCAGGGTAGAAGTTAGCACAGTCTCTCAGGTTAAGTCACGTGAGTTCACCTATCCGTCCACGCGTGGTTGGAATAGCTCCTTATGCCCCCCACACACGTCGTCTCGCCTTGTCGCGGCGGTGGGGCTTAAGCGTGTACCCGACACCGTGGAGCAGCGTTGTCTGCACAGGGGTACCGCGAACTAAGTAGACTGCACACTGTGTTCCCTTTTCCCACCTTTGCTGGACAAAGGGTGCGTGAAGGGGGAGAGGGCTCCCTTTTGGAGCCCTCTTGGTTGCTAGGTTTTGTCCCCGGCGGCTCTCTGGCTGCTAAAGGGAAAGGCCCTCCAGAGGGAAGTGCCGGTACGCTGGCGTGGCCACAGCGTGGTCAGACGTGTGGGTCTGTCAGTAACGGTAGACCCCACGTGTATGAGAAGTGAACCGGAGGGCACTCCTTTCCGGTCGCTGGTTGCCATGTCCCCGGTTGCCTTTTGGCGGCTACAGGGAAAGGCTCTCCATAGGGGGGTACCAGCTTACCGGCGTGACTTCGTAGAAGCATATCGTAATCCCTACAGAGTAGGGGACGAGGGCTGCTGATTAGCAGGGACCGCCGGGATGGGAACCTCTATAAAAAATACCCTAATCCTAAGCTTGTGACGTGCCCGATGATGGGATGAGTGGCTGGAGGGAGTCCAGTCGTGAGGACCGTCCCAGGGGACCGACCCCTGGTTCAATAACAAAGGAAAAAACAAATGATGGCACACTTAACCAAAAAAAAAAACGTTATTTCAGTTAAAATTTTTATTAAACGGTGCAATTTGCTCTTCATTCCGTCACAATTTTCGCTGATAAAGTTGATATAAAGGTCTTCGTCAGTGACTTTGTAACCATAGTCCTCCGTTGCTCCATAAGATAGATAATGTTATCTTTTCTAGTGTAAAAGACTTTTAAAAGGATCTTCGATTAAAAGAAAATGCAGACCTAGATTTATTGGCTTGCGGCTATGCAGATATTGATATTGACGAAAGTATCCTCCAGTAATCTATCAGTTTACCACCGATCGGAAGATTTTCAATATATTTCATATTGCCATTAGAGTATTGTGGAATCAATATTGGTAAAAGCGATATATTTTTCTTGCATCGTTGTCTTGTAACCATTTAAGAAGATTTTAATGGATTCACATTTTTATCTTTCTAGTACCCCTAGACCATCAATGAAATAGCATTTTGGTTTACGATTGGAATCATTTACAAGCCTGAAAAATGGCATTAACGTTTTTTTTTTTGCCTCTATGTTGATACGTGTTGCTCTTCTAAGACATAAAGAGATGGCGCTATACGATGCTGTTAGCACGACAATAGTCCATCGAAAGCGGCTCTGTCGATTTGGAGTAATATTTTACCGTCCCAATTTTATTATTTATCTTACTTTTATCTAAATATGAAACTTAAAAGTAAGCTAAATGGGTAACGTTATTTTGTAAAGCCATTTCGTAAAGTTCAAAGATAATTAAATAATAAAGTAACGTTCAACAATAATAAGTGCATTAGATATTTACAAGATGGCGTTGTTAAAGTTTTGCATAATAAGGGTTTTTTTTCAGGGATGTGGCCAATATAAATTAAATGAAAGCCCAACCTTTATATAAAAACTTGATCCACAACGTTATAGCTGTATCTGGGATACATGAATATATTTTTACATTTTTTTCATATAATCTTTTTCCGACCTGGCAGACGAATATACGTCCCAACTGATGGCAATTATTTACTTTCGCTCATGGACGTCAGCAATGCCAGGGGCAAGAACCAAGCCGCTGCCTACCGCCTAATACCTACTCTCTACAAGCCACGTTTGAAGAAGGACATTTAAGTATTTTAGAATTGCTTTATTCAAGACATTGGATCGATAAATGTCCTTGTATAAAGGTTGTGAAAAAAGTGAAACATTACTTTTTCGAACTGTTTTCAATGTAATTTGTTACTTGTATTAAAAATACACTATTAGTTAATGATATTACTTATATTAATATATTATATTTAATGATACAATTCCAGAAAAATGATTCGAAATCGAATTACGTACCAGTCATCATGATGCCAATATACCCAGCAGACCAATGTCCATTTGATATGGATTGTGAAATAAAAAAAATGAAAGACTCTGAAATTAAGACTGTTAAAAAGACAAAAAAATTAAAAGAGGTCAAGGATTCAGAAAAAAGCAATGAAAGTAAGAAGACGAAAAAACATGGTTTTGTATTGCAAAGACTTACGGATTTCGATTTACTGTCACAGTGGTGAAAAGAGATAAATCAATTTTTTCCACTGACTGAGTTTTTTTGCAGTGTTCCTTGTTGTTTCTAGTATTTAAAAATCTTAATTTTATTACACGTTTATTGTTCGGGGGTTTTTTTAATTATACTACGAACTTAGTGGTTCATATATTATTCCTCTACCTAACCTAATAAAGCTAAAAGGAAATATTTCTGTAAGGTATGATTTAAATTATTACAGATTTTTATAAAGATAGTCACTAGTAAACTCAGGAAACAATAACAATATTCTCTGGTTGGCTTTGCCCTAATTAGTGCTTAGTGTTACCATAGACAATGTGAGCCAATGACTATACCAGCTGTTCTTAGGCTGAATATTACCAGTACCTTTGCTATACCCTTCCCATTCTCGTTAAAAAAGTTGTCGTACTCGATGGTCACCACGGTGTTTGAAGTCGATGGAATAAATGCACATTGCTATTTTTTATTCGATTACAATTAAAATAATGTACAAAAATATGACTAACCAATGATATTATCACAAAAATAACTGCAAAATAAAAGCCAGGTGAGTGGTTTTAGTGTGCATACGCGTAATAGGGTACGTCAAAGCAATTAGCCCTCTCCTAGATCTCGTACGACTTTTATGTTTTCACGTCTATCCCAGGCGGAGTTGATTTTTCCAGGATGCGTCTCTGTGCATTCTTCTATCACTTGTACATATAGGTGAACAGTTGAGAGCCTGGTCCATAGTTAACATTATGCAAAGGTCAGATAATTTCGCCATAAATGTATGAATTCTCCCGTTAATTTTTTTTTATTAGGCGATCGTGCATGTGTATTCTTGTGCTGTGACAAAAAAGTTTGTTTCGGTGGCGAGTTTCGCCGTAAATTTTTTTGAATTAGGAAGAGGAGGCATACTTCGTAGCTACGCACTTCCTGCATGGACGATTGTTTAATCACGTATGCGCGGTGTTACAGTCTACACCTAGGATTTGCGTTGTTTCTTTTGTCGCTAGTCTTCGGGAGTGTAGTGGAGAAGCTGCCCAGGCTGTAGTCCAGAATCCTGGGAGCAATTGTAAACATGTTGCAGCCTTGATTATGACATTGGTATCAACTAGTGTGCAATAAACACTTGTTCAACACAATGGCCTTGTAAGTGTTCTCACTGTTCCTTATCTAATTGTCTAGGCTTATTCTGTTATGTTGGTCTGTAAATATTTAATTTATTGTTTTATAGATAACTAATAGTCTTTTCTATTCTTAATCATTCATTTTCACATGATACATGGAGACTCCCTTTGGATAGTTATGGCTTCATTTAAGGTTATGTGTTTCCATTGCTTTTATTGGTTGTGTTGGTTGTTGCATTTAGATAGCTCTGCTCTGCCAACAAATTTTCATAAATAATATATTTCAACAGTAAATTTGTAATATTATAGAAAAACATTAAACATAAAATAAACAATCATTTTATCATCTTAATGACCATACCTACATCGTAAACAATTATCGTTAATGGGCAACTAAACAACAACAACACAATCTTATTAAGAAATTTCTGCTATCAGTTTTGCTTGCTATAGCGAACGTTTTAAGGAATGAAACTGTTATTTAGTTTTACCTAAGTTTCTACAACTATGTCAGCTGAAGAATGAAAAGCATAAAAAACACAAAAATACAAGTTGGCTTTGAGTATAAACATGAATCTCATGAATTGGTTAAAGTTATAAAATCTGCTGTTTATCAATAATATAAAAATCAATTGCCACATGTGCGACCAAGTATCACTCTAAAACTGTTTCACCAAATCGGCTGATTTACTTTTTGTTTTGTTTGTAAGGGTAAGGTTTCTATGATAACTGTAATAAAGTTGAAATCTTACAATCTAGTGACAATTAAAATTCTGTATTGGTTGTTCCAAAGTTTTATTAGACATTAAATAAAGAATTGCAAATTAGAAAATGACAAAAAATTCAAAATTTTAATTTGCCTATATTATCTGCCTATATTATGGGAATGAGTATGGGAACATTGTTAGATAACACAAGTATTTTGATCATCGAGTATTTCTTATTTGCAGCATAAGATGGCCATGATCACCATGCTTTTACCATTATATGTTTTTTAATACATAATAATATGGTTGGTGGCTTTGAGCCAATCGGCCTACATACATGAATTAAAATATATATTAACTATAGTCATTGTTGTTAGGTCTTCAGTTATTTATGATCTTTATTTTAATGTGTTAAATATACTGAGAAATTAATAGTCCTGCTATTCATCTATTTTATTTTGTGAGTGTTTTAAAATGTGCTCAATGTTAATTGCATGTATTTGATATTATTACAAATATTTATGACACTATACATCAGTTGATTACATTTAAATCATTAATTATTTAGATATTTAGATAAAAAAAAGGAATGTAATTAAGCACAAAGGTTATTTAAAATTGAAGCTTGAGTTAACATATTGAAAAACACAGAAATTAAGAAAGTCACAAGACCAATTTTAACACTTCCAAAACTTTCCAAACTTTAAAGCGTATAAAAGATATATGCATATCAAGAATCTAATTCAAATGTTGTTAATGTTAATAAAATCCAAATTTATCATTTTACTTTATTCAAGCCATAGATACAAATGGTGGTAATATCTTAAAGTACCATTTTAACTGTACAATTAAAAAAAATGAAAGCCATAACTGACCAATTCTCAATATATTTTTTTTTTTTTATATTTCTGCATATAATATTAAACTAAAATAAAATTAAAAGGTAAAGATAGCTGAGATGTCACATGGCTCAAGTATGCAAAAAAATAACATGTTCTTGCAATCAAGAAGAATTGTGTAAAACGAGAATACTGCAATATATTCTTAGGCAAATCAAGTACTGCAAAGATGTACATTAAAGCTTGCATCAGGTACCATGTCATGGGGAACGTACCTAGGCTGCATCAGTGCAACATTTTGACTCTAAGATAGAGATGTGATTCCATTATCATATATTTTTATAGCACACAAAAATTATAAAGAAAAAAATACAAAGGGTAAAATTGGGTCAGCCACATCACGGCATGCCGATTCAAAAGACGCGCGCGTATTCTACCCTTGAGACCTATATTTATTGTGGCCTTTGGTTCGTACTAGTTGATAGCTGAAGTTGCAACACGTATAAGTACTATAGATGCATCTAGCTTGCATCTAGATTCGACCCCTCGCTCCAATCGATACAGCCTACCGCGCGCATTTGCCGGGGTTTACAGTGCAACAGGCTAGTAGTTCATAGCTTCACGGCGCCCCGTTCATTACACAGATTAAGTTACGTTAGCAAATTTCATTAGTAAAAGAGCGCACGTTACTTGGTTAACACATTTTGAAGTCAAAACCGCGAGGCGCCAATTTCGCTGATTGCCCGTTATATTTGTACTAATTTCATCATCATTTTAATCAATAATGCTGTTTTTCAATATCAACCGTAAATACAATTTACAGAGAGTGAAAATGCACCAACCAACTCCTCATCACATGTATGTAACTTAATAACAATTCATTAATTAATGTTACTTTTCATATTACTAGTGATTGCTTTCTGATATATATTTTTTCTTTCGAAAATCCATGTTTTCCGTGATAATATTATTTGTTGTATGCCAATTTCATAATGTGCCATGAAAAAATATTTTATAGGGACCGATTGCATTGCATGCCTGATATGACCCTTTTATTACAAGTCATTGTATGATTTCCATATTTAGAAGTTTTTACAAATAAAATCTTGTTAGACTAGGTAACTTGTTAGGTAGGTTCCTAAAAAACTAAAAAAATAATCTGACATGCACTTTAAACTAATTACAAGATTTCTAAATGAAAGCGATATAAAAAGAACCTTAAAATTGCCTGACTTTGCTATATGTTGAAATTTATTACAAGCTGAAATAACATATTGTACTTATTGCAGAGCAGATATATTTTTTTTGTGATCAGTTTTGCCAGTAATGTAGTAATTCTTTAAAAACTGTAAAATATTGAGCATATTTAAAAAAAAAGAGATCCAACTCAGCAAACAGGGAACAATTGATTTATTTTACAATTGTTCAGCATCTACAACAGTGCTGAAACTAGAATATTATATTCTACTAGCTGACCCGGCAAACATTGTTTTGCCATATATAAGATTTGTAGGGAAATTCTAGTGTAGAAAAAAAAAAACTAACTTATTGTAAGTGTGTAAGGATGTGGTAAATGAGTGAAAGAGGTATGTAGTGCTGTGAACGATGAGGGAATATATAATAAAAACAACAAAACCTCATTCAACCACATAATACCTCATTATAACAAAAAAAAAAAGTCCAAATAAAAAAATATATGTTAGGGGTGGACAACCCTAATTACTTAGGGGTATGAAAAATAGATAGTAGCCGATTCTCAGGCTTACTGAATATGCATAAAAATTTTCATGAGAATCGGTCAAGCGGTTTCGGAGGAGTATGGGAACGAACATTGTGACACGAGAATTTTATATATTAGATATTCTAGAAATCAGGAAAATAAGTTCTCCTCAATGTAAGATTAGTGCTGTTCAACGAGCTCTACTTTTTTCTATAAAAGTCTCATTGATTGATATTGTTTTCTCTTTCTTCATTGATGTGCCGGTCATTGAAATGTAGGAATATATTTCAATTTATGGAGAAATTATATGTAAGCAAGACATGTTTACGTCCTTACAACTAAATACGAAATGTATTTGTTATTTAATTACCGATAAAGTCGAGATCATTATTTATAATTCACCCTCCTTGGAGTGATATCTCAATCCGTTCAAGGACACCAACACAGGAAAGGACTACCAATTTCCCTAAACACAAAATATTTATTTCTATATACACAAATTTAATCAGCCTATTGGTAGAAATCATATTTGCATTTGAAACGGAGTAACAGTAAATAATAATGTTTATTAGCTTTTTAGTATTTGCGAAAGACATTCTAAGATTAATCTCGTATTGTTGTGAAACATTAAATATGTACATACATTATTTTCGATGTTACCAGATTTCTTTTTTTAATAGAACATATTATATAGTTGATTTGTATTTATTCGTAGTTAAGAGAACACTAAAACTAATTTTCATAGCTTTTTAGCTAGTGCACTATATTGGTCGGATCACAATCCATTTTTGTTTTCTTTAATTAATTATTTCTTTGGTTGCAAATAGAAATATTCCTCTTTATGATTTGTTATCATATATATATAAATACAGTTGCTGTTTAATCATATAAAAAATATATTTACAGACAATATAACATGAGTTTAATGTATTATTTTACTGTGTACAGGAGACCAGCTAATGCACCAGTAAATTCTTCAGCTTATAGAAGAGTAAGTGAAAATATAATAATATATTATTTTTGATTACCCAGTAATATGCAAAATGCCATTGTCAAATAAAACGTAAAACTTTGTTCCATAGTACACGCCCTCTATGATGGAATCATCATGTTCCCACACTTCCTGTAATATATACGACGGAGCTAATAGAGTCTTCGAAATAAATGAACGTAAGACTGATGGCGCTGCCAGCGTTGTTGACAAAGGCGGTCACTCGCGGAGCACTGGGCGACAACAGATAGATGACATCGAAAGAGAAGACTTCGACGAGGAGAATAGGATCATAAATCAGTGCTCTAGCATGATAGTGGACGGAAAGCTGGCGGCTGCCTCCCACTACTCTGGAAACTTATCGAGTGCCAACTCGAGTTTAGCGTCCAGTTCCGAGACAATATCGACTTTATCAAACATTATCACTAACTACAGTCTTCCAGGATGTAGCAAAGACTGCGAAGATAGTAATACTACTATAAAGAATATGATAAGTAGGAAATGTGACGATCCACAGACTGACGAGAACAATCCCGATTTTATGCAGAAATTGTTGATCAGTGGAGTGCAAGATAATGTGGATTTTCCTAAAGGGAAGATGTATAAAGTAGATCAGGAGGGTTACTGTGAAAACGACGGTGAAGGCTGTGATATAGAGAGGGTGGGAGGTCCAGCGGGAAGGACTAGTTCAAACGCTTCGAGTATTGGCAGTGCCAGTTCGGATAGCACGAAGGATTTTAACGTACCGTCTACCTCAAATGCTGAAAGACTGCTAGGAATCGAGGATAGGAGCCTGGAGGACAGAAGAAATGACCCGATACACTCTAAAGCATCGGTAAGCCATATAAATATTAAGGGTTAAAATATGAAATTGCCGATTTGTACTGAAAATTTTAAATTCGTTTTTTTTTTTCATTGAACGTATTTATTTTATCAAAATATCTACCATTATTATCTATACATTGTTATTCACTTGTGTGGGCGGTCTTCCACGTGGTTCGTTCTTCAAATCATAATTTGCATCACGAAAGCGTTTAAACCAAAATTGCACAGTGCGTTCATTAGCAGTAGCAGTCAGTCCCCTCTCCAAACGCAATTGATATTGCGAGCTATTTCTGCAGCCTTAGTTCCGAGTCGGAGCTCGTATTCAAAAATCACTCGAATTTTCGAAGTATGTATATTTCTCGTCTAAGCTGAATAAAAAAAAAAAACTAAAAGTCGATAGTTAAATGTTGCACATTTTTTAAAAGAAGAACCTCATAGGTACCATTTGAAAAAAGTTTCACTCAAAAATCTCAAACCATGAAGGTTCTATGTTAATTCGTAGTACCTATTACAATAGAACGGTAATTTCATACTTTAACCCCTATTACCCACACTAACTGAACGTAAATCAATAAGCAAATTGAATCTAAATAACCATTTTCTTTCTTTCATATGCTATGTGTACTTTTTGGGGCAAATTAGTCATAATAGTCAAAATGTCGAAATGCCCCAAAAAGTATTTTGACAACGAATCATGTTTTTTGATTACGATTAGAATTATGTGGTTTGCTTAAAAATAAAATTATGCTGACTTTTCTTCCAAGTGTTCCAATTATAATTAAATATTGCAGTCATCACAGAAGTGCATTAAAGCAAATAAAATATGTAAACTTTATTTACATAGTTGATCAATCGCTTGTATGATATATGACTTAAATAATATATGTGCTAGTGATAATAGCAGACAGATTCAGTATAATCGGAGAAAATGTCCTTGCAATTGTATTAATAAAATAAAGTACATTTTGTGTAGACTAAATGAAAATAATAAACGCTAGGTTTCGTATTTTATTAAAATTAGTAGTATTATTAAGATTAACTATACTTGAGACCTTAGATCTATACTTGAGACTTATACTATCTTACTACTACTTACCTATGAGTAACTATACTTGAGACCTTAGAACTTATATCTCAAGGTGGGTGGCGCATTATTGTCGTAGATGTCTATGGGCTCCAGTAACTACTTAAGACCAGGTGGGCTGTGAGTTCGTCCACCATCTAGCAATAAAAAAAAAAGATTCCTAAAATAAAATTTAAATCAGTGTTTGCGTGTGGAAATGCACATAGATTAAATTATGATTATGAATGCTTCATAACGCATGGATGCCGCACGCATTTACATAGTCTCATTTTACCCTGCCCCGATGCTGTTGCTTTTATCGCCTATTCAAATTACTTAATATTCACCGGGTCCATAATTTACAAATCGACTTTTCGCATTAAAAGTGTACAATTTCCAAAAATATTCGAACTTGAGTTAACATGCGGTATCATTTGGTATTACAGTATAATCAGTATTTTTCTCATAAATACTGTCAAAAGAGCGTTGTTTCGTTTTTTTTTTTTTTTAGTTTACCTATGTTTTGACGATTATTAAAAAAATTAATACATAATATTATCTTACTTTAAAAGACAGATAATGTAACTGGTAAAAAAAAAAGTTGCAAAGATTATTAATATTAAAAATATCACATGTTCAACCTTTAAAATACTCTCCTGTAAAATTAGTAAGTTTTGAGATTATGCAGTTTTAATGAGAGAAGACGAAATAATGTTTTTAATATAAAAATAAAGTTAATCACATCTAATGCGATCGGCGTCTGTAAACATTTTATAGGTAAACAAACAACAGCGGTTGTCCGTGAGGTGTACGTAAACGTTGCTAGTACAATCAATTCGACAGGAAAATCCCGTATGTAATAATAATGGTTGAAATAATAAGTAACAGCAAATAATTGGCGAGTCGACAGGAAGCCAAATAAAATCTGAGTTTCGAAAAGTGGGTCAGGTAAAAGGGAAACAAACAATTTAGCTTAAATGTTTTCACCGGTACAACACTATTGTTTAAACCCTTCTTTGGACTTTGAACATAATTATGAGGTGATTAAAAGCTTTTTAATGTGAAAAACTTTTCGTCATTGTTTTCATTTGTACAGTACAAAATCGATCGACACTTAGTTCGTATATCATTTATAATACGTATATTATTAGTATTTCGACATTATATATTGAGCCTAATATTGAACGACGATTTTGTAATGTAGTTTTATGTATTTAAGTTAACGGTACCTTATTTATTGTATTGTGATCAGAAATACAAGCGCTTGCCAACTTCGCTGAAATTGAAAATTTCGTTAAAATATTCCATTGAATTCATGCATAGTTCCATAAATAGTTACACACTAGAAAGCTTGTAAGATTCCGATCGCGATTGATCGCGTTAGTATGTCAAATGGCAGGTAAAGGGCGTGATGCAATTTGTGATGAAATTTGTACATCTTTAAGCAAGCACTTAAGTACTACTTTATTTATTGTTTTTTATTATTATTGAGGTATTACTAGTGGCCTTGAGTACTCCGAAACGGTTTGCGTTGGATTGTATTTTTTTTTCGATTAATGGTGATGAACGATTATTAGACCTCATGCTGTAAATCCCGCTGTCCATGTTGAACCACGAGGTATAAGTCTCAATGGTAATTTAATGGCTTAATGGCGATCCGACCTTTTAAAATCGAAATGTATTACTGTTTCAAGGTAGAAACAGGCATGGTGGTGGTACCTAACCGTGCGGGCACACAAGACCCCCCACCACCGGTAATGAGATAGCTTATCGATAATAATAATTCGTTCGCTTAAGTCCTTCACTTTGGTCCACCCGACTCTGGGCTTGTTGTAATTGAAAAATATCGATGCATTTTGAACTGAATGTCGATTTTAGGTGCTATCGATAATAATAATTCGTTCGCTTAAGTCTTTCACTGGTCCACCCGACTCTGGGCTTGTTGCAATTGAGAAATATCGATGCATCTTGAACTGAATGTCGATTTTAGCGAAATGAGTTTTCTCGTCTGCTTCTCCGCTAGTTGATAGCTCCGCCCGGTCTATTGTGCTCGATCGACAATTTAAAACGTTTGTAAGTACATTCTGAATGACCAGGAAGCATCTCGTTTATCACCGCTCTTCGTGTGCAGGGATAATTTGCCTCTTGTATCAAATTATTTCCGACGAATTATAACTTGATTTTGAATTATTGTGACGTCACAGGTTTTGATCTTATCGATTTAATAAAAAAGTTCTTGTTCTTATCGATTTAATAAAAAAGAGCGATTTGAGACAAAAGAGTACATTTAAAAATAGAGCGGTTACTTAGAAAAAGAAAATTAATATACTCACTTAAGTGAATGACTCGTTCAACAATGTTAAATAAACGTGATCGGTTTTCATAATCGATGCTTGAATCGGTAATAATCGGTAATTTGTTTTGGCGGATGCATTACTGAAAACATTAAATAACGAACATTAACTAGTACGTGTTGTTTGCAGCAATATTTGTTGCGTTTCTGCGATGGCACCGATGATTCTGATGAAGAAGGAACTGAAGAGTCTTGGTGTACTTGTCTTTCGTCGCACGAGGTATGTACTAACTAATAAATAGTTATAATAATACGTATTAAATTATATTACAGCTAATATTTCTATTTTTGTGCGTTTGCATAGTGTATTTGATTAGAACTACTGGCCCCGCAGTAGTCGAAACTCGACTATAATTAATTAAAATTACAAGTTTTAACATTATTATGGTTCTATTGTCAAAGACTATTCAAAGACTATACTTCTTGCATTAGACGCCTTCAGCTCTAATACTAGGACCAGGCTTAAGGACCCCGGTAACCCGTGCAACCTTACCCATGCATCAGCCCGCTGAGTTTCTCGCCGGATCTTTTCAGCGGATCGCGATTCCTATCCGGTAGTAGATTCATTCGCGAAGCAGCTGCTCTTGAGTTGTTAGGTCTCCTTCGTAGGCAGCTGTTAGCAAATTATACCCCTCCTGGCTGAGGCCAGAGCCTTTGCTATAGCACTATACGAGTATACAAATAATATTAAAGATATACAATATTATAGCAATGACAAAAGTTTGACAATAAACAAAGAGTAGGTATATTATTATGTGTGTGTGTCAAATACAAGATAGTGTGTGTAATGTATTTTTTATTGATTTAATGTATTATTAATGCATAATTTAAAAAAGTATCACCCAAAAGAGTGAATTCAATAATATATTCATTATTTCTATGTATGTTAAATATTATTGTGTTTAGATTTTGTTCAGTTATGTGAACTTATAAAAAAAATAGTTTGGTATATTTTTGTGTTGGAAAATATTCGTTTTGTTTTTCAAAAAGTGCGAGTATTATTCTTTGTTCAGTATCCATTGATGGGTTTTTGTTCACAAAAACGTTTTATTACAAGTACCAAAAAAATAATAATGTCAATAGTAAAATAAGACAACAAACAAATTTAAAATAAATATAAATCTTGATTTTTCAATGATTATGGAGTTTCGATCATTGGGTGATCACTAGTAAATTATAATTGCCCTAAGGCATTACAGTACTTACGCTCGTACTTTTGTTATTATAAGGGATTTTATATTTAATTTATATTTATTTTATTTTTGATATTTATATGATATTTAATTTACTTACGTGTTTAAAGGAACAAATCATTTTTGGATGGATTTATATAATAATGTTTGAAAGAGAAAAAAATATTTGTTGTTTTTATTGGTATTTCTTAGTAAAAGCTTGCGTACTGTGTAGGTATGTTTTGTTATTGAAACTAATTCAATCATTTCGTTTTGATTTCAAGATAAATCATTCATTTGTTACAGGATGACGACGACGAAGACGAACCTGAACAAGAATCGGACAGGCTTTGGGTGAGTAGAATTTAAAATAAAATACGTTCTCTAAGGTTCAGGTAAAACGATCCGCGCCTGGTTACATTTCGCGTGAACACGTCCATTTTTTGAAGCGACCCGACGCCTATTGTACGTTGATTCGTTGGTCGTCGTTGTATTGACACAAACCTTTGAACTGTTGACACCTGTAACAAACTATCACACCATGTAACAAACTAACCTGTAACAGTCGAACAAACTATGCGAACGTCTAGATTACAAAGAAACAAAATATGCACATACAAAAGTCTATATAATATCAACAATCAGGGTATGTACAGACTTAACCTTATTATTAACACGAAGCCCTCTTAAGATAAAACGTTGTTTATTGGTTACTTATTAACATTATACTTATTGACATAATATAACGTGTGCAAAGATTGTAAATAATAATAAGCGTGCTAAAAGCGAGCATGTTTCCAAACAAATAGTATTGAAAATTAAAACGAAATTAAGACATTGATTTTATAAAGCTGTATTTGTGTAAGGGTGTCTTCGAAGCGCGTCTCAACAAGTTAACATTTTATAAACGTTTGTATAAGCATGATGCGATTTTAATGTATTATTCAGATAATTCAAGTCCGTGTCACTAAATATGTTTCCAACGTTACATAACAAAAAAAAAATTTTTTTTCGATTATAATTTTTATTCGGCACAGTGTCAAGAAAATACAATTTAAATATATGTAACGAACAGACGATATTAATGTTAGAAGTTTTTTTTTCTTTTTTTTTCTCTTTCAAATGCGCAGACTCGAACTGTAGCTTTCCTCCGCCTTTGAGTTTGTTCCCATCGTTTGGGCCGTCCAGTCGGGACTTTAAAAGGTGCCACTGCGCCAATCTCTAATCGTGTCGGTACTCGGTGATTCTACGCGACGTCACTTCGTATACATTGCATGAACGGAAACTGTGTTTGAATTTCGTACATTCATTTAAATCGTATACGTCAAACTTTTTCCTCGCGGATAATTTTTGATTATTCTTCCGTGTTTTAAATTCACTATTTAAATTGTAAGCATTTTGCTTTTTGTTCTCGCTCGTTTATACATTATATTTTACGTTGTTTTTCGTATCGTTTTAATTTTATATATGCCGTTAAGAATATCTTTTGTTGAGCGAAAAAGTTCCTTGTTTGTGTAAAGGTTATCATTGTGATAACAGTTATTTTTAATACTTTTCGTTTATTTAATTTAGTTTCCTCATTGTTTTAAAGTCAGTATTTTCGAAGGCATGGTAAGTAGTCATCCTTTTCAATCTTTCTTACCAAATTCACTTCAAATGTTTGCCTTGAGTTATGAAAATAAATTCAAAATGGTTTACTTAATTGGTACTTGTCTCTCGAAATAATTATATAGTTAGTAACTCGATAGTACATAACATTAATTCATTTTTAATGCGCTTCGTACTAAACGATCCATTAATTTACCACACAAAATAATAATAGGATGTCAATGTCACTGCTTGATCTCAACTAGATGATATATCCCGGTATTTGCTTAGCAGCAGAACAGTTTTAAAGGAACCTAAATCAGTTGAAGATACTTGCGAGAGTCGCAGAAAATATAAATATGCTTACTATATAAACATCCACAGATATATCTCAGTAAATACATATATGTATATATACAATAATACACAACGAATGTATGAAGCGAAAATATTGACTTTCGTTGGTTGTTTTCAGACACACTAATATAAATTACATTAATCATAATTGACAATGTTGCACTGAATAATTATTGCTAATTGAAATAATTATGCACACATTAAAAATGTCTTAAGGAGATAATACTTACGCTCGTCTCGTATCGTAGTAGTAAAAGATTGCAGTTAATTTTATTTGTTTTATTATTTTTTATAGTAACTCGCTTATTAACGAAAGAAGTCATCGATTCATTCATGTTAAATGTGTGTAACTTTACAAGTATATATGTCGTAGGGATGTACCGTATATATTGTACAAGTTTCTTTAACGTTTACGCGGTAACGGCACATTCTATTGGCTTATATAATAGCATTGAGTAGGAAAAAAAGGGATTGTTTAATGTGTTTAAAAAACAGTGTTTGGTGGTAGCGACAAATGGAAGATCTTCCACTGAACGAGAGTCGCCGGTAGATTTACCGTCCAAATGCCGTAGTTCAGAGAATCTATAATATAGTATTCGAAGTATAACTGGTATACCTCTACGATAGGTACTATTAGAAAACCTTTGTAAATAAAATTTATGTAGATGGCGGCAGATGAGTTCAGTGTATGCCTTGAGACATGAAGTTGAACTCACTCGAACTACGGTCTGCTGACCATAGGTTCCCTTCAAATATTTTATTTTTAATACGCTTTTATTAACGTCTGATATGTATGTATGTTAGTATGTAACGGAATCTTTGAACATGACTTTGACCCCCTTCAAAACGTCGGATTAACTCGAAATTTAGTATCTTATTAAGGACCGATGACAAATCAATATTAAAAAAATATATATTGAAAAAATTGAAATTCAACTAAAAAATGAAAAATATAATAATAAAAATAGTTTAAAAAATCAAAAAAAATATGCTTTTATAGAAAATCCCACTAAAAAATAGAAAATAAATCTTAATAAATTTGAATTAAAAATAGTTGAATTATAACTACTGATACCGTGCACCCCACGCTTTTTTTACAATAAAACCTTTCTTACACTATTTTTAATTCAAATTTATTAATTTTAAAGTAAATATGATTATAAATTTAAAAAAATATGATTTGAAATTTATCAGTTGATTAAGGCAGTTGAAATTTAACACAGTTTCCGTTCAAATCTTTTCGTTCGTGCGCGATCTAGACGAAAATGGAAAAAGCGCCGAAAATAGAAAAAAAACCGACGGAAAATACTACTAACTTCCAGAAATTAGTAAGTTTTTATCACTAAAAACATTCATTCACACAACAACATAGTTCATTTTCATAGATAAATAAATATTATATTCTATAAATTGTGGTGTCATTTTATATTAAAAAAAAAAATGTATATTGCAAGGAATACATTCAAGCTACGTGCGACAAACATTTATAAAATTGATTACACATTAATAATGTCGCAAATACGTTGCCAGTCGCATTCGGACTACGTGATAAAAGGTTAATTTTTCGAATTTGTGTAATGCGACGTGTGATCAGGAACATCAGAAATTAAATATAACATCAATTATAATTAAAGTGTAAACAAGTCTTCTCGAGTTCGTGTTGAAAACGTAACACGTTTATTAAAACTAATTCACACAAAAACATATCAAATTTACGCTTGATACGCGAGACTGAATGTGAATAAAAAAAATATACTACAAAATTTTAATTGGTGGTTGGGGGTTATCTGTCGTCTGGGAGAGCTTATCGTTAGCACGAGGCCCCCAGAACAGCGGATCGACGGATTTAAACATTGTTAGCGCTTTCTGTGCGGAACGAAACGCAAATGTCAATTTTGAAACATGTTTTTCCAACTTTAGACGGTAGTTGAGCGTTAATTTCGAACTATTTAAACGGCTATAATCAAATACAGATTTAATTGTAATACACGAAAACGGTATACGAAAACGTTTCTTATCGGAATGTTAATAACGAAAATTTTACTTTTGAATTTGTATCTATAACGTTTTGTACACGCGGAAGCATTAGATAATTATTATAAATGATGAACAGTAGTCGTCGTAGTAACTAACGTCGGCAATGTCATAAAAATAATTATGAATAGGTCGATTGTGGCGAGTTTATATGTGAAATGTATAGTGTTGAACGGGATTACATTTGTGTTATAAGGAATTCAGTGCTCAGTTGCTTGCGGTTGGAAACGTATTTGCAGTGCTGTTGGCATTTATAATGGAAGAACAGACGGTTATTGTTTTTATTATTTTTTTATTTTATATTTTAGCGACCCCCGTAATAACAGGAGGATGATCCGTGCGTGCTCCACGTGTCTCCGGAATAAAACGTTTTCGAAGCTCTCAATGTTTTAAGGAATTAATGTGCGAAAGTTCACGTAATTGGTCGGGAATTCGTAGCCAGCTTCAATACGTGATCAACCTTATTGTTTTTTGTATTATAAGATCGGTTGAATTATCTGAATCAATCTCAATAATATATCGTCGGCTCTACGTGAGCAGTTCTCTATCGTCGTTTTGCATGTCATCCGCTTCCGATTTTACTAATTGCATACAAACTTAGTCTCGTCCCGTGTTTTTGTTAAAATAGTCTTATTTTCTGTCCTCGATTGTGTCCCTGAGCATCTACGGATGGCATCCTATGAAAAAATCAAATCGTTCCACTGTTTCTATCATCTTTTATTTATATCTATTAAAATATGTACGAACGTGATATGCCTTATATATATATTTTTAGAATACACGTGTCCTGCGATTGTAAAAAGTTATGTGTGACCCGACATCGTATTGCATATGTTTGTTTAAACGATTTTTTTTTTAAAAATTCTTGTCTACCCGTTATGATATTTTAAATGTTGATTCGTAATGAGAGAGAAAAATATGGAATATCATATGTAGAAAATAAATAAATAATTTTTAATGTTGACGACTTGACTGCATCTTTAGTAACTCGTTGATTTGTTTAATTAAAATTAAAAAATATAATTCTATAAGCAATAATACCTAAAAAAAAAAACATGAAGGAAAAAAAAACGTACGCATTTTTGTTTGTATTTTTTTACATAGATTTGAATTATAATAAATATTTCATCAATAAACTGAATATATTATAATGTGGTTGTATAGTTTTTTCTTCGATGTTCGTATCGTATTAACATACGGCTGTTGTAACGCTGAAATTGTTTTCCACTTTGTCATCGGATACAGCGGTCACGGGTGGTCCCGCGCTGGTCTCAAATTGCATTTCTCTCTTACATTTGTTTACATATTTGAACGAATAGATGTTTTTGTATAGCACGGCGATATTATTTAGGTATATACTAGCTGACCCGGCAGACTTCGTAGTGCCTCAATCGATAAATAAAAAGACCTAAACTTTCTTATAAAATAAACTTAAAACAAACAAAAGGAATTCTTCCGACGAAGGACACGTAAAAACAAAATTGTTATTTTTAATTAATTTCGAGCATTTTCATATTTATCTACCTTTTAAACCTTCTCTGGACTTCCACAAATAATTCAAGACCAAAATTAGCCAAATCGATCCAGCCGTTCTCGAGTTTTAGCGAGACTAACGAACGGCAATTCATTTTTATATATATAGGTATAAGTTAATTTAATATATAGGGATCAGGTTCTTGGCAACTCCGTTTTTGTTTTGCAGAGGAAGCGACGTTACGAGCCGTCTCCGCCGCATACGAGCAAAAGGTTTTGTGCGGACAGTCCCCCGGGGCAGGAACGGCAGCTCGTCCCGGGCTGCAGCGGTCAGGGAACCAGCCTGGGTAATCCCGAGATGAAACAGTGGCTCAATAGGTAAGAAACAAAAGTTTCGACATTTGCAAGTCAAGCCTCTCAGTAGGTGGATTATAAATTAGTTCATAGCTTCGTTAAATCCCTCCCAGATAATATACTGTATAAAAATAAATTAATAATGGTTTACTAGTAATATTTGTATTAAAAATTGTAGTCGTAGACTCCCGTTAATGGTACATGAAATTAATGTTATGATGAACTAGATTTTGCCCGCGACTTCGTCCGCGTGGGATAGTTACTTTCGCATAACCCTAAATTTTACCCCCCACTTCAATTCCGTAGAAAATGAAAATATTTTTGATAGAATGTTAAAGGAAGCTATTTAAAACCCTATTTTGAAACATTCTTAATTGGTGCTCCACTTGTATTGGTCTTACCGTGATGTTTTATAGCCTATAGCCTTCCTCAATAAATGGGCTATCTAACACAACCAGGAATTTTTCAAATCGGACCAGTAGTTCCTGAGATTAGCGCGTTCAAACAAACAAACTCTTCAGCTTTATAATATTAAGTATAGATTAAATCATCAAACTTCGTAGCTGTTTTTCTCCTGAGGACAGTTTATTGGAATTACTTGGTGGTCCAATTGTAATTGGTTGTTTTTTAAATGCTACTTATTTTTGAGAGAACACTCGGGTCAGTTTCTAGAAAGCTTAGCTGTATATTTTTTAAACATATAGTTAAAATTAGAATAGGAAACTATTGTAAGAGTTTTAATTCTACGTGTAACAGTCACGATCTACCTAATTCTATAGCAACTTTCTTATTGTAGGGAAGAGACAAAACGTCCTCTTTAATATCCCATAAACTAAAATCATCAATCAAACATCCGTAATCTTTTTTAATGATTAAATAATTTCATCAAATTTAGCGAAAGAAATTGTTTTGAGAAATACGACCACAGTGAACTAGGTCCATGATTCGTCATCTTGTTACGACCAGTTCTTGTTAATTTGTTTTGTTCGGAGTCAGCTCGAACGCTGCTCGCTTGCGTTTTGTTATTTTAACCGTATTAATAATTTAAAGGTAAGTGCAGAAAGCAACTGATGAGTAATCGTTTTGCAATTTTGTTTAGGTTAATTTTAGTGAGGTCACATTTAAAATTCGAATTTGGCAATTTAATATTTTCCATTGTTGCAATGTAATTGTGCGTATGTATGTGTGTGGCTATCCCGTTAGCTACAGATTTTTTTCAGAAATGTCTTTTCTTGAGACGCATTCATGAATGACCACCACGTTGAAGGATTAACATCGTCTAATTAATAATGATAATACTCTCCCCCCTCAATAATGTAGGGCGTATTTTAAGCCCGTACGCGTATGTATCATCATCCTACATAGCTTCAGCTTGGAGTGTGGGCAGCTAGATCGTTCACCCATATAAAATAACCACTATATACTTCAACACACCTATTGTTTGAAAGCTCTAAAAGTCTAAACGAAATGCGCACACGCCCTAAGTTTTATCGTCTGGCGTGTCGTATTTCTTCGCGAGCTGGATTCTAGTTATCCTTATAACAATAGCAAAACCGTATAGTTCAGTTTCAGTATAACGTCCACTAGCATCAAGTGTTTTATTTTGGCTTCGCACAAGTTGTATCGGGCACGCCGTCTGTCTTCACTGATCGGTCCAATATCGTTCTGATTTAATATCAATTGAATTTGTTTCGCTCAGATTCCAATCGTGGACGAACGCCGAAAGGATACAAGCCATTGACGCGTTGATCAGTCGTTGTGCGGCCAGCCAAGTACGGCACATGATGAAGGCGATCGAGCCACTTTTTCAACGGGATTTCATCTCGCTCCTGCCCAAGGAACTGGCCCTTACCGTTTTAGGGTACCTGCAGCCGATGGACTTGCTGAGAGCCGCCCAAACTTGCCGATACTGGAGGTAAGTTAATTTATTATTCTTATGTTTGGGTGCTTGAAAGTGCTTGTTTCATTGTGGGAGCCTTAAAGATACGTTTTGTTTGAAGTGTGTTCACGATTGCTCAATTTGGTAGACTGTTCATATGTTTCACACTGTTGGTAATGTTCGTCACTATTATGTATGATAATAATTAATTATAGGTATATTAAAATTATGTCGTGTAATCTCTTCTGTGAAACAATTTTCCTCGTATAGTTTATCATAGATCACGCAATAACCGATTGTTGAAGTATCTTGTGATTTTAATATGCCTTTTAAATGAAAACGTTACACGCGAATTGAAATTTTCAATTTAAGTTGATTCATTTTTTGAAGAATTAGCAGAAGTATTTATTTGAGTTGTTTGTGAAGTCTTTTAATATTAGAAATACGATTAAAGTAATGACTAGTTTCGAAAGATATATGTATGTAGTTCGATCATTACTCAAACTAAGACTATTCACTTAATTAATTCATTCATTTGCTTCAGTAAAACGGCTAAGACTGGGTGCTTATCAATTGCAATTAAAAAGGAAATTGAATCGATCGACAGTAGGTCAGAGACGAATATTCGATGTGAATTTAGTTCGTCACTCCCAACTAAAAGAAATACTTTGTTCTCAAGTTTTCAACCTACTTTAAAATCATATTGTACTTATTCGTTCTATTTTATGATTACAATTTAAATTAGAACTAACGAAAAGTATCTGTGTTGCTTTATTTTTTATTATTTTGGTTTTGTCCCCACAACAAACAGTGGGATCATATTCGAGTTTTGTTTTAAATTTTCTGTATAAACAATGACGATTCTGATAAATATAAGATAGGATGACTACGTGAGCGCATAATGTGTTGTATTACACAGCAATCACGTAACTATAAACAAAGCGTCAACTTTCTTATTGTAAATATAATAATTGCAGATATTATGTTTTCGTTATATATATATATAAATATGCTATCAAAGTTAGGGCTTAAAGGTTTAAATGTGCTATCAAAGTTAGGGCTACCACTGTTCAAGTATGGGGGTTAAATCGTATGTTTGTCTGAATAAAATTAAATGTGGTTTTTCTTTTCAATATAATATACAAGAGCAATAAGTCTGCGGGACAGGAAGTCTGTTAACATGAGAATATATATATTGTTTTCAAGATTGAATAATCTGACACTTCAAGTCAATTGAATCGAGAATCTTGAGTAGGATAATAATGGGTTCAATTTATTGCTTCTTACTAGCATGACTCCAGTGCCTTTGTATGAGAATATCTTATTCACAAGGAGGTCGATTGAGTTGTTTACGAGAAATAATATTATTAGAGATTCCATTGAAAAGAGTATTAAGACAAAATAAACTTAAAGTAGGATTACGAATATGAATTTGGAAACATTCACCAAAACCGAACGGCCCACGCGAATTATTCTTTCAGTACTTTGAATATTTCTCGAATAATCTTTCTTTGATATTCGAGCACAATGCGATTATTACCGAAGTTTCTATATTTAAATAGCTCAATACTCGTTTCTGCATGAACTAGCGTTGTAAAAGGAAAAAAAACGTTTTAAATGTTTACCAAAATAAAGTTGCAACGATTTTGTAGCAACGTGTGTTGTTGCACGCGCGGGTGGAGACCACGTATGTATGTATTGAAATAGATTGGACTTGAATACAATGAAATTGCGAAGGTCGCGGTATTGTTCGCACAAACTTAAATACTATACTACCCACTTTAAATGATATTATTGAGCGAATACTTATAGTACGTAAAGAGAAAACAAAAAAAATATATCGGTAAATAAAACGGACAAATATAAGAAAATAAAACAAACCGCTGAAATTGTTTCAAGGGTTATTTCTCACGAGAGCTTTGATTCGTTTTGAAACCGGCGTAGCAGTTCATTCGCGGTATTATTTCATAAACATATAATGTATATATATGTACATATATATAAAGATTCTGACATCGACAGGTATGTTAAAAATATTTTGAGGTGCTTTAGAGACTTAAACCCAAAGGTGGCGGCAGTATTTACGCTCTCTGTGGCTCTGACACCGCCCCATTTTCTGGTCGGATTTTATTGTCAGCGTAACTATTTAGTTTAAATATCGAAGCCCTAAAATCATTGTTTAATGAAATAAAATTCTCCACTCGAAGTCTCATTAAAGTTGAATTGAACCATAAAGGTTGCACTGTACTGCGTATGAAAGCACACTGATTGGGACAATTTCTTTTTTCGTTACCTTGTTTTTTTTTGTTACGTCGTCTATGAAAGTTTTAATATGTTCTTTGAGTCTGGTTTTCTCTTCTAGTCACTTATAGCGATTGTTGACTGTTAACCTAGATTTTGTATAACCATTTATTCATATGATTATTTAATAAAAACAAATAGATCACGTTTACCATGTTTCCATTATTCATTCGCATCATTATTCTTTGAGCGTTTAGTACAGCTTTCAGTGTTTCTTTTCGTTCAGTAAACATAGTAGTTGCCCCTCGTTTTGGTTTTTTTAGATTCTAGCTGATGTCACTGTTTTTTTAAGGTCTCAATAACATGTATGGATTTTTCTTCAGGAAAGGTACGTAATTCTTTCAAAAACAAACAAATTATTCGGAACGTTCTAGAACAATCCAATCTTATCCGGTAGGTTCCTAGCTGATGATAACCTGCTCTGGAAGGAGCAGTGCCGTCGCATTGGTATCACCACTCTGAAGAAGACTCCTCGTTCGCTTCCCCGATGCGCGAGTCCGTGGAAGGCGGCTTACATGCGCCAGTATCTGATAGAGGACAACTGGCTTCACAAGCCGGTCAGCAACCCTATCGTGATGCGGGGCCATGATGATTACGTCATAACTTGCCTTCAGTTCTACGGGAATCGCATCCTGAGCGGGAGTGACGATGCCACTTTGAAGGTCTGGTCGGCTATAACTGGCAAGGTAAGGTTTGTGTGATCACATGTGATGATTTCTTTACGTTTCGCGTTTTACAAATAAACATACTGTGTGTTAGGAGACCGCTTCCGAAAACCAAAATTTTGTACCTACAAAGCTGTAAACTTTTGGAGCGCGGTATCTGCGCCGCGCCGGTATGCGCGTAAAAGACGCCGCGTCCGTGCGTTCGTTGATCCGAGCATCAGCTGTTTTCGAATTTGTGTTTCATTGCTGGTTTTTTTTTTGGTAAGGTAATGTATTTTTTATCAAACTATCGTTTCATTTAGCTGTAGTAACTTGATGGAGCGTCAATAATGCTAATAAAACGTTTTAAAAATATGATTTTTTTTAAAAATCAGTATCGATTTTTTCCGTCCCATCATCAAAGGTGTCATTAGTACTGTCGTCTGTCTTCGTTTTTGGAAGCGGTCTCCTAACACCCAGTCTGAAGTAAAAATTAGAGCGGATCGTCTGTTGTATGATGAATCGATAACAAGAGTTGATTTCTCCTTTAGTGTCTCCGTACTCTAGTGGGTCACTCGGGCGGGGTGTGGTCGTCGCAAATGATCGGTGACCTGGTGATCAGCGGCTCGACCGATCGAACCCTGCGCGTTTGGAACGCTAAGAGCGGACAGTGCTTGAAGGTGCTCGCCGGTCACACGTCCACCGTACGTTGTATGCATCTGCATCAGAACAAGTATGTCCTTTAATTATAATATGTATTCTCTTCTATCAATGACAAAGCGAATTCATTATTTAACATCCCTCTTTAGTTTTTATTTGTTAAACATATATGTTTTGTGTTAACGGTACTCTATACGCAAATTATTTTCTATTGAAATAAAATCTCGTATTGCTTAGAATCAGAGTAAGTGTGAAAGTAGTCCCGGTAATATACAAATTAAAGAGCCGACGGTATAGACATGTGATGCGTAGAAGATGCATGTGACTAGGAGATGAATGGAAATGATAGTGCAAGGTAGAAGGGGAAAAGGTCGACCGAAGAAGACATGGATGGAGTGTGTGAATAGCGATATGAGAGAGAGAGGAGTGGGTGTTGAGATGACGGCTTATGGAAGAGAATGGAAGAGAAAAATTACTGTTTTAAGGTATATAAGCATTGTACCGTTGTTATAAAATTGAAAAAAAAAAACATATTAATAAATTGAACTAACTTCGCGAATGATGAATCGATTGAAGCAAACGAAATGCGAAATGTTTATGAGAATAGAGTATTTGACATTGATAGGTAAACACGAACGTTCACTTGTCCGTTCAGGGTTGTGTCCGGTTCCCGGGACGCCACACTCCGCGTGTGGTCGATACCGGACGGCCGCTGCCTGAGGGTTCTGGTCGGACATCTGGCTGCCGTACGTTGCGTACAGTACGACGGTAAGGTGGTCGTGTCCGGCGCGTACGATTACTTCGTCAAAGTATGGAATCCTGAGACCGGTGAATGTCTACACACACTGGCTGGACACACTAACAGGGTGTACAGTTTGCAGGTGAGTAATGATTTTTTTTTGTTTATTTAGTTGGTTGTCTTTTTCTTGTACAGAGGTCGCTGCGAATTTCCATACTACGGTCTGCAAAGTTTTTTTATATTTTTTAGTGCTTAGATAGGTGGACGAGTTCACAGCCTGATGTTAAGTGGTTACTGGTGCCCATAGACATATACAACGTAAATATCATTACAATCGTTACAATCGATCGTTACAACTGCTGCCCCGCCCTTCAAACCGAAACGCATTATTGCTTTACGGCAGAAATAGGCGGGGTGGTGGTACCTATCCGCGCGGGCTTACAAGAGGTCCTACCACCAGTAATTAAGCAAATTATACTTTTGTGAGTTTCATTTTTATTACACGATGTTATTCCTTCACCGGGAAATCAATCGTGAACAATTGTTGAGTACGTATTTCATTAGAAAAATTGGTACCCGCCTGCGGGATTCGAACACCGGTGCATCGCTCAACACGGATGCACTGGACGTCTTATCATTTAGGCCACGGCTACTTACTTCGGACGAATGCATCTACAATTTTAACGGAATTTTTGAAAACCGTTAGAAAACATGAATTCTCCCATAAAACTAATTTACTTTTTAAATATTATTTTCGTCTTCACAAGCATTTGAGCTGTGCTTTAGCTTTTAAAAATGTCGCCTTCTCCATTAAATCGAGTCCTTAAGGGAACGTCTAATGAAAAAATACGCGAATTCTGCACGTCATCTATAAATTAATAATATCTTCAAGGAATGTGGACGAAGACGTGAAAATTTTATTTTGAAGCTACAAGTCTTCTTCTTCTTGCTTCGGTTTCCTCAATACTGAGGAAAGTGACCACCTCCTCGCAACAAGATTTTATTTCGGATCATTCCTCGCCATTTGCTCCTATCTGCCGCCGAGTATAGAGCATCGTGAACTGTGGTGTCGAGGGTAGTGCGGATCTGGTCAGTCCAACGTGTCGGGCCTCTGCCTCGTGGTCTTCTTTCGTCCACATTGCCGGTCACCATTAGCTTCCCTAAACTGCCGTTATCCTTTCTTCAATGTTGTCAAAGTATTCCAGAATTCTACGTAGGCAGATGGTAGATAGCCTCGTCTTTATCTGGAATTCTTGGAGGATCGAGACGTTGGTGCGACGTGCTGTCCATGGAATTCCTAACATCTTTCGTCAGCATCATATCTCAAATGCATCAATTCGGTCGCGATCGCCTTTCTTCATGGTCCAGGTCTCTGCGCCATATAAGAATATGGAGAACACTAAAGTGCGTACAAGATTGCTCTTGGTTTTCAAGGAGATGATTTTATCGTTTCATATCTTATTAAGTTGCGTCATGGCTTCCTTTGCCATTCCGATCCTTCTCCGTATCTCCTTTTTGAACGAGCCGTCACAACTGATGTTTGCGCCCAAGTATACAAAGTTATACAGAGACACAAACGTACAAGATAAAAGAGACAAGAGAGACAAAAGAGACAGAAACACAAAGGTATACAGAAGTTACAAGTAAACATTCGAAATGCGAGAGGAGACTCTTAATGACACGTGCAGTCGTACGATTCGAAATCCTAGCGCGATCTTGGCTTTGTACCGCCCTAAAATGCTTTCAACTGGTGGTAGGATTGTGCTACTGGTGGTAGGACCTCTTGAGAGTCCGCCCGGGTAGGTACCACAACCCTGCCTACTTCTGCCGTGAAGCAGTAATGCGTTTCGGTTTGAAGGGTGGGCCGTTGTAACTATACTTGAGACCCTAGAACTTATATCTCAAGGTGGGTGGCGCATTTACGTCGTGGATGTCTATGGGCTCCAGTAACCACTTAACACCAGGTGGGCTGTGAGCTCGTCTACCCATCTAAACAATAAATAAAAACAAGAGTACCTAATGCGATCGATATTTAAATAGAGAACACGAACGCAGTTCACTTGACCGATTAATAATGTAATTAATTGTTCGATATGTTTGCAATAACAAACTTTATCTCGGTCGTTGCTTCTACACGTGATGCAATCTGCGAACAACATCTTCGATGACCGCATAGGCCGAAATAGAACGTCGCATTTTAGATAGACAATATCTTCAACATGGGATCTATTTTAACTAAAAAAAGAGAGAGAAAACCATTATGCGTACTCTCATGTGGCCTCTTTTATCTTTATAAAAACTGAACAATTCGACTAAACTGAAACAAATACCGCGTTCTTAGCTTAAAGCACTGTTGACGATATTCGGCTAATAACAGAATTATAAAAAAGATTATGCTCCTGTTCGAATCATTGTAAAGCGCACAAAATGCGCACTTAGTCTCTTGGTCATAAACGATGAAGGAACTATATATTACGATAAAAATCAAATCTTCATAAGTGTGCTTCTTTATGTTTAGCCAAAATATCAAATATTAATTTCTAAATTATTTTTTAAATAAACTTAAAATATAAGTTCCTTTTTCTTTGAATGGTATTTGCTATTTCATACGAAATAAAGTTCATAGTAGGTTTCCTATTGTGTGAACTATTCCTACTGTGTCAAAAACTTAAGATGTGGGGTCCGTGTGGTTTAAAGTGACTTTTAAACAACGTGTTTCGTGAAAACTGTAGGCAGCGGCTTGGCTCTGCCCCTGGTATTGCTGAAGTCCATGGGCGAGGGTAATCACTCACCATCAGGTGGGCCGTGCGCTCGTCTGCCTACAAGGGCAATAAAAAAAAAACACTCCTACCTCTACTTATGATGTCCAAAAATTAAATGTTAATGTTCAAGTAAAATATTCTGTGTTCGAATAGTTTGACGGTAACCATGTCGTGAGCGGTTCCCTGGACACTTCTATCCGGGTTTGGGACGTGGAATCCGGTCAGCTGAAACACACGCTCATCGGTCATCAGTCCCTTACTTCTGGCATGGAGCTGCAATCCAATATCCTTGTCTCCGGCAATGCTGATTCTACAGTTAAAGTGTGGGATATCACGACGGGACAGTGTCTGCATACCCTTGCCGGTCAGTATGTAGAAAACTAATTTATAATATATGACTAACGGAGAATGTGATTTGTCAATTTAATTTTAGATTCAATTTAATGATTATCGAAAAACAGCCTTTATAGTCAAATAATTACTAATAAAATTTAAATTTTAACAGAGAAACGTTCTTGATTTTTTAAATATAAAAAAAACATATTATTATATATATATACGCGACAATACGTTACAGGTACGAACAAACATCAATCGGCCGTCACTTGCCTTCAGTCGTCGAATCGCTTCGTGATCACGTCCTCCGACGACGGCACCGTCAAGCTGTGGGACGTTCGAACCGGCGAGTTCATACGGAACCTCGTCGAATTGTCGTCGGGCGGCTCCGGAGGCGTAGTCTGGCGCATCAAGGCGTCCGCGACCAAACTCATATGCGCGGTCGGCTCTCGTAACGGAACCGAGGAGACGAAACTCCTGGTGCTCGACTTCGACGTGCCCGGGGCCTGCCGCAAGTGCGACGAATAGCATCGACTGAATCAGCGTCGTATTAGGCGCTACGCCAACTTGTACGCCCCCTGGCACTGCTGATTTGACCTCCCCCCCAACCCCCCTCGACACGCGCACGATCAAGCATTAATCAAAGACATTTACCAAATAGAAAATTAGTGCCCGCTTCTGTTATGTCCCTCGTGTTCAATGGTGATTTGTTATGATCCTGAATATCCGTACTTATACTAGCTGCTTCGTGTCTTGCTAATTAAACGTGAAAAATCAAATCTGTACTTATTAGAAACATAAAAGATTATTAAAAAAACAATGGACTCCGTTATCCTAAAATATGTAATAATAGATAAAAATAAATAAAATATATTGTAGCAATACAACTAACGTATCGATATTTTACGAAATGACACCCTGTAATATCATATCATCAACAGATACTGTTTTTACTAAATACCGGAACATTCTATTTTCCATACAGCGTACGGCAAAGAAGAGAAAATTTAAGAAATGAAAAGAAAATTTATACATATTAAATTTCTATTGTTGAGTCTTAGCAATCGTAATAAACTTTAAAATCTCAAATTTAATTTTATAAAACATCTATCCAATTTGTTTAGATACGTTAAAGCTGACATTAGTTGACTAAAAAAATTTTTTTTTAAATCTTAAAACAGACACTAGTTATAAATATAATATCATAAATATATTGTCAGAAATTTTCCACATCCATCACTAATCGATTAATGCATTCTCATTATCTTCAGCACTTAACACTATTCTTGGTAAAGATAAATAATAAACAACTGTTTCAGAATTTGAACTTCCATGATCTCTTGTAGTACTCATTATTTATAGTCTAGATATTATTGGGATCCCTCCATTGATTGGTACTCCGAGCAAAACGTTCAGAATATAAGTTTATAATAATTTTTGTTATTTTATATTATTATTATAATTCTATTTATACTAAAAATACAAATGTATATCAGCTATGCGAAATTTGTGTTGTAGAGAAAGTTGAATAAAAAATAAATTATCTATTAAATTACTGCCATTAAAAGGAGTGTCAATCAATAATTGTATAGTTTACCCTAACGCAATGTAAAAAGAGTCGAATCCGTAATATATGCAGGACACGAAACTCATCGGACACGAGGGCCTCCTTTGAAACTGTAGCGTCGTTTACGGACAAACGAATCGTCCACGTACGTATGCGTACGCACATGCACGTGTACGTACGCACATGCACGTGTACGTACGCACATGTACGTATACGTACGCACAGGTGCGTGTACATACGCACACGTACTTACGTGGTCTATGTCTCGTCTCAATGTACCGTCTCGTCGCTCACTTGTGTTCTAACTGAATAATTCATAGAAATGTTCACGTGAATCACCATATCGTGAAAACTGTTCATTCTGAATGCGAGTGAAGATTGAATGTGGGCCGTTTGTATTCTTAATTTGTGAAATTAACTATTTAAATGTTAAATGTCTGATAGTTTTCGGAGAACAAAAAAAAATATGTATTGCACACGTCGCGTTTTTGTTGTACTTTTTAATGTTTATTGTAACGGTGAGTGTTTGAATGTTGCTATTATTCGATTGAATTGGCTTTAATGTTGAATGTTACTTGAAATTTTATACATATCTAATTGATTTCCTTACAGTATAAGGGTATGCTTCTAAAAGTACAAAGAAAAACGATAGCAATATCTGTCAATTTGTGTTTTTTTAAAAGCTTCTTTACGGCTTTAGAATGTTAAAGAATTTTAAATGTTTATTATTCCATATATAAAGACGCTAGTTTGCAAGCTAATGCAATATTGTAACGTTAGTGCCCATTTATATACAAGTTAGTTTATAGTAACGTTATCTCAATAAAAACGCTTCGTGTGACCTTTATTACTGTTTAGAATTTAATGTTAAACATCCTATGTAAGTGTATAAATATTCTAAATAATGGATTTAATAATATTCTAAAATGCTTGATCGTAATATCGATCTCTAGTGCAACGAACAGGCTACAGGCAGGCGTTGGTTCTTGTCGAAATTGTACACTTGACGTGCAAATAATCGATCACATAAAATTATATTGAGAACATCCGATCGCCCTTCTATATCGATTATGTTGGTCGCGAGTGTACCCTTAGTGGATGTAACTACCCACCGGGACTTTACTAAGAGGTAAATGGACAGTTTTAAATAATAATATAATAAATATATAATATGTTCAGAGTAACTCATGTGTACACAATATATAGTATTCACTACATTCGATTACAGTACATGCCATTATGTGTAAAAAGCGTTTAATTCGAAAAAAGAAAAATATGTTGGTTATGTTAAAATGTCGCTGCAATCGCTTTAGTTTTATTTTATCAGTATCTTTCGAATATACAAAAGCCAAAACAATGGAAAAAACGTTTTTTTTTTTAAGAAATCTTTCATTCGGTTATATCTTCGATTGATTGCCTTAGTTAAATTATTATTATATTTCAACTGTGCAAATCGTTTCACTGTTTGGTAACAATTTACAGTTTTATTATAAATTCTTGTGAACACGTCATTTTTTTGGTGTCATTGCGTGTGTCAGCTAATCTTTCGTGTATTTTCGTAACAATATGAATGAATTGAGTTTTGTAAGTTAAAGAAAATAACATTGACGAATACATATGTCCTTTTAATAAATGACGAAGGAAAATTTTAATTAATAATTTGTGTATTTTTATAACATTGATTTAATTTGAGCTTACCGAAGTTCAGTATACTGTTTTACTTTTCGTTTATTATGTTTCTTACTGCTGCGATAATATATAATGTGTACTCATATATTTATATATTAAAAGACAGATTATATATAGATACATCTATACAAATATATAAACCATTTATAAATGGCCAAATCAGAATATATTTATCGCTTTGAAACATAACTATCTAAGTATGATTAGTACTCACCATTATAATCATTTACCGAATTTTAAGGAAGTAGTAACTTAATCTCATGTAAACGCCGTGTTAAAATAAATAAATTGATAAAAATAAATATAATAAAAAAAATCAAAAAAAAAAAATCATAAACGGTTAAATAGTTGTCCGTAGCTATTATATTATTATGTTCATAGTTTTTAATACTTCTAATGCGCCAGTTCTAAGACGTTAATTTTATTGAAACAAAACTTTATTTCACATATATTTTAACGTGTCGAATGTTTCTGTCTAAAGTAACATGTGACGTATGTTTTGGGAGGTTATATTGTAACTTTTTTTTTTTGAAACACTGATGTTCCGTTGTGTCAACAAAACTCCGTTTCCGTGTATACCGTAAAGAAGAGCTCGAATACCGGATGTGGTGTTTGAATAGACTAGTATTATTATTATTATTGTATTGTTTCTTGATCAGTATAAAAATTGTCTACTCAACACTGGCAAGTATTAGTAGCTGTAATAATAATCTAAAAAGAAAGGCTCTCTGCGATGAGAGTCGTTCAATTATTGGAAAATACCATACATACAAATCTCGTATCCGTTTCACCGTATTGTATTTTTAATAATATTTGTATATATGTATTTTTTTTTTCATTTCTTGTTTCTTCAAAAGGTATTAAAAATGGGCGTTACTTGTGACTAAATAATATCGAAAGCGGTATTGTGGCTGTATTGTTAAAAATAATTAAACGAAGACTGAAGCGTAGGTATAGTATATTTAAAGTATTAAATTTAGACATCTACTGATACATCACACAATATTTCGTTTTTTTTTTCCTTATTGCTAAGCATAATATTTTATATGTATTACTTTCTTGTTATTAGTTTGTAGCGAAGACGACTAATGTCGCATAGGTAATTCTTCGACAATTAGTTACGGATTTATTAATAGATTAGTTTTTACGAGTAATGTTTAAGTTGTATTTGTCAATGCCGTAGACATTATGAGATTACAAAATAACGTATGTGTTCTTTTTTCTTAATATTTATGTAAAAATGTTGTTGAAACTTACAATTTTACGAACGAATTTGATTTTTTTATTTAAAGTTGTTTTATTTTTACATCTGAGGAACGTAACTTGATCGCGTAATTATAAAGTCGCATCACAATATTTATAATCGTTTACTAAGTAGTTCAAGCTGTCACATTTGATTGTAATCATTTTGATTGTTTTATTTGTAATCTCACACTGTGTATGAGTGTTTTTAAATAGACAAAAAAAAAAAAATGTAACACCAACTTACCCTTTGTGTGTACGTAGGGATGGCACGTGAGCGACAGTACCGTCATTATGTATATTAATTACTTTTTAATTTTTTTTTCTTTAGGTCGATGGAAATAAATTGTTATTTGAATCACAATTGTATTGGCTTTTTTTTCATTGGACGCATTGTGCGAGGCGTATTAATTCTTTGTCTTAGTTTAATTTAAATCTCTAAATGCGTTCCCATTATTTTTTCTTAATTGGAATTTGCCCTTAGTGTATTTTTTTTGATCAACGGTTTTCAGTTGTTATTATTAAATTTTAATTTCCTTATTTTTGCGTTTAATATAATGATTATTGATTAATAAAGTTCATTCGTTTTCAATTTTTTGTTGGTTTTTTTTTCGCAATGTTTGCATATTTTTCCTAGTTTTACCAACTCTGTCCGTGTAGTAAAATATTCTATTTTTCTAAATGAAAAAGTACTTGATTTTAATTTTTCAAATTTTTCTTCTATGAAGGTTTCATTTTCATCGCCATGATCGAAATTTCAAGAGCCTTCCGTATTGAAAATCGTTCTGTCACTGAATAGATCTAAAATACGGTTCTCTCTCGCCTTCCTCCTTGCGTAGATAATCCTCAATGCAGAGGTCTGTGGTCTCCCTAAACCCTCCGGCCCTGCCTATTCTCGGCTGCGCGGATGGCATCGTGAACTGAGGTTTTTAGAGTAGAGCGTATCTGATCCGACCAGCGTACTGGACGTTACATTTAGGTCTACTATGTTTATAATTCGGAATATTGATAGGCCCGACATTATTTGTTCACTTTGGTGTTTTTATTATATATTTTTTATTGTATATATGGTTCGACGAGCTCACAGCCCACCTGGTGTTAAGTGGTTACTGGAGCCCGTAGACATCTATAACATAAATGCCACCACCCACCTTGAGATATGAGTTCTAAGCTCTCGGTATGGTTACGGCTGCAACGTCCTTCAAACCGAAACGCATTACTGGTTCACGGCAGAAATAGGCGGGATGGTAAAAACCTACCCATGCAGACTCACAAGACGTCATAATAGGTGAAGAGGTGCACCTGAGACCGTGCAGCAACGTTCCCTACTGTGATCGCCAACCGGTATTTAGGTACTGGTGGTTTTGTTTTTCTTTTTCCCTTACGTAATCGCTGTTAGCCTAAGAAGCCATTCCAGCTACTCTCGGAGAACTGGTGGTATAGAGTATAGTAAAACCGCATGCAGCTCCATTCTATTTATATTTACAGAGAAGCAGTGATGCGTTTCGGTTTGAATTGTGTGCTTAGTGTGAGTTTTTTAACGTTCTCGATAGCGTAAAAGTAACTCAAATTTGTGTGCAGTTGGAACAGCGCCCCTAGCGGCAAACGGAGGCAAACGTTCCAACACCATACAAACAAATTTGAGTTAACTTTTACGCTATCGTGAACGTTAAAAAACTCGCACTAAGCGCACTGATTTAATACCTACAATTGAGATTTCGATATCATGGTTGGGTGGCAGTTTGTTTGGGGCTCACCGACTCTGAATTATTGAGGAAAGTTGTCGCGATTCGAACAATGAATCTGGCTAGACCCAGGGTAATGATGGTCTGTAAAGTATAATATGTCGTATTTACACTGCAGTGCATCCGTACCCGAAATAAGTAAGTCAGGCGCAAGAGTGTACCTATCTGTTTTGGATCCCCGAGAAGCTGTGCAAGTTGACTATTGAAATTTAAAGGCCATACCATATCAACATATGAATTCCAGTACATAAGTTCAGGACTGCTCTAGCTCAAAGCAAATTTGACCTGAAATAGTAGGTACTTCATGAACTAATACACAAGTCAATAGACCGTTGGAGGCACCCCTGACATTTGTTTAGGGTCCTTAAATTACGTTTTGTTTTAGTAATATTCTTGTTACGATAGCCGAATTGGCATTTGCATAATTTATGTACTTAGCACCTATTTTTTGGGAGCAACAGAAAGCGCTGGAAAGTCGTTTCAACCTCTATGGACGTTTATTTTTGTGCCTATAACTTCTTACTAGAGTGGGTACTTTAATTTTAATGCCTTTTTAAGCAACTGAACACGTGGCCGACATTTGGTCCCCAATAAGAGCACCTCTAACAATTTGTAAATAATATTTTATAGTTATATAAATTACTTTATCTAATATAATATAATATTTGACCCAGGAATCGGAAAAAAAGGTTAGAAATAAAACGACATTTTTTTTTGCTCTATTTGTATATTTATTGTATTCAATCCGACAATGTGATGATAACAAACTTAAATAGGTAATAATAAATTGAGACAGTTAGATACACAATAATAATTTAAATAATCGATCGTCAATGAAACAATCGCTATTACGGATATTGTAAATTATTATAGAACATCAACTAATCATATTGAAACACCAATCGTAAGAAGTTGTACTTGACAAAACACTGCTATCAAACATTTATCTCACGTTATAGAATTTAATAATTACGGTATTACATTAACATTTAGTCGATTATTAGTTTAAAATTAACATCAATAACGTCAACTACAGCCATACATTGATACACAGCAGTAAATATAAGTATTAATGAAAAAAATGTTCCGTCATACACATGCAGCTTGCTTACATTACTGCAACTAAACATAATTTACCAACTATTATACATAACAAAATGTTTAATCAGGAACACAATGTGATATATTAATAAAGAAAAAGAATAATCTTAAGCAACAGTAACTCAGTAAGGGATTCCGTCCGCATGCGTGACAACGCCGCGTCCCGACAACACAAGCGCGCGCACGATGTACGACTCATTATCTTGAACTAACATTTATTTTATACATTAAATTAAATCTAACATTAATGAATAAGTAGACTGTAATATGAATTTGTTTTTGTGACCCCTATAACATATGTACCGTGAGATTGCAATACAAGATCTCTTAATATCTCAGTGTTCCGCCAAAAACTTAAAATTTATAATACTGAAACACAAAATCATGAGTTACATAATCTGTTGAAATGTTGATATGAGTCTTGTTTAATACGAACTGCTCACGACATTTAAAAGGGAGAAATATTATAATGTTGTCGCCAAAATGGTTAGTGACATTGTAGTCACAGGGGCGACATAAACAATACAGCCTATTCTGAATCTAAACATTTTATTACAGCTAATCTTTGATCTAAACACACATTAAGATTGACATCTAGAAACATTGAAGTGATATTCATATTATATTATATTTAGTTACATTTACGATTGTTAAAGGAAAATTCACTATAGATTCACAATAGGCTTTGGTGGATAAAACATTCATGTCAAATGCAATATTTTCCTGAGAGCCGAAAGCAATGGTAATACTTACATTACAATACCTTAGGATACCCACCAACATTACTACATAACTAAACAGTCATCAAGTTCACAAGATCGTATTATAATATAACTTTTTGGTAATAACATTTAGACTACGCGGGCAGGTTTGATACATTAAAATATTTTGAGCCCGTCACGGCGTATAATTAATTAAACTAAACAAAAAATATAAATATTATAAAATGAATATTTACTAGGAAATACATAAAAAATATAATCACGTAAAACAAACATTAGATCATTATTTTTTAAAATACATTTATCACATACAGTATAAGGAAATGAGAATATTTTTGTCATGTGGATAAAACACACAGTGTGAATCGCCAGTAATCATACGTAATAAAATTAACTTTCTAAAAAAATATAATTGTATTTAATATTAATTATTACGGACCAAAACCGCCTCTTTAGGTATGCAGTAATACTATCGTATTATAATCATTTATCGCGAAATAAACGTCAGCTAATACATTCATAAATAAATTACAACTACAAAATCCACATTGCGATACGAAATATATGAACTGACCGTAAACACAGTTCTTCGAATGGCACTTTGCTATGTCTGTATTCCAATGGATTTTAGTAATTAACTTCGAAATAAATAAACAGTATGATAATACATTTTTGACGCCGAATATCTCAACAAATACTTGCCTCTCAGGGTATTACCACATCGGCCGAATACATATTTAAATATATATTAATTTATATATTTTTCTATATAATAGTCATATGTATTTAATTTTCATATAATAATTTTGAATTTTAAATATCCTAACTCTTAGTCAAGCACGTTTTAAGCGGACTAGTGGCAGCAGCTCGACGCCTTATTTTGTTTACGCTGGCATAGTGTTTAGCGCCACGCGCCACCACCCGTCATGTCACGTCACGTTGCGTCGCGGCATATCACGACACGCCACGCCACGCACCGCCTGCTGCCACTGCTCGCCTTCTGCCTACCTTCGCCGCACATATCCCAACACTTACTGTGGTCAAAAATTTTGGAAGGCACTTTCTACTTTTCAAAAATTTTAAATTTTAATTTTCCTTTTTGAACACATTAGCCTAGACTTATACAATAGAAAATATGCGTAGTAACATTTACCAATAATTACGCAATTCATCCGAAACGTATAGGCCATATAATATTTTCAATAATTTAGGAATTCATCTTCACATTTCAAAACGCGTAGCCAAATACATTCAGTGCTTGTTCTTGACCTGAATTGCGGTTAATTTAATTTTCAATTAATTCTTTTTTAAATAATTTGGTCTTTTTTATACACTAGTTCCAAACTTTAACCGAATCAAGTAATGCGAATACCAAAATAATAATGAAGTATCAAGGCCACTTGGAGACTTATTATAAACATGCTAGTACATGCGTATGCGACGAGACTTACCCGGGAGCCAACGAATCGACACCCTCCCCACAACACAATATATTAAATATTAAAATGCCAACGATCTTTGCCAACAATATCTAGATGGTATACCCTTGCGGCAAGAATGTATATTTATTTTTCACCGAAACATTTAAAATAATCTTAGAATCGGGGAAGATATTCATAAAACAAATTTGTACATAATAATGAATAGTTCCAATTTCGCCCTGCGACGGTGCGGACCGCCGCCACTACACACAGCAACACAGCTAATCTAATTAGATTGAAATGTTAAACCTATCTACGCTTAGGTATTAGACCAAAACGCCTGAATGACGTTACATTCAGTTTTGGCGATTAAGGTGCTTCTAAAACTAACGCGGAGCAGACACGACTATAATGCTGATTATTTAATTAAAATATCATATTTTAACGTTTACGGACAAACACATCGAAAGCATTACGTTTAATATTCCTAAAACGCTGCGACACATGTGTGCCATTTATATAATATGTGTCCAATGTAATTATTCAAAATACTATTATAATTTATATGAATTGAAAATAAACGCTGACGGAGTCGACAGTACAGTTTATCAGACTAACTATTTGAAACTGTATATAGCTCTCTTGAAGATCGAGACATATTGATATTTTAATGAAAAGCGAAGCTCCGCGATATCTTTGTATTTAGGCTAACATTTGGAACGAACGCTATTGGCTAAGGATACAACTATACATTTGGCGATCACTAAGCCCACTCGAATGTATTGCCAGAGGCGACTACAGCCGGAGCCGGACTTGTGGACTGAGTTAGCGCTGTCGGAGTAAGCCACCGTGCCGATTGCACATCGTATCGATAATACTAAACACTGGCGAGCGATCACATCGACCCCTACAATTAAGACATCGCAACGACCGGGAAGTGTACGCGGATTATTAATACTACGGTGATTGTTCTATCAGATGCATATCGAAATATACGACACGATTATTGAATCGATAACGGAGCGCTAACATCGATACCCCTAAGATCAAGCAGAGTACATTCATTACCGCTAAAGACAAACGGATATTCGTTTGAAGAAAGAAACAATTACACATCAATTTACACACATCTAAAGTTAATTTAATATTAAATTCTTACACACGTACACGTAAGGGGGATCTCTTTGAAACTTTAGGTATACCAAACAGTCTTTTGGAATCGGGCCGAATAATATAATTTTGACATATCTACACATTCACAGATGATTCTATATTTGTAACATTTATAATTTAATCTTAAAACATTAAACGCTACATATTACACGAATAGAAATATATTATGTATGCACGTGTATGTATGTGTGCTTCTACACATTTAGGTCATCACGTATACCAACACACTACAGAGTGAATAGTCGCTTAACAATAGCCACTGGAAAATATGTTATCCACCTCGGACACTGGAACTAAACTCGAATTTATCGTAATAAACTTTAAAATAAATAAAATTGAAATAAGAATAACAAATACAGCTATTCACTCCGTACAATAAAAAAAATCATATTTAATTACTGCGATACTAATGAGACTCGCTTTATTGTACAAGTACTCAAAATGATTTATAGAAATAAAAACAAGCATATTGCACGTCTGAATAATGCTTAATCGAAATAAAACGTAAAAAATTAAATTGTAAACATAATTTTAATTAATTGCATTCCGGGATTCCGAGCTGTTCGAATCCCTCGCGTCCCAGATCAGCGCCACCTGTGGCCGGAATGTTGCTTCACATACAATCACATCAATTCACGTCATGTCCGAAATAATTAAATTGCTGGCGGCATCTCAACAAACACACACCGATAAATAAAACTAAACATTAAAGACTACTACACAGCGAATATAGTATACCTAGTGTATGTATCTCTGAATAAGCAGCTTGTCATATTTTGCCGTCAGCAACTTTTTTCGTTTTTCACAAGAAGCTCAATGTTTATTTTTTGATAAACACAATGTCTTTATAATTCTCTCGTTTGAGATGGCGTCCGCAAGTTTGTGTTCTTTCTATTAGGTTCATATTAAACGCACACATATAATTTGAAGAAGGTTTCGTGGGAATTCTTGGGTGTTCATTATGAGCTCCCTGCGAAAAAATTTCAAACGACCGCGTGCAACTATTTTATGATTATTTATTTGATCGAAGCTTTTCAAGTTTCTCAGAGCTAAAATTATTTGCACGCGGTCGATAGAAATCGTTCCACGTTTAGTAGTAACGCACGGAGTGAGTGTTCGGGACGAAGTAGCGGTAAGCGGGCGGCGGCGGCGGCGGCGGCAGCGTCTGTGGAGCCGGCGCGCCCGCAGCCTCGCTTCATATCATGTCGGAACGGTCATCGGAGCCATCCAGCTCCATAGCACCGGCGGCCTGTCCGTTCCGAGTCGGCACCGGTGTCTTTGGCGGTCCCATATCGGTCATTTCCGGGATAATGTCGCGTTCTGCATAGCGACTTTCAGGTCGGGGTGATATGAACGGGCGGAATGGATCGGCGGGCTTCGCGGCCTCGAGCGTCTGGCTCGGGGAGCACATTGGTGACTCCAGGCTCGCGGAGAGCGGTGACGGCAGCCGCGGTGAGTGCATTGGCAGCGGCGGCAGGCCGAGTGGCGGCTGGTCCTGTGGGCGCTGCGCTGCCACCACCATGTTGCACATCTGACGGCGCAGCCCATGGGCCACGGCGGCTACGGCGGCGGCGGCGGCAACATTTGGAGACACGCGCTCTTCGCGTCCATTGCCGACCCCCACCGCGGTGTATGCAGTCGGTGTCGGTGATCCATCCTGCAACAAAATATCGAGCGCGTGAAGTCGCTCCCGATCAACATTAGAACATTCAGCGAGACAACGGATCCGATCGTTTTATAACTCGGCACTGTAACTGGTACACACAGTACAGTTTCAAATATTTGCAAGCCATGTTGTAAAACGCTCGTCGTCTGTTGTTAGCGTGAACGGCTTCTGATCTAAAATTGCCCGCGACACGTATTGTTCGTATGTTAACGTGCAGTCGTAAAGTTCGAGACATTAAAATACCACAAAATAATAGCGAACCCGCCGAGCCGATTAAATACAAATATAGAACTTCGCAACAGCACATTCGCAATACAGCAGGAAGAAAGAGACGTAACGAAGGCCACGATAAAACATAAATTGGTTCCATTTGAATCGCGACTCGAATGGAACGCACATCAAAACTGCCACACGAAGTACTCTTTTTAGAAGTATTCTTGCATCGACGTCGAAACTTTGTAGCACGTAGTTCAAGTGTATATGTTACAAGTCAATTCAAAGAAGCTACGAAGCGTCTCCACGTCGATGCGATGTTTCATGAGTAAGGGGTCAGTACACACTGCACAAGACGAGTTCGGCGCTCCTAGAGCAATGCGCCGAGCGGTCGCGTGCAATGCTGGAAACGGGACACTGGGAGGTGGTGTGCTGCGTCAATACTAACCGTGATGGCAGGGTACGTCGGCAGCTCTAGTTCGCGGAGATGATGAGGATTAGCGTGCGGTGCCTGCGTGTCGCGGAATACGACCGCGCGGATAACTCCACGGATATGTTCGTCGGGCCAGACGCCCAGCAGAATCCTTTGTGGGCGACCGCGTCCTTTTGGTCGCAGATCTGGAATACCCCACAATAATCAAATGTGAACACAAAAAAGCATTCGGAGCCAAGATTGCTTATTGCGAGAAAATTACACGATACAAAGATACCCCGAGTAAAATGTGTGTGTTAGAAGATTGATTTAATTCATGACAAAGGTTATCAGGAGTTCATTGAACGAAAAAAATAGTGCTCTAAATACATTTAATTGATAATTCATTGAGCGTGTCTTTAAAATGCTTAAAATTTAAATGTAATTATGGAAACACTATGTCATAAATTTGTCTTGAAGTTTCGCTCGACTTGGCTTTATATCGTGTACATTCCCCTGAATAACATTATTATAATAAATTCATATTCTAGAAACACTTAAAACTGAAATACATATTCATGAAGTTTCATAGTATAATCGCATGTTACAGGAAATTCTTAAGTCTAGCAATCGCATTGCAGATAAGTCGCGGTGCTAATGCATACTTAATATTTTACGCCCGCACGTAATTACGACTAATTGAAATAATTTACGTTAGTTTGTTTTTAATTTTGTTGAAACCCGTTTTACTGGTCAAGTTCTGTAAGTTAATCAAGTTGAACCAAAGTGCCGGTCCATTATAATATAGTTATAACCAGTAATACGGCTTCACGAAAGTCGTTTATTCGTAGTTGGATGGGAATTATCTTTTGAATGTGTTGAAATAGCACGCGATTGTTAAGCGCGTGTTTATTCAGCACACTAATATGTATAATTTGGGATCATACTGTTCATACCTGCTCCACCATCGGCGCTGGGTCCGAGCATGTTATGGACGCGGTTGGCATACAGCACGAACGTCGGGTACGGGATGTCGTACTTCCTAGCCGCTTGGGAGAGAGACAAGCCCTCCTTCAGCACAGAGAAAATGGCCTCAGCCATAGTTTCTGGCCGCCAGGACTTGAGAGGACCGCGTTCGCGGAAACGCAGGTTGTGTACCAAGTTCTGGTTGGTGTTCCAGCATTTTTGCCACATCGACTGCAGCTGGTATTGGTAGCTGTCTGAAAATCGAAATTAATTTATGTTAGTCAAATACAAAAAAAAAGTGATTTAACTCTTTTTCTTTGGGTTTTGTGGCGCTTCTGATATAATTCGTCATTATTTTTGTACAGTGACAGAAACAGTTTTCGAGATAGCAAGATAGTCTTGGTATTGTTGGTGATGATAGTGACGATATTATAACATTAACAGAATTGCGATTAAGAACATGAAAGTCGTTTAACGTTAAAGAGCCACAGAATCGAACATTGTTCATGTATCAATTTGTATTAAGATTTTTATTTTAATAACTACCTGCACAGAAATGAGGTTGTTGAGGGAGTTTTTTTTTTCAATTCTGTGACACGTCGATTCTGTTAAATTTTTTTTTATTGCCCTTGTAGGCAGACGAGCATACGGCCCACCTGATGGTGAGTGGTTACCGTCGCCCTTGGACTTTAGCAATGCCAGGGGCAGAGCCAAGCCGCTGCCTACCTTTTTTAAAGTTTGGATAATTCATTTTGACCCTAACGCCAATATTTCCACTTCTCTTCCTTAATACTAGTCTCCTCGAGACATATGATAGTACACGGGCATGATGAAGGCCACGTTATTCTACAATTTGAATCTAAATACATTATTTCCATAATATGGACTAACCCACGATTGTTCAAGATACCTACACTGAGAATTTGAAAGTGCACAAACATTTTGAATACCTACTCAATTAACAAATAGTTTTAGTAATTGTGAATTCTTGACTTTAATTCGATTAAATATACAAATGTGTATAAAGAAATTTAGTATTTTTCAAATAATAATTTTGATTTGCTATCCTTAAAGAATATTATGTACGATACCTAATTATTATTATTGATTAGCAAAGTAAGATATAAAATGATATTGCATAAAAGAGTGACGTCTGCAACAGTAACTGAAGAAGATAGAAGATAGGGGATCAGTGGTTCTTGTGCTGGAAAAGAAAACATGGCTGTTTCCAAAAACTTGGGTAAATAGACAGTGAGAGAGAATCTACAGAAATAAATAAGGAAATAAATGGATCGTGTGGAAGATGACGTGAGTTAAATTAAAAGTTCTATCTGTTTGAAGAATGTTACAAGGAAATAGAATCGTATAATTATATGAGAGCAGTTCATACTAAAAGTGAAATTCAAGAAAAGAAAAATAAACTAGAGATGTGTCACAATTGGGAGACGAGATACAATTAAGAAAATACACACGGCTATAAAGGAAATTTAAATAAAAAAATTATTAAAATATTTATAATATGAAATTTAATTGTAAAGTCATTAGTTTTTGAATGCTGGTAGAATTATATCCATCACCAAGATAAACCATCATGATATCAAGGACGCCAAAACAAATATTAGATGCATCGTTACGACAAGATGAAGGATGTATAGGATGATTATACGGGAAAGAAATTGAAACAAAAAAGAACAGCATTATACTAATGATGTTGTATTCAAACGTATTCAAATGGGTAGGTTTTCTTAAGTATTATCAAAATTTAATCACATAAATAATATTCACGAAAAGAAAACACAAGCATGAAAATGAAGACAATGAAATTACATACCGACCTCTAGTGCACCTGTATTACGAAAAAGAAACATTAAATTATTTATTATAAGGAAAAAATAAAACGGGCGACATTCAATGGCAATTATTTATTACAAAAAATAAACCTTTCAAAATTTTCGAAAAAGTTACAAAAATACTAAAGTACTTAAAATTAAAACTCAAGTGTATTAAATATGGACTACATTCTATTACCTACTGACTTCAGAGCTTAAGAGTCAGAGCAATGGAGCCTGTGATATGCACGTCTTTAACAATATGTTAATATTTATGTAGAAGGAAAGCCAAACATAATTATGTACATCTTATTTAAGCAGTATTCTTATAATAATAGGTTTGAACATAAGACTAAGTGGTATGTTATAATTTTGAAATACTATGATTTTTTTACGCGCCTTGTTCTATTGCAAAAATAATATATTTATGAATCTCTCTATAAGATCTTTTAAATTAAGATACGGTACGAGATAGTAGTATGACTTAGAAGTTACAGTCTATGTTGATTTTCATTCACAAGCGCCTTTTAATTATCAGTGTTCTTGTAATGCAGTCCCAATAATCGAATATGAAAGATCCTAAATTTTATATTGAATGAATGACCAGTGACAATAGAAGCGCTCGCTCTCCTTAATGACTAGTATAGTGTTTTTAATTTGTACACTAATGTACATGTGTATACTATAGACTTTGGTCTATGGCAATGGTCGGGAACCCACGGCTCGCACCGGCTTTTTGACTCCTCAACTACAGCCCTTCCGCGAAATCTTTAGTTCAGCCACGGAATATCACTTATTATCATGCCTTGTAAGAGACGAGTAAACAATTTTTAAAATACAAGGTTATAAAAATTTATGTTAAAAAATGACTCTGAATAAATTTTAATTGGGTAATATGTATATGTGACTCTTTTGGTTGACGAGGTTGCCGACCATTGGTCTATAATTCTGTCGATGCGATGTCAATAGTCTCATTATTGCACAGAACGCCGAGGCAAGCGGCTGTCACCTTGTCAATAAGATTAACTAAACTAGTGTATTTCTTTGCTTTACTTAGTCTTGAAACCTGTAATTTGCTCCAGTACTTGTGAAAAATATCTATGAGAGACAAATAATAAACAGGGCGGTTAGTTCGAATACGAAATCACAATAAAATATAATTTTAACGCAATCAAAATACAAATTTAATTAGCTAACACAGATCCTTGGCCTTTAAGTCAGTTCATACCATCATATAGTGGATAGTACATGGCCCATCAACCGAAATTAATTTGTTTCGCATTACGTGCAATGCAAAAGACAATGGTAAAAAGGAATGTTGTGTTTTTTTATGTTTTTTTTAGGAATCAGAATATAAATGATTTATTTAGTTTTCGCTATTAATTCCAATAGGGGTGTTTGTAGGTTAAACGATAATAAAATAAACAACGTTTAGAATATGTAGAAATTAAATTCCAACTTAATTGAACAAAACGTCCAATTAAATTAAATATATTCTCTTATGCTGGCACGACATTTTGCGTATTTTTACGAATAGTCGTGCGATTTCTTTGAAATAAATTCCAGCTTTATGCCCGTAAGGTTGGGTTGATTTTGTTTCGACAAAGTATCACTAGTGCTTGTTTAAATGAATCAAGTCAAGTGTATTTCTGCAGACCGTTGTCTATTGTGTGGCAAAAACAAAAAAAATGTGGGAATTCCGTTCCGTTACACGCTTAATAATTTATATCAAAGATAAAATGTGTTTCAATGAGATTGGTTGCATGTCGCTTGTAAAAAATTGCTACGGGTCTCAAGGGAGGGATCGTTTCGTATTATTTTGTTTTGAAAATCTATATTTTTACAAAACAGCGTTTATTTTATTATTACTAAACTAAAAATTAGATCAGTCCTTCGTCGATTAATTTTCCAAAACCCATTTTATTACACATACCAGCTATTCTTTCTAAGTTATTTTTTTCTCATCATAAATTTCTATATAAAGTTACTTTGTATAAATTTATACTATTATTTAATGAGAATAACAATTTTTCATTAGAATTTAATTGAGTTAATGATCTTAATTGTTCTTAATTAGTTATAAATTATTGCTATTCAGAGAATTTACTGGAGAAAAATAAAGTCGGGTGGTGTAATGTTAATAAATCAAAGTTAAAAGAAGTAGATAAACATCGAAGTAGAAAATTAATTGAGTCGACATAATCGTACAATTTAGACCTAAGACCCATCCTCGGAGAAAACCCGCAATTGAAATCGAAAAATACCGAGAGTCATAAAAATTAATAATGTAAATAAATTGGAAGTGAAATAAAATGTGAAACCATATTGCAGAAGTATCAAGGCGAGAGAAGTATTTCAGCATAGTGTAATTTATTCACAGTGCCTAGATGACACGACCGCTAGTTTAGGCTCTGTGCATTAATGAGATACAGCATCGACTATACCATAGACAAAAGTCTCTTTCAAAGACTATACATCAATATACAGATAATACAGATTACCGACAGTACACTAGATATTGGAGAGAGCAGGCTGTTCTCAAACTACTCGATCTTGTTCATTAATTTAATATATTTATGATACATTCTATTCTTCTATAATTAGCATTATGATTGGCTTACAGGAACCATAAGAATGTATTTAATCTTTCACCAAAGGTTATCAATAGCATGTTTTCTCAGAATTGTGTAAAAAAACCAACATGAAAAAGTCTAGAAATGTATTTTTGTTCATTATAATTACTGTCCTCGTTCCAGTATCAAATTTAAGTATAACAGCAGATGTACATTTATAATGAAAATTGTTTATTAAGAATCGATAAAAATTTACTTAAACATACATTTGAACACTCGTTCGTGCTTTTATTCGAGTTTTTTTAATTCCATACAACAATATAATTGCACTCTGTTGTACTATCTGTAAAGTATTTTAATTGAATTAAGCGTTGGCACGCAGTAGTGTTAATTATGGATAGTTTTTTCGCCAAGGTTTTATAGATATTTATTTATAGAGAAATAGAAAATTAAAATGAAACTGAAACGAAACAAATGAATAAAAATAATATAATAATAATAATAATAAACTATTTTACGTTTTCACTTCTTATTATTCGTAATATTAATTTCAGAAATTCCATCATCTACCAGCTGAGGTTTGAGTAAAACAAAACACTCGAGACAAAAAAAAACCAGTATGTTTTTAAACTGAAAAGTTTTATAGTATTCAACAAAGAGGTTTCGCAGAACAAAATGCTAACAATTTTTAGAATAAGTTCTTCAGAAATGTCAATGTCAACTGTGGATTTTACATTTATACCGTACCGTACATATTATAAATTTATTTAGTAATGTGGGTTTTTATGTTTGTAGTTTTTTATAGTTAAATACAAGAAAGTGAAATGCGATTTGTTTAGTTTTTATCTAGAACTTTTCCAAAAAATAGTTTACTAAGTATCATTAGGTAGATAAGTACGTAAGTAATCAATAAAAGTTTCAAGGCACTGATTACAACATTGTTCTAATAACATAAATTTTCTTTGGTTTTTTTTTGTATTTTTCATATATTTCAACAATAAAAATGTGATACGATTTTGTGATGAATGTCATATGTGAGACGTAAAGCGTTTTTTTGTATAGAACATGTGATGTTGTATGTGATGTTATAATCTTAGTCTATTATGCAATTTTTTTTTTGTCTTACTTTATTGATCTCATTGGTTTATTTACCATTAAAAGTATATCACCTTTTTTTTAAAATCTGTACTAAGGTATGTTTTTCCTACCTACCTCTCTTACTCAGAGCTCTTATAGCAAATTTAGATTACATATCGAATGAGTAATTAGTAGAAGAAATATATTACAAAGGTGTATAAAATATTGTATTGTTGATATGTTACATTACTTTTTAATTTAGTTTTATGACTTAAATTAAGAACAAATGAACTAATTGTACATTTTTCTTCCTTAAAACTATAACATTTTAAAGGCATATTATAAGACAGTACGTACATTCTATTCGTGATCTATGAACTAGTATTACGAGAAAACTTTGCAACTTTTGTTTTTCGAAATAAAAAAGAATATTGTATTTTTTTTAATACGCTTTCGTCTGAAGCTAGACGTATGTGTGTTTGTAACGGAATCTTTGAACATGATTTTGTCCCCCTTCAAAACGTCTGATTAACTCGAAATTTGGTATACGTATTTTAATTTTTTTTTTATTGCTTAGATGGGTGGACGAGCTTACAGCCCATCTGATGTTAAGTGGTTACTAGAGCCCATAGACATCTACAAAGTAAATGCGCCACCCACCTTGGGATATAAGTTCCAAGGTCTCAGTATAGTTACAACGGCTTCAAACCGAAATGCATTACTGCTTCACGACAGAAATAGGCGGGGTGGTGATACCTACCCGTACGGACTCAAAAGAGGTCCTACCACCAGTAGTAAAAGAGAAAGAAAGAAGAAAGAAAGAGAAAGAAAGAAGAAAGAAATAAAGAATTAAAGAGAAAGTAAGAAGAAAGAAATAAAGAATTAAAGAGAAAGTAAGAAGAAAGAAATAAAGAATTAAAGAGAAAGTAAGAAGAAAGAAATAAAGAATGAAAGAGAAAGAAAGAAGAAAGAAATAAAGAATTAAAGAGAAAGAAAGAAATATAGTAAATTCGGTAATAACTCTGGCTCATATTTCATTAATGGTTTTGTTATTTGATTATTACGACATTAAGGCAATAAAATCGTCATAGCCGCTTTTTTTGCAAACGTCATCTCAAGGCACTCTTTAAACGTCGAAGAACCCGTGGTGTAATTTTGAGAAGACGATGAAAAGGCGGTGTGTTCCCGTAATAATGAGATATGCCGATTTTCGACGCTCAGAATGTATCGATACCTCAAAATAATTGCGTAGTGCGTATTTCTAGGGAACAACATTATATAGGAAAATAACACCGGTAATATCAATAATCTTGCCTAATTATCTGTGATAGGGTATGCTACAAGCACGGATCGTCGTATTTATCTCTGACGCAAAGTTGTCCTATGGCCAGTTTGAAAGTAAAAGTTATTACGTATATCATATTGTGTAATATACTATGAAGACACGTTCTAAGGTGATGAGATCTTAAATGAAAAAGAAATCTATATACGAGTATATATTTGTAATTAAAGCCTCGCGTTTCCAAAGATGTTAACCGAATATTCTAGTTCTAATTGATGATGAAAATTATAATTCATTAAACATACGTGAATCAATCGATCGTCACAAACACTTGCAACGATTTTTTAAAGTATCTATATCGAATTTAGAACATTGTGATGATTTTGTTTTACCAGAATTTCAAATTAAATAAGTCGTTATAATTTAGATATGAAATATTTAAAGCTTCTGTACGCGTGTTTGTTATTAAACTCTTAATAAATTGGCTGGACCGATTTTGTTGTATTTGAGTGGGTGTATCTGGATGGTCGAAATTTGCAACCATATCCCGTGGATGGTAGCGCTAAGATCGAGATCGTTTATGGCTGGCTACGTCTGTCAGGCCCACTTTAGTTTCATAGATACTAACGCAGTCATTTGAAGATAAATTTTCATTAAACGATTTATCTTCAAAAGTATAATATAACCGTTTTCGAATCCGTATTTCAGATCATTCTGAGAGATACAATAGAACCAACAAATAATGGCAGGCTGCCGTTTTTTTTTCAAGAACTAAATCTGAATTAGCAGATGAAACTAGTTAAAAGTTGCCAATTCTAATTTGGATATGTAAAAGTTACCGAACACGGAAAACTGTATAAAACTAAAAAAAAAAACGAATAGAAAAGATGCTAATGTATAATAAAGGTTACGTATTGAATTTTATAATAAGATATTCCTATGCCTAATTTATCACATTAAGTAATCAAAATCAGTCTGTTCTCTTTTAACACAATCGTTAACAATAAAAAAATTGTTTTTTTTTAAACAAATCTGTAATCACTTTCAGTGCAAGTACTGAGCCTGCTTGGTTTTAGCAGAGCTCATTTTAAAGAAATTAATAACTAAACTACATATTTAAATCTATATCTAGGAATGTCTTTTTATATCACAATCGCGTTCGCGTTACGATTTAATTTTCGCCAGACTATATTTAATTAGTACCTAACTGATCAATAGGCACAGGAGATCTTAAGATTCATCATCAATACTCAACTCGCATTTTATTTTCTTGTTCTTTGGCCCTCCGTCGTAATACAGAGACACAATGGAATGTTTCTTGCAGAAGGCCCACCACCACCTAAACCCAGTCAAACCTATGAACGCAAAATTAGGATCCCTCGTTCTACGTAACTTTTCAACGAACGCCAGAATTTCCGCTAGGGATTTCTTTGTTCGTCTATTGTAAGGAGAAACGCTTGTCTCACAGCAAAAGTCTAAGATGGCCCTTTCCTCGTTAGCTAAGAGACCGGCTTGGTCCAAAACTGCCATGCGTTTCGATTTCCCCAATATATTGTCGTATAATGTGCCTTTAGGTATGCCGTAATGAGTAGCGGCCTGCGTAAACCTCATACGCTGAGTGATGACCGCTTGGATGGCTTCTTGGAGTTGGCTCTGGGTCCAGGTGGGCGCCTTCAGCTTGAGCGAATGTCCGTGATAGTCTAGTGAAGAAAGTGAAGCCACAAAAAGAAATATTATGCAGACTGTTCGTGATCCTTGCCACCTTATCCAAATTCCTAATGTTTTTTCTAACAGATACTATGATGCCTGTTATTATTTTTATTAGTTTTATTACTAAAGAACTTATACAATTTGTCATAAGGTGTGGCCAGAATTACGAATGTCATTTGAAACAAAATGCAAATGAAACGATAAACATGCTACAAGATATTGATTTTGAAATTCGTATTAAGCGTGCCGTTTTAAATGTAAAATAAAACCAAACAAAATTATTTACGCAATTTCGACGTTTTAAACGAATTAATGATTTAAATAAAAAAAATAATTTTTTTTAAGAATAATAATGTATATAATCCTCCTAATATTGTTTTCTCCATACCAAAGTTGTGATATAAAAGATCTTCGTTTGTGATGTGAAATCGCGTAAATTATCGATGATCAAATTTTAAAAACTTATTTTGTTTTTAAAACAAACACAAATACTATTAATTATAAACGATTTCGGTACTAACCTGCCAAAGCTGAAGTGGATGGTCCGAGCCAAGCGTGAGAGTTCTCAATGAGGCGAGCCTGTAACAATAAATAAAAAAATAAGAACCTTTTCTATTAATAACGTACATACATTAAAATCGTCGTGGCCTAAGGGATAAAGTCGTCGTGGCTTAAGGGATAAGTGAGCGATGCACCTGTGTTCGAATCCCAGGCGGGTACCAATTTTTCTAATGAATTACGTACTCAACAAATGTTCACGATTGACTTCTACGGTTAAGGATTAACATCGTGTAAAAATAAAAGTGAAACCCGCAAAATTATAATTTGCGTAATTACTGGTGGTAGGACCTCTTGTGAGTCCGCGCGGGTAAGTACCACCGCCCTGCCTATTTCTGCCGTGAAGCAGTAATGCGTTTCGGTTTGAAGGGTGGGGCAGCCGTTGTAACTATACTGAGATCTTAGAACTTATATCTCAAGGTGGGTGGCGCATTTACGTTGTAGATGTCCATGGGCTCCAGTAACCACTTAACACCAGGTGGGCTGTGAGCTCGTCCACCCAAATAAGCAATCAAAAAAAATTGTCGTTTCGAATTTTGTAAGCAAAGAAGTGTTTTTTTAAATTGAGTAAATAGACAATCTCGCATAGCCTGCACGGAGTCTAGTTCTTGGATCCGGTAGACCTTACAATGTGTGTACTATTGCCTTGAAATATGTGATCCAAGCATCGATAGTATTATATATCCAACAAACGAGAATGCATGAAAACGAATTGCAGTAAAATAAGATGCATCATATATTTTAAGGGATATCATGACATAAAAAAAACATATTTTATTTTACATAATAAACAAACTATTTGTAGGCGTTTTTTGGAGTAGTTAATTTTTAATAATGTAGAATATTAAAATATGTTAAAGCATAAAGTCTGACAATGTGGACTTGCTGATACACTGCGAAATTCTGAAATCTAAATTCGTGGCCATGTTTGTTGGACTCTGACGTACGTCCGGTAAATAAAAAGAAAATTTACGCTTCGTGACGTCGGATCAATAATAATAAAGGTCAGATGAAAAAGAACAATCGAACGGTTTTAAAATTTACAATTTCCCCCGATATCGAACAGGAAGTTTACTAATTGCACATTTTATCGTCCGGCGTCGTATCGGAGCCGGGTCGGCGTCGTCGCGATGCGTACGCGTCCGTTTATTTACGTACGTCCCAGTAATTGTACGAGCAAAGAGCGGCATTTCTTTGTGCCCGACGTTACAACTAAACATTATACAAGTTTTAATTGTGAACGCAGACAAAAGCCGGCCATTTTACGGCCGTAATAACGGAACGCAGTTCAATCTACAAATAAAAGTTTTTATTAAGTTAAGAGAAGCGACTCCGGGCCCTCCGCTAGTGGTGTTTACGAAACGCGCACGTGCCCTAAGTACCGCTGCGAACGGCCGATGTATTGTTTGTTTACCCGAATAAAACACTAAAATCCAATTCGATAACAAAGAATTAAAGATCCCGAAATAAAATTTATTGCTTTAGTACGATAAAATAGATTTATGTAGGCGCGAGCCGACTCGCTCTCGACTCTCGTTCCTACCGATTTATTAATACGGTCAACTATATTACAATCACTTAAATTCGTTCAACTTTATTTCATCTATTTGACTCAGAATTGTTATTGATCACCGTAAATAAATGATCTAAAATGAACATACGAAAATAGCAAAGATATACGTCGTTTTCGCATTACTTTTGTGGATCATATCGATTCTCACTTAAATTCGACCTCGGAAATGCGATTAATAAAGCAATTACAATATGATGACGTGTCCAGTTTTACAGGGAAATTTTGCGATACGTTTTCACGGTATGCACTTATATTACTAACGTCTAAATACTCGCGCAAGGATGCCACAGCTGCAGGCAATTAAAATCTTAACTATATATTATATATATTATATACATTTTAGGTTTATCACATATTATTTTTAAGTGATCAGTGGTTTTCATATTTTTGTTGGCTTACATAGACGTTCATAGGGTGCACTTGGCGTTAAGTCGTCACTGAAGCATATGAAGTTTACCAAGTAATTACTGTCGCGGTTTGTCCGATCGCTTATACCGGACCCGCGACTGATTCGTGGCAGAAATACGACAGGATAGTATTGCCAATTTGTGTAGGCTCACAGGTTCACCCAGGGCCGGATTTAGACTTAATACCGCTCCTGGGCACCGGAAAAAATCCACCCCAATACTGGAATTTTACTTATACTTATAGTTAATATATTTTATTTTTCACAATTAAAATAACTAATTTATTGCAGAAACTTTATCATATGTCTTAAATTCCAAAAAAATAAATAAATATTTGTTTTTTTCTCTAATAATTATAAATTTTGCACTAAGGGTGATTCATTATATTATATAAAAAAAGCTTATTAAATTTCTTTAATTTCAGAAAATGGAAATATCGATTATTATTTTAAATGTCCAAGAAAATAAATTAATTAAATCATTTTTATTATTAATTTTTACCAAAAGTGCCAAAATTATAATTAACAAATAATGGATGAATTGAATTAGTTGAATTATCAATTAAACACAAAATTATTAATTAATAAAAATAATAGCAATATTGACAGGGCTAAAAAAAATTGTTTACTTTTAAAATTCTGCCGCCCTAAAAATTTGCCACCCTGGGCACTTGCCCCGACTGCCCCTAGTGTCAATCCACCACTGGGCTCACCCTTAGTAATAATGATGCCTAAGAAAAAAGTTACCATCTCATATCGTTCCCACTAATTGTACGCAGACTGACAGCCCTGTTCCGATCGCCCCTTACTAAACACCCGTTACTAAAAGGAAACTGTGTTTGTCTGTGTTTGAATATGATTGGCCAATCGCGGAACGTTCGTTTTGCATTATTATTTTATATCCGGATGTTATCAAATACTAGCTTGCACTTAAAATAGCCTTCTGACTAACAGCTGCCGAACTTTGCGATTTTAATTACGGATCGTAATTATTGATACATTGCGCTGTTTTATTCATAAACAGATGCTAAATTGCTGACGTTTTCCTTCTTCCTTTAAAAGTAGTTAAATAGATTTTTTTTGTTTTTTTTAAAGTTTTCGACAATCAAATACATTTTGATTTTATGTAGACTGTGTTTTGTTGTATCCGATTGTAAATTGTAAATGTACGATATTTCTCTTTTTATAATTTGAATTTTAAAATTCGAACTTTCATAGAATCGTGATATTTTTATAACGCTGGGTCAAACTAAGTTGGTTGGTAGGTGATTTTAAAAAAAATAATATTCAAATTATATTTAAATTAACTATTCCCAATCGAACAGTAAAATTATGAATATTTCTCCAGCAGAGAACAAAGCTTTCTTGGCACTCCAATAATAAAGTGATTTCGTGATAAAGCCGTAATAAAAATGTGTCACGATGTTTCCATTGTAGGGATCTTCCATTTAATATTGTTTACGAGTATCATTTAGGTTATAAAGAGAATAATGGGCCCGTACTTTATTTAGAATACTTATCTGTATTTAAGTAGAATGGTGATCGAAATATATTATGACGCCCAAAGTCAACGTTGTCTGGGAACGTTGACATCATATTAAGTATCTATGGTTGATATCCTAGCGGAAAAATAATAATCAATACGTATTAGTCGTCTGTTTAGTCGTTTTAAGATAATATTAGGTACTGATATTTTAATAACAATATATTTTATTTATATATATCAGTGGGCGGCGGTGAATCACTTACCATCAGGTGACCCGTCTTGCTCGTTTGCCAATCGTTGTTATAAAAAAAAAAAATATTATAAGTGCTCTAAACACTGAAAATAATAGATTCAAATAATAGTATTTACATTGTGAGCAAGATACATACCTAATCGATTTAAAATAAGGAATTATTATACTAATCTGTTAGTCGCTATTAGATTGATTTATTGTACTAATCTATAGTGCTTTCAGTATTTAGTTGTATAAACGACAAATCATGATACTTTGTTAATCGTATTATCGAGGTCGGATTTAAATGACAATCAATACTGTCCGCGAAAGCAAAGCGACGCATTTTGTCTTTGCCGTTATATTGTTATTTGTGGTTGTTTTCAATTTTAATTCAATAAAAACATCTCATATAATAAGTCGAAGTGGCGAAACGCTAATGCCCGGTCATATTATACGGTTGATTATTTACCTTATTCGAGCGTCGGTCGGCGGTGGCGCCCTCTAATCGAAGCTATCCAACGTATGAAACGAAATAATAAACTTCCGCGTTTGTACGCAATTACGAGCCGTGTGTGCTCGGGGACGGACTTGGGAATTAATACGATGAAAGGATTAAATTCACACATGACAATTTACTGGAATACGAGCCGGGAATTATATGAGAATAATCATACCGGAAGACTTAGCGTGGTTAGGCCGCCCACAAGATGGAATGACGACCTATTTAGGTTCACGGGAGTCCGTTGAATGCAAGCCACGCAGGACCGATATTAGTGGCGAAGCTTGGGGGAGGCTTATGTTCAGTAGTGGACGTCTGTGGGCTGATAGAATAGAGAAAAAAATCTTAGTCCGGTATACGCGAACATTATGATTTTACCAATCGATTAATGATCGTCGAACATTTGAAGACTACAATCTTGTCTCTCTCTTCTTCTCTCTCTCTCTCTGACGTATGACGTAATCGTGTATTGTCTGTGGCGGTTGCGCGCAAGAGATTCGAACTGTGTAAATAAAGTCTTAATTTCATGTTAGAATGAAACAACTGTATTGTAAAGAAAAGCGTAGAACCATAAAAAAACTAGTCTGAGATTTTTCAAAGACCTTGAAGAAAAAGGGTGGCACTTTAGCTGCTAGTCTCGTTGTAAGATAAGCCTTTGTTTTATTGAAATCGCGAAGTCCTTCTTCGAAGCTTCCTACAGGCTTTATCGATTAGTTAGGGATTGTTAAGACAGTTGATTGTCATTTTTTGAATTTTCCAAGTAACAAGAAAGAATGTAAAAATAATGTCATTGCGTAACGTCAGGTGTGTGAATTATGTAATGTATGTAATGTATGTATTAGAAGAATAGATAGATATAGTAGTAGAAGATTGGCAGCTACTGGTTTTCGGTTTGATAAGAGATACGATTTAAAAAAAAACATTATAATTTAAATCGTATCTCTCATCAAATCGAAAACCAGTAGCTGCGAAACTTCTACGAAATCCCACCCTGTGTTCAAGCGAAATGCGTATAATCCTAGAGTACGTTCGGCTTGCAGCCATGAACTTGTGCAGCGAAAGAGTTATTATCCCTTGATTATGTACTGGCGCTTTAAGATTACATAGTGTTCGTTTAGATACTAGATGCGTTTGCGGTAACAAGTACAACGATTTTCGAACTATTAACTTTATTATGAATTTCAATTTTGAAACGCTCCGCCTGGGATATCATTTCATTCGTAATAATTCAACTCTGTGATAAGTGCCCAGAATATGATTCGATTTGTAAGCTTCTTAGTACTTATTTGCACGTGTAACATTTGAACGGAGAATAGATTAGACATGAAAAACCTGATGTATTATTTTCTATATTGGAATATCATATTAAGCTAAGTTATATACTAGTAGTCATTTTAGTTCTAAATTTAAAAAAAAATGCCATCTTCTCGAAAGAAAGATTTGTTAGAAAAAAAGGCTTATAGATTTCTCTATTTCATTTTCATGACTTGAGTTGTTTTTTTTTTGTATTGCTGTCTTTATAATTACCATCAATCGTCACCATAAAATAGCTCTCTCGAAACTTGATTTTTTATTTAAAACATGGATCATAACAAAACATTACGTTGAAAGAAATGTTTTATTATAAATATTTAAACAATTCTAATTGACTTTGATTTAAGAGTTAATTTTTTTAAGTTGCTTTCTTTTGTATGAGTAATTGTAACTGTCAACATTTACTATGCTCTTTGAAAATTTATGTCATTTCAAATCTGTATCATGATGGTTTTTTAAAAGAAATTGCATCGAATGAAATATTTATTATAAGTAGGTATTTAATAAAATTATAGTACACTGATTTGAAAGGTTGTTTTATATTTTGTATTTGTAATTATAATTGTCGAAATTTATTATGTCTATGGAAAATTGATGTCAAAAGCTTGGGATCACGACGATATTCTTTAAAAATCATGACAGTGTTGTCAAATCATGACAATGACAAGAGCCTATGAATGTCACGTTGTAAATGTCATTACCCGCCCTAAGACATATTCGTAGCTAATCTACATTGAAAGCCGAGCTACACTTTAAGCTTGAACGCAAGACTGCTTCGTGGAAGAAACAGAGAGGCCGGTGGACCCAAGCATGCGGCTTCTATGGAGAACTATTCTATTGAGTCTATTGAGACAACCCGTAAATTTCTATAGATATCTGGTTCAATTTGAATCATCGGTATATCCTTGTACTCATTACAAGTCCGGCTACAGCGTCTAAGATGTTACGTAAAAAACATTTCACATTCGAAATTAACGAGATCGAACCTTCGTTATCATTCTAAATTCTAAACTGATTTAATTCACGATACATTGTTAATTTTTAAATGAAAAAGAAAAAAGAATGCACATGAGATGAAATGTATTTGTATTATAGCTTTGTTTTTATTATTATTATTATTATTATCATCTAAACGTTTGTTGCCGTGATCAAGTTAGCGAAGAATGGCTGGAGGGGTGCAGACGGCCGTGCGAGGGTGAAAGATAAAACTAATCATACATCCATTTTGCAGCGAATACGGTGAACATTTGGTAACAAATGAGCGATTTATTAAAAAAAAAAAGTATTTTAAAATGTCAATAACTCATTTCTATTTCTATTGTTTGGCGTTAATTTGGGGCTATACTGTTTGAAAATATTTTAATTGTAATAGTAAATATTAAGCGTATTATCTATGGTAAAACCATTTTAGATTTTATGTGACATAATTATTACCAAAGTGATATTTTTTTTGATATGATATGACCTCGAACACTGCTCTAAGACGTGGTAGTGAAAATTTAAAAGAATTAAATCCTGCAAGATTGTTGATCGTACTTCGTGACCGGCCCGCTGGCAGTGGGACCCCACCTCGTCACGCTTATCCCAGCATTATCCATTTCCACATTACGCTGTCTTTTTGTTTCACGTTTGATTGTGTAAACGTGCGTCGATGGGGTATCCACTAGTTATTATTGTGGCTCCCGCTCGCAATGGCCCGGCCTCGTGGAAAAAATGCTTCTCTTATTGTTTGTGAAGAACAATAACAAACCTTCATTTTATATGTTACAGCCACTGCTTGATAGGCACTTTGCCTCTCTATTTCACATGAGCGGCCATTGTTCTTGCGCACGTTGCGTTCTCGTTGACGGACTATATGTATATATATATATTTGCATAGTGGCACTACTTATAAGGTTCTATCGTAAACCTTGTCGGGTTCCATTACTGTTCGCGTCTTGAGTTTTTTGACCAACATGTATGAGATTGCTCACGCGTGACTCTCTTCCTATCAATAAATATTACAACCCAGCTAAAGTTCATTAATACGTGCTTCGAATACCCGAATAAATCTTGCATCTTTCAATGTGATATTAGCTGTTTTATTTTTAAAGAGATTATAGAAAAAATTTGAAACGATATCAACTAATGCCAACATTTAAATCGAAATAGGGCACAGACAATCTAAACTAACAATGGTACCAACGTCACGGCACAATAACTACATTGTCACGAAAAACAAAACGAGACAAGAAAAGAAAACAACGAACAAATTATAATCTACTAATATTTTGTTAGTAAATTGTCACTTTGTTGTGAATGCTATCATTTACCGTCATTCATATGGTACGAGGTATCATTGTACGTGCTCTTTATCTGTCATTAAATAATTCGACACAATAAGACTTCAATCGTTTTTTTTAACGATTAGTTTCTCTGGAAAACAGTCGCCTCTTCCTAACATTTAAAATGAAATAGTTAATACTTTCTTCGTTCTGTTTCAAAATAAAAGTGAAATTTCAGTAGCAGTAGAGTATGGCCAAGCGTGTTTTTTTTTTAAATAATAAATCAGTAGTTTTCTTCGTTTGTTCATATTACGTGCATTGTTGTCGAAGTTGATTTTCTGGCATATTCATTCAATTCCAAACTTACTAGCATTAAGGTTTCTGGCACAGTCTTGGTTTGGCTAGGATTGAGTAGTTCAAAAGGCTTGTAAAGTAGAACATATTTTTCAGTAAAACTTCACCAGTCAAAGCTTCTGTCTTTGCCTGCTGATCTTTGATTTGATTTAGGTCCGAATGCTACTAAGTTGTCACGGGACCACCCGCCAGGCTAGTCTGAAGATTTCTGGAAAACGTCATTGAAATCGTTTTTTCCGTTACGGAGTCCTTAGGGACTTGTAGTAGCAACTGGCACACCAAATCGCATTCGGGCGACATCGGGCGCGTTCGGAATTCCCGAACACGCAGAGACAAAGATTCGCGCGCCGATTTAAAATTACTCATAATAAGTGTACACTAGTGGTCCCGCAGTAGTCGAAATTCGACTATAATTAGTTGAAATTTTCTTTATAAACATTATTATGGTTCTATTGTCAAACACTATTAGACTTCTTTAATATAATCACAGATTTTGCCTAAACTACCCTTTATATAAATAGTATTAAAGGCAAACAATATTAATTTATTCTCAATTTGACCACAGACTTTAAAAATAACAAAAGTTTGACAATAAACGCAGAGTAAATGTGTGTGTATATGTGTTGTGTCAAATACATGGTAGTGTGTGTAATGTTTTCTTTATTGATTTAATGTATCTTTTATGCATTATTTTAAAAAAATATTAGCTTTGTGCACTTCTTCTCTGTAATCTCTATAAGTGCGGAAAATTTCATACTCCTCCGTCCGCATAATTTTCGTAAAATGGGATCCAAAGTTTTTGCTTCGCGTATTAATATATAGATAATATACATACAACAGATCGAATTTTATGTATAACTAGATAGAATTTAAAAAATCCCTCTCCATAGCATTACATGATCCACTTATGTCCAGTTTTTGTTCAGCTTATTATTTTATAGAGAGCTTGAGCTTAAATTATGAAATTGTTTCGTCAAATGAACAAAAAAGGAAGGGAAAAAGCGGGAAGCAGAAGCACGTTTTTATTATTTCTGAATTTTTATTGCGTAATCGTTTGAAAGAGCTATCACCTGAACATACTATAGTTTTGTCTGCACTAATAAATCATTGTGCCGTTATTGATTTAGAATCTTAAGTTTTCTAAGCTTCCCATTATAACGAAGCAATACGCGCGCTTGTCAACGTGACTCTAAGAAAATTATAAATTTTACTTATTATATATATATATATATATATATATGTTCGAGATCGTACTCGTATTACTGATGGACGAGTAGAGGACGATGATATGCAAATTTTCAGTAACGCGATTGGTCGTCCATATTGTTCCCCTTACCCCCCAATCCTCGATTCGTGTAACACACACCATTTTTATTCATGTAAAAAAGTTCGAACAATAAACACCTAACATAATAACTGTAGAAAAAATACGCCACAGACAAAACAGTTTTATTTCTAAAAAACCAAAATCCACCAAGCCTCTCAACCAGCAAATAAAATCGCAAGCCGCACCAATATATTATAATTACCTACAATAATTGAAATCGATAATTTTGATTTCAAGAACGTAATGTTTACGTAAAATTGTTTAAGTAAAATACAAAGAAAGAGTTTTGTATTCGATCACGTGAAGTTTGTAGCGAGACTTGTTTGAGTTATGCCTACTTTAAATAAGTCGGTAAATTATTCGTTTTGTTCCAGAAGTCGTTTGTAAGGACAAACATGAAAATTTCAATTCGTAGTTACGGCTAAACGAATAAGTTTACAAAAATATATTTTTTTGTTTATAAAAAAAAAATGAATGTAATTAAATTCCACCTTTTTCAGAATATTCATATATAAATCATGTTCGTTATTAATTTATTGAAAACAAGTGACATTTATACGAGATGCGCTTTTTATTATTATTCTGTGACTGGCATTAGGCTAAAAGCATGTCGTAAAATAGTCACCTGTACTCCAAATGAAACAAGAGAAATACAATATTACGTACATACATATGTATACAATAGAAATATGTAATTAATATAAAATATGACACTTTCCTTCTTATCAATCACATTTCTTAAATTTAAATTATAATATTTTTTCTTAATTAAAATGTCTATTTTATTCTATATAAAATATTGTACACAACCATACAAAGACTACATAGTTATTCCTTTTAAATCGTAGAGAAAAGTTTTGATCGCTTCTGCGCTTCAGTTCGCAAGTCGTTAACTAGATGGCGCTAGTAGTCGTGTAAAGTGTAAACAAGAAACTGTTCTCGACGAACTACGCAGCCAAAGTTTGAACCTTTGCAAACTTCTATCTGCTTGGTACTATCTTGTAACTAAACAGAATATTTAGGTATGTTCGACTTTTCGAACTTAATAAATTATTAAAGTAAATTATTGAAATTGTTTTTTGTTTAGTTTAGTTTTCTTGAAACTTATTTGATTCTATATATTCAAAGCTGGATATTTTCTAGATCAGGTTAGTAACATTTTATTTATAATTTGTTTCTTGCCAAACATTGTAGATTTTTTTTTTTTATGATTGAAGGGTTACTGGTGGCCCGAAGGCCTTTCCAGTTTCACCAGGACAGGTGGGCGAGCAAAGGCTCAGCCAAGAGGGGCGGGATTAGCTAACAACTGCCTGAGCGCCTCCGAAGGAGACCTAACAGCTTAAGAGCAGCTGCTTCGCGAATGAATCTACTACCGGATCGGAATCGCGACCCGCTGAGAAGATCCGGCGAGAAACTCAGCGAGCTGATTCATGGGTTAGGTTGCACGGCGAACTCTTTGTCGAGTTCGACGAGTACGGTTACCGGGATCCCTAAGCCTGCTCCTAGTGTTAGAGCTGAAGGCGTCTAATGCAAAGGTTATTGGATCTGATGGATCCGTAAGGACGTGTCTAGGGCGTCGACGGTGACTGGCTCCTGCGTGATCAGGATTCGGGGAGTAGTCAACGGCGGCAACGATAAGGCGATTATTATGACGCAATGTAGATTTGTATTATACAGTACAATTTTTATGCAAAATGTACTTCACAAGCAAATTGTTTCTCGAAAGGAAGCCTCATAACAGCCCAAAAATATTTTTTTTGAAAACGCCGTAATGACTATTGTATTAAAACGTGTAAAAAAACATTATTGTTCATGGTGCACTAAACACTTTTGAACTTCATTTTTCGTAATTTCGACACCATTATATACGAGGTATTACAAATGTTTTTGAATCCTTTGATACGTAAAACTTCCGCCATCTTTTGTTTTATTCGCATTTTGTATTTAAACATTCACACATAGGGTAATTTCTTGTTTTATGGACGGAAGTTTCTTTTTTTTTTTTTTTAATAGAACAGCCGCAAACGCGTCGAAAATTTGACGTATTATTTGCAAAAGAGATGAGCACGCATTGAACAGTCGAAAAATAAACGAAAAGGCGCTGTACCCGTAACACGCGACGCGTCTTCAGTTTAATTAGCTGGACGAAAGCGAAACCTGAAAAGCGAAAAAACGACATTCATAATTCGAGAAGCCAGCTTCCCCACATAATGCGGAGCGGACGCTTAACGTGCGTACGTACGTACTTGTTTGTTTTCCTTCAAATTAGTATCCATTTTAACGGTTGAACTTTTCCGAGTCTTTTTGTTTTCGGTTTCGTAAAAATCCGTTTTATCGTATTCATCCGCGTCCGTCGCTCGCTTTCCGCGGGACAGTTGAAAGGGTAATGCTATTCGGCAAAATTTTGATTGTCGCGACGTGTTTCATTCCGCTGCCAAAGTTCGCCAATGTTTTCGTTATTTTGTGATTGTTGATTGGCGGCGTTATAAATGGCGTCATTGAATGGAATGGAAACGTAAAGCTTACTTACTTTAAATATAGAATATATAATAGAGATATAGATAATTAGACAATATATATATTTAACAATGTTATAAGAAGGGGGCATGACATATACATTGACTTAATAGTGGACATAAAATGTTTATGATTTGTTACTATGTTTAATTAATATATATTGCTTTTGTTTAAAATTTGAATATCTCTAGTGTCTCACAATAAAACATTTGATATAACAACATTCATAAAAATAATTCTTTGGTATTCATTTGTTATTGTTCGTTTATTTTCATTTTTCCTAACATTTTTGTAACCTTTATTAAAATTAGTTCAATGTACTGTACAGAGACTTTGCTACTTTAAATGTAAGACTTGCTCACAACTTATTATTTTTATGCTCAAAAAAAGAAGAGCTTTTTTTTTAATTGCTTAGATGGGTGGACGGGCTTACAGCCAACCTGGTGTTAAGTCGTTACTGGAGCCCATAGACATCTACAATGTAAATGCGCCACCCATCTTGAGATATAAGTTCTAAGATCTCAGTATAGTTACAACGGCTGTCCCACCCTTCAAACCGAAACACATTACTGCTTAACGGTGGAAATAGTCAGGGCGGTGGTACCTACCCGCGTACACTTACAAGAGGTCCTACCACCAGTAATTACTCAAATTACAATTTTGCGGGTTTGATTTTTATTACACGATGTTATTACTTCACCGTGGAAGTCAATCGTGAACATTTGCTGAGTACGAATAGGAAAAAATGGTTACCTCTCCCAAGAGAGTTATTACGGCATTCGATAAGCATGTTGCCAGAATTTCATCGAAAAAAATATTCATTTTTGAAACATTGTCCCAATGTAATATATTATTCTATTAGCTGCACGCAAAAATCGGTGTTCAGTGCATTTCAGTTCGCGGACTGGCGCTGACGAGACCACACGTATTTTTAAAATTTAAATACTGAAGTAAGTTCAAGCTTCCACGTTAATTTACAACAACGTCGACAAATGTTCACGATTGACTTCCACGGTGAAGAAATTCCATCGCATAATAAAAATCAAACCTGCAAAATTATAATTTGCGTAATTACTGCTAGTAGGACCTCTTGTGAAACCGCACGGGTAGGTACCACCCGCCATTTCTGTCGTGAAGCAGTAATGCGTTTCGATTTAAAGGGCGGGCCAGCCGTAATATACTGAGACCTTAAAACTTATATCTCAAGGTGGGTGGCGCATTTACGTTGTAGATGTTTACGGGCTCCAGTAACCACTTAACACCAGGTGGACTATGAGCTCATTCACCCATCTAAGCAATAAAAAAAAAGAAACAGGTCGCTTTGGTGAGTTTGGAAGAAGTCTACCTATAGCAGAGGACGCCTCCCGAATGATACATTTTGGTCGTGTCCAACTGTTTCCTAACTTATTTTCATTTTTCCTAACATTTTTGTAAGCTTTATTAAAATTAGTTCAATGTACTGTACAGAGACTTTGCTACTTTAAATGTAAGACTTGCTCACAACTTATTATTTTTATGCTCAAAAAAAGAAGAGCTTTTTTTTTAATTGCTTAGATGGGTGGACGGGCTTACAGCCAACCTGGTGTTAAGTCGTTACTGGAGCCCATAGACATCTACAATGTAAATGCGCCACCCATCTTGAGATATAAGTTCTAAGATCTCAGTATAGTTACAACGGCTGCCCCACCCTTCAAACCGAAACGCATTACTGCTTAACGGTGGAAATAGTCAGGGCGGTGGTACCTACCCGCGTACACTTACAAGAGGTCCTACCACCAGTAATTACTCAAATTACAATTTTGCGGGTTTGATTTTTATTACACGATGTTATTACTTCACCGTGGAAGTCAATCGTGAACATTTGCTGAGTACGAATTAGAAAAAATGGTTACCTCTCCCAAGAGAGTTATTACGGCATTCGATAAGCATGTTGCCAGAATTTCATCGAAAAAAATATTCATTTTTGAAACATTGTCCCAATGTAATATATTATTCTATTGGCTGCACGCAAAAATCGGTGTTCAGTGCATTTCAGTTCGCGGACTGGCGCTGACGAGACCACACGTATTTTTAAAATTTAAATACTGAAGTAAGTTAAAGCTTCCACGTTAATTTACAACAACGTCGACAAATGTTCACGATTGACTTCCACGGTGAAGAAATTCCATCGCATAATAAAAATCAAACCTGCAAAATTATAATTTACGTAATTACTGCTAGTAGGACCTCTTGTGAAACCGCACGGGTAGGTACCACCCGCCATTTCTGTCGTGAAGCAGTAATGCGTTTCGATTTAAAGGGCGGGCCAGCCGTAATATACTGAGACCTTAAAACTTATATCTCAAGGTGGGTGGCGCATTTACGTTGTAGATGTTTACGGGCTCCAGTAACCACTTAACACCAGGTGGACTATGAGCTCATTCACCCATCTAAGCAATAAAAAAAAAGAAACAGGTCGCTTTGGTGAGTTTGGAAGAAGTCTACCTATAGCAGAGGACGCCTCCCGAATGATACATTTTGGTCGTGTCCAACTGTTTCCAATCGAGATATTAATACAGTTTTTATTAATATCGTTTGAGTATAAACCGACTATGTTTGTGAATATGATATTTTCGATGCTCTCACATGCCGGCCACTCCAGCTTGTGACGTTCAATGTTATGAAGTTTTAACGCGACTGGGTTTCGAGTTTATTATAGCTTTAGTTAAACTGATATTTGCACACGTCATGTGGTAGTTAGGAATATTTAAATTAAAAACGTAGATTGATATTTTGAAAGGTTTTTTATCATGTTTTTATAAACACTAGAGGATGACCGAGTTTTGCTTGGTATTCTTTTTTTTATTGATAAATTGTGTTTTTAGAAATTATGTTTAAATACGAATTACATATCGATGTTATATTATATTATTTATTATTTTTTTCCAATAAAAAAAAGTTTATGTTTAAGTTGATTATCGATAAAGTTGATAATTGAAAACACGAATAAAACAACATTTTCTGAAAATAAATCGTAGCTAGATCGATTTATCGCCCCCGAAATCCCTTGTATACAAAATTTTATGAAAATCGTTGGAGCCGTTTCCGAGATTCAGATTATATCTATATATATTTATAAATATACAAGAATTGCTCGTTTAAAGATATAAAAGATATGAACGTAACAGCTTAAAATTTGTATGAACAATGTTTTTTTAACATTGTTATTAACAGTGACAGTTAACAGACTGCCGAAGGTAAGAGTAAGGCCCGAAGCCTTGTTTCATCAATCGAATCAATACACTTGAAATTGAAAATGAAATCGAAGAAAATATTTTGAAAATTCGGAAGCTGCTTCATTTCTACTTTTGACTCACACGTTCATGTTTTTAATACGAATGAGAAATTCATGGGCTGAATAATTCATCCTCCCAATTTTTTTAACGAAATTTCATTCACTAAATACACCCCCGTTTCAAATAATTGTTTTGTTTTAATGATTGAATGATAATGAATCGTTTCTATTACGTACGTGTTGTTTTACGTACATTCCTGTTTTCATTGGTTAGGCTAAGTACATTCCGTGGTAGTTGTTCGTTCAATTAATACGTCTTACTTATGTTTACGATTGTCTGTGAAACCGAACACTTGTACTTGACGATTATTAGTTTTAATTATACATTTGTTTATATTTAATTTGAGGTGCAATTGTCTAATATAGAGATTTGTTTGAATAATTCCTTTTCGATCAGATTCATATAATATTGTAATTCGATTTGTAATCAATTTATTTAAAGAAAATGATTAGGTTAGATAAAACATCTACATTTATGCAGAATCTTTTTGTCTATCTATTAATTTATATTTATTCTTTCAATCATTCTAGACTTTAAATTTAGTTACTAAGAGAACTACTAAGAGAGAGAAGTTTAGAACCAAGTTATCTTTGCTAAACTACCTACAATGAGTTGTAATTGAAATCGTTAAAAAAATAGATATAACAAAATTAACCCTAAATATATAGAACGACTTTTTCATGAACACGATTGGATTTTGATTCACACGATTTTGGCGTAAGCTTATAATGACAACTCGCGATCACGATTTAGTGGTAGATTCAGCGAAGCAGTGCTTTTGCTAGGGTAGATGTTAGGAAAACTCTCTCAGGCTGAAACCTGAAGCACGGCCACTAATCAAGATAAAACCAGAATAGCCCTTCGAGACCCAGTGGTCTTCTATCAGTGTAGTTAGGTAGGAACAAAGTATCTTTTTATAGTATATCGTCCATTTTTCTCGGTAATCCCATTATGTCATTCGATCTCTGTGATAATGGACGCGACGAACATTTTTTTCGGAGTCATTAACAGCTTTCAATTATATTAACTTAAGTAAGTACTTGATAATATCATCAAAGTCAACGTATCGTTACGGACCATGAAGATTTTTTTAAAAGTAATAATGAGGTTAAGATTTATTTAGGCGCCTAATGTTATTAAGGCTGTTTTCATTTGTTTGTCAAACAATATCGGTAAATACATTTAATCTATATATTAATACGTAAAGCAAAAACTTTGTACCCCTTTTTATGAGAATGGCGCGGACGGAAGAGTTTGTAATTTCCCGCACTTTTAGAGAATATAGAGGAGTGTAGAATGTTATTATTTTTTTAAATTATGCATAAAAAATTAAAACGTTACACACACTACCATGTATTTGACACACATGCATGCATACTATTTGTTTATTGTCAAACTTTTCTTATTGCTTATAGTCTCTGATCAAATTGATAATAGATTAAGTATTGTTTGTCTTTATTAATATTTGTCTAAAATGATAGAATCATATTAGTGTATTACTACCCAGTATTAAACAAAGTCGCTTTCTCTGTCCCTATATCCCTATGTATGTTTAAATCTTTAAAACTACGCAACGGATTTTGATGCGTTTTTTTTTAATAGAGATGTGAGTAATTGAAGAGGATGGTTTCTATGTGAAGAAATCAATAATAAATTACAGTTTTCGAAGCGAAGCGAGGGCGGGTCGCTAGCAAACTTATAATTTCAATTAATTATAGTCGAATTTCGAATCGATTTGAATTTTAGGCAGCGGCTTGGCTCTGCCCCTGGCAATGTTGAAGTCCATGGGCGACGGTAACCACTCACCATCAGGTGGGCCGTATGCTCGTCTGCCTAAAAGGGCAATAAAAAAAAAGACTACCGGGGGACCACTAGTATTTCCTAAATTAGCATCGAGCAGTTCACAGGAGAGTTGTCATAGCGGCGTCAGGGCGAGACGCGGTCTGCACCAACACTGTACAACGATGTTTACATTCCCAAGCTTCCTTTGAACTCGCATGTGGGCCCGGGGAAACGTTAAATAAACACAACTTTCTCGTAATGTTTAATTAAATTAATCAGTTGGTTGATTAGTCGATGGTTCGCCGGCGTTGGCGTAAACAAAGCGCGGCGGCGGCGTCGCTCGCTTTGATCTTGGGACTCTCATCTCGGCTATTGTTATATATTTGTAAGTCCCCCCGTCGCGGCGCCTAGAGTCTTCGCGCCTCGTGCGTCGCGTAGGGTTGAGCGCTTTACTTGCATTTTTTGTCCATCCGTTTTCCCAAACTAGATAATATGATTATTGTCATAAAGGCACATACTCCTTGTAACATTTTAAATGAGGCCGCCAGCACCGAAGTGACCTAACCCACAAATTTTCATATTCGTGCTTAGATAATGCAAATTATTTAAAATATAATAAATTTTGATTCAAAACCGGCCATGGCTTTGTTAAAACTTATTTTGGCGCGTATTGTTTTTGCCCACGAAGTAGTGTAAAAGTAAATTTAAACCTCATTATTTCCATACTAAATATATGATAAACTTAGGCTACTTTTGCGCTGACGGTCTCAAATAGAAATCATTCGATAATGTCCCCTCTACATTTAAAAGCTATACTGCTATTTAACGATATAGTTATAGAAGCCTATTGCGCAAAATTATAATTTGCGTAATTACTGGTGGTAGGACCTCTTGTGAGTCCGCACGGGTAGGTACCACCGCCCCACCTATTTCTGCCGTGAAGCAGTAATGCGTTTCGGCTTGAAGGATGGGGCAGCCGTTGTAACTATACTGAGACCTTAGAACTTATATCTGAAGGTGGGTGGCGCATTTACGTTGTAAATTTCAATGGGCTCCAGTAACCACTTAACGCCAGGTGGGCTGTGAGCTCGTCCACACATCTCAACAATAAATATAAAAAAAAAAACCTTGTAACATTTTAAATGAGGCCGCCATCACCAAAAAATGACCTAGCCCGCAAATTTTAATATTCAGGCTTAGATAATGCAATTTATTTAAAATATAATCAATTTTGATGCATAGCCGGCGGCCTATCCCTAGTTTGACCCATAGATGGCTTGGTAAAAACTTATTTTGGCGCGTATTGTTTTTGCCAACTAAGCAGCGTAAAAGTAAATTCAAATCTCATTATTTCCATATTAACTATGATAAACTTAGGCTATTTTGCGCTGACGGCCTCAAATAGAAATTTTTCCATGTCCTCTGCATTTAAAAGTTATACTGCCATTTAACGATATAGTTATGGGAGCCTAAAAAGCTAATAGCTAAAAAGACGATCTAACAGTAAGATAAAACTTCATGAGCGAGCTCATCTGATGTGAATGTCGCCACCCGCTTTACGTTTCAAGTTTCAATTGTAGAGTTTGATTAGTCCGAACCCTCCAAATCTAAATGAATGACTGATATGCAGCAGAAATGTCAATGCAATCTTTCGATAATTGCATAACATCACACTTTTTAGTTACGACGAGGAATTCATCTACCGTTATCGTGAGCGTCATGGTTTCCCTTCCTCTAATTACTAAGCGCATAATTTATACAATCAAAATATCAATATATATTTGTGGAACTGTTTTGTCGTAGGGTGTCTTATGAGCCCGCAACGGTAGGTACCGTCATCCCTTATTTCTGCCGCGAAGCAGTAACGTGTTCTGGTTTGAAGGGAGGGGCAGCCGTTGTACTATAGAACTGATATGTAGAACTCATGTCTCAAGGCTGGGTAGCAATTACATTGTTGCTGTCTATGGGCTCCGGCAACCACTTAACACCAGATGAGTAACGTGCTAGTTCACTCGCCTAAGGAATAAAAAGGACACACACACAAAATTCGTATCCTATTTACTAATTTTCGTAACTCACAAGTTATTGTTAATTTTTAAATATACCTACATATTATTTGGCTCGATCCGGTCAGCCCTACAACTATCCACAGCCATTACATTTTTCTTTACTAAATAGTGCAATGCGAGATGACGTCGCTATTCCCATTTTTCGCTCACAATGATCTTTCGTCAAAGTGTTCTCGTCAACGGAACGTCACTTTTTAAACGGAAAGTATTCGTTTAACTTCTCCTACCGTGATGATTATTGAGCTCAAAGTTCAATCACTAAGCCAATGATGAATGGATAAGTCAAGAGTTTCAAGAACGACATAGAACTGAGATAAGCAACGGGCCACCTTACCTTATAATGTATCAGCATGGTTAGATCTAATTAAATATGTCACGCATCGTGCTATTGCAGGATCAAAAACTACTTGTCGTAAAGGGTTAAACGAAATAAAAATACGCGAACAATAGTTTACTGGTGGTAGGATCTCTTGTGAGTCCGCGCGGGTGGGCACCACCACCCTGCCTATTTCTGCCGTGAAGCAGTAATGCGTTTCGGTTTGAAGGGTGGGGCAGCCGTTGTAACTATACTTGAGATCTTAGAACTTATATCTCAAGGTGGGTGGCGCATTTACGTTGTGGATGTCTATGGGCTCCAGTAACCACTTAACTCCAGGTGGGCTGTGAGCTCGTCCAACCAACTAAGCAATAAAAAAAAAGTCGCGTTGAATGACAGTGAAAGCCATTCATCAAAATAAGATAAATTTTTCTCATCTCGTCAGACTGAATGGTACAAGCCAAAAAAGCGTTAACGCTTTTTTTTTCATCACTGAAAATGTCTAACTGTAGAAAGCTAACGCAAACGTAACTCTATTCAAATAATTTAAGCAGATTGTATGAGCATACGCGTCAAAAACGTTTTTACTAGTTTAGTGATATTAACGCCTTTAACTGGTGTTACGTGGTAATCAGAACCAACAGCACGACACCGTGTAATTTACGCAAAGAATTTTAATTTTAAACTTCATTGCATGAATGATTTGCGGTAGATTTATCATACCGCATTGAAACTCTGAGCCAATGCTTCAATTTAGACGAAGGTATACACGTTGTAATGTCTTGTGCCTGTTACAAGCTTGTAGAGTACCGAAAAACAGTCATGTCCTTTGTAATGACGCTGCATTTTAGTCGCAAAGCTTGAGTGAAATTGTCTGTTAAGCCGATTAGACTACACTGACTATTATTTTGAGTAACCGCGTAATACCGGGTGGGCCGTTAGCTAAACTAGCCGTGTATGCCAAGAAATGGCATTCTATTCTTAACAAAAAATAAATTTGTGTTTTAGCATCTAAGACATTACTTGAGATTGCGATGGCATGATCAACCGGAAGTGACGCAGTTTTGGCCTTGAACCGTGACAAGTGGGGGAGATATTTTTTCAGCCATTGCATATTATGTACTCGTTGATAAGAGTAAGTTGAGTATAAGTAAAAAAAACAAATAAGTGGGTTATGGTCAAACTAAAAAACTTCGTTTAAAACGATTCCAGTTGTATCCGTGTTAATTTTGCTTATCTTTCACATATTAAAACATATTCACTGATCATAAACCGAATGCTATTTTCACGGTTATTATTTTTATAGGAATCAGAGCATTAGTAGATACGTACCGTGAATAAATACAATGTTTAATTTCTGGTAATGTTACGGAGCAAAAACAAAGTTTGATAAATATTATTATAAGAAATAATACACAATTAAACGTCGGAAAACACGTTACCGGTGAACATTACAGATGAAAGAGAAGGCGCCGGCGCCGCGACGCCGACTTCTGCCTCGATCACATTACAAAAAAAAAAACATTGCCATTATGTTTTATACGTCTGTGAATTAAAAATAGTTTACATATTTTAATGTTTTTTTTTTAATTTCTCTATAGTTTACGTTACGAAAAAGATCAGTTTGTTTTTTTGTTTCGAAATGTGAACATCTGTCTGTACGGTGTTCAATGACTGCGTATTAAAGCGGTGTTTAGTTTATTAAGATTCATATTATTGTTATTATGATTGAAAACAAATTTGTGAAAGCACTAATTTGGGTCTTTATTTTGAGTACCTAAAGCAATTAATTTCTTTATTTATTTATAACCTAGAAACGAGACCTTTAAGCCAAAATGTCATTCGAAATTCGGAAATTTGCTAAAAGCCTGTCTCTAAGGTGTACATAGCATGGTGCTTCGACGGCTATCTGCAAAAGCGGGATTGTATGACTAGTGTTTATTTGTGTGCGAACTCTACGCTTGGACAAGTCATGACCGTACTGTAACCACAGTTGTTCGGTATTAGCTTTTCCTGACTACTCATGATGATTGAAATCTTGATTTTAATAGATGACTCTAGAGCATTGGGTACAAATTTAAATCCAATTTAAATTCGTGAAAATGCTCACTAATTGCAGGCACTACCTTGACGTAGTTGGCTTGAGTTTACGTAAGCTAATTAAAATATAAACTTCCGGACCAAGCTAGAAAATTACATTGAAATGACCGCGGACATTTTCAGTTTGTTTGTAGAACGAATAACATTTAATTGGTTGTTTGTCGATTGTCATCAAATGGTATGCTGTCATGAAATAAACATGCTTGTTTTACTCGTAGAGCTGTGCAACAGTTTACGAAGGCTAAATTAAATTCGCCACTTTCCGCTTGAAATACTGAGAATTTTCGTATTGATTCATTCCAATCATGCTGTTCCGTTCTAATTAACAAACGACCATTTGTCCTCAATTTCGTTTGCTTAAACATAAATCGATAGCAAAATGAGCCCGACTGACTCTTTGGTGCAGTGGTTAGTACTCCTGATTATTGCGCCTAGGGTCGTTGGTTCGATTCCCACATTAGGCAAACATTCATGTGATGAACAGGTTTTTTTGTTTATTATCTATATATGTATGCATTTAAATGAATTTCAGTATGTATGTCAGTCTCCGGTAGCCAGAACATACCCCGGTCACCGTTTGTTAACCTTGTCACCGTCACCACCTTTGTCAACCCAACACTTCTGATTTGAGCTCCGAGAACTCACCTACACGTAAAGCTGATAGCCTTCCAAGACTATCAGCATAGGTAGGAAAAAAAATTACACAGGAAATCCTAATTTGAGGCCGGATGACCATGCGTGATTTTTTCTCAGTAATAGATTATCTATTTATTATTATAGCCTGTATTAGCTTATTAGGTTCGCGGCAAACTCTAAAATTGTTAATGGTTTTAGAGGTAATTAATGAGAAAATAATCCTTCAATGTAACACTTATTTTGATCGTGTTGTAAAGTGACGCGTGATTACAAACTGTGCACAAAAACTATCACGTTGCATTTTCAAAGGCATCACTTTAATACCGTCAGTATTTTAATACTGCTGGTAGTATGTTCCTGTCTTCAGATAGGAACTAGCGAAATACATAAAGCAATAGATGAAGATAAGGGGATTACTTGCGTGTCCATTCGTGTTTTGATTAAACTGTGTACTGCATAAGCTTAATCACTTAGTTACTGTGTAGGCTCTATTCGGGGAGGATTCTGCATGATCAATAGCTGAGCGCACAATTCCCACACAAGTTTCTTCGAAAGCACGGACACAGCTTAGAAATCCAAAAGGTATTACGTTAGAAAATCTTCAGTCCACTATATCTATATATCTATAAAAGAAAGTCGTGTTAGTTACACTATGTATAACTCAAGAACGGCTGAACTGATTTGGCTTGGATTATGGAATAACAAAACGCAACTGACAGCTAAACGTAATGTATTTGGTCTATGGTTAATTATAATGTATGTAGTCTATGGTTAATTATAACCATAGACTACATACATTACGTTTAGCTGTCAGTTGCGTTCACAACTTCAAAATTCTACTATAATTAGTAGAATTTTTAAGTTGACCGGTTGATGTGTTTGTTTCGAGTTTCTTTTAGCTTATTGTGCCGAGATAGGCAATCATTAAGAAAGTCATATCGCGATCAACACGATCAAATCTTTCCCAACAAAGCCGTAATGCAATTAGGATTCGAAACATTGCAAGTGAAAGGACTGAAGAAGAACAAGAAAATATAATAATAATAACAACTAAAATACATGGCCAATAAAGGATCATTAAAATACTTGCTTTTTTAATTTACATTAATTATCCAAATAAACAATTGACCTTGATAAAATCAAAAGTCTGCTCATTTATTGCCTTAGTCGAAGGCGGACCAAGTTCGCCGGGTCCGCTAGTCTTTGACAATATCAAAAATTGATCAGTTCTTGGCCAGTTTTGGCGTCACGCCCTGAAATTATATCGCTGTTTCAGGGTGCGAAGTGTGCTAACTGCCGCTGCGGGGAGGCAATTTTGTTGGAACTTCTATCGAGCGTGCACGTTTCTGATGCAAATTCCGTTTAAAATCAAAGGCCATCCAAATAATGGTGAGATAGTTTCGATAGATCGAGAATGAAATTCGTAATCGTGCTTCGACTGAATCAACTGTCGTTGGCTGAGACGTTATTAGTATTCAAAGCGTGATCAAAACAGTATCGAACTAAAATTATTCAGATGGGTCTTCTTTTCAGAATGTAACGTAACGGTAGAATACCATCAAATTTTTTTTTTTTGTTACCGTATTGGAAGACGAGCATACGGCCCACCTGATGGTGAGTGGTTACCGTCGCTCATGGACGTCAAAAATGCCAGGGGCAGAGCCAAACCGCTGCCTACCGTTTAATACTCTCCAGAAGCCTCGTTTGAAGAAGGACATGTCATAGCGCTCGGGAAACACCGTGGAGGGGAGCTCATTCCATAGCCGGATGGTACGTTGCAAAAAAGATCTCTGGAAACGCACTGTGGATGAACGTAGTGGCTCCAGGTAGTATGGATGAACTCTACTCCGGTGGCGGGCGGTGCTATGGTAAAAACGAGATGTCGGTATCATCTCGAATAATTCCTCAGAGCACTCCCTATTCCTAAATTCCTAATTCCTAAATAAAACGAAGACGATCTGAAAAACGGCTAATAACTTCAAATGCTAATATTGTCAGTATCATTATCTAAAACATTCCGACAACGCATTCATGCTTTAATGGAAATGCAATTTAGTGTGGTCAGTGAAAAAAGGCTCCGTCGACCAGCGTGATGGGAGCAACGAGATATTTGCACTATTTTGCATAACTGCATTAAGTGTTGTACAAGAGGGCTCAAGGCACGTACGCTCGCCAACTAAAGTGCAATAAAAGCCTTGTAGAAAATTTAATAGCCTCTACAAGGGACCTTTTTGTCGGAACATGTTATTTTTGAATGAACGCGTTTATAAACAACGTAGGTATGTGTTATTTCTGGTATTTTTATGATACGACTTATGTTTAATAAAGGATGCTTATTTTCTTCGGGTTTTTTCTTACAAATTTCTTAACATATTGTGGTAATGAAAATTAATGTTATTGCCTTTGAATGCATCGTATTTACAAATGTCTATTTATGCCGTGAAGCAGTAACGCGTTTCGGTTTGAGGGGCGGGGCAGCCGTAGTTAAAAGTGAGATCTAAGACCTCGTGTCTCAAGGTGGGTGGCGGTATTTACGTTGTACATGTGTATGGGCTCTGGCAACCACTTAACATCAGGTGGGCCGTGAGAGCATCCACCAAAATAAGCAATAAAATAAATAATAAAACAATGAAATTAATGAGTCATCCTTTCCTCTGTTATTTACAATTTAAAATGCAAAAGCGAATTGATTTATTTTCGTTTTATTTTCATAATAGTAACGTCATTTCGATTCTAGATTGCATTCGATAGGAAGACTTTGTGCATTAGCGACTGCGAGTGGACCGGGAAATTGAATTAGTGTTTCCTTTTGAATATTCAATATGGTTCGCTTTCTGAATCACGATAAATCTATGTTACAATATTCGTTCTCGTGAATCTTAATTTGATTAATGTCGACGCATGGTTCTGTATTTTTCGAAAGATCATTAACTTCGAGGTGTGAATGAAATTAAGGACTTATGGGTAGGAAGTATGGTGGACCCAGACTGATTAGTACCAGTGTATTGACTATTTTGTATTGAGTACTTTTTACTGTATGCCAAAGATGTGTTTCGGTTTATGGGATAATTGATATACCAAAGGAATTGGGATTGAAATTTTATGTTGCAAGTTGGACTGTAGGAGTTTCGTCGTGGTGTTTCATCTTTAGAACGGAAAAAAATCTAAAAATATTTAATTTTGTTATTGCGGCTCGCTCCGGCTTCGCTCGGGTCTTTAGCAAAATTTTCAAAACAAAAAATATAATACACACACATTAACCCTTATATTTGCGTCAGGTTTCGAAAAGTAGAAAATTATAAAGGTAGTTTGAATAATGATCATTATTTTAATGAACTTTTATTTTCATTTAAATAATATTTGTTTTTATCTATTTTATTATTATTATTTTTATATTATTATTTGTCTAATTTTCGTAACATTATTGGAGTTTTAGTAAGGATCCCTAATTAAAAAAAAGAAAGAATATAGCCTATGTCACTCGGGGATAGTGTAGCTTCCAAACAGTGAAAGGATTTTTCAAATCGGTTCAGTAGTTTCGGAGCCTATTCAATACAAACAAACAAATCTTTCCTCTTTATAATATTAGTATAGAAGTATAGATATAGATTATTGGCTATCCTTGAAGTTTGAGGGCTACACGAAGAACACAAAAATAAAATAAAAACATTAGGTTATATTTGAGAACAAAAAATGGTAACATATGCAACGTGTGTAATGCGTACCTTTAATAAGTTTGCTCGTAAATTGGATTTGAAATTTCAAAGATTTCTTTGGCTTTAAGTGCTCGACTGTATGGACCATTGCTACTAACATAATTTCCGATGGCGAAACGCAAATTGTTTCTATTGTCTTCTGTTTTCCGTAGGATATTTGAATCAAGTTGATGCAAAGTTTTCTTTAAAAACCGCTTTTTCCGCAACGCAATACTGAGCGATGCAATTATGCACATCTATTAATTTTTGTATCTTCAAAGGCCGATCTGTGTATCAATCAATCTTATTAGATGGCATTGTGGTGAAAATATGACAGTTTAAATATTTATAGTTTATTGAAGTTTACAAAAAAAAAAACCTGAAATTGTTCAAGAAATTGTTTCGAGAATAATTTAAATGCATTTTGTTAGTAATCTTGATATTTAAAACGCGTTATTACCTAAACTAAGTTAAGACTGAGAATTGTTTTAAAATTCGAACAGTACGTAAAATACGAAATATGATCGTATCACGTATAACATGTTAGAGAACATTACACATACGTGAGTGAAATTCACATGGGGGCCACCGCGAATAAACAATCACTATTGTACAGGGATGGAGTTAGAGAAGGAAAAGAGCGGCAGAGATTTTAAAAAAGACGCCGATATGTATCTTTTATAATCTTATTCATTAGAAACAAAGATTGCTGGGACTTAACAAGTTTGTTACATGTCTATAATTCGGTTGCTAGGTTTAATGGGACTTTTTGTTTTTCATTTCATTGCATCTATGGTTGAACGAACTCACGGTCAATCTGCTGTCAAGTGATCACTGCTCATACAGGTCACAATAAGAATACCGTAACTCACCTTGAAATACGAGGATTAAACCTTAATTCGAACGTTTGCAATACGAGTACATCGGACGTCTTGTCCTTTAGACCCAGACGACATTGTTGTTATTGTATTTGACGCAAATCTTCCGAAGAGACTTGAGGAATTAAATGCTGATTTTTCTTCAAAATTATATTATTATATATTATAACTTATATATTATATTAAATTTACACAAAAAAGGGTAGGGTCAACGGCAAAAGACCTCGTGGACGAAGCCGCATGCGCTGGACTGATAAAGTGTCCTTACCAGTCCTTACCAAAACCCCACTTAAGGACTGCGTGCGCCAACTATGGAGAACAGCTGTCAAGGCTTTAATAAACAATGATTCGACATGAGCGCAGTCGTGGTCTGCCAAGAGTAACCGCCTATGATGATGACAAAATTTTTGTAATAGAGTACTGTAATGAAATGAAACCTTAAAACTCATGTCTCAAGGTGAGTGGCGGCATTTACGTTCTAGATGTCTATGAATTCCGGTAACCACTTAACACCAGGTAAACCGTGAGCTCGTCCACCTATCGAAGGCATAATAGATCGTTCGATGATCTGAGCAATAAGAAGAAGACAAAAATTAACTGTTTTGTCTAATTCGCATTTTTTAAGTTAATGAATTCGAGCAATACACTAATCACTTATTGCATTATTTTATCGCCACATTCAATTCGAAGAAACACTTAATAATGATGTCGCTCCTTCGAGACGCACACCTGCCTACGTACCTGTTCGGTAATCGTTATAAATGCTACCGAACAATGAATCGTTCGATCACGAAAAAATCATCTTACAAGGAGTTCGTGCCGTCGCCGGTCCGGTAGTCGTGTCGCCAGGGTCGGCCCGACGACCGATCGTGTCCGCTACCGTCCCTTGCTTTACGATTCTCGTGTACCTAACTTTTAATTGTTGACTGATATTGTTACGGCTGTCCGCGATGCGTTCCGTCACGACCACGCCTAACGGCACACTCCAGCATGACCACGAATCGCCAATGTCGTCCGTACAGATGACAATAGACGCAACGAGCAATTCACGAGCGTACACATTGTGTTTTTGAAACTTTGCTAACGTATAATAATTTGTCGTCGTCGTGGCCTAAAGGATAAGACGCCCGGTGCATTCGTATCGAGCGATGCACCGGTGTTCGAATCCCGCAGGCGGGTACCAATTTTTTTAATGAAGTACGTACTTAACAAATGTTCACTATTGGCTTCCACGGTGACGGAATATCGTGTAATAAAAATCAAATCCGTAAATTTATAATTTGCGTAATTGCTGCTGGTAGGATCTCCTGTGAATCAGCACGGGTAGGTGCCACCACCCTGCCTATTTTTGCCTGGTGAAGCAGTAATGCGTTTCGGTTTGAGGGGTGGGGCAGCCGTTGTAACTATACTGAGACCTTACAAATTATATCTCAAGGTGGGTGGTGCATTTACGTTGTAGATGTTTCTGGGCTCCGGTAAACACTTAACACTTTGTGGGCTGTGAGCTCGTCCACACATCTAAGCAATAAATAAATAAAATCGTCGTATCATTTCGAAAGCAAGCTATAAAAAATGTTAATGAAAGCAGTACCTACGTCATTATTTATCGTCTGTAAGTTGATCAAAAGTCTATCTGATCTGTTTATTGTGTTTCCAATGAACGGTACATAATTACAGCACCCAGCGCCGGCGCGCCTTCATTAACATACATCCGAGCGAACTTGTATGTATTGCGTTTTCGTTCGTACGAAGCACAAGGGCTATATTTTATAAAATATACAACAGTTTAAATGATAATTTATATTCCATTGTTATTCATTGATGTTATTATATGTATATTTTGCCATTGTTTCAAATCAGAGCATATTTCATGCATTTAATGTTAAAACGATTTGCACACCGAAAGATAAGCTATGCGAATAATCGCTTGCGCTATGACGTGTCCGCTGCGGAAGCTCTTGCACTATTCATAAAGAGGTCAGAATGTTTTATTGGATGGAGTTATTGAAATTTATTACGTATATTTGAAATTGTAATGGGATGCATCGCTCATTCCGCGGATGCGGTGACGGTTCGATGCAGTGCTTAACATTTCAAATTCATCAAAACAACTCAAAGTCAAGGAATTTATAATCTATCAACAAATTATTTACATTATTAAATTTATTAGCATGACTCAACCTATTCCTAACTATATGATATAATTTACTAACTTTATTAACTACTAGCTGACCCGGCAAACGTTGTTTTGCCATAAAGATTTCTAGGGAATTTCCAGTGTAGAAAAAAAAGTAACTTATTGTAAGTGTGTAAGGTTGTGGTAAATGAGTAAAAGAGGCATGTAGCGCTGTGAACGATTAGGGAGTATAAAAATAACAAAACCTCATTCAACCACATACCTAGTAATGCCTCATTATAACAAAAAAATATGTCCAAAAATAAAAATAAATGTTAAGGGTGGACAACCCTTATCACTTAGGGGTATGAAAAATAGATAGTAGCCAATTCTCAGACCTACTGAACATGCATATAAAATTTCATAAAAATTGGTCAAACCGTTTCAGAAGATTATGGTAACTAGCATTGTGACATGAGAATTTTATATATAAGATTTTAAAGTATATGCTATAGTAATTATAAGTATGTATATGTTTTAATGGAAATACATTAGACGATTTTTAATTTAAGAAAATTAGGTTTGATGAAACTAAATCGAGGTCATCACATAAAACAAAAGCTTTTTACAAACCATTGCGTATTTGATACGAAGAAAGCGTTAAGGCGACTTTCTTTAGCTAGCACTGGAAAGCTTACTTAAGTCGCTTGTATTGTTTCGCTTGCTTGCAAAATGTAATTCGTGTACAGACGCACACAAAGAGCGCTCACCCACACCGTGAGCCCGTTATTTTTATTGTCTCAAAGTGCCGTGTAATAGCCGAGACAAGTATACAATATCATACAAATTGGAACTGTATATTTAATACACTGTTTCACTTCTGTCGACGTATGTATCACCCTGAAATGTTTTGTTCTTGCAAATACACACGATCGCAAGTAACACTTGTTATTTTTCATGGAATTTTAATTTGATTTCTCGACATCGAGAATATGCCGTTGGATTTACGTTTTAGGCGTACGAAGGCTTTTATACGGGTTGATATATTTTGTTTTATTGAAATCTCAACCGCTAGACTGCAATATTTTACAATAAAGAGTCAGAATTTAAAACTTGTAATTGCTTGTTTTGAAAAAAATCAATTACCAATTTCGACTTTACATTCCAAATGTTGAGAATTATAGCGGATTCTACCGCTTTTCTTAATTCCTCTAAGCACACGTAGCACTATGTATGGGCCTCCTGTAAATGTTATAATGATTTTCTTATTTCTTGTGAGTTTTTACCTACTATAACATTTATCGCAGGTGTACCTAAGCTGTTTCGTATACATACGTACTTAACAAATGTTCACGATCGATTTCCACGGTGAAGGAACAACATCGTGCAATAAAAATCAAACCCGCAAAATTATAATTTGCATAATTACTGGTGGTAGGAACTCTTGTGAGTCCGCACGGGTAGGTACCACCGCCCCGCCTATTTCTTCCGTGAAGCAGTAATGCGTTTCGGTTTGAAGGGTGGGGCAGCCGTTGTGACTATACTAAGACCTTAGAACTATATCAAGGTGTGTGGCGCATTTTACGTTGTAGATGTCTATGGGCTCCAGTAACTATTTAACACCAGGTGGGCTGTGAGCTCGTCCACACAACTAAGCAATAAAAAAGAAAAACTTTGAAGTGCAAAGCACTCACAAGTCACATGATGCTTCAGTGATAACACAAACTATTTACTTATTTCATTTCTTGTTTTTATGGCATTGTATTTACGTTTGCAGATTGCTATTCCATGGTTAAATCTAGATAATATGAGAAGCTCAATAGAATATTGTGTTACTAAATTAATTTTTTGTTTTCGGGTTAGACTAAAACGAGGAGTGTCGTTCTGGTTTCTAGATTAGTATCTCGCTTGCTGAATAAATGAATGATAACTGAATTAATCATTGAATTATGAATTAAAGTGTAATGTACAAGAGATTTAAAAAAGACAATGTTATTCCTACGAAGAACTCGATGATGTAATAAGATTACGTAATAGATAGACTGCAGTGTGAACGTTACAAAACATTAACGTTTTGTTAATGCGACCCGATGATAAGGCTCAGTTCATATTGGCCTTTAGAAATTGTCTAATTTTTAATTCATAACTTTACATAACCGTCTGTGTAGTATGATAAGTTCTGTAGAAGAACCAAAGTTTCTGACATAGCCCGTAGGATTAGTAAGCTGAAGTGGTAGTGGGCAGGTCATATAGTGCGAAGATCAGACAGCTGATGGGTCAGAAAAATCCTCGAGTGGAGACCACGTACTGGCAAGCGCAGTGTGTGACGGCCACCTACCAGATGGACCTATGACATGGTGAACATCGCTGGGTCACGTTGGATGCAAGTGGCAACGGACAGGCTCCACTGGACATCAGTTGGAAAGGCCTATGTTCAGCAGTGGATAGTATACAGGCTGAGATGATGGTTATTTATTGCAGCATAAAAAGCCCAAAAAACGTTTCAAAGAAAATAAAATTAAAAGTAATAATGTGTAGGCAACCCTACGTAATGCAGGATAAAGGCGAGAAAAAGAAAGTGACATTTTACTGGTATCCTACTAATTATATCAAGCTCGCTTTGTGAGAAAGGAATAAAGCATCTTATCACTTTTTCTACCAAATAATTTTATTATTCGATCTTAGAATAGTCGCAGCATTGACCAGAAGAACACACTATTGCTCGGTGGCTGAATTAGATAAGATGGTATCGATCCGGCCGATGGAAGGTGGTTTAGGGCTTACGCAATCCACCTTTATCAAAAATGGTCCATATTTTTGAGACGGCATAGTTATTAAAAAAAAACTAAACTTTAATATTTTTGAACGTTTTGTACTTAACGGTACCTGACTCGTGAACTCAATCATCAGTATGTTAAATTATTGTGGTTGGATATTTCAGGTTTTTTTTCCGTAGCACCATTATCGTTCAATAAATGGCTTATTATAATGCAGTCCTACATACATATATAAAAAACTTTAGTATTATATTTTGGTGTATTTTATAAGTATTCTTTACGCCTTATTTTATGTAACGCGGGGGGCGGGCGCGGCATTACCTTTTTATCATATCACGCTGCAAAGTGATTTGACGTGTGTTGTACAACCAGCCGTCTTACAACCGACCAACCTGACGTCAACCTTCATTGGGTATGCTATCGTTGGCATAAGACGGTAGTCAGAAGCAGTCCCTTAATGGCTTATTATGACGTCCAAGAGAAGAAATGGGTCGTCCAATTCTAAGCCGGGAATCGATACCTAATACATTTTATTGGGTATATCCGTTCTGACTACTCCACGAATACATTACATATTTTGTTCATATCACATTGTTTTTGTTTTAAGCCTCATGAATATTATGCACAGAACTTTACGCCGGCTTTGATAGCAATCGCGTAAAACAAAACGAAGAAAAAAGCACTCATTGTTTGAAATGCTAAAAAATTCCCAAAACAATACAACATAATATGGAATTACGAAAACGATTAGGGAGAAAATAAAGCAATTATTTTTTGGTACATCTCAATTAGGAATTCGGAAATATAACGTTTACATAATAATTACAAATGGTTTGTAATTAAAAAGCAAGTGTCACGTTTTTTATTCTTTCGTGAAAATTGAACCTGATATTTGTGGTTTGAAAATTATGGGGTTGACGACACCCCGGTTTCGGGGTCGCGGATGTGAGACCAACATTCGAGGACACGCTAGCTAAGGGGAAAGCGAGGTATTTGAGGGATCATTTTTTTTTTTTTTTTGTAATTCATTATACAGAGCATTTGTACGTTCATCATATAAAAGTGGATATTGCCTAAAGTACAAAGGACAGCTGGTGTTAGCTGACAACGGGGCAACATGGTGCGCACAACGTCGCTACTGCAATTACTGCGTGTGATCGACAAGGACTTAAAACCGAATTGGTATAAACACGAAACAAAAAGACGGCACGAATTCACTTTACCGAGTTACGCAGGAAACGAATAAAACAGTAAAAACACGATCGCCCGTTATAAATTAATACTTAATGTAACCCGATCTAACTTCACAAACGAAAAAAAAAAAAAAACCAGCATATTGTGTAGCAGTGAAACGATAAATAAAGTCTCGAAAATAATGTTTATATGTAAATATGGGGTATTGTTAGAGTAACGAGTCTCGCTAAATCACAATATGAAGTTGATTTATATCTCAACGGTCTGCTGGAGCATGCGGGAGGCCTATAAAAACCGGACGAAATCGTATTCGTGGGGCACAGCGGTGACGGTAGAGCTGCGAAACGATTGCACCACGACCCACGACCCCGTGACGACCTAAAGACGTATCGATATGATTCAATCGGAACTATTGAAATACTCCGATGCCAAGACAAGTATAGCCGGGTCGACTGGAAGCGATAGTGCAGTCCTAAATATGAAGATATAAAGTCTCAAAGAGATCAAAGCTAAAGTGGCAGTAGATAGCAGGGGCTAAATCCGAACACCATTATTGTTCGATAAAATTATCGAGAATCGAATTGTAACTTTGTCACTTTTAAAGTGGATACCGCGTCGGTTTTATTGAATAAATGCAGCTCTGCATTCGACCAGTTCAGTAGCGTTTGTACCTTAATTGGTCACTTTACGACGACCGAATACGATACTTAACGCGTTTAACTCACAACTGTGACGCCCCTCATTGTTGTGTTCCACCGTAATTGAATGAGGTTATAAGTGCTCAAATTATGAAAAATCGTAAAGTTGTAATCTGAGACCGATAGACTTTGGATCGTTGCAGGGAACGTGGCAGGCAACCCAAAAACTTCAGTAATAATTTTTTTTGCTACCTAATCTGATAAGCTTTGAGAGGCTATATCAGCGGAACCTTAACTAGTAGGTGAGCTCACGGGGCTCAAACCTGACGACGTTGCTAACACGAACCCTAGCAAGAGCCGTGCTTCGCAGAATCTACCACCGGATCGGAAACGGGACCCACTGAGAAGATCCGGCGAGAAACTCAGTGGGCTGTGTCTGAGGGTTTCGGTAATAAATGTACGAATGAAACTAGATACTGATATTAGAGTTCACAACTTAGATTATTTTATCATTTGTAGTTTTTTAAATGTGACGTTTTTTTTTTTCAATAATACCAATTACCATACTAACACTATCTGTCATGTATGTAAAAGTTTTGTTTTTCAATAAATAAATCTTAAATACGTATTCAAGAGAACTAAGTTTACATATTACGTCTAGTGTTTACACATCCGCTGACTGTTTGGCTAAGTATAATCCATTCAATTCGGCCATATCATCCCTCCGTTTAGCTTAGATGATGCGGTTGGAATACGCCAGTGGATCGATCCTAATAATTACAGGAGGAATTCAGTACATAGCATTCGTTTGAAAGGGATTGAGTAATAAATGATTTCTTCCGCGTTAATTTTGCTATCGTGTTATATCGGTAGAGATGACGGTGTGCCTTAAACGAAACTATGGCCTTTACTGGTTCTTACAAATGGTATGAAATAAGTGAATTCATGATTACATTATAAAAAAAAAACATTTAAAAAATAGTTGAACATCATTTAGAATGCAATTTTTTTTATTGCCTTTGTAGGCATACGAGAATACAGCCCACCTGATCACCGTCGCTCATGGACGTCAGCCATGCCAGGGGCAGAGCCAAGCCGTTGCCTAAAATTCTGCTATTTCTATTTTTTTTCTATGAAACTTCTACTTTCTTAGAAGACGGCACTGGCCTCAACAAAATCAATAGCATGCGTAAATTAATCAAATGGAAAAGAATATCCTGTATCTAACAATTTTAATGATTTTCGTATCATATACATATGTCGGAGATTCGTGGCAAAAATAGGTATTCAGAATGTCATCTATCACTCTTGATTCAATTTTGGTAGTAGGATATTAAGAAAATGGCAACGCTATGCTGTTATACAAGGATGGCGATGGTTTAATAAGGCTGGACGCAAACCGCTCGAATCGATCACCCTAAATCGAAAAGGAATTTTTAAGGATGGGACAATACCTTGTTAGGCATATCAATTTGTTTGGCTTTAATAGTAGGATAATTATATTATGTTGCCATACCAATGGTTTGGTTTTCAGTATTTGCAATTTTTATAAGTTTGGGGTGTGATCTATCGTATCATAGCTTGATATTAAAGGATACTTGAAACATCGAACACTGATAAAAAAAAAAATTACTATGAACTGCATTATCGGTACGAAATACCTAAATGGCTTAAAATTTGTAGTTCCAACAGCGGAATTAAAAGAAAAACAAAAAGCTCCATACATGATTACGCATTTTAACCGATTACAAGAATCGCATAAACTCAACATATTAATGTTACAAAACAAAAAAAAAAAAACATGACCAATACATGCGATATTTAATCTGATTCCGCAAATCGCAGTCATGTTATTATATTACGGGTAAATAATAAGTTGCACGCATAATTAAGCAGTTCTGTTGAATGTATGGATGAATGTCCCCGAGTAGGCATTATAGTTGCTCGACACAATACCTAGTACGGAAAAGAATTAGTTATTATACGGAGAGCTGCTCTCGCTAATGATCGATATACTCAATAATTAACTGTTACATGTGTGCACCATCGCGCCTCGGAACGAACGGGGTAGGCAGTGGACTGAGTCAAATGGAGAACGAGGAAATAGGAAAGCTTAAGAATGTCCGAATTTATATGATAATCTTAACGGTAGGCAGCGGCTTGACAAAAAAAATCTGAAAAAAGTTCTTCTACCTCCACTAAGAAAACGTTTCCCCAGCAAAAAACATAATTTTACCAAATAAATAATCACAGGACATCATTTATCAGTCTACATATTTCATTACATTTTTCTCAGCGCTCCCTAAATTTTAGTTTCAATTTGAATGACTTAACCCTTGACGACGTTATAAAATGAAATCTAATCTTAATCCATGGAACCCTAAAAAATAATTTGAAGCCACGCACAGCGTGTACCGGCCCCGCGAGGTTGACGGCTTAAATTCAAAAGAAATAAGGTTCGATTCCGAGATGTCATTACAGAAGGGCATTGAGCGGATTCGCGACAAAGCACGGCGCGCGCCGGCGTTCGGCAAGCGATAGACAATAGTGGCGGACGACCAGGAGCGGCGAGCTAATCGCATTACCGAACTAATCACACAGCGCTTCGGCGAGGAAATTCATTAATATCCTGCATCGTTGCCCGACGCCGGACGAAAAAGTTACCTCATATGTATACGGGGTTTTGGCCAAGTCGAACGTTATTTAGAGAGAGAGAGAGAGAGGCATAGAGAGAAAGAGAGAATACACTTTACTGCACACCAAAACACAATTTACATTCAAAAGACAGTCAAAAAGCAGATACATTTGTACAATAGGCGGTCTTATCGCTAAAAGCGATCTCTTCCAGACAACCGTTTAATTTATAGAAATTCTGAAAAATAAAAAAATATAGCAGATATGTTGCGGTGTACTAAAGACAATACATTATTCTAGAAAATATATAGTTATTTAGCACTGATTCAAGATTGCGCGAGGGATTTGTTTTAGGTTCTAGCAAGATTCAACTTAGGTGGATGTCACAACTATATAGATAGCTCCGCTAGACTTTTAAGCTTTGTTTATGGCTTAGTTAACGATATATTTTGTGAACTTCTTCTACTAATTATTTATCATTAATATTTTCTTTGACTGTTTGTCATAAATTCAGATTGAAAATTCAAAATTGTACTTTAGTTTTGTTTTTGAGTGGCATTAATGGTTCAGAAAATATTCATATATGAAAATATTATACTATTTTTTCCTGCTTTATTAAAACTTTTTGAAACATGTTAATGCTCAGGTTGGATGATTGATGATTAATGTGTTCTATAATTGTTTTCTGAAGTCATCAGAACAATTACCTTACATTCTGTCATATGAAAGCCCTTTTTTTAAATCTGGAATCTCTGTGTAAGATCAATTTAAATAGTTGTAAGAAATAGCTCGATGTCTCTTGTTTAGGTATGCCTTTTAGGCTTGCCCCAATAAATTATCTTATAAAGCCACACATAAATACTATCATAGAATGTGTTAGTTTTCCTTTTAAAGGATACATTGAGTGCGCACATAAAGATGAATTTATGTAGCGATGTTTCAATCGAGATTCATAAGTAGCTGCGAGGTGTACAGGATATTATGCTATTTGTCGATCTGCAATGAAATTCTCGCTAGTGTTTTATATTTTATTAACGTTGCGATGTTGCGACCGGTAATATGAAGCCTCTAAGTCAATTTATCGGGAAAATGAAATATTGATTTTTAATTTTGCATCACGGTTGTGCACGAGTTCTCAAGTAGTTGTATTTATTTGTATACTCATATTTTATTGTAGTGTTTTATAATTTTTTATTATTTTATTTAAGGTCGCTTTTTAACATCTAAGGTCATTAACGACTACAGTTTACAGTATTGTATAATTATTTTACTCGGAAAACTATTTAAGACATTTTATATCAGGACATATAAAAATTATAACCATAATTTTCAAAATGAAGCGGACACTGTGAACTGTAAAAAGTTAAATCAAGTTAAACTAAACTAAAGTGAGTTCTGAGATTTCTACCAAGTTATAAAAAATACAATTGGATTCAAAAAATCTTCAGTTGAAAAACAAATTTTAAGCAGTATAGATCTTCTGTGTCGTTTCACTCTATTTAGCGATCGTGGTAATTTTAAGGCTAATGTATGTCTTAGTATGTGTCTTTCCAAATGAAATCTGCTGCCTTGGACTCCCCCAGCGGAATCGATCTGGTAATTTCGTCGCATGGGCGATAACGAGATGTATCCTATCCTTTATATAATAGTTGACGTCAGAAAAACACATCAGATATTTTACTCCACTCAAAATTGTATTCGTTTGACTATTTACGGTTCATTCTGCAGAATGCACAAGGTTTTTAATAACAAAAGAAGATAAAATCAAGTGCAGGACCGAGTCGGGTAATCGTCGGGAAATAATCGAGAGACGAGTATCGAGTCGACACGGAAATTGTGCCATTTGCAAACCTTTTAAAACACGTATACAGTAGAAAACCGATCAGAGGTTCGATCGGACTCTATCACGGGTGAATCTTATTAACCTCCCATAGATACCGAGGCGTGGACAACATATTCGCTTGTAAGCAACCACAATGCGGTCAACACCGTTTGCTTCTCGTGTTGTGGTTCGATAATTTTCTATTTTGCTTTGTTATAGTACCGCTCGAATTGGACTGTTATTTGTTTTGTTTCCCGCTTTTATTTTCCCGAATCTGATCTCGATAACGATTTCTTCGTGCAAGCTTCCATTACCTTTTAGAGTGTTTTGGTAATTGATCTAATCAGATGAGTTTAAACACAATATATATCGTATTTATGCCATTTCATCAGTTTCATTTTTGTCTCTAAAACTTTTTCTAGAAATAAAATAGGCTATTTTCTAGTGTGAATATCATGTGAACCGGCGGAATATTTGCAGACTATGGTGTTGCTAGTGAGTTCAGTCAATTTGCACATTAGTACGAAATTCAAAAGTATCAATTCAGTCTATGTTTTAATAGTTTCCAAATGTAACTTCAAAATGTATATATACAAAACCAATTTCGGTGAATTAATAAATATTATTACAAAACACGAACCACTGGGTACAAAATCACTTTGAGTTAACAAGTACGTCCTCTGACCGTTATCGCTACAAGCAACTGTCACTTGGAACAATAACATTTATACAGAAACTATCAAACTGTTGCATTGGGGCTACAGAATGCGCGACTTAGAAATGAAAATGCATGTTTTTATCATAATTTTATTGTTTTCATATTTGGTGATGATTATTTCTTGATAGGATCATGTGTAAGTGACCATAGGTAGTTACTATCACACTCTATTTATACGCTATAGTTTTAAGGGGAAAACAACCTCTATCTATAAGTACGCTGTAGTTCTTTTTACTTTTGTCGGTTTGCTTTTATCTACATATTGCCCATAGCTATAATTAGAGTTAAATTTTTCAAGTGCTTCAACGTCATGTAATAATTTATACTGTATATTTTGGTGGTAATCATTATCTAAATAGATTCAAAAGTAACTAAATAAAATAATTGGTCTTTATTGTTCAAAGTGAATCGTCATATTTACGTAATTACGTTTATCGAATCAAGTACCCATTTATTAGTAGTTAGTAGAGTGGGGAATTCATCTGTTTTTACTACAGTAAATAATTGAATATGCAATTTCGAAAAAGGCACATTTCTGAAAATGCAAAATGTTCAGGAAATGAAAAAGGTTGATTATTTTCTAAAGCAGTGTAAAAGTTAAAATATTAACTTTTGAGATATATTTTAGTGTTAATTAGCAATTGAAAATTACTGGAATTATTATAAAATGGGTGTAGGTAAGCCTCAAAACTACATGTATATGAAAAACCTGTTTGACAAAATATGCAACATGTGCCCTTTTCGAAATTGCATATTCAATTTAAATCAAAATAATTCGCTCTTTTTATGACCAAACTCCAAGTCGGGGCTTTATTACCTTGTCTGATGTTGTATGCTGCTATGGTATGCGCGATGACCGTGACAAAGTAAAGCCAACGGCCAACACTGGCTAAAGCTAGTGGGTTGAAACAGCTCGGAGGCATTGTTCACGATTTACAGGATATATTTGGGAAGGTAACGGATCCAGGAAGACCGACGCGTAATACTTTTACAAATGGACCTCAATCGTTCACTGCAGTGATTTGAAACGTTTTTCATGTGAAAAATTTAACACAATGAATAACAAAAAAGGTATACGTTGGAAGCGTGCACTCAAGACAAAAAACCATTCAGGTTTGTACATTACTACTCCGGCAGAACGATAGAGAAATTGTAAGTTTCTAGGCATCGATTTCAAATAAATCGACTTCGAATAACTGATCAGATTATTTTCTAAGAATCACTGGTTGATCGCAATAATTTTATTTTGTTTTATATTCTCTATACGATTCAAATAAATCAAAGTTGCAGTAAATATTTTTTTTCTTCGGATTAAAATGTCATTAGGACAGGCGAACTCTCGAACGTAGAATTTGTTGGAGAGTTTATCTACTTCGGATCTCTACTTACTGACCAGGGAGGAAGCGAACGGGAGATCAAGAGAAGGACTCAAATGGCCAAAGCTGCGATGAGCAAGCTTACACGCATTTGGCAGGACAGAAAAGTCTCCAATGCTACCAAGATGAGACTAGTCCGGACGTTGGTTTTCTCGATTTTCCTCTATGGTGCAGAATCGTGGACGATTCGAACAACAAGCGGAAAAAAATAGAAGCGTTCGAGATGTGGTGTTGGCGAAGAATGCTCCGCATACCGTGGACCGCCAAGAGAACAAACAAATCTGTCCTCGAGCAACTTCGCATAGAAACGAGTCTGTCGACGATTTGCTACCAGAAAGTACTTGGTTACTTTGGTCATATTGCTCGGCGGCCACCAGACAACCTTGAAAGATTGATTGTGGTGGGCAAGGTAGAAGGGAAAAGACCCGCCGGCCGGCCACCAAACCGTTGGTCGGATCAGATAACTGCGCTCACTGGACTCTCTGTTACGAACGCACTGAGAGAAGCCGAAAACCGAAGCAAATGGAAGCTGAGGGTACAAAGAGCCCGGAAGGGCTTTCAAGGACACGACCTTCAGTAATGAAGTATTCAACTAAGAAGAAGAAGAAAATGTCACACACACAATGGTAACTTCTTTTCTGATACGGAGGGTAGAGGTAAGGAGCACCATCTTGTATAGGGGACAAGTTGAAAAAGTGTCCACCTGTAAATAGAAAATATTGTTGAAAGACTCACCAAAATTGCGCTAGTGTAGAAAGTGGAAAGTATAAGAATTTAGCAGAGTTAAGTGAGCTGGATTGAGGTGAAGTGTGGTAGTTCATGATGCTATATTTAAAATCCTTCGACTTACTACTATAGCGCCACCTTCATTGGCTCCTTTTCAACGCACACTTTTTAATACACATGATTATCCTTATTTATATCCTATACTTCATGTTTTTTAAAATATACAATTTACTTCTTATAATTCTGGCGTCTATGCGTAACAATGACTTAGCTGCTTTAGGTGGTGTAGTTGAAAGTAATAATATTATAATCTTTTTAGTTACCTTGTAAGTTCGTTCGCACACTGTGGTTGCCCTATTAAATCGTTTAGGGTTGGTAAAATTCGGTTTCAAATTCAGGCACTGAATTAAAATGATTTGATTATGATAATCACTGGATGCATACTGTTGAACATTCGAAAGTGATTTATTCGAAACGGCCTCATTTAGCTTCAACTCAATTATTATCAATTTGAATTGTAAAGTAAGTTCTATGGACTATTTAGATATTATTTGACTCCTTGTCATAGTTTGTTTGTACTAACTTATTGTTATTGAATTCCTCGAGCAGCAGCGGTTTCAATGTTAAAGTTCTCGCATTCTATATGGTAATTAATTCCTAACGAATATTGTAGCCTGCCTATACTTCATCGATATCATAGTTCCAAAGAGTAATAACTCAATAAAACATTCTTGTGAACTTTGCGCGCGCAATTTTCTTAAATAATGTAATTGTTCTAATTTTCGGATTTACTAGCAATGACTAGGATGACGCATTACGAATTGAGAATCTTTTTTTTTGTAACACACACAGTTTATTTTTATTGTTTTTCTATTTCGTTTCCTTTGAATCTAACGTAAACGTTTTGTGTAATTAAAACAATTTCTCGTACTTTTCTGATTATTTCCGAATTTAGGAATTTCTCTTATGGAACTCAGGTTCGTATTGTTCATAATTGCTGTACGTTGTTTGACAGTACACACAGCTTACTGATTAGTGTGGCGGTGAGTAGTAATGCTGACAACTTATCCCGTCATTGGTAGATCGTAAGGCACGGGAGCCAATGCATTGACCTCTACGTTGTTCGTCTATATTGCCAAATTTCTATACGAATCCCTTTAATTGCCAGTTCTTAGCCCCATAGACAATCTTACGCACAGAAATATCAAAGAACAACAATTGGACTGTTAATTTATGTTATTTGAAATAGTTCACAAGTAAATACCTTTGTTCTCCAAATATCTCCGCGAAGCAATTATGAGCCCCGGCATTACGAGTAGGACCAGTGTTGACAGTTTAATCTTACATTTCCATGTATGTATCAGTATTTGATTGTGGTACATATAGCTTCGGTCACTGCTTAATATCAGGGGGGCCGTGATCTCGCCTACTTATAAATACCTACTTTACATTTCATTGGAAAGAAGGATTGTGGTATCTTCCTCTCTCCCACCACCAGTAAAAAGATTTAGTTCGGAATTACAGTTCTATTAATTATTTAAAGATTTTATTTATATATTTCCTAATTTAAAATACAATCTAGCTTGGATTAGAATGTTCAACACTGAGCATGCATCGACGAATAGGAAAGAAATACTTTATAGTTTAGTAGTTGATAAAGCTTTTGTCTAGTCTCGCACTAACGATAATTTCAAGATATACTTACATGTAGATATATGTATACTTATATAAGTATATACGAATCTCGAACAAAAACATTAGGACTATTGACTCACCGAGCAATAACACCCAGTTGGTTAGAAGATTTTCCCTTTGACATTCCATATAGTAAGCTTAAGTAACAAGACAAGGAATCTTGATCCGATTCTAGTTCGGAGCCCTATCTTTGTTAAAGATATTTGGTATTCCGGTCCTAAGTGCTCCATTCTCCAATATTTGGCATACATAACATAGTACAGGAGACAATTTCACTTTTCGGCGACTTAAAGTGGACTTAACTCGTAGTCGTCTATTTGTATCGGAACTTACTCATCTACGCCAATAAAAACATAGAATTATGTGGGGATTTTCCAACCCTGGCGCGTTTGAGTGTAGCGGGCTATCGTACACTTGATGGTATCGTAATGATTATTAACATGTGAAGCCGGTACCAGGCGCCGTGCCGCCCGCCCTAGATATTCTGACATAAATCACTTATTTTAATACAAGCAATTAGTGTTTCGCTGCCTGAAAACTTTTCCATTTAACTCACGTTTCTGTTTGTAAGTGGATTCCGAATTAACAATTAATTTCGACACTCGCATCGAGCGCGAGTGATGGGTGATTGCTGATATTGAATGTTTCTTACTTTGTTTTTTTTTATGTGAAACATCTATAGCCGCACGTAAAATCGATTTCTGGCGTGGCGACGCATGCCATGGCGACGCGTCGCCATGCGCAATCGACTGTGCGATTCTCTCCCACTCGATCCGGCGTTAAGCCATCTCTCTCGCTACACTGAGCTCGGATACCTATAGTGTATACTACGTAGTGTATACAGTGTTGTTTACTACAGTACACATAACCTGTGCTTTACTTGAAAACAATTTTTTTTTTCGTAATATTTTATTTTATCATTATGACATATTTAGTTCCAATCACAATCTGTTCTTTTCTGCATATTACTTTTACAAAATAATGTCGATGGTTCACATCTGCCAGGCGTCCCATGACGGCTCACATTTTTTTTATTAAAACTATTAATGTGTGTTTTCGAAGTTATTTTATATTCTTAAGCCTTCGAAAGTCTAAAGGTAGCCTGATAATGATACCGGTGGCGCTTTGAGGAGTCCATGCAAGCCTCACGGTAGTATCTTCGTATTTTTAATTATTAATCCAGACAACAATAAGCCTTTGTAATTTAACAGTAACAAAAAGGACGTTTATCTAAATTTAATTCATAAAACGAACTAACAAAAAGTATTTAGTTTATTAAAACTTATTTTTAATATTTTTTGTTTATATTCGAAAACTGAAGCACGTTATTGAAAATCAATAACGGGAATGGGTCATCAAGCATATGATTGCTCAAAGCTGTCTACTTACAGTCATATTAAGGTGCGCCCGTACTGTGAGTATTCGATAATTCTAAAACTTTGCGAAAGCTTAAAATCATTGAAAGTTTATAACGCAGCGCTCGTTCGCTTGAGAATAAATCTATAGGAAATAATATGCGAGCATTTCAGTCAGTTATTAGTGTGTACATAATTAATTTTGTACCGCATACCGCAAAAACAAAAAACTAGTGGCGTACTCTTGATGAGTTTTCTAGGTTCTAGATTGCTCGGTGCTCGACAACAAACAAATAATAGCGACGGGCGACCGTGCTCATATGCTCAAGTTAGATTAAACGGAATCGCTGTTTGGACGCCCCGGGCTAAATGCTGACGGCGTGGACGCACCTGGAACTAAAATCCGTCGGTGACGTCATCCGTCGGTGACGTCATCCGTCGCTTCTCATTTTGACCAAAAAATACATATACGAATTCGCACGGTCGACGTTCACCGTTCATTATTCTATGAACTATCTTTATTGGTTTACAATGGCATAAGGGTATTCGTGTACCATTGTGAACCAATGAAGAATACCGAACTAGATTCGAATGTCCTAGTTTGAATGACGAATAACAAGACAGAATTTATCTAATTTATTAAATTATACCCGAAATACATACTCAATTCAAATTGATTGGGCCGTGTCCTTAATAAGGGCATAATAAAACTAATTTAAAACGGTCCGTTCATTGTACCGCGCCTTCGGTGTAGTGAGTCATTTTGTTAAAACTTGCCGAAAATAGTAACGTCTTGTAGAAGCCTTAGTGACCACAGACCTTAGTTTTAAGAACAATCGGAGCACTTTTATGTTGAGTTAAAAATAATAGAACACCGAACCATCCGTTTTTAATGGTGGTAGGACCTCTTGTGAGTCCGCGCGGGTAGGATAGGGAAGGGTGGGGCAGCCGTTGTAGCTATACTTGACCTTATATCTCAAGGTAAGTGGCGAATTTACGTTATAGATGTCTATGGGGTCCAGTAACTACTTAGCAGCAAGTGCGATGTGAACTCGTCCACCCATCTAAGCAATAAAAAAAGAATAATAAAAGTTAAAAAAGTATAATTTAAGTTTGAGAAAGGGAGTATTTTGGGAAGCAGTACGTATTCGAAGAAATTTAACAGATATTACGTAAGCCGTACAGACTAGTATCAATGTGGAATGTTCTCACTCCTTTTTGAAGTCATAATCAAAAACCAATAAGCTATACAACATACAAAGTTGATTAAATTCAACTTGTTAATATTATAGACGTTATACTATTGATTTTTCTATTAGGCATATTAAATACAGAGACAGCCCAGCAATCAGTCGAACGGACATGTGTAATAAATATTAACGATATGCAAGCAATTAAGGATGCCAATACTTAAGCGTAATAGGGTGCCAACAACAAGCCGATATGAATACAATTCATACTCTGAATTTCTTAAAACTACAGAGAGCGAGATATGTACTTATTAATATTGTGGCGGGTAGCCATCATACAACGTAAGATAATTGACCGATGCCTGAATCTCGCTTACGACATTTTCAAGATAAAGCGAGATGTGCACACTCCACGACCATTCATCACGTCGGGGTCACACAGTTGTGGAGATATACGACAAAGGGAAGATCTTCCACCGAGCGGGTGATATTGCTCGGTAGATCGACGGTCCAAATGTTGTTTTTTTTTTCCTACCTAAGCTGGTAGCCTTGAGAGGCTATTCCAGCGTAACCATAACTAGTAGGTGAGCTCACGGGGCTCAAATCTGACGACGTTGCTAACACGAACCCTAGCAAGAGCCGTGCTTCGCAGAATCTGCCACCGGATCGGAAACGCGACCCACTGAGAAGATCCGGCGAGAAACTCAGTGGGCTGTGTCTGAGGGTTAATTTACTCGTCGAGCCCTTCGTCGCAAGCGACGGGTTCGACGAGAACGGTGACCGGTGCTTGAGGTACCTAAAAGCACCGTTAGAGGATCGGGAGGATCCGAAATGACGTGTTTTGGGCGACGTCAACTGCTTTCCATTCTTTCCGATTATCTTATGTTGTATGATCGCTACCCGCCACAATATAATGTGTTTGCGTGAGTTATACACTAGTTCTTTTTCTAACCATAGAGACAGTCTAATGAGTTTCTCGGTGGATCTCTTAAGTTAATCGCGATTCTGATTCAATAGTAGATTAATCTATGGGTACTGTTGCGTATTAGCGCCACCGCAGCAAAAAAATCATTCTTGTAGCACTAAAAAAAAGAGTCAAAAAGCAGCAAATAACATGACAATAAGGACAATAAAGATCTCTTCTTGCGTGTGCAAACAACAAGGCAACAAGGCAACGACTATAAATAAACAACAAGATTGCTCTTTATTAGTTCATTATTTGAATTTTTGCTGCAGTGGCGTTAATACGTAAGTACTCATCGATGCGCTACTCTTGGTATAACAGATATTAGCAAATTATTTAAGGCTGAGCCCGTGGGATTGCCAGCCAGTCAAGATCAAGCCAGAATAGACTCACGAAGATAGATAAGCAAAAAAGGTTCCTTTATCCGATGTAATTCAAAACTATGAACAGTTACTCTTGGCAAAGGTTAGGTTTTTGTGATAATGCTTAAGTAGATGTGTCAAATTTATGTTTTTCGTATGCTTAACGATGTTCATTATAAACTGTATCAATTTTATATCGGTATGAAATTATAAATGTAGCGTACATGTGGGTTACAAAAAAAATAAACCTTGCGACATCTGAATAACAAATTGAAAGTGTTCTGCCAATAATTGGTTCTCGGTATTTCCTCAAAGACGCCTTCATGTTACAGAGTACTGTTTTCACAATGCACATTGTAAATATTCAAGTCGCCCGCGTAACGAGGCAGAACATTCTTTAAGCTGCTTTTAACAACGATCCTCAATACAGTTGTGTCGTCAAAATCTCCGATTTCCTGAAATCACATATTTTTCAAACAAATATTCAAATAAATTCACTACGTCAGACGCGTGACGTTTAAAAGCGCGACACTCACGTTTCTATAAACGCTTTGATGTGATATACTGAACGACATTCGCAATAGGAAGATCGACGAACGAGGCTTTATCGCACCTACATTAATATTCATATAGAAAATATTAGGCCGGGGGCAGACGGCGGGGGACTATCCCCCGCTCGCGCCGCCAACCACTCCAACACGCCTCGCGCGACTTTAATGAACTTTGTGTCATATTCGCCAATACAAGTACACTTTTCTTTGCACTATGTGTTAGTTCGAACAAAGGTGGTGCGAAGTCTCGCGGAAGGGGTAAACGGACCTAGCACTTTTGCCTTCTTATTGTTCGTTCGGCGTGCGACAGTTTTTTTTTTTTTTACATAGTCGTATGCGGCGCACTGCATCCTAACGCAAAAGTCCAAAAGCATCGTTAGCAGCTAGTACGTCCCGGAATGTGCTAAGCAAACGTGTGCCGGTATGCACTGAGAAACAAAAATATTTAAAGTTCAACGAAAACAAGCACGACGGCCATACAGAAATTTTCGTAACACAATTACCTATGGGTCCTAGTACTGGTGTCACTAAAAGTGGTTGTATAAAATTTGTTTCATTTTATGATAAACATACTGGCATTCTATTCCGTGCCAATACAACATACCCATCGTAAAACATAACGCGAACAAGCGATGAATCAAACAACGATGACTTCCAGATATATTTCTGTACAGAGTTAGGCCTGTACGCCCCCCGGGTGTAGGGAGAGAGCTTTAGATCGATTCCTACCCTGGATATTATTCTGTGGTAATTAGAAATTGCGCTTTGTACTCGTTATGCTACGATTGTTTGAACCGTTGCGCTATCGCCAAACTATCGTCGGCCTGTCGCTTCAAAGACGAAGTGAGAAGCTATGGTTTTGTGTCTGGCACGCGATTAATTGCTTAGGTAGTACGCAATTAATTAATTGGTAGTCGGAGTTGGAAATTTATTATTTTATTCTTACGTTTTTTTTTTTTTGCACTAAATGAAATACAGTTCGCAGTTGTTGTTTAATTCGTTTATGAAATAAAAGTTTCATTGAGCTCCAAGTCAAAAGCTCTTAGAGCTCAGTGTTTTAAGTTGCGAAAGCTGCAACAGTAACTTTAGTGAGCGTTCGCTGTGAACGGAAAGCTTCAGCAAAATTCTTTATAAATTCAAGATTAACTTTTCGTAAAGATGATTTTATTTATTTCAATTAAGGAAGAATCAGAGAACGAATTCGCATTTCAAGTTAAGTTAGATATGTATTTTCACACAATTTTAATCCTTTTTTAAGTCTCTGCCAAAGATTTTTTGTTAAAACAAAGAGAATATTAATGCAACTTTTATTTAAATTATTTTTAAAAATATTTTCCCTAAATGAAATAGAACAAGATCCGCAAGTCCAGTGATTGTCCAAGATTCATGTTAACTAGGATTTTTGTATATATTACATAAATCCATTATTAATGTTGTTGTTTTAATTATTTTAATGATACGAATATTATATTTGCATCCTTTCTATTTACAGAATCAACGAAAAAAAGTTGCAGTGCAATAATTATTTTAAAATTATCTCGTCGAAACCCTTTTTTTTTTCAGCGCGAGTAGTTGTACTATTTAAGTTTGTCGTCGTAGCCGTTGTTGCTACGGCGTTCAGTTGCCAATACGCGCATTCATCCTCAAGATTGACGGCTCCGCAACAGATGCTCGCCTGGACAAATCGTGACTGATGTCGATCATCAAGTGGCCCGGGATAGTATTAGGTGCACGATATAAGATTTATGCAAGACCTGATCACCCAAGAATGAGATCAAAAAAAGAAATAGACAAAATATCCCCTGTTATTTTCCTTTTTTCAAAACTTTATTCCAGTAAATGAATAAAAGAGGTCTTGAGTTTGTATATCCGGGATTTCAGCTTTTCACATACATATTTGTAATTTCTTGAAATTGATATCCGACAATTTTTTTTTTTTATAATATTTAAATGATTACTGTGGCTCATTGATGGCAGTATTGTTAAGTGTATAGTTAGATCGCTACTTTCTTTTATATACAATCTATGTCACCACGGTAGGCAGCGGCTTGGCTCTGCCCTGGTATTGCTGAAGTCCGTGGGCGACGGTAACCACTCACCATGAGGTGGGTCGTATGCTCGTCAAAAAAAGAAAAAACCTATAACATGATTCTTTTCAGGTGTCAATTCATGATAAATTTCTAATAAGAGTAGAAGCTTACAATAAATTCAGCAGTCATGGTTAAATCTGAACAAGACATATTCCGTTGGCAACCCTTGCGCTTTGTGCGTGCAATCACCGGCAGACCGACTGAACACACTGTCCGGCAATTATTCAAAATACATCGAGCAATATTAGATAGGTGGGCGCACGATGCGTTTTGCATTTCGAATCAGTTGGACTTTGTGCTGGCAGCCCTGGGGAGTCGTTGTGTCACAGCCGGATTGCGGATTCTGCCTTTTGCTGAAACGTCTGCGCTTAGGGACATCGCGGATGCGGAGGCCAAGCTAATGGTTCCGCGGAACTCAGTTATCGGACAATTTGGTTTTGGTTATCGTAACGTTCTAGTATATCTTATTGTGTACTATCCATTTTCGTGCCAGAACATCTGCGGTATAGAATATGGCTTTAGTTAACCAATGACGATACAGAAGTTGAAGTGTCGTTGTCAAAGATTATTGTTATCATTTTGATTGATGATGATTATAATGGTAGTAGGACCTCTTGTGAGTCCGTACGAGTAGGTACCTCCACCACCCTGCCTATTTCTGCCGTGAAGCAATAACGCGTTTCGGTTTGAATGGTGGGGCAGCCGTTGTAACTATACTGAGACCTTAGAACTCATATCTCAAGGTGGGTGGCGACATTTACGCTGTAGATGTATTTGGGCTCCGCTCACCATTTAACACCAGGCGGGCTGTAAGCTTTTCCACACATCTATGTAACAAATAAATAAAAGTAAAGATATTATTAATAGTCAAAAACTAGTGCCACTGAACATTGAAAGCCTAAAAATAGAATCTCTTTAGCTATGATTAAGAATAAAACATTATCTAAGCTAAAACGCGTCCTGTTTGTCGAAGGTTTTGCGACTGCCAATTTATGTACATTTTAATTAAAGCAGTGACAGCGCATGGACTAAGTGCCACCGAACGGTCGTCTGCAGAAACCAAATTGCGACCTATTAGAATATGAATGATCATCGGTAAAATGTTTGATTTCACTCGGGCCGGCTTACATTAGTATTCCCTTTGTGGAATTTGTTGCGGCGCCGCACATTATTTGTACACACTAAGCATGAAATGTTGCTAAGCAAACGTGTACGTACTATTTGCGTGTAGGTTTAGGAAAGGCGGCGCGGGTGCAGTGGGGGCGCACCCCTGACCCCATCCCGTGCGTGTGCGGATGAAGCATGACGGCTTCGCCCTCTCTGAGGTTTCAATATTCCACTCTGAATTGCATTCAATTGCAAAAAATTTTGGACAGAAAATGAAAACGGAACGTTTCTCTCTTCTTGATGGAAACTATCTTAAACGGTTCCAATTTCGTTAGGACATTTTAGTTCTTTTGTGAACATTTTCTCTATAAAGAATCGTTGCACTCGCGTTCCTGTTTGTCCATCTTTTGGGTATAGAAATATTGTGAAAGGTTCGCGCATCGAGGAGAATTCTTATTCTTTGAGCACGCTTGCTTTTGAAGGTTGGAATATTTTCGAGAAATGCAATTTTCGAGATGTTCCATTTCTTTTATTGAAAAAGATAAATTATGTATGATAAATCACGTTTATTTGTGTCACGTTAGAATAATAATTAAAGTTGATAGAGACGATGCACTTTTATATATTAAACAAAAGTTATTCGGGATTTAAAAATATTTAAATGATATACCAAAGTAGCTTTGCATTCACGAAAGTATTACTTATACACCGATTGTATTTTGTAAAACACTCAAATAAAATTTACAAAAGACACGCAAAATGTATTAAAAATTACAATACAAAAACATTACAAATTTATTCATCGATCTAAAATTCCGACGTTTAAAATCCTTTATAAACAAGTAGTTCACAAAAACAAACGGGCTACAAACCGACTGATTAACGTTCAAACGTTTTAATTGATAGGTATAACTTATTCAATCATAGTGCACGAAACTCATTCAATATTATCGGAATGCTCGATATAACTATTAGCAAATATCGGCTTGAAGCGGATTTCGTATATTGATGGTGCGTTAAAACGTCAAGGACCATTCACCGAGGAGTCAATTAACAAAATTTGTCAGACTGTAAATTTATATGTAAATTTAGTCGAACGATTTGCGCGTTAAAACTGTCGGTTTATCATTGTCTAATCACTGTCAACTAATTTGATCAACGATTGGTGAGGTAGCGAACAAAGGGGTGTTCAATTAAACATTCACGCGAATGACGCTTCCACTGTGCAGTATTATCGTAGTTGATCTACTGATAAACGTTATACTAGAGAATAATTCAGATATTAAATGAAACTAATCCTCGTCTCCTATTATATGATTAGATAAGTTGCAAAAAAAAAAACTTACATTAATTAATCGTCTTCATCGTCATCATTATCATCATCGTCAGCCCACAGTCGTCTACTACTAGACAGGTCTCTTTCAATCCAAACCACTAGCCCGGTCTTCGACTCTCCTTAATCTATACTAATATTATAAAGCTGAAGATTTTTGAACGCGCTAATCTCAGACTACTGGTCCGATTTGAAAAATTCTTTCAGTGTTAGATAGCCCATTTATTGAGGAAGGCTATAGGCTATATAACATCACGCTAAGACCAATAAAAGCGGAGCACCAATAAATAATGTTTCAAAATCGGGACTTTTTTCCCTTTTGAGAGCTTCCGCTGAGTCCGCTGCGGAAACGGTTAAAGTTTCACTAAAGATCTAAAAAAAGTCCACAACAGTCTATATGTAAAGATTGGCTCACTATAACGTTTTTTATGCTTACCAAATTTGTTATAAAATAAATCATTATTTGTGAACTATTCCACGCGGACGAAGTCGCGGGCAAAAGCTAGTTACATATACAACGTAATTTTTTGAAATAAAAACTAATGCACATCTTAATATATATTAATCTCGTGTCACAATGTTTGTCCTCAATGGACTCCTAAACCACTTAACCGATTATAATAAAATTCGCACACCATGTGCAGTTCGATCCAACTTGAGAGATAGGATAGTTTAAATCTCAAATTATAGTCGCAATTTTAATTTATTGCTAATTATTTGTCTGTTATTATTTGACAGTCACAATTATCTGTTAACTCCAAATGATTCTAACAGATGTCGATACCTTTCGACTGGGTTGAGTAAGTAATCAATAGATGGCGCTGCTATAAATGTGTCATATCAGCTACAATTTAATAGCATAACCACCACGTGTTGTTGAGGCTAAACTATAAGTGAAAATTATTTCGTAGTAAACGCAATACAGTAAAACTCAATTGATCTTACTTTGTTAATTTTTGGTATTAGCATAGCCGGCCACGTGTTATTTAAAACGAAAACCTTAGCCACAGCAACGTGTGGCCGGGACTGCTAGTCACTATATAATATTCGTGCGCGTGTGTTACGTGTATATACTTAAAATATATGTTTCCTATTGTGTAACTTTTCGCTGTTATAATGTAACACAAAGTGTCCAAGCGTAACATATTCGAAAAAAGAAAAAAAAAAAAGTCGTGTTTTTGTAACGATACATATTAAATGTATACGGTCGCTGTAAGCGAATTAATATTGAATATTTAACGAGCGAAACGGTCTCGTATAAGCGTGTGTGCTGCAGCCGAAATGTCTACCTCAGTTGGACGATTTTGATCTTGCCCGCATATTATTAACAAAAGTTGCTGGTGTATCTATGTTATATTGACGATAAATACCGTATTTAGATTAAATAAAAAAATATATTGTGTCTTTATCTTTTAAAAAGTTTAATTTGCATTTTCCGTTGCATTACTAAAATGTTAATGAATAAATTAAATTACTACAAGCACCATAATATTATCGTAGATTTCAATTGTATTATATGCGTTTTTTCAAGTTAATTGGCAATCCTTATTAACTTGTTTTAAGCATATTTTTTTACAATTACTTATTACTATTATATTATTTAGCCTGTATTATAGAAACGGAAAGAAATCAGAATCGAAAATGGATAAATCTATTTACTGTAACTGCAATATACAAAATGAAGTATCTAGAAAATTAAAAAATACATCGCATACAAAAATTTTGGACGTTTTTAAAAATGTCCAATTTGCAATTCTGGTCGTGTTGTTTGCATCGAATTATTGTATTATTAGCGTCCATATTTAAATGGTTATACAGCGCACTCCTCGGCGGACGTAGGAAACCAGCCAGTAAAATATTAAGTGCTTAAACGATTCGCCGTGTAAAATGTATAAAACAATTTATTAGCTAGCGGAATTACATGAATTCGTCCGTTGTATACGGCTCCTACTTTCTAGCTTACGTGCGGGTATTTGAATTTCGTAGCGAGTAATACTAACACAATCTCGACGGTTAACAGGCGTTTCACAGTTTGAAATATACAATTTAGTTTTGTATGCGGGCACCTTACGAGAATCTTCTGAAAGTTTCACTATTCTTTTTTTTTTTTATTGCTTAGATTGGTGGACGAGCTCACGGCCTACCTGGTGTTAAGCACTGGAGCCCATAGACATCTACAACGTAAATGCGCCACCCACCTTGAGATATAAGTTCTAAGGTCTCAGTATAGTTACAACGGCTGCCCCACCCTTCAATCCGAAACGCATTACTGCTTCACGGCAGAAATAGGCAGGGCTTACCCGCTCGGAATCACAAGAGGTTCTACCACCAGTAAGAAAAACATAGAGTTTGTAGGTACAAGTAAAAACAATTCGATGTAAATCGAAGTAAATTTTAAATTTAGAGCAATGGAAATCGAACTGAAATAATAATAAATTGACGTAATTAATTGTCGTATAGGATATTCTGACCTTGCGTATTACTTTCGCGAAGCAGCGTTGCGTTGCAGTTGGAAGAGCGGAACGATTACAGACAAAACAATTGAGATTTTGTACTGTCTCACTGTCTCACGTCATGCGATTTAACATTTTTGCATGCATGGCGTCGGTAACCACGAATTCGGTTCGGGTTAAAAACGCTGATGTCCAATTTGCAGTATGTCCCATACAACGGTTGATATTTTTAGTCACAGCTAGGTCATATTATTGATGAAGAAGAGCTTGCCAATTCCTCGAATTAATAATGGAAAGATAATGGGATTAAAAACACTAAAGGTTCATTTAATAATGCGGTTTTTTTTCCTACCCAAGCTGATAGCCTTGAGAGGCTATTTCACCGTAACCTTAACTAGTAGGTGACCTCACGGGGCTCAAACCGGAGTGATGTTAACACTGACTCAGCTCATTGACACTGCAAGAGCAGTGCTTCGCAGAATCTACCACCATATCGGAAACGCGACCCACTGAGAAGATCCGGCGAGAAACTCAGTGGGCTATGTCTATGGGCTAATTTGCTCGGTGACTGGTGCTTGACCTAAAAGCACCGTTAATGGATCGGGACGATCCGTAATGACGTGTTTTGGGCGACGTCGAATAATGCGGTGACTATAGTAATTTCTTTGAGAACTTACACGTTCTTCTAATTAATCCTAGTCTAGTATCGATATGATAAATATTCCGACCCGAACTTCATACACACAGATGATTAAAAGGGCTATATCGAATATCTTCTATTATCCACGCAGGATTACAGATCTGTCTGAGTGTGTGCATTTTTAAGTAATTAACGCGTGGAGTTTTCTATTAGAACAAGGAAGGCCTGTGACGTCACTGACATTGTACCAATTGTGAATGGTGTTTAATGAAAGGCTTTTGTGGTTCTATTTGTCCGGAATAATCCATTAGCTAGCAAGTCGGGCAAACACTACAGAATAATAGTACGTATGTATATTGTGATTGTTTTTAATAAAAATATCGATTACTAAATTCGTATATCACAGCTGAAGTTCTAAATTTGATTTATATAAATACTACAATTATGCTATGTTTCATCTTTGTGTTGTTGTAAAAAATTGTTAAATTAATGAGTTTTGCAATACATAAAGTGCAATATTTTTTGGGCAGTGTTAGCCCTTTTGGATTCTTGTTGCAGTTCGAAGACACCAGACAAGGTGGAAAGAGGTATAGTAGAAAGATGAAAAGGTATTATTTTACTGACGAGGATGTCAAAGTGTGTGGTGTGGATTGGGAGAGGCCTATGTCCAGCAGTGGACATCTCTGGGCTGTTGATGATGATGATGATGATGATGAGGATGTCGAAGACAGTCCGAAATCGAGGAGAAAAATAAAGAAAGCTGACCCCAGCACCATGTGGAATTAATAGCTGAGAAAAGAGAGATAGTTGCAGGTTAAAAAACATCATTTGGGGTAGCTTCTATAGCTCAAGCAAAAACATTGGGTCACCGCGTCGTAGTTTATATGAATACTATAATATTATGATAGTGTTCTTTTATCATTTATTATCTATATATTACTACGCGAAGCAAAAACTTTGTACCCCTTTTTACGAAAATCCGTCTGCGCAGGACGAAGGAGTATGAAATTTCCCACACCTATAGAGAATATAGAGAAGGCGTGCAGAATGTTAATTTTTTTTTTTTATTATGCATAAAAAATACATTAAACCCACAAAAATAAATATTGCACACACACGCACGCATACTATTTGTTTATATATCATAATAGTGTATATACTTATAATTTCAATTAATTACAGTTGAATTTCGACTAGCACAAGACTACTAGTATTATTAAAACTATATTAGTGAATTTGGACGTTCAACTTGTTTCAGTTTCAATTGGAGAGACCCTACAACCCAAGGCTATTGAGAGTCATCCTCCATTCAATCAAAATAGCTATTGTCCGGACAAGGTATGTTTTGTTGAGATATAGTGTTTGTGGCTAAAAAGCCGTCTCTTGTTGGGCTTCGATAAGATACTTAGTTTGTACTACAGGGTAAGAGAAAATGACGACTCTATTATTATGTATATTATTATTATTTATTGCTTAGATGGGTAGACTGACTCACCTCGTTAAGGAACCCATATATATATATGTACCTATATATATGTATATATATATCAACAACGTAACGTCCTTGACCCACTTTGAGAAGAAATTTCTAAGTCTCAGTTCTATAATAGAAATGAACAGGGTGGTGGTACTTACCCAAGCGGGATCACAGTTGTTTTTTAATGTCTCATTAAGATACTCGCCGAATAAAGAAGTCGTATGTCTGTATTTGCAGTGTATTTTTTTTATATTGTATGCAATGTAAGACCTTATTTAGGTTATCGGAGAATAGTATTAGGTATATTTATTAAATGTATATATTCATTTATAATAATATTGTATGTAATTTACTAATTTTATCTGTAATTTAATTTTTAATATCTGCTCTTTACGAAGCGTAATTAGTATATTGTATAATATAATAATAAAGGGTCTACATAGGCGGCACTGAAAATTTCGGGAATTAACGAAGTGACACAACATTACTATTTAAAAATGTATTTATTGCTTTTCGAAGTATTCTCCGCGAAATTTTTTTCCATACGATGGAACCAATCATTTAAGCAACCATTCCATTCGGAAGTTGGGGTCTCCAAAATGGCCGTTTTGTAGGCGTCCACAGCTTCTTCAGGTGATGAAAATCTCTGTCCACGCAATTTATTCTTTATTTTAGGGAAAGTATAGAAATCATTAGGGCTTAGGTCGGGGCTGTACGGCGGATGGTCTAATAATTCTTTGTTTTCTTGCTCTAAAAACTCTTTTGTTCTGTGCGCGGTGTGAGAACTCGCATTGTCGTGATGGAGGATGATGCGGCGGTTGCAGTTCTCTTTACGGAGTTCAGAAACGACCTGTGGCAAACAAATGCTAGCATACCATTCTGCATTAACCGTTCTTTGTCTCTTAAGAGGAATAGTCGTAACATGGCCGGTTTTGGAGACAAACGTGGCCACCATTTTTTTTGCAACACTCCGTGAACAAACAATTTTTGTTGGCTTTAACTCATTTTCGAACACCCAAACTCGTGACTGGTTTTTTTGTTTCGGGTTCGTACGCGTATATCCAGGATTCGTCACCTGATACAATGTTGTATACAGCATTTGAGGATCCGGCGTGGAATCTTTCGAGAGTTCTGACGCACCAAGTAACGCGAGCCGCTTTTTGCTCTTCACAGAGCGAATGCGGTATCCATCGGGAAAACAACTTTTTTACACCTAATTGTTCATGCAAGATTATTTATATTTGACTCATGCTAATATCTAAAGTTGCCTGAATTTCGCGGTATGTCACATGTCGATCTTCCTCAATCAGCTTACGCACAGCATCAACATTTTCTTGGGTGACTGCAGTTTTTGGACGACCTTGACGGGGATCATCACTGAGCTTGACACGTCCACGTTGAAACTCAGCAAACCAGCGATAAATTGTGGTTTTGGATGGGGCTTCATCACCAAATGCAGAAATCATCCGGTCAACACACTGTTTTTGTGTTAAACCACTTCGAAAGTCATAATAAATCATCGCTCTTGAATTTTCTCGAGTCAATTCCATTTTCTCAACGACTAAACAAGTTTGACAAAACCTCGTGACAAGACCGAGAATATTTTTTTAAATAAATAAATGGTATTCGATTTTTAAAACCAAGGAGTTTTTAATTAAAAATATTTTAATATGACAGGAACAGTGGAAATATTCCATTCCCGATACTTTTAGTGCAGCTCTCGTATTTTCCTTTAATTATTTACCTAACACACCTACAATGCTCTATTCCGTATTAGCCTTGGTCGACTGGTAGAGAATGCCTACGGTATTAAGTCCACCAATGCAAGATGATGAGCAATTGTAAGAAATGAATTAAAACAAAAAATCTAATGTTTAACTAGTCACCAAAACAGGAAGTGCGTTCTTTTTCTCTTGGGAGACATCAATTAGTAATTTAAATTTCTTAAAAAAATCGTTCGTTCAATCTGACTAAAACATGAAATAATTGCAAGAAAACTCAACTAAACAATGACTAATATGTAAACACCAGGCACGAATACAGTCTAATATTCCATTGATTTAGGCCAAATAACTGACACCGCGTGGAGTACAGACGAGAATTGGTGGCGAGTGCCGAATACAATCGAATAAGTTGTTTACAGACTTGTATTCGTGCACATTTGTGGGTACCTACTCGGCGAGTATCTAAATAAGGCATTAATAAGAAATATTTTTCGTTTTTAGCGTTTTCGAAATCACCAAGACTTCTGATCTACATTTAAAATAGATCAAATAGGTTTTCTATTACAACTAATTGTGACAGTGTGAATAATTTTGTTTAACGATGCTTATTCATTATTTGAAATTATCGTGCTAATTACAATTTATATGAAGATGACAAAACTCTGTAATCTTCCAAATCTTTGAGTTTGTACTTTTATCTCATAATGCAAATCATTATGTCAAGCCTCAACAGTAATTCTTAGGCATTTTAATTAAGAGAAGAGTGCAGTGACGGGTGCGTAATTTTCGTAAAATAACAAAGGAATAAAACAATGCGTGTTTTCGAGCTGTGGGGTGACCTGCTAGTGTTGTCAGTAATAAATTAAAACTATTAATTCATCAATTAAATATTTTTCCTCATGTACTTTTCTTTAATTATATCTTTTTGCATTAGACAGAGTGAAGCCCCTGTCATCACTACTTGAGTAGGTGATCCACTTAATTTATCACAATGCTCAGGAAACTCCTCTTCAAAGAACTAAATAGATAGTCAGATTATGAAGTTAGCTGTCTCAGTGCGTTGTTTGATATTATTTATCAATGTAATTAGATTAAAATAAACTTACGCGTTCATTCTGGCATAGTGAAAACAAAAATAGTAATTTTACATGAATAATATCAAAAACTCTCCACATATTTAGGGAAAAGTACGAGTGCTAGCAACACAATATAGAGCGGTGCCCGCTCTAAGATTTGATTGAACGCACAAGAATGTAGGGTACTTGCGAATATTATAATAAGATGGAAAAGGACCGCTCGTCGGCGCGAGTGAGATGGAAACATCGCAATTACCCGTGAGATTGTTGAATAAATTTACATTCAGTTGATTGAAATAATAACGAAATTGCTCCGGTACACTCCACGGCGTGTGCCTTATATTTAAATTAATATTATAATAAAATCATAATATTACATAAATCGCGCGTGTTAGACGCTCCACCCACTCTGTATAATTGGGTTTCCTTAAGGACGTTTCGTACTGAATTATGCTAACGTTATTCGATAGATCCCCTCAGATGGAATGTGAATTATATGGATACTTTTTGTTATAGTATCGCGTTTTTCATGAATACATATTGAATTATTCAGTCATTCTCGCAAAATATGGTGAATATCTTTTATTATATCAGTCACACGTACATACGTAATTGATCAAGGCAAATTCAGATTTTATTATCTTCTGATTAAAGTACGATTTCAAAATAAACATCTCAATTTCTTAATTTATAATATTTGGATGTATGCATGTATAAGTAACGCCATTAGAGTTTTTTTTATTTTTATTTTTTTATTGCTTAGGTGGGTGGACGAGCTCACAGCTCATCTGGTGTTAAGTGGTTACTGGAGCCCATGGACATCTACAACTTAAATGCGCCACCCACCTTGAGATATAAGTTCTAAGATCTCAGTATAGTTACAACGGCTGCTCCACCCTTCAAACCGAAACGCATTACTGCTTCACGGCAGAAATAGGCAGGGCGGTGGTATCTACCTGCGCGAACTCACAAGAGGTCCAACCACCAGTGAGTTATAGGGTAATCGATTTAATTAAGAAACATCCGTACATATTTTGTTCGAGAGCATTCGAAATTGACTTAAAGTGTCTTTTAATTATTTCAACTAAGATAAACCACAGATTACAAAGAATTTACCCACAGTCAATAAAGCATACCAGAGAGCCGTTGATTTATAAAAAAACGATGTCCTTAGTTCATTAAGCGAAACATTTAAAAGATGGCAACACGGTATTGTTAATTTACGTAAAAAAGACATTAAAGCGTTGTAGTAAAGTCGATTTCAACATTTAGTTTTCCCACGCTCGAACGGAATGGAGCGCCGGTTACGAGGTGTCAACATAATAACGACAACAATGATATTTATTTATTTATTTATTAAGTTGCATCAACAAAGTGATCATCAATACAAAACATTGAACAATTGACAAAAGTTCATGGCAGATGTCACCACAATTATGTATATGCATTAACATAAAAAAAAAATACAGCTAAGATTTGATTACATTTCATTCATTGTTTAAGATTAATTTATATTTAATTGGGAGATGATCCGCGACAGATTTTTCCTGTATCTTTAATAAAAACCGGTTCCAGATTTTAGGTAACAATCGCTTACCAAAATGGAGCGCGAAGGGCATTTTGAAACTAAATTATTGGGTGCGATGCGAAAATAAACTTCTATGTGTGAATAAAAAAATCACCGTTCGGTAACTAGTGAGTAACGATTTTTGTGATGCAAGTGATACAATCAGCAAAAGCGAATGAAACTGACTTTTCTATATCTATATCTATACTAATATTATAAAGAGGAAACATTTGTTTGTTTGTTTGTATTGAATAGGCTCCGAAACTACTGACACGATTTGAAAAATTCTTTCACTGCTTAGAAGCTACACTATTCTCGAGTGACATAGGCTATAATATTTTTTGAAAAAAAAATTGGGATCCTTACTAAAACTCCAATAATGTAACCCAAGGTGTAAAAAAATTACCTAAGATATACTTTACATCGCGTGCCCTGCGAAAACTATTGATGATTGAATAAAATAATGTACTACGACTTTGTAGAACACATTATTATTTATAAAAAGTGTCGAGACTACATATGTCTAACTATTATAGTTATGCCGCAATAAGTGTTCTTTTATTTTTAAAAAATTAAGTCGTTGAAATTTTTATTTAAGGTCCGAGCGGAGCCTTTGCGGGCCGCTAGTAAATAATAAAGGGAAGTCTGATACTATTTGGAGAGCATTTGAAGAATCGAATTTCGAAGCCGTCACTCGTAATTCCAACCTTGACCTAAAGGTCAACAGACGTGACCCATCTGAAACTATTCGTACGGAAAAATCGAGTCGCTCGCTAAGGCGAAATTCGTCCAAGGAACACGGGTACGCCGTCACGTAGACGTTATACTAAGTTCGAGGTCAGCGTAATTCGGAGATGTCTCGGGACGACCCTGACCTAGCCAAGTGATGGGTGGGTCGGGGCGGCTGGAAGTAACCGAGGTCGTTCACCTTGAGACGGTACGCGAGCGGGACTTCGGATTATTTGGACATCTATTCGACAATATATAATATATATAATATAATTATTTATTATAACGATACGATAACTATTGAATATAGTGGACTCAATGAAACATCTTGAATTTTGTTAATATTATTGTTCTTGATATCGATCACCGATATAAATAGCTGTTCGAAATTATTGCAATAAATTATTAATTACCTAGTAGGGAAAACGGCCGCGCTGTCTTTTGTTTTACAACTTGTGTCGATTCAACGGAAACGGGGTAAATTAATTGTGATTCTAACAATAGACCTAAATAGTTGCTAATTGTAAACAAATTTAATTTGTGCTTTGTTATTATGTTGATGAATAGCTTCCATAAATGTAATTGCATTGCGAATACAATGCAATTAAGGCGTTTTTGAACGATATGAGTAAGTTTAAAATATCATTTTTTGTAATTCTAGAAACAGTGAAAATCAATTAAAATTATACAAGGTAAATTAAATTTATTTACAGAAATCGAGTTGTATGGATTATACGCTTTTTTTAATCAACCGACAGCTGTTTTTCTGTAAATTTTACATATTAATTAGGCTATATTTAGTTCATATTATGATATTTTCTTTGGAAATGCTCCTTTCAACAGTTGCACGCATGCATGCATTACCTATATTACTAAGCTAAAGGTGAACATCAGGTTTTTTCTTTCATTTGTAAGTATCGAAATTATGTGATGCATTAAATATTTTATAACATAATAAATTATTAATAATAACAGTATTCATTTCATATTTTTGTTAACTACATTCTTTTTCTACGAACATCATATCAGTTGAATTGTGAATCAAATTAAAACTATTAAATTTCTCGTCGAACCCGTCGCTTGCGAGGAAATTAACTCATAGACACAGCCTACTGAGTTTCTCGCCCTATCTTTCCAGTGGGTCGCGTTTCCGATCCGGTGGTACATTCTGCGAAGCACTGCTCTTGCTAGGGTTAGTGTTAGCAACGACGTCAGCTCACCTACTAGTAAAGGCTACGATGAAATGATCTCTCAAGACAATAAGCTTAGGTAGGAAAAAATATAATTAAATTCTAACTAAGTTTGAAGCAGCGAGACCAATGGCTAAAAACAATCTGGCTTGCGTTTGTTTTGAGAATACTTAGAACCGATATGTAAGTAGCTAAAGGAAGCGTCAGAACGCTATTTTGAAAGAGTGACGCGACACTATAACCCCATAACGTGGCCGCCGCTCATATAATCGATCTAGGCGATGAGACAAAGCAAATTGACCGTCGCCCGAAATGTGACTTGTCGAATCCCTCAAATCCACTTTCAGTGCTTTCAGGCTCTTTAAGCAACGGTTACCGTCCTCGTTGAACTCGTCAATTACGATGAAAAATTTGGTGAACGAACTAACCCACAGACTACCACTTGCTTAGTAGACCGACTACCGACCGACAAGCCACTAAACTCATCGGATCTTCCTAGTGAGTCGCGATTCCGATCCGGAGGTAGATTCTGCGAAGCAATGTTCTTGCTAGAGCCAGTGCTAGCACATTCTCTCAGGTTAAGCCCCGTGAGCGCACTTACCAGACACGGCGTAGCTAGAATAGCCCATTAAGTTATCAGCAAAATGGTAGCGAAAACAAACGAAAATCGAACCCTAAAATTTTTATTTTTGAAATATCATTATTCTCCTGCCCTGGGGTCGGCGCAACATGTTTTCTCCTTCCATATCATATACAATTTTTTCGCTCACTCCTCTCTTAAGCACATCGTCTTTCACGCAATCCATTTAATTTCTTCTTAGGTCTACCTCTTCCTCTATATCCTTCCACATTCATAGTTAACAATCTCTTACCAACCTCATTTTTGAAATATATTTTGGTGAAATAATACTAATAATATCTAGGAACAAGGTAAGATATTCTGTATTATGGGAACCAAAAACTGATATAGATATCTAAACATACATAGTTAACAAACATAATAACAAAAAAAAAAACAGTGAATAAAAACGAAACCTATTTTGGTTTCTCCCAATTTTGGGGACGAACTCTATTACCCCTTTTTGCTTTGATCGTCTGCTGACCACGTTACCGGGAAAATAGGCTTTCCCGAACCAACGCATTGTCCCCTACATAAGGCAGCCCACTCAAAGGTGCAAATGAAATAAGCTTTGGCTAATTCTTAGTATTCACTTTCATACTTGAAGCTAAGAGAACTGCAGAGATTGTAGTGTCAACTTAATGGTAATGCGGAGCAAAATTTTTGACGAACTATACATTTCTAAGGCACAATTTGAACCCTGTTTTAACATCCTATAGATTAGTTCATTTTCTATAGTCACACCGTCATTTAAATACACGCAAAGTGACTAAAATTATTTTTATTACTTTGTTAAATCCCTAGAGCTATCTATATAAGCAAAAACTTTGTATCCCTTTTTACGAAAATTGCGCGGACGGAGGAGTATGAAATTTTCCACACTCATAGAGAATATAGAGAAGAAGTGCACAATGCTAATATTTTTTTAAAATAATGCATAAAAGATACATTAAATCAATAAAGAAAACATTACACACACTACATACCATGTATTTGACGCACACACGCATGCATACTATTTATTGTCAAGCTTTTGTTCTTGACGTCTGTTGTCAAATTGAGAATACATTAAATATTGTTTGTCTTTGTTAATATTTTTTATCGTGTAGCCTTGGCGAAATTCGTGATTATAGAAGTATCAATAGTATCAAAGTATAAAATCATAATAGTGTACAAACTTACAATTCCAATGAATTATAGTCGAATTTCGACTACTGCGGGACCTCTAGTAATTGTTTATTTTACGACAATTTGTTTATATAAATCGATTCATAAGTGATGTATCTCGTACACCTCAATTACTTGGGTATAAATAAAGTGAACTCATATCGATAGTTACTCACAAAAGGCAGGAAGGTGAAAATGCATTATCGTTAACATTTATTCTCTTAATGTTAACTAGATATGTAAGCATTTATTACCGCGTACATTGTTAAACATATAAAAAGTCACATTGCAAAATGCTAAATGTAAGTGCAAACGCTATTTCAATGCAGTAATTTTTTAGAGCCCTCGGACCATAATCAAAATGACTATTCACATTATCGAGTCAATTTTGTAATGGTTAAGTGATTAATTATTTTTATTTTGTAACGCCTACTATAATATTATATCAACCTGTTTTTTTGATCCATCATAACCTTACAATAATATTCATCATATAAGTACAGCTAATTGTTGGTAATTCAATTAGTAAAGTAATTACTAAAAATTCTTGGTAAGCGTCATTGGAGGAACATTGAAAACTTATTATAGTACATTTATAAGTTGTACGTTCTCAGAAATATTCCGTCGGAAGATTATTAACAGCATTTACATCGATGTGTGTTTAATTAAAATTTAAGCAAAACTAGATGGGACACAAAAATGTAGACTTTGACGGACACTAGCCATCAATTTTTCAATAAAGGCTTTAGAGTATTGCTTATGAGCTAAAGCCCAGACATTAGAGCGACTATAAATCATTAAGGAAGAACTACTTACAGATCTGGCTGTGTGGCTACCTGTCAGCAACCCTTATTGCGGTAAGTAGTTGTTAAAGAAATCCTTGGCTCGTAAATTAACTACAAACAAATCTGACCTTTAAATAAAACCAGGTACAGACTAGCCTAAACTGAAATTTATAAATCTCGATTTTGTAACAATGCTGTTAAATATGAAATTAAATTTAGTATGCCATTGAGTACTTTATTTTTACTGTATAATAATATTAATAAAAATCTTATTATAATGGTGTCAAAGACAAAATTTCAAATCGAATGCAATTTAGTAGATTTAAAACTCGGAAACAATATTAAATAAAAAAGTGAAAAGCGTCCTAATATTGATATAATTTGCACAGCGTTAAAATATTCACCAAATAAGAATCTGACGGGATATTTTGACAACGTTATTACACACGAATTTAATTTATTTAAATATAGAAATATTTAAATCTTGAGATGTGAAATGTGTGGTTAAGGTTGAATCTTGTCAACTGGACACTAGTCATGTTAAACGTAAGAAATAATATTCTGTGAGCGGTTCCCAGTCTATCAATGAAGCACGATACAATATGTCTTGTACTTTAATACCATAATCCACACTGGAACTATAATTTATGAAATTACAAGAATATTTTACAACTGTGTAACTCAACAAGTTTAAGTCGGTTATTATCAGTTTCGAAAATCGTCTTACACGTAATCCTCTGCGAAACGATTATAAGCATTCAATAACGATTCATGACGTTAAATATAAACTGGCGATTTTTTTTTTATAGCTTAGATGGATGAACGAGCTCACAGCCCACCTGGTGTTAAGTGGTTACTGGAGCCCATAGACATCCACAACGTAAATGCGCCACCCACCTTGAGATATAAGTTCTAAGGTCTCAAGTAAGTTACAACGGCTGCCCCACCCTTCAAACCGAAACGCATTACTGCTTCACGGCAGAAATAGGCAGGGTGGTAGTACCCAACCGCGCGGACTCACAAGAGGTCCTACCACCAGTAAGAAATTGTTTTTAATTCTTCGAACTTGAAAACTATAACACGACTATATATATAGACGATATAGTGTAGGAAAATACGTCTAAGGGTAAGTCTTACCAATAATTTATTTGTGGTAGAGACGCATTGTGAGGTCGCATAAGTCAACACCAGAACTCTGCCTATTTCTGGAGTAAAACAATCATACTTTCTAGTTCAAAAGGGACAGCAGTCACGCAATAGAGACGATACTTGAACTCATATCAACTCACGCTGTGAAATCTATGAGCTACATAACCCATCTAACGCAATAAACTATCAATGTTTAATGTAATTTTGATTAATTCTAAGATCTGTGTCACTCTTAAGCGGTTGTCAGAAGCCGTAAGCACCAATCTTAAATCATGTTGACATGGAGAAACGACTGAATCTCAATTGCGTTTTAGCATCGGCTACCCATCAAGCGAGATCGTATATTTAATTATACTAGTGCTCCCTCGGTAGTCGAAATTCGACTATAATTAATTGAAATTATAAGTTTGAACATTATTATGGTTCTATTGTCAAAGACTATTATTTTACTTCTTATAATTAGAGATTTCGCCAAGACTACATTACAGACAAATAATATGAAAGACAAACAATATTAATCTATTCTCAATTTGATCATAGACTTTAAGTGATAACAAAAGTTTTACAATAAACGAAGAGTATATGTGAGTATGTGTGTGTGTCAAATACATGATAGTGTGTAATGTTTCTTTTATTGATTTAATATATTTTTAGGCATAATAAAATAAAATAGCATTCTGGACTCCCTCTCTATATTTTCTAAAAGTGTGGGAAATTTCATACTCCTTCGTCCGCGTAATTTTCGTAAAAAGGGGTACAAAGTTTTTGCTTCGCGTATTAATACGAGTATATAGATGACAAAAATAGTATGATATATTTTCCTGTGCGGACTAGCGACTTGTAGTGGGAGGTAGGTCCTCCTCCTCCTTCAGTCGATCGCTCATTGCTGAGCATCGTGATGCGCCCGCCTATGACCTTTTTTGTAATCTGCAGCCACTTTTGTCGGTCAGTGGCACAGTGAAGTGCTTGGCTCCGTCTCATGTCTAGCCACTCGGACACTTAGTCACTCCATCATTTTCTCCTCCGACCTCTGGATCGTCTTCCATCCACTTTACCCGTCACTATGAGTCTCTCCAGGTTGCCAGAGGGTTTTCTTGCTATATGACCAAAGGAGGTAGGTACTTGGATACTAAAGGTTCAAAATACTTTACGATACTATTGACTGATTGTTTATGCGATCATAGCAGAGCGAGTGCTGGTTATATTTACGAGCTCGCAAAGTTTCCAACGCTTAATTGAAGTACGATTTAAACGAATTATCTGTTGGACGGAACGGCTAACATAGTAAACGGGAGTCCTTGAAAATACACGTGGGATATTCCAGTATGGCAAACTAAGCGTTGACAGTGCGCAGTGCTATGTACGTTATTGAATCAAGTTGCGTTGCGTTGGCCACGTCGCCGGCAAGAGACCCGCTAGATTCCACGGCGACTTATCTATCTTTATAGATAAAAATTAATTCCTGTTCGTTAGTCTCGCTAAAACTCGAGAACGGATGGACCGATTTGGCTAATTTTTGTCTTGAATTATTTGTCTTCTACAAATATAATAACAGTTGATTCTTTGCTAATTTATACACAATTTACTATGATTAAATAAAAAATTAAAAAAAACAGTAAATCTATTTATATAAAAATGAATTGCTGTTGGTTAGTCTCGCTAAAACTCGAGAACGGCTGGACCGATTTGGCTAATTTTGGTCTTGAATTATTTGTGGAAGTCCAGAGAAGGTTTAAAGGGTAGATAAATATGAAAATGCTCGGAATTGAATAAAAATAACAATTTTGTTTTCTCTTTGATGTGTCCCCCGTCGGACGGATTCCTTTTGTTTGTTTTAAGTTTATTTTATACAAAAGTTTAAGTCTTTTATTTATCGATTCTGGCACTACAAAGTCTGTCGGGTCAGCTAGTTAATTGATAAATGTCTGCGAATTCTGCCACCATTGAACTAATAAGATCGTTATTGTCAAAAGTAAACAAATCATTAATAACGTAAATCGTTTATTCTTTTGGAAACTGTACACTAATTCTGTTACCAGACGCAAGCCATTTAAAGGCGGTGGATAATCGACCGATTATAAAACACTTCAATTCAATTGCAACTATATTGAGACCTTATAACTCATATCTCAAGGTGGGTGGCGGTATTTACGTTGTAGATGTCTATGGGATCCAGTAAACACTTAACACCAGGTGAGCTGTGAGCTCGTCCAACCATCTAAGCAATAACAAAAAATTTACTATAATCATCTTAGAGACAGCACTAACTACGTTGTTACAAAGCCTTTGAATAATACGTTAAAAGTCTCTATACAAGCCGATCTAGACGACTTAAGTCTGAATATTATTAAGTTTTTTATAGTTTACATTCATACATACATCATATTGAGATATGAGGTTTAGGCTATGATTGAATTCTACTCATAATATAAGGGTTGTACGCACGACTGCTTCGCGGCAGAAATAGGAAGGATGATTGTGTCCGCCCGTGCGGGCCTATAATACGCGCTACCAAAGGTATCCAAAGCACCTGCTTCGGAATTTGAATACTATTTTTATACTTTTTTATTTCAATTAATAACCTGCATAAAACTAACAAAAGAAATGACGGAATGTTGACGATGTAAAAGATTATAAAATAACAAGAAAATCGTAGTGATTAAAACGCAACGATCGGTGGATGACACCCTCCAGCGTCGCGGAGAGAGGTGCTCAAAGCTAATTCCTAGTAACCAGGAGCTACGCTGACGCCTTCCGTCACTCGTTCCCGAAAGCACTTTCGTGGCGCGTTAAGCACTCGACCGGGGGGCCGCCCCCACCAGCCGCCACCTCATCGAAAAAAGGCGATGCACTTCGGATTGTTCTTTTTATGTCCACGATCGATCGTTTCGATGAAGGCCTGAATTTTTATCTGAACGCGAGGTAGGTCGCACGTGAGCTGTAATAGGCCGGTTCCGGAACAGTAAATTAGAATGCTAGTAATGGCGCTAAACAAATATTAAAAATCAACTTAAAGTGCCACCCGGATGTCTGGTAATAATAATATGTATGATAGTTTTGTACTTACGACCATATATCTGCTCTTTCGACACTTACCTGAAAGAAATGAAAAATGATTAGATTAACATGACAGTATTTATTTTGAATATACATACATATATTTACAATTTACCGACGATTTTTCGTTATGACAGTACGAATTATAAACACGTTTTCGATACAATAATGAAAGCGTGCTCTCATGACGACTGACTGTTTACGCAAATGTGAACGTGTTTTAATTTTATTCACTTGACTGAACACTACACTGTTGCCGTTTTCTATTCTATATTTACATGAATATTAAAGAAAATTGTTACATGAAACTAAAAATTAATTATGAAGCGAATTTAATCGTGATTTTCATTCGCAATAGAATAATAAATAGCTACCTCCATTCGCAGTAACGGGTAAATTTGAGATTAGAATTTTTCGAAATAAACATTTAACTTTTAGGTACCTCAAGCACCAGTCATCATTCTCGTCGAACCCGTCGCATGCGACGAAGGGCTTGGCGAGTAAATTAACCCACAGACACAGCCCACTGAGTTTTTCGCCCAATCTTCTCAGTGGGTCGCGTTTCCGATCCGGCTCTTGCTAGGATTCGTGTTAGCAACATCGTCAGGTTTGAGCCCCATGAGCTCACCTAATAGCCCGGTGATGCCTGACATGGTCTCTCTAGACCATCAGTTTATGTAGAAAAAAAAAAAAAAAAAATTCATAATAGTAAATTGAAAAAATTAAACGTTAGCACTGCACATAAAAGCTAAATTTCGTGAATTTATTATCGAACCATTACTAATCCGATATTTGAACGATACAAAACGACCCTATCTCCAAACTGTTATTGAAATATATGACAAATAATATAGATATAATAATCACTAAAATACGAAACCTACTAGGTGGGAAGGAACTAAACCAGTCTGAAATTATGGCTGAGAAATCAAATGACATTCACGTGGGTTTGATTGATGTAGGAAATTCTCGATACGTATTGCAGATTCATTGATCCCATTTCACGAGATTAGGTGAAGTCTATCATTATTTCGATTGTATTTGCTATCTGTAATGATTGCATATTATCACAATATTGCGTTATTGTATAATAATTATTTAATGAGGTTTTAATTAACAACAAACTATAATCTAGATTGTTCCATCTCTATCATGTAATATAACAATACAAAAACATTTTTATTGTTTTATTGTTTCTATGATTCCAAACGTATAGTATGAAACAATAAAATTCTATTAAGCTGATTATAATTTGTTTTTCTCGTTTTCAATTAAGACCAATGTGAACAAGTAAGATCAGATAAATACAATGACCGAGTCTACACTTAGTATTTAAATACTTAATAGTTAACAGGAAGTGTTCGTGTTTTCTAAATGAAAAATAGCGCACAATACTTTATCTTCACATACATAATGAAATATTAATACGTACTTATTCATGCAGCGATGCCCTAGTTTTTATGCATATTTTAAAATATGTATGTATTATCGATAAACATGATATTACACATTGTTTCCTGATACATTTTTTTTTCCCGTACCTATGCCTTGAGAGGCTATTTCAGCTTCATCCTAACGTTTGTAGAGCTCACGGGCTCAACTGGAGAGTTGCTAACACCGACCCTAGCAAGAGCAGTGCTTCGCAGAATCTACCACCGGATCGGAAACGCGACCCACTGAGAAGATCCGGCGAGAAACTCAGGCCCTTCGTCGCAAGTGACGGGTTCGACGAGGACGGTAACCGGATAGAATTTCAGTAGGTTTTAGATAATATGATGTTTCAAGCGGCGATGTTTTCTAGCATGATTTTGTAATATAAAATAAATGAAAAAAAAATTGTGAGGTAAAAAGTGTTTTACTATTTCGTAATTTTTAAAACAGTCTCGTAATGTAAGTGGCTGGCTCACAGTCATGACGACAGGATTGACAGTAGCTATGAGCTTTGGTAATCGCTTACATCAGACCGGTCATAACCTTGTCGCTTATGTCGCTTAAATCATCAATTATTTATTTATACATTGTAGTAGCTCTCCCGAGTCGTATATACTGGTAAATGCGCACAAATGCCACTATTGACAATAATTAACATGATTTAAAATTTCGTTTATTTTATGTTATTATTTATTTATTATTAGTAAAATTAAATTGTTATTGTAACATATTTAATATTTAGTAGACATTGTTTTGATGTAAAAAGTTTTTGTGTGAAGTTTTAGTTGCTGTAACCAAAACAAAATGGCTAATTGTGTAAAAACGTAACTTGTGGCTTTTGTAATAAACAACGTTTGCTGTTAACGTTTTATAGAATTGCATTGTATTTTTATTGTAATAGATCTTATGTGTGAGGGCCTTGGCGTAACGCCGACATATATATGTTTGAAATTTAAGTTTCGTTTGTAGTATTTGTAAGTATTTGATGTCGTCCTTGATTTAAGCATTTCAGTAGATGATGACCGAGCTTTGCTCGTTTTTTTTTTGATAACGCCATCTTGTTGTTTCTTTAAAGCGGTTAGTTGCCCTCAATTAAGAAAAATAGTATTATTATTCGCCAATAGATGTCGGGAAGAGTTGATTATTGAAAATACGAATAAAACATTTTCTAAAAATAAATCGTAGCTAGATCGATTTATCGCCCCCGAAATCTCCTGTATACTAAATTTTATGAAAATCGTTGGAGCCGTTTCCGAGATTCAGATTATATATATACAAGAATTGCTCGTTTATAGGTATAAGATAATTCAAAAACTAAACAAGAGACTCGGGTCATGAAACTGAAATCAGTATAGCGATGAATTTATCTTACAATAAGTAGAGATATATTTTTGTAGTTCAGTGGAGCTGATTGAGCGGATTGAATGAACTCCCCCGAGTCCGTATGAAATAAACTCACACTCGGTGATGGGCATACTGCGAAGGATTGTTTTGAGCCGATTGAAGAATCTAATTCGGGGCCGAACGGCATTTATTTTAATAATAGGTTTAGGAAAACACATTGTGGACTAACTCTGCGCCGGTTAATCAACCGTACAACAGTTCCGAAAAACAAAACAAAAACAAAACAACTCAAAAACCTAAAGTTTGAAGTGAAACTTCTAATGTGACTTCCAACAAGGTTGCCATACGAGAAAGAGACAGAGCGAGAGTGAATGCGAGGCACTCGAACGTATACGCAACTCGTTAGCAACAAGTAGCGTCCAATATTTTAAAGAAGAATCTAAATATATATTAATGTTGAACATGTCACAACTCTTGTACACAGCATTCCCTATTAAAAGAGCAATCTGATTTAAGGATGAAAAATGAAGAAAACTACAATACTACACATCGAAAAAGAAGTTTCACTTCATTCACGTGCACCAAGTTGCACGCGTACCATTTCTTTTGTGTTAATATTATAATTCTCTTCCTGTTTTTTTGTTTAAAAGAAGGCGTTGTACGTTTTTATAGAGAGGTGATAATGTGATTATTTCGAATCGCGACCCTCGGGAGCTCCACGCGAGTACAGCTTTCCATAATAAATTTCAGCTGAATGGATTCAAAAATGCGGCTTGATTACATTTTAATATGTACGTTCCGATTGCTTTGTTTTTTTATTTTCATATGGGGTAGATTCTTTTTTTAAATTTTCAATTTCACAAGTTTTTCTTTTTTAAATTGAAATTTGATTTTAGCAAAAAAAAAAGTTTACGTACGTCCATTTAAGCTGGTTTTAAACACACGTGATTGACATTACAAAAGGGGTTGTGGAAGTGACGTGTGCTACCGAATACGCCGCGTATATAATATTTTGACGTCAAAATAAATAACTACAGGAAACAAGGCTTTATGTTATTACGAACGTCATATTCCTGCAAAGGACGTCTGCACAAAGGCCAGATAAACTATTAAAATCTCGTTTCTGAAATGGAGTTTTCTCAAACGGTATAACATATTACTTTCCACATTTCCGTTGAATTAATTTCCAAAATACAAGTTGAATGACCCGTTCAGCGCACGAACAAACAAAACAAAAAAGGTATATTTCTAACGATGCATTATTCATCAAAGAAACATTTGTACGGAACCACGTTACATAGCGCCGCGACTGTATCTGAAATACATAATATGTATATACATATATTCATGGCGTATTTGCTAAAGAAAATATTATGTATTAATCTTAATAAATATTCAACAACGCTGTTGGATCGTAAATATAGCGGCCAACCGATACAAAAAGATAATGAAAATAAAAAGTACTTTAGTATTGATTAAAGTAAAGTATTAAGTTATTGGAAGTGTTTTTACGGCATATTTACACGCCTGTACATCGTGTTGTGATATAGTTTGCTCGCCACTTAATATAAGTGTGTGACAAAAACATCTTCGAGTCGAAAAGTCGTTTGCTACTTACTCACAAAACCAATTAAGTAATAAATATAAGATGCCTAAGAATCTACAATATAAGAGGACATATTTAGTGTTATTTCAGGATATGCTGCTCCTCTGTCTACAACGATAAAAACTTTATATATTTAAAACTACTTTCACACTTTAATCTCTTGTTTGTTATTTTCATGCACTTTACAGTTTTCGTGATCCGACAACTAAGCTCGTGCATTTGGTTAAAATCTTAAACACTGGCTTATTTAATCACATTAACAATTAAGCTGAGACGATTTCTTCGAAAACAATCAAACCGTTTACGTATAATCTATACTACTATATAAATCTACAAAGTACAAGGAACAAAGAGCCACGAAGGGCTTACAGGGACACGACCTTCAGCAATGAAGTATGCGACTAAGAGGAAGAGATATAAATCTACAGTGGTTTTTACTAATGTTTTTTTTTTTTTTGTTGTTGCTTAGATGGGTGGACGAGCTCACAGCCCGCCTGGTGTAGTAGACCGAAACGCATTACTGCTTCACGGCAGAAATAGGTAAGGCGGTGGTACCTACCCGCGCGGACTCACAAGAGGTCCTACCACCAGTAAAAAACCATATTCCGTCATAACTACTGAACCATGCACCCGATTGACTTCAAATTTGGTAACCATGTAGAAAATACATGTATTTAATGGATAGGCTAATATTTATATGAGTGTTAGACTCCCTACACCAGCTGCGGGGGCGTTAATAATGAGAATCTCTGAGAAATAATAATGTTAATTTTAAATGGCCAGCGAAGCGGACGGGTACATCTAGTTTAAAATAAACCTGAAAATTGCGGAGCGTTAGTCAACTAGCAATGATATCACTGGTAATAATTGGTCGTGGTAATTAACACGCCGGCAGCCGGTGGCTCGCGACCGTTTTATGACCGTTTTTGACCGGTGGAACACCAAACGGTTAGTGTTTAACGACGTTCTGTTAAAAAAAAAACCAAAAATATTCTGCGCTACTGCCGCTGATGCGGTTAACGATGTTTGACAGATTTTTCACAGTCCGATAGATACTGTAGTTTCTTTTGCTTTCCGCGTGTCGTAGACGTAATTTTTATTGCTAGTGCGGTTAACACGAATACTAATAAATTAAAATAATAAACTAGAGATTATGTTCAATTTAAATTTAAACAGCTTAAACAAGTATATTTTAATGATGGATTAATTACAGTTTTTCTGGCTGCGATCTTTTTAAAAAAATTTTTCTTGAATTGGGTTGCAGATTAAAAATTAGAAAATGATTTATTAATTAATTCCGATTTTTTTTTCCAACGATTTTTTTAATGAGGCACTCGTTTTTTGTTTTTAATTAAATTAATCCGTACTACATCATGTATTGTATTATGTATAATTAAGTTATAGAGGTGTTCAGTGTTGAATAGACAAATGTCATTTGTGTCCCAAACGGATGTGGAACTGATTATGGCACCACAACTAAAATTTTACGTAAAATTATTACTATGCGATACTATTTTTTTATTTTTTATTTTTTTATGCTTAGATGGGTAGACGTGTTCACAGCCCCCCTTGTGTTAAAATGATTACTGGAGCCCATAGACATCTACAACGTGAATGCGCCACCCGCCTAAGTTCTAAGGTCTCAGTATAGTTACAACGGCTGCCCCACCCTTCAAATCGAAATGCATTACTGCTTCACGGCAGAAATAGGCGGGACGGTGGTACCTACCCGTGCGGACTCACAAGAGGTCCTACCACCAGTAAGATTTCTGAATCCATTTACTTAGGTCCTACCACCGGTAAAACTTCTGGATCTGAGCTCAGAAAGCGTTAAGAAAATTAGCGAAGCAGGTCTTAAGACCATCAGAAAACCTGAAACTGTATTTGAACAGAATTTTTAACGATTTAGTTAAGAATAGACAAATTGTTTAATTAAAAATTTAGAATAAAGAAAAAAACATTCGAAATGACGAATTCGGAAGGAAAAAAAAATGAATTACTCCAATGCAACGTTATAAACGCTGCAATAATTCAGCGGAACAGCCAGTACTGTCGACCGGAGCGTTTCGACATTTCAACATTTTTAATTATATAATAAATTTGTATTATCACCGTTGTAATGACAAAATTGTTTTCCCCGTAGTCGGGCTTAATTCGTTCAGCGTTTGTTGCTGTATGATGTGTCGGTGCTCTCTGCTTTACGGTGAATAATATTTGAAGGTTTTTTTCGAATGGCTTACGTCTAATTGAGACAGTACCTTTCTCTTTCTAACTATTTATCCATTGAAAGAATATCTTTCTGTCTCCCTTCCTAGCTATTTATACTAAATGGTAGTGGGGTAAGTTTTCCTTATTCTACTCCTCCACTTCGCTCTGTCTTCGACATTCTCCTCAGCAACATTGCATTCACTTTTGTCCTTCAGCACTACATCTTTCCACCTTGTCTTGGATCTACCTCTAGGTCTCCGCCTGGGGAGTATATTTGTGTTATATTAATTATTATGTGTTATTTTAATATTAATAGCCCTTGCAACAGGCACTTGGAAAGGAAAAAAATGTAATGGATAGACTGATAGTTATGGGTTTTTAAGTTACTTAAATAGATTATAAGTAATACTAACAAAATGTTATGTTTTTTTTTAACTGAAATAAATTATTAATAATAATAATAATTACTTAATTATTTTTCTGTGTAGGACATGGATGGCGGGTACCGCGTTCTGATGTTTATAGAATCCGGTAACCACTTAACACCAGATGAGCCGCGAGATCGTTTGTGCTATAAAAAAATGTTTGCAGTAAAATAGCATCGAAAGTGTAAAATATCGTTTGTTTAGTAAAAACATATTAAGAAAGTGAAGACATATTTCGATTAGTAAAATTAGATGAAGCGCTCCGTTGCTATTTAAATTTGACCTCGATTTTTCTAATAAAACATCTATTATAGCACTTAATATTGTTTCATGTCAAAGGCGAGATTAAATTTGGCGAAAAATTGAGTCTCTCATTGGAAAATTAAGGCTAAAATACGTTCGGTGTCATAAAGCGCCTATAATAATTAATGAAACACGTCCATTTCATTTCTCCTGTTATCTATCTTTAAAAAAATATTATTGTATAATATTTTTAGCTGATATTTTTTATTTCAAAGTATTTTTTCACTGTTTCAATTAACATTTTCATCTGCTTATTATTATCGCCTTAGTATTAAATTTTGAATACAAAAATAGAATGGACAACACGACAAAGTATAGAATGTATTCAAAAAGTGACGTCATTGTAATTTGAAATCGATCAAGGTTCTTTATTAGAAAACAGTGATCTGAAAACCATAAATATATTTATTAAAAAATATATTGTCACTAAATCAATGAAAAACACCAAAGAAATATAGTCGTTAGTTTATAGTGATAACAAAACAACAACTTTTTTTTTTAAACCTTAAAACAAATTAATTAACGCGGCAACGTTACATGGATCGAAACCCGCCTTGTATAGTTTGCAAATCAGCCTGGCAGGGGAGAAATTTAATCGGCGGACGTTACGAGTTCTGACGGGTGATGTATTAACATTTATTGGTTTACAAATTAAAGATAACCCCGCAACGGAACACCAATATGATAAAGCGGCCGATCCGCGAGCTTTTTTTTTATTTCAGTCCGGTCCGGTCCGGTCCGGCGCTAATCGTTTATATGAAAAGTTTCGTGACTCGAAAAAAACGTTTTTATTGAACGAAAAAATATCCAATTTCTGGTAACGTTTGTTTATTAATACCTGTAACTTTGATGGCTGTTTTTGTATTCGCTTGTTTGATTACTCACATTGCTTTTTATATGATGTAAAACTTTGTTTTATAGAGCTAAGACTTGACCTCTATCACCATATCGGAAATATTACTGAAGTACCGCGTTCTAATTTAGCGGCATATAGTGTAAGGCTTGGTAGTAGGCAGCGGCTTGGCTCTGCCCCTGGCGTCGCTGAGGTCCATAGGCGACGGTAACCACTGATCATCAGGTGGGCAGTATGCTCGTCTACCTACAAGGGCAATAACATAAAAAAAGTCACTGGACTGAAAAATAATTATGTCCCTCTCAGAAGTCTAGTAAGTGGTAAATCCTTAATAAGTCGTAAATCGGCGACGCTAGTTACTACCGATCAAATGTGCCGTAAGGTGCTCTTTCTAGAATGATATCGAGAACTCGATAATATGCTTCGTAATTTGTAATTTTAAACTTCAATTTGAAGTCTATCGTGCCCTAACATATAAGACGACCGGTGTACAGATACTAAACGATGAGACTGCCTTCAATCAAATTCCACCAGCAGTACCAATTCTCACGAACAACGTCTACGATTGAAAAACAACGCCATGTAATTTAAGGAAATCCCATACATTAATATATTTGTGTGTCAGGTTACTGTCGGATTCAATGATAACTACTGCTGCACTTATACTGCTAATGAATTAAACTTTATTTTTAAATGTATAATTAACGTTACCTGAACATAATTTTATTTTATTGCCCTTGTAGGCAAACGAGCATACGGCCCACCTGATGGTGAGTGGTTACCGTCGCCCATGGACTTCAGCAATGCCAGGGGCAGAGCCAAGCCGCTGCCTACCGCTCAATACTCTCCACAGACCTCGTTTGAAGAAGGACATGTCATAGCGCTCGGGAAACATCGTGGAGAGGAGCTCATTCCATAGCCGGAAGGTACGTGGTAAAGCACAGTCATTACACCGAGCGACACCCACTTGCCGTTGACGGAAAAACAAAATCAACTAATTTTCATGAATAGTTGTTAATTCTCGTCGAATAGAAATTTTGAAGGTACGGGTTCTCCTACGTATCCCCGGAAATCGTAATTCACATAGTTATAGCAAATCATAATCTTTGCACAACACTAAAACACAATCTAATTAAATTCATTAAAACTCATTAATTAAACATATGTCTGCTGTCGAACGACAAAGTCAACTGAAACATAGGAATGACAACAAACATAAATGAACAATGAACAGAATTTAAAGTGATAACTTTATTTAGCACTAGCGACCCGCGCTAACTTCGCTTCGGAAACATTAAATTTTATTATTGATAGCTGAGTCCCGCGATTTTACCCGCGGTTATTGTCGTACCGCGGGTGACGCCGCGAGGCGAAACTAGTCTTAAAAAAATAGCCTAAGTTACTCCTTATATCATCAGCTACCTATCAGTGAAAGTCTCGTCAAAATCGATCCAGCCGTTCCGGAACAGACAGACAGACAGACCGACAAAAATTGTAAAAAATGTTATTTTGGTCTATGTACCGTATATATATTTGACTCTCCATTACACTTGACACTCCAATTTTATTTATATGTATAGATTAGGGATAGCGGATGAAATCACCCTAATTTGATAAGCTTTGCAAGTTCAAACGCTTAGTGAATCACCCGTACGAGACTTAGAATCTATTCGATTCCTTTCCATACGGAAATGTGTTCGGTATTACTCATCTCCTTTGGTCTCTGCCAGTTCCTGTCAGTTAAAGTTAGCAGCGTCAGATCTTAATCGATAGCAACAAGATTAGGGAAATCTATACTAATATATAAATCTACAGTGGTTTTTATGGATGTTCCGTTATAACTACTGAACCATGCATCCGATTGACTTGAAACTTGGTATCCATGTAGAAAATATATGTACTTAGTGGATAGGCTAATATTTATACGAGTGTTGGACTCCCTACACCAGTTGCGGGGGCGCTAATGATGAGAATTTTTGTGGGGGTGAGAAATAATAATGTTAATTTTAAATGCCCAGCAAAGCGGACGGGTACAGCTAGTGTTCCTATATACCTTATTATTAACAGTATTTTTAATCGTTCTATCCGGTAAGAGTGTAAGTTTTTGTTGCCGATATCATTGAGGCTCTTAACGTGTGAACTGAATTATGAGGTTAATATTGGCATTTGTATTATTTTTATTGCCTTTGTAAACAGATGAGGATATAGCTCCTAAACTGATGACAATTGATCATTGTTCACGTCGCTGTATAACGCTCTCCTCAAATTATTTCAGTGTTTATTAACATTATAGATTATGTTTTAAAACCGTTGAGCATAGTCGAAGATTATCGAAAAAAGAAACTTTTCAATGACTCACCGGAAGAATTGAGACTAAGGAAATAACATCATTTGTTTTGTATATTGTGTGAGCTATAAAAGTAGCACAGTCGATTGCAATCATCATAATACATTAACATCGAACATCCGTCGCCGCGTCGGAGGCATGCTAAAGACTGTAAACTCGCATAAAACACTTTTGTTAAAAATGTCAATACAGCAAGTTATTATAGGAGTGACGCCCATTCCACGAGCCGCCGCGCCGCCCATTCCCCGACACCGCCAGTGTTATTACAAAAGCCATAAAACATTCCGACGCGCTCTCCGGCCAATGACGAGTGTCAATTCAAAACGCAATACTAGAAACTCCAATATACTACGATTGTGTCCACCACGGAAAAAATCTCCCGCCTCCGAAGTGAAAATACCACTTGCAATAACGATTCCGAAATCCAATATAGCCGATGCCGATAGTCCTTTTGGCGAACGCGCGAAATAAACCGCGCAAACATTCCGAGAACTGACGGGGGGTCAGTTCTCGAACTCAACGAGACTTCAAATGCTTAACTTGATATTCATTGTTTTGTTTTATCTGTTTATTTTGACGGACAACAAAACAAAATAGACAAGGCAAGCGCCGCTTCATTTATGGCTTCTGCTGTTTTTATATTTTTAATGTTGGTTTACTTGTGTGGTAATAATCAGCGTCTATTCAAAATTACTTTATTTATTTTATTATTTATTAGACAATTCTGTCAATATGCTTACCATTCGTAAGTATTCTTTCGTAAAATTAAAAAGTAGGTGTATGTAACTCGGATATTCAAATCAATTATGATACCATACATGTCCTGCAAACTAATTTACATTAAAAGCTCAAACAAAAAAAAGTACTCGTGAATTTTATATTACGCTGAAAGTCGAAAATAGCGTTTTACTTTGGGCAATGATTAGAACAAAATCGTATTAAGAATTCCAGTGGTAAACCACGAGAGAGACTTTCTGTGTTGACTTTTTTTTTTTTTCCTACCTATGCTGATAGCCTTGAGAGGCTATTTCAGCTTACCCTAGCTTGTGTAGGTGAGCTCGCGGGGCTCAAACCGGAGAATTGCTAACACCGCCCTAGCAAGAGCAGTGCTTCGCAGAATCTACCACCGGATCGGAAGCGCGACCCACTGAGAAGATCCGGCGAGAAACTCAGTGGGCTGTGTCTGTGGGTTAATTCGCTCGTCGAGCCCTTCGTCGCAAGCGACGGGTTCGGCGAGGACGGTGACCGGTGCTTGTATTGCCTAAAAGCACCGTTAGTGGATCAGGAGGATCCGTGATGACGTGCTTTGGGCGACGTCGACGGTTTACCAAACGGTCTACAGGATCGGGTATGTAGTTTCCGGCGGCCACGACAAGAGGGTTCTCATGTCGTGCCGCCTTCTCAAAGTGGCGCAGCGATGCCGACTGTAGATACTTACTGACGGGGTCGAGCTCCAGGTCATCGTGGAGGTCCACGTTCCTCTGGAACCATGGTGCTCCGACGGCTATCCTGCAGAATCGGGATTGTATTACCTGAAGGGGTTTCAAGTTGGTGCGGGCCGCGTGAGCGAACACTACGCTTGCATACGTCATGACGGGGCGTATGCAAGTTTTGTAGAGGGTTACCTTGTTACGGAGGGACAGTTTGCTTCGTCTACAAAGCATTGGGTAGAGTCGTCCTAGTATAAACGCGGCGCGATCGCGTACCGTTTTTACGTGGGGACGGAATGTCATCCCTCTGTCGAGGGTGACGCCTAGGTATTTGACCTTCGGGGCCCACGGTATGGGCTGGTCAAAGAGAGTGATGGGGCTAACGGCGGAGGTGTTTACGCGCCTACTGGGGAGTGGGGTGCTCGAAGTGGTATTCGGAGGGCGACCCCTTTTGAATAGCACCGCTGTGCTTTTCGTGGGGTTAATGTCTATTCGCCACTTCCGGAACCACTGTCCCATGGTGGTTACTGCGGTCTGGAGTCGCCGATGAAGCAACGACATCTTCCTACACGAGTAGTAGATAGCCGTGTCATCGGCGAAGAGCGCTAGATGGGTCTCCGGAGACCGGGGTATATCGTTGATATACAAACTAAATAGTAACGGGGAGAGTGCGGAGCCTTGCGGGACTCCGGCAGTCAGATGACGGGGACGAGAACGAGTTCCCTCTACTCGATATCGAAACGAACGGTTCGACAAGAAGTCTCGTATGATGAGCACGAGTCTGTCTGGCACTCCCATGTTGTACAGTTTGTAGATCAAACCGTTGTGCCAGACTTTGTCGAACGCCTTCGCTACATCGAAGAAGAGGGCGCCGGTCGGGATTTGTTTACGCCTATTTAGCCCTATTAAGATGTGCTCCGTGAGGCGGTGCACTTGTTGTACGCACGAGTGTTTGGCGCGGAATCCAAACTGCTCGTCTATTAGAATTTTGTTCGCGGTAACGAAGTCCCAGAGGCGTTTCCGAAGGAGCCGTTCGTAAATTTTGCCTATCGCTGGGAGGAGACTAATCGGTCGGTAACTAGCGGTTTCATTATTCGGTTTGCCCGGCTTGTGTATACCGATAACGTCTGCTTCTTTCCATACCGCCGGAAAGATGCAGTGCGTCATAGCAGCATTTAAGATGGTAGCCAACATTGTTATCAGTTGGACTGGTAGGAGTTTTAACGCGCGGTTGCGGATGCCGTCGGAGCCGGGTGCCTTCTTAGGTTGAAGGTTGTCTATTACTTCTCTAACTTCGTCAGAGGTAATGGGGGGTAACGCGTCCGAGGGTGGCAGGGAAGCTCTGCGCTCGACCTCCCTGTCGACTGCCTCGGTGTGTTCGGGGTCCGCGTATTGAGTGCTGGTGGTGCACTGCTCTTGCAGTGCATCGGCCAGCAACTCTGCCTTGTCATCGTCATCGAAAGCCGGTGGTTGGCCTGAAGGGCGTACGAGAGGAGGCATAGTAGCGGTAGTTTCGGACTTGAGAGTCCTTGCTAGTCGCCAGTATGCTTGATGAGAGGGCGCGAGTCCTTCTAAGTAACTATCCCAATTCTCATTTCGGGCGTCGCTTAGGCGAGATTTTACATCCCGCTGTAGACGACGCATCCGAATCCGGTTTGAGTGCGTGGGAAGTTGATCGTAGGCCCGGATTGCCGCGTTTCTAACTCTTAGGAGGTTCCTAAGTTCGGGGGACAGTCTGATGCGGTGGAAGCTATCCTCCACATCGACTTCTTTTGAGGATCTTATGATCGCGGAAGAGATGTGATCCGTGATGATGTTTATGGATTCGACTGTGTCCTCGGGGGAGGGAGTTGAATCCGGGCCGCAGGGGAGGATTGGTGGAGCGGCATCGGCTAAGCATTTGCCCAGCTTCTTCCAGTCCACCATGGTCCTCGTAGCTGTGACTGGGTTGTGGGGGCGACCGAGCTGCATAACGACAGGTCGGTGGTCTGAGTCGAGCTCTGACATTGCTTCGATGGAACGCAAGCGCAGAGTTACGTTCCTCAGCAGTGCCAGGTCTATAGTGCTCGGACGGAGCGCGATGTTATACGGATAACATGTTGGAGTTGGGGGACCGACTACTTCAAAGGTAAGGTCGTCTATAAACGCGTCGAGACGCCTACCATTTATGTTTGAACTGTGGCAGTTCCACCTAGTGTGGTGGCAATTTAAATCGCCTGCCAGGATGACGGAGTCTCCCATGCCGAACAGTGACTCGATGTCACTGCTCAGAAGGGGCTTGTCCGGGGGGAGATAAACGGATGCGATGACGATCGGCTGGTGTCCCGTCAGCGAGATACGGCACACTGACGCCTCGATATGTGAGAGCGAGGGGGTATCGAGAGGGACAACGTGCAGGGCCCGCCTATAGTAAATGGCAGTCCCGCCTTTGGAGGCGGTGAGTCTGTCATTCCTAACCATGACGTAATTCGCGACTTTCGGGTCACGACGCGAGGGCTTCAGGCAGGTCTCCTGCACTAGCAGAATATCTACAAGATTGTCGCGGAGGAATTCGTAAATTTGATCGCGTTGTCGCGCGAGTCCGTTAGCATTGTAGAATGCTAACGTAAGGGAATATGGTTTCTCTCTAGCGTTTTGCGCCATTGATTACCGGTGATTTTAGAAAGTACGGGCCACGGACTCGTAAACGTCCATGTAATCGAACGCGGCCGCGAGCCGTTGTTCGGGGTTTACCGCCCTTCGCAACGCGTCTGCGAACGATCGCAGACGGTCGAAGTTGACCGCCGTGACGAAGTCGCGCACGAGCGTGAAGTCGTTGACGGCTGAGGGTTGCGGGGGACGGTACGCGGGCGCGGGGGGAGGTGCGAGCAGGGGCTGCGGCGCGGGACGTGTCGCGAGCGGGGGCTGGGGTGCGGTTTGTGTTCCCGACCTCGTATACGGCAGCGGTTTATTCCACGCCGATACGGTGGGAACCGCAGCCGGTACGAAGGCGGGTTTCGGTGCTGAAGGCACCGAAGTCTTTGGGCCGACGGTACGGGGGGCTGGGTGGGTCGGACGTTTTCGCGGAGCCCTAGGACATCCACGGTAATTCGCGGGGTGCCCTTGCTTAAGGCATAGGACACAGCTTGGAGGTTCGGTCGCGGTTTCCCTAACTCGCGAGCAATCTACCGTGGCGTGATCGCCGAGACACTTCACGCAGCGGGGGCGCGCGTGGCAATTCCGAGCCGAGTGGCCATATAGTTGGCATCTGTGGCACTGTCCGGGAGTGCCACGTCTATGGGGGGCTTCAATGGTAACCCCGGATAGGCCACATACTGTCGCGAGACATGCGATCTTTTTCTTGGCCTCCGGGGTTGGTTCTAGAGCGACTAGAACCATGTTATATGGTTTTTTGTCGCGGCCGTTGTGCATCCGGTGCACACTTACTATCGGGAGGGACTGAGCGGTCAGATCCTCCCTTACGTACTCTATGTCGAGTTCCTTCGGAACTCCGCGTATTACTACGCGGAGCTCGCGGTCCTCCTGAAGAGCATAGGTGTGGAAACCTATGTTCTCCTTTCGGAGGTATGCTGAGAGGGCCCTATGGTCGCCCGGCGTTGCGACCTTTATCTGAATCCCATGCGCGACGTTACGCGCATGGGTATAATTTATTTTGTTTGCCTGAAGGGCCTGGGAGACGCGGTTCCACGCTGACTTCTCCTGGAGAATCAGCGGGGGCGGGGCGACGGTTTTTTGCGCGGATGCGGGCTTGGGACGCGGCGGTGGGGTTGCGCGGCGGCCGGAGTCCGACTCCGGTGTCACGACTACCTGCGGACGGGAGGCAGTCGCTGACTTGGTTTGTTTTGTCGTGGAGCTCCGGGACTCCACGGCGCGAGTACGTTTTTTCCCGCGTTTTACCGTTTGGAACCCATCCGAGGTTCCGGGCTGCGGGCTCGTCGCGGACTCGAAGTCCATCTCCGATCCGGTATCGGAGTCTGAACCTGAGTTAATTATTACCGACGACGCGACGGATGATATTGGCGAGAATGACGTCGCGGGTGCGTTAGGCGCTTCGTTGGCGCTAGGCGCTTCGTGAGTCGCTACGTGCGTACGTGCGCTCAAATTGGGTTTGGGGGCGGGGCATGACTGCGCGGCTCGAAATGACGCGGCGAGGGACGCGGGCGGGGCGGGACTCGCGCGGGCGGCCCTGTAGGCCGCGAATTCGGCCGTGAGGTTGGATAACACCGGGTACTTTTCGGCAAGTAACCCGAGAAACCCTAAAAGTTCTTCTTCCATCTTACGTTTTTGCCCGGGGGGGGGCGTCCCCGGGACTTAAGGCACACTCGCCGAAAGGCGAGTCCCCTGAGTAGGAGTTCACCCCCTGAGCTTTACCAGCTCCAAGGGGGGGGGGAGTGCCTTTGCCGTGAAAACGGCAGTCGGCTAGGATTGGGGTGGAGTTTGGGAAGGTGGGGCCCCACTGGGTTGTGAGAATGCCACAACAAGCGGTGATCTCAGCGGGGGGTTAGTCTCGAAAGAGACTGTTTTGCTCGCCGAATAAATAAATAAATTTAATAAATGATATGAGTGGGTGATAATGTGAAGTCGTTACGAATGCACAATCGACAAGTTCGAGTTGCTTTTACGACCCAAGGTCGCGACGCCAGCGATAGTGCGTCAAGAATTCGCAACAATGCCGCGATCGATGCGACAACGACAATGCAGCGAAACTCAAGACACAAGATCGCGACGGCAGCGACAGTTTCTCGTAAAAACACGTCCGGACTGTAAGGCGATGCAATCGGAACTGGGAATCTCTGTGTTGACATTTTGATTGCCTAAATAATTTAGCTTTCCTATAGTCCACACAAGCTCCCTGACACCGACATGTGGCTAAAGTTAATCAACGAATGAAGTTGAAACTGAAACAAATATAAATGGCTGAATTGATAATTGCAAAAGGAAACAGCAGCCGATCGAAATAAATTGAATTATAAATCTTGTGTAGTGTAATTGAAGTTGTATTTCATTCATCATACATTATAAATAATAATATGTAATTGTCACATTTGTTATACTTTTTTCATCATCCATCATTGTATTGTATTGCAGTACTTAATCAAATCCAAGAAATGCTGAATTTTAATTACACACAATTTTGAAAATTCATATTTGATTATTAAATTACATGGTTATTTTGTAGTAAGTAGGTGTGCCGCAAATGTTTATTATAATATGATTATATATAGCAATAAATGTCTTTTGTACTACTTACTGCAAAGAGTTCAGATGTGAAATTTTGTAAATACCTACTCTGTTGACCTTAGAGGATTAAACTAATCATTATGGAAATGTCATCCGTCAAATACTAGCAACCTCCAAGCAACTATAAACAACTGAAGAGACTTAGATTAATGATGCGTCACCGTTGGTTGGAGCTCAACGGACACTGGTCATTAATCTAAGTTAAGAGATCAGTACTGCCAGCCTGCCGAAGTTGGCTTTACCTTCAGTAATATAAAGGTCGTTATCCACGACTTCCGGTGACCGACGGACTCTGAATAGACCTTTCCGTACACAATCGGATGTCCATCTATAGCGAAACGAACAGAAAACGACAAAGATCAATTAAAATTGATCTGGCGTATATGTACAGTAAGGCACACAAGTGTTATGTATGCTTAATTTTCGCTATTGCGATTTGGCAAATATCAATGGAATATTCTGTAAGCTAGTGTAAGCATTCGTTTCTTTCCTGAATTTTGTTTTGTTGAAATTTAATAATTAAATTTTTCTATTAGCATCAAAATCAAAAAAATTCAATCAAATAATTCAACAATCGCAACATTTCAATAAACATTGACCACTACACATGGCTGCTCATTCGGGACACAACTCAATCCCGACTAAGCACATCTGCAGGCGACAGTACAAACTAGGCGTGGAATTAAAAGCTAAACTTCGTTAGCGCACAGTTTTGTCGTGCGAGATCGGAAGAAACTACGTAGCCTTCTATCATTTCAATTTCAAAAACGGATCTAAGCCTGATTGGTCGCTGAGTTCTACGTGAAGTACAGATTTACTATTATTAACAAGTTTCCGTTTTCAAACGACTCGTTCGGGAGTGCCTGCAACAATGTCGCGAGCATGCAATCTTCAAAATTAGAAAATCAAGTCTAATGATTTGAGGACGATTAAAAGAGGTTTATTTATTTGGAGACTGATACTGATTGTTATGAATATTGATAACTAAGTAAGTTACACCGTTAATTTATAATTGTAATTGATAGTTGTAATTGTAATAATTTGTAATTGATAATTAATAATTTGATAAGTTTAAATTATCACGCTGCCTAAATGTAGATTATTTCTCGACATCGTAATTTATTGTTTGCGAAAATAGTTATTGTATTGCGGATTATTTTTTGCTCATTCTGTAATTTTGATCTCTGCATTACAATTGCAATAATATACATAGATAAAATGCAATAATGTACACCAATAACATCGGTTTTGTTACAAGAATATAGAGCAATCGGTGCCAGCACAGTAATTAAAGTAACAATTAGTTTGAACACTCGCAAAGTCTCACAGCGAAATTGCGCAGATGAATTTCATATTCAGTCATGTAAATATAACTTCATTTGGAAACGGCAAACTCCGGAGATATTATATTTCCAGACTAGGTCTCTCAAATGACCTGTATTTTTAAATGGGAACACTAACAATATTCAGACCGTGTTATTTTTGCAAATAGTTAGTATTGATCGCGGTATGTTTTCTTATAATAAGTCGGGATGTTAGCGAAATATTTAAGCATAATAACTCATAATTTATTATAAGTGAACAAAAATTGGATCTTTTAATTTACATTCGGATATTAATTCATTTGTTTCACCATAGTAAGCGGTTTATTTTATTCCAGTGTATTGACTTTCTTTGTTGTCGCCCTAGACAGACTAAGAATTGAGTTCGAGTTCCACTTCGGGAAAACATTCCTGTGACTTGTATATTTGAAATTATAGAGGTGTGTAGTAGCTCTTTCAGTCCCTGGTTCCCACAGTATAGAAAATCCTACCTTGAGGCCATTAGGGTGACTTTCCGATTATTGATTATATATTTATTCGTCTATTGTAGTCATCATTACACAATTTTTATTTTCAATTATATTTCCAACCGGTTGAGCGTGTACGTTCTACGTTATCTTGGTACATTTAACAGAAGTTAATTATCCGATATGATCGCATTAAAGCGAAACTTGCGTTCATATTTTATTTTGCTATAATTATTTTACAAGATGCACTAAGCTAATTTTAATTTTGAAATATTCAAAATGCCTTTAGACTAAGTTTTTTTATGTTTCTTCAATAAGGCAGCAACTTGCCTCCCTCTTCAGTTAGCAACAGTCTGCGAGAGGTCAGTGTAAGTGGCCAAGAGCGGTGAATTCTTCGTTCCGAAAACTTTACCGGGTCTTATTATACATAGAACGTGAAATAACGTTACATTGAAAATGATTTTTAAATCGAACGCTTTCATATTACGTAGGAAAAGGGCGTAGTTACTGTAACCTATACTAATATACAGTGGCTTTTACGGATGTTCCGTTATAACTACCGAACCATACATCCGATTGACTTGAAACTTAGTCTCCATGTAGAAAATATATGCACTTAATGGATAGGCTAATATTTATGTGAGTGTTGGATTCCCTAATAATAATGACAATAAAATAACTGACAGTTTTAGTAAAGCCATTGGGATGGAATTTGGTGTTGATAAATGTGCGTTCATAGATGTACAGAGACGTAAAGTTGTAAGCTCAGATTGCTTACTACTTAACCATAGTGTGGTCCTCAAGTCTCTTTGTGAATCGGAAACTTACAAGTACCTTGGTAGGTTTGAAGTGCTGAATATTGTTGACGCAGATATGAAACAATCGTTTAGAGATCGGTTTTTTGGTCGTCTTATAAAGGTCTTAAAAAGCCATTTATCAGGCGGACACAAAATCCGAGCGTTTAATGGTTGGGTCATGCCTATGTTAACATATTCCTTTGGCATACTAAGGTGGACTCAATCAGAGCTGGACGTACTGGACAGAAAAGTCAGGCGATTGTTAACGGCATAAAGAATGCATCATCCACGTTCATCTGTAATGAGGTTGTATATTCCTCGGAAATGTGGGGGTCGTGGTATTTTGAATGCCAAGAATCTACATAACCGAGAGATATACAACCTTAAGGAATATTTCCTTAAGATGAACGTGAATATGTATCGGGATGTCGTTGCAGTCGATAAGGGGCTAACTCCGCTATCCTTAGCTAACGGGAATTGGAAGAGGCTGAAGGTAGAGAGTATTTCAGATCGCATAACCGTATGGAGGAGCAAGGAGGTTCACGGTTCACGGTAGGTTCTACCGGGCTCTCACAGGGCCTGATGTAGACCAATTATCTTCCGTGGCCTGGTTACGATTCAGTAACCTCTTTGGGGAAACTGAAGGTTTTATCTTTGCAATTATGGACGAAGTTATCATGACGAACAACTCCCGGAAATATATACTAAAGGATGGTCGACATTTGTCGGGCATGCCACCGTCCGGGAGAGTCTATTAGACATATTGTTTCTGGCTGTTCTCGGTTTGCTAACGGCGAGTACTTGCATAGACATAACCAAGTGGCTAGGATTATCCATCAACAACTTGCTCTGAAATATGGTTTTCTTGATTCTGCTGTACCTTATTACCAATACCAACCTCAACCAGTTCTTGATAATGGTCATGTTACGCTCTACTGGGACCGATCTATTATCACGGATAGGTATATTGTAGCCAATAAACCTGATATTGTGATAATAGATCGATCTGCGCGTCGAGCAGTGTTGGTTGATGTCACCATTCCTCATGACGAGAACCTCGTGAAGGCAGAAAAGGACAAATTAATAAAATATTTAGACCTGGCCCACGAGACTACCGCCATGTGGCATGTTGATTCAACCATCATTGTTCCAATAGTTGTGTCGGTACACGGCTTGATGGCGAAAAGTTTCGATCAACATCTCAAGAAACTTTCGTTATCCAGCTGGGTTAAGGGCCTAATACAGAAAGCAGTTATCCTCGATACTGCACGCATTGTGAGGAGGTTTCTCACTGTGGAGTCCTAACCACTGGTGGCTTGTGTCGTAGACACCGCCATCAGCGGCAATCTATTTTTATATAGTGTTTTTAAAAAATTGTATTTTTAATATCCTTTTTAAAAATATTATGTAACTAATAAGATTTTAAATAAATATAAATAAATGACAATAAATAATAATGTTAATTTGAAATGCGTAGCGAAGCGGGCGAGTACGGCTAGTATTCAATATTTTTAAAACCGTTATAAACTGTATTGGGTAACTTAATTTTGAAATAAGTACATTTGTGTCATCGGATGATCATTTCACGCAGTTTAAAAAAAAATAACGTTGTCATGTAAGGAAAGATAACTGAACTAATTACAAACTTTTCACTTTATGGGGGCTCGATAAAAACTATGGTATTGATCACGAAAAGGTAAGAATGGTAAGGCGACTCTTAGTGCCTTACTTTTACTGGTGGTAGGACTTTTTGTAAGTCCGCACGGGTAGCTACCACCATACTGCCTATTTCTGCCGTGAAGCAGTAATGCGTTTCAGTTTGAAGGGTGGGGCAGCCGTTATACTATAAAAACGGAGACCATATAACTGTATCTCAAGGTAGGTGGTGGCATTTAAGTTATAGATGTCTATGGGCTCCGGTAACCGCTTCAAATCAGGTGGACTGTGAGCTTGTTCAGCCATATTAGCAATTAAAAAAAACACGTAGCCGACTTAGGTCTTCAATCACGGAAAGAGAAATCCGTTAGTTTTGTAACATATTATGTAAACTATTTAGTTTGCTATCTGTAGAATTCTTAGTACAAGAGCTGAAGAATTATGATATAAATTAATGTGCGAAACAAAAATGATTGTGTAAGGTCGTCGAAAGCACATAAGCACATGCATTATAGAGTCAATATAGCGAGCCCAGCCCTGGGAATGTTCCGCTGAATAAATCATCAAGTACGGAGCGTTCTAATAAAATATGCAGTAGTTTTATGTAAGTCGAACGCCTTGGGTGGGCGGCGCTAAGTACTACCTATATTTTATTTAATATAGTTACTCTATTCTGCCTTGTTACTAAACAAACTTAACTTATATTACAACTAAAGTATCTGCTTTTTCGATAATTTTAGTCTTTTTGACTGTATTTTTCCATACACTAGCAGTTGATTCCTTGCTAATTTATACACAAATTTCTATGATAAAATAAAAAAATTAAAAAACAGTGAATCTATAATGTATATAAAAATGAATTGCTGTTCGTTAAAAACTCGAGAACGGCGATTTGGCTAATTTTGGTCTTGAATTATATTTGTGTTAGTCCAGAGGTTTAAAAGGTAGATAAATATGAAAATGCTCGGAATTAAATGAAAATAACAATTTTGTGTTTTCCTTGGATGTGTCCCCCGTCGGACGAATTCCTTTTGTTTGTTTTAAGTTTATTTTATACAAAAGTTTAGGTCTTTTATTTATCGATTGACGCACTACGAAGTCTGCCGTTATATAAATAAAAATTATGTGTTAAATCATGAACATTAACAAATAAAATAATAGTAACAAAGCCTGACGCTATTGACGTATTTATGATGAGGTTTGTTTAGGCGTAGGCGTCGGTACCATTAGCAGAACAATGGTTGGCTCCTGCATGTTATTCTTAGTTAGTTCTTGTATATTATTGTGTATAGTGCCCCGATAAATGTTAATGAGTGGGACAAATGCCGACGAACTTTATAATAAGCCCCGCGTACACTTAACCTGCTCACAAAATATGTGCAAATGTATTTTTAATGCGTGCCATAGAAGTTGTTTCATCAAGGACTGTTTGCGTGGAAGAAAAGCTGTTTGTCTTGTGTTGTTTGCTCTTTAATATTCTGATGAATTGTTTCGGAATTTCGGTTCAAGTTTATAATGAGATTACGTGCGGAATTTTGGGCGACGACATCTTTGCGTAGTTCGAGTCTAGTGTTCGTTAATTATATTCACGAGTATCTAATTGCAAAATTGAAAAGTAAACGTGAATCTTTCCTTTCTCATTTTACGTCTGCTTTTAAAGCTTAGATTAGCACAGCTCTATGACTAATCATTTAATACATATATATATGATGAACGTAATCCACAACAGCAAAGATCCGTGACCCGTATTTTACAGATTAGTGTAAAAAAATATTAAATCGAATTATTTCATATAACAGTTGATAGATTTATAGAACACTATCCGTACTCGCCCGCTTCGCTGGGCATTTAAAATTAACATTATTATTTATTGTCATTATTATTAGGGAGTCCAACACTTATATAAATATTAGCATATCCATTAAGTACATGTATTTTCTACATGGATACCAAGTTTCAAGTCAATTGGATGCATGGTTTAGTAGCTATAACGGAATATCCGTAAAAACCACTTTAGATTTTAGTATAAACAATACATTGGATTGGATTGTGTAAGTTCTAATGTCACGCAAGCCAATCGCAGTGGTAAATCGCAGCAACAATACGGTGTGCTTAGTGTGAGTTTTTTAACGTTCTCGATAACGTAAAAGTTAACTTAAATTTGTTTGAAGTTCGAACGTTTACCTACGTTTGCCGCTAGGGGCGCTGTTTCAATTGCATGCAAATTTAACTTTTACGCTATCGAGAACGTTAAAAAACTCGCACATAGACGGGTTGTTTTGACGGACGACCCGGACGAGTGACCGACGAACTCAGCTCAATCTGGATAACGGGGGTCGCGTGTCGTCGAGAGCATTATCTTAAGAGAAAGCCCGCCGCTTGGACCATTACTAGCTGTTCGTAAATTTTGCATGAGGCACGAGTCGTGCGCGCTGCGGGAGCGAGACGACCGAGCGAGAGGGACGTCATCCTGGATCTACATTTAAAGCGCATTGTAAGCAAACGCATTATTAATGTATAAGTTTTAGTTGTCGGAGAACGATGGCGCGCCCAACGTCGGGCTCTCTCTTATTCATGTAACATGTATACGGCATTCATATTTGATTCCTTTTAATTCTGGACGCCTTCCGTCTCGGCGAGTTTTAACGTCGCCGAAATAACTTTGTTTTGCATTTTTAAAACGATCACTTATTAGAGCTTAGCTTGTTTAAAAAAAGTCGGTTATCTGTAAAGTCGGTTTACTGACGATAGTTGAACGTGACAACGTCATAAGAAAATACGCCTCAGAGCGAGGTAACGCCGCATGAGTCATGGTTTTAATGCGTGCAGCCGGCTCCATCGAATTATAAGACGTTGTCACGTCAAAAACAAAAAAAAAAACAACGCTCTATATTTAAAAACTCCAAGCTAAGAGTTTTTTTTTGTCTATTATGGATAAATAAATCATATATAAGACATAAGCAATAAGATCGAAACACGAATACCGTATGTGTTTTCGTTAACAAATAGGCCAACAAAGGAATCGAATTAAATTGCAATCCAGCTAACAAGCACATGCGTTTATTGTGGATTATGGAAGGTTTGTCCGGAAGGACCTATGAGACCACACATGTAATCGCATTACCGCATCACTTCGTTCCGTGATACTATCATAGCTTGACATCTACGGGAATATGTTTAATCCCCTAGTAATAAAATAATAATACAACAATAAGTCAATATAAAAAAATATATCATTTTATAAAATCGGTTCACAATTGAGAGACAAATAGGCAAAAATATATATACGAACGTACAGCTTCCCCATTTTTTGAAGTCAGTTAGAAACGAAATGGAAATACATAAAACAAAACCGAATCAGAATTGAATATTCCACCAACTGGCCAACATACGCACACACTAACACATAACCAAACACGCTTACTACTTTTGGTAACTTCTGGCAGTTTTTTGATACAGTACTTTTTTTAATAATACATGAAACACAACGTATCGCCACGTTTGCTTCAAAAGCACAAAATCATGTTTATAACTCTCGATCCGGAGGTAGTTACAGAGTAACACAAATTGAACTTCAAAAACATCATGTTCCATTGCGTGGCCACTAAATAGAGGGGTGCCCTCGAGCCCTCGATCTGACAGATTACAGATCAAATTACGGTCCCTTAAATGGTCTGGGTCGATAAATTGATGTGCATTTTAGTGCAAGAGCCCGGACCGACGTAAGGTGTTTTTTCTATTACTTTCACTATCCGTTTAGAAGTACGATTAGTAATCAGACATCAAAATACTAGTGCGATTTTTTTTCCTACCTATGCTGATAGCCTTGAGAAGCTATTACAGCTTTGTCGTAACGTGTAGGTGAGCTCACGGGACTCAAACCGGGAGTATTGCTAACACTGACCCTAGCAAGAGCAGTGCTTTGCAGAATCTACCACCAGATCGGAAACGCGACTCTCTGAGATGATCCGGCGAAAAACTCAGTGGGCTGTGTCTATGGGTTAATTTACTCATTGGGCCCTTCGACGCAAGCGACGGGTTCGACGAGGACCGTGACCGCTGCTTGATGTACCTAAAAGCACTGTTAATGGATCGGGAGCATCCATAATGACGTGCTGTGTAAATATATGATAAATTGTTAATATGAAATGCAAAGAAAATTTCTTATTTCCCCATTTCATAACCTATGTTTTTCATTCTTTAAAATTTAGTATAGACAATTTGAAAATCTTCGTTCGTAATACCTATAGAATGATTTATAAGAAGTGTAGTAGTACAACTTTTTTTCCTACCAAATCGTCGGTAACCTAAGGGGCTATTCCAACTTCACGTGGACTAGCAGGTGAGCTCACGGGCTCAAATTATGAGAGTTGCTAACACTGGCCCTAGCAAGAGCAGTGCTTCGCTGAACTTACAACCGGATTGGAATCATACCTTTACCCCGTAGTGAAATGGGACATTAAGTTATATAAAATTCAGATTGACGAATTTAATAATATCTTGTGGTAGGGCGTAACTGAGACTTCAAACTCGTGTCTAAAAATCGAAATGTGCAATTAAAGATTGTCAGCTGAAAATTAAATACGATGTTGTCTGAACTGTTGTTTTCATATATGTATATAGATTACATATTTCAATGACAATAACTTTCTGTTGCAATACGTCTGGAAGCAACCTAGTACACAAATGCACAAATCTCAGCTGCTGAAAATTTAATCTTATAGGTACAATTTCCTGAATCCTAAATGTTTTTCTGGCGTATAATTATTTATTAACAGCCATATATATGTCTAAAACTATTATATTTTTACGGTTCGATCTCGCGTTTAATATTTTAATTTAGAGAAAAGTATGTGAAATGTCAGAATAATTTATATGAAAATAATAGACATCGGATTAAAGCACGAAAATAGTTTTGTGTCGCTAAAATGCATCAGAGATATATCTGATAACTCTATGTGTGAAAATATTTGGAAAAGCATTACATTACGTTGTAGAATTTCGGTGTTACTGCCTTCAAATTTTCTGTCGTCTATTGGTGTGGTGTCATAGCTGCAAATAAGACTATTTTTATACTATATCCGATGTTTATTATACTTCAAAAAATTTCGTGTTCGTGGCGACACTTCGATTTAATGCCAAAGCCCACCAATGGATGTTACAATAGTACAGTGGTATGGGTACGATTACCGCGGCAAATAATAAATATATAATAATAAATAATGACCGCTACGCACGTTTTTTTTTAATTTATAAGCTATTTACTTAGCTTTTATCGCGGGCTTTGAGCGCGGTGACCGAATCGAGAAATTGTGTAACGAGAATAAAACCTAACACCCCCACTCCGCCTACCATGTAGCTGGCGTTCAACACATTCACACGTTGCACTTTGTAGTGTTTGGGAATAAGGGCGCTGCGTGATATCGCACTGCATGCGCATCATGAAAAGTCTGCCCATCTCTCTCTCGCGCGGTCTTGCTTATGAGTGTGAAGGGGAAAGTTAATGTTTTGCTTTTGTTAATGTTTATAACTATTGCGTGGTCTTATTTATTATTGTTTTAATATTAAATTATTATTATCTAATTATAATTGCTTAAGTTGATAAAAAATGTAAAAAATGTACAATGTAAATGCCGCCACCCACCTTGAGGTATAACTTCTAGGGTCTCAGCATAGTTACAACGGCAGCCCTACCCTTCAAACCGAAACGCATTACTGCTTCAAGGAAAAAATAAGCAGGGTTACCTACCTATTGGTACCTTCCCGTGCGGACTCGCAAGATGTCCTACCACTAGCAATTACGCAAATTATAATTTTACGGTTTAATTTTTATTACACGATGTTATTCCTTCATCATGGAAGTTAATCGTGAACATTTGTTAAGTACGTATTTCTTTGGAAAAATTAGTACCTTCCTGCCGGATTCGAACACCGGTGCATCGCTAGATAAGAATACACAGGACGTCTTATCATTTAGGCCACGACGACTTCAAAGTTCTAAAACTTCAAAACCTTCAGAAAAACCGTACCTAGTCCGCACCGCGTACCGTACCACGCGTTGGTCCATACAATATTTGTGTTACATTGCGTGTAAAACAATACGATCAGTGTAAATATAATTTTAATGTTAATAAGTCAGTTAGTGAATTCAATGTAAGCTTTTGGAGAGTATAAGATTATTGTGCATTGAAATTTCCAAAAATTTTGATGCAAAGAATCATTGATAGGTACTTTCTAAAAACATGTTATTTTGTCGATAATTCGATAAAAATAGCACAATTTTCCTTTTTTAATTCGAATATTAAAGAAACAATCTTACTCAGTCTTAGTAACACACTCTTGTGTTGCACAAATAAAAGATAACATTTATTATAAGGCAACCAGTCAAAAATTTGCCAGCAATTTTCGCCCGTCGCTGGTTATTGACATCGGGAATATTCAATAGAATAATGGTGTCGACGTCCATCAGAAAAAACTATAAAGTCTATAAAACGGCAGCACTAGCGTTCAAAATTTAAAAACTGCATTTCAATCAAAAACACGATCTACAAGTTTAATATTTGATAAACCCTCCATCGTCAAAGGATCGCTTTCAAAAGGATAAAATCTAAAGGATGAAGCAAGGTGAATAGCATACTTGTGTGAATACATCGCCCGGTTGATATAATACGGTTCTACTCAACTTTAATGCTTTATGTTGAGGTTAGACTCGTCAAATAAGTGTTGACATGCTGTTTGTTCACCCACTTTGTCGTATTTAATTAATAACTTGGATAGTTCTATAGAATTTATTGAACGTAACTTTTTAGACACAAACAATCTGTATAAATTTTGCAGCAGTAATGGAGGGAAAAATGCAATGACACAGATTATACCGATAAAATAGATTAACCAACTCAACACATGCTGATGTGTAATTTTGAATTGAGGAGCGCGTTTGGTCATTACTACCAAGTTGGAGGCATCAAGATCTCAACTGAATTAATAAAAAAAATGCTTCAAGTACAATAATACCACGGAAACATACGTTTTATCATTTAACACGTTGACTGCGAGACTATTTGAGGGATTTTTAGCTAGTGCGTATGAAGTCTTTCCAAGGCAAGATTGAACTTGTTTACGCTATGAGACCTTATAGGCCTCAAAAATGTTTTCGAATATACCCTTTTTCATTGCTTAGATGGGTGGACGAGCTTACAGCCCACCTGGTGTTAAGTGGTTACTGGAGCCCATAGACATCTACAACGTAAATGCGCCACCCACCTTGAGATATAAGTTCTAAGGTCTCAAGTATAGTTACAACGGCTGCCCCACCCTTTAAACCGAAACGCATTACTGCTTCACGGCAGAAATAACTTATAGAAATGCGGATTTGTCGCCTTACGCACCAAACGAAAAGTTTTGACTGCGGCATCAGGAAATAGTTGCGTGTGGGGCTTTTAAGTCAGTCACATAACGCAGTCAACGTGTTAAATGTGAATGTAATTATTTCCTAACGATTTTTAAATTTGTTTGTTTTTATGGGTATTTAGGTTGACAAAAATAAAAACATAGTAAATCTCCAGCGGCTTTTTTTATTTCTTAGATGGGTGGACGAGCTTACATAGCCCACCTGGTGTTAAGTGGTTACTGAAGTCCATAGACATCTACGACGTAAATGCGCCACCCACCTTGAGATATCAGATCTAAGGCCTCAGTATAGTTACATAGTATGTAGTATAGTATACTCAGTATAGTTACATAGTTAGTATAATAGGCGTGACCTCTATTCATAATTTTATCGCGGACTATATTCTTTCAAGTGGCGCTGTTCTATGTACTAGTGGTCCCGCAGTAGTCGAAATATGACTATAATTAATTGTAATTATAAGGTTGAACATTATTATGGTTATATTGTCAAAGACTATTATACTTCTGTTATGTTGATTGCGTTAATCACAGATTTCGCCAAGACTACACTATAAACAAATAATATTAAAGATAAACAATATTAACCTATTTTTAATTTGAGCACAGTTTTTGACAAACTAGAGTTTGACAATAAACACATAGTATGCATGCGTGTGTGCGTCAAATACATTATAGTGTGTGAAATGTTTTTTGATTGATTTAATGTATTTTTTAGCTATAATTAAAAAAAAAATAGCATTGTGCACTCCTATATTCTCTATAAGTCTGGGAAATTTCATACTCCTCCGTCCGCGCAATTTTCGTAAAAAGGGATAAAAAGTTTTTGCTTCGCGTATTAATATATTATTATAGATAAGGCGCTGACAGCGTTACACACGCTAGAGTTGGGTGTTAGTCGGATTTGCTGGCTCCGGCGCACGGGACTGGGTTTTCGGGGTATTTTTCTTTGGACTTTGCTTGTAGCGCTGAGCTGAGTGGGCCGAAGTGTTCGAAATCTTTTTACAGTTTTTTTTCTCTCGTGTTCTGGCATTTTCCCGGAAAACCTATATACTATGCGTTATACTTTATATTGTACTATATGTGAGTCGACTATTATCAAAGCCGGCAATGTGACTTTTGGACAATTATTGGTAAATCACAAAAACGAATTATTGACTTTGTATTCCATTGGCAGTCACAAAACTCTTCTGAACGACATCTTAGATAAATAACAGGTTAAGTATTAACCTTTATTTAATGCAGGTTTTCAACCGTATTCTTTGAAGGAGACGATTATATTAAAATCAATCTGTATTGACATATCAATAACTACATTTTTTTTGTCCAAATGCACAGATTGCCACCTTTGTTAATAGACGACTCATGTAATATGTAAATCTATACTAATATATAAATCTACAGTGGTTTTTACGGATGTTCCCTTATAACTACTGAAAATACATGTACTTAATGGATAGGCTAATATTTATATTGGACTCCCTAATAACAATGACAATAAATAATAATGTTAATTTTAAATGCCCAGCGCAACGGGCGAGTACGGCTAGTATTTAATACGATTAAAATTTTGACAGTATATCAAAGTTGATGTTGGCATTCACGTTGTGATATCTTCTGGTTCCGATAATGACATAACCAGGTACGCCGTCAATTTGGTCAGCCGTCTTAATCAATAAATAATAAATATTAAAAAAGCAAACGATAAAAATTAAATCAAAATTTAAAAATAGTACAATAAAAGTGACATTACCACTTTACCAATAGTGCGTTCGTCAACGTGGACAAGTGAAAATTAGTATTGTTTTACGATTAAATAGGGAGGTTTTCTAAATATAAAACTTCACCAATTTAATTGAACTGAAGCTTTTAAGTAACGAACCTATTAATTTACACTTAACGTAAAAGTTCTTCTGAATCAAATGCAAAATTAATATTATAGAAGTAATTCCGTATTAATTATATGTAATAAATAAAAAGCAAAAGAAATTCAATTGAGACCATAATCATATCGAGGTCCACTTAACATCAGTTGAACCGTGAGCTCATCTGTACATATAAGATAATCTTAAATAGAAACAAATACGAAAAAAAAAACTAATTCTTTTTTTGTATATAAGCAAATGAAATAGCTGATTTCGTTTGCACTGATTTCACAGCTCAGTAATCTTACGACGGAGCCGAAAACGAGTATTCCTCTAACATAACAACACTTCGTGTATTTCAACACACGACTCCACAATATTCACATTTTCGATCGTGTGTGTGTGTGTTTTGAAGCTTTTGCATAGCTTTTATCGCGGGCCTTGAGCGCGGCAACCGAATCATGAAATTCCGTAACGAAAAAAACCTAACACCCCTCACTCCGCCTACCATGTAACTCGCGTTCAACACATTCACACGTTGCGCTTGTGTAGTGTTTGTGAATAAGCGCGTGGCGTGACGTCACACTGAATGCGCATCATGAAAAGTCTGCCCATCTCTCTCTCACGCGGTCTAGCTTATGAGTGTGAAGGGGACAGTTAATGTTTTGCTTTTATTAATGTTTAATATAGCATGATCTTGTTTTATTATTGTTTTAATATTAAATTATCATTGTCTAATTATAATTGCATAAGTTGATAAAAAATGCTATGTAATAGCTTTACCGCGGCAGTTCCCGAGTGCCACACGTTTTTTTTTAATTGTTTTAGTGGGTGAAAAATCTCTTAGCCCACCTGGTGTTGAGTGGTTACTGGAGCCCATCGACATCTACGACGTAAATGCGCCACCCACCTTGAGATATAAGTTCTAAGGTCTCAAGTATAGTTACAACGGCTGCCCTACCCTTCAAACCGAAACGTATTACTGCTTCACGGCAGAAATAGGCAGGGTGGTAGTACCTACCCGTGTGGACTCACAAGAGGTCCTACCACCAGTAATTACGCAAATTATAATTTTGCGGTTTTGATTTTTATTACACGATGTTATTCCTTCACTGTGGAAGTCAATCGTGAACATTTGTTGAATACGTATTTCATTATAAAAATTGGTACCGTCTGTATTTTTAGAGAAATATAATTCTTACATAATACTTTATTTACATTTTTCAAATGCTGTACTGGACAAGAAAAATAGAGTGGATTGAACGCCATAACATGAAACCAAAGTGTAGCATCCTTTAAGTTCTTACAAGTTTTTAAATTAGCGAAAACCATTTAAGAATGTTTTGGACAAGTGCTCAATAAATATTGATCGCCTCTCAATTACTTTTAATCCGCTTTTTCCGTTCATTTAAGTGTGTAAGTTTTTTTAAGTTTTTTTCTTTGTTTTTGTTTACTGATGATATGCATACCTGCTTGACGTGCAATTAGTTAGTAAATCGGTATATTATTTCTGAAGACAAGTTTGATACTAGAAGGTGAAATGGGTGGAAATGTTTATTTGAAGCAACTGCTAACTTTATAAGAAAGAGGGAAACGAATTGATATTTAACACTGGTGTTTTCCTTCTCCAAGGAACATCTCACCTGTAAACTAATCAATTAAACAAACTGCTATTTTAGCTTCGTAGACTCCATGTTTGTTTAAGAGAAACGACAGAGAATAACAACTAAATTTTATTTATTTATAAGAATTAATATCATCTACACGTTTTGCCTTTGCAAAAAAAAGGGTCCGTTATAAATGAACCCAAAATACTCGTAATTCCTTGATTGAACACAAACCAAAAATATCTCAAAACGAACACGATATTTTACGGAAAAATGCGTGTGAAGTTACCTTTTCTTCACGCAAAGGAAGCCCTCGACCTCTGTTGTAGTTCAAATGACACAACCCACCACATAAGTTATTAAAAGTACGCCTCCCACTGTGGAGGTTTTAATAAAAATAGTCGCGGCGCAGTCTTTGTGACACACGTCATGGGAGCGTCATGTTAGCGGGGGCCTAAGACGATCAGAACCGAATCTAGTACGTCTTAATTACTCAATTATTCGTGATTGACGTCAAAGTTTTATGTAGTACATTACAGCAGCATATCTTTTATTTTCTGGGTATATAAAATGAGGGTCTCGTTTTTGTAGGGATTGTACAGTGAGACAGATTAGATCGTGACGTTTGTACGATTTGGTGACAACAACAACTGGCCATAAAAAGATATTTGTCCGCGAAAAAAATAATTCATAAGACACAGGCTCTGTGCATTATCCTTTCTCTCTCTCTCTCTTTTTCTCTTCCTCGCGAACCCAATTTGAAAATAATCAATCAATGAAATCCAAAACTTGTGTTTCTCGATTTGAGCTACATAAAATTTAATTAAACGTAACAAGTTTAGTTTCATCATCAATCATAATCAAGATGTCGTCTAAAAAAAACACAATAAAATTATCCATGTTTATACTCTTGCCCGTGTCTGCTCAAAAGTATGTTTGTTGATTTATGTTTCATTCCCAAGCAACAGAGCAATATATTAATATAATTTCTTATAAAACATCAGCTAATGGAGAAAACAGAAGAAAATGACACACTATAGAAAGCGCACCAAAAGTTCGAAATGTTATTTTCTAACCAACAGAATAGATTAAGTTTCAGTTCAAATAGTATTAATTATTTCATAAAACTTAAATTAAAAACATTTTTATCTAGAGTTCGTGCCTGATTTTTCTGCGAGGCACCCGATTCTCTCTTATATTTTCTCGAGCGACACGTATGAATGAGAGAGTACAAACTTAAGGTCCTGCTCGTCAAAGGACTTGCCCAGACTTTGCTTAAGACTCCTAAAAACACTAGTAAAAATATTAAGTTGTCATTAAACTCATTGTTTAGTACTTCATATTTGATTATGAAGTGGAGGAGCCGTTTTATAATAAAAAATAACCTGACACGCGAATATAAAATATATTAAAAAATAGCCACGCATTTACATGTGTGTGTGTGTGTGTGTGTGGGTGTGTGTGTGTGTGTGTGTGTGTATGTGTGTGTGTGTGTGAGTGTGTGTGTGTGTGTGCGTGCGTGTGCGTGTGCGTGTGCGTGTGCGTGTGCGTGCGTGCGTGCGTGCGTGGATGCGTGGGTGCGTACGTACGTGCATGTGCGTGTGCGTGTGTGTTCCTATCTAGAAACATTTTAACACATTCGAAATATTCACAGTCGCTAATATGAATTCGCCCTCAATACGTCCCCGAGGTCGTTGTTAACCGCTCCACACTAATCGCCGGTTTATCCCACACCTGACAATTAACAAAACAGGCACGGTGACACCGCACAATATACAAATTGAACTTAACGCAATCCACTGCACGACATACGAACACTCCAGATTTGCATACGACAAGATAAACCGGCCGATGTCTCGTAATGATAATGCTTTTTCATGGGGTCATACAATTTGCAACATTTTTTCGTCTCGACATAATCTTAGCTCCGGCTTTGTTTAAACAACGACAGGAGGAAAAGTTGTGCTTTGTCGTCTACTTTAAAATCTAGGCGTTAAAGTTGAGAATCAGAAACGACAGCCTACACACATCACTTAAGATATTAATGACTGCATCCGTAATAGGCGAAACATACATATGAAATTCAAATTTGTAGCGGGCGAGAGCGGCTCCTCTACATATTTTAGTAGGCACCGGAGTGTGAATTTGAATCTTTTGTTAGCGTTCAGTACATCAGTTCATACAGCGAAACTTTGATTTTATTACAAACCAGCTGACCCGGCAGACTTCGTAGTGTCTCAATCGATAAATAAAAGACCTAAACTTTTGTATAAAATAAACTTAAAACAAACAAAAGTAATCCGTTCGACGGGGGACACATCAAAGGGAAAACAAAATTGTTATTTTTATGTAATTCCGAGCATTTTCATATTTTTCTACCTTTTAAACCTTCTCTGGACTTCCACAAATAATTCAAGACAAAAATTACCCAAATCGGTCCAGCCGCTCCCGAGTTTTAGCGAGACTAACGAACAGCAATTCATTTTTATATATATAGACAAACGCGTACGGCGTCGGGCGGCACGCGACTCACCTTCGAATCCATTACTGACCGACCACGCCGCGAATCATGATTTATAGTTTCTATACAAAAAGTAATTAGTGGAAGCGAAAGAAACGGGGAAAAGTCATCGGACATAATTCATAACAAACAGAAATAATGGAAAGCCAGTTCGGCGGGGGTGGGCAATGAATAATTCTCTAACTGCGAGCGCCCTCGCCTGGCCGACGACCGCCGCGAAAAAAACGCACGACCCTACCTACCCACCCGACTTTTATAGTCACGAAAAAATAGAATGTAGCCAAAATATCTATATTTGGTGCATGGGAAGAGCGCAGGAAAATAAACCTAAAATTTTCGGCCGCATGAATAAGTGAGTGAGCCTCCATAATAAAAACAACCAAATAAAAGAAGGGTTGTGCAGCCGCGCGGTCGCCAGCCTGCGACGCACTGGACTGCCGTCGCTTGAAGTTTGACGCCTGCACATCTTAACGCCCTCTTTTTTCCTACCTATGCTGATTGCCTTGAAATACTATTTCAGCTTCATCCTAACGTGTAGGTGAGCTCACGGGGCTCAAACCGAAGTGGTGCTAACACGAGCCCTAGCAAGAGCAGTGTTACGCAGAATCTACCACCGGATCGGAAACGCGACCCACTGAGAAGATCCGGCGAGAAACTCAGTGGGCTGTGTCTGTGGGTTAGTTCGCTCGTCGAGCCCTTCGACGCAAGCGACGGGTTCGACGAGGACGGTGACCGGAGACAGACATAACGCCCTGACCGATGTACCGAGAATGAAACAACCAAACATTAACTCAACACGAAATACTTAATCACGACTCTAAAATAAAAAATACATTTACACGATTCGATGCGATGCTGAAAGAAATACACATTTAAAATATATTAAATAAATTAATAATAATCAGAACAAGTACATTTATACGAGGTTTCCATAATTTAATGTTGGCTTACGTATTGAAAGTAATCATTGAAAAGTTCTCGAAATTAGCCAGGCTCGAAGCCGGTGTTACGGTGTAAGTATTTAATCTCTTTATTAAAGCTATAAAGGCGTTCAGTCGCCGAGAACAATGGTACGTATCCGATAGCAATAAAAAAGTATCGAATTCAAACTTTTAATAATTAATTTAATGTGGACTAAACGCGTCGGAGTTGAGCGATGAAATAAATCGGATTTTAAACATAAATTTCGATTAATTTTCTGCTCTTAGCTTCGAGTTATACCTGAATAAAATTATTAATGAATTATTGTTTGACTTAGTAATGCATTAATATAATATCGCGGCGCATTGTATTGAATTTTGGTGTCCTTTTAGTTTAATGAACTCGAATATATACAATGTGATTACAATATTTTATTTGTTTCGCCGAGTTTCGTTGGCTTTCATCAAACAATGGTAATAATCACAAATCTAGACGGAGTTTCAAATTTAATCAGAAGTCCTGACTAAACGAAACTTTAAATAAATAATTAAATTTAAGGAATAAATCGCACACTATCATCTGACCCGAAACTTGCATTGTCTGTACTGATAGGTATATATCTAAATTTTATACATAACAGACACTCAGATACAAAAAAACCAGTTCATCGCACAAATGTTTGATTGGTTTAGGAAATGAACCCACGATTCTTAACCCAGAAGTCCTGATCGCTAACTACTGCCTCATCGAGTTATTTTAATGAAACTAAGACGTAGAATAAATAAAGCAACTTCAATTATTGTTATAAAGTTGCCGCCAAGAATATAATATAAGTACCAATTCAATAACGGAAGCACACAATGCTTAATTAAAAACTTGGTCTGTTCTGAATCTTGAGTACTAATGAATTTTGTTTTACGGCTGAATATTGTGACGTCACTCTCGAATCACCTTCACTCTCGCATTGTTTTTAGCTCTAAATGAATCGCAGAGTTTGGCTTCGGTACATACATTTGTTTTATAACATTTGTAACAACTAAAAGACAGTTTTTTTTTTTTTATTGCCTTTGTAGGCAGACGAGCATACGGCCCACCTGATGGTAAGTGGTCACCGTCGCTCATGGACGTCAGCAATGCCAGGGGCAGAGCCAAGCCGCTGCCTACCAAAAGATCTCGCGATCTAGAACATTAATGACAATATTACCATAATAATGTTCAATATTATAATTTTTAAAATTAATTATAGTCGAATTTCCACTACTGAGGGACCACTAGTTCTTAAAAATAGTTGAAATCGAATTCTCCTATAGTCAGATTCTGTAGTGTGCTAAGTAACTAGTGGCATGGCAAATATCGCCGGTATAAACTATATTCGCGACTGCTGGTTTTTATTGGTTCATGTCGAAATATTTATTACGAAACGTTTGATTCTAAATGTTTTTTTTGTGTGAAAGCAATGTATTTTGAAAATTGCGCGAATTTCGACGCGAGTTTTTAGTATTAGCGCTGTTGGTTATGTGTTTTCGTTATTACGGACTCATAATTCTGTTAGAACGTTAACGTAACGTTTATTTTTTGGTCATATACTCGTACAATATGCATTGATCACACAATTTGGAAGAAACTTAGTACAGTTTTAACGCTTCAGAGATGGCTTTGCGAACAGTAGGTATATATTAAAAAAAGTATGTATATATTTCAAATAATGAATGACAGCAAAATATGACCAGTTCTTAATTGTAAGCTTTGTGTAAATTATTTTCAGTTTTTTTTTAGTAAATAAAAAGAAATCACGTCACCGGCCCACTGAAGCTAATTTCAAACGTAGTGTTAAATAAGCTAATTGTAAACTTGATAATCTCTTGACCATGAATTCATCCTACATATTCCAACGGGTACAGTCACACACAATGCTTATCGATTATTTTTCTATTATTCTATTTTCTAAAATTTCATCGTTAAATTTAATAACATCCTGTTGAACTGTTTCTGTATTAAGAACATTAAAATTTACTATTTTTTTTTTCTTTTTAATAAACCATGCTAGCAATAGTCCGACATGTTCTCTATTTAAAACAATGTAAGAACAATCCTACAAAACATATACACGATTCATAATTATATCAGACATGTCACTCCGCCAGCAAAACGTTTACAAACATATTCAAACGCGTGTAAAAAAAAACGAGCAACTTATTTCGCTAATGTACACAATTGTACGTGCATAAAACTAACTTGTTACCAGTTGTGACAAACGTCCTTTTTCACACCGGCGGCTCGCACGCGATCCGCGAATTAAACTACGAATGTGTAGCTGACTGTACGCGGAGGTGCAATAACGATATTGTTAACTTGCATACTGTACAAGTCGTACGTATTTCGCGCTGTTTAGTATTTAGATGTTTCATATGATATGTATTAGACGTAGCATTATTTAGAAATTCTTTTTGTTTGTGAAGTGAAACTTCTTTAGGCGCGTTGAGAGTGAAATTTAACTAGCGACAGAGTCGTTACGGCTAGAGAGAAAAGATACAATTTAGGAAAAAATGAGAGTGAGAAAATAGATAAGGCGTCTCGCGAACCACTCGACCGTGAAGAGAGGCAAAGGACAAAGCGATTCCTTATTACAAGAGAAATTTGATTTAAGGCTGAAAAATAAAGAAAACCACAATACTACACACCGCAAAAGAAGTTTCACTTCTTTCACATGTCTCAAGTAGCACGCGCACAATTTACTTCTTTTTTTTAAGTTATGGTTTTTCTAATGTTTATTGGAGATAGGTCATCTTGACCGGTGGTAGGGCGTCTTATGAACATGCACGGGCGGTTACCACTACCCTGCCTATTTTTGGCGTGAAGCAGTAATACGGTCAAGTTGGATTTTTTTTTTTTTATTTTTTTATTGCTTAGATGGGTGGCCGAGCTCACAGCCCACCTGGTGTTAAGTGGTTACTGGAGCCCATAGACATCTACAACGTAAATGCGCCACCCACCTTGAGATATAAGTTCTAAGGTCTCAGTATAGTTACAACGGCTACCCCACCCTTCAAACCGAAACGCATTACTGCTTCACGGCAGAAATAGGCAGGGCGGTGGTACCTACCCGTGCGGACTCATAATAGGTCCTACCACCAGTCATTACGCAAATTATAATTTTGCGTAATTGGATGGTGACATTAACGTGGTTGATGTCTGTAGACGCTGGTGACGACTTAACGTCATAGACGCCTTCAGCTCTAACACTGGGACCAGGCTTGGGGACCCCGGTAACCGTACTCGTTGAACTCGACAAAAAGTTCGACGTGCAACTTAACTTAAATATCATCCCGCGGATCTTCTAAACGGGTCACAATTCCGATCCGACTCATTAGCGAAGCAGCTACTCTTGAGTTGTTAGGTCTCCTTTGGAGGCGCTCGGGTAGCTGTTAGCAAATCCCATCCCTCCTGGCTGAGCCCTTGCTCGCCCACCTGTCCTGGTGAAACTGAAAAGGCCTACGCGCCAACAGTAATCCCTCAAACATAAAAAAAGCGCCAGGTGGACCGTGAGTTCATTCATCCATCTTAGCAATAAATAATAAGGACACATTTATTACTATTGGCACGACATATAAATGTCAATGTGTATCTATGGTCTATATAGAATCTGATATGGCTGGATTGCGTTCAATGAAATTTCCAGGTAATCTTCAGATTGGCATAGCGGGTGGTCCTTTGTAGTTTGATAACGATCGGGTCAAACTCGAATCCAAGATCGGGCTGCAATACGGTTTGACATTATAATGAACACCGAAACTGCATTGACTGATAAATTAATGGAAACAGATTAATCGAAGAGTAGTTCTGTAGTTTTCGATCAGGAGACAGTAACTAAATAGTGCGAAATGAAGTCCGGTACGGCGGTCGTTAAAAGCTCTCGTCGACGTGATCGTTTTGAATTTTGAAAGCTTTTGAGAGCTTTTCAACTTCGAGATCATTTATTCAATAGTTTTCCAGACTTCCGAGAATTGCTTTAATCAGTGATGACGTCACGGAATTTCATTAAGAGCCGGAATTTAATTTTCGTAGGCTCTACCTATAATAGTATATAATAATGACGTCATGCCTTTCTTCGCAAAAGACATGCAGTAAAGCACTGTTACTTAATACCAAATAAATCGATATTATTCTAATGAGAACGGTAATCTTGTGACGAGAAAATTTACAACGAAACCACAGTATCGGGTAATTGTAAATTATTCCAGATAGCTTTAATCGCTGTTGTCATCAACGATCCACAATTAAGGTTTATGTTTGGCATATAGCTGTTTTGAATCATAGCTTGGTATACGTATTGGTATTTAGTGGTAGCCTAAAGAATAAGACTACCTACAAGTAGCAAGTGTTGAGTATTAAGCGATAAGCCAAATATCACAGGCAGGTACCGACTTTTCAAAGAAAAACGCACTTGCCACGTGCTCCCAACTGACTATCACAAAGAAGGAAAAAGGTGGTGCATTAAAAACCAATTTCGCGAAACATGTAAATAAACGCACTTACCAGTACGTTATTGTGGGTCCTACCATTGTACATCCCAATATTTGCTTCGGGAAATACTAGGATCGAAGGTTGGGGCAGTCGTTATTGAGACGTCGAGCTCTCGTCTCAATGTGCATAGCGGCATTCACATTGCGACTTCTATGGGTTACGTTAACCATTATACTACAGTAAGTTCGTTCTTCCAACTAAATACTAAAAGAAAATGTTAATGCTTTATTTTTATTTTAGTCTGATGTAACATAATTTATTGGTATAGTTGATATTTTCAGTATTAAAAATTTCGTCCTTTTTCTGTGGAATGTTTCCCTTGCGCACTGGGTTGCCTGAAAAACGTCGATCTAAGCGATAAGTCAATCAGGATACGATATTGGAAAGCGGTAACTATTGCGATAGAAAATAGAAACGACAACTATTTTAGATGTTATTCAAGTTTACTATACTTTTTTTTATTGCCCTTGTAAGTAGACGAGCATACGGCCCACCTGATGGTGAGTGGTTACCGCCGCCCATGGACTTCAGTAATACCAGGGGCAGAACTAAGCCGCTGCCTACCGCAAAATTCAATATTCAACTTGTAGTTTTTTAATGGATCGTTTACCTATATGTTAATTAAAAAGTAATCTCATTGGTATACCTATGGAGTTTACCGTATTAGTTGGATTGCCAAAAAAACTTGTCATTTCGTTTCGCGTACGTCCTGCGTCCATCACCGAGCGTTGATAAGATTTCAACAGATAATCCATATTTCAATTAGCCTAATGGATTTCAATGCCATTCATGTCCACTATTTCTAGTACAAGCTGCGGCGAGCCGTTAAGAGTCCACCGTTTGTCGCGTACTTGAATCCGAATGGGATTACTTCGGTCGACACAGGAACAGGGGAACCCAAAAGACCGGCACGTAATAATTCCATTCCATTTGGAAAAGAATATTGGCCTTTGTAAGTCCGTATTGGCCGTTCAAAATCTACATTGTGATATTTTTTGCATTCGTACAATAGGGCGTTCTAGAATTAGAATCAAATTTAAAATGTATTCCAAATTACTTCAACCAGTGCTTTATTCAAAATACAAAAAAAAAAAAAAAACGTAAAATGTACTCTTATTTTATGTAATTCTGAATCATTTTTCATGTAACGTTACGTAATTTCGTCACATTTTTACGTATTTTTTTTTCTCTCTTTCAAAAACAGACGAAACAAACATTAAATCATTTTGGTTACTGTTCCTCATTAGATCAATAACCATGTTATTGAATTTACTATTCGAAATTAAAATTCAGCTTTAGCATGTTATCGCGAAACATACATTCTGAAGAATCCCAAGACATTTTACATACGAGACTTGTAATCTAAACTGATACGAATCTAGGCCACAGAAGCAGTTTCGTAAACCTAGGCATGGCATCGCGTGCTGAACTAAGGAAGTGACGACGAAAAACATCGAAGCTATTTTAAATTGCGACCAACAGTGCGTCTGTCGGGTTCCTTTTAACAACGATATTATGTTTCTTGTTGAGTCATTCGTAAAGGAAGGTTTTCTAATTTTTCTTTGCTTTAGACAACCGACAATGTTACGGTTCGTCTTGAAGAAGCTAATGAATCCTTTTTTTTTTTTAACGCAGTATAATCCATTTACGGATACTCGGTCGAGGGAGGTAACGGACCGGGTTATGTCGGTTTCCGGCGCCTCCTGAGAGAAAGAAGGGGAGAAGAGAAGAGCCGAGGTCCTTCGCCTCCTCCAATTTCTCACAGGAGACTACGCCTTGAAAAAGGCGCGCGAAGCACTTGCCCCGCAGAACGACTACCGACTTAGCCCCATCGAGCTCCACCACACCGACTACACGAAACTTACGGTACCGCAGTGTGCGCCGAAAAAGCTAATGAATCGTAGAGAAATCAGAACGTAAATATCATCACCCATCCTGAAATTTGAGGTTGAAATATAAATTCAATCGCAACTGTACCGCCCTTCAAACCGAACCGCATAACTGTTCCGCCGCAGAAATGTGTACAACATACGACCGTTTGGGCTTAGAATACACGCTACATCTTGTTCGATGATCGGGTCGCTTGTAGATGCACAGATTGTATTACACGTTGTGTAGTTGAGGAGCAGTAACCTTCAAACAAAAAAATATATGCGGCAAAATAAAAACGAAATCTGCAAATGACCGGTTGCAAATTTAGCGGCGCACGTTTTTCTTTTAGTCGGTTTAGTGTATCACAGAGCTATGCGAATGATGTCAAAAGGTACGAACAGTGAACGAACGAAAAACGATTTTCTTCGAAAAATGAAAAAACAAAATTTTCTGGTGGTAGGAACTCTTGTGAGCCCGCGCCTGCCTATTTCTGCCGTGAAGCAGTAATGCGTTTCGGTTTGAAGAGCGGGGCAGCCGTTGTAATTATACTGAGAACTTAGAACTTATGTCTCAAGGTGGGTGGCGCATTTACGTTGTAGATATCTATGGGCTCCAGTAACCTCTTAACACCAGGTGGGCTGTGAGCTCGGCCACACATCTACACAATAAAAAAAAAGAATCTTAAACCAAAAAGTGGCACGCAGTAAAACACAGGGCCTCCAAACATTGGAATTGTCACAAAAGTGGGACACACTCGAAGGTGAAGAATCGAAAGGCATCTCGGGAAACACGTCATTAAACCCACACCAACAGACAGACACCTCTGAAGAATGAGTTCTTAATAAGTCATCAGCTAAGTAGCGCACCCACCGCCGAGGGGTGGAACGGCCTGCCATCGCAAACATCCTATTTTTCTAGCCGCGCAACAAATACACTTGCTGCCATAAAATATGAAAACGCGGTGTGAATGTAAGTAGTTTGTGTTTTATATGTTTTTCAATTACTTTGAGTGACGAAATTTTACAAGATGGGTTTTTTAAATTTTCTTCTAAAGGAATACTACGGAATATAAGAAGCGCAGATGCGAACTGTATGTGATTAATACGGTTGGTAGCCCTAGTGGGGGGCAGTTGGGCGACAGCGACCCCCAAGGGGTGGCACGCCGCCGCTCGCACAAAAATGACACAAAGTATAAAATCTGCATAGTGTAATAGGAGTAGTAGCCTCTGAGAGGCTCACAGTGTACAAAGATCAAAGGTGCAGCGGCTTTTCTGCAAGCTTTCGTTAAAAAATTTTCACTGTAAAGCTATGTCGCGCCTACTCATCAGACGTATGTATTTGCACCACTGTTAGAACTATATTTATATTATGAGTCCTGACGTGAATTATGTTAGAAATGAACGACTTTGTTAGAGATCGACGAATGTTACACAATTATTTAAAGCAAATAGATTATTCATTAGTAAAGCTAATCTCGATCGAAATAATAAACACGATGAACAACATTTCACCCTACAGTCGCCACATCATCACGGCGCACGTAATATAACTCCACTCGCTGTGATAACGTATTGTTCCCCTTTAGTGGGAATTACTTGTTTCAGCCTACCTTGCATTATGTAACAAGTGTTGCACCCTCCCACTTGAAAAAAAAAAGAATAGAATTCGCGGCAGCGTCGAGCGACTTGTAAACATAAAAGTTTTAGCGAAATTATTTGACACGAAACGCAAGAATTAAATGGCTTAATTCATTTTAATGTCGTCCTTGTTTACGGTCAATGTAAATATTAAAAATATATACGAGAAAAATGTATTTATTTTGTTTTATACACCCTGTATTATCCGACAAGATTGCTTATTCTGCGAATTTATGAATTTTGGTTTTGTCTTCATAAATATAGCAAAAAACTTGACAAGACCAACCAACTGAGTCACGTAACACGACACATGGTTTTGTGTAAATCTAATATCGTGGTTAATGTGATAACTTCGATAGGATAAATCTTAGTTGAATGCAAGATAACTATTTAAAAACGTGTGCCGAAAAGTTTACTGGTATCTGTTCTAATCTTGACAGTCAACATATTATATCTACTGCAGTGCGACTTACAAGCACACCTTTAGAAATATAACAAAGGAAATCCAGAAGTAAATTTTAAAGATGAACTCTCAAAACTGAATAATTTAATGAGAAAACTTCAGCGTACCAAAGATATGCAGATCCCCTCGACGTGAAACTAAATTAATTGGGAGCAGACGTGCATTCATCAATAATCTGATTGAGTCATAAGGTGAATAGGAATTCTTTTGATACGAAATGATTACCAATTCAAAAACACCGTGAATCAGGTTCGACTTAATTAGAAGCTCGTCGGGTAAAGGGTTTTTGAGAATAGTTGAAAAAACATATTTAATTAGTACAGGGTCTTGACGTCCCACGATGAGGCTTGTTTACTAATAACGTCTTCAGACTTCAATCGATCGATGATGCTGACGCAAGGTAAAAAACGGACCAGAGGCAATTTTATTATATATTTTTTAAAACTGTACACGTTTTTATTTATTCATTCTGCTGTTTCCTTTCATTGCCAAATTTAAAGAGTTTAATTTTTAGCTAAGAGATTTTGATGTGAGAGTGTTACATTTAAATTAAATTTAACTGTTAGATTTCGACTAAAGCCTATGCATAGCTCGAATCACTCGTAAGCTATACTTTCACTTGATAATTTCTTTCAGAGTACCTGAAATTCTAATTAAGTTTTCGTGGTATAGAATAGAGTATTTCGACAATCAAGCTTATTGTTTCTATTCATTCATTGTTAAAGCGGGAACTGTCGAAGTTACAGTTGAACCATACTAACTGTAACTCCGAACAAACTTCAGCGCATAGTTGGAGAGGCAAACGGAAATACTTGTGGTCCAGCCTTCAGTCGCTACAGTAGTATTCACTTTTAACCAGTACGTCAAAATGCTTATTTAAATATTCACAACGCAAAATGTAGCTAGGATATCCATAGAACTAAGTGTAGATCTTAATAAATCGGTGGTGATGTATGATCTATTCAGACTATGATAGCCGATATTCTAAGATAATTAAAACTTCCAACTCACCCGCCTCTTCAATATTTAAAATAAACTAAAAAAACTTAAAGTGAATAGACGAATAAGCCTTTGTCTAATTCTTAGACTAATAAAATCGAAATAAAATCAATTAAATTGATCTGAAAACGGTGTAAATTCAAAATAATGAATGCATTCGTATGAATTGCGAGCAGCCATTGTTGCAAGGTTTGACGACTAATTTTATCTGTTCAGATTGTAGTGTGGCATTCGTATTACCATCTAAACTTATAAAAACAACAATGTTGAGGAATTAGTTGGAATTTACATTCAATTAGTGGACGTGGCCTCTAAAACGTAGCATGTGGAACCTGTACTGAAATACAATTTATTCTCGAGCAAAGATAAAATGGAATTATTAAAGGTTGTAAGAAGATATTTTATTATTAATAATAATAATAATTTATTTACTTGTATAGAATGTAGGTACAAGTATGGTCTTAGTATAAAATATATTCAATCCCACTACATTCTGCCTGTTGGCATACAAATTTGAAGGAGAAACTTAAAGCTAATTTAAACTAGGTATTAAGATAATATTTAAGAATGAGATCACAAAAAGTTTATTATAAGCCGTATTGAAATTTACGTTATAGTTATGAATATCCCACTACCGTTACTAGAGCAAGGGAACCACCAATATTCTAATATTCAAAAATTTTATACGAACTAATCTTTTAACCGCACCGTCTACGCTTCAGTAATGTAAATGAAAAACAGCACTTTTGTAATTAACAGAAAAACTTGTACTTCGAATCAATAGCAGCTGTCTGCGTATAATTTATTAATTAACCATAATGAATCTATAGTTTGATTAGTGCCCTATCATAATTTATTAGTATCATTACCGCAGCCATAAAGAATACGATTTTAATTTTACTTTGTTATTACCATTTTTTTTGTTTCGTTTATATATTCTAACTAAAACATTTTCCAACTATGTGCGGATCGAAGAAATAGCGTTTTAAATTTAGAATTGAATGATGTTAATGATCGAAAAATATTAGGCTCCAATATAAACGCATTGCAGATCATGATTTTGGTATGATATGACGGGGAGTGGATTTGGAGTTTATAGACATTTCATAGTATTGTTCGCCTGTTGCAGTATGTGTTAGCTTGGTCTGCATCGAAGCCTCGATAACATTCCGAATTGATGGTAAATTGATGGTAAACAATAAAATTGATATCTACAATACAAACAAAACTGATGTCTACAACAAAATTGATGTCTACAATAAAATTGACATCCGATATTGATGCGTGATCAACTTTAAAATAATACTTAATACCACCTGTGAGTTCGTAGGATCAATTAATCCCGTAACTAGACATTTTTTATAAATAAATACATGTTATTTTCCATAATGATCACCATAAACTCGTCTAACTAATAATTCAGTGCGACGCGTTATCGATTATGAGCGTAATGATACAAAGAAACGTTCGAATGCTAGAAAGTGGAAAAAAAATTCAATTAATATAAGTCGAACGCTCAATCGATTCCGTGACGATATTATTTACCGAGTGACGAATTAATAATTCATAAATATCAAACATTAATCGTGGTGGCAATACTTTTTTTTAATTGGTCGGAAAACGTGGACGCTCGCCTCCCTGTGCGGCGGCGTCAGTAAAAATACATACTAATACATTTTGGACATTCAGGAATGGCGCGATCGTTTCTCCCTCTCGTTTCAATGTCTTCGTCCTTTTCTTTTTAATTCCGCGTATTTTTATTTGCTATGATAAATTGTAACAGCGGCGGGCGACCGGGGTGGCGTGGGCGCCGCCTCGCTTTTGTTTCGGTAATTTTTTATGTCTGGTGTTAAGGCTTAATTGCGTGGCGGTAGACGGAAACGTATTGTGCCTATGTGGGTCACAAGTGGCGAAGTCCAGATCGTCCCGGTGACCTGTTTACTTTGTGTCTTCGTTAACGCCCGTCTTCACCCTTATGTTCTTAACGGACATGAGAAATTATTACTTCTGCGAAATGTAATGCAACAAATTAATTAATACAATCAAATCAAAAAAAAATTAATCAACATAAATGAAAGTACATACTTGTTGAACGTCAAAAGAACTACCGCCAATGCACAAGAACTAGCCTCTGTCCTAAGAAGAATTGGCAAGAAACTCAGCGGGCATGTCTTTTTTTTTAAATATTAGGTTTTTTTTTTAATATTAGATTTTTTTTTAATATTCGTCGTTTAATGCGTCCTCAATTAACTCCCTCCAGTCCTCGATTTCAATTGCTTTAAGTACTTATACGTACGTATAATAGAAACATTTTCTAATTACGCTGAGAAACACATTCTCCGTAATCGTGCTATGTGATATTCTCATATTTTCTAGTAAAACATGATATTATGTAAACAATCGCGTAGCTATTACAAAGAGACAATTACTGTACGATGGACGATTCACATGCGGAATAACGTCGTGCGCCAAACAATATGCGATTTCCAGTAAAAAGTAAACACAATATTATGAGTGACAGGATATTGGTATCTCGTGTCAAAACTTTGAGAACGGCCGCCCGTGATCGGACTCCGGATACCGTTATTATATTGTAATTGAAACTGTCTGAGCTATAGCACTTGATACTGACTACTTCGAAGACATTTAATTATTAGCTTCTGATTAATTTAACACAAACAAATTAATATCTTATTTTACATTCATTCGAAACAATTGTGTAATTGACAGTGACAGTTTTGGGAACGTAATCTGTACGGTTTTCTTAACGACAAACGCGCTCACTGTAGTCTGTATAGTACATACGCGCTTTATGATTTATGAATGGGTGCTCAGATATATTATGACATAGTATGCAATTCACGAGCAAGACCACAATTCTATAATGCTGAATTACAGATTAAAAATGGCAACAAGCATAAGATTAATTGCTTGCGACACATTTTTCGAACCTGAATGTGCGTACTTTGCCAGTACCGTATTTCGTCTCAAAAGTTGTTTCGCTTAAGCATCCTAATGTTACACTTAGTATGAAAATCACTTCGAGCCGGTTCGCAGCAAATCCGATGCAACAAACGGCATTCGGTACGGAAGAGGAGTCGTGACCGAATTAATTATGAAGTATCACTAAAACTTGCACGAGCAAGGGAGACGCGGCCCGCTGGGAGGGGGAGTTAGGCAAAATATCGGCTCACCCGTCCTAGGGAATCGAGTTACCGAAAAGATCCGCGTGGATTATGTTTTTGGTATTTATACGTGATTCGAAAATGAATGAAAAAGTTTTGATTTTCCTTTACTACCTACTAATGGTAAAGGGGCTCACCGGCCACCGATGTTGCGTTATTACCGAATGAGTTCAGAAGTACTCACGATTGGTAACCCTTTAAAATTCGAGGACTTGTTTTGAAAAGTAAGCCCATATACGTAGGAGACAGAATTATAGGGTTTTTTTTTGGCGTTCAATTCTTACTAACTGTCGCACTGAGAAAGATTGAGATTAGATAAATTTTATAATCTTCAGCAATGAGATATTATCATAACATATTCGGCTGTAAGAAGATAAAATCTAGAACGGGAACTTTATATTAAGCGTCTACAGGAAAACGTCTACCGTAAAGTTTTGTAAAATTGTAACAAAAAATGTTTTTTGTAATCAAGTCCCAAATTTCTATAGCAATAAAAACCCGAATAAAGCTTTGTTCAAGTTCTCATTTGGAAAAACTGCAAAAGACGTATTACGCGTTCGACGACCTGTGGCATTCTACGGGACAACGCGAAAAGGGCACATGCGAAATTAGCGCGCAATATAATCACGTGAATTTTAACACGTATCGTGTGGCACCGGTCCGCGAAAACATTAAAATTATTAACATACGACATAAACAGATGACAAATGTTTGTTTTTCACTATATGGCAGACAGTTAACTGGCTCGATACGGTTACACACGTTCAATTGACGTGTACGTGTAAGTTAATAAGTAGATGATCAAGAATCAACGGTCATTGCTTTATGACTGTATTGTATTAAAGCGCAAATGAATTTCTTGGGCGCCGTACAAAAATTACCGAACAATTTATGGAGTTTTATTTGTGGAAAATAAGGTTTTGTTTATTTTGTGGATTTGTATTTAAAACATTAAAACGATCAAAGGAGAGAGGATACTTTAAACTAAGCCAGTCTGGTTATTTAACGTACAAGCGTTTCAGCACAAATGACTCCTTTCAAAAAAATACGGTAAGGAAAACATTAGACGGCCGGTGCATTCGTGTTGAGCGATACACCTGTGTTCGAATCCCAGGCGGGTACAAATTTTTCTAACGAATTACGTACTCAACAAATGTTCACGATTTACTTCCACGTTGAAGGAATAACATCGTGTAATAAAAGTGAAACCCACAAAATTATAATTTGCGTAATTACTGGTGGTAGGACCTCTTGTGAGTCCGCACGGGTAGGTACCATCGCCCTGCCTATTTGAGCCGTGAAGCAGTAATGCGTTTCGGTTTGAAGGGTGGGGCAGCCGTTGTAACTATACTGAGACCTTAGAACTTATATCTCAAGGTGGGTGGCGCATTTACGTTGTAGATGTCTATAGGGTTCCAGTAACCACTAAGCACCAGGCGGGCTGTGAGCTCGTCTATCCATCTAAGCAATAAATAAAATAATGTTTGGAAAAATAAGTATTATTAATTTAAAAAAAACAGTTTTGAGGTCAATAAACAATTTGTGTGATGAACGAAGTTTCGCATGCGTTTAGTTTGCAGTTAGGCTTCTAAAGTCTCGGTATTGAGGGCACACGAGGAAGAGCTCGGTATCGCTCACCGTAACCCCATTAAAACTGCTTCGAGCCCGCGCGCGTCCCTCTTCATGAAATATTAAAAATTCAATTGCGCTTCTCTTTATTTTAACCCCCACTCCCGCGGCCCCCGTCGCGCTTTCGCGTACAATATAAAATGAAATATGTATTCAAAAAAAATAACGTTCACCTATTATTTATAATTTGTGTTACGCTGTGCCGCGCCACCCCACTCTCCCCTCGCCCTCCTCCTAAGCTTCTTTCTGGCTCTGACGATGGTTGTGTATTTCGGAACATTGTAACATATCCCAATAATTTTATTATGCGTTTCGGTTAATTTATTACAAGATATTTCCGTGCTTTTACATTTACCGGTTTTATTATATCTATACTACTAATATTATAAAGCTGAAGAGTTTGTTTGTTTGAACGCGCTAATCTCAGGAACTACTTGGCCGATTTGAAAAATTATTTCAGTGTTAGATAGCCCATTTATTAAGGAATGCTATAGGCTATATAACATCACGCCAAGACTAATACAAGCGGAGCACCAATAAAGAATGTTTAAAAATCAGGTTTTTTTCCCTTATCAGAGCTTCCGCTGCGTGTGCTGCAGAAACAGTTAAAGTTTCGCTAAAATAATGCATGACAGAATTGTTTCCCTTTAAAAGATTAAAAAAAAGTCCGCGACAGCATATATCTATATGCTAAGGTTGGTTCACTATAACGTTTTTTATGCTAACCAAATTTGTTCTAAAATAAAGCATTATTTGTGAACTATTCCACGCGGACGAAGTCGCGGGCAAAAGCTAGTCTGATATAAAACGACACTCTAGAAACTCATTAAAATAGTTCGTTATATTTTTAAAGTTTATTGAAATTATCGATGGTAAAATGAAAACATGAAAATTTTAATTTTCCGTTAAATGAATATTTTTGAACAAGTTTAATTTTGTGCATAAAACTTAAGAAAAAAAAAACGATTGAAATGTATTCAATCATTCGAGTTACGAAAGCCGAAGTTGTTTGTTCGGGGCACCGCTTAGTTCTACGTGTCGGCGATAACTTGCTACGAAAACTCCTGGCTTTTTGTGGAAAATTAAATTTAAAAATCAAACGTGAATTTTAAAAGACGCATTTCCGCGAGTCAAAGAATTATGTACGAATTAGGGTGTATTGTTGTTTTTGACGAGGTTTTTCATCGAGTTTTTTTTATTCGATTAAAATTTAGCTTCGTTAAAATAACTTACTGTTTTCAAACTTGGGGTCTATATTTCTCGGTGCATTGTGTCATACATTCCATAGGAAATGTTCTACGGAAATATTTGACATGCTACCATAGAATAGTTCGCACTGGATCAAAATTACCCCTACCACTTGGAATTGCCACGCATATCCATATTGCGTTCACTGCATATCCTGAGATATTAAATTTACCTGAAATGTACATCCTTAAATGAAATTTGAAGAATTCACTGAACGGCTTTTTCCCCCGCCATTCCTGACATCCGTGAGAAACGATCATAGTTCAAATAAATTACTCCATTACTGGTCTATTTTCGAAGGCAGTAATAAAAAAGAACCTACCCCAAGATCGAACCTCGATATGCAGTAAAACTCGACGTCTTATCCAGATCCCGGGTGCTAAGCATAAAATAAATAACGTATATAATTTTTTTTCCTACCTATGCTGATAGCCTTGAGAGGATATAATATGAGCGTTACCCTAGCGTGTAGGTGACAGAGAGTTCATGCTCAGTATGCTCAATTAAGCCTTATGAACCACGATGTAAGTGTTTTAAAAAAATTATCTTCAATGATACTTTGTCCAGACTTCTATATTTTAAATAACTTTAACAGTAAAAAAGAATAGTAAGCATTTACGTTCCACGTGAATGAATCATTTAAAATTCTGAACTAATTCGCCAATTGCTTTATAATCTTCGACTCCTTTATTTTTTTATATATATTTCCGAACTATGTTCACAAAATTGTATTAAATAAAAATGTGACTAATCTATATATTAATACGTGAAGCAAAAACTTTGTATCCCTTTTTACGAAAATTGCGCGGACGGAGGAGTATGAAATTTTCCACACTTATAGAGAATATAGAGAAGAAGTACACAATGCTAATATTTTTTTAAAATAATGCATAAAAGATACATTAAATCAATACAGAAAACATTACACACACTACATACCATGTATTTGACGCACACACGCATGCATACTATTTATTGTCAAACTTTTGTTCTTGACGTCTGCTGTCAAATTGAGATTAAATATTGTTTGTCTTTGTTAATATTTTTTAAAGTAGTCTTGGCGAAATTTGTGATTATAGAAGTATAAAATATAATCATAATAGTGTACAAACTTACAATTCCAATTAATTATAGTCGAATTTCGACTACTGCGTGACCTCTAGTTTGATCAAAACTATAATGGATTTTCAAAGTGGATGTCAGTTCAAAGCCTACCTGATACGATATGTAGCGGATGCGACATTTAGACATGTGGCGATAACTACCATAGAACAGAAGATATTTAACAGACAGACAGAACAGATCCTTGAATCATTTTCAAGGTATACCGGTTCCAAACGAAAACATTTGGACCGTCGATGTACCGAGCAATTTCGTTGGAAGATCTTCTTTTTGCTGATTCCTCCAAAGACTCTTTTCTTTCTTTCTTTTTACTTTCCCTGCCTCTCTTTATTTTCCAGAACGGTTCTCTTACAGCCACTCTACCTCTCGTGGCCTTAATTAAAGCTAGTTTTCCCTTTGAAAGTCTTTACTCGGCGGTACCGCAGTTTCATAACTTGAAAGCAGTTTAACCGGAACGTAATTTTATTTTAAAATGGCCGTCAATACCAGCAGACACAAAGTCAAAGGTAAACATGTTTAACTAATTATAGGGACGAAATGAACTTAATCTGTCTGCACTTTGCTATAGCGAATATCTACTCATCAAGTCACCTACGGAATTACCTTTTGCTAAGTACCTTAACCAACTTAGTGCTCGCTATATTGATGCTGCAGACCATACGCAAATTTATGGACATTATGCTACAGACTGTACCTATTACTATCGATTGTTTCGAGTTTGTTGCTGTTTCAGAGAGATATATTGAATTGTCGTTTTTTTTTGTTGTTCTATTACTATAGGATCACCTTATTGGTTACCTCAACTGTGTAATACCACTTTGAGATATGAAGTTGAAGTGTTCATAGTATTTCCTGCTTATTTCTGCCGTGAAGCAGTAATGCGTTTCAGTTTAAAGGGTGGGGCAGTCGTTGTACTATAAAAACTGAGACCTTAGAAAACATACGTCATTACGGATCCTCCCGATCCATTAACGGTGCTTTTAGGTACCACAAGCACCGGTTACCGTCCTTGTCGAACCCGTCGCTTGCGACGAACGGCTCGACGAGCGAATTAACCCATAGACACAGCCCACTGAGTTTCTCGCTGGATCTTTTCAGTGGGTCGTGTTTCCGATCCGGTAGTTCCACCCAACTAAGCAATAATAATTGTAGTACGACTTTTGACTACTAATAGGCAAGACATAATATACATTCATAATTCTTAGCCGAACCCCGGATATCAATGCCCTATTGATTGATACGCTAATGTTAGTCGATTGATAATGAAAGAATCGGTTTTTTTTTTTTTTTTTTTTTTTTTTTTTTTAATTAACATTTAATGAGACTGATTTTCGATAATAGCCTACTAATACATTTAGGAAAAAAAATATCCACAGATAAAAAAGTTTATTGTGATTATAAAAAAATCTAATTACATAAACCAAGAAGTTTTTATGAATGATGATGAAACTTTGTTTTACGATTACGGCAATATCCATGTAACGGAACAGAGTTCCTGTTTTGAAAAAAAAACTGCAAGTGTTCTTGTGGTGAACTGCAGTTGGCCATTAGTGGCGGCTACAAAGGTGGGGTCTGCCCTATCTCACGGCTCCCAGGGCCACTCCACGAAGCAATTTTTTACTAGAATGTACACGAATTGTGTTGCCAATGTTAAAAACATAAAGTTTTTTTTTTAATAATTTCATGAATAAATGCATGCATTTTATATTTTGCATACAATAATCTTACAACAATGCATATATTAATTGATTTTGTAAATATTGATGTATTCAGTTTCTACTATTTTTTATTTAGTTATTCCTTAGATGTATGGACGAGCTCACGGCCCGTCTGGTGTTAAGTGGTTACTGGAGCCCATAGACTTTACAAATGTAAATACCGCCACCCATATTGAGTTCTAAATCTCAGTTCTAAGAGTACAACGGCTGCCTCACCCGTCAAACCGAAACGCATTACTGCTTTAAGACAGAAATAGGTAGTTTTTTATTAGGATCGTAAATTAAAAAAAGCTTAATGGAACATGAGGTGACGAAAATTGCAAAGATGCGACTAATGACAATATGTATTTACTAAAATATATGAATAGCATTTCATTTAGCCTAATTAAAATTGCAATGAGTCGACATCCCAAGTCATTATATAGAATGATCAGCTCTATTTGGAAGGCCCCTTATAACGGACATACTCTATAATCAAAAGCGAAAAGAAGTAACATTATGATGTATTTATCTAGAATATCCACTGGAATCCACTTTCAAATTGAGATTAATTTAAAAAGCAGTTCATAAAATAAAACCGAATACGTACAGTTTTAATAACGATAATTTTCGTTCACAAAGCTGTGCAGAGTCAAGATTCAAAAAAAAAAAAATAGAAAAAATACAAAATAAAAATGGTAACACCGATCTCGCGGCAGTCACCGAGGGTTGGCAACTTTAACGTCGAACTTCATCCCGCTTGAATTCGGCGTCCTCTATTTAAACTTTCGTCCTCGGCGCGAAACGTTTTGTTTTATTCGTTTGTTGAGTAATGTGTTAATAGGTGGCCTGGCTTTCGCGGTCCTATTCACGACTTTAGAAATGGGAGCAAATTCTATTCATAATTTGAATTTTAAAAAAATATGTAATGTTTGAGATTTCTTTTCTTTTTTTTTTTCATTCAAAATCTTTATTTCTTTTGTTTCAAATTAAGTAAAAAAGAAAAGTATTTACAAAGCTAATATTAAATGATACGCGAATGTTTTAATGTCTTCTAAAATAATAAATAAACTTTAAATTTAAATTTCATTGGTCGTATACAACAAGATCGACAATTCTAATAATACTTGTGTTCTAATTTTGAACTAACCCGAACGAAACACAGCCTCCCGGAAGTTTGACACATTTTCACAAATGTAACCGACAAATATATCTGCTTCGTATAGGGCTATCTTTGCATAATACAAAATAACTGTTTAAAAATTTAATTGTAAGTTTCGCGAAAATATAATAAATAAATAAAAATTAGTATAAGTACGTGTGGTTCTTATCGTGGCCACCGGTAACTACATACTCAGTTCTGCGGACCAAACGGTAACAGTCGCCGTGTCCAAAACACGACACTTTGAATCCTCCTGAACCACTATCGGTGCTTTTAGGTATTCGAAGCAACGGTCACCGTTCTCATCGAATGCGACGAAGGGCTCGGCGTGGAAATTAGCCCACAGACACAGCCCATTCTTGCCGGATCTTCTCAGTGGGTCGCGACTCCAATCCGGTGGTATTCGTATTCAACAAAACACTGCCCCTGCTAGGGCTAGTGTTAGCAAATTCGTCAGGCTGAGCCGCGTGAGCTCCCCTACACGATCGGCGAACCTAGTTTATCTCCTCAAGACGACTACGATAGATAGGCAAAAAGCTACAAACATTTGGCAATGATTCCTGATATAATAAAAGTAAAAAGCGATTGAAGTATACATACACTACAAACATTTTTTTTAAAAAGTAGACTTCTCGAAAAAATGTTATATTAACAGAATTAGAGGGACAATAAGAGACGCGTAGGGTCAGAGGTTGGAATTTTCACGTAGGTCGGTACAGTTGTGCCTTTTAGCACAGCGTCCCAGATAAAGCCTAATTATGTCTCACAAAGCGATATCTGCCGGCACCGGTAGAACGCTAAATCTAAATTTATAACAAAAACAATTGAAAACTCCGATAAAAAATCAAAGCACTCACTCGTTGGTTGTTCTCGTTTCAGCGATAAAATAGCGCGGAATTTCTAAACAAATTTTATTGTTGTCCACTTACCTGAAACGAAAAAAAAAAATGGAATTATCGTCATTAATAAAAAAGCTATAAAACAATCGAACGGCCATTGTGAAAATCGTTATTTTATAAACATAGGCTCGGAATAATTTGAGCGCTCCATTCGATTTTTGAAAATAAAAACGCCCTAGGAATGCCGTCATAATACATAGTTAAATAGCTCTAAATCCATTTAAATTCCGATTGAAAATAAACTAAACACAATGAACGTATGTGTCGAAATGTACACAGTACGTTTTTGATTCAGTTAAATCTGCGTCAAAGCTTGTAAGACATTCTAAGAGCATAATTTCTCCTTCTTTTCAGCACGCTTGTCAGAGTAGTCGTGGTTGCGCTCTGATGATGTAAATGCTGAAGCATTCATTAGGTCCTCAATGTTTTCAAGAATAGCTCCCCAGACGATGCGCCTTCAGATTTGGCGGTTCAAGGCATTTCGAATACATTAATGGATACAGTTGTTTTCTTTATCAGGTCAATCCAACCGTTTAGCGATCAGCCGCGTAATCTCTTACCTTCCATCTGTCTTTGAACAACTACCCTCTCTATCGAATCCTTTTTTTGGATATGGCACCAAGGAACTTAAAATTCGTAATTAGAGTTGTTGATATAGTTGACGATAGTTGGGCTTTTGTACAGAATACCGTCCATAACATATTTGCTAGGCCTGTACTTCACCACATGTCCCGCGCATCGTTTTTATGGCTGTCTTACAAATTCAGAGACTAAGGCTCTAGTGAAAAGTTCGGAAATACAAAGCTTATCATAAATTTGATTTCTCGGTAATTCCTGTCCTTCTAAATCTTTTACAGCCACTACACTATTCTATCGGATGATAGCTCACCATCATCTAATCTCGTAATCCCATCCTCCATTACTTGAGCACCATCCCAAAGCAAATTTTGTTAGTCTAACAGAAAGGAATAGAAAATAGAAATGGAATGGACTTTATCGAAAACGATTCAGTGATTGTAGGCGTACAAACACATACTACATTTTGTATGTAGTTATGTATGTATGCAGATACGTTTGGTTGGTCAAAGAAGCTGCGCTGTTCGATTTGAATTGGTGCGGGTGACCATGATATTATTATTTTTGGAAAGATATTCAGTCGGTACAGTTTTAAGACTGTCTTGTTGTAAATGTTGTTTTAATCCATATATTCGGAAAAGCTGTTCACTCATTAAGCGCTCAACGATCACTAACTTCAGTCAAAAATAAGTGGAAAAAAATCAATTTACAAGGCGAAATCAAAAACGCGCGACCGAGAATTCAAGGCGTTCGGACGCGAGGCAGCACCGCGGCATCCGACCACCATCCCGCTAAATGCCTTACAATTTCGATTCTCGTGCGATTTGCGGCGAGATTTTCGAGATTTTCAGTCTCTCGTACAGCCTGGGGCCTTGTTAAGAATCTATTGGACGTCGAAATTTGAATTTAGGCTGGTTACGGATGCACGCGCGGCATCTCGTTCAATGGGCACGGTTTAATTTCGCAAGCGGAACATGCGGTAGCACGCGTTACGATTAAATTTCGATTAGCTACCCAGAGTTCGACGTATTTCTGACGGGTAATGAAGACTGTCTATCGTTCTGACGAAAATCGGTCCGAATACAAAGTGATTATTAGTATTGCGATTGATGAGCAGACCTACTCTTAATAACTACAATATATATATATATATATATATATATTGTTGTATTGTATATGTATTGTATATGTATAGTTAATGTAGTATACATGTACCTATATATACATATATATATATATATATAGGTACATGTATACTACATTAACTACTATTCTACAGCTAATACTAAGGAAAAGTAATGGGAAATAGTGTGTGCCAAACGTATACATAAATTAACTGTCGAGTGTCATGTTTTTCATTTAAAATTTACGATGCTCTATAGTCATCCGTTACCATTAAAATATCACACGATTTCTGTGAATGCTGATTGCGAATTGAATGAATTGAATATAACAGCTCAACACCGTCAATATTTTACTGACTTTAGTCGCATGTTGGGAAACTAATAGGCCCCTCTCACATTTTAACCAATCGGGTGAGTTGCAACCTCTCTGTTTTCTTAGTTTAAAATGTCGCGAAATTTTAAATCCCTCTACAAAAGACTGATGTACAAACTGTGAAATAATTGAATAATCAACGTGGAGTGGATGAAGTATAATCTAAAACTAATGAATATTCACATAATTGTTTCAGTTTTTTTTTAATTGCATAAATGGGTGGACGTTCTCACGGCCCGTCGGGTGTTAAATGGTTACTGGTGACACCAACAACATTAATACCGCCACTCACCTTGAGACATGGGTTCTAAGTCTCAGTTTTATATTACACTATTGCTGCCCCACCTTTCGAACCGGAACGCATTACTGCTACACGGCAGCAGCAGGCAGGGTGGTGGTATTAGCCCATGCGTGCTCACAAATCGTCCTACCACCAGTAAGCTCACAAAACGCCCTACCCCCAATGAAACGTCGTGCATTCCTTTTCAGATAGTTCAAAAATATATAGTGTATGAAAATCTGCATGCAAATCACCGATCACTTTAGAAGCGATTGAGAATGTCAAAAAGGCCTAAAATGCAGTCAGTATGCAGATAAAATTTATTAAACATAGATTTCCAGTTATCAGAAGTGGCATGAATAATACACGGATATATATTGGCATTTCGTACGACGGCTTCGTCTGATTTCTATCGCCTCGTTGATCTGTGAGATTAATTTCATTGGCTACAATATCAAGAGGTTTTTTCCCTGATCGGAATCAATATCTTTGTTGTATTTAGTAGTTTCGCAGTTGCAGTGCCGCCTGCGTGTGTTTCCGCTACGCATATATACACGAGAATAAATAAAATAGATCGAGAAGATACACGAGAATAAATAAAATAGAGAATAAAATAGATCTGACCTAATCGGCAATATTGATTTTTTAAATTACAAATGGAACATGTAAAATAATAATAAAATGAATCAACGTGAACTCTATGTGTCAAGAAAATACTAGATAACTGTGGCCACAAAGACATAACAGATTTGTTTTGTTTTTTTGTTTCTAAGTTTCTTCATTTTTACACGACCACTGATCAAATAGGTTTTCACTTTATTTATTAGTTCGCTAATTAAACTAATTTTTAATATCTGATATTGCGTTTGAATGCGTGCAGACCGCAATAAATTATAACGAAAAAAAAAAAAACGTTATAAACTGCTAACAGTTGAAAGTATAAACAAAGAAACACGCGAACAAAATAACGCTCTATTTATTTTCTAATTATGTTTATAATGTTTGACTTACATAATTTTGCGAAAAGGTAAATTTTAATGCGTCTTCGTTAATAATTACCTACGTTTGTAAATGCAACGTTTAATTTTATTAATAAAATATTTTGATGCTAAGACCTCGATTTATAAATAATTATTTCATTGCCTAACAACCGTACCAATTATCCATTGTTATTGTTGAAGTAATTATGTCTATTAAAAAATTAATATCAAACGTAAATTTCTCACAAAAAAGTTATCCAAACGGGTAAGATGAGACAAGAAAATGTGATAAATCTTATTAGTGATAAGTATTTGGGTTTCCTAACAATTATTTTTAAGTTTTGTCACGTGTACACGTCGATTGATTTAGTAGGAATTAACATTATTGATTAGTACGCCACGAGACTTGATTTTCTTCTTCTTCTATCCGTGTTCCACCCAATGCTGAGTGTAGATTTCTTCGAATGCATCCCAATGAATGCAACCCAATGCCTTTGCTTGAGTAAGTACCGTGGTCCCATTAATTACCTGTTAACCAACTAACTCAGCACTAAAAATCCGCATTAAAAAAACAGTTCTGTGTTTAGTGTCAAATGTGGCTTCACAAAAAACTATTTAGTTAAAGAACTAGTGTTAGGGCGTCTTGTGAGCTAGCAAGGGAGATGTATCATCGCCCTGCCTATTCTACCATGAAGGAGAATGCGTTTCGGTTTGAAAGTTGGGACCGCCTGGGCTTGGTATCGTATCTCAAGGTCGGTGACAGCATTAACGTTGTTTCTGTTTATTTGCTCTGGTAACCACTTACAATCAGGTGAGTAGTGAACTCCGATCACCGGTCTAAGTGATAAAAAAGCAATGCTTTTACAGTAAAACGAAATTCGCAAAATTTTTGCCTAATTATCAGTAGGTACTCATCATAATTAATTAGCGTACGGCTTAATACTAGTACGATCATGCTTACTTCTGCTGGGAAGTTTATGTTGGCGTAGAGCAACTTTGATGTTATGTTTTTTTTTATGATTGAATGATTACTAATTGCGGCCCGGAGGCCTTTCCAGTTTCACCAGGACAGGTGGGCGAGCAAAGGCTCAGCCAGGAGGGGTAGAATTTGCTAACAGCTGTCCGAGCACCTCCGAAAGAGACCTAACAACTCAAGAGCAGCTGCTTTGCGAATGAATCTGCTACCGGATTGGAATCACAACCTGCTGAGAAGATCCAGCGATAAATCCAGCGGGCTGATGGATGGGTTAGGTTGCACGTCGAACTCTTTGTCCAGTTCTACGAGTACGGTTACCGGGGTCCCTAGGCCTGCTTCTAGTGTTAGAGCTGAAGGTGTCTAATGCAAAGGTTAGGTATTAGATCTGATGGATCCGTAAGGACGTGCGATGTTATGTTGTTAGTTAGTTCAAAGTTATGAAAATAAATAACTTTTTTTTATTTTCTAGTCTATACTACCGATTACCAAAATGTTTATATAGTCCGGTATTCCATACGTAGCTCAGTTTATAGTTATTAGGGCAAATTCGAGGGCTTCTCTCCCATCTTCAATTAGCTGTTGCCGACAGAGAACCGCACTGAGTGTTCGGTTGTATAGTTACAAAATCAAACTTCAGTTAACTTCTGACCACTACCACACTAACTCAGTCAAACACGACTCGCACAAAGCTACGGGTACAATTCGAAACCCTACACATTTTCCTGCACTTTCCTGCGAGATGCACCTATGAGTAATTATTTCATCAGGAGTAGGTATTCTAGTGAATTCAAAACGTTTGAGTCAAGCCAGTTTCAACTAGAACTGCTTCTTGTATTTATATTTAAAGTTATCCAGCTTAGTTACAGCTTAGCTTTATTTAATTTATTAATTTAAATTATAAGTTTGAACATTATTATGGTTCTATTGTCAAAGACTATATCATACTTCTATAATCACAGATTTCACTAAGGCTACACTATAGACAAATAATATTAAAGAAATCAATATTAATCTAGTCTCAACTTGACCACAGACTTTAACAACAAACAAAATAGTATAAGCGCGTGTGTGTGTCAAATACATGTTAGTGTGCGTAATGTTTTCTTTATTAGTTTAATGTATTTTTATGCATTATTTAAAAAAATATTAGCATTCTGCACTCCTTCTCTAGATTCTCTATAAGTGTGGGAAATTTCATGCTCCTCCGTCCGCGCGATTTTCGTAAAAAGGGTTACAAAGTTTTTGCTTCACGTATTAATATATAGATTGCTCTAGAATCGATACACATCGTGAAACAACGGTTGACACAAAACTACCCTTACACGTCACATTCAATGGTAAGACATGTAAAAAAAATCAACAAAACTCAGCCATTTAAACGCGCAATCTTCCGCACTCCATAGGCTAGAACAAAAGGCGGCAGCTCACCATTATATTTGGACAATAGCCCCTGGTGTCCTTACGGGGCAGCTGACGTTTAGGCTCGCGGTACACGAACGGAAATAGCGCGTCTGTCACTATCTTTACATGGACGATAGAAAACGTGAATCAATTCGTTTTGATAGTTGAATGTTTAGAAGACGGAGGAAAGCACAACTCTACTTTATCAATGTGTCAGTTCAATGCTTTTTTTTATTTTTAGATTCATAGTTTTAATAATTTATATTAAGATCGTGAATGTGACGCTGGAAAAACAAGCCATCTAATATCAGAAACAACGTAAAGCAATTCATATCGATAATTATTCTCTACAGATTTGAAATTTTTATCGTAAATGAGAAGTGAACGAGATCACTCGACCCGTTTTCTATTGAATCCGCGTCTCGAGATATCGCAAAAACGTAGCTATCAGCCGCCAAACGTACAAAAAAGACTTTGTGTGCAGGTAGCTCGCGCGCCATAAACAAGCTATGGTTATGACAGGAAGCTATGCATACGATATGACCGGCATGCATTATTTCACGACACGTAATACTAAAATTGTCTAAGCACACCCCCGGCCTAAACCTGAACGCACACAGCCGCAAACAGCGCACACATAAAATGCTTGCACCCCTACTGTGAGTACACAGCGTGTTCCAAAAAAAAACCAACCAGGAAATTGTGTTCATGTTCACTTACACAAAGAAACAATTTGAAAGAGGTAATGAAAGTAGCTGTTTTTTTGTCGTCTTCGTTCATATCTATCTATGTATATAAAAATAAATTGCTGTTCGTTAGTCTCGCTCAAACTCGAGAACGGCCGGACCGATTTGGCTAATTTTGGTCTTGAATTATTTGTGGAAGTCCAGAGAAGGTTTAAAAGGCGAATAAATATGAAAATGCTCAGAATTATATAAAAACAAACAATTTTGTTTTTCCTTTTCATGTGTCCCCCGTCGGATAGATTCCTTTTGTTTGTTTTAAGTTTGTTTTATACAATAGTTTAGGTCTTTTATTTTTCGATTGAGGCACTACGAAGTCTGCCGGGTCAGCTAATCATAAATAAATATTGCAGAGTTCCAAATGAAACTCCTAACCTTAAATTTCGTAATCTGTATAGTCTCAACTTTAATAAAGAGATCAGTGCTAAAATACCTAGTTTATGTAGATAGGCACATTCAAAGCCCCAATTTGCCGTATACATATTCCACCGCCTAACACTGTTGGGTTTTAGACGAAAATTAAGACCGTCGTAGTTTCCGTAGAAGTCTCGCAACATCCTGTACTCCGGGGTAACGCGGAGCGCGTCTATTTGTTTTGCCGTAGCTTTGTCGGGGCCTGGGACACACAAGCCATTAATTGTTGTGAACGCTGCCTCCTAATCGATAGTGCACCGCGTTCGATTCCCCGTTTATATTAATGTTATTTGTACTGCGTCTACCTTCCAACTGTCCGCCTCTAAATATGTAATGAAATACAATCAATTTCAACTCGCCAGCCCGCCTCGTACGGACAACGAATTAGTCGAATCAATATTCTATTTAATAATCCAAAGCATTACCTTGGCTTTATGAATAACGCCGAACATATACATATTATATAATAATAATAATAATAGCCTTGATTCAGACAGTATTTCATTTACATATCTTAATTTTCTTTTTGTTAACAATTTAATTTTTATATACTTTATACATTAAAGTCTTAACTCTATCCTTAACTATTTAGCATCGATAACCCCGTCTGTATGTCATTTATTGATAAAGGCCTCCTCCAACCTTTTCCATTCCTCTCTGTCTTTGGCAGTTCTTGTCCATAAGCCTCCTGCTACAGCTTTAATATCATCAACCCATCTTCTGGATGGTCTACCTCTTTCCCTCTTTATATGACTTGTGAACCAATTCATTATTGATTTTGACCATTTATCTTTGCCTCTAACTATATGACCTGACCATCTCCACTTTAGCTTTTTTATTGTTGTTGTGACATGTTTTGTTTTTGTGTATTTCCTTATAGTATCCATTCTTATTCTGTCAGATAGTCTTTATATATATTTTTTAAAGAAGAAAATCTGCAATTCCGTATAAATCAATTTATGTAATAATTATTCTTCACAAGCGAAGGAAATTATTAAAAAAGAAACTTTTCTTTTTCGTATTTTTATACGCACCTAAATATGAATGCTACGGTTTAACTGCATTGGTACTTTAATCTCTATATAATATAAATAAATTTGAGTGTTTGTTTGTAATATTGAAATAACCACTTTTTACTATATACATATGAATATATATATACGGTACATACACTAAAATAATACTTTATTTTATTTTTGTCTGCCTGTTTGTTTGTTCCGGCTAATCTCTGGAACGGCTGGATCGATTTTGACGGGACTTTCATTGATAGGTAACTGATGATATAAGGAGTAACTTAGGCAATTTTTTTAGACTATCTTCGCCCCACGGCGTCATCCGCGGTACGACTTTGACCAAGAGTAACATCGCGGGACTCGGCTAGTCATCATCATCTTAGGCCTTACAGCCCAGGGTGGGCCTTAGCCTGGTCCAGTATGTCTCTCCAGACTGCTCTGTTCAGGGCTTTCTCTTTCCAGTTCCTGACACCTATAACTTTGAGGTCGCACTCCACGCCATCCAGCCATCGGAGCTTCGGTCTGCCACGACTTCTGCGGCCCTCTGGCTTGCCATAGAGCAGTTATCTTGGCATTCTGGTATTCTCCATTCGAACCACATGTCCTGCCCATCGTAGGCGTTCAATTAGTAGTAGGTGTAGGCGACTCGGCTATTTTTCATTCACTTCACCGATTAAAATCTTCGAAGCATTCAAATGTCGTGAATTTTCACTAAACCGAACATTAAAAGTGATCATTTCATGCTAGTAAATTTTATTATGGAAAAAACGTTTATTATTCGAAATGTAATTCAGGTGTTCTCGGTGAGCTCGCTACGGTTGCATTGAACAGAAATGTTAAACCGCAACCCGATGCCACTCGAAATCATCCGATCCCAAAGTCATTACCAGATACATCGTACCGAATAACCGAATGAATCAAGTAGTCTTCACCTCGAGTGCATCAATTATGACCCTATCAAAAATAATGGCTCCGACGCCCGTTTCGGCTTTTTGTTTTCATTCCTAGACTCGCCCGTATTTTTTTAATTTCTCGATTGGAGTAAGCGCTCGTTATCATCAATAACGTTTTTCATTTCATTTACCATGTTCATACGATTTTCGTCCTTATTTACTAGACCTGAAATTGATACAATCAGAGCAAGGCGAGCGGTGGATAGGTCATTTCACCCTAAATTCCCATGATTATTTCGTATATTTTTGCATAGAGATTTTCGAAAACAAAATTTTCATCGCTCTTGTGAACTTATTGTTTTTTTTTTTTTATTGCTTAGATTGGTGGACGAGCTCACAGCCCACCTGGTGTTAAGTGGTTACTGGAGCCCATAGACATCTACAACGTAAATGCGGCACCACCCACTCTGAGATATAAGTTCTAAGGTGTCAGTATAGTTAACCGCTGCCCCACCCTTCAAACCGAAACGCATTACTGCTTCACGGCAGAAATAGGCAGGGTGGTGATACCTACCCGTGCGGACTCCCAAGAGGACCTACCACCAGTAAACGAACATTTAATATATCCATGCTAAATACTGGAATCTCCATTACGCTAACTTCATAATATTGTCGTTTCCTACAGTGCAATGCAGCACCAGTAAATAAAAATAAAGTATTGGAACACTTAATCATATGTTCCGAGGGGAAAATAGAATATTTTTTCATGAACTGAAAATTCACGCCCGCGTAGTTATTACTTGAAACGAAGAAAGGTGTGTAGGCGGAACACCTCACCAGGACAGATAATACGCCGCCCATGTATACAAGTAATGTATTTATCGCTCCTATATCTGCGATGAGGTTTAACGGTAAATGGGACAAATAGTACGTTGTGGTTTCATATTTTTTCGTATTCTCACTTATATTATATTATATTCAGTTCACGAACTATAGAGAACAGTTGTAAAGGCTTTAATAAACAATGATTCCACATGAACATGAATAGAAGATTGCACAAAGTGGGAATGAGTCGCTCCGGGCATTACAATATTGTAATAATTGTTACGTTATAAAACTCATTGTAAAAATGAATATTTCAAAAAATATATAATATTAAAAAAAAAAAAGACATGCCCGCTGAGTTTCTTTCCAATTCTTCTCAGGACGGAGGCTAGTTTTTGTGAATTGGCGGTAGTTCTTTTAACGTTCAACAAGTATGTACTTTCATTTATGTTGAATAAAAAAAATTTGATTTGATTTGATTTGATTTGACCACGACTGCCCTGCCAAGAGTAACTGCCTATGATGATCTCATATTTATTGAGTAGTAGGTATTCGATCAGAAAATGAGTTTAATACGGCTCATGATCAATAAATAAAATTGTTTTTTCATTTAGCAAAAACACGTAGTATTTTTTGTTTGTATGATTCGATTTCTAGAAACATACATTGTACAGGTCTATCGTTACATAAACAAATTCCTCGTATTGCCAGCAACAAGATGTCTTTATTTAGAAAACTTTTTAATTTCACAGTAGTGCGTTATTGTTGCGGTTCTGTTTGTTGAGAATTGAAAACATCTCGTAATTGATTTTCTTGTTAAAATGTAAACTTTCATTGTTTCTGTGTGTTTGTAATGTAACAAGCCGTATGTTGCGTATTACTTAGATACCGTTTTGTTGTTTCAAACGATTCTTATTATCACATATTATTTATTATTCGAATGTTTAATAATTTTAAATTTACTTTAATTTTTTTAAATTGTTGTTCGAATCCACAAAAATCAATAAAAAACATTTTTAATACGCTTTTCTTAGCTTCATACGTATGTCAGTATGTAACGGAATCTTTGAACATGATTTTGACCCCCTTCAAAACGTCGGATTAACTCGAAATTTGGTATACTTATTAAGGACTGATGACAATTCAATATTTTAAACAATTTGATCCTTTATCATCAGGATTCAGTCAGTCAAGGGCTTTCCAGGATATTATCAAAATATTTATAACTATTGATACTACGCACCCCACGCTTTTTTTACAATAAAATCACTTTTTCTTACACTATTTTTAATTCAAATCTATTAAAAATATTTTTTAGTTGGATTTTTATAAAAGCGTATTTTTTTCGTTGATTTAAACTATTACATCAATTATTTATTTAAATCGGAAATAGAAAACGAACCAAGTCAGCCGAGTGACTGGCTGTATGTGCGTGCATTCATTTGCGTTTTCCAACAAAGGGAAAAATAAAAAAAAATATACGCGGTTTCCGGCAAAAATCTTTATGTCAAAAAAAAAAAAAACTAGTGTGTCTGGCCAGTTATTCCCTCGGCACAGTCGATGCACAGACGAGCGGACAGGGCACGGTTCTCACTAAAAACGGAATTGCGTGCGTTATCGTTGCGGTGCGTCCGCGTCACTTCAAGGGGCTTTCAACAATTTCCGTCGCGACTACGTTCGAAGCGAAAATTGAATAGTGTCGTCTATAGTTCGTTCGGTTTGTACTATCGACCGTGTTTACTGTCCACTCTCTATTTACTGTTTCAACGAAATTACTCGTATTAATGTTTTCCATTTTTATTTATTTATTACAAAATAAACATTTAAAACAAAAAACAAAGCGAAATCTAATTCGGGTAATTTGCTTTTTTTTTTTTTTAAATGAGTCAAATTAAATTGCGGTCGATTGTAAACAAATGTATTATAAAAAAATCGCGTGACGGCCGCATCCTTTTGCCTCAGTCAGACTTAATACAAAACTGAATTTATTAATAAACAACACAATAAACTAACCGTTCATGTTTTAATAGCATTATAATTACAGTTAATTGGTAATTAACGATTCGTTCTTTTGTATTAAATATAATTAATACTATTATTTATTACCGCGAAACATCCGAGGTAAAAGTATTTTTATTGAATATTTCAACGGTTTTCTTCATAGCAGTTAAATATAATTGCATTGCAATGCTCAACAAAATTGTAATGCATGCTTTATCTACTGAGACGAGAGATATTTAAAATGAAAATACGCGTCTAGCGGTGATGGGGCTTGCTGAGAGCTCGTAAAAGTAAGAGTATAAATGGGATTTTAAACGGTTTTTTTTTATTGCCCTTATTGACATCAGTAATACTAAGAAGAGTCAAGCAACTGCCTACCGTTTAATACTCTCTACGAGCTTCGTGTGAAAAAGGACGCTCTGGAAGCACCGTAAAGGGGAGTTCACTTCAAAGCCAATATACAATAAGGTAATGTATAAGATATCCGATGGTCCTTATTCCAAAGCAACAGTGCAATCTAATATCCCAATACGTGCTGCGAAAGGAATATTGTATCCTGTATACTGTATTTTTTTTAACTATTTTTTATTCGCAACTCGAAAACACAGTCTAACAATAAGGATGATTATAACAATATTACAAAAATACATTAAAGAAAATATCAAACTCTATACTAATATTATAAAGCTGAAGAGTTTTTTTGTTTGAACGTGCTAACCTCAGGAACTACTGGTCCGATTTGAAAAATTCTTTCAAATTTGTTCTAAAATTAAGCATTATTTGTGAACTATTCCACGTGGACAAATTCGCGGGAAAAAGCTAGTTAAAGATAATTCGGTACATTCATAAACATACATTATCATCTACAATAGAATATATGACCTACAAAACACCTAATTAATTTAGTCAACCGGACACCTTATTAATAATTCCTATAGACCAATCCATTTTGTCATAGAACGAGTGATATCACGAACAGACCTGTAGGGTTGTGTGACGAACATGTCGTTGATTCGATTTATATCTTGTAAATAATTTTATAAATCAATTTAAGACCATTTTGTTTTTTTAGTTTAATTATAATAATTTAAAAGCCTGTACTGTATTTTTTTTAGGACTAGCACGTTCAGAAGATATTAATTATAACAATCTGTCTGACTAATGGATTAGAAGCACGAATTATTCCCCGATTTACTCCCTATATTTTTGATTCCCATTTTGATTTGCTAAAATAAGTTTTCCAAGACAAGCTGACGTTGAATTCTCAGTAGGTTATAATGACGAATAAATCCATTCCATTCCACATCCACACCCGAGAATGTAACTAAAACTCCGCATGAACTACTTAACAATTTATTTAATTACACCGAAATCAATATGAAAAGCACTAAAACATAACACACATAGCACAGCCCTAAGTCAAGCACAGCGAAAGCAAATCTAAATTCATGAGTGCGAGCGTGATTAGAACGGAGCATTTTACGCATGTACGAAGTAGCATTAGATAAAACGTTAGTCTGCATCCAGCTTAATTGTTTATCGCCACATAAATATTTTCGGTTCGACAGTTTGAATTACGCGGGCGTGTTCGGCAGGACCGCGCGCTCGACCCGATACCGTACAACGGTTTGCGTGAAGGGAGACATAGCCATAGACGTAGCCATTTAGGAAGACATTTACCTATATACGGAGACTTTAGAACTTATATCTCAAGCTGGGTGGCGCATTTACGTTGTAAATGTCTATGGGCTCCAGTAACCACTTAACACCAGGTGGACTGTGAGCTTTGTCCACCCATCTAAGAAAAAAACAAAAAAAACAGTACATTTATTTTTTGAAGGTTTTCAACGAGTCCTTTCTGAGAAAAACATGCTATAATTTCTGTTTTTGTTGTGAAATAACAAATAGTTCCATAAAGTACGCGATATGAATGTCGGTGTTCAATTGAAGATGTGAGATCGGAGTTTTAATTGTCTTGGAATAACAGCTCATGAAACGCAATGTTTTGGGGCATGAGAAAAACGTAAGACGGAAGTATAAAGCCGAGTGAACCGATACCGACAGCAAAAAAATCGAAAATGTCCAAAGTCTACAATGAATACTATTTTTAGAACAAAAGATATTTATATATTTTATCGTATATGAAATCTCACACGACTCTAATTGAGTAAGTTCATGTTTTTTTTTATTGCTTTGATGGGTGGACGAGCTCACAGCCCACCTGGTATTTAGTGGTTACTGGAGCCCATAGACATCTTTTTTTTTTTATTGCCCTTTTAGGCAGACGAGCATACGGCCTACCTGATGGTGAGTGATTACCGTCGCCCATGGACTTCAGCAATGCCAGGGGCAGAGCCAAGCCGCTGCCTACCGTAACGTAAATGCGCCACCCAGCTTGAGATATAAGTTCTAAGGTCTCAAGTATAGTTATAACGGCTACCCCACCCTTCAAGCCGAAAGGCTTTTCTGCTTCACGACAGAAATAGGCAGAGTGGTGGTACCTATCCGCGCGGACTCACAAGAGGTCCTACCACCAGTAAATGTTTGATGTTAATATCAAAACAACAAGCGTGGTCAACTCTATTATTAAACTAAACTGGGACTGTATCTAATATCTGCGATAAACATTTTCGATTCCGATACCCAAGACTAATCTAGATTGCCTAAATTAATCTAGTTATTAATTACACTTACAATCACTTGCATATCACAACGACTAATCGGATTTAGGTTTATAGTTTTGAAATCGAATCTAATTTGAGATCGAATGGAAATCTAAACAATACTAACATAAATTCAGAAATATTTTTCTAATGAATTACGTACTCAACAAAATATGCTAATGATTGACTTCCACGGTGAAGGAATAACATCGTGTAATAAAAGTGAAACCCGCAAAATTATAATTTGCGTAGTTACTGGTGGTAGGACTCACTAGAGGTCCCTGCCTATTTCTGCCGTGAAGCAGTAATGCGTTTCGGTTTGAAGGGTGGGGCAGCCGTTGTAACTATACTGAGATCTTAGAACTTATATCTCAAGGTGGGTGGCGCATTTACGTTGTAGATGTCCATGGGCTCCAGTAACTACTTAACACCAGGTGGGCTGTGAGCTCGTCCACCCATCAAAGCAATAATTGCGGTAAAGAGCTCACCGTGTTCAAAGGAATAGACTGACCAAACAACAAAATCCATCTAGAAGTTTCCAGCAAATGTTATAGTTGATAATGAGGTTTGCTATTTAGAATAATTATAGCATAGTTAGATAGATATGATATACGTAGAAAAAAAACCGCACAACTAACGTACTATTATCTTGAAACTACATGGTCGGGTTTAATTAAAGACGGTGTCAGTGAGTCAGTATTAATTCGATACTCCATTTCTCTACGGAAAGCAATTACGCTTTCTGGTTTCAAATGCAGTACCATCAACGTTACAATGAAGACTGCGGAGACTACGACCACACATCAAACACACACACATCAAACACACACACACACACACACACACACACACACACACACACACACACACACACACACACACACTTAAACAAAACAACATAACGATTACTTGCACCACCCAACAATAACACTAAAAAGAGACTATTATCAATTTTATCAAAACCAATCGATGGAGGTCAATTGGCGAGCAATTATTTCTTGTAGTCAATTACCTATGCGCACGGATGCGACCCAATTACTGACAGGATGCAATTGAAATGACAACATTTATAACAAGCCAATCTAAAGATCTAACAGTAACCTAATATTGTTGTCGGTCAGCTTATGACGTCCGCGTTTAATAATAGATTACGTCGCGCCTAAGAAACGCTAAAAAAACTTAATGCTACAAAGATTTTTGTGGAATATTGTCTATCCATATTCCAAATCCAATTTCTCATATCGAAGTTAACTCTCTACCCAGAATTGGACAGTGGTCAATCTTAAACGACAACTGAACTATCAACTAGTACGAGATTGAAGTAGACCGGCTACACTGCTACATCTGCGTAGCGTCACTACGTCATGTCGTAGCTCCTCTACGCCGCTACGAAACGTTCGAAAATGTAGTGGAAAATTTCAATTTTCAGTGCAGCTTCTGGACGGAAGATGAAAAACCTTTTTGTTTAACTTCAGTTCAAAGTAACTTCTGCTTATAAATATAGTAATGTTAAACACATGAAGACCGAATCCAATCAAGCTCGCTGCTGAACTAGTTTATTCAATGAACACGCCAATAGAGGCAAAATGCAATCTAAATTCCGCTTTAATATTAATAGACAATCAAGAAAACGTAATCATGCACAAATAGAGACAGGCCGCCGCGCTATCGACAGCCACCCGCATTTGCGATCGCATGCTGCAGACTAAAAGTGAATTAGGAGCAAGTCAGGTGTACTAACGCACCTGTGCGCTTAAATCTAGACAATGGCACTGCACCCCTATCGGTAGAGCGCCCGAATGATTATTTATTGTTATTGCGAATATCGATGTTGACGTCTAACTAGACGTAGGCCGTAGCACCCCACGGCGCGCTTGTGTTATCTCATCGGAAATGTTTGATGACCGTTTTAGTTCTTAAGGCTGTTCTCATAATAGACGTAAAAATTGACTTAAGATGTATCCGGTATATGCAGCCAAGAAATTTTGGGCATTTTACGCTGGTTGCTGTTTAATTAAAGACCCTGTTATCAATTTGTTAATTTGTTTGAACTTGAGGGTATGTTCGAGGAAATTTAGTTTGTTAAATGGTTAAATCACATCTCAGAGCAATTTCCTTAATTTAAACAGACATTTCGAGGTAGCAACTCGAGCTCACTCAACTCGTACGCGACTCAATGAGGCGTGGATATCCTAACTATGCGCTCGCGATCAAAGAAGATGGCTTCTCTCTCTATCATGTGACAAAAATCTAGAAGCGCTGAGTCGTAATCGCGTACAGTGCATTGCAGATTTAATGGAGCCCTAAAAAAACTAATTGCCATACATGGAGTCCAATGCGTGGAGATTAGCATAATATATGTCACCCACGCCAGTGTAATGTATATTTAAATTGATTTAATAAATCTTTTTACAATATTGACGAAACAAATATGTTTCTTCAAAATAATTATAAGTGACTAGCTTTTGCCCGCGACTTCATCCGCGTAGAATAGTTCACGAGTAATGCATTATTTTAGAACAAATTTGGTCAGCATAAAAAACGTTGTAGGGAGCCAACCTTAACATATAGATATATGCTGTCGCGGACTTTTTTTAGATCTTTTAAAGGGGAATTCTGTCATGCATTATTTTAGCGAAACTTTAATCGTTTCTGCAGCGCACGCACCGCAAGTTCTCAGATGGGAAAAAAACCCCGATTTTGAAACATTCTTTATTGGTGCAAAGAATTTTTCAAATCGGACCAGTAGTTTCTGAGATTAGCGTGTTCAAAGAAACAAACGCTTCAGCTTTATAATATTAAGTATAGATATACGTTTTGTCTATTCATTCATTGAATCCATGATAGATCGAAGGCTTGAAGATATAAACTTAAAGCATTTAATCACAAACAAAAAATCAATAAGGAATTCCGAAATACGCATCAACAATCGCACGGTTAAACATCCTAAAATATCAAAGTTGAACAAGGTCGTACTATTTTCACTCTTAATCGAGTTAATTATATCCATTCTCGAATATTTCTCGACAGTGCGCGTACTGTCGTTTATTTGAACGTTCGGAGACAAAGCGAGGCTAATCAGGCGCATTTGTTTGACAGACCCGCGGCAAACTCCACGACTCTCGACGCCCCTGGCTACTCGCGCACCCTAGCAACGTAGATAATTAACAGGACTTCGGTCGAGGTGTCCAATCAGCACCTACTGAATTTCTTTGTATCGTTGTCAATGATGATGTTTGTTTGTAACGTGATTTTTGAATTTATTTGTAGTACATCAACTTATCATACGAAACGTTATAGACGGTCAGGTGCCTAGTTCAGGATCCCTAGGGTACTAAATAGCCATAGAAATTGTATCAGAACTTGGCCATCGTGGTATATTTTCAATTGACTTCCATTGATTGACTTCCACGGTGAAGGAATAACATCGTGTAATAAAAATCAAACCCGCAAAATTATAGTTTGTGTAGTGGTGGTGGAGGTGGTAGGACCTCTTGTGAGTCCGCACGGGTAGGTACCACTATTCTGCCTATTTCTGCCGTGAAGCAGTAATGCGTTTCGATTTAAAGCGTGGGGTAGCCGTTGTAACTATACTTGAGACCTTAGAACTTATATCTCAAGGTGTGTGACGCATTTACGTTGCAGATGTCTATGGACTCCAATATCCACTTAACACCAGATGGGCTGTGAACTCGTCCATCCATCTAAGCAATAAAAAAAATACATTTCAAATGTATGACGGGTTTCTTTTTCGATTTAAAACAAATATTCTATATATCTCTTATCTCAAATCATCGACTTGTTTTATAGTACAAGAGCATTGATCCTGTTTCATATTTCCCGAATTAAATAAATAAAAAGCTAATTAATATTTATCGAGTTGAATCATTCGATTCGTTGAAAAACATTCGACTTCAACGTTGAAATCAAAAGTATTATTAAACAGGAGCAGAGCTGGGCGAGACATAAAATACGCGATAAATAATTCACGGTTCCCATTACGGAGGGCCTTAGGAGCTTCGCTTTTCAATATTTAAACGGATACGTTATATGTATTGCAATTTTCATTAATATGTAATGAGGATTTGAGGAGGGGCTGACGAACGAATCGCTCGTTTTCCGTTTCGACCGTTCTATTATTGAGCCGTTCGTGGTTCTCGATTCTATGCAATTTTGGTTTATTGTAAGAATCTATCTATCGTCTATACATACAAATATGAATTGCTGTTCGTTAGTCTCGCTAAAACTCGAGAACGGCTGGACCGATTTGGCTAATTTTGGTCTTGAATTATTTGTAGAAGTCCAGAGAAGGTTTAAAGGGTAGATAAATATGAAAATGCTCGGAATTAAATAAAAATAACAATTTTGTTTTTCCTTTGATGTGTCCCCCTTCGGACGGATTTCTTTTGTCTTTTATTTATCGATTGAGGCACTACGAAGTCTGCTGGGTCAGCCAGTACTAATATATAAATCTACAGTGGGTTTCACGGATGTTCCGTTATAATTACTGAACCATGCATACGATTGACTCGAAACTTGGTATCCATGTAGAAAATACATGTACTTACTTAATGGATAGGCTAATATTTATATAAGCGTTGGACTCCCTAATATTAATGACAATAAATAATAATGCTAATTTTAAATTCCCAGCGAAGCGAGCGAGTACGGCTAGTCATTAATAAAACCCGAAGAATGGGAAGGATATTTATTTGCATCTAACTTTACCTCACACATAATACTAGTAACTTTACTAATACAACCAATGCTCTAGTTATTAATATAGACGCTGTAGTTGTCATCTTAATTTACCCAAAATTACAAGTAGGTCTTAAAAGAACGAGTTTATCACACCGATTCTTTTTAAGATATTTCATGTCATATGTCTTAAGTCACGAGAGTGAGACACTACTGCTAATAATAATAGTCTTACAATTTAATTCGTTCGTAAAATATTTTGAAAGAATTTCCGTGATCAATCAACAACGATCAAAAAAAAATTAAAGCTTATACAAAAACATTTAAAGCTAATAACAGTTTTCTCATAAATAAAAACGAAATCTAATGCATCTTATAACAAATCTAAATATCGTATAGTCAATCTCTTCTGTTATCATATGCGTTGGCATATGCATAAAACATAAATAGACGAGCGAGTATGAATACAGTGGAGTCTATTCGTATCGTATATTTATTATGTTATTATAATACGCGAGTGGGCACCCGGCTCCCGTAATACGAATACCTAACGTATTTGATTCAGAAGACTGCACATTATTAGAGAATAGACCGTATTCATATGTCTGTGAATTTATGAATTTTTGATTGAACTATTTTTAAGCTATTGCATAGCTTTTATCGCTGGCCTTGAGCGCGGCGACCGAATCATGAAATTCCGTAACGAAAAAAACCCAACACCCCTCACTCCGTCTACCATGTAGCTCGCGTTCAACACATTCACACGTTGCGCTTGTGTAGTGTTTGTGAATAAGCGCGTGGCGTGACGTCACACTGCATGCGCATCATGAAAAGTCTGCCCATCTCTCTCTCGCGCGGCTTAGCTTATGAGTGTGAAGGGGACAGTTAAGGTTTTGCTCTTATTAATGTTTAATATAGCGTGGTCTTGTTTTATTATTGTGTTAATATTAAATTATCATTGTCTAATTATAATTGCATAAGTTGATAAAAAAATGCTATGCAATAGCTTTACCGCGGCAGTTCCCGAGTGCCACACGTTTTTTTATTATCTGAAAACATACAGTACAGTGTACTATAAAAGAGTAAGTACTCTTTCTGGTCGTTCCCTCAATGCTGAGGACCGTGACTATATGTCAATCTTCTCCACTCGGTCCGGTTCTGCGCCATAAGAGTGCTAATCTACATTAAACACAGATGTTTTTCGAAAATCAGGAAATAAAATGTAAATCGAAAAAATAGCTGGCCGCTCGACGCTACGGAAATAGTCTTGATACTTGAACGACTCTACTCGTTTCAAAAAAGAAATCAGACGACAACGTACGTACTAGTTATATCTAACGAGAACCTGTTAGGTTCTGTGTGCTCCCGTTGCGGAAATGTTTTTGTATACTTTATTTTATAACTAATAAATGACTAAAAAATAATTATAAATAAAAAACTAATAAAATATATGTAACAACTTACATGTCTCCCGGCGAGGAAATGTCTCCATAGAGCTCCTCATCGTTCAGGCCAAAGTAGAAGGCACCAGACCACGCGGTAGGTTGCCCATAGGATGGACCGAGCAAGTCAAGTTGACAGTTCGCAATTATTGACGTGAGTGTACCAGACTCACCACAAACCGGGAGATATGGCAATTGCTCGTGAGGTGCACAGCATCTGCCCACAGCAAGCTCTGACGAGAGCAATATGACGAAGAAGAAGATCAACTTACATCAATAATTTTTGTTACTGGATGCACCAGCGAATACGTAACGTAAGCACCGCCGGATACGCTTAAGATCAAAACCTGAATCATATAAAGACATAAACTATTTCAGGAGTTCATCGAGATCTATCATTAAAAAAATATGTCGTTTTTTTTTTTTGTTTTCGCCCATTTGATTATTAAGGAGTTGCATTTCAGTCAGACCTACACATGTTATACAAACATGTTTGCGATGGCGGCCTCGTGCTTCCGCAAAATTCTTACACGCTTGCCTGCCCAATTCACTCTGGTGGAATACTTCCACGTTCCATCGTCAATCAGCCTTCTTAAATGTGTATTGTTGCCGGCTGTAGGTCTAATTTGTAGGTAGACAATATTTTAATGGATTTAAGGTTCATCGATCGTTTAAATATTTGTAATATTTAACGTGACCTGTGATAATATGCCCTATTCACTGCCTCTTCTACTTTGCTGTTCAATGAGCCATGTCGATTTTATTTCTCCTTCGGTTTCCACAACGCCAATACGATCAGGTGATCTGCGGATAGTATTTCTCCTTATCGCGTACTTTATCTAAAACGAAAGTCAGTAGTCATGTTTAGTGTCACATCTTCAAATATTGGGATATCAACAACACCAGATACTGTCAGGCGATTTCGTATGATTAAAATTTAACTATGATTTGGCGATTTTAAATAGCAAGCAAATAGTCAACATACTGTAGGATTTTCGTACTAGTGTTCGTTCCACAATTAAAATTATATGCATAACTTTGGACGCAATATAATAGCTATAGGGCGTTTGTCGAAATCTCTAACGAGCTGTGATAGTCGAGCGAAACAAGCCTACATTAATTACTGTGATGCGTTCGGCATTAGCACGGACAATCGTCACAGAGGTCCTTTGAGCAAACAACTATCACTCGTTATCGGTCTGTCGATAACTCAAACTTTGCACAGAGCAACAATGGAAACTTGGCGTGGACGCTGGAACAGGGCACAATGAAAGTACAGACGTCAAGGGGCGTGACGGATCCATTGTGTGGCAGCATCTATTCTCATTACAGGTTTTTAACGAATTCATGGATATTGAATGCGGCCAACGTAACGGGAAGCGCCCGCCGCCTGGCCTACTGTTTCGTTCGGAATGAATGCGACGTGGATAACTGACCTACGGCACTCCGAGTTCGAGCTGGTACTATGTTACTTGTTCTGATTTGTTTTTTAGTTGTCACGTTGAAATTAACTACGGTTCGATTTCATAAGTACGAGTACTAGGTACAACGTTTCCTTTGTCTAAATTATTCGATTTTTTTTTATTTTTAATAATTATTATTATATTATAATACTTTGTATTAATTGTATGTATATTTACGGAGATATGTATGTGTATATGTATGTGTACATATATGTATATGTATTTCACTGGAATGGTACACCGCGCGTAGTTCGTTTCCAAATGATTCTTGTCCACCTGATGGTTGTCTGGAAGAGATCGCTCTTAGCGATAAGACCGCCAATTGTACTTTTTTGTTTTTTTTTTAATGTATCGCACTGTTTATTTGTTTTTTGGTGTACAATAAAGAATACTCTCTCTCTCTCTCTCTCTCTCTCGAATTGGATGAAACTAAATTTATATAATAATAAACAAGGAAATTTTGTTTTATTGGAAAACTGAAATTGCGTCAAAATTCGTTTATGGACTGCTGCTCCTATAATCTCGAACTTTCACGACTCAATTACGAACACAATCATGGAGTTCAGACAACGCGGACCAAATATGGCCACTATAACTTTAATGCATGGAGACAATATTCATTGGTAATTTTCAACTTTACTCGCCTCGATATTGTGTGCTACACATAATCAAGGTAATGCGAAGTGTGGAACTGTAATGTACAGAGACAAATAGAGCTTTCCGTTCGGCGTTGATTAGATACGCGCGTATTGGCTGTACCTGCAAACATTTCGCACGCTGTTTGAGTTCAATCTCAACTGTTATTGGAATATTAAATTATATTTTGCAGTGGAATGAGACACGAATTAGGTTTTATGTGCAATTACTAAATGAATGTGTACGAATAGCTAATGGTCAACGCGCTTCATTAGAATAAAATATAAATTCATCAAATAATTTGAATTTGAATTTGTGTTTTCAATGCTTTATTTACTGGTAATTGAAAGTCCACACAGGCATTTACCAGCTACGATCAGCAATGACCAATGCAATTGATACTTCGATATCGTGTGATTTTAATCAGCTCGTGCTGTGAGGATGGACGGATAGGTAGAGCCCCACCAATTTTTGTCACGAAGCAGCAATGAATGAAGTGACACAGCAATGTACTATAAAATTTAGACTTAGACCTCATATCTGAAGGTGAATGGCGGTATTCACGTAGCGACGTCATCTGCTCCGGTAACCACTGAGAATAGGCCGTGAGCTCGTTTCTATAAGCTACAAATAAATAAATAATTATGACTGAGTGACAAGACGCATATTTTGTTGTCTAGAAATTTTAGAAACCATATATAACCAAGTGTACCGGGAGATTGTTGGCCCGTGTTTAGAAATTAAAATGCCAACTCCGACGGGCGACTGGAGATTACTATTTAGGAGCGATTGCTTATATGAAGGGCAAAAATGGTAAATAAACGGGTCCCTTATGATACTGAAACCTCTCTTAAAGTATTTTTATTCAAACTGATTTATATTGATTCAATAAATCAAGATATAAACTATGGAAAATAAATAATACATGTGCTGCCATCTATTGTCACAAGAATCAATACATTACGAAAAAATATTAAATACGATAGATAGCGCTAGCAGAAATCAATATATTTGAAATAATTAATAAGCGAGTAATATTTGATTTTAACACTAGATTCATTGCCGAATTTGGTTCATTAAACTCATTATGTTGCTAAAATTAAATGTAATGTAATAGAAATATGTCAAGTGAACATTTATGTAATATTAAGGGGTATAACCATTGAACACAATACACTTTGATCTTTAATAGTTATGTGATAAAGTCTATTGTTCCTTTTGAGTGAAAAACATAATGCTTTTCCGTAACGCTTGATTTTACTACCCATCAAATTTTCGTGCTCGGGATTTTAAATGAGATCGATTCTTAGGGAGTAGTAATCTTTGAAACCGGACGACGCACCGGAAAACGCAGGAGGCCTACCACGAAGTCAACCGACTTACTAGAACTTAAGGAAACAAACTGGATGAGGCCAGCATAAGAGTGGACATTATGGCGAACTTTAGGGATGACCTATTTCCAGTAGTGGATGGCTGTGATGATTATGGCTGATGATAATTTATATTAATGATAATGAAATAACTTAAAAAGCTTAAGTTTTTAAAAGCCCCTATTTTATTATTCTTTCTTCAATTTTTTTTATGAATGAATAATTACTGATGGAAAGGCCTTTCCAGTTTCACCAGATCAGGTAGGCGAGCAAGGACTCAGCCAGGAGGGATGGGGTTTGCTTACAGCTGCCCCAGCGCCCCCAAAAGGAGAACTAACAGCTCGAGAAATTGCAGCGTGAACGTCTGGGGGCTCACCGTCCGTATGAAGCGATTAATGTAACTAGTAATCGCCATACCACGGAAACCGCCAGACCGGCACATGTTTAAAGTCTCCTTACAATATACTAACTGCAGCATTTAAAAAAAAAACGAACATGATTTCGATCCAAAGAATTTTATGCTTATTTGCATTCGGCCCACTAGAGGGTGAGTGGTGCATAGATGCTCTTAAAGATCAGAAATCCCAGCGGCATAGCAAAACCGCTTCTTGCTTTAAATAAATTAAAATAGATTTTTTTTATTTATTGTGTTTGTTTAATTTGCCTACGTCAAACTATACTTGAGACTTTAGAACTTATATCTCAAGGTGGGTGGCGCATTTATATTGTAGATGTCTATGGGCTCCAGTAACCACTTAACAGGTGGGCTGTGAGCTCGTCCACCCATCTAAAGCAATAAAAAATAAATAAAATAAAACGTTTTCTTCGATATGAACCCCTATTTAGGTATAGGCCTCCTCCAGTTTAATCCAATTGTTTTTGTCCCTAGCTCATTTCGTCCATTCTTTTCCAGCAGTAACTGTGATATTGCTACGTCGGTAAGTAACGCAATCTATCGCCGAATAGCCGAAACGAATATTAAAGGAACTAGAAACGTCAAGAACGCTCGAGAAGTACAACGCCATCTATTGTTAGATAGCGAAAGCACACACCGAAGCTACTTGACTTGCCCAGAATATTCTCGATAAATCTAGGGATGTCGTCTCGTCTCGACTATAAAAGCGTTGCGGAGATGGTACGAGTCAGTTGGTCACGGTGGGCCTTGGAGACTAAATACCTCCTAAAATAACCGACGTAGAAGGTAATGGGAACCCACTACTCTTATAGTCCCAAGAAAACTCCATGGAAGCTATGTCAAATCGCTTCTACTCGAAGCGAAACATGGATTTGAAAATTTTAAGATTGCTAAGTGTTTTAAGTGTACTAAGTGTTAATACAGTACTAAGTTGTACTTCGGTAGAATTTTTATTTATCCCGAACCCCAGCGCGTAGCAATATCATCACTCCATCGTTTCATAGCTCGTCCTTTCCTTACTTTCAATGAATTTATAATAAATCATTATTGAATCATCTGTATCTGTACGCGACACTGACATTTGATTTTCTTCAATAGTTCACTAATGCGACAAATGGACCGTAGCACACGGTCTAGTCCTGTATTTCGGCGTCGTGTCGCGTCGTTCAAACGCATTGCTGAATTACGAGCAATTTACTGAGGGATGCTGCATTACGTTGTTTTACCGGTTCAATACAGTACCGGACGACGAAATTAATACGTTCTAACCGAGTGTGTTGTTCAAAGGTATTGTTCATTGATAGATTCAGGGCTGCGTCGCGAGCTATTTCTATTATTTCAACAACTGAGTGTATTTAGTGCCAGAATTGTGACAATTTCGTTAATGTTAAATAAGAAATGTTTTTATTTTGATAAATCATTTGATATGAACGTCTGAGATTGCTGTTTTTTGCACTTTCTTGTGACGAAACCGACTTTATATATTTGTGATTTGGTACATAAATGATATTTGTTTTTTTTCAACGGACGTATGGAGCATAAATTCGATACTATTGTCATGCTTATTTCTGCAAGGGTTTCGGTTTAATAGGTAAAGCATTGTGGCGAACCTTAAGCAGACCTATACGGAGTTGATTATGAGCAGGCAACTACCTTCTATATTCTAAAGTAATTAATTCTTCACTGCGATGACTTAGAATGGATGGCATTAACTTGTGAGATCAGTTGGGCCACGCCGATCGGCTTCGAAATCACCTACGCAGAAATTAAATCCGTCACACTAGTTGTAGCTTACTGAAAAACGTTCATAATAATGTTACATAAGACTCATACTGCTTTATCATCGGACAATAAATTAATAAAATCGCGATGATGCGATAAAGTTTACTGATCAGTATGACAAACAGACAGTACGAACAAACCCGGGCCAATCTAATGAAAGCCGTCTACTCAAACATTGCCGATTGAAATCGGAACGTGTCGGGTCTCGCTCGCACTCGCTTCGAATCGCGATCAACGACATCGGTTTCTCCTACTCATTCTAAATTTAGGCTACTCTGTGCTTATCTGCATTGTTTGGATGTAAAGCAGTGTTCACAACGTCCCTGCCGTCTGAACTTTGGAAACATAAACCAATTCGTGTCGTGCCGGTATTTTTTTATAAATTAACATTCGTTGACACATTCGAGAACATGAATAGATAAATGTTAACGCATTAAAATTATACGACTGTCATACGTATTATAGTGAGTAAACTAAATTCCCAAATATATATGTATATTTTATTGCTTAGATGGGCGGACGAGCTCACAGCCCACCTGATGTTAAGTGGTTACTGGAGCCCATGGACATCTACAACGTAAATGCACCACCCACCTTGAGATATAAGTTCTAAGATCTCAGTATAGTTACAACGGCTGCCCCACCCTTCAAACCGAAACGCATTACTGCTTCACGGCAGAATTAGGCAGGGCGGTGGTACCTACCCGCGCGGACTCACAAGCGGTCCTACCACCAGTAATTAAAATGCAGTTGAAATTTTAAGTAAATACCTTTAGTTTGCCTGATTCTTGAGTTGTCAATTGGTTTGATAACAGCTTAGTGGACATGGGGGATAGTGAATAGCTCATAGGTTGGTCGGACAGTGTGCACACGGCTTTCGATGCACACCAAGCCCGTAAACAAACGCACACTTGTACATCGCGTTGTCGAATTCACGCAAACATTAAGAGGGAGTGGAGAGAGCATTTTGCAATTCAGATAGGCTTTGTACTGTACCTTTATACAGAATATATTAATTTTTGATATATACCTATACATACGTGGATGCGCACATACGCGTTGCGTTTCGAATGTATACGTCATCCGCAGCTGAGTCGAGGAATTAATTAAAGGTTATTAAGAACTTTAGGCAAAGATGACGAGGTATATTTAAAAAAAAAAAACATTCTTATACATGACAACCTTAATCTCAAGAATCGAAATGGATTATCAGAACGATAGTGTTTCCAGAATTTTCTAAATCATTTTCAGTTAATCTTCGAATTATTGTGTAATGATTCTACCAATAATTCCTTATACGAAAAATTAGAATTACGACGTAAAGCAAAATTGATAATGTAGTAATATGGTACTAAATAAAAAAGGTAGTGTACGTAAATAAATTCATCTGACTCGAAGGGTTAAAAGTCTCGAAACACGATTTTTTCTGATTCCCTTCAGATTTAGAGTTCTTCTGGATTCTCTTTTTCGATATCTTCTGATTCTCTTCAGATTTCGAGTTAACAAAATTTGTACTTCGTAAAAGAGACAAACTAAACTTCACAATTCAACAGTGTTATCAGTTCTTTTTTTTTATTGCCTTTGTAGGCAGACGAGCATACGGCCCACCTGATGGTAAGTGGTCACCGTCGCTCATGGACGTCAGCAATGCCAGGGGCAGAGCCAAGCCGCTGCCTACCATAAAATTCGTTTTAAATCACAATTATTTTCCTTTTCCGCTCCAGTAAGCGCCGAATCGAACTTAAATTGTCCATTAAAAAAAAGGAAAACCTTAAGGAATTTACAAAAGGAACTTTAATTACACACCTTCAAAATAAACGATAGTGTGTATGTTAAAAGAAGAAAAAGCTTATTCAGCTCGAGCCGCCAACAAATTAATGCAAAGTAATAACAAAAATAAATACACGTACACGGTAAAGTGGTCACCGGGCATCATGTGATTAGGGTGTGCGGGCCTACAACGATCTGGCGGTAGAGCTTCTACGAACCACGAACCCTTAACTTTAGGATGTGGCAACTAATATTTTTTTTTTGTATATTTTCAATGAACTTTTTAACTTTGAGAACCGCTTTTAATCGGACGTGCCTGTTTTTTTGTATATTACATTGAAATTAGTACGCTTGTTTCACTTTTGATTCACACAAGATTCGTCTTCATATCATTCTTCAAAGATGCACTTTAATTTAGTCCTGTGTGTTTATTAGTGATAATGATAAGTATTACTGGTCTGGTAAATAGGTTTTTATAAAAACAAAAAAGATGTTTCTATTAACTTTTCTTTCAAATCGAATACAGTGTAGTGAGTATATTGTAACTAAATTATATCGTTGTCTGCTGCGTTCCGATGTATTTTAGCGTCTAGATAATTTACGATTTCACTAAAATAGAATACATTAAATAACATTGTATTTGAGTATTCTGACACACTTGAAGACGATACGTGAACTCATTTTGATTTATTTTTGGATTGTTACTTTATATTATACGAAATGTGCTCGTTTTCTGAAATTTCTTAGATTAATTAAAACTTCAATCGAATTACGTGGATCAATAAAATATTTAGATACTAAAAAACGGATACGTAATTAAAGGCTTCAGTTGTCTTTTAAGTAACGTTTGATATTATGACCATGACACATCCAATTTCAAGAACATCGATGTATGTACAGACGCTGCGTACACCGGAGTAACCAAATCAAGTTTGGTGCTCGCTATCCCTTGATAATTTGTTCTAATTGAAATTCAAGTCAATGACATGGCCAACGTTTCTAATTGAATTTCGGCAAGCATTGTCGGTTCGACGTGTCGCGTGACACAACGGGATGGTTGCCCATGTTCTTCTAATATGCACTGAAGAATCTGTTGGAAACTCAACAAATTGGTATAAAACCTTTTTTATTGTTGTGGTTGTGGTTTTTGACATTACATTTGAATTTTGAATTTTGGAATGTCTTAGATTTGTCATTCTCTTTTTTCCGTGCTATTTATTGTACGCGATTTATAAAATTTCGAAAATATACAAATTTTATACGTGCAATCCTCGCGAGTTTATTTATTAAGTTCCTTGGCCATGCTAATGATACAGTCCACTACAGAGTTCGTTGACTTGGTAAAATTTAATTTGGAACCTTCGGCCCGAAGATATGACGTGAAATATCCGTTCCGAAGACACGTTCCGTAAGACAAGTGTCTACTGCTATGGCTTCACAAAACTAGTGCATAGCTATGCCTAACCACTTTCCGTCAGTGGAAATAAATAGTATATTTGTCTTGTCACTTGATTTTCTCGGAAAAATTTCTACATTTATATGGATTTCTACTGTCATTTCTACATTTATATGGATGCATTGTATTCTGAAACTACGAGCTCGTGGACTTGTGCAATCTGGTGTATTTGAAAGTCACGCATAAATAACGAATAGCTTTGGTGTTATTATTCTGTAATATTTTTGCCGCGAAGCCGTCGTGTTTTTGGTTTCGACTATGGAACAATTCAACAATACTCAAGACGGGTTGCCGAATTCGTTTCTTTTTAGTTAGCCAATTTAAAAATAAATATAAAACTGTCAGTTATTACAACTCTTTTTTTTATTGCTTAGATGGGTGGACGAGCTCACAACCCACCTGGTGTTAAGTGGTTACTGGAGCCCATAGACATCCACAACGTAAATGCGCCACCCACCTTGATATAAGTTCTAAGGTCTCAAGTAAGTTACAACGGCTGCCCCACCCTTCAAACCGAAACGCATTATTGCTTCACGGCAGAAATAGGCAGGGTGGTGGTACCCACCCGCGCGGACTCACAAGAGGTCCTACCACCAGTAAGAAACTCCTGAACTACATAGATTTAATTGTTTAAAAGAAATAACATTAACAATATTTGTCGTGTTATTGCCAGCTTGTATACAAACGTTTAATTACGATATAACTTACATTTTCGATTAAATTCCTGAGGTCATAATAAGTTCGTAACACATGTAAGCTGTGAGAGCCTGTTACGTATAAAAATATTTTGTATCTCTAACAAATTTACCATCGGCGTTACACCTGTGTTTGTACAAAGAATTTACTTAGAATAAAAGCTGCTACAGTCTTTCTTGGTGTTAAAAACTGGTGTTAATTTGACGTTCATTTCTGTGAGTTCATGCTGTTTAGGATATATGTGCGTATATGTTTTTTGTGATTGTTTCGTCGAATGTGTGTTCGGTCTATAGGCTTTTTTTGTATTGACGTACGGCTGTGTGGCTTTAAGGTCTTTGTTTTGAGATTATTTTTAATTGAGGGCTACCGATTTGTTACGTTTATACAAAGAATGAGACGCCGGTTACAGCACGCGTGGGTTTAGCGTTAGATAAGACGGACAACGCTGTGATATACGACGCGCATATTGAATTCCTTTGAAATAGTCTTGATAGACTGAAAAACCCGTTGTTTTGCGAGATAAGAATGATACAACCCTCGATTCACAGTATAGTAACATTTGGTAAAAGGGTACGAAACTGGGAAAATCAAAGTTGCCCTGTACAAAATTAGTTCTCGCACGCCAATGTTTGACCCAATCAAAACAATCCAATCCGAAATACGATCGGGATCGCATTTCGATTGTAAAAAAAACCCGTACGTGGCCCCGGGACTGCAAAAGCGTAATGTCAACGAGCTATTAAAAAATCACGCGTCCCGCCGAAATCGAACTAGTTTTAACAATTCAGTGTTTACCGCCGAGCTGGGGCGGGGGAATAAAGTCTGTTGGCAAAAGTTGTGGATCGCGTGGAACGACCACGTCCCAACCGCACGGCTTGTCACACTACCCGCTAACAGGTTGCCCGATTTGCCACTATTTTTACGTGTCCCGTGCGATTTTAGTGATGTGACCGATCACACCTGTTGTACGTCGCGTTATGGAACATATTTCGAGGGCGTTGTATTGTGATTAATACACTAGTGCTTTCCAGAACGTTTGTCTAGTTGTTTATTTCATTCAGTTTTATAGGACAGACAATGGGCAATTAATGCTTGTAAATACAATCAAAACAACTCATCAATGCGACCGAGCCTGAAAAATAATGTAGACATTTTCTTTAATAAGGCATTTCTACTCTAAAACACTGTCTTCAATTATAATTATTATAAATAAAACAATAACACACACAGCTCATAAGTAATTTCATTTTTCAATTAATAATCGACTCGTCCATTTCGTATTCAATTAAAACGACATGTAAAATTTACCCAATTAAATTGGTGAATACCAATCAACTGACATTCATCATAATGACGTCAACAATTAAGTTCTGCCGAAATAAAAAGCTCGATTGGTACGAAAGAAAAAAATCGATTGATTCGATTCTTTCGATCGATCACTCATTGCTATTGGGGTGCCAAAAATTATCGACTGTCAACTATCGAAAGCGGACATCACTAGCACGCACTTTCATCGGTGTGATTTCGAATGATCCGCGGCGTGCGAGCCCAGCCAGCAGCACCCAATTAAACGGTTTTTACGCGGTCGCACATTTGTACAGAATAATTCCGGACGTGTTAACGCTGATCGCAGTGTACACAGCCCGCCCGAACAGTACCAATGTTTATTTTTGTGTGTGCACAATAGTTTTTGCACCTAAATGTAATACGGACAATTTAAACGGCCGATAACCAATGTTGTTAGCGTGAATTTAACAATTGTATTTAGTTGTTTAAACTCAACGATAATGTAATTGTAATTGATATAAACTGCGGTACGATTGTGAGATAATGAACAGTTTAAATTAATGTTTTTCAATTGAATTTGTTGTAGGTACCGTATATTTAGCGAATGTTTCCAGATTGTTTGCATTGAATCTTTTAGATTACGTACGCTGTATTCGTATTCTTCAAGGCATAGTCTGGAAAAGCTGCTCATTCTTGGTGCAGGGGGAATGAGCCAAAGACAGGGCTCCAACGAGACGGTCGGACACTGTAAGGTCCACCTCGCAGCGGACCGATGTTTATGGAAGTAGTACTTGCATAAGTGTGGTCGCGATCCTCAGTAATGAGGGAACGAAAAAGAAAAGAAAGAAAAAGAATTCGTATTCTAAATTAATATGTTTACAAATTCTTAACTCCTTTAAACACGTCTTCTTCACTCAATGTTAAGATCGTATATCGTTTTGATTGCTAACGTAGGACGACTTTTGTGTTAACAATTATGTAAAAATATTTTTTTTTTTTTTGCTAATCATTAATCGTCAAGGTATATAAACAATCATCATTCTCCTGCTCTTCTCACAGTCACCTGGGGTCGGCGCAACATGTTTTCTCCTTTCATACTTTTCTATCATATACCATTTATAACGTATATAACAGCCGTCTGGTGTAGTGGTAAGTGACATGGTCACTACACAATGGGGTCGCGGGTTCGAATCCCGCCAAGGGAAAATATTTGTATGATAAATATAAAAATGTCTTTTCCAGGGTTATGGATGTATATTAAATATATGTATGTGTATAATAAAAATATTACATTTATTTCCGTTATCTGGTACCTGTAACACAAGTTCTTTACGAACTTACCACGGGACCAGTTAACGTGGCGTGATTGTTAGTAAATATTTATTTATTTATTTATTATTTATTTCTTCGCTCACTCCCCTCTTACACACATCGTCTTTCACGCAATCCATCCATGTATTCTTAGGTCTACCTCTCCCTCTAAAGCCTTTGGTATAAAAAACAATATAAAATTAATTTAGGCTTAACGAAAAAATTATACCTACGTTATACTCTGTTGGTCAACCGATTAGCTCTCTTTTTTGGCACTATTGACGACAAGCTTTATTATTAAAAAAATATTTGTTTTAGACATTGTTCGTATACTTTTAAAATTCCAATAACAAAACAAAAGAGAAATGAAAGACACAAAAAAAACTTTACATTTCGAGATGCGAGATGCGATAGCCAGTACAGTCGAATTTAGATCTATAGGCGGAAAGCAACATTTTAAGTAGGATAAATTATAAGTGAGCGCGGATATGTGAAAACCTTATCTTTTGTTACAGCAGCGAAGCAGTAATGTATTGCAAATGCATTCCAGCTTGAAGAGCTCAGAGCGATCATCCGATACGGGAGAATTAGGTTCAAGTCGCCAGCTATGTTTTTCTAAAATAAACTAAAGTGAGCTTGTTTGGGATATTATTACGATAAATTTACCGTTCACAAAAGCCCTTAGAAAACTAATTGAAAGTTGCTGCACACGCTTTCGACGCGCCGACCAGTTCAAAAAAGAAATTGAAAAAATGGAGTATCGAAACATTGGCACGTAATGAAGTCTTTATTTTGAAGCTCTCGTTTTCTTAACACTGTCGATGGCGTACTGTTTGATATTTTAATTAAAAATGCATTCGAACTCGAACGGTGTTTAGCAGCGAAATAAAAAGCACGATCCGAGTTCCGAGACGGTTAATATGTGGAAATACGAAATTTCATTCAAAGTCCTTCTTTTTTTTTTCATTTCCTTTTACAAATTTGCGACGATGAAAGGCTGCAATTAGCTTTCATTCGTGTTTATTAACAATCCGATTTTGATTGGAATAATTTTAATAAAAATGTGCTGTTGTCATTTTAGACGTTTTCCCTTGTGGTTCATTCCCTATTTCGTGCTTTTTAATCACAATACATTTTTTTACTTTCATTCTAAAGTTATATCTACTAAAAACGCGCATAAATACTAGAAATTTCCTCTTTATTTGTGCTTAATCGAATAGCGAAATAATTTACGTTTATATGAGATATAAAAAAAAAAATATTCAGTAAAAATAACTTAAACAAAAAACCGCTTGTCACGAGTGTCCGTGACAAATCCGGCGTTGTAGAACACAAAAAATCCCAACATTTTTATTGTGACAAAATGGAACAAAGTTCGGATGACAGCAGGAATCGTTTTTTTCATTCGACGATATAAATTTACATTTTTATAATTACAACAATCACTTTCGGTGAGCATTTAGTTTATGTAAACGCAGAACAATTAATTGTTTGATTACTAAGCAAAAAATAAAAGCAATTTTAATATAGGTAAGTATGTTTGTTGGTCTTGATCAGTTAGTGGCCTGGTACACTCTGTTAAAAGCTATTAGCTATTAGCTCATGAGAACATCGCTATTAAGCATGTAATACGGTCCGAGTGTGTCCGATAGTAACTGACTAACTCAATATATTAAGCGCTGCCGCTAAAATTTAGGGCTCAAAATAAGTGATTATACTCTGTACCCTGTTGGATCGTGAATCACAAAATGAAAACGTAATTTATAGGCTGGCAATAATAAACATTGGCGTGGCAGTGAGAGTGGCACAGGCGGCACGCACACACATCCGTGTAATTTCTAAAATAATCGATCGAGCGCCCCGCACATTAGCCGCCTCTGTGCTGTGCATGTCGCCGAGGGGCCCATCGTTATCGACCAAAATTTTTATTATGCATATTTTTTAATTTTATTTTTTGTTTCGCCCCCTCCGTTCTGGTGACTCCGCGTGCTCGCGTTAAATCAATACCGGCCCCCGAGTCTATCTGGTTTGTTTTCACGACGAACGTTTTTGGCGGTGTTCCGCCTTCGTCTGCCCTCTGATACCTAATGGAAGGCGCACGCTCTTTTCTAGTATTTTTTGGCGAGGCACCTAATGCACTAATGTTTCTGGCTTCATGTTTTTTGTCCATTACTGTACAGATTTCTTTACTACGCACTATTGCGATGTATATAAACGAAAATCCTGTTAAAATGGGGCCAGTCGGACATGACGTTACGGGACAGTTAAACGTTTGTTAAAATGTTGTTATGTGATGACAATTTTGTTGACTATGTCCGAATAAAGAACAATTTGAATACATCGCTCGCTCAAATCCACTAAGTTTCGTTTAATATAAAACAGCTTTTGATGTGACTGATATTCTACCAATGAGATTAAAAAAGCGGAAATTTTTAGTCACGTTCCATTATGTTGTTTGTTTGAATGGTAGTATACGTAGAGCTCTGGAATACTTTGGCCACATTGCAAGAAAGGATCACGGCAGCTTGGAGAAGCTAATGGTGACTGGCAAGGTGAACGAAAGAAGACCACGAGGTAGAGGCCCGACACGTTGGACTGACCAGATCCGCACTACCCTCGACACCACAGTTTACGATGCTCTAGACTCGGCGGCAGATAGAGGCAAATGGCGTGGAATGGTCCGTAGTAAACTCTTGTTGCGAGGAGGTGGTCACGACCCTCAGTATTGAGGAAACCGAAGCATTTTTTTTTATTGCCCTTGTACGCAGACGAGCATACGGCCCACCTGATGGTGAGTGGTTACCGTCGCCCATGGACTTCAGCAATGCCAGGGGCAGAGCCAAGCCGCTGCCTACCGTTTAATACTCTCCACAAGCCTCGTTTGAAGAAGGACGTGTCATAGCGCTCGGGAAACACCGAAGCAAGAAGAAGAAGATACAAATATTGTACACCGACGTTACTTATGTCGATTTCGATGACAGAGACGTGAACAACGTGTGAGCGGCGAGAGGAAGCGGCAAGAGCCGCGCTGCATAAAGACGTAATGAACGCGTGGGCATATTCCGCCACCTTTATATTCAAGTATTAAATAATTGCTTTAATGGGAACATCCGCGGTTAGTTCCCGTCCGTAGAACGACACGAATTGAAGCTTGATGCGGTAAATGGGAATTCAAGAAAATTATGTTAGAATCAAGGTCGTATACAGAGTGTTCCATTCTATACATATTTTAATTTAACTAGCTAATCTAAGTTTTTTACTGGTGGTAGGACCTCTTGTGAGTCCGCGCGGGTGGGTACCACCACCCTGCCGTTTTCTGCCGTGAAGCAGTAATGCGTTTCGGTTTGAAGGGTGGGGCAGCCGTAGTAACTAAACTTGAGACCTTAGAACTTATATCTCAAGGTGGGTGGCGCATTTACGTTGTGGATGTCTATGGGCTCCAGTAACCACTTAACACCAGGTGGGCTCTGAGCTCGTCCAACCATATAAGCAACAAAAAAAAATAATACTAATCGGGATTTTATCGGCAGTTTCATTTCTGAAATTCAATTAACTAAGGTTTAGAAGTATTTCTTTTCTCTCCGTTCTTACAACTTATCGGTTTTTTTTTCAATGGATGTAGCTTTCAAATCGAAGGTTTTATAAATATTTACCGTGGCATATTGTGAGCAGCACGGGTAATAAATAACGCTATTTCTCCAACGAAGTAGTCATGCGTTTCAACTTGAATGGTGGATGGGACCTAATTATACACAATTCGAACTAGCAATGGGTTTTATATAATTAAAATTTCAACTATTTCTATTGGTTCCGGTAACAACTTAACACTATGCGGGTTGTGAGCTCGTCTACTTATAGAACAAAATAATAAAAAGCTTAAAACCCTACCCAAGTTTTGATTAATTAAAAATTATATTCTACGTAATTTAATTCTGTAATTTAAGCAATTTTACAGAAGGATTGATGAAGAATTCACTTTACCGAAGAAGTTAATTCGAGTCCATCTAATAAGCGTGGAATCAAAGCAAGAAAACGTTGGTTGCATGCGCGATTATCATTATGAAATTGCCCCTAATGACCGAACGTAGAGTCCGGCATATAGAGAATATATTCTTAAATACGTATAGCCGGTTTCATTTGAATCATTTATTTGCCATTTTCATTGTGTTCGTAACAGTGCCCGGTTCTTAGAGCGATGATGTATTTTTATACGTTTCTTTTGAACGACTTTTGTATTTTAATATTGTAAAGATGGCTGTCGATATTTCTGAAACTATGTATGTATTTGCAATTAAAAAAAACTCCCGAAGTTGAGAGCCACCTTTTTGAAGCTATCCATAATTACGTCACGAAAGCTGATTACTGTCTAATCAGTAATTGCCAACAAGAATTGTTTTCACTTAATTTTATTATTATTTTTAAGACGTTTCTAATTCTATTAGCTTGGTATATTTGTTATGTTAGTATGTAAAGGAACCTTTGCACATAATTTTCACCGACTTTAAAACGTGACATGACTATGACATGTCCTTCTTCAAACGAGGCTTGTGGAGAGTATTAAGCGGTAGGCAGCGGCTTGGCTCTGCCCCTGGCATTGCTGAAGTCCATGGGCGACGGTAACCACTCACCATCAGGTGGGCCGTATGCTCGTCTGCCTACAAGGGCAATAAAAAAAAAACCTTCGATTGACTTGCGCACGCGTCATGTACCGCTTGCAATACAATAATTTTATAACTTCGCTCTATCTATTCTTACCAGCATCGACAGATAGTTCACTTTGGTGGTTAAGCCAGTTGTTATTTTGAATGGTATATTTTTCCTCTATAGGCGCAGAACCATCAACAGAACTGACACTAATGAAAGCTATAAATCCAAGTTGTCAAATAGACTTCAACGGTGGCGGTTGATGATTTCTAAGATTATTTTTGAAAAACATTCTCCTCTTAATGGCCTAAGCTAGGATACTATTCCGACAGAAAATCGAATCTGGGTCCTTGGTACAGCAGCCAAAGCGACCTAAGCGATCTCTTTTCCTGTAGAAGAACTATGATAATTACTTTCATAACTTCGCGATATCACACGCGCCATGAATTGTTTCACCAAAAACAGGTTTTTGGATACTACACACAAAAAATTTTGAACTGTCGTTCAATGATTATCGATTACAATACAAATAAAGATATTCGGAACAACCCATGGAAATAGTTAAAAAACCCGGAGCACGGTTTTGACGAAGGATTTTTAGGAAGCACCACATTTTCAAACATTGACATATGAGACACGTACCCAGTAAGCAGTAAAATTGGCTGACGATAAATCCGAATCTAATACGTACACCATAGAATCAAGTTTTTATTTTGTCTTGTTCTTAATTGTCACGTGGTATAAGAAATCAATAGTGACAGATATGGATGTCTTTAAATATAAAAAAAGGACTAATGTTTTTTAAACGAAAGGTGGGCTGTGAAATCCACCCAACTAAACAATAAAAAAAAAAAAAAACTAGCCTTGAAATATAATCACAAAAAACTATTTTCGGGGAAACTACCCTGAGAAACTTTGTTTAATCTAAGATATATCGTTTTTATGATTATACATCGACAGAACGTCTCCTACATATTATGTCATAAGATTTAAACAACCTTGGTTTCAATGAAAAATGAACGAAAAATATTCAGTTATAAACTATTTTTTCTTATAACAAAATTAACTGCACGTCGAAACATTAAAAAAACAATTATTAATAAACGCCTTTTCATTGTTACAAAGTCGATTATCGTCAATTGTGGCTTACTTATAAATTCCGTAACATTATGGTTGTGCTATTTTAAAGGAAAGGTTTCAATTTATTGCAATCTATTGCAATATTAGCTAAAAAATGACTTAGAAATTAAATTTTAAATAATGAATCATTTACTTTGATATAAAAGTTTTTTGTTTAATGATCACCACGTCAATCTGATTAGGATTTGTGGTGATTTGTCACGAAACAACGCTAATACTGAAATTTTATAATGTCTACTTGAAGAAACCGAATTCTAAGAACATTCACATAGATATTTAAAATATTAAATTACAACAACCACGAGTCCAGCCCACTGAGTTTCTCTCGGATCCTCTCAGTGAGTTGCGATTACAATCTTAGGGTAGATTCAGCGATGCACTGCTCTTGCTAAGACTAGTGTTAGCTAATTTTCTCAGGTTGAGCCCGTGAGCTCAACCAACCGTCCGCCAGAAGCAGGAATAGTCCCTAAGGCTACCAGTGAATAGGCAAAAAAATACGAATACTCATAATTTAAAATTGTTAGTCACAAAATTTGTAATCATAGATGACAATAGGATAGATGACGTATATCGTAAGCTTCAAATGCCGAAATTTATTGCATATTATTCAAAACTGTACTATTTATTTTAATATTTACTACTTTCACTTTTTTATAAACTTGAGCATTAGTTACTATAATCTTTATAAATATTCTTGCATTTTTGTAAACCGCTAATGATTATTAGTCGCATTCAGAAACTGGCCTATCTTGAAGAAAGATTCATGTCTTGACATTTGCTTTGTCACGATATGTGTGTAACTGTAATCATAAAGAACGATCGATATAAGTTATTTTTTGCTCACATGTCGACAAAGCGACCGGAGTGATTTGATTTCCTTCACTCGATGAATAATAAATCACATAATTATTGAGTTGAAACGTACATTTTGATTTCGTAACTTACCGAATCGCTTATCGTGTAACGATGTTTATTGGTTAATTGCTGTGGATTCGTCTTTTGTTTTCGATAAGGTGTTATTACGTACGATTGTTGTGACGATTATGAACTATTATCGATAAAATATTTATATCTGCCGATACTAATTTTTGCATTGAATCTAAATATGTATATACAAATTGTTTCACGAGATTGTAAGGAAATTATACGTTGGGGCATGATTGAAAAATCCCATCTTTTTTAAAAGGCAAAGGGGAGCGAATGCTTTATGCCCGATTGACCTAAATACAGAACAGCCCCGCGGCTTATAAAAACGCATCTAAATCGATAAAGCTGAGCTAAGCAGTCGTGCAATCGAATGTAGCTCGTCGCCTGCGCATTGTCGAAAAACTGGCTCTCTGCGCAGGCGGCAAGATGGCGCGGACCGTCTACCCACGCTGCGCTACGGTAAAGTGACACCCAACCCTTTTCCCTTGCACAAATTACTTCTACCCTATTGTTCACTTGCACCCATAACAATGAATTCAATCCAATGTCGACATTATACAGGGTGTCCCAGAAAGAATGGATAGTCCTGAAACACCTCATAGTAGAGCTATTGGAGAATAAAAAAAAAAAAATGATAATTCTTAGATAGTACCCAAATTACGTATTCATAAAAAAACATTATTTTCCATACTACTGCGCGTTTCTGTAATATACAACAGCTACAAACATATGAAATTCATAAGGTTTTTTGTGTTATAACATTCTATATTGAATATACCAATGGATATGCACTAAACCACATGAGTAGCTGTTGTCATTTTTTGTAAAAAATAATTCGAACTTAAATTTTAATCACGAAATATAGTATTATTATCTGGGTAATACCTAATATTAATATATAATAATTTGGGTACTAGCTGAGATTATTTTTTTTGTGTCCCCAATAGCTCTACTATGAGGTATTTCAGGAGTATCCATTCTTTCTGGGACACCCTGTATATTATTTTTACTAAAACGTTTGAAACTTCGTTAAAGTATGTATTTTACTCCAAAGAACGAGCGTTCGCATCGGTAAATTGTATCCAAATAAAAATCAGTCGAGGAAAACAATTAAATTCGAAATTAAGTGTGGTATCAAATCGTTAATTGAATTAAAATCCAATTACTTTTCAATTGTTTTAGATTTACTGATGAGACTTGTAACGATGAGTACTTGTACTGATGAGACTTGGAGTAGGGCCAGCAATTCAGTTATGTAGGTAAGTAATAGGCAAGCGATATTTCATAAACATGAGACAATTATGGTTTTTACTGGTGGTAGGACCTCTTGTGAGTCCGCGCGGGTGGGTACCACCACTCTGCCTATTTCTGCCGTGAAGCAGTAATGCGTTTCGGTTTGAAGGGTGGGGCAGCCGTTGTAACGATACTTGAGACCTTAGAACTTATATCTCAAGGTGGGTGGCGCATTTACGTTGTGGATGTCTATGGGCTCCAGTAACCACTTAACACCAGGTGGGCTGTGAGCTCGTCCACCAACCTAAACAATAAAAAAAAGGTACCACTAAGCTGAAATTATTTTTATTTGCGAATGTAAATTTTACTTTGGTTTGGAAACAAAATGACAGCAAACGTAACACCAGTACTTGTCACACTACAATATAATCATGGCCACTAACCAATTTGATCAAAATAATGTTTTCAATTCGTTTCACTACATTTTCAAACGTTCAAAGCGTTGTGTTCAAACTCTGAAATAAGGTGGGTTTCAAAGGTTTCAAGGTGGGTGGCGTATTTACGTCGTAGATATCTATGGGTTCCAGTAACCACTTAATACCGTGTAGGCTGTGAGCTCGTCCACCCATCTAAGCAATTAAAAAAAATAACACGACCTGTATGTGGTGTCTAGTGACGGTGATTCAGGTTACCTAAGATTAAATATTACCAAAGAGTGTCAATACACTTCGAATAGTAATTTATAATAATAAAATACAAAATAGCTTAACTCCGTTTTCTCATCTGTTTCTCAATGTAAATATCGAGTACATTTTTTTAATGATTATCATAAAAAACTTCTTCAGCTATTTCGATGAAGTAAACTTAATTGAAAAACTCAATTAAAAACATCGAACTGCTCATGCTAATACCAAATAAAACGCACCTTTACTTACAAAGTAATAAATGCCGTGTATTAAGCGAAATGTCGCTTAAACTATATAGCATTATATGTATATATGTATATATATGTATATTTTCGTTTTGTAGCTAGTGATGAAATTTAGCTCTATTAATTAAAAAAAAAATCGAAAAGAACTATTCCTTTTTTTTAAACGTCACTAACAAAACTTTAGAGAATGTTTGCTATGTAAAGTAAATCTTGTAGTACCAGTTATTACGGTCGAATTTCGATTGAACATTGATTTAAAAAAATATTTCATACGTTTATTTGCATTCGCCCTTCGTTAACGCGATCAACTTGAATCTTATAACGTTTGAAATTCGAACTACAGGCGAGGTTTCTGTCATAGTATCATCAACGCTTTTTTTTATGATTAAATGTTTACTGGTGGCCCGGATGCCTTTCCAGTTTCACCAGGACAGGCGGGCGAGGAAAGGCTCAGCCAGGAGGGGTGAGATTTGCTAACAGCTGCCCGAGCGCCTCCGAAGAAGACATAACCACTCAAGAGCAGCTGCTTCCGGAATGAATCTACTACCGGATCGGAAACGCGACCCTCTGAGAAGATCCGGCGAAAACTCAGTGGGCTGATGCATGGGTTAGGTTGCACATCGAACTCTTTGCCGAGTTCTACGAGTACGGTTACCGGGGTCCCTAAGCCTACTCCTAGTGCTAGAGCTGAAGGCGTCTAATGCAAAGGTTATTGGATCTGATGGATCCGTAAGGACGTGTCTATGGCCTCGATGGTGACTGGCTCGTTCCATCAACGCATGACATGTGTATTTAATGGAAGACGATACTCCAGGGAACGACAGATAAGTAAATTTGATAACGATAAATATTTTTGAAGATAGAGCATGCTATAAGTGCACGAGAGTAGGCCCGCTCTTATCTGCCGCAGGAGCTCTACCTACTTCCCAACATGAGTGACAGCATTCTCTTTTACCGTGACTACAGACTTGGTAGCCCACTAAATACTTGGTGATCCACGAAATCAGTTCTCTTAGGCAATAAAAAAACCCTTTCTGTGCATAATCCATATCCACTTTTCTTTTTAAGCATCAATCTTGTTCGTTTGTCGGCAAATATATTATTGTAGTTCCAACAAAGATCACTGTTACATTTCAGCTCGCCGTGAAGCATAATAATAATAATAATAATATTTTTATTGCAAGTAACCATGACTCATATAAATTGTTAATAAGACTTAGACCTATGTTAGTAGTTATATTTACATCACAATGAATTACTGTCGTAATATCCCATGGGAGATGGCACCACAGTGACCTATGTATACACAGTCCAGCCTGCTTACAATCACGCTCAGGATACTGTTGGAGCTGGCCCTCACTCTGCTTACCAGAGATGCACACCTCTTACGCATGGTAGCGTAAAAACAATCTATGTGCGCGTCTGCAAACATCCCTGATGCGCTACAATAGCGGGGCAGCACCACCAGGACCCTAAACGCTTTATTATATTATTATAATGATCTTAATATGTCAACTTAGGCTAGAAAATCCAACATAAATAACATATCCAACGACTCCGATGCCCGCGTTGAATAAAACAACAGGTTACTTTGTAACAAAACATGTTTGTTTACTTAGGCCGTTTTCAATGCAACTGTTACCATTCATTGTAAAACGCTACAATAAAATTGAAAAACAGTTTTCCAATTGAATTCGTGGTTTGTTTTGTTTATTCGTTATAACACAGGTGAATTCTGGCAGGCTCCAATCGTATTACGCAACGATTGATGTATTATTGAAGTTTTTAAATAACTACACGAATAACTACACTCAATCGGCTTAAACCACGAACGCACACAATACGCAAACCTTCCAACAATATTTTTATTTATACATTTTAACACTATTATAAGAAGCTTTAGTGAGTTTCCATTGAGAATGAGGTATTGAAAATAATGAAAACATCAGACCCCTTTCGGTTAATATCACAATAATAATAGACTAAAAGAAAATACTATAACTCATCATTTAATTTATCATTCGTTAATTTAAAATGTCTGATTTAGAATGTAATTATATTAAATTTAAGTGCTAGAAGCATACGGTTACGTACACATAGAAGAAACGAAGGTTAGTAAAAGTGCTTTAGAGGAAAAGCGGATTGCATGTACGAGTAGTTCATACAAGAGCTTAGCCCTAGATACTAGAACAATTGCTTCATTTTACTCACTAATTACAATATCTAGAGCCATTGAATATATCGCAATTTTTTTTAAATTCTAAAAGTCATCCAATTTTATTTGCTGTCATTTCACACACACTAACATCACGGCGAATTTCCTCGTCGAAACCGTCGCTTGCGATGAAGGGCTCGACGAGCGAATTAATCCATAGCCCACTAAGTTTCTCGCCGGATCATCTCAGTGGGCCGCGGTTTCGATTCGGTGGTAGATTCTGCGAAGCACTGGCTCTTGCTAGGGCCAGTGTAAGCAACACTCCGGTTTGAGTCCTGTGAGCTCACCTACATGCTAAAGCTGAAATAGGCACTCAAGGCTATCAGCATAGGTAGGAGAAAAAAAAACGGCAATTTGAGCAAAACAAGGCAAATATACAAAAAATGTGAATTAGGCATCAATTAGGTACATTCAGTTTGATCGGCAATTGTCTCTTTCGTGAATTACTCAGGGAAGTTTGAAGAAAGAAAAAGAAATGGACATTAAAAAAAATCAAATTCAGCTCATGCGTTTCTTCTCAAATCTAAGAACAAAACTGACTGATAGTTAAGTTCGGTAGTTTTTTTAAATAAAAATTAATACCGTTGACGTAATCTTTATGATATTACCAAAAATATATGAGTACAAAAATGTAACTATTTTGTTTTGATACTAGGAACCCGAAAACAATGTTTTACGAGCAATTACATCGTAATTAACGACAGCAACTCACTAATTGAGCTATTTAATATGAATTCATGTTAATTTTTTGGAGTTTTGGAAATAAAATTACGAAAAACAAAACGGGTAATTAAATATATGACCCACTTTTTGTTTTGGAATGTTTGAAATTCGGTTGATTGCCGCTTTTGTGGAGATTAAGTTGCTTTTGTAGACTGTTTTCGTATTTATTCAAACGAATACGCTTCATGTACAATATAATTAGAATACTATTCTGTATATAATATAAACTGGCTAATATCGTTTTTAGAAGCGTTTAGTGGAGATCGTTAAGAATGGCCCTATTTTTTCCTTGGAAGCCAGTTGCAATTAATATTTTCTATGGCGTTTTTATTATTAATTTTTTATCGCTTAGATAGATGGAAGAGCTCACGGCTCACCTGGTGCTAAGTGGTCACCGGAGCCCATAGAAATCTACAACGTAAATGCTGCCACCTACCTTGAGACATGAGTTCTAAGCTCTTACAACAAGTACAAGACTCTTACAAGTAGGTACAACGGCTGTCTTGCCCTTCACACCGAAACGCAATACTGCTTTACGGCAGAAATAGGCAGGGTGGAGGTACCTACCCGTGCGGACTCGCATGAAGTCCTACCACCAGTAATTACGCAAATTATAATTTTGCGGGTTTGATTTTATTACACGATGCTATTCCTTCACCGTGGAAGTAAGCCGTGAACATTTGTTAAGTACGTATTTCATTGGAAAAATTGGTACCTTCCTGCAGGATTCGAACACCGATGCATCGCTACATACGAATGCACCGGACGATGTTATCCTTTAGGCCACGACGACTTTGACGTCATCAGTCGCTATAGTACGCTCTCTGTCTAGTATTCAATTTAAAAAAAACTTATAGATCTATCGACAATTAGGTCAGTGGCTTCAGTAGCTCTCTGGTCTATTCTAAGAGATAATAAAATAGTCTATCAGTCTAAACCATCACAAGAACTTTGAAAGATATAAATTGTATTCAAGTTATTTGTTTTTCTAATCATCAAAATAAAAAAGAGTGTATCAAACCAGAGTCATTCATTAAAAAAAAATGTAAAATCAACAAACGGATTACGACACCTCTCGGTGAATGCGAGTGAATGATATAAGTTTTTGAGTACCTTAATTATGTCATTTCTATGTAAATCATATTTAAAATACGTGGTAATAACGCGCCGCCACCGGAGCCTGGTTGAAAAGGCCCTCTCATTAAATTACTACAGCGGTTGGCGCACTATGGTTTCACTTAGCTTACGCTTCGCTTCAGGTAAGTGTGAAACTCGCTCTCTCGAGCCTCGCCATATGAATTGTCGAACATTGCCTGAATGCCTTCTATAGAGGTAATAAACGCAAGAAGGGTTACTCGAGCAAGGATTTTTAAAGCTATGAATGAGAACTTAGATATCCCTATTATGTTAGGTGAGCGAGGTCATTAATGCGGCCTTTGTTACTAATTAGTCGGCGTAGCTCGGAATCAAACATCACCCTTTCATGGACGTGCAAAAAAAAAATTCAAGCAATTTTACTTCAGAAATTTTTATTTTTTTTATTTGACACTTTGTATCACGTAAACTAGTTTGAGCGTAAACGGAATAAAGACTGCAGGTGGAAAATTGTTAGCGACACCATTCCCGCCTTCGAACTCGAAGCGTCAAAGGAACAAATAAAAAAAACACAGTACATTAAGGCTCATTGAGACGTCGTATTGTCGCTCGTGACATAAGTCGCGCGACGCTTCAGCCGGTATCAGCGCGCATATAATTGACGCACCCGACGTAACGTGATACATTTATTCGTGCGGCGTCGCACGTACCCGCAAATTATCGTGGAAACGACCGACAAAGGGTGCGGCGCCGGCACACGACAAAAACATTTTTAACGCACCATTAAAGGCGGAAAATCTAGCACTTCGGCTGCACTAACCTGAGCCTTTGGGAGTGTACGACCACTAGTGAGCAGACGGAGCGCTCGGGGAATTGAGTGAGACACGAACAATTTCATTCGAAATATTTTTCTAAGCGTTATATTATCGTCTCCTCGCATTAAAACTGTATAATCTCAAAACTTTCAAAATTTTACAGGAGAGTGTTTTAAAGGTATAACATAATTATGATATTTTTAATATTAATCATCTTTGCATAATTCATCTTTTAGTTTTCACTAGTTACATTATCTATCTTTTAAAGTAAGATAAAATTATGAAAATGTAAATGTAAAAAAAAAAAAGTATAATAAGTATTTTTCTCATAAATACTGTCAAAAGAGCGTAGTTTCTCTTTTGACAGTATTTATGAGAAAAATACTGGCGATACCAAATGATTCCGTATATTAACTCAATTTCGAATATTTTTGGAAATTGTACACTTTTAACGACGATATGTCGAAGTCACGTCAAAACGTTTGCTGTTATCAATTTCGTCTACCCTAACAGTAACTGTAAGTGACTGATCGAGTTCGACAAATATAATTATCTTATCATTCTAAAGTAATTAAATAATAAATAATTAACGTCTTCTTTATAATGAATAAAAGACTCTAACGACTCTATCGTTTAATATTCGAATATGAAAAACTATTGTGAATTCAAATCAACTTTAAACACATCATTAACCTACAAATTCGAATATAAATCTGGCACAAACGTTTAACCTCGACACGGTAGCGCGAAACTAAAGGCTTTGGCGCACAGAGGGTAATCGCAGCTGAGTTTACAAAGCATCTTCTCGCCAGTGAAACGAAAATAAATATGTAGTAATACGCAGACGACACTAAATGTAGACAAGAGCAATAAAATACAGTATTGTCTTCGATTTTCTCTAGTCTACTTTTACGGTTTAATATCTTGTTTTAAGTGTCATTAAATTATTTCCAACGTTTCGAATACTCCACAAAACTGTTGAATAATATATAATAGTGTAAGGTTTGTTGTAAAATAATTAAATTTGTTAATGTTAAGGCAATTTTCGGATTGCCAAATAGCAACACTGTTGGTGGGAGCGATTACAGTAGTGGGGACGTGACATAATAAAAAAGGCGGTATTCTGAAAAAAACAAGACAGAAATCAGTGTATTCGGTAGTGAGCAGATGTCTAAAGATTGTAAAAGTGGAGATACAAATAAAGCAATACAGAATTAAGTAAACTACTGCAATCTGGTTATTATTTCCTGACTGTTGGAAGTGGAGTTCTACAATAGTATCAAAATCGAACTTTTGAGAAAAATAACTTTTTGTTTCACTTACCATATTACGTGAACGAGTTGTTGATATTCGTTGACGTTTGACCATTCCAATACAAAATGAACTGGAACTTACCTATAAAGAAAGCAAAATTTCAATTAGAACAAATTATTTGGAATACAAAAACACGCGTCATGTAACAAAATACAAATATATTCCATTACAAATTTCATATATTATAATTTCGTTTGCATTCAAAGAATAGCCGCTCGCCCACAGAAGACGGTATGGGCTCTACGTAATTAGACCAATTTAAATCTTAATTAATATTAATTGTCCGCCGTCGCAACGAATCTTTCGTATAAGGACCTCCGAGGGAACAAGTCTTCGCGAGTTGCCACATTTTTATTTTGTACGAAAAACATTAAAATTAAAAACTGCGAATTCGGAACGTCGCCAACCAGACGGGCGGTGCTTCGCCTTTGAAATTCTGAAGCGTTCTCGAGGGCACGCGTCGAGACGTCCTGAACGCCGTCGAGGATCCAACGTTAACACTTTCCTGCGTGACTGTACAGTAAAATAATACGTACTTTTATGATCGGCGAGCGCATTGTTACCGCTTCAATACAATACGATGGCCCGTTAGTGATGTTAATACGGATGTAACATTTATTATTCTATTAAATTATACGGCTATTTTATATTGCGTTGTTACGTACGCCCGTCGACCGTGAAGTTCTCCAAGTATTATTCGCGGACAATGTCAAATTGACTTCTGTTCACTCGATGGTTTTTACTGTAATTTGTATTACAAATAATATTAGGAAATTATTGTTCCGCTGTTTGTATTGTGCAATGAACACTAGCCCTCGCCTCCGATTACACAATAATGAGTTCAAAATAGTTATAATAAAAAGTTTTTGTTCGTAAAAATAGTTTTGTCATTACTGAATTACAATTTATAATTGTCATAATTCTGTTTTAATTACGTGTCCTTGTTTTCCTGGTGTAGTTTTTTTTTCATATTTATTTTCCAATTATAAAAAAATCACTGTGTTAACGTATAAGGTAGCAAAACACTTGGTATATTAAACTAAATCTTTAGACAGAACTATATTGAATCACAAGTAGTAAATCACAATCATATTCGCAAATGCAGAAATCAACCATTTTGATATAGGAGAGTCGACTTTAATCTGATGTTATATAAAAGCTAAAATGTATAACAATAAAATTCACAATATCTCTTTGAAACACTTCAGCAACGCCCCAAACACACTTGACCTTCCCCCCACCACCCACCAAACGAGGCCAAGTTATTATTTTTAATTTGCGTCTGTTCATTTTATTTCTTTTTATTAACGTATTGTGTTTTTACAAGCACGAAATAAACGAAACTTCTTGGTTATTTTTGTGTTTTTCCTTTATCTTCTTATTATATCTAATTAATGTATTATATTAACACCTATCCTTTTTTATTTCACCTACACAATTAAGTACTGTATTTTTGGTCATTCAATCAATGCTACCATCAAAGTCGTTTCGAAGGAAGATGTTAATACGCAATGTAACAAAATCTAAGCCAGCTGTCGCGCGAAACGCGACGGTCACGTGCCGTGAAGCGGAGGATAGGCGTTTGTCAACTACCGACACTTCACAACGCGGGCTATGAAGCAAAAAGCAAGTAAAGTAATGAGAGTATCTGTTCAGAGCTTAGAGAGTGAAGATTATTGGCCACTGAGTTTCTCGCCGGATCTTCTTAGTGGGTCCCGTTTCCGATCCGGTGGTAGATTCTGCGAAGCACTGCTCTTACCAGGGCAAGTGTTAGCAACACTTCCGGTTTGAGCCCCGAGAGCTCGCCTACACGCTAGGATAAAGCTAAAATAGCTACTTAAGGCTATCAGCAAAGGTAGGCAAAAAAAGAAGTCTATTTTCCTTTTATATTAAGTTAGGTAGCCTTTCTACATTTGTTAAAGAATCTTATAATTTATACTTTGATTAAAAATTTATAACTCTGCTTTGTGAGATACCTACGTCTAAATTTCATATTAACTTTTATCAAATAAACTATGTTATAAATTAGTAGACTATGATAATGTGTAACTCATTATATCTGAATACCAAGCGCTTTAGGGTAACCGTACGAAAATTCTTTTACAAAAATCAGCCTTATCGTGTGAGCCTTTAAGCGTATTTTTGGGTGAAACCTGTTTGACATGCTGAATACTGGACAGATGTCTCTTTTCCTGTAATAACGGAACCCAACGATTATGGATACACGGAATACCGCGGTACTCGCAAAAAATGTAAGGTCGAGCTTGGAATGAAAGCGAGAATCCAACTATTAGAGATTTTTCAGTATTATCAACTATACCGAAAGTTTTTTTTTATTTTTTTTTGTTGCTTAGATGGGTGGACGAGCTCACAGCCCACCTGGTGTTACGTGGTTACTGGTGACTATGTAAATGCGTAAATGCGCCTCCCACCTTGAGATATAAGATCTCAGGTCTCAAGTATAGTTACAACGGCTGTCCCACCCTTCAAACCGAAACGCATTACTGCTTTACGGCAGAAATAGGGGGGGTGGTGGTACCCACCCGCGCGGACTCACTGAAGGTCCTACCACCAGTTTCAAGTGTTGTCGTTAAATATAAAAAAAAAAAACTGCATCAAGGAACGAATTTCCTTTCAGTTAGTCTCTCAAAGAAAATTTCAAGTTAATGAGTAGTATATATATAACATTAATTCTGTCCTGTCAATGGATGGCCTTCATAAAGCCAAGGTCGACTTTAAAATCGTACGCGAATTGTTATTACGCTATTACAGTTAGGTATCACACGTATTAGAATTTCTAATCCACTAGAATTAAAATCAATTTAAGCAAGATGACCTAACATTTAAATCACTTGCTATCTATTACTTCACAAAACATTATATCATTTTCCGTTTTTTTGGTACGAAATATTTCCACAACACACACATGTAAAGTCATATATTAGCTCTCCGATAGTGGGTAGTCTGATTCTGTCTGATACACACAAAGACGAATATCACAAAAGTTTTGTGTAATTCTTAATGTGAAAAATGTGTGTACAGGTGTCAGAACGCAAAATTCCTGATACATAAACCCAAGAAGGACTTAGGTAGGTTACATGTACGACCGGCATTAATCGCTGGCATTATGGCCTCGGCTCGAAGCATGTCACAGCATAACCTTGTTTATACATTTTTACAGCAAACAATAAAACAACAATAAAAATTGTACAAAAACTGTAACACAAGAAGAGAAATAATGAAAATCGGCTATTTAATTATATATAGTATAGATAGTTTTTTTGCTATTGGTACACCAAGCTAAATAATGTTATTCGAAAATTTAAATCTTTGAGCTTTTAATTAAAAGCGACTAGATAAAGCCAGTTGCTCTAAGCATCAGAGGAACTGCGTCGACCAACAAATGTGAATTCTGTTTCAGCAAACACGTTCGACAAAACTAGCACACATTAGACATGCAGTAATGAGCTGTATAAAAAATAGACCGCGACGCTTATGGACATAATGGAAAAACAAACATTACTGAGAAAATTCACTCGTAAACAATGTTCTAAGCGCGACTAAGTGCGGGCGTTAATTATTAGTTTAAGTATTCATAAAAACGTACGTTTACGTCGGGCCCAGACTGAGGCGGAAGACGGCAAAAAGTTTTATTTCTACTTTATGTGTAACGCGCGCAGCTGGCGTTTGGGGCCCCCGTGCGCGAGCGACTTGACTTGCGATTTTCAGTGCTACCATATAGAAACGCAGATTGAATTCGCCGAAATTTTATATTAAAATTGAGTAAAGATAAAAATATAGTTTAAAACTAATTAGCTTTTAGAAAGGATTTTTCTTCAGTGTCATTCAGTGAAGGCTGTCATCGATTAAAAAGAAAATTCAGTTTGTTTAAAATATTAATTTTAAAAGAGATTATATCACAGAAAAAACAATAAAGTCTTTTATTGTATATTCATTCTAATATAATACATAATCTATACTAATATATAAATCTACAGTGGTTTTTACGTATGTTCCGTTATAACTACTGAACCATGCATCCGATTGACTTGAAACTTGGTATCCATGTAGAAAATACTTGTACTTAATGGATAGGTTAATATTTATATGGGTTTTGGACTCCCTAATGATAATGACAATAAATAATAATGTTAATTTTAAATGCCCAGCGAAGCAGGCGAGTACGGCTAGTATCACTATAAAATTAAATTGGTAAAAAGTCATTTATTATATATAATACATAAAACAAATTTTTCAAAATTACGCTTTATTTTTATGTCTATTTTTAAATTAAAATTACAGTTTAAAACATTTATTTTCGAAGTAAGAAAATAGTTTCAGTTCTGACCGCGGCCGCTGTTTGCTCTCATTGTGCTTACGCTAGTCTGGCCACAGAATAACCGCTTACTTCACACAAAAGGCCACAGAAAAGATGAACAATTTATTTTCTATTGTATAAAAGATCGAGTTTTAAAATAATCCTCTTAAGCTGAGAACAAAGTGAATAAATAGTACGACATAAAAGAATTATTTTAATATGAGTCCAAGCTATGCATTTCTTAAATTATACAAATTTTAAGTTTTTTACATGTAGTCAACGTAAAACGTATTTTCGACAGTTCAGTGCGTTCGAGAAATGTTGACTAATGTTTTAAGAAAATTCTCATATATTTTATTCACTGTTACGCTTCGCAGCGCCCTTCGATAAAGGTATCAAACACGGAATGTATAACAAATAGTAAAGTTTTTTTTTTATTGCTTAGATGGGTGGACGAGCTCACAGCCCACCTGGTGTTAAGTGGTTACTGGAGCCCATAGACATCCACAACGTAAATGCGCCACCCACCTTGAGATATAAGTTCTAAGGTCTCAAGTATAGTTACAGCGGCTGCCCCACCCTTCAAACCGAAACGCATTACTACTTCACGGCAGAAATAGGTAGGGTGGTGGTACCTACCCGCGCGGACTCACAAAAGGTCCTACCACCAGTAACAATATTGGTAAACAAATATTGTGTGCTCGTACGACCGAAACCTTCCTAAAGAGTCAAAAACCACTACTTACTTCAAGCCAATCAAATTGAAGCTCATAAGCATAAAACGATCAAAAGTATTCATTATTGCATTATCATTACAATAGCTTAGAGCTTTTTTTTTTCCCACAGGTGAAAATCGCCGGATCCCCACCCGCGCGGCAGGTGGGGTATGTGGGAGTTGAACCTCACTAAAAACTCCTGCCGCTCACAACCGGCGCCCTACCTCGGACCGGGCCGGGACCCAGTCGGGGCCATTGAGACGGCGGGAAAGGGTTGACGCAGAGCACATTACATCCAACCCACCGTCCCACGGACGCCGGACCAGCGGCCGCCAGCGACACGACCACCGGTTCCCTCGTTCAGCGGGCCGAGAGCCCGCCTTGATGGCGCCGCGTTACACCTTCCCCCAGAGAGCTAGTACTATTTAAGCGAACCTCAAAGATACTCGCTTATGTGTACCAATAAATAATTTCATAAACTACCATTGCATTTAATTTTTATCAACAATCGAGACAGAACAAGACAATCTCAAAAAAAAAAAGATGCGTGGTGTCGTGGGACACCGGATAGGAACAAAGTTTCTTTTTATAAAAATATTAATTTTAAGTTCTAATAATTCGGCTATACATTTTTTATTATGATTTTTATTGATAAGATCTAAGCAATAAAAAAAATAAAAAATAAAAAAAAACTACAAAGTTATCAACTTTATTTTATTCACAATGATTTATTAAAGATATATAATAAAAATATGTTATTTTTTGGACGTTATTACAAAGTTAAGTCGTACACTGTACGGATTACTAATTTGTACGTTTTTACAAAGTTAAGTCGTACATTGTGTGCATTAATAATAAAAATCTTACGTTACGGACGTTTTTTCCCGGTTACGGTATCCCTCCGCATCGTCCCATAAGGAACTTCGTTTCAAAAACTGTGCACACTGGTGCAACTAAATTACATTCAATACCATGCAGCCTTAGGTCATTAACTGGTTGTAGTCGTGTGTATGTGGATAGCCTAAGAGGCGCGACAACTATTTATTTTCTGTTATAAGCAGCCGGCCGACGTCTTGTCCGACTGTCTGTCACTCAGCGGCCATTGCGTCTCACCATATTGGAAACGAATACTGAATAATATTTTATTTTATATTAAATTATACAAGAGATCAAATGAGTTATGTTTCCTTTTGCTTCGTTTAAATAAGTATCCAGTTCTTCATATATATATTTTTTTAAAGTGAAGATGTAATTATATCCGGAACAAACTAAGGTGTAATGTGTATTTAAAATGTCAACAATAACAAAATTCTTCAATAAGCCATCCGGTTGCTGAAAGAAAAAATACAATGGTCAATTAGCCGTTAAATTTCCACGATTTAACCCTTTTACCTACAAGCAATTGCAAATAATTGCAATGCAAGATTCCAAGGAACAACAAACATCTGGCGGTAAATACACCAGTCTTATTTCGATCCAGAACATGCGATCCGGTAATAGTATGAATTTAATGTTAATCCAACATGCAGCTCGACATCAGAATCGACACCTAAAAATGTACAAACGAATTAGAGAAAAATAAAAATTGTTGGAATTTCAATAAACTACAACATAACGAGTGAAGCCGCGTGTCTATGACTATTAGTGAATAAATTAAAATTCCATGATCGCCGCCATCATTAAAAGCAGATACGTGTTAAATTTGAACTAAAAAGATAAATAAAACATTATAACAAAGAAATCATGGATCAAGATTCCGCGAAAAATTACTGTATTGTGCATTGTATACAAACTGCTATTTTTGATACGAAAACAATTAATGTATGCATTTCGTTTTCTAATTATTCATGTATATTAATTATTTAAATGCGGACATGACAGTTTCGGTGATCGGTCCTCGAAAAAGGTAAATGTACTCTTGAATTCTAAGAAGAGAGTCTTGAGTATAAAGAATTGTTAAGGTTTATTTTTCTTATCTATCAAAGTATCAAGCGATTGTAAACAGTATTGAGCTCCCAAAAACTTCAATGGGTATCTAATGAATAAGTAACATAGCACCATCATGAAACAATTTCAATGTGCAGACAGTACCTCATTTCACTAAAGAACAAACTTAGTTAAATGCAAGTCTTGTGCAAAACGTCCAATTGAATAACGCTTAAGAGCGATAGATAACATTAAATGATTTTTCTTACCGTACGGTTGACAGAGCAGCTTATAAATAAAGTATAAATATAAATTCTCCGTCTCGTATGTTTTATTATACGCATACATAAGATGACCGAGTGATTTGTGGACGTTGAGACTATTGTTTTATTTTTAACAATAAATTATAATTATTGATTATAACAGGTGTTCATTGTTTTCATTTGTTTTATACATGTTATAACGAGAATTTAAAACGTTCTCTTTTTATTTGAAAGTTGACGTAACCTCAGTTGTATTCGCAACAGCGCGGCATCACATTTAACATTACGATCTAAAGATAATGATCGTGTTTTCAATATATACAACAAACTAACGATCGGTTTCGCTCTTTATTTAATGATATAACAAAGAAATGAGTCTTATACAAATCGTTTCGTGTTGGCCACAAAACCGGTATGACCTATAGAACTACAAAAACAAAAACAATGGTATTTATATAACAATTCAGTAACGGTAAGAATTATAATTACTTACTTACTTACTTACTTACTTACTTACTTACTTACTTACTTACTTACTTACTTACTTACTTACTTACTTACTTACTTACTTACTTACTTACTTACTTACTTACTTACTTACTTACTTACTTACTACTCCATAACACTGGATAAGACATTTTATATTTATCATACAAATATCTTTCCTTGGCGGGATTCGAACCCGCGACCCCCGTGTGTAGTGACCATGTCACTTACCACTACACCAGACGGCCGTTAAGTACAGTAAGCTGTTTTTAAGTTATGTAATTGCAATACATCAAACTACATATTTTGATGAATAAAGTAGTAGTAAAGCTAACATGTCAATTAGTTGGCAGTATAAAGTACTATACTGCTTGTATATTATAATTGTATGTAATATATGTATATAATGTAAAATAAATTAAAATGTAATAACATGGTAGATTGGGCGTCGTGTTAATTAGTCCATTGTTCGAGAATGTTTTGTTTTTATATTATAATTTTTTTTTGTGAAACAGTTCATTAGATTTGTACGAAGCCTTTCTTACTTTTTGTATTCGCGACCCTAATGAAACCATTTAACAATACACTTAAGTTATATATTATCCAAGAATAAGAACGTATAAAAAATGTGCTGTAATCACATTGTTTGTGAATGTTGAACGTGCCTTCAAAAGTAAGAACAAAAAAATAAAAACCCAGATGACTGTGTTTTGCTTGGCACGAACCGCTTCATTGAGAGCCAGCCCACTGAGTTTCTCGCCGGATCTTCTCAGTGGGTCGCTTTTCCGATCCGGTGGTAGATTCTGCGAAGCACTGCTCTTGCTAGGGCCAGTGTTAGCAGCACTCTGGTTTGAGCCGCGTTAGCTCACCTACACCTCAAGACGAAGCTGAAATAGCCCCTCAAGGCTATCAGCATAGGTAGGAAAAAAAATCGAGACCCCACCCGGTTGCACTTAACACCGATAGGCCGATCTCAACAGCGTTTCCGGGATTCGGAAAACGATAGTGTTAAGGCGAGTATCCCGCTGTCCTTGTTGGACCCGATTAATCTCCGCAGCCGCGGCAACCTTGTTAAAGCGGAGAACGTTCGCGAAAAATGTAATTGGAAACGTCTGCCTTCGGCGGACAGTTCGAAAATCTGTCAAGCCAGTAGGAAAATTAAATTACGACCTACGTACGCACGGGTGGATAGTTTTGTCAAGTCAGAAAATTGCGGTTCCATCACGCAAAACGAGTTCAGCTGTGCGATATCGTTAATGAGAATCTTCACTAAAGCAATACGCATTAAGTACCCGGTGTTATTAAATGCACGTTACAATGTAACAAGCGAGACGGTAACTAATAATAAAATGTAATAAAATAAAAAAAGGTAATTATAATTATTATTTGCCCGCATTCGTGCAGTGCCGCCATGTTGCTATTGATAGTAATAGTTAGGGGAACAATAAAATATACTTTAATTAGCGACGTTGTACGGTTCGGTGGGGCATCGACCTTACACTCGTTTATACTTTCCGATACGATTGTCGGGGCATAAATGTCTTGACATTTTGGAGCCTACTCACTCTCATGTTATAGATAATGTGATTTAATTCTAATTTAGAAATCGTACACGTGTACTGTATATTGAAAACACGGTATTAGTTAAAAACCGATTTTATTTTGGTTATGTTATATTTATTTCTATTCTTTAACAGAAAAATAACACCTCATCCAAGAATGATAATTAACTAAAGATCACATAATCACATGATCATTTACGCTTAAATAAATACAAACAAACAATAAAACATTGAATAGCCACTGCTTATATTTATGTATTGAAATAAAACAGTTCAAGAGAAGTTTTTTTGCTACATGAGACACGATTATCGCTTATTATAAACACATCGTCCTTATACCGCAGCTCGCAACATTGTGTCGTAGGAAAAAACCGACCACGACTTGCTCCTTAACTTTTTCATTAATTACTTTATGAATTTAAGCTGCACACATATGTTATGAACGATCGTTTTGAGAAAATAGCTGGTGGAGATTTTTTTGCCAACTTATTTATTGCTAACTAGCTGACCCGGCAGACTTCGTAGTGCCTCAATCGATAAAAGAAAGATAACAGTGGGCTTTTTTATAAATTAAATTTAAAACAAACAAAAGGAATCCGTCCGACGGGCGACACGTCAAAGGAAAAACAAAATTGTAATTTTTATTTAATTCCGAGCATTTTCATATTTATCTACATTTTAAGCCTTCTCTGGATTTCCACAAATAATTTAAGACCAAAATTAGCCAAATCGGTCCAGCCGTTCTCAAGTTTTAGCGAGACTAACGAACAGCAATTCATTTTTATATATACCTATATATAGAAGAAGATAATTTTGAGGGGCTATGCTAGTTTCACCAAACGTGTAAGCAAGCTTGCAGGCTCAGCCTTGGAGACTTTGCTGACATCTGTCCTACCACGAGGAATGCCTCGATAAATCTACTAACAGATCGAAATAACTTTCTCTTTTTATTGAACTGGTGATAGGACCTCTTGTGAGTTCGCACGGGTAGGTACCACCACCCTGCCTATTTCTGCCGTGAAGCAGTAATGCGTTTCGGTTTGAAGAGTGGGGCAGCCGTTGTAACTGTACAGAGACCTTAGAACTCATATCTCAAGGTGGGTGGCGGAATTTACGATGTAAATGTCCGCTCCGGTAACCACTTAACACCAGGTGGGCTGTGAGCTCGTCCATTCATCTATGGAATAAAATAAAATAAAGAGGAAACGCACTAACTCCACTATCAGTTACCCGAATCTTAAAACATCAGGTTGATGTCTCGTAATGATCAGAGAGTACATCCAGCGTACATTGAAATAAAAAATAAGTGTTTCGAACAGTGATTGAACTTAATTTTGTCTTTTGTCGCTGGCTTTTTATTTCTCTTGGTAAACAATACAACACACATGCTAAGTACGACCAGAAATTTTGTACAATTACAACGACTGATGTTGCCATGTGTTATTGTGTTTATTTCTAGTTTAACTAAGTTTCTATTTGTATATAGGTAGGTATATAAAATGTTATGTTTATGATAGCCCTAAACACTCAGTCTTAAAATAAACGACAAGCAGCGGCAATGTATGAGAATCTACCCACAGACACAGCCCACTGAGTTTCTCGCCGGATCTTCTCAGTGGGTCGCGTTTCCGATCCGGTGGCAGATTCTGCGAAGCACTGCTCTTGCCAGGGCCAGTGTTAGCAACACTCCGATTTGAGCCCCGTGAGCTCACCTACATGTTAGGGCGAAGCTGAAATAGCATCTCAAGGCTATCAGCATAGGTAGCAAAAAAAATGAGAATTACTATTCATTTACAGTCATTTAAATGCACAGAATACCTAAGCCTTTCTTTGCCCACGAAGTTAATAAAAATCAATCGAAAATAACAGAAAACTAACATTAATTTGCGACATAGATTTTTCGACCCACGTTTCCTACTATCAAAACACAATAAGTTTTACGGCCATTGATGTAAGCCTTGTTTTAAGTGGTACCGCAAGACTATGTCAAAATAAATACTACCACTGGTTCTAAGAAGGGCCACGGTCCTGAGAACAACCAGCGAAACAAATTCAAGGAAATCCCGAATAAGTTTTTGGGTATTGTTACTCTGTAAATAACATCGTCCGGTTTTATAATTATTTGCTGTTGGTATAATTTATGTATCATATTTTTTATAGAAACAAAGTTCAGAAAATAAAAACAACTTGTAACAAAACAATTTAATTTCTATTGTCCTATAGATAGGATGCATATTAAAAACGAAGGATAAGCTTCTCTTTTTTTATTAATTTCACAATGTACGAGAGACGTCACGCTACACGTTATTCCGATAACATTTGCATACAATAATAAAACAATATTAATCGTGATATGAAAATTATACATATTTTCTGATGCAGAGTTTCGTTTGCTAACATATGCTGTAAGAGTTTATCTGTACGTATTATTTTCATAACAAAAAATATTCAATAAGAACAGTGGGATAAGATGAGGTTTGTTCGTCCTTATAACTTGCAACATGTTGCCCAAACGCAATGGCACGTGCGGTTATTTTGACAAAGATTAGTGTTGGCCCACCCTCTCGCTTTTGAAATTTAAACCCAATTCAACGTAGACAAAGGAACATTCAGAATTTCCTATTATCAAATACGCATATAGTGAATTTGAAGTTCATCTCTAAGATCATTGTTAAATCTATGCTAGTTTTTGTCGCAAGAAATCCAATCAACTTCCCTATCAATTAAACATCAATGATTCACGACGCGCCAATATTAGATCCTCATTGGCAGATTAAAAGCAACAAATGTAGCTTTTTAGCAATTTAGCTTACGCAAAATATCATATGTGGTTCTCGCAGTCATTCTTATACTGACAGGATACGGTATTGTTGATCACTGTGAATTTGAATTTTGTTTTTATTACTTTCTATTTATGATCAACATATTATTTAGCTCTCTTTGTCATGAATGTTCAGTGTTATAATTAGTGCATACGGCAAATTGTTAAAAAATACTTCTCTTAAATGCCAACGAAAGAATTGTATGAAATCAAAGAGTAAGGAAATAGTAGTGAATTAAAAGTCATAATTTTAATATTCTAACAAGTCTATTTATTGAAACGCAACTATTTCTAATACTGAATAATTTCTGGTTATAATTTATGTTACAAATGTAATTAATTGACAACGGGTTAACAGAATAGATAATTCATATTAACGTTTACTGCAAGCCGTTCAAACAATTCATTAGATCCTCAAACGTAATTAATAATACAGTAAACTTACATTAAAAATTGCGAATAAAAACTAAAGTATTTTCCTTCGAGACACGCAACGCGCTAGCATAATATTTTAAACGTGCATTCTTAATGAGGAAAGAAGTGTAAAATTATAACAACAATAAAAAATATATCGCTAATTATGACGAATATAAAAATAGAACATAGTTGACACTCAGTAGGCGAGTCGAAAATGCTCGGAAAAAACTGAATACGAAGTTTTTTTTTTTTTGTATCACGTAATAATACTTATGACTATGAGCGAACATCAGTACTGTTAAATAAATAAAACACTAGTATTTTAATTAAATATTTTAATAAAAAATTAAGGAAGCAAAAAATTGCAATAAATTTATTTACCGCAAATGATTTAAAGCTTTTAGGAATCTATAAAGAAATGTAGAAAAATGTGAGCAATAATCGCAGACAGGACGATATAAAGATTAAAACTGTCAAACGAAGATACCTAAACAAAAACGTGCGAACCTAGAACCTTCAACTCAATGACAATGAAAAATTAAAGATAACATCCTAGTGTTAACTAGTAGATTACTCAACGAATCCATTAAGACGTACGAGGTAATTTCTTCAGCTTGTGAAGTACAAGTAGTGAAAACACAACTGAATGATTTATTTTTGTTATTATACTATTTGTTGAGATAGATCAGAATGTTGATTAAAGATAAAAATGCTATTTTCTCAAACTGTCGAAGAGTATGTGATCGGCGATTTCATGTTTATTACGCGGTTAGCAGAAATAATGGTCCCGTATACTTGGGCTAGAACATACATACATAGTATGCATATGTTCATAATATAAGATATACGAAGCCAGTACCACTGTAAAAGACACATGGCTCATAACAGAATCTTACAATAGTTGAAAACATACCAAAGTTTGCACTTTAAAAAGTAAATTACTTCATCTTAAATATTTACAAAGTAGTAAGTACTTCTGAATTCCCCAAATCTATACTATGTATAAAGACCTTTTTTTGTTTTCGATACTAAAAAAATGTGTTTTTTTTTATTGCTTAGATGGGTGGACGAGCTCACAGCCCACCTGGTGTTAAGTGGTTTCTGGAGCCCATAGACATACACAACGTAAATGCGCCACCCACCTTGAGATATAAGTTCTAAGGTCTCAAGTATAGTTAAAACGGCTGCCCCACCCTTCAAACCGAAACGCATTACTGCCTCACGGCAGAAATAGGCAGAGTGGTGGTACCCACCCGCGCGGACTCACAAGAGGTCCTACCACCAGTAAAAAATTGTTACAATTGTTGTGCGGGATTGTTACAATCAACACTACATTGAAGGCTTCGTATAAACTGAACTTCGTTATTGAGAATAATGAAAACAGACAGTTTTGATGACTACCATTCATTCAAGTTAATTACATTTACAATTTTAAATTGAAACCGATGATTGTCGCATTGTCAGAAAATTATGTATCAGAAATTAAAGCGTTTTGTAAAAGTAACGTGAACGAATGATATTTATTAGACAACGGGAAATTTGTGTGCGCTTCAGAGTTTTGTTCAAACTAATAAATTGTTCTGCGTTTTGTTTGACCTTTAGTAGGAAAGGAGTTTCGTAGTTGAATTTAAGTTCAGTAGTTGGACTATAACTTATTTATTATATACGGTAATTCGCTAAAATATACGCAGAAATCTATATCTATATATATATAAAAATGAATTGCTGTTCATTAGTCTCGCTAAAACTCGAGAACGGCTGGACCGTTTTGGCTAATTTTGGTCTTGAATTGTTTGTGGAAGTCCAGAGAAGGTTTAAAAGGTGAATAAACATGAAAATGCTCGGAATTACCTAAATAAAAATAACAAATTTGTTTTTCTTTTCATGTGTCCCCCGTAGAACGGATTCCTTTTGTTTGTTTTAAGTTTATTTTATACAAAAGTTTAGGTATTTTATGTATCGATTGAGGCACTACGAATTCTGTCGGGTCAGCTAATCACTATTAAATAACTACCTTCTGTCTATTTCATTATTGACGAATTTTCTTTGGTGCTGCTTAATATACGAGATATTAAGTGTGTTTGGTGACCTCTACAGTTCAGTATAATAAGCCAAGCTCTGTGATAAAATCAGTATATTGTTTTGACTGACGATAAATAAACAAAACGTTTTTATTAAAACACAATCGAACTCGGTATGTCATTAGAAATAAAATACAGAAAAATCAAATGAAACCAACGTTGTGTGACGACTCCCACTTATATTATATTATAAGCCACAATATAATCACACATTGTGCTTGAAATTAAATAGAAAAAGCGACAAAGGAACAACGACCCACAAATGGGCTAATAATGAAATTGTATATAAATATATGGTTGGCATTTTCTCTCCGCTCCGACGGTCGGTTTAATATTGGCCTTATTATTTATCAGTGAGGTTTCCGTGTACGGTGCAACTTGCTCCGGTGGACTGATGCTTTACTCTGACGTTTTGTCAATGACATAAATACTTTTTCTATTCGTTTCAGGTACTGAGATATCTGCATCGTGGTCAGTTGGTACCGGAAAGTGTACGGTTTTTTTTATGATTGAAAGATTACTGGTGGCCCGGAGGCCTTTCCAGTCACCAGGACAGGTGGCCGAGCAAAGGCTCAGCCAGGATGGGTGGGATTTGCTAACAACTGCCCGAGCGCCTCCGAAAGAGACCTAATAACTCAAGAGCAATTGCTTCGTGAATGAATCTGCTACCGAATCGGAATCGCGACCCGCTGAGAAGATTCGGCGAGAAACTCAGCGGGCTGATGCATGGATTAGGTTGCACGTCGACCTCTTTGTCGAGTTCGACGAGTACGGTTACCGTGTTCGGATTGTGACAAACAAATAAAAGCATATGTGTTTCGAGGGTTCTTCTATACAAAATATGTTTCAATTTTAAATTTGTGTTACTAAAATAAATGTCGTATTTTTTTAGGACAACACACAGTGTTTATTAGCGACGATATACAATTTGTATGAACGTGTCAAAATATTATAAACGATTTAAAAAAAAAACAAAAATCTTGATCCAAATTTCGTGATTCACAAGGCCCCGCAGAAAGCTCGTAGGATATTTCTTTATTTATTCATTTATTTCGTTGTGTTTTTGCAACACAGTCTCATGATGTACTTATGTGTAATATATACAAAGAAGTAATTTTCAACGCTAAGTTCCAGTTAAGTTAACTTTATCAAAGTCTGCGAGTCAATTGATGCGGAACGTGCCGATATATTTAATATGAAATATACATCTTCGTTCAAAGGTGAATGTTTGACATTTAATATTGCGGTTGTAAAATTGGAAATAACACAAAATTTCGTACTAAAACGAATGAAAGGTGACAAAAACATTACAGCGGACCGAAAGAAAATAAATGTATTCATTATACTAAGCCCGGTGTGACGTTATCCAACAAATGACCAACGTTCAGATCATTAAGAAATACTTTTATGACAGTAAAAAGTGGTCATCGATTGTCCTTATTGCATTCGCGCGGAGAGGTGTTTAAAAATAATGTTTTTATAATGTTATTGACCATTAATTGATCGCGCGACCGTAAATGGAGCGTCAGCAAGCTTGTTGCACAAACTCATTGCAACGACAGTGCTGTTTCGAATTATTCGTAGAGTATAACTGCTATCTTTTACTGAATACAGAACGGTTACTAATATATTTAATTTAAAATAATTCGGCTATAGTAGTTAGTTAGTTTAATCATTAGCTGTGACTTCGCCTTTGTATCCTCCGAATGCTTATAATTAGCACTTCAGACATCGTGTTCTCACATTAAAACTGTATAATCTCAAAACTTACTAATTTTACAGGAGAGTGTTTTAAAGGTTTAACATGTGATATTTTTAATATGAACCATCTTTGCAACATTTATTTTTTATTTTTTACCAGTTACATTATCTGTCTTTTAAAGTAAGATAAAATTATGTATTAATTTTGTTAACAGCAGTCAAAACAAAGGTAAACAAAAAAAAAACGAAAATTAAACTACGCTCTTTTGACAGTATTTATGAGAAAAATACTGGTGATACCAAATGATTCCGCACTCAATTTCGAATATTTTTGGAAATTGTACACTTTTAATGCGAAAAGACGACCGGACGCGTCATTTAAATCGGACCACAGTGCATATCGCAGTGTATCCGAAAGGCCAGTGCGTCACGACGAAATTGATTAGTCGAGATGCGACCCGACTTGCCGGATCAATAGTTTGAGTACAAACAAAGTTGGTAACCATGCGAACGGTGCCTGCCAAAAAGTACTCGCGACTGCCTCTTGTATTTTTAATATACCCCTCCCGTGGCGGGGTCCGGGCTCGCCCCATCGCCCCCGCTTTAACATAATATAAAATTATAAACGATATGAATCACGATAATGTTCAGAGCTGTGTGCGCGGCCAATTCACAACTTCGCCGACCCCCGCCCCGCCGCCCGGCTCTCTCCCGTCTACGCTGCACCCTGACACAGTGCACGAACCGACAGTGGCCTGGCTAATTGCCTCTTTTTAATACGCTTTTATTAGCTTCAGACGTATGTATGTTAGTATGTAACGGAATCTTTGAACATGATTTTGACCCCCTTCAAAACGTCGGATTAACTCGAAATTTGGTATACTTATTAAGGACGGATGACAGACAATTCAATATTTAAAAAAAAATAAAAAAATTGAATTTCAACTAAAAAATGAAAAATAAATATGTAATAGTTTAAAAAAACTAACAAAATACGCTTTTATAGAAAATCCAACTAAAAAATAGAAAATAAATTTTAATAAATTTTGAATTAAAAATAGTATAAGAAAAAAATATTTTATTGTAAAAAAAAGCGTGGGGTGTATGGTATCAATAGTTATAAATATTTTATGAACAGATATGAGTAGAAGAGCTATTTTGTTAATATCCTGAAAAGCACCTCACGCTTTTTTACAATAAAATCATTTTTTCTTACACTATTTTTAATTAAAATTTATTAAAATTTATTTCCCTACCTATTCTAGTAGCCTCGGGTTATACTAGATTCACTGAGCGAGGAATTGCCTACTTACCTACTCTTCCAGTAAATTAATAAAAAAAAAGAAAACTATACGATTTACTGTAACTATGAAGTAGGTGCGGCACTTAAGAAGTTTGGTAGTGTCCTTCTGTTTTAACGGAACGATAAGAATAAAAACGAACCTAAGTATCACAGTGGCCTGTTATAGCAGGAGATCACGAATTGCAACTGACACTTAAAGCATTAACTTTCCAACAGTCACAAATAATTCTGCGCGACGCCAGTGAGCCTACTGCTCTGCCTGCACTGTGTCGCCTCCCCGAGCCCGCAAAAAGAAAAGTTTTATTTTTATAAGACAAGAAATTTATTATTGCCGATGCTCGTGTCGGTTTCGCGTTACTACGGAAATAGAACGTAAAATGTTCGGATCGATTCTCGTACGGTAACGGCCGGCGGAGCCTTTGAACGGTTTTAACTTAGTTAAGTTGAACTCCTCAGCGCGATGGGTGGATGTGGAGCCCTCCGCCAGGTCTTTTTGGATTCACCTGCATCCATTGGAAGACATACGGACGTGGAATTTTATTCACGGTCTCATATAAATGGAATAAACTGTAATTTAGTTTGGAAACAACAAACTTGGCTTTTATTTTTTATTGTTTAGATTGGTGGACGAACTCACAGCCCACCTAGTGTTAAGTAGTTACTGGAGCCCATAGACATCTACTAAATGCCCCACCCACCTTGAGATATAAGTTCTAAAATCTCAGTATAGTTACAACGGCTGCCCCACCCTTCAAACCGAAACGCATTACTGCTTCATGGCAGAAATAGGCCGGGTGGTGGTACCTACCTGCGCGAACTCACAAGAGGTCAAAAGGTAACCGAATACAAATTAAAAATATTAAATAAGTCCAATTGAGAGCGCATGTTTTTACGGTTAAAAATAAAATACCTGCTTAATCCTTAAAACATAAAAAAAACTAGTAATTGTTTTATACTCCGACATACTTTACGAGTACTTCGCCTCAATCGAGACGAGGCACGAGGCATCTCGCTAACTATCCGTGTACCTTATAAAGAAACAAGTCAATCTTTCTAAAGGACTATAACAACTTTTTCTAATTGGAGACATTTAATTGCATGTTACGTACGTAAACGAACCTGCATGTAAATTACGCACGCTGTTGCGTCTTTATTATAAAAAAGTAGGATTTTACAAGTGAGGATTGAACGGGTTTAACGGCTTAATGCTTCTGTCCATAGATTTGGAATCCATACTTATAATAAACTAGCGACCGGCCCTCGCTTCGCTTCGGGGACAAAAATTTATTATTGATTTTTCTTTTATACAAATCTGATATTTGCAGCCATATGATTACAAATATAATATGGTGACTAAGTTTTCTTAAATTTTCTAATTTTCCGCGCAATTCCCATTTTTTTAAAAGAACTTTCTTCTGATAATAACAAACACAAAAAAGAATTATCCAATTTATTGCCGGCGTTCTGAAGTTATGCGCATACATACATTACGCACATTTATTTTTATATATATAGATTAAGTTAAAAATCTAAAAAAAAACATACCTTGACAGCAAACCTAGCTTATTAATTAATTTCATGTTTTTAAATTGTATTCCGTTAATAATGGCCCGGCTATTAGTGCGAAGTTATAAAAATATTCTATTTTAATTTTTCCTTGATATGTGGGCAAATTTTCAAGTTAACCGGAGGTTTTGAATTCGATGTGAATGACGCCCAAAGATTCCGTTACGGCTCTCATTCAATTACATACAAACATAAATATAATTTATATCAAACTATTAAAAGCATGTTACAAAATACTGACTCAGTCCTTTTGCAATAATTGTAGTTCTAATTTTGTCATAAAATAGATTTAATGAAGTATAATAATAAGAACGAATAAATTAAATAGAACTTGAAACATTTAAGGTCAGGTCGTAGTTGGGTCAAGGGTCACCCAACAATGCGCAATTACTGCACACTACATCAACTGTGGACCTGTTCCTTGCATTAAATCTTATAGTAAATAAATAGATACAGTTTGAAGTTTTGCCAACATTTATTGCTGTTCACTATACAGATCTAGCTTTACATTCCAATATTTTATTTACATAAGACCTAACTACGTAACACGTTCTGGTCGATTTTTGGTAATAACCGTCTTCAAGCATTCCGGTATTTCGTTGAAATTTTGTAAATATATTGCGAAAGTTTGAATAGCGTGTCACAAATAAGAAAATCTTAATTTTATCGAGACTCTATTAGAAACCCTCAGGGGATACGTATGTTTTTGAAGACGAAACCAGCAAACACAGTTTCAAACTTAATCAAGACTCGTATTTGGAGAGTTTTTCGATTGGCGTCCTGCCAAGATTGTTATCGATTTTAAAACATGACATTTGTGGGCCATTACTAACGAACAAAAGTCAAATCGACAAATAAGAGCGCTATTCCACAAGAATCGAAAAGCGATGTTTGACGAACGCCGCCGAAAATTCTCGAAAGGGTGCTCCAATCAAAATTAATTACTCACATCCAAAAATCGCGCCTCTCTGTAACTATTAGTTACTTTGATATCGATTCGTCATTGAAAGCCGTTGAGTTTTACATTATTATAATTCCAATGCACTGTTGTTATTGAATTGAAATTTAATAACCTTTCATATCATCTCAAGCAATTCCTCAAAGCACTCCCTTCACTCCTTCCTCTCTTACTTCAGCTTCATAAATTCTATTCCTTAGGCCTGTGGTCCTCTCCCAAAATATGCGGACCGTCCAGTCCCACATACCCCGGGCGCCCCCCTAGGCGCGGGGACCAAGTAGGTAGGACTCTCAGCCCAAAAAAAACAATACGTCACCGTCCTACATTCATTTAAATCTTATGAGCGTATAAATTTGAATCTTTTAAAACATATATAATAATAAAAAAAATCATTAAATACGAAACATAATGTGCAATTGACACAAAACGCGTTTGAATTTCGGCGAAAGACAATTATAACGGTTTTGAGGAAATACACACAGCGGCGCCGTATGTTTTATTTATACAACAACAGACATTAGTAAATGTGAAACAATAAAATCATTCAGCGATGACACATGCGAATGTGGGGAACACATTAAATCAATTTATTGACATTGAAATAACAACGCTCCCCATGGACATAATATTATGCGAGGTCAAGAAGAAATTATTGTATTTGATACAAATGTCAATGACAGTGTCCATCTGCGATCATATGGTACAGCAAGCTATTTTAGCGACGGCTAAAAATAAGGACAATGCCTTAGGACACAAGCAAAGTGCAGTCTTGACTGTTGAGACATTATTGTACACTCTTAGCTTCATATTGATATGGTAGAATTTTACACATTCTCAAAAGAGTATTTTATTTCCATTATATACGAGTACAAGCAAAAACCGCTCAAAACTTCAAAAATAAAAAGGTGTAGCCTGTTACGGCAGTAGTGGCTCATTTGCCAATTTTGTACACAAGTTTTAAATTAGTTTGATTCCATTTTCAAGAAGAAATTCAATTTCATTATCCATCGAAAGATTTATTCTTCAAAATAAATTAGGTAAAATTGTTAGCTGTAGAACTTATTTAAAAGAAGAAACTGCCTAGCCAACTGTCACAGAACATCACCAGAAAACAAAACGACTTCACGGTCGTCAACAAAAATAATATATACAGCGTACAACGTTTTATTTTATCATCAAAATTGGCATTTACGAGGAACAATGCCGACCGAACCAAACAAAAGTGGAACGCGAATAAAGAAAACAATAAAATTAGAATATATAAACACATAAAAAACGAACGTCCGGAATGTTCGTCGGGCGCATGCGCAAGACAACGTCACGTCCCGCGACTTTAAATGTTCCTCTCTTTAGTTTAATAATTGCATTAGGCACTTTCACAGTACTCGCAATTTCTACTATACTGTCTTTGAGTTTCAATCTATAAATTGAGTCTCCGCCCCAATATAAGTAATTTATGTTTGTCATACGCTAGTATCAGTTTCTAATACTTCGTTTCGGTCATTTAACGGAATCTAGCAACGTAATTTTCACTAACTTAACACGGTGACATGAAATTTTAAATTAAATTTTAAATTTAATTTTTAATTTTAAATTTTAACAATATTTTTTATTAATTTGACCTAATATTCTTATGTCCTATATACAAGAGCATAACAATGAAAACGCAACATTTTAATTTGGGGAGTAAGGGGAGAATGGGTCTAAGATCCTATCCGACCCTATTGTAAACCTCACCTGCACGCGCCAGATGACGACGGGCTGACGACGAGGCTCTGGCAAGCTACGACCGAGCAAATGGTGGGATAACTACTCACCTGGCTGGGCAACTGGTTGGAAGAGGCTAAAGTAGCCTTGGGATTTAAAAAAGGATTAAAAAGATTAAATGCAAAGGGCAAGGGGATATTCATAGCAAATTCTCAAGAAAGTCATCATGAAAGTCAAACACACAGAGGAAGCCATGCGATGCTCTTAGCGTGGTTTATATGCCATGAGTACTGAAGCGATGACCACGATCACTCTATCAAGAGCGATACCGACGAAGAACCAACTCTAGATTACGCGATGCTCCTTCTCATCATCTTTGTAGCCGACTTTCAAAGCAGAAGCTTAATGTGGTTCAACTATTATTTAGTTATACATAAGATTGTTAATGTTTCTCAAAAATGAATGAAACCAGAATACAAATATAAATAGTCATACGTAAAGGTTTCGAATCAAAAGTTATAGCAAACGAAAAATAAACCGTAACAATTCAAAAGTAAAAATCAAAGCAATCTCACAAATGTTTTCAAATGAATCGAAATCCCTAGTAAAAGTTAACTGAATCTATAATAAAAGTTAGTATTTACTCGTCCCATTTGAATTCATACGGATTGAAACTAACAATTAGAACAATTTTTTTATCCTTTTTTTTACTCCTGTGCAGTTTATTGTACTCCGTGTTCCAATTATTTTTATTATCAGTTATTGGGTATTTAAATGCTGTTCTTCTAATATCGTGGCTCTAAAATTTTACAATATTATAGACACGGTAGTGTTGGTTTGCCTTTTTTTCAGGCAACAAACTTTAAAATTAATAACTTTAATTGCATTATTAATTTAAAAAAAACTCGAGTGTAGCTAATTTTTGAATATGTGTAATACCTAGTTTTCCATAACCTTAAACTACTAATAGTGTTTCCAGTAAGAATTAATGTTCGTCCGATGATTAAAATTTGACTTTAATTGAGCTTGAAGGTACACATTTTTTTTTAACGATGTGTTTGATTCAATTCAAAACTATCTTATATGCAAAGGGTTTCATATCATTATGTTGCAGCACTTTTAAAACCGGGCCCTACTCGAAAAGACGTGTTTATTTGATGAACGTTTTTTTTTTTCAAGTGAATTGTTTGTGTATTCGGGACGAGACTCTCGCGTCTGCTACCCGAACACATATAAAGATTTGAATACAGTTAAAATAAATTTAGGCGCAGGATTCGTTCGTGATTTTTTTATGGTGATGGATAGTTCGAGTGTTGAATGATGAGTTCGTGACGTGATAAGACACGTCCAGTCTTGTGTGTGTGTTTTTTTTTAATTTCGTATATTTTTTTGTGTATCGTCTTAAATCGATCTATTATAAATTCGTTTTTTGTTTATGCTTTAACGTTAAAATAAATCACGGCTTGTACATACACTTATGCACGATTCCTCTGTATTTAAAGACCAGTTGAGGAGACTTGGAATATTTTAATTAAATTAGAAAGGTTATTTCGAGTTAAATTTAGTCTTCTTTCTTTTAAAATATTACATAATTGGGATCTCTTTAAAAAATAATTAAAGATAAAATATGTAGTTAAGTGGAGTCTAAAGTACGATATTTTATTTTTTCCAACGTCATGGATCATCCAATTATACCTACATAGACTGTGTGACGCAATCACCCGCAGTAACAATTTCTTATATTACTACAATTACCCAGATCTAAGTATTAAAAAATTAAGAACCACGATTAAAATTGCCTGAACGTTGAATCGGATTAATAAAATATAGAAGCAAACTCCAAGGTCATCATTAGCATAATCTGTACTGTATTCAAGGCTCTTCACAATACAAACGATGCGCGATACATTGCGTGCTACGGAATTGAATATCTGTAAAAGGCCAAAGTGAAAGCTTGCAAAGAAATTTGAACCGTACCGTAATCGGATAAGGGTGCTTCTTACTGGAAACGGTTCTCGTTTTAGTTATCCAAGTAACATCGCGACGGAAAGTGTAGCAGACAAAATTGCAATTGTTGAGTGGATTTCACTTTCAATATAGTTATAATCATTGTTCGACTTTTTAATTACGAGTATTATGAATTCACAGACTTAAATCTAAATTTTATAGAAGTATCATTTAGTTATAATGTTATAAGTTTGACACATATAATATTATGTAAGTACATTGATTTAAAAACGACAACATTTAAATTTTATATAATAACAATATTTTATAATAAAATATAGATTTTTGTAGAATTTTAGTTAAATTATCCACGTCACCTCTAGTAAAATATACACAACCTATTTTTATAAAGATCAATTAATTAAGTTTTAAGGTAATTAGGTAATAGGTCTGTAATAATGATGTATGATAGCCGCTGTCGCCACCCACAACATAAGCAATACTGTCAAGTCACTGTCGTGCTTACATATCGACGCTTGAAAGGCAAACGTGACTAAGCGACAATGCGTGAACTTTACAGTAGACTAATTTAATGTTGAAATTAATTAAAAATATACCTGAAAAGTACCTAAAAAAATCTATTTTAACGAATCTAGCTGTAGGATTGAAATGATTTTAATAGACCTAGAAATATATATTTTTTCCGCATCGAATATGGTTATTGCCCATCATTTATGTACAAGCAGTTATTGTCGCTTAGTCACGTTTGCCTTTCAAGCGTCGATATTATATTAAATAAAAACATTGAGTGCTCGACTGTACAGTAGAACATTAACAAAACGGCATCGCGTAGGTATTCTTGTATCTGATAAAATTATTCAAATGATACGATCTATTGTTTTACGAGAACAATAATAAATATTATTACATATGTATTTAATGCAACTGTTTACGAAAGTGGGTTTATGGAAGTTGTCCGCGAGCGTAGGCCAGTAAGGGGGGAGAGTCGCTGCGACGGCTCGTCATGGAAATTATTTGTTTGATAACGTATTCGGGTTCGCTTTGAGATTAAGCGACTATGTTTCTGTGTATTTTTAAACTTACATTCATAGTATATTAGGTCATGAACGAAGTAATTTTTATTTCTAAATGATAAACGAGGCACCGGCCCCCCTGGTGCTAAGTGATCGGAGTCTTTAGACATCAACAATTAACTCATCCACCTTGAGATATAATATTAAAATCTTAATTGCAGAAAACCTGTCCCGAACAGTATTAAGGTAATTCGAAGCTGAATCTGAATAATTCGCCGGAGAAAAACCGCCGGAACGGTGGTACCGAGCGAATTTTATCACTCTATTGAATTTTTTGGAGTCGTCGTGGCCTAAAGGATAAGACGTCCGGTGCATTCGTGTTGAAGCGATGCACCGGTGTTCGAATCCCGCAGGCGGGTACCAATTTTTCTAATGAAATATGTACTCAACAAATGTTCACGATTGACTTCCACGGTGAAGGAATAACATCGTGTAATAAAAATCAAACCCGCAAAATTATAATTTGCGTAATTACTGGTGGTAGGACCTCTTGTGAGTCCGCGCGGATAGGTACCACCGCCCTGCTTATTTCTGCCGTGAAGCAGTAATGCGTTTCGGTTTGAAGGGTGGGGCAGCCGTTGTAACTATACTGAGACTTTAGAACTTGTATCTCACAAGGTGGGTGGCGCGTCTACGTTGTAGATGTCTATGGGCTCCAGTAACCACTTAACATCAGGTGGGCTGTGAGCTCGTTCACCCATCTAAGCAATAAAAAAAAAAAAAAAAAAATTTTAATCGACAAAACCTAGCAAACTTTTTTCAAATATACTGGTGGTAGGACCTCTTGTATACTGGTGGTAGGACCTCTTGTGAGTCCGCGCGGGTAGGTACCACCGCCCTGCCTATTTCTGCCGTGAAGCAGTAATGCGTTTCGGTTTGAAGGGTGAGGCAGCCGTTGTAACTATACTGAGATCTTAGAACTTATATCTCAAGGTGGGTGGCGCATTTACGTTGTAGATGTCCATGGGCTCCAGTAACCACTTAACACCAGGTCGGCTGTGAGCTCGTACACCCATCTAAGCAATAAAAAAAAACTGTTCGAACGTAAATAACTACTTCGTCGTCATAGCAACTAGAAGCAAGCTTGTTAAAATTTAAACACATTTCAAAAACGAAGCAATTTCGCATTACAAGTTTTGAAATTGAAACTATTATAATGTCTAGCCGTATCGACATAAAGTACATATTGCGATGCAATCCGCATCGAAACTGTAAGTAACGGCTAAAAGAGGCTACGTACGGATTCTGTGACCCGCAACCGAGTTCGACCTTATGTACGCCACCGAAGACTAAACACGAACACAATTATATAAGAATTCGATTTATTAAACAGACTCACAAAAGATTCACTGTTGAATAATGTAGAATCATAGGTGCTGCCTATAAAAACAGTTCGGTATCTACCTAATCTCCTTATTTTATTCCATGTATAATTTCAGACGTTTCGAACTGACAACAAAGCAAAAAAGTTTAGCTATTACATTGTCTCTGCCTGCCTATGGAAAGTTTATAGTGTAAACAAAACATTTCCTAGTATGTTCTTATGCTTTCGTAGGCGTAGACGTAATTCCGCTGCATTTACGGCAAAATCTCGCGTTGATTGTTTCTGATGCTTTGAATAACTTCTAGCTTTCGTGGTTCCGAACGACCAAGATGTTGTTCATCGAGATATGAATGTTGTGGTAGCTCTGGTCTATTTTTCTATTACCAATTTTTAAGCTATTGCATAGCTTCTATCGCGGGCCTTGCGCGCGGCGACTGAATCAAGAAATTCCGTAACGAAAATAACCTGAAATTACCACTACGTCCACTATGTAGCTCGTGTTCAACACATTCACACGTTGCGCTTGTGTAGTGTTTGTGAATAAGCGCGCGGCGTGACGTCGCAATGCCGCATGCACATCATGAAAAGTCTGCCCATCTCTCCCTCGCGCGGTCTAGGCTATGAGTGTGAAGGGGACAGTTAATGTTTTGCTTTTGTTAATGTTTATAAATATAGCGTGATCTTATTTTATTGTTGTTTTAATATTAAATTATTATTGTCGATTTATAATTGCATAAGTTGATAAAAAATGCTATGCAATAGCTTTACCGCGGCAGTCTCCGAGTGCCACACGTGTTTTTAATTTTTTTTACTAACATTTACATTTGTAGAAGGATGAACTAGCTTATATCTTGAGTCCTAGCAAACTGTTGCTTGCTTGTTGTTGATTTGAAGTTTTTTTTCATGATAGAAGGATTACTGGTGGCCCGGAGGCAATTCCACTTTCACCGGGACAGTTGGGCGAGCACGGGCTTAGTCAGGAGGGGGTGATTACCTAACAGCTACCCGAGCGCTTCCAAAGAGGCCCAACAACACAAGAGGATCCAAATTACACTTCGCCTCCCTTTGTTACCGTTTTCGATGTAAGGTCACAGAGCTCACGTCTAGGTAGGACAACAACCTGTAGACACCGTAACTTGAAGTATCGACGCTAAGCATGATTCATTTAAGTATATATAAATGGATTAGAAACACGTGCATCCATGTAGATACTCTTCAAATCGAAACGCATCACTACTTCGAGGCAAAAGTCATAGACCTTAATAAACACACGAAGATTTTTTTTTCATTACCGGTAATGAAATAACTATATCGTACGATAGCATTTAAAATAAATTACAAATTACAATGGGCCATGTCATCGACCTTACCAGTATAAAACTAATAACACACGCACACACGCGCGCGCGTGCTTGTTACACAAGCGTATTGTGAACGAAAAGGACATAGTGTAGTCGAGACAGTGAAAGAATTCGATTTGTCGATGAATTGTAATAATGTTGCAAAATTTAAACGTGATCGTGGTAAATGCACTAAATATTAACGCCCATGTTCTTACGGATCCATCAGATCCAACAACTTTTGTACTAAACGCCTTCAGCTCTAACTCTAGGAGACGGCTTAGGGACCCCGGTAACACTTGAGTTTCTTTCGGATTTTGTCAGCGGGTCGCGACAGAAGTTGTTCTTCTTATTTTAATAGTTCTCGGCTCAGAATAATCCGGTTTATTTTTGGTCATATGTAGCAGCTATTCTACGCATTAACTGATATGAATTGATTCCTGTTACTATATATATGTATGTATGTGTAACCTTTGGTTGAGATTCATATATTCATATTTACATGCTTCTGATGCTCATGTCATTTAACATTGCATTTTCCAAAATGATGGCTGTCAACGCAAGACATTCACGAAGTAACTGTGGCATTCTAGCACAGATAAATTACTATACAAACATCATTTGAACTAAATCGCATACGATCTGAGAAAATTTTAATTGATTATTTATTAACATTTAGAACACTAGCCCGCATGTTGTATGGTAACGCGAAACGTGCATACATAAGAATGACGCAACTATTGCCTCACAAAATATATAAATATACTAGCGGACCCGGTAGACGTTGTCCTGTGAATGCATACACAAAAAATAATTCAGACCGATCCAGCCGTTTAGTTGCAGTACAGATAAATAACCTAGATACCGACTGCAGCGCCATCTGCCGGGCTGATTTGTGAATCTAAGCCATCCAGGGCGCCACCCAAACGCATATAAAAAAAATCCTTCAAATCGGTCCAGCCACTTAGGGGGAGTTCAGTGACATACAAACGTACAGTATAGTTATACATATAAAGATATATGAACATTAATATTATTATATCTGTTTAATCCACTTTGCTTGTGCTAGTTGCCCACCAATAGTAGTCCAGAGCCCCAATTCTGTTCTTTATTTAGTCTGAAATTCGATTCCATGACATGAATTCCTTTTATTTTGATTTTCATACAGCACGTTCACGTGTAGCTTCAAAGCGCTTTGTCGCTAACACAAAACCTGGAAAAATAGAGCTTAATTTTTCTTTTTAACTCCCTGCGCAATCTGATGTCGAAGCGAATGTGAAGCACTGTTTTTTAACAGACTGTGGTAAATAGACAACAATATAAAGCAATAAAGTGTTCAAACAGGGCTATGGCAAATAAAATAGACATAGAAACAAACATTTGCGCTTAATAGTAATCGAGAAATAAGAAATAACAGAAACGGGTGGAAGCTTTTTAACGAATTTACATAACAATTATCTATATGATCACATTTATTTGTACGGTTACAAAGTATGTAGTTATATTATCTAAACACACAAATATAAAAAGAAAATTAAGTGGCTGTGTTTGAATAAAAAATATGGTTTTTTCAACTTCTTATCGATACATTGTTGAAGCCGTGATAATTCTAGTCTATAAACAATTAAGAACTTTCATAATGAGTAGGTATACGACTGACAAAAACTATGGCTTTTTTAAATTCAATTATCTCAATTACATTATTAGCAAACCTGTAGTGTACCTACCTGTTGTATATTTCACATGAATTGTCTGTGGTGTATTTAAATCTAGTGAAACTTTATTTAAATTTTGAAGTCGTAGTGACCTAAGCATAAGACGCCCGGTGAATTCGTATCGAGTAATGCGACTGTGCTGGGCTCATATCCCCAAGACAGGTACCAATTTTTCTAATGAAATACGTACTGAATGTAAGGATCTTCGTGTAATCAAAATAAATCCACAAAAAATGTAATGTATATGTATACGGGCATACGGGCCACCCAATGATGTCAACAATACCAAGAGCTGAGCCAAGCGGCTACCTACTGAGTATTCTCCACAAGGTTTATTAGAAGAAGGACAGAAGAAGAAGAAGACAGAAGAAAAACAACGTAGAGAGGAGTTCATTCCGGAGCCGGATGGTACGTGGCAGAAAACATCTCTGGAAATGCACTGTGCACTCTTGAACGCACATAAGCGCAGTGGTTTTAGGTATGGATGAACTTTGCTCCGATGGCGGTCGGTAAGATTATAAATGCGACATAAAGGAATTTCAAGCACTCGACGATTTTACATAGACCTCAAGCCTCAAGGCAACATTCACGTTACGATGCTTATGGGCTTCATTAACCAATTAACACATGCGCATCGCTCGATCCCCTGTCTAGGTCAAAAAAAATAAAGCCACATAATTATTCGTTTATACTTTTTATCCATCATTTATCATTACATTACAAACCGTGAGTTGACATTGTCTGTATGTAAATGTTATGAAGTGAACATTAATTTCCATTAACAATCAAACTATGAAGCAAAACTAATAGCCTTTCTTATTATACTAGTTTACGCATGTTTAACTTGTCTAACAAAAACAGATACGTGCTAGAATACTTAATAAATAAAATTAATTAATTAAAAAAAAACAATATTTTGACAACCGAGAAATATATGAACGATTCAAAAAAACGTATTTTTTTTTTATTGCTTCGTTGGATGGACGAGCTCTTGGTCCACCTGGCGTTAAATGGCTACCGGAGCCCATAGACATCTACAAAGTAAATGCCGCCACCCACCTTGAGACATGAGCTCTAAGACTCCGTTTTTACAGTATAACGGCTGCCCCGCCATTCAAACCGAAACGCATTTCTGGTTCACAGCAGAAATAGGCAGGGTGGTGGTACCTACCCGTGCGGACCAAAATAGTAATACTTTAATATCCTACTATTATTTGTAACAAAACATTTGCAATATTCTCTCAAAGTTAATTTTATTTACAAAATACCTAGATTTAGATGCGTCTCAGAATAAAGATTCTTTTAAAAGTAATAAGTTCTGACCGTAATCACAATATGGTTCTGAATCAAATGGCAATGTTGATGTAAGTGCAGTGGTGCAATATTAAGCCTATTTGATAAATAAATAATAAATCTACAGGTGGTAGGACCTCTTGTGAGTCCGCACGGGTAGGTACCACCGCCCCGCCTGTTTCTGCCGTGAATCAGTAATGCGTTTCGGTTTGAAGGGTGGGGCAGCCGTTATAACTATACTGAGACCTTAGAACTTATATCTCAAGGTGTGTGGCGCATTTACGTTGTAGATGTCTATGGGCTCCAGTAAACACTTAACACCAGGTGGGCTGTGAGCACCTCCACACATCTAAGAAATAAAAAAAATATATACAAATAAAAAAAATACAAATACCTATACTACATTTTATTCGCTTGTGCATATTGTAAGTGCATTCGAGTTAATGCACTCAATTGCATATTGTAACCGTGCATACAATTACGGAGACATGAAACATGGAACCCGATGCACGGAGAAATTTCTTATAATATTCTAAAATTCTTTTAATATTTAATAATTTTGAATGTTACGATGTGTTGTTCCAATTGGTAATTAATTACATTTTTGAAACGGAGCTGAGATGCAGTTTAGATTCTGAAATCTAAGGACACCGAGTTTCTCGGCGGATCTTCTCAGTGGGTCGCGTTTCCAATGCGGTAGTAGATTCTTCGAAGCACTGCTCTGGCTAGGGCCAGTATTAGCAACACTTCCGGCTTGAGCCCCGTGACCTCACCTACACGTTAAGGAGAAGCTGAAATAGCCTCTCAAGGCTATCAGCATAGGTAGGGGAAAAAAAGAAGTCTAAAAAGGCGATGACGACAGTCCGTACGCTCATCTTTCTGTCTTTGAAATTATATTTTCCTCTACATTAACAAAAATAAATGACCCTCAAATAGTATTGATTTATTTGAAGCTGAAAAATGAAAAAAAAACGCACGTACAATATTTGATTCAATATAATTTTTCATTAATTTAAAATATAATAATTCATTACAATATTATATCGTACATACAAAACAAGCGAACTTGTAAATCAGTCATATCCAACTATGTATGCTTCATTGAGAACGGAATAATTATAAAAATAGTTAAAGTTCAATAAATCCATTTATAAAATTATAATGGTCGGTCGTTTTTATGCGATTATGCATATATAGTTATTAACGAACATATGTGGATTACATTGTAACCACCAAACCAGTTTGAGGACAGGAGCGTATGATACTCTGAAAACGAGGCCGGTTGATATTATACGGACAAGATTTTTTAAGTTACGCTAATAGATCAAATGGCTTAAGCCATTGAAACAATTGGTTAATCATATAAATTCGTGAAAATTGTTCCTAACGAAAATACCTACCGAAAAAATAAAACCATCTTATTTAAATAAAAAAATCAATCAAAAAGTCTTTTTAACAAATCGAAAATATATTCTATATTTAATTGCATACACAATTTTAAAAAATTAACATTTTTCGCTCAAACTATCTTATTTACTAATCGCAAAACGTAATTCCATATTATATCGATAATCGTTCACTGTGTATTATTATATGATCACTCTGTATATACAGTGTCTGATCTGTGGTGGCCTCGACGTTCATGTGGCCTCAAATGACGTCACTCGCAACGAAAATGCAGTCAACCGTGTTTTATAAAATAAGGGCTGACCACATGCCTATTGGCATAATTGTCTTCAACGTAAGCTTTTGTATGTGTACTTCTTGGCTTAAAGACTGTATTTAGACCACAAATAATACATTAATAATAATATGTCGGTTCTCGTGATTATGCTTAGAAACGTGATAAGCCCCGCTAAAAGAGTAGGAAGAGATAGATTTTTTTTTAAGTAGATTATTTCATCTATACTTAAACTAGCTTTTACCCGCGACTTCGACCGCGTGGAATAGTTACTTGAGTATAACGCTAAATTTTACGAAAAAAATCTCCGATTTTGAAACATTTTTATTGGTGCTCCGTTTGTATTAGCCTTGGCGTGGTGTTATATAGCCTATAGCCTTCCTCAATAAATGGGCTATCTAACGCTGAAAGAATTTTTCCAATCGGACCAGTAGTTCCTGAGATATGCGCGTTCAAACAACAAACTCTTCAGCTTTATAATATTATGTATAGATAGATGCTCTTCGTTTAAAGTTACAAAATAAAAAGTAATAAATATAATATTATTTGAATAACTAAATAGTAAAATTGTCAAAAATAGAGTTGTTCATAAAATATAAAGTACAAATGCTACGCAAAAATTCTATAAAAAAAAGAAGAAATGATTTTTTTAACAATTCCCGAATGTGATAACCCTGCCTTCTATTTAACTTTGATAAATGTATTTTGTAGTGACCAGTGTGGTGACCATGATGCGCTTCATCTTGCAAGCCGTTTAATTAATTTTAACTTGAGATATATTTTTATTGTTTAAGCATAGAAGAAGTTACTAGGTTCATATAGGACAATGACGTCATTGTGGTGTTGCTATAAGAATATAGGTTTGAATTCCTAATATAAGCATGGTCTTAATTATATTTTCTACCATTTTTACAACTAAAGGTTATTCTTTTATTTTATGTCAATGTTTTACTTATTAAAACAACGTTTTTGATAAATGCGGTCATCCATATACCAATTAAAACTTAAGCAATTACTTTAGGTTGTCGAAAACAGATTATAACTTATTATTATGAATAAATGTGGCAGAAGTATTAAAATGTTAAGCTAAGTAGTTTTTTTTATTATTATTTTGAGACTCGTAAACGTTTTGATAGTCGTAACAAAATGTTAACTGCGATATTACAATGTACGAACACCGTGCCGTAATAGATGCTCACATAAAAACAATTAATGTTAAACAGAAAAATTAATGAATAAATTATACAAAAATTTTGATCGCATATTTGAGATAATACGACCACTATTACAAGAATTAATCTCATTTCGTTTTTATTTAAAACATTTCACATTATAATTAACCTTAAATATTATACGTTGTTTTTTTGCAAAACGTATTCATTAAAAAATGAGCAATTAAGAACGCGGAAACAAAAGTGCATTAATAATTAAGGCCGATTAAAATTTACATTTTATAACAAGTTGGAGATGAGGCAAAATGACAGTGTTGAATAAACCTGTCGCCATTTAGATGTACGGCTTGGTGCAGACGGTACCACATGCTAACGATGCGAAAAACATACTTTTCTAGACCAGCAGAGTTTACCACATCTGAATACCACCACACTTTGAAGACGATAGATAGGCAATCTTATATCATTGCAATAAAGCATCTATCCGCACGTATGTGTGATTATTTAAGCAAATAAACTGCTGATGACAGCACAAGGTGCATAATAATATTTCTCCATACCTCACATTTGATACTTGCAGTCCCTTTCTTTGTAGTATGCATGCGTAGTCTGCAATAATCTTTTGAGATTCTTCGATTTATCTAAACATAGTCTTAAGCTTTATACCTTGGGAATTATTCATTTTCCATTGAATTCTTAATTGTGAATTGCGGATTAATTTGTCTGACGTTATATCGGGTGAGGATTCCGGAGGTATTCCAATGAATTTCAGAATTTTCGTTAAACAAATCGTTGAACTTTATCTTCTGGAGTTTTAGTATTATTTCTTGTCATTATTCACACCTCAAAGTTAACTAGCGAGTTGTTATATTACAAAGAAATATCTAGAACATCTTTATTTTTATTTACCGAGATAATCGTCCGTCTGAGGGAATCACCAACAGATGATGATGATAGGGCACATTAATTCCAGAGACATTAATTACGAACATTTATTTATAATACAATTACTATTTCTACTCTGCCAAACAATACACGTGACTACATACTTTAAAAGAAAGAAGGAAGAAATTGGTAGGTTTACACCAGCTACAGATAAGCTAGACGCGACTATCACACTAGTTAAAATATAGTGATGTTACACTACAAAAACGCATGAGTAGCTCAGTAGCTCAGTAAAAATCGTACTAACCTATTATTAACGCCATCTGTTGGCTGTAGTAGTGATATGATACCTACATTAATTTCCTATTAAATTGCGATCCGGCTACTTTAGAATGTAAATAAAAAACCCATTACGATATTCATTTACTCAATCGGTTACTTTATTACTTAATTTACAAATATCAATCGTAGAAATTATAGTTAGTACAAAAACATTTACTATTGTAGGTTTTTTGCGATTTAGAACTATAAGACCTCTAAAACGACAACCGTAATAGAAAATAGTAAGTAACACCACACCACATTAATATAATTAAAATCAGAAATACTTTTTGTGGAGATAGGTATTACGGTCTAGAATGAAACCGTAGCAATCAAATTTTAAATTAATTTTTAATATTAAAAAGTCGTTTTAACAGTGAGGACGAACAAAAAATGATTTGTATCTTGCTGAAACTGGTTATTATTAGGCCAAAGTGATAAATTACATTGTCTTTTGAATATCAAATTTTCTAGTACATTGGACGTATTAAATTTGGTGAATATTACGTTGCATAGATAGATGAGAAAGGTCCAGCTAATACAACTGTGTTAGAATTCAACTAGGTTTATCCCGGTTGTGTAGGTAACCGTGACACCTAAGACCAAGAACGCCATCAGGATTTTTTTTTCCTTGGATTCAATATTTATAGGGTTACAGAACTTAAGGGTATACATATATATATCCATCCAAGTATATACATCTCCATCATGTTTCGATAGTAAGCAAGGGTCTTCTTGTCAAATATAATAAAAATTTATTAGTCATAGTATAATAAGTATTTATTAGTCAAAAATTTTTCTAGTTCTATTAGTCAAAAATTGACCTATGAAACAGAACAGACGAATAGGTCCACAAACACAGATGTCATTAGAATCCGGTCTTGGATTTGTCGTGGTCGGATGAAAGCAATATTTGTCGATGTTAACTGTCGAGTGTGATCTAAGCTTTACAATATAGTGTTAGCAAACTCGAACGTACCTTTGCCCTACGTTGTAATTTCAAGTTCTGCCTCCTCGATTACGATTAAAGCATTAAATGCAATTAATTTGCAGATCTTTATCAATCTCGAAATACGAGTCAAGACGTGATAACTTAATGAGGGTTGAATAAATTGTGTTTAAAGAATATTCGAATTTTATAAATAAGAATTTAAATTAGTTCCAATTGTTCATATTTTAAATAGGTAAGTATCTAATAATGTAATATGTTTTTTTCTATTATTGTATCAGTATTGTTTTATCGGCAAAAAGTCTGATCCGAATTCGATGAATTATGTTAATAATCCTTAAAGAAGGATTAAGGCTATTGCTTCGTAAGAGTCAAGTCGAGAGGCAGTGAGAGGGGATGAAGGGATTATTTCTAAAACAAAACATTTCTACGTTTCTATATCAACAGACTTTTACAAACAAAATATTGGTATTATTTTTTTTGTATGCCTTTGTAGGCAGACGAGCATACGGCCCACCTGATGGTAAATGGTCACCGTCGCTCGTGGACGTCAGCAATGCCAGGGGCAGAGCCAAGCCGCTGGCTACCATGAATCTGTGAAATCATCAATGAAACTGTGCCCAACTCGAATGCAAAGCAGAAGCCTCCCATTTCTCTGCACATACTCTGCGACTTTCTCTCGTTCCATGCACAAGAATATATTGTTTTGAGTCATTCACATTAATATTTCGCTGACGTGTCATATTTCGCAATCGATTTTTGATTGAGGCCCTTGCCGTTCATACTGAAATGCATTGTTGCACCGCATTTGACTTTGCTACTGTAACATAACGGTTTTCTATTTCAAATTATATCAATTCGAAGTGTAATTAGGACGACAGCGCAGTATTCAAAGCAACCTTCGTAATAGGGGTGCAACAGATAATTAGTAGAGTTGGGACACGGACTAATGGACGCCCGACCGGAATTACTAACCGCAGCATGTCTGTAACGATCGTTAAGTCAAGAATTGCATTGACAAAACAATAACGCTATATATATTGTTTTGATGCGGTTTTAAAATTATTGGTTTTTGACAGCGATTGTATGCGTAGCGAGCGTATTATCTCAACGCAGCAAATTACTACCTATCTATATCAACTATTTATTTTCTAAATACAAAGCTTTATCTATACATTTTTTCATAATAAATTGAATGATTTTTAATTTTTGGAACGAACGATAGTTACGATTCGGATGAAATTTTAGATAAAAAGTGGCGTGACCCGGGGAACGCGTGATACATCTGCTGTAATAAATACAACAGTTTATTCACTGGGTTTTACGTACTAACAGATCTAGAAATCGTCTTATAGCTTAGGGACCAGAAAGTGACAAAACCATTACTGCATTCGGAAAAATATAACGTGTTGCATTTCTGAAATATAAATTTATTACCAGTGAAATTTCAGGGCAAATCTACTATATAATCAATCAATCAACGAGTCCGAACTTTTATGATTTATTGATTTAATTTATGTATGTTTGACATAATTTCTCTCAGTCCAGTGTAAGCCTCGCCGGATCTTCTCAGTGGGTCGCGTTTCCGATGCGGTGGTAGATTCTGCGAAGCGCTGCTCTTGCTAGGGCCAGTGTTAGCAACACCTCCGGTTTGAGCCTCAAGAGCTCACCTCCAGGGTAAGGCTGATATAGCCCCTCAAGGCTATCAACATAGGTAGGAAAAAAAAATTGTCCAGTGTGCCTCTTAGCATAGACCTCAAGCATCCGTCCTCCAATTGGAACTGGCTGTCAACTATATCTCATCCTCCATCTCATCCCTGGCCTTCCTCTATTCCTTTTACTATTTCTAGGGTACCATTCGGTGATAATCTTGCTCCACTTTAGTTGATCCATCTTTATAAGCACATCTATCACTCCGGTTTAGTAAAAGAGTCCCTCGAACGATAGATACTGTGGTATAAAATATAATCAAAGACGTTTTGATATCAGATACATAGTCATAAGCATTTTATTGCACAGACATTGAGTGCATGTGCTGCTTCGATCTGTTACGTATTCCTAGTTATCAAAGTTTAAATCGACTCACACAAATTAGAATAAAGTGACATGATTTTATTCCTAGTCTTTTCCTAATTTAAGCATAAGGCGCTCCTACCTTTGCAAATTTTCCATAATAGCTTAATATTACCTGAACTTATATAAATATTGTATAAATACAAACATTATTTAAATTGAAGTACTTAATTTATTTATATAAAACCGAACCAGCACGTATAAGTTAAAATGTATGTAAAATGTACTCGGTCGTGGAACCAGTACGTAACGTCGCGTACATAAACTGATTTAATTTAATTTTTCACTGTAGTTCAATTGAGGTCAATTTACTTAATATGTTATATACGTTTGATTGAATGCAACGAGGACGTCAACGTTCAAAATACATATATACATGTATTGTTATTGATAAGGCACATTACAATTTATAAAATACAGAAAACCGTTTTTAGTTCATTGAACTTTATAGGTGAATGACGCGATGTGGTTCCGCGAGCAATTTCGAAAAATAATTTCAAAACTGTCACCTTCTTGCATTATTCCTTTCTCTACAAATATTATAAAACTTGGTGAATATACATATTATGATAATTAATAATTCAATTTAACAACAAAAAATTACTTATGTAAAAATATTACAGAAACCTTCCCATCTCAAAACTACTGGTTAGTTGTAGGGCTTGCTGTAAACGGTGAGGTTGGCATTTGTGTCTTCCTAAATTTACCGCTAAGCAATGATCTGTTTCAATTTGAAGATTGTAAAGACTTCGACTTCGTGACTGCGGTAAACAAAATGGAAAGAGTTTTTAAAGTCAAACTTCTTTAGGCGCGTTGGGAATAAAATTTAACTCGCGAGAAATTCGTTACGGGTAGAGAGAAAAGATATAATTTCGGCCGAGCGAGAGTGAGAAAATAGACAGAGCGTCTCGCGAACCACTCGAACTTGGAGAAAAGAAGAAGCGAGCTGGATCGTTTCTCTTATACGCATTCTGTTTATGGGCTTCAGTCACTAGATGGCTTGTTATTAGTTTCTCATTGCTCCTGTAGATCGCATTAACATATTAACTATATATCTTTTCTCTTATACACAGCATTCCCTATTACAAGAGATATTTGATTTAAGGATGAAAAATGAAGAAAACCATAAGCACACACCGCAAAGAAATATCACTTCTTTCACGCGCACCAAGTTGCACGAGCACCATTTTTTTATTTTATTTTATCAACATAATATGTATGTATTTTTGTGCGTTACTGTACAAAACGTAAATGCCTCGCCCAAGGAAAGCCAAGTGACCAGTGCAATTTAATTTAAAAGTATTAAGCGATTCACATTTTCTATGACTACAGAATACTTTGTATTATAGCCGTTTCATTCTACGCGCCAGTTACTTTTTTACTATTTTACTTCCATAATTATTATTATAAAAATGTAAAAAGTATTTGTGTTTGTCCTTCTTTCAATTGTAAACGAAGCAGAGAATTAATATGATTGTTTTAAAGTAATAGTATTAAGTATAGAGATTGAAACAGGCTACCAGTGCCACGAAAAACATCTCACTCTCACGGTTAACTACACTGACAAATTTCTTGACAACGCGGGCGAAGCAGCGGGAACAAAGAATATTTGGTATGAAGTACAATATCTATTTATTAATTTAGTATTTTTGTTTTTAAATATTCAATTTGTCTATACAAAAGGTTGCCACCCAAAATGCCCTTATGAAATTGTGAAAATGAAAAGTCCTCACATTCAGTACCGGACATAAGTGCAAATTCAAAAATGAAAGGCTCCTCCTTACCATCTGTTGTAGATAGACTAGATTACTATGAAGACTTACAAATACGACCTAAAACCGATGTTAACCTAAAATTATTCATTGATGTATGAGGATTTCTGCTAGAAATATCTTTTTTAGTGATAAGATCATTCAAAATCATTTTAAGTTTTATGCTCCAATCACACACTTCGTTTTGCATGTGCTCATACGCAAATTCATCAAGAGCTTGGGTTGTACCACCATCAACTTGTTTATAGATGATGAAATTATCACGACTTGAACATGTTATTGAGCTCGGTTTGGTTTGTGTGATTATTTAGTGAATGCTTAAGATGGTGTTTAAGATGATGTAAAGGCGTGTAAAGTGAAATTTATACTAAACTACCATTGAATTTAAATCTATCTTTTATTAAATGATAATTTCTACTATTTATATGGACTAGACTCTCCACCATTCGCCTGCGAAGGATTCTTGAATACTTTGGCCACATTGCAAGGAAATACAGTGACAACTTGGAGAAATTGCTGGTCACTGGAAAGGTCGAGGGCAAGCGACCAAGAGGCAGGAGCCCGACCCGTTGGACGGACCAGATTCGTGCAGCCCTGGATACTACAGTGCACGATGCTCTGCACTCAGCTGCAGATAGGAACAGATTACGGTGCATTATAAAAAACAAACTGTTTCAAGGCCATGACCACGACCCTCAGTAATGAGGATACCGACGCAAGGAGGAGAAGAAATGATCATAAGTTATGCAATACGTATATTATTAATTTATAACAACCTTCAAATAACAACAAAAACATTTTTTGCGCAATAAAAATCATCTGTAAGACATTATCAGTGTTTGTCATGAGACTAATAAATACTGCAATCGGAGGGTGCCGATATGCAGTTGTTTCCTTTTAGCAATCAAAGGCTCATTTAATATAACTAGACGTCATCGCACAAATCAGCACAAATCAAACGAGAGAGTCCCGCTGATAACCAATCAATTTGTATGAAAGTGGTTCTACTTTATGCCAATAAACGCTTGGTTACCTTTTAAGGGATTAGTTTATGCTGCATTTGGCATTACTTGGAATCATAGAAGATGTGATTAGACAAAAAATAGAACCCGAGAGTGGAATTCAGCTTAAAATGTGTTAAATAAGAAGACTAGATGTCACTGGATAAAGGTTATTAAGGCGAAAATAATGACCTTAATTCGGAATATATGAAAATTTGTCAAGCAACATATGAATCACAATCCTTCTTTGGCAGTCGGGGTAAAGTTTTTAGATTAAGGATTTTTTTTTTTTTCGTTGTCCACCATATCGAGGATACTTATGAGCTATTCAAGATATTTAGAGTATTTATTGGTAGATAGCATGGTTTTCTAACGTCAGCTATATCATTCGAGTTCTGGGGCCCGTAAGTACGAATACATATGCTTCGACGGCAATAAATTTAGTTCTGTATATCGGGGTGTTTTTGTACGGTCTTTAACTATTTCTTAACCCATAGACACAGCCGACTGAGTTTCTAGCCGGATCTTCTCAGTGGGTCACGTTTCCGATCCGGTGGTAGATTCTGCGAAGCACTGCTCTTGCTAGGGTCAGTGTTAGCATCACTCCGGTTTGAGCCCCGTGAGCTCACCTACTAGTTAAGGTTACGCTGAAATAGCCTCTCAAGGCTATCAGCTTAGGTAGGAAAAAAAGAAGCTATTTGTGTTGCATACGGATATACGAACGAACGACCGTTTGCTTGTAACCGATTTTGAATAGTAAATACCATTCGAAATTCAAACGTCATGCGTACTGTTTGCATCCGATGCAATCAGATCAGCGGCAACATATGTACCTTGGGGGCTCAACACGCGCAATAAATGCCATCGAACACCGAAGTGCTTTAACTCCATTAATTACAGTTAGTGCAGCAGTACAGATCGCAACAAAACCACGAAGACAAACAAACGACACGTCTGACACAATGCTCCCAATGACTCACAATAGCGAATTAAGTATTATTTTAAATTGACGTAATTGAAAAATATGCAGTCGCTCGCGCGCTCAGCCAGAATAAATTGATTCATGTATAATATAACATAGAGTTGGAGAGTAGATGCGACTCGAATTCGAAATTTTCAAATCATCAGCTTTGTTATTTATTTATTTATTATTTATTAAATACTAATATCTGGATCGGCTAATGAAAATCAACTGAAGACAGCTTGGATTTTGAAAAATACGACTCACACTCAATATGAACAATCTAGAAATCAAAGGAGAAGTTAGCCGTTAATCCAGTAGAATGGGCGATTCGAGCTAGTGTCCCTTAGTCTACTGAGTTTCTCGCCTGTTCTTCTCAGTGGGTCGCGTTCCGATCCGGTGGTAGATTCTGCGAAGCACTGCTCTTGCTAGGGCCACTGTTAGCAACACTCCCGGTTTGAGCCCTGTGAGCTCTCCTACACATCAAGGAGAATCTGAAATAGCCTCTCAAGCCTATCAGCATAGGTAGCAAAAAAAAAGCTAGTGTCTCGAAGTCTGACAGTCGATATTGGGTTGTAGTTTATTAGCGTGTAGCGCTTATTCCTGCCTCTATATGTGTCATGCAAATGTATCAAAAAACAATGTTCAGTAAAAGAACACCAAGCAAAGTTGCCGGGATATAAATTTTAAAATTGATATTTAATTCTACCGTCGATAGGCAAACAAAAGGCTGCCCTATCTACGCGGTAATCTATGTCAGGCAGTGTAGGGCCAACGTACCGGCGAGCCGTCACGAAAGTGAACAAAATGATAGTTATTAACAACAAAGACTTAGACGTATACAATAATATGTAAAAATATGTATGATAGAATCACTTTATTTACATACTGATTATATTATTATAGTACGCTTTAATGATTTCATCTGAGCACTTGTCCTTGAATGCAATGACCTATTTGTTCACTTAAGCGTAGTAAGCTTCGTACAGGTGGGTCAGTGTACTGATATAATTTTTTAATGCTTAGACTGATTAGCGAACTAGCAGCACATGGTGTTAAGTAGTCACCGGAGTCCATGGACATCAACTAAGTAAATGAAACATGAGTTTTGAAGTCTCAATTCTATAGAACAACAGCTGACCCACCGTTGTGTGTGATGTTTAAATGTTTTTGAGTTGAACATTTGTCTGCAAGTAACTAATGCAACGGTCGCGAGTTTTTTATCTCTCTAAGACGCGCGTTAGAGAAGGATGAACGATATCACTGAACCACGCTTCGCTATAATATAAAGTAATAGTTAATTGAACCAGTAGATCGTAGATCGAGGAACTCGTATATACAATGCTTCGTTAAATTTGAAGGTATTACGTAACGCAATTTAAAGTCGATTTTCCGGCGAACTTAAATGATAAGTTAGGTACTTTTTAATTTCTAAACTTATTTTGGGTGATCGGAGGACGAGCCTACAGCCCACCTGATGATGAGTGGTTACCATGGCTAATGGACTTAAGCAATGCCAGAGGTAGAGCCAAGCCGCTGCGTACATATATGTATATTATATTATATTACCTTTAATATAGTACTAGAAATAAATATTGTTATATAAAAAAAACCTTGCACAGAGTTCATGCTAAAACGACTTTCGATTATTTATATAAATTAAATAAAGAATTATATAAAAATTAAATTTCAACGGATAAGGAAATTGGACACGCTCTGAGTTATCGTCTAAACATCTATTATTTTAAAGAATTCAAAAAGATGAGTTTTGTAGCCCGAAGCACGAAACAAAAGTTTTAAAACGAAAAAATTGCATTAAAAAATCTATGAATATTAACAACCTTTGCGTAACGAAAATAGAGTGTCTATCTTAATGAATAACCATTGGGGTGGGATATTTTAAATTACTTTAGCTTCTCATCTGTATAAACAGGGTGAAAGAAATGTTGGCGTATTATAAAAATTAATAGCTAAATAAACAGACAAAAACCAGAAAACCATAACTAAGGTAAGCATAAGTGTGTTAATCGCTCAATAACGTAGCGACGCCATCTGAAGTAAAGTCGACTGATGAATTCAGCTTACACACAAAACCGCGAACAACGCGATGTCTAGAGCTGAGACCAATTTGCATATTACAACCGTTTCTAAAGCGTAATATCTACCCTCTCAATTGGAAATAAAAACAAGAATATTTTCCTAGTTGCCAAACGACTTAAAGATGGCGGGCTAGCTCTTGTGCCATGCACTACATATGAATCGATTACAATTATCATAGCTTAAGGATGATAATGACATATTTTTCTTTTAGGGCATAAACAGGCAGATGCGCTTCTGATGTGAACTGTAACTGAGGCCATAGACAGCAAAAAAATAATAATATTGCGCTGCAATGGACTACACAAAAACTCGAAAGTAATAGGGATCCTGTAAAGGGCAGAAATAATTTGGGAGGGAGAATTTAATTGTGAAAACGATACTGCAAGTTTGAATGAATTAGGAATGTACCAGTGGCAGCCAGTGGGGAGGGCCCGTTACCATGTAAGCCTATCCCCCGATGAATAATCGGATAGACTATTATCACTGTAGAATTATATGACAGAAACAATCTTCAAGTTAACGTTTCCATGAAATATACTTTTATGTATTTTCATTCAGGATCCGTTGCAACAAAAGGGTGAATAATATATAAAATTTTCAAAAGAAATACGCAGAATAAAACATCATAACTTTAAATGATAGTCCGCCAACATTATTTATAACTTTAATAACACGATGACTAACAGATATAACAAGCTTTATTACATATTATTTAGGACGAAGTTAAATTATAAACGTTAGCGGGCATGTGTGTTAGCGGAGCGGGTGGGGTAGCGGGTTGGTTAAGCGAAGCGTCTTCATAATGCTTATTCAGTTGAAAACTAAAACTAAATAAAATATAAGTTGTTCAGGATTCGTTTCGGAAATTTTATTCATCAAAATATAATAGAGACATGTCTTTACAGAGTATCTCCTCACTAAATGGAATCAGGATGAGTATGCCATGACCTAATTCGTATAAAAAATTGGATGGATGAGTGATACTAGGAATATAAATAATAGGATTCAAATTGTAAGGCAAAAGAAAATTTGGCCAGCTTAATTTAGATTTGTATAATTTCAAATAACTGAAATAATAATTAGTGGTAATATTGATAGTAATAATGGTATCACTAGTCTAAACTGGTACGTAGCATGCTTTTTTTTTTAAAAATACGTGGAAAAGATTAGAGCCCGTAACCACAATGCGGCAGTTACGTTGTGGCGGCGATGGGTTCCTGTTAATACTAGAAGTAACAATAAAAAAACTGGCATTGGCTATTTGGCTAGCCGTCACCGTCCATGTCACTGTCATTGTCAATACGTTGCCAACAACCTGCCAGTCGTGAACATACGTAAACATATTTCACGTTACTTTCGATTTTATTTCCGCTGTCTTAAGAAACGCGAGTTCGCTACGTCTTTGTAATGCTCTTTCAACGCACTGTAATATCGCTCCCGCTCCCGCTCGCTTCGAAACCGATCTTTACATATAATCCACACGCATGCAATTATACCCAACATCGAAATGATAGCGTACGGGCACACATTACGTTTCTAATTCGAGATCTCCTGACTATCTTTATATCTTATTATAATATTATATTGCCGGTCGTCGGATACATTTTTTTATTCATAATAACAAAGGCAAAACTGATTTTCGGACTTAATTTTTTTTTTTTTTGTGAATTTAAAACAAATTCTGTGTTTCTTTGAAGTATTCATAATGGTAACGGTAAAAAGTATAATAAATATAATTGTACTAAGAGTTACCGGTGTTTTTCGAGTTTTTAAAATATGTATTTCCTGTTGTCATTGGCCTCTGGAACTGGTACAGCTTTTTATGTCCTTATAAGAGAGCAAGCATGTAGCCTCCATTGATCAAGGACATCGGCAATTATAAAAGCACATTGTGCCACAATCAGTCCACAGTATTAAGTATTATCCTAATTCTCTAAGTATCTGGGAACAAATCACGCATGGCAATCCGGTCCCAAGGATTATTTTTAGAATTGCCTGTATTATGGGTACAGGACTAAAATACACATTTATATACATGTATTGAACAGAAATACTCAAACAAAGAGCAAACAAATCTGTTCATCACACGAATATTTGCCTGATGTGGGAATCGAACCCTCGACCCTCGATGCAACAATCAGAGCGGCTAACTAGTACACCACTGAGTCAATCGATTCTCTAATAAAACGCAACTCCTCATTCTTATAATACTGTGCCGACCTAAATTTCACACCAGACAAACCGCCACGCTAAGCAGAACTGTGAGCGAAGTGAAACTACATGAATTGAGGAGGGGATAAGTTATATCCCGGCAATGAAACTGAAGCTATGTACCAATCAACACAAAACAAATGTTTTGATAGAAATATCAATAACCGGCAACAAATACAGCATGTGTGTGGTCGTTGTCAAACAAAAAAAAAAAACTGAGCGAAATTGAATTTATTTTAGAAATCGTCTAATGTAAATAGTGTGAAGTGAGTCGTTTACTATAAAAACAAAGAAAGCGGGCCGAACAAACAAAAAGGGCCCGAAGATTCCATTAGAATTCTTAAAATTAAAATAATAAATAAGAACAGGTACACTGCGGGCTGTGTTTGTATTTCTGTTTTAAATGGCCGCCATGGTGGTTTACGGGTCGCGTTCCATATTTGAATGCTATATTACATTAATATCGAATATTTATTTCTGAACAATGGCATAAGAACAGAATTTATTTGGTATTCATTGTATTAAAGCACACCCTAACAAGTTTGTACTAAAATAGCTCCATTGTAGAATTACATCAGTGGAATCACTAAATTAATCAATTTAATTCAGTTTAGTTCCTACACATATATATGCCGCATCCATTTATCCAACATCCACGTTATTGTATTGTCTGTTGATGATGTTTTATTAATACCGGAACCAGTCAATTGAATTTCAATATAATATTAAAAGTGGGCTACGATCGTTGTTAATAAGTAAGTATTTAATAAACCAAGTTACGGAATTTTGTTGCGTTTTATTATTAATATTGTTATATGTCTTTATTTTGACATTTTATATTGAACTATCATACAATAAACTAATTGAACGATAAACATAAGCATTTAGTAATTCGAATCTAAATTTGGCGTATTCGTTAATATGTTTGAAAAGCTACACAGCATTAACGATCAGACATTATCGTGACGTCATCATGAGGTACCAGCGTTTCAAAAAAGGAATGTTGAAGATTATGTGTAAATAAAGGCAGAGGCGTATTCTGTTATATATTTTTTTTATAGTTTCGTCCAACTAAATAAACACGTATTACAAATAACAGTTGTTATTGTGTTTTGTTTGAATTGGAGCTTTATTGTCTGCGTGCCTCGGTGCGGTTCTGGACGAATAGATACTTTAAAAGGTTTGTATTTTTAGTGTAGTCTCAAATGTTTGAATTTTCAAAAACATATTTTTTTTCTAGAAACCATTTCGTTTGCCGACTAGAACTTTTTCATACGTTTGACAAATTGACGTGTCTAAAAGTCTGATGGTAAGTGGTTAACGGATTTATTACAACGCTGCCTACATTTCGTCACCCTCCTTGATACGTGAGTTCGGAATCTCAATCGCATTGTATAACGACCCTTCAAGTCGGAAAGCTTAGCGGCAGAAATAGGCAGAATCGTGGCACGTATCCGTACATGCTCACAATACGCCATGTTACAAGTGAAAAGTCTCCAAATACATTTCTTTTTAGTATATTGTATTTGTTTAATTTCCTCTATCATACATCATCTATCCTTAACCTAAAGAACTGTTTGTAAACACTATGTATTTCACTGTTATATTACAGCTTGATGGGATTTTTTCTTTGACGATGTAATAACGTCATTTTAGCAAAGCCCTTCGCTTCCACATAATAAACTAAGAAAAATAACTTTCAATACCATGCGTCTAACGTAAAGCAAAATTTACGGTGTAACAAGGAACAACGTGAATCTAACATTAATATCGGAATTATTGAACATATTATTATACAAATTACCGTAGCTCATCGTATTGTAACGATCTAAAAACAATATAACATCTATCCTAATTTTGTAACACACTGTGTAAAAAATGAACCTTACTCGATTATTATTATAATATTTTTTGCTGTAGACTCGTAAAATACAAAGTTTCACAATTATATTATTTTCTACATAATACATTGTATCGCTGAACAATGGATTATTAATATAATAACTAGTACAGACGTTCGACATGTGAAATGAGTTACGACTGCGAAGACAAGTCCGCCCGCAGACAAAAATAATCTCTATCCTCCGGCGTTAAGGTTTGTGATCGGTTATTTTGCGGTTTCGAGAGCAACGTAAAATAATTTAATCAGTTTTGCCGTCTGTAAGTGCAATTACTATTGTTAATGTTATGTGATCAAGCTGAACAACGTTTACAGTATAGCTTGTGTATTGTTATTATTATTATATATTATTAACTGCTCATTTAATTTACATTGTAGGCATAAACAAAATGAGCTCTCAAATAGAATTGTTCTAAAAGCTTCTGTTGACGTTCGAAAATTGAACTTCCATAGCATACAATCATTGAACTCGAAAAATATCCCCTTAACGTGAATTGTGGAATGTTCGTGAACGTTCCGTAGTGTAGCATTATTCTTAATTTAACCGCAGAATTGTAGTTTATAGGATCGTAAGAGCGCTCCTAACGTTCCTAGTTACGTAACTAAATGCCCGTTCTGCCAATGAAATATATATTAAGTAAGAACTTTTCGTATGATTTGATTGCTTACGCGGCGGACGCACTGCTTTCTAAGTATGGTGACGCTGAAGACAATTTGGAAATAAAACTTTACTTATATAAATATTTTGAAGCACGTATTCGCGAATGAGTCAGGCAACTGAGTCCACTATGGTCGAATGTACTTGAAACGCTTCGAACTGCCAGACCTGGAAGAGCATTGCCTGGAGGGCGGTCGTCGGGAACATGGGCGACCTAACAGGTTCTACTGCACATACAGCGTCCGCGCAACCACGACCACTCTGACAAGAGTGTCCGACTGAGAAGAAGATTCGCGAATGCTCTTAACATTGATTGTTTCCGCTGAAGGCGTCTCAACGCTTTTGTTGAAGCCAAAATTTCGTTTACATATCGCAATAAATCAAACACTAGAAACGTTTTGCTCTATATGCATCTTCGAATTCATTGGGCAAAACAACTTCGATCAACATGCACGTTGTCGCGTCACAAAATTATTTTTTTGTGTAAATTACACACGTAGTTCTTAAAGGCAATAAAAAGCTTGTAATAATAGTCATTGGAACGTAAGCGATGCAGCGAATGACAGAGTCGACCGCACGCCCCTGCGCTAGTGACGAGAGGTCGTGCGACCTTAACCAGTGCGACAATGTTCATTATTAATCCAAAGAAGTATTCATTACGAAATAATACATATAATATATAAATGAATTGCAGTTCGTTAGTCTCGCTACAACTCGAGAACGGCTGGACCGATTTGGCTAATTTTGGTCTTGAATTATTTGTGGAAGTCCAGAGAAGGTTTAAAAGGTAGATAAATATGAAAATGCTTGGAATTAAATGAAAATAACAATTTTGTTTTTCCTTTGATGTGTCCCCCCGTCGGACGGATTCCTTTTGTTTGGTTTAAGTTTATTTTATACAAAAGTTTAGGTCTTTTATTTATCGACTGAGGCACTACGAAGTCTGCCGGGTCAGCTAGTAATACATATTTTTTTAATATACTAATCTTATCCAGAACTCTTCACTGGAAACTTTCGTACGCTGTAATACAAGTTGCTGAGTTCTCGCGGTCCGAACAACAAAATGGGTTGACGGTCCGGATGCTTTTTATTTATTTATTGCTTAGATGTGTGGACGAGCTCACAGCCAACCTGGTGTTAAGTGGTTACTGGAGCCCATGGACATCTACAACGTAATGCGCCACCCATCTTGAGATATAAGTTCTAAGATCTCAGTATAGTTACAACGGCTGCCCCACCCTTCAAATGGAAACGCATTACTGTTTCACGGCAGAAATAGGCGGGGTGGTGGTGCTTGATTTTTATTACACGATGTTATTCCTTCACCGTGGAATCAATCCGTTCAATCGTGAACGTTAGTTAAGTACGTATTACATCAGAAAAAATGGTACCCGCCTGCGGGATTCGAGCACCGGTACATCGCTAGATACGAATGCACCGGACGTCTTATCCTTTAGGCCACGTCGACTTCGAAATGACAAACAACATTCAGTTGAATAGGTTATTGGTTTTATTAGCTCGAGGTCCATTGTGAATGCGACCGCTCACATTACAAATACAGGTCGAAGCAAAAATCACAAATATTTCAAAAACGTTAATGCTATAATTGTATTTAACGAACAAGATATCTTATAGTTTAAATTTGTTGCTTTTTAATAAATGTTAACAGTGCGAGGGGTGCGAGGTTCTGAAATTTTTTTTTATATCAGATTCTGAAATTCGTCTACAAAAATTAAATTATCATTTTTATAAAAGCTGATAATCAAAAATTGCACATAAGAAAAGCGCACGGCCTGTACGGTCCGACCCGCACCCCATTATTATAATACCGGCGCAAGCGAGACGGGAACAACATTAGAATGAAACAATCGTCGCCATTACGCCGAATAAAAAGAAAAGTTATTATATTTTTTATCGGAGAGGGCCTCCACCCTCGGCCGCTGCCACCAAGAGGGTTATTTTTATTTTATTCGAAAAGTTTATTTTCCATTTGTTTTAACTTCTATTTTCGCGATACGAGGGGCGAAACTCGCCCGGCACGCACTCTCTCAATGACTCACTAATGCGTACGATATCATTATATATATTTTTTTATTTAAACTTTTGCCGGAACAGCATTAAAATGAGAAAAGTTTTGAAGTGTTATTGTTTAAGTGCGCCCGGCTCGCTGTGCCGCTTGCTCTCTTCTGTATGCCCAGTTTTATTTACTTCCTCGATTGTGGGCATTTTTGTCGCGGACATCAATTTAATTTCTACATTTATACACATACTCGAGTTCTTTAACGCGCTTAGTAAAACACTTCGAAGAACAATAGAAATACTGACCTACAAAGATTACGGAACAAAAAAGACCGTCGACCAAACAAACGGTAATCACACGTTATCTTCGCACTAAGCTGTACATTTAGCGTCCTCTTAAACCAGAGGCTCTCAGACGACGCACACAACACAAACTTACGATGTGTGGCCTCCGGGGGACCACCGGTTACTGTTGGTATTACTTCTTAACTCTCTGTCCGTGGTAGTCTGTTTACCCCCAAAAATATAGTAGTCTATATTTTTAACAAGTAAACCTAAGTGTACCACACATCGTGACTCTGTTGACCAGCCATCAACACAACTTGCATAACAATGAGCCGCGGTAAAACCCGTCTAATTGTTATAAAAACACAGCCCTCGACCGTACTATGATTTAAAAGTGATATTCCCAAACCATAAAGAAGTTTCACATGGTCATGTGAAATATTTATCTTAATATTATAAGTAAACTTTAAGCTGACCCGGCTTTAAATAGTACGCACGACTGGTTTTGATACTTTGATGATATTGAGATATATCTATTGCCAATAACTTATATTTATAAAATAATAAAAATTAAATAAGTTCATCTGTTAATAAATATATTTCATTAATGTTTCCTTTATATACGTATTAAGCAATAAATAAACTTAAAATGTATTCTTTATTTAAGTTAAAACTATAATTATGTCTACGCGATTGTAATTCAATTATATCGTCTTACAAATGATCAATTTCCCACGTTCAAGCTCTATTACGACACATCCGAAACTGCAATATGAATAATACTTTTAAAATATATTTCCATTCTTACATTTTATAGCAATTTGAACGTCTGTCCTCTACAGAGTATTGTTTTTATTAATGCACTAAAAAAATTTATTATGGCATAAACGATAAAAATACAGCAAACAATGTAAGAACGAATGGATTTATAATGTTCAATAAAAGTTTTAACGCGTACAATTTTTATTATGAAAATGTGATATCGGAATGAAATTCGGTTTGGTTATGAACTTTTTCCATCGAACAGGAATACCTATAATTAAATTAATATATTCCAATTTAATTTAGTAGTAATCGTACGATATTTTTTTTACCGAAAATTATCTAACTATCTATCAAACTAATTATCGAAACATTTTTATAATGGGTTACTTTGACAAATAATCAACTAGTCTTTTACTCATCACCCATGTTATAGTCAATGTCAATAAACGCTAACACGGTTGCAACGAAACTGTAACCAACAGAAACATAGTTTGATTAAGCAAGTATCAAGATTATCGTATCCCCGTATTATGGAGTTTAAATTAGGCACAATGCATAGTAGTGGATGCGGTGGTTGTTCACACCGGGCGGCAAACGGCCTTTTGTTTGAGAACATATTAAATCCTAGACATCGATCTTAGTAAACACACCCTTCCCGGCAACTACAGGAACTCAATGATCTATGAAATTACATACTTAATATTTACATTCGTTTTACGGAAACCCGTTTAACGTTTCGCACTTATTTATTTAAGTTTTGTATTGTTTATTTGTATGTTACCCACTTATAGTTCAATTTATTTCTCCTAAGCTTTGCAACAAGCTCTTGAAACATTTCCATCCAAAAATGTTATCCTCATAATTGTACAAATTACAGATAATCTACTCTCAGACACAGCCCACTGAGTTTCTCGCCGGATCTTCTCAGTGGGTCGCGTTTCCGATCTGGTGGTAGATTCTGCGAAGCACGGCTCTTGCTAGGGTTCGTGTTAGCATCGTCATCAGGTTTGAGCCCCGTGAGCTCACCTACTAGCCACGGTTACGCTGAAATAGCCTCTAAAGGCTATCAGCTTAGGTAGGAAAAAAAAAAAAAACAGATAATTTATTATTACAAAAATAATAATAATAATAATAATCGTACAGTTTAAATTGCGTTTTACAACGGCGGTTAATTCTTATGCTATTTTCACGGAATTGCACTCGTGATATAGTTAGTTAACTAGTTAACAGTGTCGTCCATTCGACACTGGGTCAGCGAATGCGACTAGTGCATGTGTATTCAACCTAATTACGACTTACCTTCAGGACACGCCTAACGTAAGTAAAAAAAAAAAGATATAAAACCGGTTCGCCACCTGCAAGTTTTATTACATTAGAACATTGTTCGTCTGTTGGCCGACCATTACAATTGGTTGGTGACCGCTTTAGCACCGCATAAATAACAGTATAAATACAATCTTCCTAAGTGAGTTATCGTTAGAACTGGTAGAACCAATTAGGTGAGAAGCGGAGAACTGAACATTTGTTCAGGTTTGCCTGTATACGCCCTTAGGACCAGGCAGCTGGCCGACTTTTGTTCGAATTTTAAATTATCCATCATCATATAAATGCCACTAACCATGTTCAAAAATGGACAATACATTGTCAACCATGACGATCGCGTTACGTACGTATTTTCAAAAAATGAAAAACAGAAGTACCTATGTTGCGGGGTTACCACTAAGGCGTGATTGGGCTACCGCTTGTACGGACCACACATGCATTGAACGTGAAATATACGCCTCTCATGTCGCATGTATCAAACTTTTAGTCGTACGCAATGAATCGCAGAAAATACAAGTCAATATGAACACGCTATACATCGCATCCTTCATTATTTCGTGTATATTTTTAAAATAGTTTTTACATTCGGCAATTGTTTAGTATTTTAATGCGTTATCAAGGCCGACATCGGAATGGCTTGCCAAAGTTCTGTCGCATGATTTATACACGTTGCCTGACGGCACGGTGAGTCTCTAACATTGTTATAAATATTTTTAAATGCAAAATGGAACACGTATCATATTGTTATTGCAACCTTTTTTTATAGATGTCTAATATGACCTATTTGACATTTTGTTTTGTCTAAATACGACCACATCGTGTTATTCGTTCTAAACTTCGTAGTTCTAACAATAATTATTTTATATAAATATCTCACAATTGGGAGATATTTAAATAAAACAGGTACATGGGTATATGTCATAGATTATATTATTAAAGTAACCGAGATTCCAGTAGTAGTATGCCCATTAATATAAAGATCAAAACAAACCCACAAAGTTGACACAAGTGTGTTGTACGCATGTTGCATCTACTTTTGTCACTATACGACTTTCGATGAGGCTTTAGTTTTATTTGTGTATGTGTGTGTGCTGTGTGTGCTGTAGAATCTATTTAGCTTAATCGTATTATATATCATGTCCAGATATTCATATGGCGCTTTATGAGATACAGTAAACAAGTCATCCACGGACGTCGGCAACACGAGAAGCGTAATCGTGCTGTTTATATTGAAATACTATACTTAAATTTCGTTTGCATTCTCGCTGTGATTCACTAGGTGGGCATCCGATATGTTTTTAGCGCGCATAAGCAATAAGTCGATACACTATTAACGAATAAAAGCAAAAACCTACGGAGCGAACACGAGAACTGTTTCTGTTCTACAAAAATCGCTTTCAAACAAACAAATTCAAAAGTAAAAACTAAAATACATACAAGTGGACGAAATGATCAAGACCGTGCCTCGCTTGTCTTACTGTACCCACCGTGGAATTGTCAAAGTGTTATTAAAGTCAATAATTGAAGACAAACAGACCGACGAAATAACTTAAGGAGGAAACTAGTAGTTAGAAATGTGGACGCACTGCGGACGATGTGCTAGTGTGCTCCAAAACAGTAAACAAACATTACTAAATGGGGTTATGTTTATGTGAATTTTAGTAAATATATACATATAGCTGATTTACAATTAAATTATAACAATCATCGAGAGGTGGTACGATAGTATTGGATTTTATAGTCGTTAACCCAAACAGAATTAATTCAGCAATTTTTTTACGAAATCGTTATTTGTAAATTATTTGTTTCGTAGAATGGAAAACTTACAGCTAGACTGATGTTATAATTTAGCAGCATATATTCGAACATATTCTTCGTGCTCTTATCCCATCCACATTATGTGGGATCGGTACAGCATATCCTCTTGTTATATTTCATATTTCAACCGGCCGCATATGCCTGACTCTCCAACCCATCTTGGGTGTAACCAGATATTAATTAAAAATAAGAAAGCAAATTACGTGTTTTCAGATACCAATAACACAATTAAGATCAGTTAAATTAGACTGTTATGATTGTTATAACGATAGAGGCGTGATTAAAAACTAGCGACTTCACACGGTTAAGAACCTACACTCTGGCTATTTATGCCGGTAAAAGACATGGAAACTGAGACATATCATTATTAAATACAAGTAGTTAAGAAACTAACGCTGTAAAGTCTACGTAACGTGAGCTAGTGGAATAAAGTACTGACAATAAATACATCGGCAAAGCTTGGCGGCTGTTTTTTTTCCCTACCTATATGCTAGCCTAAGAAGCGATTCCAGCTACGCCCGGATGGGTAGGTGAGCTCACGCTCTCAATCTGAGAGAATTTCCTAACACTAGTCCTAGCAAGAGCAGTGCTTTGCAGAATCTACCACCGAATCGGAATCGCGACCCACTAAGAAGATCTTGCGATAAGCTCAATGGGCTGTGTCTATGGGATAGCTGTAAAGAAAATGGAATTCGTCTTCCGAATGTAAGCATGGAAAATCTTTAATATAATGACGCAAGGTTGGTCACGGACTTTTGTATCTGCAGGTAAGATTTGCGCACAATAAGTAAATTCATGGCGATTACGTTTTTACTTATGAAATTAAAAAAAATATGTATAATTATTCAAAACGCGATAGAAAGAATGAGTCAATTCCGGTAGTACATTAGTTCCGTGAGCTCATACAAACTAAGAATAAGTTCACAAAGAAATTACTTTATAGGTACTTAACCTAGATTATGTAATGCGCGATATTACATGCAACTTTACGCCTCTATAGGGTTGACTATTCAATTAAAAATACTGAAGATTTATGAGGTTATTAATGAACGTAGTGTCTTTAGGAGTTTTTCGTCACACCGAACAATTTGTTGTTGTACAATTTGCTCGTTTGACATCCATGTTGTTGTATCACGGGTCAGAGTTCGTTTCACGGTTATCATCGGTATCTTTACGATATATTTATAAGTACTTAGTATTCTGAATTCGAGAGGCGTACGTATTTCGAGACCTGAATGCTTCCGGCGATTAAAACTCCGAAAAAAAATATATATATTTCGTCTAATTATTATTTTAAGTTTAAGTTTTAACATCAGTCATATTAATGTCATTAAAAATGGGCTCAATAACAAAAAAATGGGGTACAAATCCATTAATTATTTATATATATATATAAAAATGAATTGCTGTTCGTTAGTCTCGCTAAAACTCGAGAACGGCTGGATTTGGCTAATTTTGGTCTTGAATTATTTTTGGAAGTCCAGAGTAGGTTTTAAAGGTAGATAAATATGAAAATGCTCAGAATTAAATAAAAATAACAATTTTGTTTTTCCTTTGATGTGTCCCCCGTCGGACGGATTCCTTTTGTTTGTTTTAAGTTTATTTTATACAAAAGATTGGGTCTTTTATTTATCGATTGAGTCACTACGAAGTCTGCCGGATCAGTTAGTAATTTACAAATGTATAAAGTATTTACATCCAGTTGTTTACAAAATAAATTGTTCTTATACATTTTATTTCTATATTTACGGTCATTGTTTAATAAATTAATTTATTACTAGCATACGACTGCCGGAAAAAACAGGCCGAGCCCTAACAAAAACTCCTATTGTAGCGGCATCTATAAAAAAGTGCGCACCTATTATTATAAATATAAAAACCGGAGCATACCACTTTTATTACAGTACGTACGCTCATTTAACTGTTATAATTAATGTACAGTGTAATAAACAACACAAAATTAATATATTCCTAACTTTATATCTAGACGACCGTTAAAACATTGAACCAAAGATTATCATTAGTGTAGATTGAACACGGCCATCGTGTAGTGACATGTTCAGATATTTGCGACGAGCTCTATGGCCTTTATTAAGCTTGGCATAATTAGTGCGGCTTACTTTGAAAATACGTCATGACAAGCGAAATTTTTATGTGTTGTCTGTGTGATATATATGTATTTAAATATTCTATGTACAATGTTTCTACGAACGCGTGAGTTAATATTAAATGTATTTCTACAGAGTGCGACTTCAATAAACGGCGAATTGAAGATATATTTAACAGAGATATCGGCTCCGATCAAGAACCGAAAGACCCTTGGTTCAGTAACCAGTATTACTGCCAGACCATCCAAGTTAACTGTCCTTTCAACATTTTAATGCAGTTCTCCGCCTAACTGATTTTGAGGTACCCTGTGCGAATAGACACCACAACATGCATAAACCGGCCACTTTGGGGAATGGGGTCGAAATATCACTTGTATGCAAATCCGAAGCAGATCAATAAAATATCAAATCATTTCAAAAGTTATTTTTAAAGATTTTTTTTAGGAAAAAAGACACATCTTAACCCATCTAATCTATGAAAACATTAGAATTACAAGATGATTAAACAATAGGATTATACGCGCCGTATCGCGGTAGTTTTCATTCCGAAGAGAAAATTTTTAATATTAAAGTGTTACAAAAAAATGTAAAAGCGCAAAAAACAAAACAAATTAAACGTTCCGTGGCCAAAATTTTAATTACGGAATTTTTGTAATTCGAGTAATAAAATGGTGTACTTAAATCAAAATATACGCTTGTGAGGCATTACTGTGTGAGCGGTAGAGCTTGTTCTACTTCAGGCGTAAAACGTTCATGAACGCTAAGTTTATGTGATGCACCCGTATTGGTACTGGTCGTAAGATGTTTGTTTGGAGGTGCAAACGCGCATTCTATTTTTAAAAGTAAGACAGCAATCCAGGGCCTTATAATTTAAACTTTATGGACATATGTCAATGCAAAAAGATTGACATTATTATGACACGTTTATTTTTTTATTGGTATGTGCTAATATTTTTTTTTATAAATGTAATCTAAAAATGGACTAAGGAAAATTGCAATTCTGATCCGGTGGTCGATTCTGCGAAGCAGTGCTCTTGCTAGGGCTAGTGTTAGTAAATTCTCTCAGGTTGAGCCAGTGAGCTCACCTACCAGTCCGGGCGTAGTAGGTGAGCCTCTCAGGCCACCAGCGAAAAGGTAGGGTAAAATCTAAATAAAAACTAGAAGCAGAAGCGGAAAAATCTCTCCAAGCGACACGTTGCAATGGATTGTCGTCAGGCAGACGGTCGCCCGTAAAACTCATGCCAAATCCCTGTGCAGTATGATAGCAGGACAAGCTACGCCAACCCTACATGGTGTGGAATAAGGGCAAGACGAAGAAGGTTTTGTAATGGAATTGAGACATGAAACTTGCCTCAAAAGCGGACCATAACTTTTTCTACCCATCTAATGCACCAAGTATTATGAGTCAAGTATGAATTACCTAACTAATATCTCTACAGTAATAGGTACGGTCCGGTGCGCCTTTGAACGTCTATGTAATCAGATTTAATAAAAAAACATCTGTTGGCTTCAAATTTCGAGTATAAGCAGAATGACAATACCATAGCCAACATGAGTTCATCAGTGGCTATTCAAGGGTTCAGTAGATTATTCTAACTCCGTGATAAGACTAAAATACCTATTAGTAATTTAGACAGTAAGTAAACATAATTTGAGTATCATTACGATGAAAAAATTGGAATTGCTTGATTATTAATTCCACAAATCCCATTAGGTTAGCTAAGGAAACTTATGCAAATCGTTGAAGTGAATGAAATAAACTATTTTTTATTTCTTTTTAATACTTAATATGAAAATTAATTGCCAAATTACATTCATAAAACACGAACGCGGTGCTTCAAAATTTCAATTGTAACATCGATGGAATGACCGATAAATGTAATCTAGAGCGATCTAATAAGTAATATGAATAATAAAAATGTTTTACAAATCTTTATTAACATTTTAACACGATCAGATATCTAGTTGATAATAAAATTTTGAATTACTTAAGTTTTTATTTAGGTAAGGGTGAATTTTTAATAGGGTTCCAAAATAAACACAATCCAAAATGCGCTGTTATAAAAATGACTACGAATGTATGGTGATTAAAAAATAGCGTAAATTAAAAATATATGTTCCGTACATAAACAAGTAAAGACAAAATTGTCAAGCATGGCCTTCTTTTCTGCTTCTATCATCATCATCATCATCATCATCAACAGCCCACAGTCGTCCACTGCTGGACATAGGCCTCTCCCAATCTACACCACTGAGCCCGGTCTGCTGCTCTCCTCATCCACTTCTTGCCGGCCACCGTGCGGAGGTCATCGCACCATCTAGCCAGGGGGCGTCCCACGTTACGTCTTCTATACAGATTGTTTTTTTTTATATTAGCCATTCATATGTTATAGTCAATAAAATTTATTTAAGCCTTTAGGTGTAATTAACCCACTTGATTGTGGTTAAATATCAATTCGAACAGTGGTTTTTGTAAAACAGGCTTTTTCTGATTGTGATCAATCTAAAATAAACGAACGTTGCAAATTCGACGGCTTCAAGCTAGGATTTCCTCCGGTCCTTTAGATACCGGAGAGATGAGAAATTAAAGGACCAAATACCAAAATTTCTTAACAATACTCACTTTGACAGAAAATCTTACTCGGGTACGATTCAGTACAGTAATGAACGCCATTAACAAAAACCATCTACTCGTAGAAGATTAAATTTACTGAACTTTCATTTTGTAAATAACAAATTGATAATAGTTCAAAATAAGAAACGGAATCGTTTAGAACAATGCCGAAAGTGAAATGAAATGTATTGTGTAAAACAATTTCTGTATGTATACAGAATCCAGTAAAAACGATATGCGAAGAGGCTTCTGGCATCTGTTTATACTCAAACGTCACATCTTTTTTTTCGCAAGTTTTTTGCATTAGTTCGTGCACCAAACTAAGCCCCTCCTAGCCGAGTCCGTGCTCGTCCATCCGTCCTGGTGTATCAAGGAAAGTGTCCAAACCACGAGCGATCCCTCCACCCCAAAAATAAAACCACCGTGCAAATTATGCAATGTCACGATCGGACATTACTGGACGGTTACTCTTCAAAACACCTTTTATGCTATGCATACCATCACTATCCCTTTGCTTAATAGTTTAAATTGTTAGTCATAGCTTATATACAGTTTGTACAAATTCAAACCATCTTAAATAAGGAATTGACATACACAAGTAGTCTGTGTCAGTACCTAATTCGATTTCAGTCTATCGTAAGCTAGAAGTGACTGTTTTGATGAACTGTTTCATTTTAGTGTGTATAGCTTATTTACTAATCGCACCTACAGCGGAAATTCGGTTTTACTTTTGATTCCAATAACACTCAACGTTCATCGCTGTGTTCTCATTGCAGCTTCTACACAATTATTATAAATTATTGACAAACGATGTCACAGTCAAAATGTGAAATGGTTAGTGTAGTCATAAAATGGATGATAGTGCGCTCATTATTAAATTTGAATTAGATTTAAAAAAAAAAAAATGGAACTTTTATGGCTTTTATGATTCATTATTGGATTGATAATGAGCAGTAGCTGAGATATTAAACATAGATGACCTATATTGCAATTCCATTGAACAAAATAAATATTTTTCGACCATAACTACTGTCAAGTTACACAAGAAAAAAACTAGCTAATGTTATTGTTTTTTGCAATGGCTATGTAACAAAATATTAAGATGAAAATTATTTGAAAAACGAACTTGAGCGGAACGATGACAATGAACAATAATAAAACTAGCCGACCGCTATTGAGCTTGAAAACCTCAAAATATATGTATATCACGGCTCACAGCTAATTACTCAGCTTGTTCTTAAAAACAACAAAAAAACTCACCTTCAACTGAAGAGGCGTCCAAAAAGAATACTAAACTAACTTACCTGAAATTAAATGTAGACAGTTAATAATTATTACTAAAATATCGAAAGGTCAATCATAATGATAATACACTGGAATAATAAAAATGATTTAAGGCACTGCCTAATTTAGTTTGCCTAGATCTACGTGACGAACGTAACTATGATTATGATGATAAAGCTATGATTATAAGATCAACTAATATCAGTTTTTAAGTAGAATGTAAATTTACATACTTCAAATTGAGGCGGTAATGTACCTTTTTTTATTTTCTGGTTCTTAAAAAATTCAGTTATAGCTTTTCATACACAAAATGAACTATTTAAACAACAGATTAAGTTTTAAAAATTGAAGGTTTTTAATATACTTTTTATTTGATTTGTACATTCTTATTAATTAACGGAAACCCTCAAAATCAATGCTATCCGAGGCACCATCAGTTATGTATTGAGATTTCATCTTTATTTTAAATCTGGTGAGCGAATGCGAAACTCATTTTCATATCAATAACAAAATCTATTATTTATCCTTATAGTTTTATTAGTGCTTTATATGGATTGTCGCATATTCGCGATTATTTCACAATCGGAAGGAATTTCGTACAGAAGCGTTTTATACTTTTTACTTTAATATAAAGGTTATACTTTGGTTGGTTGTTACTGGTGGTAGAACCTCTTGTGAGTCCGCGCGGGTAGGTACCACCACCCTGCCTATTTCTGCCGTGAAGCAATAATGTGTTTCGGTTTGAAGGGTGGGGCAGCCGTTGTAACTATTTTGAGATCTTAGAACTTATATCTCAAGGTGGGTGGCGCATTTACGTTGTAGATGTCTATGGGCTCCAGTAACCACTTAACACCAGGTGGGCTGTGAGCTCGTCCACCAACATAAGCAATAAAAAATAAATAAAAAAAATACAACCAAACTCGACGGATACTTTTTTTTTTTTATGATTGAAAGTTTACTGGTGGCCCGAAGGCCTTTCCAGTTTCACCAGGACAGGTGGGCGAGCAAAGGCTCAGCCAAGAGGGGTGGGATTTGCTAACAACTGCCCGAGCGCCTCCGAAGGAGACCTAACAACTCAAGAGCAATTGTTTCGCGAATGAATCTACTACCGGATCGGAATCGCGACCCGCTGTGAAGATCCGGCGAGAAACTCAGCGGGCTGATGCATGGGTTAGGTTGCACGTCGACCTCTTTGTCGAGTTCGACGAGTACGGTTACCGGGGTCCCTAAGACTGCCCCTAGTATTAGAGCTGAAGGCATCTAATGCAAAGGTTATTGGATCTGATGGATCCGTAAGGACGTGTCTAGGGCGTCGACGGTGACTGGCTCCTGCATGATCAGGATTCGGGGAGTAGTCAGCGGCGGCAACGATAAGGCGATTATCATGACGCATAGCCTTATCGAAGTATCGTTCCGACGCTGACTTCATGTATTTCCGAATTGATTCGAGGCCCAGGTCGTCGTGTAGGTCAACGTTCCTCACGAACCACGGAGCCCCGACAGCTAACCTGCAAAAGCGGGATTTATGCAAGTTTTGTAAAGTGTCACCTTGTTCCGAAGGGACATTTTACTCCGCTTACAGATCATGGGGTAGTCAACGGATACTCTAAAGTAGTCTAAAGTATGTACTTTAGTAATAAGGGTATTGAAATTATAGACGTAATAATAACACACGGTGAGTTCCAGTTTTGCGTAGATTTGTCATAATATCCAGAACTGAATGAAAGAGCCGTAAATAAAAAGTGATTTTTCAAGTTTTATAGTTTCTTTCACCTTGTTGACACGGTTTGGCAATGACGTCACTTGTCAACGCCATGTATAAGTACCGATGTATTCGTGAAGTTTTTAAAGTTAGAATTTTAAATACAAAATGTTTATATTACTTTTTACTAGTAAGCAATGAAGTATTTTTATCAATAGAATCTTCCAGATTTTTTAGTGTTAATAATACTTGTTTTTTTTTAATTAGTCACTGTGCTTATAGCGAAAAATTTTCATAATAGGTAGTGATGGTGGAAAAGTTACTTGCATTGAAGAATGAATGAATAGAATCTGTAATACTTCCACTAGTTTTATAATAATACAGCATTTTTTTTATCTTGTAGACGACTCACTTGATTTTAAGGGCGAAACCCCTAGACACACCGACGTGCATCACATAGACAACCTCAAGACAAGGTTAAAGTCTCAATTGATTCTAGACCGGTGTCTCGTGCTTCAAACCGGAAACAATGATTACATTTCAATCGCATTTGAATTCAATATTCCATTCTCGTCAAAATTAAAAAAGCAATCTCAAAATTTGTAACAGTAACCCATCTGTTTGGTTACACAAGACAATTCTACTAGTTTCGTAGTAATAATGAAATCAGTGCCAGAGATTTTTATACACAAATATTTTATATCATATGAATGAGCTCACAATAAAACACATTTACGACAGTAAAAAAAAACAACATAACTCCGTAGCGTTTACGTAAATATAACAATAAAACAAAAATACGAAACACAGAAACTAAAGAATTACAAATATTTTTTAAAGACAGGCAGATTTCGTAAAAATCTAACAAACAAAGAATGGATGTTATTTTTAGATGAAATTAACGCACATTATGATCGTACGCGCCGGTTCCGATCGTGAATCATATCGAGGCGAGGCTTCGGTGACGGCGAAGTAGCGATTAATTAAAGACGACACCCGTTACTTCTGTGGCGAAACATTTGGTTCCATCACGCGCATGCGCGAACAAAGATATCTAGGAGGCCATGATCCCCGCCATTACAAATAAAAGCATTGTACATTTTTACATAAAATAAACATTTTATCATTTTATTCAGAACCGCTTTTATTTATAAAATAAATACATCACTGAATTTATATACGATTAACAAACTTTTGTTAATGAATTTTATTTTCGTAAGTTTTAGACTGAACGCCCTTCCATAGTGTTTAAAACACGTTCAAGAAAGTACTTTAAAAGTAGCCGCGACCAGACTGGTGAAGTCCGTAAACCGTGGTTATATAGGTGCTTTACAATTTTGTATTTACAATTGGATTTTGAAAAATGATACACCCGAGTAGTAGTAGATCTGTAACTCGGAAATTATTAATGACCTTCAGCAGCGATGACCATTCAACTATCTTAAGCTATATTCTCACGTGACATCGATGACAAGCAATATTTTTTAAATGCAAAATAATTAACCAGTAAATTATTACATATGTACTTCCATTTATTTAAGACTCATGCATACCTAACTACTAACATAATTCAGGTCAAGGTTACGAGGTTATGATGAGATTATGAAAATATTTTTTTATTGAATTATAGCACTATCATCCAATATAATATCAAAACTAAATACACTTTCTACTGTGAAACTTAAATTAGAATACAACGTCGAGCACGCGATGCGAGCGCTAGCAGCTTTCTTAAGTGGTCATATCATCATCAACTATGAAGTCGAAATCTTATCTGATTTATACCAGCGAAAAACCTATAAGGTCTTGCTTCGTGGCAGTATTAAATAATATTAAATGATAAAGGATAATAACGATTTCATTAGCAGTATACCCTGATGGTCCAATATTATAAATATATAAAAACTAAAAGTCTTTTCGTTCAGTTAAACTATAAACTAAGCTTACGGAATATTAGGATTAAGAAAGTAAAACCTACTTCTCTTTCTTTCGTGAGTTGAACATTTTTGTTATTTAACAAGAAAAGTCTGTCAACTAATCGCCATAAAAACTGTATAAGATATACCGATTACTAATTATGCCTTATATTTACCCGCTTCCCGCCCACGCGACCGCCCATCGAGTAGTACCGACCTAGACCTTAGACCACGTCATCGCAATAACAAATATTTTCCACAGATTCTATTGTATATTGTTGGTTTTTCTTATTAAAACATTAGTTTTTTTAACCCAGTTCAAGAGAGAGTTTTATGGCAGTGTATGCTTTACTAGTATTCTTACGATATACTTTACGTTTTCGCCTATGCGTGTGTGCGTGTGTGAAAATTGCTCAGTAAAGTGATGTTAGGATTATGACGATATTGCAATATAAACAGTGGGTGTCATTTTAGCACTTTTTAACGAATTATAAAGAAAATGATATAATGGATTCCATTTTGTGTGCCCAATTAATAATAGATGATTTTTTTTTTAACGCACGAGTATTAAGACGTTTATAAATTTATCTATTTTTATCAGTCCTTCTAAACTAACTAACTTAGTCGTCAGTACTTGAGTTGTGCTTAATATAATGAAAATATATTATATATATTCAATTAAATAAAAGTTGAGATTGTCTCCTGATGAAAATGATGCTTCACATTTTCAATAAAGCTGATAAAATATAAACAATAATCGAACGAGGTACGACATATTTTATTAATCGGTTCGAGAAGCAAATGTATAGTGTATCACATCGAGATATGCAGAAATGTTCATTAAATTATTCATAGTCTGCAGCAAATGATTAAAAAAAATGGTGAATTGTAAAACTAATGAAAACGTGGTAGGTAATCAAATTTATTTCATTAAGTATTGATGTTGTAAGATATTACTTTAAAATAGCTAGTACCAATTTAACGATACCAGATATTTTAATTCCCAATAATTAACTAATTAAGTGGATATTTTATCGATAGTTTATGTATTTGCATATATGTGTATATTTATGTATGTGTATATAAATTATTTTAATGTTTAAATTTTAATAGGGTATCTTTCACTTTTCTTGTTTAATTCTATAACACTTTGTGATCGTTTTTGTACTATAAAACAAAGAAATAAAAACAGTTTCAATGATTAACATCTGATACCCGGACCTTCTCAGTGGGACGCGATTCCGATCCGGTGGTAGAGTCAGCCAAGCACTACTCTTGCAAGACCAGTGTTAGCAAAACTCAGGTTGATCCTGTAAGCTCACCTACCAGTCTGTGAGTATCTGAAATAGCCCCTTAGGTTATCAGCGATAGGGTAGGGTACATAAAACAGTCCCTGTCGGCGATGAAATGCCTTCCGACCCGGCAGGCTGGTTCTAACCCAGCGGGATATCCCTAAACACCAACGCATCGCCCGGGCGGCCTGGTAGGACCGCCGTACTGCGGACACTGCCGTCGGTCGTGCGTCCTAGAGGTGGCGCCGCGACTCTGGTCGTAATGTTGAACGCGGGAACCTCCCTACAGTGACCGGATTCTGACCCCGGGGGAAGATCGGACATCAGGTGTGAGAGTGAAAGGTGGAGTCGTTTGGTGCGGTGGGGCCCTAAAAATATCTTCGGGCCCGTGGTCTACTCCTAACATCTGTAGATCGTCAAGTGCCACATACCCCGCGTTCCTCCTAAGCATGGATACCTCGTAAGAGGTTCAAACCCTGCACGAAAAATAAAATAAAAGGATACCTACATAAAACAAAGATCATCTAATTTAAAATTTAACTACAGCAAAATAACGCTATAATAATTTCGGCCAACGCGTAAACCATGTCCCAGACAGATGGGTCTTGAGTTTTCAAAAATGTGTTAAGCAATTGTGTTAAGCAAATTACATTAGTTCAACTTCAATGAAAGGTTTATCCATAATTGAGAAAAAAACATAAACACTAAATATCGCATTTATCGATAACTCTTTATAAAAATCGATTTCAACGTCTTGTATTATCACTTCAACATCATTTTACCGAAGGGCCATTATACCGACCTGTTTGCGACAGAGTACACTCAACTAGTCCATTAAATATGTACATTCGATGCAATTATGTATGCGCAATATAATTACAATATTATAAATAATAAATAAACCGCTTTAAGTTTCCTTCAATTTTACTGCACAACATTGAATTCCGAATGAATACGATCACCGACATACAAATTAAATGTTAATTTTATATTCGACTAAGTTGAGCTGACTCGTATAAAACTGTATCCTTGAGATCGATAAAATTTAATATTTAATACACATTTTATTATCTGTTACATATTCAAAGATTTAGACGGATAAAACTTGTACTAAAACCTACGTTTCTTAAGATAGTCTAAAGCAAATGGACTAAGAGGATTCTTTTTTATTTTCTTTTTTTATAACTTTTTTGTTTCATTTTATCAAAATTCCTGTATAAAATGTAACTGAGTATTATGAAAAAGTTTGAGAATAAAATTTGATCGGTAAGTCACTGCTCCTCCTTCTTGCGCTGTATTCCTCAATGCTGAGGGTCATGACCACCCTTCTGTATCATTTTCTCTTGCGCGATCTTTCTCCATCTGTTCCAGTCATTGCTAATTTATAAAAAAAAAAAACCATATCGAGATAACCAGTCAATAATCTATGTCTCACTTACCGCCATATTTGTGAGATTAATTTATTAAACGCATACTTTAAAGGCCAAATGTGATGATTGTTACAAAATCTTAAACTAAAATATAACAAATTAGCAAAATATGTCTAACACGTTTTTATCAGGCGATGTTGATAGTTTAAGCTATTCTCAGTGCTTAGATTTTTTTGTTGAATAATTTCCTTTAAATAATAGCTTCTCTCGGTGAGTTGTAGCGTCATCACGGCCGACGAATCTACTAATTATCAATATCGAGGTAACGAAGAGTCATTTATATCGAAGTGTTTGGTTATTTCAAAACAAAGCATTCTAGAACCGAACGTGCGTGAAATACATGCCATTTTTTATTTCAATAGTTTACCCGATGCTAAGATATTTCCAAGCCGCATCCACGCAAGAAAAAAATTAAAATAACGTAAAAAGATATCCCTACGTATAATCCAATTTTTGTATTTACGTACTTCACTCTTCAATCGATTTTACAACAATCGATACAAATACAGACGCCGTAGATCGCATGAGAATAACAGCTGTTCATAATTTTATGATTTATTTCTAAAAGATTTAGTTGTATCCTACTTTGTCAGTGCGTAAATAATCATAATCAATAAATTCTAATTATGTTATTTTTTTTTTTATTACTTAGATGGGTGGACGAGCTCACAGCCCACCAGGTGTTAAGTGGGTACTGGAGCCCATAGACATGTACAACGTCAATGCGCCACCCACCTTGAGATATAAGTTCTAAGGTATTAGTATAGTCACAACGGCTGCCCTGTCCTCCAAACCGAAACGTATTACTGCTTCACGGCAGAAATAGGCAGGGTGGTGGTACCTACCCGTGCGGACTCACAAGAGGTCCTACCACCTGACCTCAGTAACAGAAATCGATATAATAACTTCAGTGCGCCGCGTAGGCCACCGGTGACCTACACGGCAGTCAAAGAGTTAATCATTTGTAGCGTCGGCAATTTTGAAACAGTAAATGCATCATTAATCTGTATCGAAATTAAAAAAAATAGTCTGTAGACGTAGTAAATTTTTGTCTATGGTGAAGGGCGATCGTTATCATAACGGCAATACGTATTCTCCAAACACGTGTTAGCCCCTAGACGTGTGTCTCATGCGATTACGCTACGCACTGGAGCTCAGTCCGTGTGTTGTTTTTTAATGTACAAAAAAAAAAAACTTGCGATCGGGAAACAGTGATTTATTTATTTTTAAACAAACTATCAAGTTTGCTAAGTGATATGGAAAAAGGTATGCAGTGAATAAAAAAAAAGACTTAGAAAATGTTTAAAACATACAATAGAGAAAAATAATGTATCTTTTTTAAAAAAAACTGAAGTCAGCCATTCAAAATGCATTAGATAACAGCTTGACTGTGTCTTTAGTGATGCTGATGTCCTCGAGCGATCGAGACCTATTAGCGTCTGAAACGACCGTCTGTACAGAGCACAAAAAAAATATTAATTGGTAGTCAAATAATTGCCAAAGCAAAATCCATGACGACAGAATAACTTAATTACATACTTTCTCATACTTGGTTCTTTATATTGAAAGCAAGAATAAATTATTGAAAGCAAGAATAAATCTTAGCTATTACTTTTTAAGCTTTTTATTTCTAGCATCATGTTAGATTATCGAAACATTTGCTTGTCGAATTACTAAACAAATTTTTGTATTTCATATATTTTTTCTTAGTTATAGACACACAAACATGCGCTATTTAAAATTGTATGACCATATTTCTAGAAATGACTTAGACTTTTTTTGACGAGAGTAATTCGGTCGAGGGAGCAGTTTGTGACCTGTGTGCTTAGTGCTAGTTTTTTAACGTTCTCGATAGTGTAAAAGTTAACTCAAATATGTATGCAATTGGAACAATGCCCCCACCGGCAAACGTAGGCAAAAGTTCCAACTCCATACAAATTTGAGTTAACTGTTACACTATCGAGAACGTTAAAAAGCTCACACTAAGCACATTGACCTTGTCCGTTATAAACTATAAAAAGCAGTCCTTAAAGTGTTACATAATTTAATCACTACAATAAGAAAAGATCCGTAGCGTTCTCCAAGCGCCAGTGCGTCCACCCGATAAGTTATCTTGTCAACGCTGAACTAGTCGACATATTGTTACATTGTCACTTGATTGAGTGATTACGCCGCACTTGTTATAGCGATTTTGTCGCTAACAATATCGTTAAATTTTGTTTCCTTACTATTCGTATTGATTTTTTTTTGTATGTTTTAAGACTAATTACATCAAATTCCGTCTTGGTTACTTAAACAAATGGTATTTTTACAAAAAAAAAACCGATATGAAAGTTTTATCGTAAAAAGTCTTAAGTCATATGCAAAGCATAATTTTCGCTATATAACGGTCAGCGAATTTATGTTAATCAATTTAAAATCTAACCAGTTTTTATTTTAAAAGCAGAATAGGTATACTAAGAATACCTAATAGCTCTAGTTTAAGTCTACAATAGATGTTTTATTCGTTAGAGAGTACGTTTTTTTTTTACTGAAACATTGCATAGTACTGTCGAGTCGATAAATATAAATTAATAATTTCACATCTCACACATGTTCATTGTTTAGTTAGAAACACGCATAATAAACATACCTTGCACTGTTACACAAGTTTCCCCTTATTTATGAACGTAACAGTACTTCGGATATTAAGAATGTTACACATATCTTGGGATTATGTTCTCTTTTCCTTTGTATAAAATTGTATAATTTATTTAATTTGCAATTTTTTGTTTACTAGATCATAGTTTTGCCGTTTGTGAAATTTAAAATCAAAAACATTTTACTTTCCGAATCTCTCTTATGTTGTTATTAAAATAATTGAAATAGTATTTCGTTATGTTTGAAAGGAAACCTAAAATCGATTATACTTACTAAAATTTTTGTATCGACCGTTATCTTTCTTTACCCAACTCTAGACCATTAGTTATAATGCAAAAGTATAATAGTTTTTATTCCGCTACCAATGAACATTAGTAACATTCGATCGTGTAGTTACTGGATCCCATAATGGCTCTTTATAAATTACAATGTCCGCGGAGGTAAAATATGACACATTAACACACAAGCATAATAATAGGGGTGGCAAAGACACGATTAGAATATGTTGTTTTCTCAAATAAATAAAATTAATCCACATAAAATTCAAATGATAATTATTCTTTCTACAACATTCGATGTCATTTACTATTTTTGGTTTGAGACCTTGTTGTTTTATGAAAATATAAACTGCAGTCACGCTACGCATTCTAACTAAAAAACGACATATCGATTTTGTTCTTTATATTATGTTAGATTTGAATTTATTATCGACAACCCTGTCACACAGAAATGCAATCAGCAAGAACTGCAAAGATAGTTTTGCTCAGCAGACCATAATAAATTAACAACATTTCTCTAACGAGGGTTTTTATTAAAATATTTAAACATTGTTAGTCTAACCGCTATCGCTACTTCCAGATATTGCTCTTTTACACGCACGTAGGTACGTACACCCGTTATTCTCACATGTATCAATTTTACATAAGTAGTATGAGACGTTTAACATTTATTTAATTAAGTGACATTGGTCCCATAATTAATTTTATGTCAATGTAACTTTAATGGGTAGCGGCTTGGCTCTGCCCCTGGCATTGTTGAAGTCCATGAGCGAAGGTAACCACTCACCATCAGGTGGGTATGCTCGTCTGCCTATACGGGCAATAAAAAAAAACCTAAACACTATGGTTATAATAATTAGCGATCAAGAAAACACATAACTATCAATAAAACATGCATATTTGACCGTACTGAAAAGAATTGTATTACGAGATATTTATTTTATATGTATTACAAAGTTTTGTGAATTTGAAGACGCAGTCATATAAATTACTATTTAAGGCAACGTTCAAGATTCTTCCTGGTTCTGTATTCAAATCGAGATACTAGACAGAAAAACAAAACTATGATAAAACATTCCTAAAAATTCGTGTGACACGAAAATATTGCAGGTGCCCCTGTAAATAATGCGACTACATTATTCTAGACCGTCGATCTGTTTGCTATCTTCAAAATTTATTTAAATCTAACCATTGTCATCCTAGGCCTCTTGTCAGTCGGTGAATACATAATCGCGGAGCATTATAGTTCAAACGCTTTTGATTACTGTTACGCGTCACTAATGCAACTGTTCCGCTCACACTAACGTCACAATTTAGCATCGTAAGCAGGACGGACGCAACCATGTGAATATTTATGTAAATAATGATGGAGCCGACTGAATTTGTTGACTAAAATTAAATTATACAATCTTGAAAAATTTAACGGTTTCTACTAGGCTGCACTAAAAGTATCGGGAATGGAATATTTCCACTGTTCCTGTCATATTAAAATCTTTTTAATTGAAAACTCCTTGGTTTTAAAAATCGAATACCATTTATTTATTTAAAAAAAGATTCTCGGTCTTGTCACGAGGTTTTGTCAAACTTGTTTAGTCGTTGAGAAAATGGAATTGACTCGAGAAAATTCAAGAGCGATGATTTATTATGACTTTCGAAGTGGTTTAACACAAAAAAAGTGGATGATTTCTGCATTTGGTGATGAAGCCCCATCCAAAACCACAGTTTATCGCTGGTTTGCTGAGTTTCAACGTGGACGTGTCAAGCTCAGTGATGATCCCCGTCAAGGTCGTCCAAAAACTGCAGTCACCCAAGAAAACGTTGATGCTGTGCGTAAGCTGATTGAGGAAGATCGACATGTGACATACCGCGAAATTCAGGCAACTTTAGACATTGGCATGAGTCAAATACAAATAATCTTGCATGAACAATTAGGTGTAAAAAAGTTGTTTTCCCGATGGATACCGCATTCGCTCTGTGAAGAGCAAAAAGCGGCTCGCGTTACTTGGTGCGTCAGAACTCTCGAAAGATTCCACGCAGGATCCTCAAATGCTGTATACAACATTGTATCAGGTGACGAATCCTGGATATACGCGTACGAACCCGAAACAAAAAACCAGTCACGAGTTAGGGTGTTCGAAAATGAGTTAAAGCCAACAAAAATTGTTCGTTCACGGAGTGTTGCAAAAAAAATGGTGGCCACGTTTGTCTCCAAAACCGGCCATGTTACGACTATTCCTCTTGAGGGACAAAGAACGGTTAATGCAGAATGGTATGCTAGCATTTGTTTGCCACAGGTCGTTTCTGAACTCCGTAAAGAGAACGGCAACCGCCGCATCATCCTCCATCACGACAATGCGAGTTCTCACACCGCGCACAGAACAAAAGAGTTTTTAGAACAAGAAAACATAGAATTATTAGACCATCCGCCGTACAGCCCCGACCTAAGCCCTAATGATTTCTATACTTTCCCTAAAATAAAGAATAAATTGCGTGGACAGAGATTTTCATCACCTGAAGAAGCTGTGGACGCCTACAAAACGGCCATTTTGGAGACCCCAACTTCCGAATGGAATGGTTGCTTCAATGATTGGTTCCATCGTCTGGTGTAGTGGTAAGTGATATGGTCACTACACAAGGGGGTCGCGGGTTCGAATCCCGCCAAGGAAAGATATTTGTATGATAAATATAAGTGTCTTTTCCAGGGTTATGGATGTATATTAAATATATGTATGTGTATAATAAAAATCTTACATTTATTTCCGTTATCTGGTACCTGTAACACAAGTTCTTTACGAACTTAGCACGGGACCAGTTAACGTGGCGTGATTGTTAGTAAATATTTATTATTATATTATTATTATTATTATATTATATCGTATGGAAAAACGTGTCAAATTTCGCGGAGAATACTTCGAAAAGCAATAAATACATTTTTAAATAGTAATGTTGTGTCACTTCGTTAATTCCCGAAATTTTCAGTGCCGCCCTCGTACCCTAACTTTAATAGAGAAGTATTCATGTAATTTTGGATCAATCATCAACATTAAGCGAATTCCGTCAGGAATTAAAACAATTTGAATAATTTCCAATAAATATGCGGTAACAAAATAATAACAAATACGAATTGATATTACAATCGAAATTTAGAAGTAGCTAAAGTACCTACTAAAATTGTGTTTGATAAGGAACCGTAATGTCTACTTGAAGTGATTTTTAATGTGAGGTTCGATGATCACTACCAAGAAATTTATAACAGAAAATTAAGCAATCAATTTTATAACACATCCATTTATGACAAATTTAATGATTTACCGATAAATATAAAAACAGCTTATCACCATACAGACATTATAAAACTTTGAAATTATTATGAAATGAGAAAAATATCAATGTTTTTTTATTTTTTTGATATAATATGAAAATCAAAATTTTTGTATAAATTTAATTCATGATATACACGTGATATACTGAGAATGATTATATTTCTAAGAGATCTAAAAGACCAAAATATAGATTAACAAACAAAAGACGTTGCCCAAAGTTTGGCAGTCCAGGAGCTTAGTAATAGAAATGGATATAATTAGTTCAGTGCGCCACGGAGGGCACCGGTGACCTACACGGCAGTTAAAGGGTTAAGGCTGGAACTGCCGCTTTACAGTATAACTGAGACTCCGATATGGTAAGTGGTGATGTCTATGGACCTCGTTAACAAATTAAAAGCAAATAGAACGCGAATTTCTCTACCGGCAAACTATATTCAAATATAAAATAACCAATTCAAATTTTTTAATCTAAGCACAAAAATGCAGTACATGTGTTACTTCTGAAGAATGTACATCATAGAAAACCATTATATTTCAACGCTAGTAATAATTAAACATCCAGGGCAACGAACCCTCTGTAACTATGTGTGTAGTATGTTACCACAATATTACTCGCAATTGATAATTCAAAAACCATTCGATGTAGAAAACACGCAAGCTAACTCAATTAATCTTTTTAACCACTCGACGAATTCGAATAAAACATTTGTGGATTATTTAAAAATCCATTATAAGCTGTGCGTCGAAATACATACAAGAGTAATGTTTCTGTCGTCCAATTATAAATTATTAACACCTTTTCACGAAGACATTTTCAAAACGAGCCGAGTTCGGGAACACGAATTACAAAAAATATTAAATAGTATAAAATAATATAGACAAATAGATACATATGTATATAAATGATAAAAAAAACTATTCAGTGCACACCGTTAACTCGATACTGAGCGTGATGATGTGTTTTTTTTTCAAAACAAAACAGAGTCAATGTCGCATACATACATAGATTACTAACTGGTGGTAGGACCTCTTGTGATTCCGCACGGGTAGGTACCACCATTCTGCCTATTTCTGCCGTAAAGCAGTAACGAGTTTCGGTTTGAAGGGTGGACTAACCGTTGTAACTATACTGAGACCTTAGAACTTATATCTCAAGGTGGGTGGCGCATTTACGTTGTAGATGTCTATGGGCTCCAGTAACCACTTAACACCAGGTGGGCTGTGAGATCCACCCATCTAAGCAATAAAAAAAAACATACATCTTATTGGCCTTTAAATGTTTTTGCCTACCGACATTTTGTTCTTTAATATTGTATTAATGCAGTCGACGGTGCAGGAATAACGTCGTGTAATAAAAATCAAACCGCTAAGAAATGTTATTTGTCTAAGTACAGGTGGTAGAGCGTCTTGTGATGGGTAGGTACCCCCAGTCTGCCTATTACTGCCGTTAAGCAGTAATGCGTTTCGGTATGAAGAGCGCGGCAGTCGTTGTCCTATAAAACTGAGACTTAGAACTCATGACTCAAGGTGGGTGGCGGCTTTTTCGTTGATGATATCTTTGTGGTTCGGTAGCCCCTTAACAATAGGTAGGCCGTGAACTCGCTTACCCATTTAATCAATAAAGAGGTCAAACTTACAACACACCTACTATAAAGTGGTCACCGGAGTAGTAACGCGAATAACACTCAAAAGCGTCTCTGATCTGGCTCTTTAACGATAAGACGTTTATCATCTAAACCGATGAGAATAGCGCTGCTCATATTGACGCATAATGTTAAAATCCTTATCACTTTGAAACACGGCTCTTTTTCCCATCCTAATATAACTTACTTCTTCTTCTGTTGCATATACATTAGATATACTTATGCATATATACGAAAAATTGTTCTCTAATTTACTGTGTCCATCTTGCATTGCATTCAATCAGGAGAAAAAAACCCTATCAAACAGAAAAAAAAAACAGAAATAAACTAGTGCAGTGTAACCCATAGTACATATATGTACAAAAACAAAACTTTTATTTATTCTTTATTCTAATAAAATTCGCAAATAATTCGATACCCGTGTAATCAACGACGCCTGATCAAAATATCGTAACTTAATATAGCCTTATTAAAGTATACAGGTGTGCCAATAAGCGTAAATTTCCTTTCAAGGCTAGAGGCAAATCTTATAAAACGCTTGACATCTTATCGATACAATCAAATCGGTTCTTTTTTTTTTCATTTTGAGTCAATATTATTCATATATGCAATATAGTATGGGGCTCGGCCGGCGTCGAGTGATCCAACGGATGCGTATTAAAAAAATAAGCCCGATGTACACGTGAAATTATAATTAAAATATATATTATATGTACCCTTATGAATATTTTTTGCATTAACCATGAACGTTCACGTGCAAACATTTCCAGTTTTTTAAAATCGAAATTTACATTTAAAATGTTACAGGATCGTTTATCGATATCGATTGAGAGACGATTGTATTGCGTTACGTCACTAACTGAAGATTAATTTTAGGACTTAAAATGCAAATAACATTTAGAGAACATTAACGATAAAACTTATTTCAGGTGTTTCCTTTTTGTTTTGTAAGTTTTTATCAATTGGATCAATTCACGGTAATTTTAATAATAGAGCGCGAACTTTTTTCCTTTTTCTTCTTCCTTATTAAAAGATACTCTGAAAGAATACTATAAGAGACGCGACGGAAGCTAGACCCGCGCACGGTAAAGGCAATTAATTAAAAAACGTTTTAGCGAACAAATGACATCACAGCACTCCGAAAGCAGTACAGCAGACTGTATGGTAGACCCACTCGATGCATAATCCGATTTCCTGGGTCGATTTGACGTAACGAACATGCAATTTACGATCGTAACATCTCAAACCACACAACGCAAACCAGTCACGGTCATTTTGTTACATCTTCTATTGAGTTTTTATTACAAACCTAATGATTATTTAGTTATTTACCAAATAACAATCGATGTTAATTTAGTTCAAAATAAATATTGTGAATTACTTTGTGAATCAATTTACTTGGATCCCGATCTTAGGCATTCGATCTTTCTAACTATAACTACTATCAGTCTATACTAATTTATAAATCTACAGTGGTTTGTTACGGTTGTTCCGTTATAACTACTGATCCATCCATCCGATTGACTTGAAACTTGGTATCCGTGTAGAAAATACATGTATTTAATGGATACGCTAATATTTATATGAGTGTTGAACTCCCTAATAATAATGACAATAAATAATAATGTTAATTTTAATTGCCCATCGAAGCGGGCGATTACGGCTAGTATCAAATATACTCGTATACTTTAACAAACATGTTTATGAATAATGTTAGTTAAAAATTTTAAGGTAACTTTTAGAGAATGAGTACTCGGCTTAAGCTTAACATTGTAGCGGTATGCTAATATATTTTTTTACAAAATGATTGCGCTAAAAACTAAATGATCGCAACGTCACTGTACCCCAGTCTAGAAAAATGACACTTACGACCAATGGAATTATTACCGAAATTGCATGTTAAAGTACTATCGACCTCCTATCTTAAAAGCCGTTTACAGCCATGATAAAATATGATGTGTGAGCGAATTGTCGAAAATAGTTCGATTCTGCAATCCACCTTGTTACCTGAGCAATTGGATCGATAATACCATGACGACACGATTGGGTAGATTTATGTTATGTAGGTAACGTACTATTTAATGTGTACTGATGTCTTCGAAATATGAACTATCTTTTTAAGGCGCAATATTTTCCTTAATACTATACTATTAACATAATATTCACAAGAATTTACCAAATGTCCCATTTCGAATTAATTGTTTACTAAATAATGGCAAAATCTATCGGCTGCTTTTCCTAAAAACTGCATCTTCCAAAAACTATAAAGTTGCCTTACTTCTTAAATTTTAAGCTGCTATGGAACATATTTCGATTGATATATTCTCTACAAGCGGATTTGTGGATTTAAATATTTCTATTTTATTACTTAATGAAAAATCAGTAGAAGGCAGTAATCAAGGGATTGAATAACTACACAATAAGGCGAAAAGGGCGGGTGTAAAGTTCAGCGGGTTGTTGACGTGACATTTATATTACCTGTCTAAACTAAGTCTTAATAGTATAATACGAAATGTCATTTTTTTTGTTACATTCACTTTAGACCTTTCGAATTTGAATTATTAATAATAATTATAATATAGCAACATTGTTATATAGCTATATATATAGCAGCATATAGTTTGCGTCCGTGAAAACATTTCCAGTTACGTAAATTTTCAGTTTAAATTTATTATTCGCATTATTATGAATGATACCATAGGCTGATACAATATAGTAAATTTTATTTTTAGTAATATAAATAGTATTATTAATATTGTAGAATTTAAAATTAAATGAATTAAATTCGATTTTAAAAGGAAAACGTATTTTTTTCTAAATCATAATAACTGGATAAGCAGATAAACAAACATTGTACGAACAAAATGACCATTGCATAATCTTTTATAGTTGTCAGCACTTAACTTGTGCAGGTAAATATTTAAGGCTTATGTCTTTCACGCTTTCAGAAGCATAGTAAGCCATTGTTATTATTATGAAAACGCTTATAGCAGATCATTTTAAATCAGACATTCAATAAACTGTATTAATATTTCGCATAGGTATTCCACATAATTATTTTTATTGCTTAGATAGGTGGACGAGCTCACAGTCCACCTGCTGTTAAGTGGTTACTGGAGCCCATAGACATATACAACGTAAATGCGCCACCTACCTTGAGATGTAAGTTCTAAAGGTCTCAATATAGTTACAATGGCTGCCCCACATTTTAAACCGAAACGCATTACTGCTTCACGGCAGAAATAGGCAGGTTGGTGGTACCTACCCGTGCGGACTCACAAGAGGTCCTACCACCAGTAAAAAAATAGATTGCTTTCCTCAAAACTGGGCAACCTGTCGTTAAAATACTAGAACGTTTCGCAAATTTAAGTAATCAGTACTGGCTAATTAATCGATCGGCGTGTTTGGGAACGAAACTAGCTCGTTAGCAGAAGCGAGGAAGCGACCCCGCAATCGAAAACTGCCTGAAGCTCAGAACTAAAAATTTAGGTTAAATGCTTTAGGCCTGACTTTAAAACATGGGACTTTTGGGTTGGGAAATCGAAACCAACGACCTTTGGTCTTATTGCCCCATTCATTGTTAAGTAAGTGCCAGTAGATACTCGGACTTCAAGGACATCTTTATACAAGAACCGCGTGTCAGTGAACCCTTCAATAAATCGAATACTTATGACCGTGCTACTGATTTTCGGCGAACATTAATCAAAATTCGTAATCAAACAAACGTAATGGGCATTGATAATTTTTTTCCATTTTCATTGATCGAAAAACCATTTCGAAGAATAGGTTAGTTGATAACAAAACTCATTTTTAATGAAAAATAATCTTTAGTCAGCAATATTCTTAAATAAGATTAACCTTTTTTGTCCTGAAATGACGTCATCATTGGCTTAATTCAAATATATATTTTAGCCTATGTTTTTACCCTGTGTACGATTCAAATGTCAGTTTTATTATGATAATATTGTTAACCTCAAAACGCTTTTCTAATTTCAGTTAAAAGGATAAAGTATGAAAGGAATACTATGAAGGTTTTTTTAAGGCAACGATTCTATTTGCTTTATGCCTCTCATGATGTCATCGCCTTGAAAAGCCATGAAATTTTGAATTAGTTTAAAGTAACTTATTAGTAAGCTTAAAGTATGAGTTTAAGAATAAATACATTAAAATTTTAAGGAACATGTTAATTCGTTTCATACATAGTCATAAATAACTATAAACTATATAATAAATAAACATAGTCAATTTTTAAAAAACATTCTTTTTTCAAATCAATGCGTATTAAATGAGCGTTGTTATTCGCGGGTTCGAATGACGCGTCAGCCATCTTTTCTTTAAATGCGGAGTCATCAACTGTAAACATACAAAAATGACAAGCCTACCTTTAAAAACAAACACAGAACAGTTAGCACACGCCATGTTCGTGTTATATTTAAAAAAGAAGATATCATTTATTTATTTATTCTAATGAAAACAACTAGATGAGTGTGTTCAGTGTATTATTTTTGACCATTTCAAAACCTTTACCTAGCAATTAATCCAAATAAACATGAACTACACAATCTAAGATAACAAACGAATCTGAATAAATGAACAAGGAATATATATTTTTTAAGTCGAGTTAATACATTAAAAACAATTTTTGACCGAGTAACGAAACATAACAAACATTGTTTTTCAAATATTAATACAATTTAAAACGGCAATAACTAAGCTTTTGATACACCGCAGTCTGCCTTTGTTGTCCCGGCATATTACGGTGACCACAATATAGGTTCTTATGCAGGAATAAAATTTGTATGCATAAGATTTTAAAATGACAGTAAACAATGAGACCACATTGCGTATGAACGCGGTTTGCTAATACTTACTTGAGTTTAGACTAATGTGTGTTATACTGCTGTATTTTTTACCGCTGGTTTTTATTAAAATACACTATGACATTAAATACATGTGTTCAGATGAAGCAAACTATCACAGTTCGCAAGCAGTGGAGCAAACCAAGGCAGACTTTTAATTCGTACAACATTTATATCTTACTAAAACTACCTTATTTTTAATACAACAATTTCAAATCTACTAACACTTATAAGTAATGAAAAAGACGTCTTACATCAGTCAGCCAGGCAACTACATACGAAATAAAAAAACGGTTCATGCGTTCGGGACTGTCCCGTTCAGACTGAAGCTGATGGTCGCCGTACTCATTAAAAAGATAAGATAAAATAAGACAAAACTTATCTATTGTTTAACAATGTAATTGTGTATGTTAATTAGATTAAGAACCGCGTTAACGCAAATGTTTTGCAATATTATTGTTAAGAAATGGACACGAACTTTAATGCCAATCGGTTTCATAGGTAGAAATTTTGAAAAATTCATATCTAAAATAACTTCGATAGGGGTTTTTGTATAATAGATTTGTTAATAAGTTATGAACATTAAAGTTACGATGCGTAACTAAAATCAAGTTCCATCAAGTTATCGCAAATATTGAAACGATTTTATTCTTTGTTAAAATGGTATTTTTTTTAAATGGAATAGGAAAGCGGACCTTTTGAAAATATATCTATAAAATCATCTAAAACGACCCAGAAGCGCAAGACGATTTATAATCTAACACAAGTTCCACAGCCATACATATTTTCTTCAAGTGTTCACGTCCAAGATGGTTTTAAGCAGTTTTATAGCTTATAGACATCTCAATAGGAATGCCGATGTCTAATTTTGAAATAAAATTTCAGGAATAAAAACTAATGACGTAATTCAATATGTGATCATCAACGTACTTCTTGTGACATAATCATCAATTTATTTTATTCTCAGAGTCACAGCCGAACTTCCCGCAGTCCCGTTAAATATTTCCTTAAACACCGTTCGTTTAATTAGCGGAACCAACACCAATTCTCCCTTACGAGAACTAGTAAGCCACGGAAGATAACAAAGCGGAATTTTAAACAAAATCGTAACAACATTTGCGACTTTCAGAACTAAGGATAGCACAATTTAACATTCCTAGGAAAAGGGGGACAATTCTAGCCGACGAAAAAAAAAACAAGAAATACCATGAAGACAGCGATAGGATAGGATAGTGACATTTACCATCGAATGCATACAGATTAACGTCACTATAACACATACAACTCAATATACTGACCTGCTGATACCAATAGGCATGTACCTAGCACAAAAATATTTAAATTAGTTATTGTTATTTACAATTCAAACAATAAAAATGAGCAATGTACGTTGAATTCTGTTAATTACTTACACGACACTCCATCGCCAAAGTAAATGTGTGTGTGAAGTGTAAAACAAAGTTCTTTTTATTTTCAACTTCGCTATCCATCGATGGTTAGATACTGCGCCAATTCCAATTAAGCATAAAGCAGCTTAGTTTTGAATATCGACTGTGACATTTGATTCTTAATCTTAAATAAATAATTTGGATTTTCATATTTACAACAAAAGCAGGCAGTAATTAATGTCAAATCAAAAGGATTTTTGGGGCACATAAAAGCAAATAAAAAACAACTTTAATGAGACACTTATTATAATATTTATCGTATATATTAAATTCTTCTTCTTCTTTTTCTCCGCCTTATCCCACTAGGTGGGGTCGGCACAGCTAATTTTTCTCTTCCATTCTCTTCTATCAGCCGTCATCTCAACACTCACTCCTCTCTCTCTCGTATCGTCATTCACACACTCCATCCATGTCTTCTTCGGTCGACCTCTTCCCCCTCTACCTTGCACTACCATTTCCATACATCTCCTAGTCACAAGCATCTTCTCTCTACGCATCACGTCATGTCCACACCACGCTAACCGTCCGCTCCTTAATATATTAAATTGAATTGCTCAAATCAACACTTTAAAAGTGTCCAATGTGTAGTAACTTTTCGCGATTTACAATGAAAATATGATTTTTTTTTTATCCCAAATTTACTATTACAATCCGAGTTTCGTGTTAAGAGAACAAAAAAAACGCATTTACTCAGCATTATTAAGCGTGTTGACATAAGCCGAAATCTTCACACTACACTCCAAAATTTAGTTTCCTGCTCACACCTGCAGCGGTTGCCAGTAGTGCGAGTGGGAACACGTTTAAATTAATTTACGTACTTATAACCATTCGCCCACGTACTGTCAACATATAACTCTTATTCGTATGAACTAGCACTTTTTTTTTGTTTTAAATTACAATAAACAGATATGCCGTGTGTGCATTGGCTTAATTACAGGCCAGAACAGCCGACGTTTGTCTTGTACAAATTTTCTTAGTCTCGTGTTGATAAGCATTTCTAAACTCATTCGTATTGTGTAATGTTTTACCGACAACGATTTTTTAATTTTCAAAGACCGTTTTTTTATGATATCGATTACGTAGCCACAATATTTTTTGGTATTTGCTTTAGTTTAGATTAGCCAACTTAGGATTTGGTTTCAGAGGATCACTGCGAAAAACCCAAATCCGGTAAGGTTAGTGAACTGTTTTTTTTCCAAATTTTTAAAACTATAGCTGATATGAAAGAGTTGTTTAATAATTTCGTATCAATTTAAAAAATCACACAGCGTAGATTCAGCAAAAATATTTTGATACGATTCATGATAACTTTAAATTAAATACAAAAATAAATATTAACAAATTAGTGTAAAATTTCATTGTGATTTTGTATCTATGTTTTTTGCATGGTATTATTATTGACCTCTTTTCCCTCGAGCGAATCCTACGGTACTTTGGGCACATGTATATATTGCTAGAAAATACGGAGACAATCTAGAAAAACTGATGACGATTACTAGCAACGTTAAGGGGAATCAATCGCGAGGGCGATCTCAGCATCCTCGGTTCCAATGCTCTCCGAGTAGCCGAAAAGAGGAAGATATAGCACAATATCGTAAGAAAGAAACTCATGGATGGAGGTAATCACGACCCTCAGTCACGAGGAGTAAAACTGAAGCAGGAGGATTATTTGACCTGTGAAATTAACTTAAGCCTTAGGAGATCTTAGGCTTCGCTCCAAGAAATAAACTCTGTAGAAATCAGTAGCTGCCATAGTGGAGATTGAACAAGCTATATTGGATGTAAATGATTTCAGGACTGGTAAACTCTATCCCAGCGGCGAGTGATGCAGTACGTAGTGGCATAAAGGATATAACGACTGGTGCAATTATATCAAGAGTCGCAGCAAGTGCATTTTTTTAAAGCACGTGTCCACGACCGATTTCCGCGGTTAAGGAAAGACGTTTCTTATCTTAATCACAATTTAAAAACATAAAACCTTGAATATTATGACATAAACTGGCTTCGCAATACTTATTTAGTACGTGCACATCACTAAACTGATCGATGTAATTGGATTGTCATCACAAACTTGCTATAAAGTATTGCAGGCTGCGTAGGCGTAGCTAGAAGACTACCTACTCATTAGTAGGACACAAGAATTACCACCGCCCACCACAAAGAAATAAAATCTATATTAGAAAATTAAATAGTACGCCATTCAGAAGTGACATTTCACCTAGCCTTGACTACTCGTCAATATAACGTTTGCAAATGTTTTAATTATTTGCACTGTTGCAATTGTTCCGCTTTTTAATGCGCTTTTATTAGCTTCAGACGTATGTATGTTTGTAACGGAATCTTTAGACTATTATATTAGACTATTATAGATTATAACTATTATTTATTTTTCGAAGGAGAATAGAGATAAGTAACCCTTAAATAATATGTATTTTTTTCTATACCCATCTATTTCTCTTTTTTCAATACATAATATGTCGTCTAGATATAATCAATGATCGTTCGCTGCGAAAGATTTTTTAACATTTTCTTAATTCAAATAAGTGATCATCATCATCATTATCCTGCCCTTCTCCCAGTCACCTAGGGTCGGCGCAACATGTTTGCTCCTTCCATACTCTTCTGTCATATACCATTTCTTCGCTCACTCCCCTCCTACCCATATCGTCTTTCACACAATCCATCCATTTCTTCTTAGGTCTACCTCTTCCTTAATTCAAATAAGTATTCGCAAACATTTTATATTATTCATATATTATTTCTGAAACAATGCTATCGACGAGAACTCATATTAACACGACATAGTTTTGATTTCACGCTTGAATAAATATTAATTGAATTTTATTAATATTTCTAATCAAATTCATTATACGGCCGATAAGTTTTGTAATTTTATCGATTTTAACATATATTTTTTATGGTTTAATAAAAAATTTAAATCCTAGATTGTAATTTAATTGCAATTTAGAAACTATTCGAGAAAAATCTACTTCCAGCGAAAGTACTTGTCACATATTATTGGGAATGTATTAGAATACTTAAGATATAACTAAAGAAATAATGATCTTGCAATAGAATGAGAAGTATAATATTAACTTTTTAAATGAATTTGCTTCTAAATGTTCTATTTCAAATTTATTAATTCACAATTGAGTATAGAACAATGATTGTTAAACAGAGAACTATTAATTATTTTACAACGTAATCTAATTTAATTTTTAATGTGGTAGGACCTCTTGTGAGTCCGCGCGGGTAGGTACCACCACTATTTCTGCCGTGAAGCAGTAATGCGTTTCGGTTTGAAGGGTGGAGCAGCCGTTGTAACTATACTGAGACCTTAGAACTTATATCTCAAGGTGGGTGGCGCATTTACGTTATAGATGTCTATGGGCTCCAGTAACCACTTAACACCAGGTGGGCTGTGAGCTCGTCCACTCATCTAAGCAATAAAAAAGGAAAAAATTTCAGAAGATACTTTTCTAAATAATTACATATTAAAGAGTAAATAGCTTCATTACCGCACGTCCGCTTTCGACGTGGAAGTTACTCACACAAATTAAGGGCTTAAATCGTAAAATAGTTAGGTCATACCGTATTCACAGTGAGCTAGTAATGAACGCTCGGTGCATGAATCACGCCTGTTACAAATGCTATAACCCGGTTTATCTTTATTAGCGGACGATTGTCGAGCACTTGTTAGGTACTTGCATTTCAAAAGTTAGCATTTTTTTTTGTATTTAAATTTAGGAAAATGAAACTAAACACACATGTATAGTTTTCCACACAGTTTTTGCGAGTCGCAAACGTAATCTAAACTAATGTTACAGTTTATTCAGTTTTTTTATTGTCAATTTAATTGAATATGCAATTTCGAAAAAAGGCACATCTCTGAAAATGTAAAATGTTCAGGAAATGAAAAAAGCCTGATTATTTTCTAGAGCAGTGTAAAATTTAAAGTATTAACTTTTGTGATATATTTTAGTGTTAATTAGCAATTGAAAATTACTGGAATTATTATTAAATGGGTGTAGGTAAGCCTCAAAACTACATGTATATGAAAAAACGTATTTGACAAAATATGCGACATGTGCCCTTTTCGAAATTGCATATTCAGTTGTTTTCGATGTTTCGATTTGCTGACCAGTTTTCGTGGTCACGGACGGCTCAAGTACTCAAAAGTGCTACGTTATAGTAGTTTTTATTACCAAACCAACATGGAGTGACTACATTTTTTTTAAATTATGTTTGTAAATATTTTTTTATATTATCATTAGAGCTTAGATACGCTCGTGTATTCTGTTACGTTTTTATTTAGGCAAAACATGTGCGATTAGTATTAAGCACGTCATCGAATTCGCGAATTTATTGCCCGCACGGTTGTATTACGCAAATGGGTAATAGAACCAGTCCTTCTTGAAGCTCTACAAAATACACTTGCTACTAATCCACCCTTTTATTTCAAATTTATTAAGTAGAATTTGTACTGATCTTCTAATGTCCTTCTTTTTTTAAACACTGTTCTTCAGAATATAAGTAAAATGATCACGATATCCAGTGCGTTTTTATTATTATTAGCAGTAGTCCCACAGATACAGCCCACTGAGTTTCTCGCCGAATCTTCTCAGTGGGTCGCTATTTCGATCCGGTGGTAGATTCTGCGCAGCACTACTCTTTTTAGGACTGCAGTTAGCAAATTATCTCCGGTTGAGCCTGTCAGCTCACCTACCCTTCCACCCGAAGCTAGTATAGTCCCTTAGGCTATCAGCGAATAGGTAGGGAAAGAAATTTAATAGTAATGGACATAATATGACGTTATTGATTATGTTGGCACTGTGGTTATGTTACACTGTTTAATATGAAAATGATCACTAGGTAGGTAGGAGGTCTTGCGGACATGCCTATTTCTACCGCAAAGTCGTAGTGCGTTCCGGTTTGAAGGGTGGGGCAACCGTTCTACAAATAAAACTGAGATTTAGAAATCATATCTCAAAATAGGTGGTCGCATTTACGTCGTTGATCTCTATCGGCTGTAATAACCACTTAACACCAAATGGGCCGTGAGCTCGTTCACTCGTCTATAGCATAAAAAAAATGGAATTCCAAGCTGAAATCCACGCGTACGATGTCGCGGGTACAGCTAGTACAGATAATTTGCATGACCAAAATACAGTTCTATCATATGGTTCGAAAATCACAAAGCAATGTAAAACGTGTGAGGATAATAAATAACTTCACACCATTTACGTTCAAAAAAATACAGGGCACCGTCAAAAGCCTTTTTTTTTTTAAAAAAAAAGCACTCGCCTTTACGTTAAAACACTTTAGACTAATTGAGTTAAGGAGCTCAAGCTCACAGTCTAATTCTGAATGCGTTTTAAATGTGTACGTGAACGTAGTGTTTGCTTAAAAAAAGATATCGCGAATTCTAAAAGCGATCCATGTTAATCGGACCTTTATACTTAGTTTTAAGGTTTACATTCCGAAAGCAGGCCAGAGGCTCGATTGTGTGTTAGTGATTTTCCTTTTTCTAAATTGACGATCACATTTTAAAAAGGGGCAGATTCATGAATGATGACTTTACTTGTAACTTTTCCTGGTAAAACGACATTCAATCGGATTCTACAATGAAAAAAAAAAAATTAAAAAAAAGAACGGATTACAGAAAATTTAACACATTTCATTGCTTCTTATGTCGTTCACATGATTTGGTGTACGGTTCAAACACATGGCCATCTATATATTAATACGTGAAGCAAAAACTTTGTATCCCTTTTTACGAAAATTGCGCGGACGGAGGAGTATGAAATTTTCCACACTTATAGAGAATACAGAGAAGAAGTGCACAATGCTAATATTTTTTTTTATGATAATGCATAAAAGATACATTAATTCAATAAAGAAAACATTACGCACACTACCATGTATTTGACGCACACACGCATTCATACTATTTATTTATTGTCAAACTTTTGTTCTTGACGACTGTTGTCAAATTGAGAATAGATTAAATATTGTTTGTCTTTATTAATATTTTTTTATAGTGTAGTCTTGGCGAAATTTGTGATTATAGAAGTATAAAATAGAATCTTAATAGTGTACAAACTTATAATTTCAATTAATTATAGTCGAATATCGACTACTGCGGGACCACTAGTTATTTTAATTTCATAATTTCCGAAATTTAGAGTCGTTCGAATACATTTGAATATTTTTCTAACTACCGTCCAATATTGTATGGTAATGTTTATTGTATATTAACAGTATCTTTGTGGTTTGGCGGTTGATTTGACTTGGAGTTTCATATTCATGACAATTCACGCAATATAATGTAAACTATACGAAACAAATATTAAAAATTAAAATAATGAAGGTGCGACAAAACCGTAAAAGATTTTTTGTAATTACCCCGATATATATTTTTATTTTACGTTCGTAGATTTATAAAGTTGTATAGATAATTTTGTAAAGGCGTTCAGTTAATGTGCAGATACTGTATATTCTACATAGTTATATGAACACGAAATCGAAATAAAGAAGATTTGCTTCATTACTGGTGACGGCCGTGAAGCAGTAATGCGTTTCGGTTTGAAGTTTTTTTTTATTGCTCTTGTAGGCAGAGGAGCATACGGCCCACCTGATGGTGGGTGGTTACCGTCGCCCATGGACTTCAGCAATGCCAGGGGCAGAGCCAAGCCGCTGCCAACCGCAACCTACGGGGCAGACATTGTAACTATACTGAGACCTTAGAACTTATATCTCAAGGTGAGTGGTGCATTTATGTTGTAGATGTCTATAGGCTCCAGTAACCACTTAACACCAAGTGGACTGTAAGCTCGTCCAACCATCTAAGCAAAAAAAAACCGTAGATAAGCACATACAATCAAATGTCAGACAGGTATAAATTTTTCATAAATATATTTAAAGGGGACGAAGCGCGTTTCCGCTTTTTCGTTAAAATATGTACAGTCAGACAAACAGGTAGATACTAAAATTGTAAATGACGATTCCGAGACGCGTCTGTATATTTGCATTATTCATTTATTACGTATGTACGCGTTGGATTATGATAAAAATGTATTCGGTTTTTTTTTAAGAATTTATTTAAATCGTTGGCTCGTTTGTCTACTGGCCAATGTGTTATTGATTTATTCAATGGAATATAACAGAGATTTATTTTATTAGATTAAAAATTTTTTATTAGATTAATTTATTATTAAACACTTGTCTTCCATAGGTTTTGACGAAGGCAGATATTAGAGTAGTTATTTATTTCGTTCAGAGTACATCTTCAGATGTTTCGTCACTTTGAAATTTGGAAACAGTTTCAAATTTTTAATTCTGTATACATCGTTGATGGAATTCTAATCTGCGTTCAAAAACACTACGCTCTATTCTTAATTGAAGTTTGCAATAAATAGAAATTGCGCAAAATTTTCGTTACCTGTGTTACTGTCATGTTATTAAACTTTTTTTTAAATTACTAGTAAATCTGGACGAGCTTACGGTCCACCTGATGATGAGTGGTCACCGGAGCTCATAAACATTAATGACGTCAATGCCGCATGTTAGCAAATCCCGCCCCTCCTGGTTGAGCCTTTGCTCGCCCACCTGTCCTGGTGAAACTGGAAAGGCCTCCGGGCCATCAGTAATCACTCAATCACAAAAAAAATGCTTTTCATTAGAAAAAAATGTACCTGTCTGCGGATTCGAACACCGGCTCAGTCGCATCGCTCGATACGAATGCACCGGCCGTCTTATCGTTTAGGCCAGGATGACTTCATAATTGTTAAATGTCATTTTAGACTCTTCTTCTTTTTTTTCTTCACCTTATCCCACTAAATGGGGTCGGCACAGCAAAATTTTCTCTTCCATTCTCTTCTATCAGCCGTCAGCTCAACACTCACTCCTCTCTCTCTCTCTCATATCGTCGTTCACACACTCCATCCATATCTTCTCCGTTCGACCTTGTCATTTTAGACTATCTTAAGAATATTAGGATGACTTCATAATAATAATTGTTAAATGTCATTTTAGTCTCTCCTTCTTCTTTTCCTTCACCTTATCCCACTAGATGGGGTCGGCACAGCAAATTTTTCTATTCCATTCTCTTCTATCAGCCGTCAGCTCAACACTCACTCTCTCTCTCATATATCTTCTTCGGTCGACCTTGTCATTTCAAGACTGTCTTAAGAGTTCGTATTCGTATAAAACGAAAAGCCAATTTGTAAAACATGCAACGATCACTCTCGCCTCCCAGTTATACCGTCAATCACATTTAAAAGATATACAATACTCCTAAAGTGTAAAGTATACAAACATTACGTTATCAAGATTATTAGTGATGAAAGACTTACAGCACAATTCCCTCTCGAAGCAGACGATCATTATAAAATTACTCGTTGAACGGAGCGCAACAAGAAAATTAGTTTACTTCTGATGTGATAAATACCATATCATTCAAAGAGTTTCAATTGTACATATATGTATATAGAGTTTTCTCCTTAGTGTACTTTGAAAGATATGTATTTTATAATCAATATATACTGGCGGTAGGACGTCTTGTGAGTCCGCACGGGTAGGTACCACCACCTTGCCTATTTCTGCTGTGAATTTCTAAATATCTATGTGCTTCGCTAACCACTTAACACCAGGTGGGCTGTGAGCTCGTCCACCCAAAAACAAAATAAAAATAAAAAATATTGATGGAAGATCTCGATCCTGACGGATTTACTATTCAACTGTAATATATTTAGAGTATTTTTTAAGTCTTGTGTTCTATGAAAATTTTACATAAAACATTATCCCGAATGTACCCGACCCACATATCCATTACCTAGCCAAGGCCAACGACCCGTCGCTCACCTTGAGAAGGCGGCGGTGATTGAATAAACGGTTGTCCTACCCTTCATACGAAAGCCATTATAAGTTTACGTAATGCGAAGGCACCCACGCCTTGCCAAGCGGCGCATAGCACATACCTACTGAACTTTGAAGATGTATAGGTACTACACATAACAATGTGTGGATATTTCATTTCGGAATTCGTAGATATTACATAAAATTATAATTATTTTATTAAAATGATATGCTTGATTGTTTGTTTGTAAAATAATTTTAAGTCTGAAACAGATATAGCGGTATTTTATTAAAGAAAAAGACGACCGAATAATTTGTAACAGTTGAGAAGAGAACCGGAATCGCCAGCGCATGTCAAATGTAGCTTTTACCTACGTCAGCTAATATTTGCTACATCGACAACGGTATAAGTTTATTAATGAAATTAAATTTAATGACATTAACGATTCTAAATAAACACCAATCACAACGTATGATGTCACATGTGGTTAACCGTTGTGTATTAAATTAATATGTAATCGAAAATTGTTTTAATTTTTTGCATATGGGTGAACAGGTTCACGGTACAACCGGCGCTAAGTATTTACCGGAGTTTAGTATCTACAGTCGGCATCATTGCGCCACTTCGAGAAGGCGGCACGACATGAGAACCCTCTTGTCGTGGCCGCTGGAAACTACATACCCGATCCTGTAGACCGAAAAGGCGAACAGTCGACGTCGCCCAAAGCGCACGTCATTACGGATCCTCCCGATCCATTAACGGTACTTTTAGGCACCACAAGCACCGGTCACCGTTCTCGTCGAACCCGTCGCTTGCGACGTAGGTTTCGACGAGCGAATTAACCCATAGACACAGCCCACTGAGTTTCTCGCCGGATCTTCTCAGTGGGTCGCGTTTCCGATCTGGTGGTAGATTCTGCGAAGCACTGCTCTTGCTAGGGTCAGTGTTAGCAACACTCCGGTTTGAGCCCCGTGAGCTCACCTACACACGTTAGGGACAAGCTGAAATAGCCTCTCAAGGCTATCAGCATAGGTAGAAAAAAAAAAGAAAAAGTCCGGAGCTTATTTACTGGTAACCTATCCAGGTGGCTCATTAAATTTGTGACTCACTCTAATAAAAATGATTGCTCTCACTCTGCGAAACACCGTGCCACATGGCGTCGCATCGCGAGAGCATCGATGTCGCAGGATTCTGACTGATGCATGACCACGACCACTCTGTTAAGAGTGTACGACTAGGAAGAAGAAGAAGATCCAGTTGACTATACAATACCACCAACAAATACCAGTAGTGATCTCACTATACCGATATAATACTAATAGAACGCTGAGGAGTTCTACTGTGAAGTAATTAAGTTGCATTTATGACACCCACGTGAAGAGATGGGATGGTCCTATTCAAGGCGCACATCACTCAACCAGATTGTCGCATCGCTTATTTTGGCCCCAAACGACGTCACGAATTTGTGTTTTGTGTGTGTGCGTGTGTAATTTTGAAGAAATAAAAGTACATATTTTTAATATCTTACGGAGAACAACGTTTTAATGAAAATAAATAAATCATAAGACAATACTTTCCCGTATACATTATATTATTCCCTTAGACAATCAAACAGTTCAATTTGAATTCGATCTCTTTATAAAGATAGGCGACGGGACTAATCTTACACATTTTAATTTTAGTTGGTTAAATAAGTAAAGTAAAGTAACGTAAAGTATTCAATATTTTGTCTATTAATATTCAAATATTGCGAACCCGTGTTCCCCGAAAAATAGAATGAAAAATAAATTCAACCACCAATTACATATATAGTAAAATATTATCGATTCCCAAAAATATACACACGAGATACGAACTATTCGATTTTTGTTTCATTCACAGTCGTCCATCATTACAACTAACGTATGTAAGTGGCGGACCATATAAATTTTATTTACAATAAAATAAACGGAATGGAATGGCAATAAAGCGTTCTTATCACCGCCGCGCCGGCTGTATTAAGTGAATTAATCGAACCAACTATAATAAATATCGTTATCGGGAAAACTCTATACTAATCTATGTACATTATTATTTTTTTACCTTCTTTTTTTTTTAAATCAAAGCAATTTTTAATTACGACTGGTTAATTGAAAAGCGATTGTGATAGTTTCGTTGATTCAACGGATTATTTGTTTAACAGTTTTATTTTTTATTTTAAGAGTTAGTTTAATTTATTTATCTGGTTTTTTTTAATAAATATCAGCTGACCCGGCAAACTTATTTTATTGCTTATGTCACGTCCCACGGGAACGTGATGAAAATGTCCTTCTCCTGATTCTAAGCTACCTCCCCACCATTTTTCAGCCAAATCAATTCAGCCGTTCTTGAGTTAGAAATAGTGTAACTAGCACGACTTTCTTTTAAATATATAGATGAAATAAATATTAAGAGAGTTATAACATAGAAAAATCTTTACCGCAACGCTGCAAGTTAGGAATGGAAAAATATAGTTTCAATAATTAATTCTTTTATAAAGGATTAACTAAACCATTTAGTAGGCGAAAGCTGTGTTTCGTAGGCAAAACTTATATCTTGTAAATGATCGAGCAAACATTTGCAATTAACGACAGTGTGACGTCATCGACTCTTAGAAATAGGGGTGTCACTTGCAAGCATCCTGTGCTCGAATAATTTGCAAAAGAAATTCCTTCTACAACTACAACTGTTATGCTCACTGGTAGCCATTGGTGGAATTGTTAAAAATCTGTCTATCAAATCTAATAAGTGCATTATGGTCGGCAATCTTATACCTTTAAACGAGCAATTCTTGTATATATATATATAATCTGAATCTCGGAAACGGCTTTAACGATTTTCATAAAATTTTGTATACAGGGGATTTCGGGAGCGATAAATCGATCTAGCTACAATTTATTTTCAGAAAATGTTGTTTTATTCGTGTTTTCAATAATCAACTTTATCGATAATCAACTTTATGACTACCCGACATCTGTTGGCGAATAATAATATTATTTTTCTTAATTGAGGGCAACTAACCGCTTTAAAGCAAAAACAAGATGGCGTTATCAAAAAAAATCATCATCTAGTTTTATTTAAGAGATAACCGACCCAATTTACTTTCAAAAGTTCAACGTGTCAAATGTGTACCAAAATGTCATCGAACCGGGATCGAACTTGAGGCTTTCTGCACATCAATTTAGTATCAAGTGCTAATTGGTATGTACAAACAGCGCGAAATTGCATTTATCAAATTGATACGTACAAAATAAAATGTTCCATTTTCCGTTCCGCGCGTACCATTTTACATATTGTAGCTTCAATAATAACTGGATTGACATTTTTATTATTCTTATTTTTCTAAGTTTCAATACGCTGTAAAGCTTAGCTGTGTAGCTATTTTTATTGATTTACGTAGTTAGACGAACTCACGATCCAATCCAAGTGAGATCCGAGTTATTACCAGAAACTTTTTGTATTACAACGCAAAAGTCACCACCCATCTTGATGCATGAGGCCGAAGTCTGAGGCTTCGTGATAGAAATAGGCAGGATAGCGGTAAAAGTTACATTTTTATTTTATTTTATTGGATAGATAAGTGGACGATCTCACAGTCCATCTGGTGTTAAGTGGTTACCGGAGTCCATAAGCATCTACAGCGTAAATGCCGCCACCTACCTTCAGATATGGGTTCTAAATTCTCAGTATAGTTACAACGTCTGCCCTACACTTCAAACCCAAACCCATTACTGCTTCACGGCAGAAATAGGCGTGGTGGTGGTATTTACCCGTGCGGCCTCATCAGAGGACTTTCCACCAGTAATTACGCAAATTATAATTTTGCGACTTCGAACGACTTCGTCTCGATTTCATCTTATGTCAATTTAATTAATAGTAAAACTGACAAACGAATCAGCAAAGTTTCCTAGGTTGAGAGCCCCGTGAGCTCACCTACGCGTCCGGTGAAGTTAGCATTACCCCTTGAGGTTATCACCAATTAAAGTAAAAAAATAAAGTTGATATTAAACCTTGTTGGTTTAACTTTATTATTTTTAATTAAATACATTCTAGCTCACGTTAGCGGGATCCTACAAACGAATCATTGGTTACTCTGTGTGCAGTATAATAAAACGGTCAAGACCAAACTCCACGGTAAGCTTCGTCATTAGCTCAGTAAGCTAACAAAGCTTTTCGCTGACAGACACTTAAAGCAGAAAACTATCACCGATCAGACTACAAGGGGTAAGTAAGTAGGGGTCGTATTATAATTATTCTGATTTTATTGTTTCATCCGATCATTTAAATCCGCCCTCTACGATTAGACGATGTAAAAATTGATTCATTAATCGAAAATTCTTTACAGACCGATTTAAACAAGACATTGAAAGCATAATAGTACTATAATTATTGCTATAACCCTTGAACATAATTATTCTTATAGTATATATTTAGAAGTAAAGTTGAATGTAACCCAAGTACCAGCTTAAATGTCTCTGTTGCAAAGTAAAAAAGCGGCGTAAAGGTCAAATAGTCTATTTGAAATTCACCACACAAATTTCGACCTTATGTTCTCTCGGTAAGGATGCATTCGTAAATCATTGATGTTGTATGAGCTGAAGTCATTTATTGACATCAACAAAAACAGACGAACGAGGTGGCAAATTGAGTTTTGTTTCCGTAGTCAACTAATAAAAGCTCAGGAAGACTCATTAATGACACGTGTCGACTATTAAATTTTGAAATGATATTTCGGCGTACCGAATCGGTAAGACCGTGAAAATGCACGTTAAAATGTGTAATTTTGGAATATCTTGTTTTCACCTGACACTGATAGATTCGGACGTAATACATTGGCATGTTTTATTTATTACTATGAGTATATTATGTAGGTTCAATAACTTTTTCCGTCGTCCACGATTTTCGGGATCTGCTCGAAGGCTGTCATTGATTGTGGTTTTTTTTTATGTTAATGTCATTTACGTCATAAATATCTGTGCGTCCGTTTTTGAGATGAAATAATTTTAAAAGTAAATGGGAATTGTAGTCTAGAAGTATGTATATGAGAGAACTGTAATCTTTTAATGGCATGTGCGTCTATGTTGATAAGATACAGATATAAGATCACGAACTTTGTGATAAACTCCTATATCTACCGCAAATTTGAGTACCTAAACATACTTCGGATCGCTACTTCGCCCCCCCGTTTCACGCTGTCTCTTGTCAATGGGTCGCGGTTCCGATCCGGTAGTAGATTCAGCGAAGCACTGCTCTTACAAGCGCAGATGCTCGCAATTCTTTTGAGTTCTGTGATCTTGCTTATCAGTCAGGATGAAGTAAGTCCGTAAATGTATTTGCACGTAAAAACCCGGTTCGAACCAAAATGAAGTCGAAAATTATTTGAAAATAGTACATAATAGTTGTACTAAAACTTGTCAGACATTCACGGCTTCGAAACGTACAACCAAAAAGGTTTGTTGTATCGGTTAATTACGCTACTTAATTACAAAGCATCAGAAATTACACGCCGGATTGTAATCTAGTAAGCTACGTGAAATCAATCACTATCATTCGTTTTTTTTTTTTTTTCGCTCGATGCCATTGAAATAATCTGCTATCATTTTAAATATTTATTAAACAAAGTTATTTGTTATTTGTCGGAGTGAAGTAAATTTAAATTTTGATTTTTGTATTATTATTAATCTATCCGTGTTGTCCGGTTAACCGTGGTACAACAATACGTCTGTGGGGTGAATTCGATATACCTACTAAAAAATGTTACCGGTCACTGAACTAGACCATAGATAGACACAGTCCACTGAGTTTCTCGCCGGATCTTCTCAGTGGGTCGCGATTCCGATCCGGTGGTAGATTCTGCGAAGCACTGCTCTTGCTAGGGCTAGTGTTAACAAATTCGCTCAGGTTGGGCCCGTGAGCTCACCTACCCGTCCAGGCGTATCTCGAATAGCCTCTTAGGCTACCAGCGAATACGTAGGGAAAAAAATTACTTTGTAAATAGGTTTCGTTAAGACAACAATAATGAGCCTAAGCATTTGTTGACTAAATTTTTTTTAAATTATTATTTTGTTTTTATTGCTTAAATGGGTGGACGAGCTCACAGCCCACCTGGTGTTACGTGGTCACTGGAGCCCACAGACATCTACAACGTAAATTCGCTGCCCACCTTGAGATATAAGTTCTAAGATCTCAGTATAGTTACAACGGTTGCCCCGCCCTTCAAACCGAAACACATTACTGCTTCACGGCAGAAATAGGCGGGGTGGTGGTACCTACCCTTGCGGACTCACAAGAGGTCCTACCACCAGTAAAAATTTCGTCTTCTATTATCCACTTTACAGTTTCATAATTGGTTACATTGCTTTTATTCTTTTATAGCATGACATGAGAGCCGTCACGAGCTGAGACATATTGGCGTTGTATTATTTTTGCAACCGCTTCAACCGAACTGGAACATTTGACCGATAGTAATAGGCAAGAAGGAGATAGCTTGTAACTTAATAAATTCTTCGTCGATCGTATTAAGAATAAAGCCAATTAAGTTCTAAAGGTAACGTGAATTATCAAATTCGTAACACTTAACTGCATCGTTGTTAAGCTGATCTGTAAAATTCCTTTTGAGCTCAAACGCCCTGTCTATCCCTGTTAGGATTAGGTAGGTAATACTTCTAAATAAAAATGAATGCTACTATGGTGTTTTTGGATTGAAACGTTCTGTATTTCCCTATTAGGATTAGGTAGGTAATTTTTTTTTATTTCTTAGATGGGTGGTCGAGCTCACAGCCCTCCTAGTGTTAAGTGGTTACTGGAGCCCATGGACATTTACAACGTAAATGCGCCACCCACCTTGAGATATAAGTTCTAAGATCTCAGTATAGTTACAACGGCTGCCCCACCCTTCAAACCGAAACGCATTACTGCTTCACGGCAGAAATAGGCAGGGCGGTGGTACCTACCCGCGCGGACTCACAAGAGATCCTACCACCATACTTCTAAATAAAAATGAATGCTACTATGGTGTGCGCATTACTTGAGAACTGTTGGACAATAGGTATGAAAAGTCACCACCAATCGATCGAATATAAATATACATATAGGAGTTGACATCTGTCATGAAAAAAGTAAGAAGTGGGTGATTTTCTCGGCACGGACATTCTAATGCCAAATGCACGCCCAAGTCTCTACCTATTTTTCTACTTTACAATGAAAGTCAGTTTTTGATGTTAGAAACAAGAATACGCTAAGCTCTTAACTGGTCTAAGCGAAACTAGGTCTTTCGTTAACAAAAGCATATTGTTTCATTATAATGAGTTTCAAGTTATCAACATTTGCAGATAAGAAAACGTGTATAGGCTCTGTTCTTAAGCAATTACTGTTCCTTTATTAAGCTTACGTTAATATTTAATTATTTCCTTTTTTACTGATACCTTTATTTTATATTTAATTTTCGCAGTAGATATGCATAACAAAAATTCTTCATTTATTTATTTTAGTTTAAATACAAATTTAATTCGACGCAATTATGAAAATTAGAACTGAAGGCTGATATTTTTTAAATTTGAATATTTTTATCAAAAATAGGAGCAACGTTTCTTCTTTTAAAAAAAAAATATGTCAATTTTTCCGGTTTTAGTTACGTATGTTAATATTAATTATAATTTATATAATGTGTTTCTGATAAAATAAAAATAAAACAATGAAAAAACACGGCTTAAAGTTCAGAAATTGTCTACCGAAGCAGCGGCACATCATCGAGGATGTCAATTCCCGACATAAAAGCCGTTTACGAGATTTTCATTCGCAGCGGGACGACAAAGCACCTTCTTCACAAACGCCTTACACAATAAAGACGCGACAACGCTAAACAACTCGATAGACGTGCTTCATACAAAACCTATCGGACTATTACGGGTTGTATCAATAAATTTACCGTGTCTCAACAAATACGATAGGCACAGCGGGCATGTATCGTGAGCCAATTGTAATTAGGTGCCCTCCCAGCTGTTTGTCGTCGTTCTACGTTTTATGTTAAGCATCGGCCGCGGTTCAAGTACTGGAGGTTTCCATTAGCCGACACACCGACTACCTCTTAACCCCATGTCGACGCTCATCTTATTTTAATAAATTTAGACGTTATTGTTAACGATTTAGGTGTGTTTTCGATCATTTCATTTCTTAATTGTAACGAATAAGATTTTTACTAAATACAAACGTGATTTTAACTACCTAAGTGTTGTAATCACTAATCGATATTAAATGTTACTTTTTCATTTATGAGACAGTATTCGACGGTTCTATGTATGATGGAAAATTTAAAAAGAAAACAGCGAAATAAATTAATTAGATAGTGCGGATTCGGAATTATGCGACGAAGGGTGCGAGGGGGAGGGTTGAAGCGTCAGTCGGCGGGAAAACTAAACATAGGAAAATTAAGAGAGCGGACTCACCCTTTCTTCTTCGCGGATCATCTCGGCGATGCCAGGACGGATGTCGGCGTCGTCTGGGGGCATCGGCGGAGCAGGCGGAGCGGGCGGTGCGGCTGCAGCGGCGGGCTCGGCGCTCGGAGCGGGACTTGGGGTGGAGGCGCGTCGCCCGCGACTTTCGGAGAGGCGGCGTCGGGCTCGCCCAGGGGACCGCTCGCGACTTGCGGCGCGCTTGCTGGCTCGCGCCTCGGCGCCGACCAGAGTCGACGACGCATTCACGTCCGTGAGGCCGCGGATCTTCAACGCCTCGGCCACTTTTAACAGAGCCGGGATCTGGTCCTCGGACACGTTTATCTCACCGCGGTACATGTAGTACACCACCGCCTTCAAGTCACAGTATTTAATGTCGTTGTTCATTATGATGATCGGATGCTGGCACGGGTTGTCGGTGAGCAGCTCCTGGAAGTACGGGCTGCAGGCCGACAGCACCAGCTTGTGCGCTTTCAGTTTCTGTCCCTCGCAAGCAAGGGTCACATCGACGAAAAGTTCCGTCTGTAGCAGCTGATCGAAACAGCTGGTCAAGTTGCTCTGATAATTGTTCCATCGCAGGCAGAACTGTTGGGGAGTCCCTCGGTCCTCCATGGCGACGGGATCTTCTTCAGCCGGCATGGTGACGAGGGTCGGTGTCTTTCGTCGTAGGCGGCTCAGCACGAGCACCGGTGCCCGAACATGTGTGCCTGTAACGTAACGAGTGCTCAATGTCGGAGCGCAGCACGTACGACGCGGCCGAGGTATCGCGAGGCACTGAGCGGGTGAGGGCCGCGAGAGAGGCGCGGGGCGGCCGCGACTTGGGCGGGACGCTGTACTGTTCCTCCGGCGAATAGGAGGCCAGCTGCTGGCGGCACCACGCCTCCAGCGCCCTCGCCCCCGCCCCGCCCGCTTCCCGCCGCCCCCGCTGCGCCCGCGCACACACACACACACACACACCACCTGCTATTGGCACACACGCGAACGATACATCGTGACTCGATCATAACATACTAATAATTATTGACATACAAAATGGCACGGCTGTTAAATAGAAAAAGATAAACAGTTATAGAGTAGCGATACATTAATTGTCACTGAATTTGAAATGTCTTTAATTAAGGGTTATAATTGCAACAAAATAATAGAGTTGGAGATGTTTCTATTCATTAATTCAGTATAAAGTTCGTAATTAGGTACAGACATAAGTGAACTGCCTACACTTTACGTCGCATTCAAGAAATATTGTCTAATTAATCTTCATGAAGGACGACCAAGGCCTTAGAACAATGTATTTTGAAGTATGAACATATTATCGTGTGATGGGAATAGGCTATAGCAAATATGTAATGTTTCTTTGAAGCCAATTATTTTATAGCTCAGCGTACGTGAGCGGGGGCGCTGTACTTAAAATAAGCATTGCGAATGTGTCGTAAGTTACAAATACCATGGCGTCGTTTTTCCTAATTAAATAAAGTTTAAAGTACAATAACATAAAGACCCTTCTTGAGACATGAAGTTAAAGTTTATTGCACTGGAATAGGTGTCACCAATTAGTTTCGATCGGGGTCCGTTTTAAGAAATGAAATGATAGTCGCGGTTCGCACTACATTTTATAGAAAAAAAAATTATTAAACAAATATAATAACGGAAATAATACAGGTATTTTTTGCATATCTAAATGAGAAAAATAACATTTTATGTTACATACTATCTGTCTGATGTTTAAAGTAATATTTGGTACAAGCTATGGAAATAAAATTCTAGAGATATTCATTAGTAAGTCGAGATCAAAATTTATCTATACTAATATATAAATATCCGTAAAAAACCATTGTAGATTTATAACTAATATATAAATCTACAATGGTTTTTTTACGGATGTTCCGTTATAACTACTGAACCATGCATCCGATTGACTTGAAATTTGGTATCCATGTAGAAAATACATGTACTTAATGGATAGGCTTAATATTTATATGAGTTTCGGACTCCCTACACCAGTTGCGGGGGCGTTAATGATGAGAATCTTTGTGGGGGTGAGAAACAATAATGTTAATTTTAAATGCCCAGCGAAGGGGACGGGTACAGCTAGTACTTACTAAAGATAATCTTCGAAAATGCTTCTTCACAAATATGATATGTTCACCCAAACAAAGTACCTAAATAGTTTCAAAATATTTTTTTGTAGTTCTGAATATTTATTACTAGACACTTAATTTTATCCAGAACTCTTCACTGAAAACTTTCGTACTCTGTAGTACAAGTTGCTAGGTTCTCGCGGTCTGAACAACAAAATGGGTCGGCGGTCCGGATGCTTTTTTTTATTGCTTAGATGGGTGGACGAGCTCACAGTTCACCTGGTGTTAATTGGTTACTGGAGCCCATAGATATCTACAACTCAAGTATAGTTACAACGGCTGCTCCACCCTTCAAACCGAAACGCATTACTGCTTCACGACTAAAATAGGCAGGGTAGTGGTACCTACCCGCGTGGACTCACAAGAGGTCCTACCACTAGTGACCCGCGGTTCGCCATTTGGCAACCCCTGCATTAGTATATCGGCTATTTAAACTAGTACTCATAGCTCTCCTTTTTCCTTACCTTATCCCACTAGGTGTAGTCGGGACAGCTAATTTTTCTCTTCCATTCTCTTCTAGCAGCCGTCATCTCAACACTGACTCCTCTCTCTCCCATATCATCATTCACACACTCCATCTATGTCTTCTTCGGTCGACCTCTTCCCCCTCTACCTTGCACTACCATTTCCATACATCTCCGAGTCATATGCATCTTTTCCAAACTAGTACATACTCAACTAGTATTCATAGCATGCTTCAAAAATACGCAAGGCAAGCACTAACCGACGCATTCCATGTGCGCCCTAAACAATACCCACTCAAAGGATTGCCGGCACGTCAGGTACGAGAAGCTTAGGTTATTATTGCCATGAGTAAATTAACCGGGAGGTAGGTATAGCAGGAAGTCGAGAAGGCTCGAAAAAAATTCCTTCTTGATAAAGCCGGATAATTGGACTATTAATTAAATGGATATAATATATCCGGTTTCAATAAATTTCAATGAAGACAAATCCTATCCTTGTACAATCTAGACTTCAGGTTCAAGCAACACTGAGCTTTATTTTAGAAGTACTTAGTCGTGTATTTTGCATGAAAATGTGTTGTTTTTTGTTTTGCCGCTTTTTACGTAATCAATCTTTTTTTTTCAATCATTGTAGAATAATTTGAGGATGACGTAAATAACACGCACGTATGTAAAGTAAATATATTTCGTTATTTTCAATATCATGGTCACGGATTGCTATTTCTAGTTGATTGAACATGAACTAATAATGATTTGTTTATTTTTATTTTATTATTATATTTATTAAAATCCCTAGAGATTTAGCGGGTGTTAGATGGTCTTATTCATCACAATATACTTAATTGAGCTAGCATAATAATAATAATATTGATCAGATACAGAATTAAAATCGATGTAAAATTAAAAACACAATTAGTATGGGCGTGACAAGCAACAATTAGAGTGTGTTTTTTTTTCAAAACACTAACATTAGTTTTAAAGGAATCCACGTTCGGAAATGAAAACAGAATATTAAATCGACTCGACGAATTCATTGAGAAATCATAATGAGCTATCCACGCCTGAACAAACACCGAAATCTAAGTTAGTCGAGAATGAAATGGCGCATCAAAACAATAATTACTTTGTAGAGAAAAATAAAATAGAAAGCTCTTAATTATACTTCTTGGTGCAACTGACGTTCTCACCTAAAAGCGCAAGCACGATAATGATTTCTTTAATTGACTCGCAAGCTTTTCGTTGAACTAACTTTCGAGTTGTTTGCTAGACTTTATCTGGCTTTTTTAAATAGACATGCCTTTGGATAGACGGAACGGCTCTGTAAAAAAACGTTTTATTTTAAAACAAAATTAAAATCTCTTTCATTTTATGAACGTCAACTTTTCTTGTTTTCTGTCTAGCCTCTGCTAAGATGAAAAAATACAGATCGTACTCTTTATAAGAATACATAATGAGCACGATCTGTAATTTTTCATTTACATTAAAATTTTTAATGGCATTATAGGCGTATTGTAGTTTACTATTTTATTTATTTTGTATTTTTTATTATTATTATACATATTATTACTATTATATTTAGTAGTAAATCCTAATAAGTAGTCTAGAAAAAACGACCTCAAGTTGCCTTTGATTTGAGAGCTACGTATTATTGCAAGCGATTGACACTTGCAAGCGATAGAACTTATATCTCAAGGTGGGTGGCGCATTTACGTTGTAGATGTCTATGGGCTCCAGTAACCACTTAACACCAGGTGGGCTGTGAGTTCATCCACCCACATAAGCAATAAAAAAAAGAAAAGAAACTAATGCTAGAACATTTTGTCGAATTTCTAACATTCATAATTCTTCGATTAAAACTTATCAAGACATTCATTGGTTCATACAAAAAAAAAATGCATAAGTATACCTATATTTTATTGCCTATACGTGTGTATGTATGTAAGTGAAAATGTGAACGAGTTCGCGTCCTATTTGGTTTTAAATGGTTACCGTCGCGATGGTATCCCCGCCACCTTGAGACATGAGGTCGAATTCTTAAATATTTTGCTTATTATATTTAATTTACGGGATGTAAATATACCATACCCGAAGCGGGAAATGAAGTACATAATCTATTTTAATTTTCTGAAGTGATTTTTTTTTTTAAATAGGCCAATATATTTCTGATCTTCTTGACGATCTAGAAACATATAATAATTATTCAATAAAGTTTTTTTTCTTGATTGTCTAAAAGCTTATAATTATAAGGATTTTTTATTGTCGATTTAGTGTCAAGATTTCGATGTAATTAAAACTACTTTTACGGTTTTATCTCTCTTTTTTACTATAATGATATTACATTCGACTTTTTTTTAAATAAAATTCTGTTTATTTGAGGTTATTTTAATCAAGTTATTAACGTGCAAAACTATAACAGCGCTATATTAACTTAAACATTTATTAATCGATAAATGCTTGTTCTTGAAACATAAAAGCATAGGGATAAACCTTTCTTTATGAACATCATAGAATATATGTTTGATTTAAAAAAAAAAACATTTTTAGACTATATGCGTGTTTTTTTTTTTTGTTTGTTTATAGTTGAAATACCGACAATTACTGTACACGTTTGCAACTAAATCGAGAAGACTACGCGAAATATGAATAAGCAAATTTAAGATATATTCACTCTTATTTTGTTATAAGATAACTCGAGTCACGTACATAGCGATTCTAGCTGTCAAGTTTTTACATACATTTGTATACTTTACAGTACGATCACTTAAAGATGAAAGACTATTGATTTTTTTAGCTTGATCCGTCTTTATCTGGTGGTAGGGTATCTTGTGAGCTCGCGTCTGTGGGTACCACCACCCCCCCTATTTCTGCCGCAAAGCAGTAATGCGGTCCGGTTTGAAGGGTGGAAAGCCCTTGTACAATACATCTGAGACTTGAAACTCATGTCTGAAGGTGAGTTGCGGAACTTACGTTGTCAATGTCCCTGGACCCCGGGAAACATCTAACACCAAATAAATAAGCGGTAAACAAGCACCCCGTTTAATTAGTAAAAAAATCTATATTTCAATGTGACCGAATTTCTCAACGTAGGTAATTTTCACAGGCTTCATGAAGGCAGATTAACTTGAAAATTTCACACGTATCAAGGACCGATATCAATATAATACTTTTATTATTTATGCTTAATAGGCTAAATAACTTTTTCGATATTAAAAATAAAAATTGCTTTATAATTCGATTTGCTATTTAAGTTTATGTAGGTATATGTTTTTTAAACCATAATGAGTGATTTAAAAAAATCACCACAGTTAAAAATGAAACACATAGTACAAAACATTTCGATAATGATTAACAAAATCATAAGTCCGTGGCCATTTTCTTATAACGCTCGCTCTGAACTGCAACACCTGATGACTGATCACAAAAATTATTACACAAGAATTACTGACTAATCTTAATACGCGTATACAAAGTAAAACATTAAAGAGACAGCGGCGCCCACGAAATAATCGCTAAATTAGCGCGAATCAAAACCATAGAATTACCCAGAAATAAACATGGCATATAAAAACAAAACGTTTAGTGTTTATGTGGAGTTCCACGAAGCCAGTTGTCCGTGTTTGGACGGGGGCACTGTAAAACACACACGAGGGCCCTTCGCGCCCTACAAACAAATATGGAGAAACGCAAGCGGCCGGACGCCTTACAAATTAATAGACATGAATCTTGCTACAAATATAAATATTATATTCATTTTGAAATTATTTATTAATTTAATATCACACTAAAAATGCTTCAGTTTATACAAATTTAGTCTTTTTTTATTGACTTTGTAGGCAGAGGAGCATATCTGATGGTCAGCGGTTACCGTCGCTCATGGACATCAGCAATACCAGAGGGACAGCCAAGTCTCTGTCTTCCATAAACTTATAACAAACACGAAACCTATTAAGATACATTAGCTTAGTTTTTCATACGTATAAAAATTTGAAAGCTTCTAATAGCTAGCAAATTTATCATTTTGATATGTATTCTGAAAATACTTTAAAGTGTATATAAAAGTGTATATAGAAATAAAAATTTGAGTGTACGTATCAAGATTCTATATATCTTCTATCTTTCAGCCCACAAGCGTCCCACTGCTGGACATAGGCGTCTTCCAAGCCTCAACACAACGACCGGTCCTGCGCTGCCTGCTTCCATCGAATCCCCGCGACTTTCAATAGTCGTCCACCTAGCGGGAAGTCTACCTACGCTACGTCTTCCATAACGCGATTGCCACTCGAGAACTATTCAGCCCCCTTCCCGGGCTGAGTCTCTGCTCGCCCACCTGTCCTGGTGAAACTGGAAAGGCATCCGGGCCACCAATAACTTCAATCATAAAAAAAAAAGAAAAAAAAAAAAAGCAATTCGGCCGCAGCAGCCATCTGTTCTATGAGCAATGTTCACAGATCTGAATATTATTGTCTCTACATCGCGTAGTGTAGAAAAATTCATAACCCAAGTATATAGAACAAATATTTTAATAGTTTTGGTCCGGTACAAATAGTTAAATATTAATTCTGTCACGTAATAGGGTGTTTTGTTATTATTATGGTATGCATTTTTTTTATTATCTAAATAATTAATTTAATTGAAAAATCTATATATTTTTCAATACGTCTATGCTGGATTGTAGATGCATTAAAAGACAAAAATATTATGTTCATTTAAAGTTAATTGAACCTATAATAGGAACCTTGTTTAATTCTCGTGACTAAAAATTCAGCTGTCAGTCAGCAATCCGTCAAGTTTTTTGATAAAAGTATTTAGTAACATCCTGTATACGGGACCACCGGCCGCGAAAGGTCCCTGTCCACTGCGGTACTACGTCACTTGATGGTATTTACATTTTATTTTATAATATTTTATTCTATTAAATGTTCGCGACTGACTTCCACGGTGAAGGAATAGCATCGTGTAATAAAAAACCAAACCCGCAAAATTATAATTTGCGTAATCACTGGTGGTAGGAACTCTTGTGAGTCCGCACGGGTAGGTACCACCGCCCTGCCTATTTCTGCCGTGAAGCAGTAATGCGTTTCGGTTTGAAGGGTGGGGTAGCCGTTGTAACTATACTGAGACCTTAGAACTTATATCTCAAGGTGGATGGCGCATTTACGTTGTAGATGTCTATGGGCTCCAGTAACCACTTAACACCAGGTGGGCTGTGAGTTCGACCAACCACCTAAGGAATAAATAAAAATATATATTAACTTACATTCCTATGACTCAGTTCTATGACGGAATGAGAGATAACGTGCTGCTTAAGCCGATTGCAAGATTTGAAATTCGAAGCAAATATAACTAATTATAATTTCGCTACGAGATAACTTATTTTAATTCCCTCAATGAAGACACGAAAGTAAGGGGTAATTTTTGTTATAAACTGGGCGAATACAGTTTTATTAACGTATTGTGAAAAAGCTCTTACTTAATTAAAGTATTAAAGAGAAGAAAACAGATATTAGTAATAAAAGTAGTGAACTTTCTTTTTCTAAATGACAACTACAAAAGAAAAAGTATTAAAAAAAAATTGAGTTTTTCAAACGTTCTCAACTAATTTACGAGAACGGTTTCAAATTAATTGTTGGTATCTGTGTTTTTGACCTGTAATTCTACCCTCGTTCACGATCCCGTCATTTTGTTGGTCGTGTTCTATGTGAACTGTGAAGCATAGTTCTATGTGAACTGTAAGATGAGAGATAGAAGGAGGCCATGCACTAGCTTGATCAAAAGTTTCCTCACAGAACGTGGATTTCAGTTTCTATTGGCGGCAGCTTTTCTCCTCCAGTTGATATTTATCGGAGATGTAGCTAATTGTAAAAAACAATGTGGTTT